>NC_071507.1:5000000-6250000 GCF_027887155.1 Malaclemys terrapin pileata
TCCTGCTTAGCTCTGACGATCTGCTTTGTGGAGGCAGTCTCCTTGGTTAATGACTTGCAAAGCTGCAAAATATAAATTAGTCTGCGCTTAACCTGTGTGTTAGTATGCCCTAACTTTCCACCCAATAGGCCGAAATGCAGAGCAATATGAAAGCAGAGAGAGGTCCTAGGGAGGCAATCTTTTCCCCGACTAGCCCATAAAAGTAATTTCTTCACCATGACTAGGATCTGAACGCAGGCTTCTAGATTCTTCTCCCCTGGCATCCAGAAGCAGAGGATTTGCTGAAAGGTCTGAGAATGGACTTGTGTCTCTGTAGGCTCAAACACGTGTTAGGCTTCCCTGGGCCTCTGATGACTGACCCAAATTTCAGGATTTTTTTCCAAGGATGGCAACACTTTTCCCCTCTGTGGTATTGTTTGCACCCAAGTGCTTTTACCTCTGTTCAAGAAGAGTGCCAGAGGGAAGAGGCTTGGAGTGAGATGCGCTACCAAATCCACCTTCAGTGGCAGCTGCTGGGTTCAGGACAGAGCAGTCTTTCACTACTATCTGGATGATAGTGAGATGCATGGAAAGGACTCTGAATTAGTTTTCTTTGTGGATCCTTTGCTTAATAGGAGAGATTTGAGTCAATGTCATGAGACACTGGATAGGTCCATGCGTCTAGTGAGACCACCTGTAAATTCTAAAAGGGGGATAAGACTGGGAAAGGGAAGAGATAGAGCCTTCCCATTCTTTGGTCGATTCATCCCCTGGAGGGGAAGGGGGAGATAAACACAGGTTACAACTGGCACCTATGGTACAGGAGTCCCAGCACAGGACGGAAGAGGGACAGAAGAGAAAGCAAGCTAAGAGGAGGCTGTATGGAGGAGATTTTTAGACTGGGGAAGATAAAGCTCCCACCTACCCCCTTTGGAGCATCGGGAGGGAAACTGCATAAGCTTGGCTGAGTCAGAATAAGGCTCTTGGATTTAGTCTCTCCAGGAGGTTAGGGAGGGAAAAGGTAATCTTGACATACTCCTGCAAACTACTTTCCTCCTCCTCCTGTACTCGGGCATGGTGGCCAACTGAGAGATGTCCCGCCCTATGGAGGTATGCTTCCTGAACTGCTGTGAGAGCACCTGCACCAGCCCCATTCCCAGTCATATTGAAGCCACCAGGGAAGCTTGTAGCAATATGGACCTGATGAACTCTGTTCCTAAATGGGTCCACAACAGGAAGCTGAAGGGTGGCACTGACACCAGGGCAGAGTCTATAGTTCCTGGCTGGCTTTTTTCCTCCTCCCAGCTTCTTATCCTGGCTTTCCACCCTGAAAACAGAAACAGGCTGAAAAAGCCACCTTGAGCTGGCACCTCACCTGGAAGAATCCACCTATATGGAGCTTAGAAGCTGGTCATGAAAATTCCTGTATCCTGATTGGACACAAACTGGACAGAGGACAAGTGTATCCCCATTTGGTTTTACCAGTCTCACCACAGAAAATAATTGAGTGCATTCTTTTGATTAAAATGTGTTCCTCTAGCAATGACTCATTCAGGTAGGGCGTACCAGCTGAATCATTTCATACAATAACCTGAAAATTAGATTTCCTGTTAAAATTCTGCTAGGAATCTGCTTAATTTTAATAAGTGCAAGTGAAGGCTGATAATTCTGTTTTTACAACAAAGATCACTCCATTAACAGCCCCTGAATTATTTGTGGAGCAAAGGTTGCAGTTTGACATAAGGAAATCAATAGCAGCCATCTATTATACCCTGTTCATTTGAGTTTTAATACTGCATGATAGATAAGTACACTAATAATGAAAGCCTTAACGATCACAGTCATCATAATGAAATATCCTAATTCTTACTTTCATCGGGAGTGAGGTCAGGGTAAACCTCTTCCAGAGCAGCTCTCAGACGGCGCTCATCAACGAACGGCAACAGAGCAACACCTAATTAAAACAAGCTCTTAGTATTGATGCCCAACTTTCAGAGTCATTGAGCTTAGCCACCAAGTTACCCTGTTTAACAACGAAAGATTAAATTGAATTTTTCCACTGAAAGGGAGAAAAAAAAACCCAAGCAATAGTCAAAAGGATTCAGTCAACACTGAATTTTTTTAATTCCTGTTTGTTCCAGAATTTTCCAAACACTTTAGGAAAAGCATTAAAAAAAAAAATCCACCACCACACAAGGAGCTTTGACAAATATGGCAATTTTCTACAGTATCTTACTACATTAAGTTTGTATCATTGTGGGCCAAGGACTGCATATAATTCCATGGGGGAGCCCGTCCAGGAATTAAGAACAGTAGGGAGTTTGGGGCGATTAGGCAAATTCACTCAGGTTGTAACACCTCCAGACAGGTACCACCCTCCCAGGGAGACTTGCCGATACAAGTTTAAAATGGATTCTCCAAAGGACAAAGACAACAAAGATAAATAGCTTGAGTTTAAAATGACTCCGGGACGTCCTTCTGATCCAGCAAATGGACAGGAGCTTCTATCCAAAAGGAAGGCCCCAAGCCTCAGGGAAGGGTTGGAAGGACTGACACTGCTCAGAGCACTTGTGGAAATGGGGGTGGGAGGAGTGATCTCTGATAAGCTGATTAACATGCGTGCAGGTTCTTTTATTGTTTTAATGTTTTCTCTGTAATGCTGTCACCTTCAGAGTAAGTGTGCTTGCTTAGGAAAAGCTGTGCGGTAACTTAAAACAATGGCTAATCACACTGTTGAAAGCCTCTGAGGGTGGGCAAAACAGGACTGCTCTGTCAGTCTGACTTTCTATAGAAATCCCTGTAGGAAGGGGACTGGCAGCCTGGAAAAACCCCAGTGAGAAGGCAGAGATACAGGTCTCAGGAGCCTAAAAGCGGTGCCCTTGGTGGGAGGGGGAATACAGGTGCAGCATCCCTGGATTGTGAGAGCAGCAATCCTAGGGACAATTTTTATATTGCACCTATTTTTACATGTTAACATTGTATGTTATATACAAGAATAGCTTGATTTTCAGATTTCATGTTGTGTTTGCAATGCTGACATTTAATTTTATTTTAATAAAGTAGTATACAGAAGTCAGAAAATATACATGGAATCCCAATTTTAGTCACTTCTGATTATAACCATACTCCACGAAAGACAGAAATGAAATGCTATATACTTAATACAGGAATCTTAACTTTTTAAAGTAATTATTTCATTTAAAAACTTTAATCTTTAGTATTTACTTCGCTAAACTGAATTAATTTTTTTAAAACTGGACAATTTCAGAAATAAGACTTAAAAAACTGATTTATAGTAACACATGGCATTGCAGTGTTCCAGGTACCTATTACCACATAAGCATCCTTTACATAGTTCTGCTCAAGGTTAACACATCATGCCCCTCCAAAACAAGCAAGTCCACTTCCCTGAATGGATCAGAACCAGGGGGAGGGTGCATATGTGCAAAGAGTAACAACTAGGAGGACAAACTGCAAGAGACTAATTGTTAAGGGGATTTCTACACCTATAGTTAGTAGAATGGCTGAACGAAGACCCACTGTTTTGCACTCCACTGTGAAAAGCGGCTAGAATGAGCCAAGCAGGGCCAGACAGACAAGCAGAATTATAGGGTCTCAATGCATGGATGAGACAATGGTGTAGGGAGGAGGGGTTTAGATTTAATAGGAACTGGGGAAACTTTTGGGAAAGGGGGAGTCTATACAGGAAGGATGGGCTCCACCTAAACCAAAATGGAACCAGATTGTTGGTCCTTAAAATTAAAAAGGTTATAGAGCAGTTTTTAAACTAAGGGCTGTGGGAAAGCTGACAGCTGCAGAGGAGCACGTGGTTTGGACATCCCTTAGGGGAGGATCTATAAATGGATATTCCCTATGTCCTAATAAAGAGGAGAGGATGGATGATAAAATACACCTCTCTAATAACACTTTCAGAGTTTCGTTTGGAAGGTTCTTTTTATCTCCTGTCAATTTTTGGTAACTATCCCACAGGCTATCTTCCATTTCTCTCAGTGCTCCCTCAGTGGCAATCTTATTCACTTGCATGACTTTGACTATCAACTTTGTGCAAATAACTCTCAAACCTACCTCTTCACTCTCCATTCAAACCCACGTCCCTGCCTGTCTTTTTGACATCTTCTCATGGTTTTCCAAGTCTTTACCCAAAACTGTGCTCCTTGTGTCCTGCCCCATCCCTTGATGATCTGTCACCATGGACAACATGATCATCTTCCCAGTCTCTCAGACCTGCAATCTGGGCATCATCTTTGAATAAGTTCAGTCTAGCTCTAGATCCACCATATTCAAGCAGCATCTAGAACACTGCTACTACCTGACCGAGACACCCTGAATTTCCATCACAAACACCATTCCAATCTCTGTTGCAAACCTGAGCAGCTCCCTCCATTACACAGCAACCAGGTCTCACCTCCTCCAGGCCCTATCATGCCCACATAAACTTGGAGGGGGCTACAGATGGGAAGGTGGTGAGTCAGAAAAAGTGCATGAACCCACTGGAGGAGAAAAGGGAGAGGACAGCGGAGATCTAGTTTCAGATCTGGAGGGTAACACACTCCAGAGCATGGGGAAAGGTCTCTGCACAACCGTTTGCACCACGGGGACTTGTATTTTTTCCTCACTATTGTCTAATGTAAGCAATATGCATAGGAATCATTACTAGCCATTTCTTCTAGAGCAAAATCATTAGCAGCATCCAGAATTAATAGACCAACTAAACCAACTGAGTTATTCTATACGAATTAGATTAACTAGGGAAAAAAAGGATGTTTTGTTATTTCTATTTTTGGACACTTGGGAGGACACTACAATGACGGAGAGCACGTAATTGCCTAGCGGTATCATGGGAGGGCAATGTTGTATTTAACTGGCAAAACTCCACATTTAAATATTGACAGAATAATACAACTGATACTTCAAAGGCAAAAGAGAGTACATTAAGTACTATACATTATTTCTTCATTCTTAGTTTGTATGTACCTGAAATGTTTCTTTATTGCCTACAGCATTGTTCACAAGGAACTAATGAACTACTGATTGAACGGAATACGGTCCATTAATTAAATGCAAAGGAGACAAAAGACATAATTATATAGTAAGGCTGATAAAGAACAGAAAAATGATTAATCTATTTCTGGCCAAAATTAACTGGTCCAGAATGACTGCTAAAATTACTATTAATCATTGCTAATCCTCGATCAGTTACTGAATCATAATTGGCTCTTCACATGAATTTATTTATTTTTTTATATCTGCTGTAAAATGCTCTTTCCTTCCTTAAATAATGCATTCAAATATGACAGTAAACCTCATTAATCATTATCTAATTAAAATCCTTTCCTATTTTGTTCACATTTTTCAGACACCCCCCAATACGAAGATTAAGGTTTCAAGTTCAAATAGAAAAAGATCTTAAATTTCACCTTGCCAAGCAAATTTCTTCCCATTCAAATCAATAGCAAAATCTTCAGGGTAGAAGTCAATTATACTTGATTCCTGCATTTGAGAAAAATCAGAAGACCATTAAAAACAATTAGGAAGTGGATTCACAAGTCTGCATAGAGCTGGATGAACCTTCTCTGTTCTTGGTCCTGCTTAAGACAAAACTGTTTAATATGGCTAATGAAAAAGGAATACACTGTATTATAAAATACCATCCAAGCTAAAAGGCTGCAGGGGAACCCCACAAACCCAACAGAGAGTCAAGGACTGACCAAACAAGACAAGCAGGGTAGGATTTTGTGGGAGTTCAGGAGAATGGAGCTAGGCTTCCACTCCTGAAATAATTTGCAGAGTTATTGGAAGCAGAGGAGATTTTGGTTTGGCTCTATGGAAATAGGGCCAGGAAAAGTCATTTAATATATTCAAACATTTGAAACAAAAAGATTCACGTTTCACAAAGCTGTATGACCAGACAAGTAAAACTGTTACTTTCCCTGGTCAGTATTATTCCTTTAAGACAAACCAGTAACAGAAAGACTATTCTTACTGGATCAGTCATGAGCTTCCGCCATGTTGGTGGTAGAAAGTTACCACTAGCAGCAGGAAATACTCCCATGAGTTGTTCAAGTGGTCTGAACTGCCAAAACAAAAAAGGGAATGATGTGAGTGACTTCCAATAACCTATTAAAAGGCAGAATAATAAATGAACGTCTCTTACCGGTTTTGTACCCTTCTCAAAGTCTGAGGGCAGGTCTGCTATACCTTCGAAGTCAGAGGCAAATGGCGCATAATGGAAAGGATAGTACCACTTCCAGGAAGCACAACCCTAGTTTTGCAAGACAAGAGACTAATAAATGATACAGCTCAGAAGAGATAAATAGTCACGTATCCTATTAGTGGCTATCTAACGATGACTAAACTTAACCCAGTGTGAGCACCAGTGTTATAGCCATGTGTCATGGATAAGGTTAAGATTCTGTCAAGGGTATTTTTAGTAAAAGTCAGGGACAGGTTGCAGCAATCAACAAAAATTCACGGAAGCCCGTGACCTGTCCCTGACTTTTACTAAAAATGCCGGGGTGGGGAAAACAGACAAAACAGAGCACTGCCCGAGGCCTGTAGCTGCTCCACGTGAGCAGTAAGTGACGTTAATGGGACTCTACGTGCAAGTAAGCTTAAAGCACCAGAGCCCAAGTATGTATTTGTCACATAGGTAAGTAGGATCAAAAGCAGCTCACAGGCCCTCAACGTGCATATTGTTTAATGTCAGAGATTTATGCTTTCTATTAAGCAAGGAGCCATGAAATTGACCAAAAAGACAGCCAGCAGCCAATGTAAGTAATGCAGTGTCTACATTGACACAGTTGCCTAACTACACTGACATAAGCCACCTCCCTGAGAGGCGTAGGGAGTTTTGTCAGTGTCATAGGGCACTTACATGGGCGGGAGCAAGGCTGTATTGTGTGCATTGACATAATTAGATCGACAAACTGCCTTACATCGACCTAACTGTGCAGTGTAGAGCAAGGCTCTATATCCTGTTTGGTTAAAGTAGTGGAATTTGTAGGAGGACTCTTACCGGTTTAAAACTGGTTAGTTTGGTTTAAACTTGCACCAGTAAGTTGGTAGGCACCAGCCTAACTGATATAAAAAGTGTCTACACCCAGACAAGCTGCAGCAGTCTAAACTGGTGTAAAAATCACACCTTTAGTTGTGTCTGTACAATAGTGTGTAGACCAGGCCAATGCTGGGGCTAGTGGCGCCTAGTGGTGGCCAGCAGCTCTGTAGCACTAAATCTCCAGGGCGAGAAACAAATGAAAATCTACATTGAGCAGTGGTGCAGAATTCCCCCAGGAGTAGAACATGAAAACTGCTCCAAAAGAACTAACTTACGAGTCCTTACCTCCTTAGATACAGCAAGCTTAGTTTTATAACCCTTAGCTAGGTGTAAATATTTCAGTCACCTCTTAAATCTTCTCTCAAGACTATATAATTTCAGTTTTGTCACTATCTCCTCCTATAAATCTCTTCATTCCATTTATCATTCACATTGCCCTTTGCCTGGGTTGCACAATCACAGCAATACTGAACGCCACACTGGCAGCCATTCACACCTAATTTACATATTGGTTAAAAAAAAGTAAAGAGGAAAGAAATGGACATTAAGAGTTCTAAGAATCCACACTGCTATACTAAACAGAGAGGCAGTTGGCTTGGAGCAGGGCTTAGCACAGAGACCTGCACAATTAAAGGTTTCAAAGTAGCAGCCGTGTTAGTTTGTATCCGCAAAAAGAACAGGAGTACTTGTGGCACCTTCGAGACTAACAAATTTGTTAGTCTCTAAGGTGCCACAAGTACTCCTGTTCTTTTTGCACAATTAAAGACAGTCCTGAGAGAAGTGTATTGGACTCAGGTGAAAGAATCCCCCTCTTCAAGAAGGGCCCCACAAGCGAGGGTGAAGCTCTACTCCCCACTCAGTTCTCCAGCAAACCAGCCACACAGCTTCACACAAAAAATAGGCAGCTGCAACTCAGGCCTGGACTACACTACAGAGGTAGGTCCACATAAGCTGCCTGGTGCAGACCTAGTTGTGCAAGTGTCTACACTTGTGGTCTCCCACTGATGTAAGCTCTCTATTACGCTGACATGCTGACCCCACCTTCCCGAGTGGCACTGAGCCACGATCCATGTGCTGAGGTTGGTGCAGTGTGAAGGCAGACACTACTTTACCTGTGCCAACTCTAACAGTCCTCCAGCAGCTAGCTGTCCCATAGTGCCCAACACTGACCACTCTGGTCACAACTGTGAACTCTTCTATCCAGTGGTCACAGACACCAGCAGCCCCCTGCTCTTCCTTCCTCCCCCTTTAACACCCTAGGAATTTTCCTGATTGTCCAGCTTGGCGAGCACACCTAGCAGCTCTCCACTGTTATGTGCAACTGCCCAACTGATCCTGCCGGCTACGTGCTCCAGGTGTGCACTGGCCCGGAGCAGGCCCAGGAGATCTAATATGTCCTGTCTGTGGGGAGAAGAGGCTGTGGAAGCACAGCTACTGGCCAGCCATAGAAACAGTGACTTTACAAGCAGATTGTACAGGGGATCCAGGAGAAGGGGTATGACAAGGATCAGCAGCAGTGCTGCATGGAAGTGAAGGAACTGTGGCAGGCATATCAGAAGGCACCAAATGATCCGATGCCAAGCTGCAGACTGGCTGCTTTTATGCAATACCACCCTGCACACCACTGCTAATAGCTATGAAGAGCCTAACTCAAGGGCCACTGGTGTGAACAGCGAGGAGGAGGATGGGGACAGGACAGAGCTCTTAATTTTTCATTCGATTACTTGTACTAGAAAAGAGAGCAGTACAACAAAGAGGTAGTGTTATCTGCTTTTCATTCCCCTGTAGAGCTAGGAAAGGGGACCATGCGGAGCAGTTTATGTATACATGGATGTCTCCTGAATCCTCCTGAGAGATCGCAATGAAACACTTTCACAGAGGTGTCTGGTAATCCTCTCCCAAAAGATTTCTAGGGATGGCAGCCTTATTTCTTCCTCCACTGTAAGCCACTTTCCCATGCCACTCAGCAATTACTTTGTCAGGCACTACTACAGTACACAGGGTAGCAGCATTTAGGCCATGGCATATAGGATATAAGATACCAGCAGCCACTGTGCTCCCTTTGCCTGTGTTGGCGTCAGGAGTCAGATACCACTGAAAATCCCCACTGCCTGTGGAAGGTGGTGCTGGCATTCAGTGCCATTGTCGGATACTCAAGTTTCATGCAACCTAGCAATTCCCTCATTTCCTCTCACCCCAGCAGACCATACTGACCATGGCTGGAGCTGTGAATTACACCGTACACAAGCACTCTAAAGAAGTGGTATCAATAATCATGTCTTGTTATAAGGAGGAGAAAGAAGAGGACTCGGGATGACATGTTCAGCAAGATCCTGCAAGCCAGTGCTGCATTGGAGCATGAACAGAGGGTCAGGAGGACTAAAATGGCAGACCACCTGGAGAAGGAAAGAGCAGACAGGAGAAAGGTGCAGGAAAAGAAGAGGGAGAAGCACCAGGACATAATGGGGCTTCTTCAGCCGCCAACACAGACGCTGCAGATTCTTATGGACCTACAGCTTCAACAGTCATGGGCTTTCTTCCCTTTGTAGTCCATGGAGCATTCCAATGTAGCACCCCACAAATTCCACACCAGCCCAAACATTCCATGTGGCATCAGGGGGCCACATCACTCCACACCAGAGGACATTAAGGTCAGCCACAGCTTCACATACTGACCTGAGTGTGCCACAGTTGACATGTGTAGCTAAAATGGAAATGAGTGTTCCTTCCCCTTCTTTAAAGTCATAATAAGTTGATGGAACAGAACTTAATGTATTTGTTTTTAACTTGCACAGAATTTTTTAAAAGTTTTCATTACTCAATAACACTAGTGTTTGGAAAATAATTCATCTTTATGAGTTCCCAACTGGTGCTGCAGAATGCCTGCCAGCAGTGACCACACCCACTTGTTATTGTAGACTGTGACAACTCATAGGATCAATGACAAGCAGCATAATCATCATAGATGTACACCAAGCACCACACAACTAACAGGCCTCCAAACTGCAAGGCCAGGTAGAGCACAGTACACCACAACGCATTACTGTAGCTCTTTAAAAGTGTTCTTTCAAAGCCTGCCTGAGCCATATAGCTCCTAGTTGAGCTCTTCTGATAGCCTTTGTGTCTCACTGTTCAAACTCAGCACCACCTCTGCTCTCCACCCCGGCGGGAGCTTTTTCCCCTTTGCTTCACAGATATTATATAGGTCACAACTATGCGGTTATAACCACTGGGATACTGTTTCCTCACAAGACTGGATCTCAGTGAGAACAATGCTGGCACCCCTTCAGCTTACCGAAAGCACATTCAACAGTCATTCTGCACCTGCTGTGCCAGTAGTTGAATCTCTCCTTGGCGCTGTCAAGGAGGCCAGTGTACAGTTTCATAAGCCAGGGGAACAAAGGGTAGGATAGTTCCTCCCAGAAACTACTGGCATTCCAACATCGTTAATTGTAATCTGCCAGTCAGGAACAAAAGTCCTTGCTTGTCGCTTTCTGAACAGTCCTGTACTAGGGTTACCATATTTTGAGCCTCCAAAAGGAGGACACTCCACCAGGCCCCGGCCCCGGCCATGCCCCCGCCCCAACTCTGCCCCTTCCCCAAAGTCCCCGCCCCAACTCTGCCCCCTCCCCTGCTTCCCGCGAACATTTTATTCGCGGGAAGCCTGAAGCAGGTAAGGCGGTGTGTGGGGGGAGGAGGCGCGGCCCAGGCTGGCCCCGCCAGCGTTTCCAGCCTGGGTCGGCTCGGGCCCTGGGGTGCCGGCCCGGGACCCAGCACCCAGCCGAGCACCCCCGGCCTGCCCAGCACTGCCGATCCCCGGCCCGGCCCCTGGCCGAGCACCCCCTGGCCCCGCCGGCCCCCCAGCCGAACATCCCTGGCCCGCTCGGCACCCCCCCGGCCCGGCCCCCGGCCGAGCACCCCCCGGCCCCGCCGGCCCCTGGGCCCCAGCCCGCTCAGCACCCCCCGGCCCAGCCCCTGGACCCCCGGCCGAGCACCCCCCTGGCTCCGCCGGCGCTTTGCCCTGCCGGTGCTCAGCCCCGCCGGCCCCCAGCGCTCGGCACCCCCGGCCCAGCACCGCCGGCCCCACATGTCCCGATTTTCCCGGACATGTCCGGCTTTTTGGGATTTTCCCTGGACGGGGATTTGGAGCCCAAAAAGCCAGACATGTCCAGGAAAATCCGGACGTGTGGTAACCCTACCTGTACTTTTAAAGATGTGAGCATCATGCACCCTGATGTCTGAAGAGTCCCCAGCGATCCACCAACATAGAAAAAATAGCCTGTCAATTGAAGTACTCTGTGACAAGGTGGACTGGTGCCAAAAATAGGGATGTGCGTGCCATCTATCGCCCTACTGCAGTTTGGGAACCCCACTGCTGTAAATCCATCCATTATGTTCTGAACATTGCCAAGAGTCACAGTCCTGTGCAGCAGGAGATGATTAATGCCCCTGCACACTTGCATGACCACAGCCTCCAGGGTGGATTTTCCAAATATAAAATGAGTTCCCACTGACCAGCTGCAATCCACTATCAAGTTTCCACAGTGCAATCGCCACTTGCTTCTCCTCTGTCAGTGCAACTCCCATTTTGGTGTCCTGGCACTGGAGGACTGGGGTAAGCTCAGCGCACTGATCCAGGAATGTGGCCTTGCCCATCCCAAAGTTCTGCAGCCACTGCTCACCATTCCAAGCCTGCATTACAGTGCTATCCCACCAGTCACTGCTAGTTTCTCAGGTCCAGAAGCAGCACTCCATGACCACCACCAACTGCCTTGAATTGGTTCTTGCTACATCCCACAGCAATCTGCCCACTGTCATCATGTTCCCCATGGCTCTTCTTGAGGATCTGCAAATACTAAGGAATGAGAGTCGTGTGCTTGTAACGCTCATGACAATAATGTAGAGCTGCTCAGGCTCCATGCTTCTGTCAGATGGCAGACAGTGACAAATCCCATGTGGGCTCATGGGATTTTCAAAATAGGAGCTAAAATTATGGGTATACTGTGGAGCGGAGAAAGCTGCAAGTTGGGAACTTGACTCCAGAGTCCCAGTCACCCCTGCACAACTTGTTTCTGCCCCACTATACATTGCCAAAACTTCTCAAAAAAGACACTTTGCTGGACGGTTGCCAGTTGCATACTGAGATAGGTACCCATGGTGCTCCACACTGTGCACCAAAACAAATACTCCTGGTGAATACGCACAGCTCTGATGCAAGGAGCCACGCGTCCATGTGCAGAAGCAATATACTAACTGCATCCAATGAGGGTAATGCCACAGCACGGTGGATTGTGGTCATGCAATAAAGGCAGACCACAAAAAAAAAAAAAAAGCCACTTGATTCCTTGCAGAAACTAGGTCCCCTGCTGCAAGTCTACATTTTCTTTGCTGGTGGGTATTAAGCAATGCTAATGAGAGCTCTTATGCATTTAAGGGCATGTCTACATAGGGACACTCAGGAATGTTAAACCAAATAAACTTCAGGTGTGAATCTGAAGCACATTAAACCCCCGGTGCAGATGCTCTCAGATGTTGCAGAGGAAAAAAGTATGCACAGAAAAAGACAGGTACTACTACTGAGCTACATTTCCAATATCCAGTTTTATAGAAGCTGGTCAGACGTTACTGAATCTGAATCTATTAGGCAAGTGAGAATTTTGATTTCTTCAGAAATAGAAAGCCGCTTTTCACAAACACAACTATTTCCAAAAAGGACTTGCACACACAGCAGCTGCCTTCTGTAACTATGGATAGCTGTTTCACAACAGGTATTTCTGGAAATCAAGTAAGTTTCCTACTTAAAACTCTGATCAGAGCATTGTATATCATTCTACTTTGCCTGTACATATGCCTTTACTTCTTTAGGTATAAAACTCAAAATGAGATTGCAGTCAACCTGAACAACAGTCACACGTTGAACAGTCTGGAGCAGTTAAACCTTGACATTTCTTGATCATTTCAGCACACAGAATCTTACTTTGGAACAGGTCTTAACAAGCTGGGTATAGAAGAGATTACTTCAGTGAGGCTGTCCATTAAAAGGCTTGAAGATGCAAGCATAAAAAAAAGTCTGTGCTCCCTTTTTAAATCTAATCTTTGTGTTTCTGAAAAAGATACTTTTGTCAGCTGTTGATAATCAAAGGGAGTGAAATCTGCAGAGTGGCAGAGTGAAATCCTATGGAAAGCGATGAAACTTACAGAATGGAAGTGGTCTCAAATCCCTGAAGAAGGTGGGAAGCCTTGCAGAGTTAGCTGCAGAAAAAGTCATTCTGACTGCTTGGCTAGCCGCTGAATCTTAAAACTGTTCAGTCCTTCTAGCAAGCACAGGTTCTCTTTCCTACTGATCCATTCACTTGTCAGTATGCTGCTGCTCCAGACACAGGACACATGCTGAGACACTAGGTTGCATGCCACAGTCCTAATCGGTTTAAAAGCAACTAACTTCAGCTTCATGGTCTTCCACAGGTCTAGTGAGACCATCTCTGATTTGATGGGATTTTAACAGGGAAGAAGGACAAGAGCATGTTAAGTGAACGAGACTTGATCTGCTGGGTTGGTTACTCTGTTCACTTTTCAGAATGGCTTTGCCTTCATGAATTTGCAAATTATGTCATGGAAACTGTGGTACTACTTTTGACTTCCTTTACAATTGAGGCAAATGGACACAGGAAGTTTTTGTATTGCTGTCCGTTAGATGGTTTTACACCACTATTTTTTCTAGTCTTCTGCTTTTATTCTTCCTCTGATGCAGTTTATCGGTAAGCCAGTGAATTTCATGACATTTAAACTATTGTCACCCTGAGCATTATTTCTTCTTCAAGTGTAAAGTGATCCTTTTCATATCCTAACGGAGGGCTCTTTGCCTGAGACTATTCTCATAACACAAGAACCAGGGGTCACCAAATGAAATCAATAGGCAGCAGGTTTAAAACAAACAAAAGGAAGTATTTTTTCCACACACCACACAGTCAACCTGTGGAACTCCTTGCCAGAGGATGTTGTGAAGGCCAAGACTAACAGAGTTAAAAAACAAAACCAAAAAAAACACTAAATACATTCATGGAGGATAGGTCCATCAATGGCTATTAGCTAGGATGGGCAGGGATGTTGTCCCTAACCTCTGTTTGCTAGAAGCTGGGAATGGGGGACATCACTTGATATTTACCTGTTCTGTTCATTCCCTCATGGGCACTTGGCATTGGCCACTGTCAGAGGACAGGACACTGGGCTAGATGGAACTTTCCTAAGAACGGCCCTACTGGGTCACACCAAAGGCAAATTCATCTACTCAGCTTAAGTTTCTAGAAGCTATGCTTTAAAAATAAACCAGATAGAGTTAGCAATTAGCCTACGCACAAGTCCACTGCAGATAAAAAAAGATTGTGATTATTAAAATGAACAATGTTTGTTTGCACAAGAAATAGCATCTTTATGGGAACAGGAATTTCTGGCCTACAACTCGCAAACATGTTTTCTAGCCTTCATATTTAGCTGTCCTGCAATCTCAGAATTTAAAGAATGGCAAGCACCCTGCCTCGTTACCTACATACAAGTGAAGATGCCAGGCCTTTTCAAGATTTCCTGAAACCTAAAACACTGTTCACTCTATCCTCCACCTCTAAATGGAGAATTTCATTTTAAAACACAAATTAAAATCAGTGACCTAGCAGACTGATCTAATGAGCAAGAAAAACTGGTAATAAATGTTGTATTTAGTTAATATAACCCCACTTACATATCATGTTTTCATATTGAAATAGCACTAACAAAAATTAAACAGGGAACACACCCTACAAACAAAAAACCGCCGCTGCATACTATTTTTGCTACTTGATATTATTTAAACTATCTATTCCCAGTTCATACAAACTTCAGCTTGTTTTGTTCTCAGAGCACGAAACTAGTTATTAACCATCATTGCTACAATCCCCAATATGTCTAACTAATCTCTTGCCAATCTGACATCTCAATTATCAAAAGATTTAAATCAGATATAGATTCCTTCAATTATAATGCACTTCATGTAACATCACTACAATCCACAGAGAAGACTGACAATTCTGTACCTTTCAAATTCTTACAAGCAGTTTGCATTCTTTCCCCTTTATTCACTCGTTTGGTCATTTGCAATTAGTTTTGCTAATTGCTATCGTCTTCAATTCAAAGAAAAAGCTTGGTAGCTTCAAATATTTACAGTGCAAGACATTTAAATGCGTATTTACTCAAACAGCTTTTACACCCTTAGAAACAATCCTCTGCTGTTCAACTACCGCTAGTAAAAAAATATTAAAATGACTTAATGATGTTGTGATTAAGCATTAATTTTCTGTAATATTTTATGAATCCTACATGTGCCTCAGTTCCCTATGTATTTTGCATGGCTTGCCAGTGGGGAAAAAGGATTAAGTTTGTCCTTAGCACAGGCTAACTATACATGGGGGGGGTTGTTTCCTGGCTGTGAGAGCCTGAATGGGTCATTAAAAAGGACTGGCTGAGGCAAACCCCAGAAAACCCGAGAAGACAGTGAAAAACCCAATCATCAGGACACCTACATACCAAAGGACCCAGGGGAGATGGATCTCCCTGCCTCTCAGCAAGGAAGCTGAGCAAACACCCCAGCTCAAGAATAAAAGGACTGGAAGGTATGATGGACAAGAGTGGGCTTCTGGAGGAAGCTGGGGGGCCCTTGCATCTGGGAACTGACTAAGAACATCCGACAGAGCCTGAAAATAGAGTTTCATTACAGCTTGGCTGGGGCTCTGGGTTAACCAGAATGGACTATGCTTTAGCCATCATTTCTCCATGCTACCCTAAGGACTTCCTATGCTGTGTCCAGTTGACTAATAAACCCTGCTGTTTTGAAAAGCTGTTAAGAGTGTCATTGTAAATACTAGGTAGAGGCGCATTAATCCCTGAAGAGAATACACGTCTCTACCTGGAGGTTTCCCTCAGCTGGACTGACTGAACAGAGCTCAGTGTGAAGAAGGGCTGCAGCCCAGAGGTTCAGTCTCAGGAGGCAGCGAGGCCTACCCTGAAGGACGAGCGAGACCCCTTGGGGGAATCTGGCTCATGGAAGGGGTTCCTTCAAGGTACTGTTCCAAAGCTGGGGGCGTAGCACCAATCCTATGGATCCATGACAGATTACAGCCACTATCTGCTGAAGGACAGATGGGCTGCAGACATGGAAGAAAATTAAATTTCATAGAATAAAAATTTAAGTACCTGATAATAGTATCTGAGAACCCAGCAAAGCCCTTCAACATAAGACTGTACAACTTTACGACGGAATTTCTCATCAGATACATCAACATCAAATTTGTTCTTATAGTAGCGCTGTTTCCAACCAGATTCCCATAACCTACACAAGAAGCACAATTAGATTTTAGTCTATAATTGTTTTCATATTACATATTTAAATGTCACATATTTTGCAATGAAAGCTAAGGCAAATGCTGTATTAACATGAGGGTAATGGTATGACGAGCATCTCATCTCAAGAGCTACATCAATTTAAAGTCACTTACACCCTAAATTACCATTTGATGTTTGACAATGTCTTCTACTAATTTAAACCTGGGCTTGGGGAGGGTGGGCAGGGAACTGACAGAGACCCAAGAGCCAGAGGAGTAAACACACTGGCCAGAGACTGAGATGAAAGTTATGATTGGGGAAGCCAAACTTGAAAATTTAGGAGTAACACCCTGAGAAGTAGTTTAGTCCTTATTCTCTGCTGCCTGGACAGCATTGTGATTTCTACAAATGGTGCTGTCCCTGAACCCAGCTTGAATGGGTAAAGATTGTTTTAAAAAAATTTAAAAAAATTGAAATACATTTTTATTTTTAAAAGTAAATAAACCTGTTTAAAATTTGAAGCTATGACAACCTATGTTAAGACCTAAACTTACTATAATCTATTAAAAGCATTTAAACAAAGATATGCTGCATCAGAGAGCTCTCCTCCAGTTCTAAGGACTTAAAAAGGGAGCTCCTTTTCCAATTATATACAGAATCAGGAGAAAACCATCTAACTTCTGAGGTCAACTCATTATCTATCTACACCAGTGATCCCCTTGCAGCCCAATCAACACACAGCAGCCGCCCATGTGACATTCTCAGGCCCATACAGGTAGTATACATATTGTGTGGCTGCAGCCCACATAACACAGAGCTGCATATGCAGCCCACAATGGTAAATAGGTTGAGAACCATTGATCTATACTATTTTCAGTCTTTACAATGGAGGAAGCGCTGCTATTTTTCCAATGCAAGTACTTCCAGTTTGTTGTGCAGAAAAGCTTTTGCTTTAATTACTTTTGGTTTCAGTTTAACTAGCAGTTTGTATTTTCATTTGGACTAGTTCAAAGTTGAAAAACCAGTTGGCAGCTGATAAAGCAGGCAAGCTTGTTTCCCTCTTCCGAGCTATGAATAAAAACAAGGTGAGAGGATGAGATTTACTAATTCTAAAAACCTGAAGGATACGGGGGCAATTTTCAAAGGTATTTAGGCATCTAAATATGTAGATATGTGCTACTGAAAAACCAGCTAGGAGCCTAATTTCGCTGATTTAATTGAGAATTAAACATATAAGCTTCTTAGGAACTTTTGAAAAACCTAGTAGGCACCTATCTGCATCTTTAGACACCTAAATATCTTTGAAAGTCTGGCCCAAAGTGTGTTCATGAACTATAGTTAATACTTCATTTATTAAATCAGTTTTAAATGCAAAACATGTTTTGATAAACCTTCTTTGTATCTTTATGTATCCAGCATATTTAAAGATATTGTTTTAGTTAACTAAAACAATCCTAAAATGTTAATTTTTTTTTGCATTTTTAATTGAATTCTGATTTCCATCCAAATGTGGCTTGCACAAATTACAAGTAAAATGACAGTCTAGTAGATAACAAATGGATGGTTCAAATTTTTCTAACATAATAAAAATGTAAAAATTAAGAACATGAATAAATGTATGATGAGCTAGGTATTTGCTTAAATAAATATGTATAGACAGTGCATCCCGGTTAGCAAAAAGTAAACCAATTTAGTGTAATGGCTATATTTGGTCAATATAACTATTAAAACATGTTTATTTGCACCAAATGAGAATAAACCTGTCTTTAGGAAAATTAATAAGTATAAATGCAAAAATATCACAAATAATTAAATCAAGGTTTCCTGCTTGCTGATTTATACTTCAGTGTGAACACACAGGAAAGAAAAGAAAGAATAGTTTGGCATAAGATCAAAGGACATTGATCAAATATGGAATGCAGGATGCAGTGATGAATTTGTTACCCAAACTTTGCACCCTACTAAGATTTTAATGTGCTACACTTAAATAAACTTTTCTTCTTCTCTATACCTAGGTCTCCCTCCCCTCTCCCCCCTCGCCCCCAATTGGTACATTTCTCATGAAGCTACTCTAAATAGGGAATGGAGTGACAGTGGACTTCTCTAGCCTTTCACCTTTTGAGACCTTGGCTCAAACCATATTTGAGTTATGAGTGAGTTGGCTAAACTTGCTTTCACCTTATTCCTATCCCTTCATTTATTTAATCAAAGGGCATCTTGCTCATAGCTAACACACATACCCAGTATAAAATCAATATATTAAAAAAAAAAAAAAAAAAAAAGAAAGACGTATTTCGGTAATCCATATAAATAAAGCCACACACCTAGTATAACTGAACTTTATGGGTTAAATAGCTCAAAAATTCAATTGCAAAACAGTGGCATTCAGCTCACATAATCAAAGCTAAACACTGAATGTCTAGCCAATTTGGCGCTTGGTCTCAAAGGGAGTAGTGGCTTGGAGGACAAAAACCTGTATGCATACTAATCGAGATACTTAGATTTAACAGCTATAGCTTACATATCTCACTGGAATTTACTGAATATTCTAACCCTCCACATTAATTACTCATGGATAAAAAGATCATAGGAAAGCATCCGAAGGCACTGCTGCTCTAAGCTAAATGGCATTAATTAGGCTGCATCTACTTCAGCAATTTGCTAACAAAGTGCTACAAAAAATGGCTTCACCTGATATTATCCTCTGGCTCAGGTTCACTGTCACTGTCTTCTGCTTTGCGCTTAATTCCTCCTGCTGGGGATGGGGTGCCATCAGAAGTGAAACTAGTATTAGGAGATGATGAAGGAGTCTAGGGATATAATCATATATAAACACAGGAAAAAAGGGTTTTATTATGCATTTCATATTCAAATTAAAATTAATGGTTTTGTGTGAAGAATTAAGAAAATTTGTTATTTTTACTTAAAACAAACAAAAAAAACTACATGCTACACAATCCTAAAATGTTAGGAAGTCCACTAGCATAAAATAGGGCTTTATAATAGGAATCAAACATTGGAATGTAAAAACAAAAACCAGTAACGAAACATGAAATTCTGTGACAAAGCACAAAACGTTTGGTATAGTCCAGTCTAACAGTAGGAATAAAAAAACAATTGGATACAAGGTTTATTTTATGACTTCTGTTTATGACTGCAGCAAAACAGGTCACATGTGCAGACTATAATATAAAGATGACTTAGAATTCAGAACTGACAGCCAAATTTAGAATATTTCTGCAAATTGCAAGTGAGCCTCTATTCAAATAAAAGTATCTTAACATGGAAGAAAGAGTTTTAGGAAGTCTCTCATTTCTGCAGATCACAGTTAGAAGATATTTAAGATAAATAAAACTTAAACACAAGATTGTGACAAACTGACGAGCTAGGAAGTTAAAATTCTGATGAAAGCCTCAAACAATTTTTATGCATCTTTTGCTTTAATACACAAAATTTCAGGATTAAAGCGAGTACTAAATTAAAATGGCAAAATTTTATTTACCCAGGCTTACCAGACAAAAAATACTTATTAGCAATAGAGAAATTTGTATTGAAATGTACATTTACTGTTTGGATGGGCAAATAGAGCCAAAGGAGAATCCTTACTATACATTGCATACGAGTGACTTTTCTATAGTCAAGTCTGGTTAAAAATGTTTCCATAACAACCACCTCTAGTTTTCACTCAACTTTCCAAAAGTTTGCCCATAGGCAGGTATGGGCAATTTTTAACTAAATAAATATATTTTTTAGAAAGTATAAATAATTAGCAGTTTATTATTATATATTGGGGGCAGCCGGGAAGATATTCCCCCTACATTATAGAAAACTGATTTTTGAACAGCACTATAGCTGAAACAGAATCTAGAAAGTTAAAACCTGGCCATTGTGAAGCTAGCCTTTGCAAAAACTGGTTGGAACTTGGCTAAGTTACAAGGCACTAGGCAGAGGAGAACAATTTGCACATACACAGTAGATATTTCTTACCACCAGTGCTCAAAAGGGAGACCCTGTACATAACGTAGAGCTGCCTGATTTAGGTGCATATTAAGTGTGGACATCTTCTAAGGTCCACTGAACGAAGCAGAGCTAAACAGCTTATGTAAGTGCAAAGAGTCATTCAGTATGTAACACTAACAACCAATACTAAAAAATACAATTGGATGAGTGTTTTTTAATACACTCTACAGCAGTGGTCCTCAAACTTCTGTACTGGTGACCCCTTTCAGATTAGCCTCTGAGTGCAACCCCCACTATAAATTAAAAACAATTTTTAACATATTTAATATGATTATAAATGCTGGAGGCAAAGCAGGGTTTGGAGTGGAGGCTGACAGCTCATGACCCCCCAGGTAATAACCTCGCAACTGTCTGAGAGGTCCTGACCCTCAGTTTGAGAACCCCTGCTCTATTGCACTAAGATTGAAAATAAGTTGAAAGGTACACCATTTGATATTTAAATTGCCATTTTTCCTACAACTTCACAGGTGTATTCACTCAGAGCACAAGGGAAAAGAAACTAAAATACTCTCCGCTGGAGAACATCCCACTCTAAACCAAATAATCCTACAAAAAGGACAGTCTACAGAATTGTTCCAAGAGACAATAACTACCAATTTTTCAGCCAGCCTGAAGGCTATCTCCATCTGTTGGAGACAAGAAAAGAACCGAGCACATTCAGCTGTGACAGACATTTCACAGGGGTGGGATTGTAAGAGGTTTCTGTTTTCCTGCCTGCACTGGAGTGGAAGTTGGATGTTATACCCATTCCTGGGCTAGAATAGGGACTACATGGACCAGCACAGTGTGATTATTTTTTTGGCAATCACTAAAGGATACAGAAAATTAAAGCTAACATGACTAGCTCTGGCATCAGCCAACATCATACAATATATGAGCATAGTATAAGAACCTATACCGAATAGATTATACATTGACCCAAATCTAATGTCTCCAATGAAAAATATTTTCATTTAAAATTAGAAAAAAACCCGACTACTATGTAAAACTGGGGTTTCACTGGTCTTGGGAGATAGCTGGGTTTGTTTTTTTTAAAACCTCAAATTTCTAACCTGGGGTGGATTTGAACTCAGTACCCGTGTGCTGCTCAGGTTCAGAGGCCAGAACATTTCCTTGGCGTTACAGAGGTCCTGTTTGAGCTCAGGTGCCTTGCAACGTTCTTGAACTCTCACACTGCACGTGCGCGGTGTAATCCATGAGGCACATGAACCTTCGAACGCTGGAGAAGCATACTTTTTCTAGAGCATTATAATTTGATTTCTCCAGAGAGCAAGTGAGTGGCATGTATTCTGTTGGGACTAACCCTCGAGCACTGGAGACCATGATGCAATGATCTGAGCCTTGATCACTATCTGTGCTCTAAATCTACAGCCAGAATAGGCCAGTTTTAAGACACAGATCAAGCCAGGGCTCAGATCATTGCACCAGTGTCTCAAATTCTTGAGGGTTACCCCAAAAGAGTGCAGGGCACCCACCAGCCCTTGGGGGGAGGGGGGGAAATCAAGTTTAAATGTTATTTGAAAAAGAATCTGCTTCTCCAGTTAGGTAGGTTAAGGCTCATCTACCTACTTCACAAGCGTAATGGATCACAGGGCTGTCTCTCACACATTCCTTGTTCAAACAGCCCCAAATCTGGATCACAAACCATTCCTGCCCTACAACCCATTCCATTTATCCCACTGCCCTAGATGCAACCCCAAGCCCCTCTCACTCAGATTCATCCCCACCTCCTCTACTGCCAGCAAGCAGTTACCTGTCCAACACACACAACCCTGACAGATTTTAGCAATATGCCTTTCAACCTTTTTAAATTCCTGCCCAAGGTAGGACTCAGAATGACACTAGGTGGGATGGGTCAGGTTCAAAAGGACCACTGCTGATCACCTTCAGCTATCCAGCTAGGGTGAAACTTTGAAGACTAAAAATCCTGTTAACCTGTCTGCACATGCTCATAGTAATCCACCAGGTTCCTGAACACACATGTGAGGCTTAGCACGCAACTGTATTAGAGATCACCCTCAAGCATTTGAGACCCTAGTGCAATGACCTGAGCTCTGGTTTGATCACTATCTGTGGGGGAAGGGCGGGGGAGAGATGAGAGGGGGGGAGTTGCTAGAAATTGTCAGCTTTAAGAAGAGCTGTTTTCCAGGGGCTCAGGAATCCCTTGGCCAAAGGGCCCCAAATTTGGGCCACTGACATACCCTGTGCCTCTAAGAGATGCAACAAATCTCCTGGCAATCTGATTAACCACACAGATTTTAAAGCACTTAGAATGACTGTTCTATAACCTCAAAAACAACCGAAAAAAACTGTTGTGAACATATTCCACCAACACTATATTTCAAATCAGAGATTGAAAAGCCCTACTGAGCTGGTATTCAACAGGTCACACACCATGACAGAAGTAAAAATGAAAAGATTAGCAAAATGAATAATTTTTTTTTTAAATATTAACCCCAATTCAGTTGCTTAGTTTTATTTTATTTTTCCTACATTTCTACATAGGGCAAGTTCTGAAATCCCATGCTCATAACAGCCTCAACTCCATAATCTTGCGTAAGGATTCAAGTTTGCTTAAAAGTGCTTCTTTTTGATTGGAAGGGCATTCTTTGCATTATATTTACCTTTTCAGAACTATTTAATCAATGATATTTGAAATATGAAAATGAACAAAACTTGACTTAAGTAGCCTTGGAAAACTGATTAAAAACTTGACTAGTTAAGTTGTTCTTCAAGAAAGAAAGTAAAAATTGAGTGATTAAGAGCTTAGAAGTAAATTGTAACATTAGTATATTCATTACTTTTTTCCTTCTTACAATTAGAACTAAAATCTAAACATTCACTCACCGAGTTCTGTTTGTCTTGCATTCTCATTTCATAGGCTGTCTGCCTGGGGTTACTGATTGCCTGAGGACTAGATCTATTTCCTCTCCCCAAAGCTTGAGGGGAAAACTGGCCACCAGGAATAAAAGAAGGCTGATCCCGCTACAAAAGCAAGCGAATACACACACAATGATATCAATCTAATATTGGAGATTACAAGAATAAAAATGAGCACATATAGCTGATATTCCTTTAGAGTTCTTAGATTATCAGTTGCTAGAATGTAAAATGAACACAGTTTGATCACAATTACTTATTCAGTTCAGTTTAGAACAAGTATGTTTAAACAAGATCTTATATATGTAAAATATACCCTTGGATAAGATGGCACTTACAATTTCAGGCCTTCCTATTTTCAAGGGTTTTATTAAATGCTCTCTAAAAAAGTTACATTTTTGTACTGAAGTTCCAGAAACATCAGAAGAAAATATGGGTTTGTTTTTTTTTAACTGAAGAAACTCCATCTAGCTATTAAGAGTGTGAAAAATAGGATTTACATTTCAAGGAAGATGATAAATCATTTTCTTGTGCTCTCATAGCAATACAGCTGATCCTTATTTTAAAGCTTAGACTTGATATGCACATAACACTCAATGAAAAGGGGCTCTATAAAGTTTGAAAAACGTTGGTTAAATGAAGTGATGATGACCCTATGACACTCCTCCACTGTACATCTAGAGTCCTCGTGCCTCAAGGAAATAGAGACATCAAGCTCTGGGAAATGGTTGGGGGTATCTGACATATTAGAAGTACTACACAGAGACGCTGTCTTGAAGCCAAGGGTCCCAGCGTAGTGAGGCCCTGCTGGGTTTCTTGGATCATTAGATCACATTGTAAAGAAGCTACACCTATTTGAATGAGCTATCAAGTAACATGTTTATTGTACAAACCCTAGATTCAGATGAACATGCAAGAATCTATTCTAAAAAATTAGGAAGGACATTTAGTACAAAAAACGTAAATTAAATGCAATTTTAAGGGTTTAACATGCACAAGTACATGTTAAGGCTGTCAACAATCAACACTTTGCCGTTGTGAATAAGTGGTATTTTGTATTACTCTGAATAAATCTGCACATATATTTTAGTCACAATGTAACCAAGTTACATTTGCAGAGGAAACCTTGTTGTAGAATTCTGACATACCTGTCTAAAGGTTAAAGCTTGATTTAGCATTAACTGTTTAATTTTCTGTAGTCAGTTTACTAAACTCTTAATCAGGCTCTCAATTAAGAGGCATATCTTCTGTCCTCTCTGCTGACTAGCTGACACACTGTAACCCAATGGCACAATCCCTCTGTGCAACTGGTACTGTAAAGCATTTGATACTGTAGTCACATTATACAGATGTACCTATATTCCAAAGGCCCCAATTTATTGTTATCCTTGAGCAACTTCATCTCCCCCCCCCCACCTATTTTAAATAGGTTTAGATTTAATTATGTGATTTTTCCATTCAATGCTGCAATTTTTAACAAAAGAAAAGTTTTTTGTAAAACACTGTAAGACAGTTCAGAGTAAGGCAAAAACCATGCAATTGTTACTGCAGTTTTATCTAATTTACTGAAATGAGACTAAATTTCTGTTTGTCACAATATAAAAATGCCTGTAAAAATGAGCTCTTAAATTTACCTTCATTCTTTTTCTCTTTTCTTTTTGTCGTCTTCTGAAGTTCTCCTAAAACAAGAGTAAAGACAATTCAAGTAACCCGGTCTTACAAGTCTTTTAGAAAAGTATTTCCTGAGTCTCTCCATTAATCACCACACAAAGAAAGATTAAGTAGCAAGACTGAGTAGGCGTCATGGCTACTGACCTATGAGGCTTGCTGAACTGAACTCTTCCCTGGCCCCATCTAGGATTACTGGTCTATGGCTTTTCTAAGCTACATTAGCATCCTATGGAAAACACCCCCCAAAACTGAAGGGCTTTCAATATGGCTCACAATACTCAGCAAATTGCATTGGGACAACAAGGCCTTTAAAGCACATGTGTGAAGATGCCAAAACAGAGTTTTGCCTGTCTGTCCACCTGGGTGAAGATACTACAGAAGTCCAGGTGCTACGGGTAACTCAGCATAGATACACATTTCTTGCCACAGTTGCTAGTGGCTCAAAAAATTCCTGCCCTTCTTTTTTAAGATCCTGGATCTTGCTCCAAAGCCTGTTCTTCTACAAGTGCTAAATTTGTACTGTAGTTTGGCATAGGATATTGAGAGAACTGTAGATTATGGTTATGACATACAGTACATCCTACCAACATTGAACCAATGTTTTTCTGACTGGATACTCAGTGCAGTTCTGCTCCCTTGATTGAGGGGTTTTATTATTCTCCTTTTTATGAATAAGCTATTTAGGATTGTTTGCTTAGTACTTTCTAGCAATATAAACCATGTGCTAGGAATATGCTGCAGTGTAGTGAGTTGTTATTGTTGACCAAGAAGTCGAATTTGCTTAAAACAGCTGAAGGATCCCTTCTGAAAAAAAGCAGCATTGTAAATTTACGGATTACAACACAAACATAATACATTTCTCTAGAACTTAACTAAGTTTAATACAACGCACAAAGCTGCCACCAACACATTTAGCAGGAAATTTGTCAAAAATCTACCTGCTGGAAGAAAATGTAACTGAAAAGCCATAAAAGTAAAGAAGCTTTAAACAAGTGATACAGCCAAAAGGACTGAACAAGTGCAATTATTTTTGTATTTTAAAAAGCATTAATAGTTAATGCTTTTAGAATACGAAAATAGTCATTGGTATATTAAATTCTGAAGAACCCTTCAGTGTAGCTAACAGGTTTGACACAAAGCAGAAAAGTGAACACATGGTCACTTTTAGACAGCTTTAACACAGAAGTAAGTGCTCTGAGTCAAGGACTGTCTTTACAGTACTGTTATGTACTGTGCCAGCCTCATTCCCTGCACTAAAGTAATGAATTAATTATGGAGGACTTGAAAATCCACTCACTTACTGGCCACCGGCAAGAAAAAAAGCTTGGTTTTTAAAAGAAGAATTTTCAAATCATTACGGTTGAAAGAACTAAATATGAACTGAAAAAATACCCAATGGAGTGAAATCTTATCTTTTAGACCATTCCAGTGCCTGTTGGAGCTCAGAACTTTCCCATGTTGCCGCAAAGTGAAAACAAAGCAGGTTTGTCTGTTTTCAAAGGTGCTATTCACTACACTGTGGGCAGCAGTGAAACTAAGAAAAAAAATCACGTCAGTTTCACGACAGCGTTGCTTGGGTATTGGCAGAGACAAAGAAAGGCCATCGAATTATTCGCTCAGAAGGATGACCCAAAGTGGAGACTGGGGAGGTAGGAAAGGGAATTGTGTGTGAAGAGACTAGCCTTATTTCATTATCAGTGTTTCCTGTATCATTGTACAATACAGTGAAC
The DNA here is from genome assembly GCF_027887155.1 of Malaclemys terrapin pileata. Lineage (NCBI taxonomy): Eukaryota > Metazoa > Chordata > Testudines > Emydidae > Malaclemys > Malaclemys terrapin. Next base: position 5,026,707 of record NC_071507.1, read on the forward strand.
ATCTTCAAAGTGGTCACTGTGATGATGCTGGCAAACCAGATGCCAGCTCTTGCCAAGTGCTCCTGGACCACACTAAACACTGACAGATGCACAGCTGGAAACCGGTCTGGTTTGCCTGTCTGCATGTTGTTAAAACTGACAGAGTTATAAGAAAGTGTTTAATGTTTAGACCTTATGAAATGCTTGTCTGATGCTGCATCCTTATGTAGGATGCTTATAACGTGTCCCATATTATAAGGTAATATTTAAGTGTTTTCTCTGCAGCTATAAAAGTATTGACTAAAACTATAAAACCTCAGCGGGGTTAAGCGGGTGGCTTAAAACAATGGCTAAAACACCACGGAAAACCAAGTCTCAGTTCTCTGCACGTCCCTCGATCCCCACTCCGGAAGCAGTGATGCATTCGATCGACGAGAGGCTGAAAAGAATCTCAGGTGCCAGGTTGCCAAAAGGAAACCAGACAACTCTCTCTGTGTGCACTTATAACTGCAGAACACTGACAAAGGAGGAATCAATAAACCATCTCATGGAGGAAAAGGCAAAAAACAGCCTGCGATGTGCTGGGTGTTTGCGAAACATGACGAAAGAAGGAGATGGAGGTCAGCTGGAGGGATGGAAGCACGATCATTCTAGGGAAAGGAGAAGGCACGAGGATAATTGGAGGAGTCGGATTAATCGAACAAGGAATGGTCTTCGAAAATCGTCTCATGCCATTTGAAGTCATCGCATATCGGGGTGCTTTACCTCCTATTGAACCGAAACAGCACCCTCAAAATCATCCAGATCTACGCTCCCACAAGTGCATGTGAAGATGATGATGTGGAAGAATTCTATCAGAAGCTAGAGGAAACCCTCACTCAGAGTTCCACATATACGATTGTGATGGGAGATTTTAACACCAAGGTTGGAAGAGGGAGAGAAGGTGAAAAGTTCATAGGAAGGTATGGTATCGGAGAATGAAACGCACAATAACGACTAGCTATATCGGCAGAGACGAGGAGAATGTTCATTAGTAACACCTGGTTCCGAAAGAAGGCTAACAGGAGATGGACTTGGATTGCACCGAACATGAAGACAAAGAATGAAATAGATTACTTTCTGATCGATAGACGCATAGTGCTGGATATTTCAGTAGTGCCATTATTTAACATCGGTAGTGATCATCGCCTACTGAGAGCCAGACTCGCATTCACTGTGAAGGTGGAGAAAAAGGCGCTGTGTATGGCGAACAGAAGGCACCAACCAGTAGCTTTCGACGAGGAAATCCTGAAGGAAAACATTTCCAGGGAAGACTGGAGCCTCCTGGATGACTGTGACAACAATTATGAGAACTTCAGCAAGAGACTGGAACGGTGTGTGAAATCAGCTGAGCGTGAAAGACCAAAAAGAGCTAGTGGAAGAATCTCGGAGAATACAAAGACCTTATTAGAGAAGAGGAGGAAAATGAAAAGAAATGGCAGTGACAGGCTTGAGTACTCCCTTCTCTGCAAGCTCATACGAATGAAGCTGAAGGAAGACTTCGAGAAATTTCGAACCAAAAAGCTCCTAAAGGCTGCTGAAGTTTGTAAAAGTCTCAAAAAATGCACCCGGGAACCGGCGTTGTATAGGTCATCATCGGCTTTGAAGAACAAGAATGGAGAATCGGTAACCAATCGAACAGAGATGGAGGCAACCTGCAGGGATTTCTATACCCAGCTCTTTGCATCCCATATAGATGTCCCAATGCCATCACTTCAACAAACAGATGAACACATACTCCCAGTTCTCATCAGCGAAGTCCGTCACACAGTCCATCAAATGAAAGAGGGGAAGGCTCCAGGCAAGGACGGTCTGACAGCAGAAGTGCTTAAGGCAGGAGGTCATAACTCTGGAAAGCTCTCGCCTAAAGATTCAACCGTTAACTGAAAACGCAGAAGATACCGTCCAGTTGGAAAGCGTCCAATACCATTTTGCTGCATAAGAAAGGCGATCGAGAAAATCTAAAGAACTATCGCCCATGTCTATAAATTGTTCACCAAAATAATAACAAATAGACTGTCACGAAACCTGGATGAATAGCAACCTAGAGAGCAGGCCGGTTTTTGAAGAAATTACAGCACGATAGACACATCTTCACTCTAAACCAACTACTAGAGCGTTCAAGGGAATACAAGTTCCCTTTGTGCATTGCCTTCGTGGACTACGAGAAGGCATTTGATAGCGTGGAGACTAATGCCGTTCTTGAAGCTCTTTCAAAACAGGGCATCAGCGCAAAATAGATCACATTATTAAAAGAAATAAACTCTGGCTGCAGCACGGATATATCGCTGTTCGATACTCCCCTCCGAATCCCCACCGAGAAAGGTGTGAAACAAGGAGATACAGTTTCACCAAAATTATTCACAGCCTGTCTTGAATTGGTCTTTCGATGAGCAGACCTGAAAGGTGGGATTAATATCAACGCTGAGCGGCTAAACCATCTCAGATTCGCAGATGATATAGTGCTGATAGCTGAAAATACAGTCCAGCTTGAGAGAATGCTTAAAGAACTGAACGCGAAAAGTAGTCAAGTCAGATTAAAAATGAACCAGTCGAAAACAAAATATATGAGATCGGATGTTCTGCCAAGAACCCAAATAACTCTTGGAGGAGAGCAGATCCAAGAGGCCGACAAATACATTTATTTGGGCCAGGAAGTCAACATGCGCCATGATCAGAAAGGCGAACTGTCGCGCAGAAAAAAAACTGGATGGTGCACATTCAATGACATCAGGGATATCCTCCAAGGAAAGATCAGCAAAATAACTCGTGCAAATCTTTTTAACTCGACCGTGCTTCCAGCGATGCTATATGGCAGCAAAACATGGTCGCTGACGAAGACTGAAGAACATCAACTGTCTGCCACATAGAGGGCAATAGAACGAACATTTCTGGGCATTTCGCTCCACGATCGCATCCCCAATGAAATAATTAGGCAGCAGTCTGGAGTCCGAGATGTTGTTGTCGAAAGCAGGCTCAGCAAAATGCGGTGGGCGGGACACGTGGCCCGACTCAGTGACAACAGATGGACTGCAGCTATATAGGAGTGGTATCCACGAGAACTGAAACGGCCATGCGGTCAGCCTCCAAAGAGGTGGGATGATTTCTTAACTAGGAGATATGGACAAACATGGCGAAGGATGACCAGAGCGAGAGAAGATTGGAAGATGTGTTGTCATCGGCTCAGTCTTAACTGATGAAGGACTGACAGTTTATGCATAAAACCCCAGTCAGGACAGAAGCATTACCAAGTGTGAAATATTAAATTTACCACAAGAGGGGTCATCACCTCCCCCACAAAAGGTGTCTTATAGACACCAGACAAGCCATTGTGGAACATCAGCGGATAAAATACTTGGCTGACCGCTTCCCCAGCAGTCACGAAGAGGGTACATGCCCAAGCTCTCATCCCACCACTATTTGAACGTGGGGGGAAGGGCATAAAAAATCCTAGTCAAGAAGGAATTGTTATCACTGTGTTGCTTTGAATTCAGACAGGGCAAAAATTTCTAAGCATAAGCAAGGGATCCCCAAGCTACTTGGCTTGGGTCAGCCCTAAAGGACATATAGAGCTAGCATATTATAGCAGCTATTACCTTTTGGAACCCAAGACTCATTTTTTGTACGTTGATCTGCTTTAATCTTGTCAATAACTCATTTCTTAGTAAATAAATCTTTAGTTAGTATTATAGGATTGGCTACAAGCATCCTCTTTGGTTTGAGATCTGAGGTACAGCTGACCCGGGGTAATTGACTGGTCCTCTGGGACTTGGAGTAACCTGAATATAGCCGTGACACTTGGTGTAAGAGACCATCTATCACAAAGGTAAGCTTACCCGGCTGGTAAGACAGATCGGAGTACCCGAGGGGGTTGGTCAGTGACCCCATATTACAGTGCTTTAGGAGTTCACACTTGTTACTTGGCTAGTAAAATCTAGTTCTACAACTAACAAACAGTTTGGCGACACTCTGCCCCGAGATTGGCACTCATGCTCGCGAGCCTTTCCAGACAGCTTGACAGCAACGTTTCAAGGAAAACTGTTTCTAAATTCTACTAAACACTGCATAAAAGCCATCTAAGCTGAACTCCACAACCAAATACTTTACCTCATCATCTTTCCTCTTTTTAAAAATGCTATCTTCAACTTCTCCAACAGCTAACATGATCATCTGTACTCTCTGTAGGTTGACATAACCACTCTCTGTGAGGTACCCCTGCAAAATAAGCAAGTTAATACATGTGGCAGAGGGGGTTCTGCTGAAAAATCTGGATTTTTTTTTAATAGCTACACAAAAAGTTGAAATGTACCCCAGTTTTGTGCACCACATTTTTATATATGCCAACCAGACGATCAATTGCTCCCTCCCTGTGAATAAAGAATAAAAATAGTTAAATTCTAGTCTATACGCCACTCTTGTTTACAGCTATGCTAGATATATCTATAGAAACAAATGTAAATAAATCTATTCTTGTATATACAGTTGCTTTACATACCTGATCTCCAAAGACGGCAAATGAGGAAGAAAGTCATTCCCCACGAAGAAACACATGAAGACCCAGTCATCTACGCTTCTCTCAATATCAAAAGTAAAAGGTAAACTGGCCATAGTTAGTTCTTTTTCCAAATACTGCAACAAAAAAACCCAAACATTAGGAAGCTTGTCATATGCTACTACAAATAGACTTTACATATAGCAGCTTCACAAAACAATTTTGCATACCTCTCGCAGCACACTTAATCGGATAAAGATAAACTCTTGTTCGCAGCCAGGAGGACAATCTGCAAACTGATCATGCTGCAATACAAAAGAATATGGAAAAGTATTAATCACACGCTGGCCCACCTTAAAACTTTTTGGCTTAATATTAAAGGTTTAATCAAAAAGGAATTAAGTCTAGAGATACAAGTCAAATTCCTGAAGTCTTTATACTATTTTTTCCTTCTGTTTTTACTTTGACAAATTGCCTATCACTTTAATGGTAGTTTTACCCAACTAACTAGTAACGAAAGAGTGAGTAGGTTTCAAATTAGCACTGTACTGACACTTTTTTTTTTTTTTAAGTAAAAAAAGAGAATAAAGTCAGGCATTCCATTGATATTACTGCTATTGTACTTCAGCAAACCCCTTCCTCTCCCCCACCCCGAAAAAACAAAACCCACCATCTGTGGACACTAAACTTTACTACAATTGAGCTAACAATCAAAGAACTACTGCAAACTGGTAAAACTCTTACCTCTCCTTGTTTCTCTCTTGGCAAGCCTTGACAATCCTTAACCTCATGGCCAAACTGATTACAAAGACCACAAGGTTTGGGTTTATTTGGTTTAAACTCTTCTCTGATTATAGTGAAGTTTGGTTCATGTGTAGCTAGTCCAAGCATGATCAGATCAGCTGTCAAGCAGAGCAAGAAAGAAAAGTAATGAAAGGAAGACATTAAGGCTTGTATACGAGTTAAAGAACCAAGTGTATTCCATTTTAAACAACTGCGAGCAAGGCATGTGGGTGCATTCAGTACAATTTGAAATACTGTACTGTAAAAATCAGTGTCGTTTGATACTACAGGTATAAATTAGTTTAATACCTTATATTTCAAATGCTTCAATGGTTTTTCCTTCTCTTTTTTTTTGTATTTTAGAATCATAGAATATTAGGGTTAGAAGGGACCTCAGGAGGTCATCTAGTCCAACCCCCTACTCAATGCAGGATCAATCCCCAACTATATATTTTTTGCCCCAGATCCCTAAATGCCCCCCCCCCCCTCAAGGATTGAACTCACAACCCTGGGTTTAGCAGGCCAATGCTCAAACCACTGAGCTATAGTTCTTCAGCTATGGATAATACTGGATCTTGCCCCCAAAAGTAAAATAGAGCTTCCAAAAATACATTAACCAATCCATGGGATACTTCAAATGCATCCGTCACCCTAAGCATTTAACTTGTTCACCATCTGGAAACTGCCAGTGTTAAAAAGCTTAACCAACAAACGTATTGCTAGCAAAGGAGAAGGACTTACCATCAGCCCCACACAAACAATGATGAGTGTTTGGGTCATGGTTTGGTTGAGCTAAACAAAAGAAAAATAAGTGTGTTCAAATCAAGCTATTATGTGCTATTTCATTAATTCTTCTGAACACATCTTACAAGTAGACAGTAGAAGTATGCACATTTTAGTTAACTTACCTCTCTGTCTTCTAATGTAATCCATGATTTTGTGTTCCCCTTCACCAGGGGCACTAGCATCAGATAAAATAACCTGTAAAACATTTAGAGCTATGTCATTTTTTTTTTTAACTGTGCTGTTGACATTAAGAAGTGAGTAAATGTTTAAGATCTGTGTGTCTTGACCATATGAATGCCAAACACCTGAAATGTTTAGTAATTTCATTTAAATTGCCTTTACTTCAATATGAATTATACACTCATTGCACCCAATTTAAGAGTCACTTGTTATTTACACTTGTATAAATTACTTTATTCAAACAGATTTTCTACCAATTCTATTAAAATAATACATTAACTTGATCAGAGAGTACATAAGGACTGACAGTTAGCTAATGTATCCAATGTTTTCTAAGCAAGTTTAAAAGTCAGTTAAAACTTGCACTGGACAACCAGCAGTGTAAACATGCATGAGACCCCCCCCCCCCCCCAGACCTCCTTCAGAACTCTGGAATCCCAGACACTCAGATACCACTGTGATGGGGACCATACAAGTACCCAGACAGACCAACAGTGAAGTTCACAAACTCAGTTGCTTATGGAGGGAAATGCCCCCCAAATTAGAACATATTTTAACAGCCCATCTAGGGTAAATGAAATGGTCAGCAGTCTCTGAAGAGGCTGATATTCTGCCCTCCCAACAGAGGGTAAATGCAATGTTATCAGTCAGCAGGAAGACTTGATGGGAAAAACAGGAAAGCCAGAAAGACAAGATAATAAAATTGATAGGAATCATTTTGGTTGCCTAGTATTGTGTTATCCACCAATCACTTGCAATAAATGAGAAAGAACTCAGGCCTGAGACCTACAAGAGGCAGAACACAAGTTAAAAATCCAATACAGAAAAAGGAAAGGAAAAAAACCAAAAACCATTCTGTAAGAATGTGGGGGGAAACGTAAGGGTAGAGTCTTAACTCATACAGCCTTTAGAGACAATGTACCTTGGCTTTCAATATCAAATCCTATTATTGTGCTCCTTAAACCCCATTTTTATATAAAATCATAACAAATGGCTCTATTGGATGGTGTTATTAGGATGAAATGCATCTCTTAGGTGAAAATCCTTGATGTGCAAGTTACCCCCATATCCAATAACACCATAGTGCCAGAAGACAAGGCTAATCTACTGTTTAAATTTACACTGTTCAATCATACTATAGTTCAGACTAATACACCCACCCTAATTTTTTTGAAGTAGGAAAGTGTGAAACTTACTGTCAAATTTTTCCAACCTGGGTCATTGTTTAAACGATCAGCAATGTAATAGCGAAGGCATTTAGCAAGATTGTCCATAAACTCGGTTCCCTAAAAGGTGATAGAAGAAAATAAATTAACCCATCATTTAGGTGTTAGCAGTAGCTGGTTAAAGTACAAGACTACTTACTGGTGTAATACAATTGCTGTCAAATCTCTCTTTCACTTCTTCTGGAGGAAGAAAACCACCTAGAGAAAAAGGTTTAACAAAAAACACATCAAAAATAAATCATAAGAAATTAACGCCACTTTGTAGGATTATCTAGAAACAAATCACTTATCTGAAACAGTGAACAAAAAACACGAGCCCTTCTAATAAAAGCTATTTTTGTTCCCACCAACCCAAGAGCAAGCTGCTGTTACCACTGCGTTATCTTCAATCAAAATAAGCAGAGAATTAACAAGGAACAAGACTTAATGATAGTCATGAAGTAGTTCAAACAAGGTGGGTGAGAAGAAAAAAAAAATGTGTAAGCTCAAAAGCTTGTCTCTTTGACAACAAAAAGTGGTCTAATAAAAGAAATCACCTCACTCAACTCTCTCTCTACTATCCTGGGACCAACACTGCTACACCATCACTGCAAACATGAAATAGTTCATGCAGGTAGCTGCAAACATAACTTTTTCTCCCTGCTACAAGACACTGGACAGAATGTGCTAGGAAGCGACTTCCTCCAACTAAAGCTGTTCTTGGCTTCCAAGAACCTTCCTCCTATAACTTCTCCATTATCCCATTTCATTGTTGGCAACACACATTATCCATCTGGTCACTCAACTTCACAACCTTGGGGTCATTTTTGACTCCTCCCATTCTTCTATCTTCACATATAAGCTCTCACCAAATCCAGTCACTTCTCCCTCTAACATTTCTAAAGTCTTCCCCTCCTTCTCCAAGTCCAATGCGAGGACACCTGTTCACATCATAGTGGTCTCACATGGACTGCCCGTAGCCACCCAACCTTGCCAACTCACTTCTCCAATTCAGCCAGCATGTTTCAGCTAAAATAAATAGCCTTTGACTTTCATTCAGATCATGTCACATCAATTCTTAAGCTCCTTCAGGGGCACCTTACTTCCACATCAAGTTCAAGTGACTTTCAGCATCAAAACAATACACTTCACTACAGCTCATTACTCATGCCCAGCTGCTCTGCATTTAACAGTATTGCTCCCCATGTCTCCTTTCTCTACTTGCACCGCTGTGCCTTATACCACTGCCTCTCATTTAATGCAACAAGCATCTTCACTCTTCCTCCAGGACACTTTTGATTAGCTCTCTATTACAACTACCACCCCATCTCTCCTAACCTAACTTTTAAAAAATTAAAACGAATCCAGAGGTGCATGGGAGAAAGAAGGGACATTTTTCTTTTGCGCAATTTACTTTAGATCAGGGCTTTGGAGCGGAGCCAAAGCTGCAGGTTTTTGCCTGGAGCTGGAGCTCAGCTCCAAAGCCCTGCTATAGATTGTAAGTTCATTGGAGTAAGGATATATTTTCATAAGTTACTATATTATGCATGCCTGTGGTACTACATAAATGAAAAAACAGTCACCGAGCCCTACGTTTTTCTGTACTATCTAGCCTCTGCTATAGTTAAAAACTATGTCTACTTCAAAACAATTTCTCACACTTAAAGCCATCAGTTACTGAGTAGCATCAGATATGATGCAAACATCTGTACCTTTTGCCAAAATTTCTTGTCTTATTCTTTGCTTCTCTTCTGCACCTTCCACTCCTTCCTTTGACGCTCTGAATCTCCTGGATCTCTGCTGATTCATTTTTGCACGGGGAGCCTAAAACATGTGTTATAGTATTTTACTCAACATTATATTTGATTTTTTTCCCCTTATCTGCTCAGTTGTTTTCTGTGACTTGGTAACACCCAACACAGCCTTATGGGGTTATTTAGATAATACATCACGGTGGAAGCAATCAGGTAAAAAGTTTTCCATCTTCCAGCTGGCTCTTCCCTTCTTTTACATGTTCCCTCCTCCCTCAAATGAGTTCCCATAGCTGTAAGACCACAGGAAGCCAGCACTAGTATCACGGTGTGTCCTTTTGCTGAGCCAACTTCTGGGCAAGTTGTCTGCAATTTTCAAAAGGGAAGGGGGAAAGAATGTTGATACTTGGCCTTCACCATCACTGGCTGATAAAAGTCAGGTGAAAACTAAATATGCTCTCCAAGAAGCTTCTCAAGTGTCACAGTGGTCTGCCAGGTCCACTGCAATTGCAGTGACTCCAAACTAGTAGTAGTGACTTGGGATTTCCTGGCTGCCTTACGTGGTCTAGGATAAAGTTATGGACTTTATAAATAAAGTCCTAGTATCTCCAGTCTTAGAACATTAAAGGAGACTAAGGGCTTGTCTTCACTACCATGCATTGATGTAGCATGTCTGGTGAAGACACACTATTTAAACGGGAGAGCACTTTGCCATCCCATCAATGCAATTGCTCCACCTCAAAACAATGTGAAAGCGGTGTAGACAAGCCCTTAGGCTTCTGACCACTCACACTTCAGCCATCCTTTTAGTCACCCATCTGTATCAATAGCCTTGTTCAGGTATCACCCCTAGAAACCTTAAAAACATCCATTTCAGGTCATGAAGCATCCGGGGAACCAGTAAAGCCAACAGCCTCCCATAACTCTTAAGTAGTCACCAGCTCCTAAACAGTATTTAATTAGGGAACTCTGCTCCCAATTTTCTCTTGACATCCAGAGTCCCACTCCCATTCTTTTGGGAACTGCCCTTCCTTTTCTCCTTTTGGACTGGCAGGCTGTATTAGCAGAAAGTAGCAGATCCACCCAAAAAAACGCTCTCTCCTGTTCTGAAGCCGTATTTTGTATCTTTCAACTTCCTCATCCCTTTCCAGGGATTCTTCTCATAAGAGCTATCAGAAAGAAAGTCTCTCCCGTTACAGATAGGAGCAGTAGGCTGGATGCTACGAGCTTATATTGCTATTAAGTTTTTACTGCCATTACTTTCTCATTCCCAAGAAAAGTAGTATTGGAGGTGCATAGCTCAAATTTCTAAAGATGATTTTGCATAATATCCACTGAAGAATTACAGTGCTACAATCTAGATGTTTCATTTTTCAAGGTCTTTGTGGACTAAACACAATCAAGGATTTGATACTTATGTACTGATTGTTCTATGACTAGCAAAAATAAGTTTTTGCATGTTAACTTTACAATAGATTTCCTCCCTTCTCCTTCAAGATTGGTTTGAGTTCTTGATCTGATGCCTTGTGGAGACATGGAAAATGCGCGCAAACATAAGGGAAATTCCTGAAGTTCAGGCTCTGAACTCCCAGTATAAGGTTCTCTCTTGTTATAGTTACAATTTCAGACCTAGAGATGATCCCAAAGCAACGGATTCCCTTGACTCAAGAAGCAGACACCCATTTCCTCCATCCTTGCCTCAGATTCCGCTAAACTTCCAGCTGCTTGGCTGGGTGCCTGCCCATCAGTTTCCTCTTCAGCTGTAGCTTATTCATGCCTATATTTCTAGTTTTATCAGGACTTAGTCTCCACATTCGCTGTGAAGCACCCCAACATAAGATCTTCAGAAATGGGGTAAACATGGAAGAGTCCATTTTGAAACCTACCATTGTGTCCTCAACAAAATAAGTCAGAACACAATGCAGAGATGGCGAACCCAGCTGTTCCTTTAAACCATTCACTTGGCTGGCAAAGAACACTAGTGTTCTAACTAATCCTAGTCCTTGCAGTTCAGCAAAATGCTTTTTTGAATATTGCCCACACCTGGTTCTTTCAAGAATACCTACTAACAACTAGATAATGCTAAGTGCTCCCTACGCGCCCCCCCCACCCCCGGCCCCAAGAAATGGGCAAAGCTCCCCATTCAGTATTTTCTGCTCTACCAGGTTGATGGGCTGTCTTTACCGCTCTTGTTTTGGGATTTCTACAAAGCACGGCAACATATGATTCTGTTAGTCCCAACCCAGGCAAGGCAAAAATTGTGCTTTGCCATAGGAACATGAGAGGTTCAACAAAGATCCTTGGAAATCAGAGGAAAAACATACCAACAAATGGAAACGTTAGTATGTTCTAGGGCAGGGGTCGGCAACGTTTGGCACATGGCTCGCCAGGGTAAGCACCCTGGCAGGCTGGGCTAGGTTATTTACCTGCTGATGCGGCAGGTTCGGCCGATTGCGGCCCCCCACTGGTCGCGGTTCGCCGTCCCGGGCCAATGGGGGCGGCGGGAAGCCACGGCCAGCACATCCCTCGCCCGCGCCGCTTCTCGCCGCCCCCATTGGCCCAGGACGGCGAACCGCGGCCAGTGGGGGCCGCAATCGGCCGAACCTGCCGCGTCAGCAGGTAAATAAACTGGCCCGGCCCGCCAGGGTGCTTACCCTGGTGAGCCACGTGCCAAACATTGCCGACCCCTGTTCTAGGGTAAAGCATTAGTTAGCAGTGAACTTGATCAAGATGAGGAGATACTCCCAAGATGATGCTTCTTAGGGACTTCCTTGAGGGAATATCCGGAGGGATCAAGTGAGCAGTCTGAGAAGATCCTTGATTCCAAGCCAAGACTTATCACAAAGGAAGGCTGGGAATTCCTTTTCCTCTCGTGTCTTACCCTCTACTGTTGGATATTCCTCATTAGATCTTTGCCATCTCCCTGTGGCTTCAGGGGATGGGAAGGAGAAGAGAGAATGAGTGCCTGCCCAGATATGAATCTACACTAGAGTTACCCAGAACTGCTTGTATGTCTGCTGAAGCGTCTGACGATTACTCATAGTAATGGGGAAAGCTGCTGCTCACACGGATCACAGGAGTCCTGCGCAGACAGAAACAGCAGTCTGCTGCAATGCATCCCTTTATTTTCCTTATCCGTCCCCAATTACTGCTCAATAATGCATTGATCAAAGAAGTTAGCCACTACATCATCGCCAAAGTTGATTTGATACATAGCATCTGCTAGTGCGGTAGGATGCAACTTAAGAGACATGACTGAAGATAGAAAGGCCTTTTATAATGCTGCCAGGTGCCTGTCTCAGCGAGAAAACTCAGCAGTGGGTGCTAGTAGCATCCAAGTCCCAGCCACGCACCACGTGTAAGCATTTAAAATTTCCCTGGCAACATACATGAAACTCACAAGTGCTGTATAACTGAGAAATTTAGTATGAACTTTCTTTTAACACAATTTAACACACAAGTAATAGGTTTACTAATGACATTTTTGCTGCATAATACTATAAACTGTAACACGGGGCCACAGGATCCTAAAATCTCTAGCAGAGAACATTTTATTTAAGTTAATTATGTTGCTGTATCCTTAAAAACAAACTGAGTGCATATACAAACGTTTATAAGACCACCACAAATGATATTAAAGATCTACAATTTGGGAGGGAGGAAATCTTTCAAATAGATACACACAGGCAGAACCCTGAGAAAAATAGATCCGGAGTCCGTGAAACAAATTTTAGTGTAACTGGTAGGGTTACATAATCAAAAATGGAATACTTAGAATAATGCTTTTTTGTTGGGTTGTTCCTTCAACCAAAACACCTATATTAACTCGTTTCCCACAGCACTGTATACAAGTCAGCCAAGGCAAGAAGTCAAGCAACAAATGTAGCTGAGTTCTTGAAATCTTTCACAATACAATTAAATTAGTTGCTAAATTTTGAGTGTCCATTTGTAGGCTTTTCTGATCTTTCACAGCCTGCTTGCGGCACAAACTACCACTGATTTCATAGATTCATAGGATTTAAGGCCAGACGGACTATTAGACCGGCCCTTATTTACAATGGACTTGTGCGCTGATGAAGCAAAGCAGAAGCTATCCCACACAACCCTCCACCCCGATATAATACACTGGACAAGAAAGCTTTCTTTGCTAACATTTCTTCGACATACGTCAAGGTGATGTTTTAGCCAAATACCGGGTGTTATAACTGAAACGATACACATTAAATGAAAAGCTAAACTATTGCCTAATGAAGTTCATGAAAGCAGACAGCATCAACCTTAGCATTGCAATTAGGCATTACATGGAAAGAATACAAACATTTCAGTACTTACTACTCCATCTATTGCCATGTAGAGAAGTCGTCTTGGCCTGACAATGTTGAAAAGTCTGTCAATGTACTCAAAAATGGCTACCATCATTTCATCTTCATTTTTGGGAGCTGGTCTATAATTTAACAAGACATCCTGTTAACGTTTCAGATAATATATAATACAAGCTATTTATGACGTGACAGAAGAGTCACTTACTTGTCCTCAGGATGTGTACATGGATGGATAATACCATTCATATCCAAATACAGGTTATCAAACTCCACCTCATTGGGATTAGGCTTGCTGGTATCAACTGGAATTTTGATGCCATTGCATTCTTTAGGCTGTGAACACAGTAATAACAAGCCTTTCAGTATCTGCCATATTTCCAACAATTTTGTTATCAGAGAGGCTTTAAATACGTCAGACCCAAATGAGATTTTAAAAAAGGCGAAGGAGCAAAGAGCAGTTGCATGTCAGCCAACAACATGATTACACATAGACCATGTCTACACTGCAAAATAGGCTTTGTTTAAAAATGGTTCTGGGCAAACATTATATGTCCACACAGACAATAAAACAAAACACTCCCACTACAATTAGGTAACATAAACAAGTTTTAGCCAGGGTTAAAACATTGTTCTTTAACATGTTTATATTTTTCCCCTCTGTTCACAAAAGCAAGAATAACGTTGCAAAAGAGAATGTTGTAGAGCCAGCAGGACCTTACATGGCTTCTGTAAATTTGATTGACCAAGGAGCCTGTCTATAGTTATAATCAGTAGGAGGTTTTACAATATCAGTCCTACTTTAGTCTTTAAACTTTATAAAAGAGCTGGACTGGCACGTTTAGATAAACCAGGGCCACTATTTATTTCTCCAATATTAAATATTTAGCTTTACAGCACAGATCAAACAAAAAGACACCACTACTTTTCAGTTGTCCCTCTCTTTTTAGAAGAGTCAAAAATCATGGTGAACAGATGACCAATCTTTATTGTATTAGATTTGGGGGCACAGCAGAAGCACTCATGCCCATTATGCTAAGCATCTGGTAACTGTGAAGGGACAGGAAAGAAGCACCTGCTTTCCCTCTAACTTTGGGAAACATTAGTTAAGAACAGCCATACTGGGTCAGACCAAAGGTCCATCTAGCCCAGTATCCTGTCCTCCGACTATGGCCAATGCCAGGTGCTTCAGAGGGAGTGAACAGAACAGGCAATTATCAAGTGATCCATCCTGTCATCCACTTCCAGCTTCTGGCAAACAGAGGCTAGGGACATTCAGAGCAGGTGTTGCATCCCTGCCCATCCTGGCTAATAGCCATTGATGGATCTATCCTCCATGAACTTATCTAGTTCTTTTTTTAAACCCTGTTATAGTCTTGGCTTTCACAAGATCCCCTGGCAAAGAGTTCCACACGTTGACTGTGCATTGTATAAAGTGCTTCCTTTTGTTTGTTTTAACCTGCTGCCTATTAATTTCATTGGATGACCCCTAGGCCTGGTGTTATGTGAAGGAATAAATAACACTTATTTACTTTTTCCACACCAGTCAAGATTTTATAGACCTTGATTGTATCCCCCACTTAGTCGTGTCTTGTCCAAACTGAAAAGTCCCTGTCTTTTTAATTTCTCCTCATATGGAAGCTATTCCATACCGCTAACTATTTTTGTTGCCCTTCTCTGTACCTTTTCCAATGCTAATAGATTATTTTTTTTAAGATGGGGTGACCACATCTGCACGCAGTATTCAAGATGTGGGTGTACCATGCATTTATACAGAAGCATATTTTCTGTCTTATCTATTTCCTAACGGTTCCTAACATTGTTAGCTTTTTTGGACTGCTGCTGCACATCGCGCGGATGTTTTCAGAGAACTATCCATGACGACTCCAAGATCTCTTTCTTGAGTGGTAACAGTTAATTTAGACCCCATCATTTTGTACGTATAGTTGGGATTATATTTTCTAATGTGCATTACTTTGCATTTATCAACACTGATTTTCATCTACCATTTTGTTGCCCAGCCACCCATGTTTGTGAGATCCCTTTGTAACTCTTTGCAGATTGCTTTGGAGTTAACCGTCTTCATTACTTTTATTTATAGTTCAAGGTGTGAGAAGAGTTTAAGTCTGGCCTTGAAAGACTAGCTTCCTCCTGCTCCCTGTACACAAACAGATGTGATCCTGCCAAACCTCTTCCCCCCGGTAGTCAGCTTTCCCTTTTGTGGGGAGGGAAAACATCTCATTCTGCCCATTGGCTACCAGATGTTTTGGGATGCTCAGACACCACCCATCACCTTCCAGTTTGAGGAAGGTGTCTCCAAAGCAGATGGATGTCTATATTTTTGTGACCAATAACCATACAAAATCGATTACTCTACTTTCCCTTAGCCAAATCAATAGTTTCCAACTTTCATTCCCCAAATTCTTCTTTCCAGTCTGGCACGCTTTAAAATGCCCTTACCTAATGAACAGAACCAAATCAAACAGGTGAACAGATTGTACTGAACGCCAAACAGATTACAGGCTGCAAACCTCTGAATTTTCAAACTTCTGGAGATGGTCATTCCGCTGTCTCACAATCACACATGCTTTGGTCCTGCCTCTTTACTATTTATAAGGGGAGCAGTAGCAGTCCTTTTATTAAGGACACCTAATGCTCTCCATTATTAAAATTTTACAAATCATTTTTGAAGAGCTCTGGCACCTCCGTAGTGTACTATAGGGTCTTGAAACTTAGCAGAAGGATACTCCTGAGGGCCTGATCTCTGAAGCGCCCAAAATTAGTGGAGACTTTTGCAAATTCTGACCTTTATCTTCCCATGCAACCATCCCTGCACCTCACAAAGGTGTTCCAAAGACAAACTGATTTTTCTTTGAGAGACTCCGGGATTATGGCAGCAAGCATCACAGAAAATCCCTTGAGGAAATTAATAATTCTGTATTCAGTGTAGCGGGAACTAAATAATGCAGTAAGGCAGGCATGGGGCCACACGCTGAATGATAAGGACAAAGATATTGAAAAGCTGCTTTATTCCCTCAGCACCATCCATCCTGTGCACTGAATGAGACAGAGCTTCTGTTGAAAAAAAATGTATGGGAGCATGTAATTAGAGACTCAACGCACAGGCACAAGGGGGCCAAATTACAATTCCATAATCAATTACAATTTGTCATTAGTTTTTTAGACTGTGGTAGCACCTGACATATATTAAGTGCATACCACCCAGAAAAAGACAGTCGATACACCAAGAGCGCACAGCCCCACAACCATCTGTATGCTCAGCCTACAAATATTACAAGACCCAATCACCTTTTCTATTGAGATCTGCCTCCTTAGCCTTGATAAGGACAATGCAATGTCATCCTACTTTAAAAAACAAACAACAAACCCATACACATATCCGAGCAGCTCTTATACAAAAGAGGCATTCAATCACAGTCCAAGTTGGAATCAGCCTCTATGCTCCTCATGCAAAGAACTCATTCCCTCTTGGGCAGCTGACATGGACCATTTCTCCCAGTCCTGGTAAATGATGCAAGCTATTTCCACTCTGCAAAAGCTGTTAATAATCACATTTTAAGTGATCACTGCACAATTGTGTCTTGAGGCTTGATCCAAAGCCCATTAATGAGACTCTTTCCCTAGGAATACCTACCTTCTAGAACTTCCATTACCAAAATACCCCCACACAACACATTTAGCCACTTCAAATATCTTTAGCTATTACTGCTGGGAGAGGGAAGTGTAGAGAAGGAGTGCGTACAAGAAAGAAGGCTGTAGGGGGAAGCAATAACCTGGTGTATAATAGCTATGTTAATAGTAAGGTGTTTGCATGCAGGTGGGAGAGTGGAGTATATGTTTTGTCAGGTGATAACTTCATTTCCTAGCTTTTTGTAGCTGAGCGTCAAATACGTTACAGACATAGCAACCGGGAACGCTTCAAAATGAAGTTTGTTTAGTAACTGATATCACTGGTCTACAATTTTTGAGAAGTCGTCTGCTTCAGAGATAAAATGTGCTATTTATTATATAGTTTGATGTGCTGAATTCAAATATGACAATTAAAACAACTGATTGGCTACTGTTTCTAAGATATTTAAGTTTTTACATTTTATGTCTATGTATATTGTGTAGATAGAGTTTTAATCATAAATTGTAAACCTAGGTCTTTTCATGTGTTTATGATTGCTTTACATGATAATATTTCACCTGTCCTGTTTATGTAACACTTTAAAAATCAGCAAAAGGGTTATATAAATACAATTTATTATGAAACAAAAGGCAAAAAACTATTACGTACATAGTTTAGTCCTATTCAGTGTCTATTCGGCACTTCTTGGCTTGTCTCTTGTATTCATTAAATGGAGCATCTCTTGTCACTGTCCAGCAATAGTCTGCAAGCATCGATGGGCTCCATTTGCCCTGATAGCGTTTCTCCATTGTTGCAATGTCCTGGTGAAATCGCTCGCCGTGCTCGTCACTCACTGCTCCGCAGTGAGGTGGAAAAAAATCTAGATGAGAGTGCAAAAAATGTATCTTTATTGACATGTTGCAACCAAGGCTTTTGTATGCCTTGAGGAGGTTTTCCACCAACAACCTGTAGTTGTCTGCCTTGTTGTTTCCCAGAAGATTTACTGCCACTAACTGGAAGGCTTTCCATGCCGTCTTTTCCTTGCCACGCAGTGCATGGTCAAATGCATCATCTCGAAGAAGTTCACCAATCTGAGGACCAACAAAGACACCTTCCTTTATCTTAGCTTCACTTAACCTTGGAAATTTTCCACGGAGGTACTTGAAAGCTGCTTGTGTTTTGTCAATGGCCTTGACAAAGTTCTTCATCAGACCCAGCTTGATGTGTAAGGGTGGTAACAAAATCTTCCTTGATTCAACAAGTGGTGGATGCTGAACACTTTTCCTCCCAGGCTCCAATGACTGTAGGAGTGGCCAATCTTTCTTGATGTAGTGGGAATCTCTTGCACAACTATCCCATTTGCAGAGAAAACAGCAGTACTTTGTGTATCCAGTCTGCAGACCAAGCAAGAGAGCAACAACCTTCAAATCGCCACAAAGCTGCCACTGATGTTGGTCATAGTTTATGCACCTCAAAAGTTGTTTCATGTTGTCATAGGTTTCCTTCATATGGACTGCATGACCAACTGGAATTGATGCCAAAACATTGCCATTATGCAGTAAAACAGCTTTAAGACTCGTCTTCGATGAATCAATGAACAGTCTCCACTCATCTGGATCATGAACGATGTTGAGGGCTGCCAGCCCACCATCGATGTTGTTGCAGGCTACAAGACCACCTTCCATGAAGAAGAATGGGACAAGATCCTTTTGACGGTCACGGAACATGGAAACCCTAACATCACCTGCCAGGAGATTCCACTGCTGTAGTCTGGAGCCCAACAGCTCTGTCTTACTCTTGGGTAGTTCCAAATCCCTGACAAGGTCATTCAGTTCACCTTGTGTTATGAGGTGTGGTTCAGAGGAGGAGGATGGGAGAAAATGTGGGTCCTGTGACATCGATGGTTTAGGACCAGAAGTTTCATCCTCTTCCTTGTCTGACTCAAGTGAGAATGATTCTGGTGCATCAGGAACCGGCAGTCCTTCTCCGTGGGGTACTGGGCGTATAGCTGATGGAATGTTTGGATAATGCACAGTCCACTTTTTCTTCTTTGACACACCTTTCCCAACTGGAGGCACCATGCAGAAATAACAATTGCTGGTATGATCTGTTGGCTCTCTCCAAATCACTGGCACTGCAAGAGGCATAGATTTCCTTTTCCTGTTCAACCACTGGCGAAGATTTGTTGCACAAGTGTTGCAGCATATGTGTGGGGCCCACCTCTTGTCCTGATCTCCAATTTTGCAGCCAAAAGAAAGGTGATAGGCTTTCTTAACCATAGTGGTTATACTGCGCTTTTGTGATGCAAAAGTCACTTCACCACAAACATAGCAGAAGTTATCTGCACTCTTCACACAAGTACGAGGCATGCTCACTTTGGCTAAACAAAAATGTGTCCCTTTGCAAAATCAAACACTGACAAATAAGAGAGCATGACACTGTATGATTTCTAGAGCTGATATAGGGTAATTTGTTCAGCAGAGTGATGTAAGCTTCGTTATGATTGCATCATCCATGACTTCTAGGAATAACATGATGCAATTCATATCATGTATGATGCAATACCAGCTTCAGATTGCATCATTCATTGTTTTGCCTAAAAAGCAAGTACTGTCCAAACCCAGTCAGATTTATTCATAGATCCAGTCAAAGATGTATTTTAGTCATTTCTGGTTTAAATTGAGATCCCTTCCCTTTATAACTCACTTATCCTCCGCCATTCCCAAGTCAAGGGTCGTATATACTGACCCAATAGCATATCTTGAAAACTAGAGCCAATCAACAATTTTAAGCATCATTTTCGTTCTCAGTGACCCAGAATTAGTAAAGTTTGACTACATTTATTTCAGAAGCATTTTGGCTGTACAGCAGTGTATTGAATAGCAGGCTAAAGATTTTGCTTAACTTCCTTCTTGAGAATCAGTGTTTAACTCAACAGGACAAGTTTCAGTACTGGAAACTTTTCAGTTCACGCTGCTGAATGTTTGTTTTAACTCAGTAATGGTGCTGGTCACTCAACTGGTGTGTATATATTAAGATTCCCATAGTATCATCTTAAGCAAGTGAAATTATAGTTTGACTGTAATAATGGAGCATTAAACCCTAATATTTTATCCTTGAAGCAAGTTTAGGGCATCACCTTCATTTACCTGCTGAGAAAAACACTTTCAGCAAAAATAAGTTGCAGTCAGAAAGGGATTTAAAGTCTTTTCAGTTCTAAGATATAATATATACTACATCTTAAGGCAGAAGTTGAGAATATTCTTAAACAGCCTGATACAATCACTAGGGCTGTCAAGCAATTTAAAAAATTGCGATTAATCGCACTGTTAAACAATAACAGAATACCATTTATTTAAATAGTTTTGATGTTTTCTACATTT
This sequence comes from Malaclemys terrapin pileata, assembly GCF_027887155.1. Lineage (NCBI taxonomy): Eukaryota > Metazoa > Chordata > Testudines > Emydidae > Malaclemys > Malaclemys terrapin. The sequence goes on from NC_071507.1 coordinate 5,047,255, forward strand.
TCAAATATATTGATTTCAATTACAATACAGAATACAAAGTGTACAGTGCTCACTTTAGATTTATTTTTTATTACAAATATTTGTGCTGTAAAAAACAAAAGAAATAGCATTTTTCAATTCACCGCATACAAATACCATAATGCAATCTCTTTATCTTGAAAGTGCAACTTACAAATGTAGATACTTTTTGTTACATAACTGCACTCAAAAACAAAACAATGTAAAACTTTAGAGCCTACAAGTCCACTCAGTGCTACTTCTTGTTCAGCCAGTCACTCAGATAAAAAAGTTTGTTTACATTTGCAGGAGATAATGCTGTCTGCTTCTTGTTTACAGTGTCACCTGAAAGTGAGAACAGACATTCGCATGGCACTGTTGTAGCTGGCATTTCAAGATATTTATGTGCCTGAAGGGCTAAAGATTCATGTGTCCCTTCATCTTCAACCACCATTCCAGAGGACATGCATCCATGCTGATGAGGTGTTCTGCTCAATAACAATCCAAAGGAGTGCAGACTGATGCATGTTCACTTTCATTATCATGAGTCAGATATCACCAGCAGAAAGTTGATTTTTCTTTTCTGATGTGTCAGGTTCTGGAGTTTCCGCATCAGAGTGTTGCTCTTTTAGGATTTCTGAAAGCATGTTCCACACCTCGTCCCTCTCAGATTTTGGAAGGCACTTCAGATTCTTAAACCTTGGGTCAAATGCTGTAGCTATCTTTAGAAATGTCACATTCGTACCTTCTTTGCGTTTTGTCAAATCTGCAGTCAAAATGTTCTTAAAACGAACACCGTGTGCTGGGTCATCATCCGAGACTGCTATAATATGAAATACATGGCAGAATGTGGGTAAAACAGTGCAGGAGACATACTATTCTCCCCCAAAGAGTTTAGTAACAAATTTAATGAACGCATTATTTTTTTTAATGAGAGTCATCAGCATGGATGCATGTCCTCTGGACAGGTAGCCAAAGCATGAAGGGGCATACAAATGTTTAGCATATCTGCAGGATTGGCTCTAGGCACCAGCAAAACAAACACATGCCTGAGGCAGCACATTTCCGGGGGCGGCATTCCGGTCATCCTTTTTTTCCCCCCAGAAAAATCCACCAATGTACGGGGGGAAAAAATACATGAAGATCAAAATAATCTCCAGTAGTGCGATGGGAGCGTGACGTGAAAAATAACCTGTCACGTCGTGACACGGTCACTCATAATGTGAACATGCGTAAATGTGTAAACGTTAACGGTTACTGATTAAATCAGGAATCACAATTATTTGTGTGCATTATGCTGCCCTATCGGTGCTATTCACGCCAATTTCCAAAATGAAACAAAAATGAAAACAATGTGGAAGCAGAGAAAGAACTGACAGGAAGGGGATTGCAATGCATGACAGTTTGTTAGCAAGAGTCAGGCTAACTGTAACCCTAATAATGCGAGATTTGTAGAAGCGAGGAATGCATGAGGCGAGTGGGAAAGAATTGTGTGAGAAGTTGTTGCGACCTTGTGTAGATAACGTGTAGATAATATGGAATGTAGACTAAGAGTCTACATTAGTGAGCAAAACAAAATATCAGAATGACCTATGTATAAACAAAATGCAGCTGTTGTCTGTAACAAAAGGTATAAATGCTTGCTGTAATTGTTTACCTGTTGAGAGACCTGTTTAGCTCTCTCCCTCTATGCAATTGATAGAGAGAAAATAAAAGTATCTGACTTGCTGTACCCAAACAAAAAGTGAGAACTCTGTTATTCTCCGACAACAACTTTCCGGTGCTGCCTACCAGCAACAAAGAGAGAAACGGCAGAAAGAATTAGAAAAACTCTCTCATACTTCAAATAAGTATTTTTAAAAAGTCGACATTACCAGTATCAGTGGCTTCTGGTGAGCGAAGTTTCTCAAAACTGAAATTACTAAAAAATTATTTATGGTCCACCATGTCTCAAAATTGTTTGTCAATTGAAAGTATCATTCCAAAAAATTTAGATTTCACTGAATTATTAAAAGACTATGCAAGTATAAAAGTCAGAAAAATTAAGTTCATATAAATTTTTAATTTATGAGAAACTGGGCGCACCAGAAGACACTAACGTTTTTCATTACAGTGTATAGTTGAACCCAAATTATTTGTAACTGTGATTTTGTTCAAATTAAATGAGTACACTAGTAGGAAATTGTTTTATTTCACTAGCTACAAATTCTGTTTTCATTTTTAAAAAAATTTTAAACAGTCAAAAAAAAAGAAACCATCGCAAACGTGTGTAAAAGTTAAAGTGGGGGGGGGGAGGGGGAACATTTTTTTTGCTTGGGGCAGCAAAAAACCTAGAGCTGGCCCTGCATATCTGGCATGTAAATACCTTGCAATGCCTGCTACAAAAGTGCCATGCGAATGTCTGTTCTCACTTTCAGTTGACATTGTAAACAAGAAGCAGACAGCATTATCTCCTGCAAATATAAACAAACTTTTTTATCTGAGTGACTTACTGAACAAGAAGTAGGACTGAGTGGACTCGTAGGCTCTAAAATTTTACATTGTTTTGTTTTTGAGTGCAGTTATTTTTTGTACATAATTCTATATTTGTAAGTTCAATTTTCATGACAGATTGCATTACAGTACTTTGAGGTAAACTGAAAAATACTATTTCTTTTGTTTTTTATAGCACAAATATTTGTAATCAAAAATAAATATAAAGCGAGCACTGTACACTTTGTATTCTGTGTTTTAATTTAAATCAATATATTTGAAAATGTAGGAAACACCCACAAATAGTTAATAAATTTCAATTGCTATTCTATTGTTTAAAAGTGCAGTCACGATTAATTTTTTTGTGTTAATAGCATGAGTTAGCTGCGATTAATCGACAGCCCTAATAATTACAAATATAGTTCAAACTTCACTTTATTATGCTCAGATTATGAACATGGGAATAAATGAGGGCAGTTGTTAGTGATGTCATCCTATAGATTCTCGAACTCGTGTGGCATCATTCAGTACTCTGAAAGAACCTTTATCAAGTCTCTTCTGAGTTACTGTTATGCACTATCATCACTGACTGCATCCTTAAAATGAAATCAGCAGTTTCCTAGATCTGGAGGTTTTTGGTAAGCCTTTACATTCCTTGTATTACCAGATTCAAATAGAGAACTGAAAGCAGAAAATATCACAGATCATGCACCAAGTCCAGAAGAACTTGTACTCCAGTTTTAAAAGACAAAAAATAACGTCTTGCTTCACATCTCTTACAGATAGTCCATATTCATGAAAACAAGGAATCCTGCAAGTATTTTCTCTTGAAGCAAGAATCAATGTTTAAAAAAATACTCAAGATTAAAGAAATCAGATGGTAAGATTTATAATCAGAATAATTTCAGCCTTTTTTAAAGCTAATTTTCTCTCTCTGAAGGTACATCTCGGACTATTTGACTAATCATAAAATAAGAACATTATGTAATATGGAGAATTAAGCAAAAAATGTTATCAGATGCATTGACAGGGTCTGTTAGCCAGTTATTTTCTACACCAACTTTGAACAAAAATTTAATATTATGAAGTTTTCTAGTCAACTGAGAGATTCACTTATATAATGGGACAAGACAGCCGTCTTCTCTTCACTGCTGTTTGTTCTTTCAATCAAACATCACACTATCGCTAACTGATTCAGTTATAAAAGGCTTACAACTATCTGATATGGAACTATATGATAAAACTGCCCTCTGGTGATATTTTGCTTCACCTTCAAGATTATATTTTGCTTATATTCAGGCTCTTTTTAAAGATTTTATAAAGCCGCTTGGTTTAACTTCACCCTTATATGCTCATATAACCAATACCCTGCCATCAAATTTTCAATGAAAAATAGTCTTGTAATGGATTGAAGTATCTGAGAATGATGTCTCTTGTGACATAACTAAATAGTTCAAACAATTGAAAATAGATCTCTAGATATGACACTCTAGCTGTTGCTTTATTAGTGTATGTGAATTTGATTAATATTCTCCCCAGGATTTTGTAGTATCTTCAATCTCTTTCTCTTATTCTTCCTGCTTGATTTAAGATTAACCAGTTTATTTCTCTCTCTTTGTAAAGTAAAAGTGCAAGGATCGACTTGTTAATATTTCAAAAAGAGACAAGCTTCCACAAGACCCAACTCAACTTTTAAATTTATGGCCGGATTTAGATACCAAGAATCACAAATATTTATTCCATGTAGTGTCCCATATAAATAGGATTTACTCATGGAGTAAGTCACTATTCAATGCAAAACCATCAGGATCTGACAAATTAAATGTCCCATAAACTGTTTCCACAAGAGGTTTAAAATTCAAAATGAACTGGATAATCTGGAGAAATGGTCTAAGTAAATCGGATGAAATTCAATAAGAACAAATGCAAAATACTCCACTTAGGAAGAAAATCAGTTGCACACATACAAAATGGGAAATGGCTGTCTAGGAAGGAGTATTGTGAAAAGGGATCTGGGGGCGATAGTGGTTCACAAGCTAAATGAGAGAGTCAGTGTAACACTGTTGGGAAGAAAAGAGAAACAAAAAAAAAAGCAAACATTCTGGGATGTATTAGCAGGAATGTTGTAAGCTAGACACAAGTAGTAATTCTTCTGCTCTACTACACGCTAATTAGACCTCAACTGGAGTACTGTGTCCAGTTCTGGGCAACATATTTCAGGAAATGTGGACAAACTGGAGAAGAGAAGACAACATGATAACAGTTTTCAAGGACATAAAAGGTTGTTACAAGAAGGAGGGAGAAAAACTGTTATCCTTGGCCTATCTTAGATAGGCCAAGAAGCAATGGGCTTAAATTACAGCAAGAAGGGTGGATTTGATTTAAATCGCAAGTCAGGAAGACTCGATTTAATCATGGATTTCTACATAAAAGTGCATTCTTGTTGGTTGTTATAACCTTAATACATATTCTTCACAACTCAGAGATAGATGTAGGTTTCATTTTTAGAAGGTACACACTATACGTTTTTAAACAGTGATTTATTTAGAAAAAACTTTTCCAATTAGTTTTACAGCTATATCAGAAAATTAATGATTGCTTGGTTATTTCATTTACCAAAGGTAATTGAAGCAGATATTTATGAAGTCATTGGGAAGTGAACTATCTCCAATTCAACAGGTTAATCAATATTTGGAGGCTTTTCTTGCCATGCTGTATTAGGAGGAGAACATCACCAGACATTTAAATTGTTTTATTTAACTAAAACGACAACATTAAGTATTCTGTTTTTTTCTTCAACAGCAAACATACAATATTTTAACAAAACAAGCATATGTCCCTTGCTTCTCACATTTATCTGCAGACTTCTTCTCCTTGTCCAGATCTATTCCGCCCCCAACAATCTTCTATTCATTGAACTTTTTGAAACTTTGCACTTTTAGAGAGAGGTAAGGGATTGACTGTGTACACAAATTTGCAGAGGGACAATAGAGTTGAGGTCTGTTATTTCTCACCTCTAATTATTTATTTTAAAACATTTTTGCTGTTAACAAGCATATTACCTCTGGAGATACAAATCCACAGTTTGAGAACTGCAAAACTAAGCATCTCTGATGGTATCTTCTAGACTGAACCCCACTGGGTAGATAGAAAGATTAACCTACATAATCTATACAGAAGTGTGTGGAACCCCGTAAGATTGGGTCCCTAATCCATGAACTATTGGAACTCATTTACAAATTTTTTCTTAAACAGTACGTGAATACATTGTCTCATACTATAGAATTGGAATTTCTAATCCCTATTCCATGATGAGATATCTTTCAGCTATAATGGATCTTTAGATAGGTTTTTTCCTCAAAAGGCATTTTACCAAAAAAATCTGATTTAAATAAAAAAAAATTTTTTTTAAATCATTGATTTTTATCCACCGTAGCAGCAAGGGAGGTTTAGGTTGGACATTAGGAAGTTTTTCCTAACTGTCAAGATGGTTAAGCACTGGAATAAATTGCCTAGGGAGTTTGTGGAATCTCCATCACTGGAGATTTTTTTAAGAGCAGGTTAGACAAACACCTGTCAGGGACAGTCTAGATAATAATCACTCCTGACATGACTGCAAAGGACTGGACTAGATGACTTCTTGAGGTCCCTTCTAGTCCCATGATTTTATGTAATCTCATAATAGCAATTACTTAAAAAAAAAAAAAAAAAAAAAAAAACTTAGTGTGGTCCCAAACATTAGTCACTCTCACAATTATACTTTAAACTCTTCAAAGAGCTGTCCAGGATGTGAAGATTTTAGTTACAAAAGATAGGAAAGTGATCACAATCTTAGTAAGAAAGATTTTATGTATTTTTATTTTACCCTTACACAGATGTCTGATCAAATTAAAATAGCTTTTCAATGATTTATACACAAACAAGGGCTGCTTTTATCAGTAAGCTAAAAACAAAATAAAAATTAAGGATTAAAAAGGTAGCAAAATCAGGTACTTTCACACTAGGAAATAGCATAATGAACATTGCCCATGCAGAATGAACATTGCCCATGCAATCTTAATTTACTCCCTTGTGTGTATGCATTATGATACAGCCTTTCATTAGATGCAGAAGTGACTACCTGTGAAAAGTCTGGGGGGAAGTGACTTACCCAGCACCACACAGGAACTCTGTGATAGAGGCAGGGATAGAACCCCAGTCTCTAGGGCAGCATTCAACTGCCCTAACCACAAGGCCCTAACCCCTTATTCCTACAATCCTCTGCTTCACTCATCACAAACCTTCAAATTCCACAATAAAAAAAGGCAGGGAACCTATAGAAAACAGACTTCTTAACTACACAGATTCACTCCCACAGCACATTCATCCTACTCCACTCAATGACCTTGGAGTCCTGTTTGGTTTAAAAGAGAGCTCATGTAAGACTACCATAATGCATACGCACAAGGGGGGCAAATTAAGGTTGCACAGGAAACATTCATTTTGGCATTTCCTAATTTGAGTGCTTGACTTTGTAGCCTTTTATTCCTTTTTAATCCTTAAATTCCTAATTTTTTATGGTTTAGTTTATTCATGAGAGCAACCTTAACATTAAGTCAAGGCTTTTGCTTTTGCTTTTGAATTGCCTTAGTTTAATAAAATTCCCTCTTCTGTAAGTGCTATTTAACTAGTAAAGTACTTACAAATGTCTTCTTCAACGTGCATTTTATTGTCATTGTGATCTTTGTGAAGCTCATTTGAAAAGAGAAGTGAAACAATTTTGAAAACTACCAATCTTCAATCTGTGTTCTTGCCCTTTTTCGTTTATCATATATGGAGAGCACGAAGAAGTGTTTGACTCTTATTCCAACCCAAGAAAAAAGGAAGGTGAAAGAGTTGCTTGACTTTTCACGGTGAAGCAAAAAAAGCTGAAGTTTCTAGACCTTCATCTATAACAGGGATGGGCAAACCTTTTGGCCCAAGGGCCACATCTGGGTATGGAAATTGTATGGCGGACCATAAATGCTCACAAAATTGGGGGTTGGGGTGCAGGAGGGAGTGAGGGCATCAGCTGGGGGTAAGGGTTCTGGGGATGAGAGGTTGGGGGTGCAGGAGGGTGCTCCGGGCTGGGACCAAGGGGTTCGGAGGGCGGGCAGGAGGAGGATCAGGGATGGGGCAGGGGCACAGGAGAAGGCCAGGGGTGCAGGCTCCAGGCGGCGCTTACCTCAAGCAGCTCCCAGAAGCAGCAGCATGCCCTCCCCCTCTGGCTCCTATGCAGCGGCACAGCCAGGTGGCTCTGCGCGCTGCTCCGTCCGCAGGCACTGCCTCTGCAGCTCCCATTGGCTGCGGTTGCTGGCCACTGGGAGCAGCGGGGGCAGTGTGTGGAGCCCCCTGGCTGCCCCTACGCATAGCGGGGGCATGCCGCTGCTTCCAGGAGCAGCGCAGAGCCCCAGCATGCATGGAGCAAGCCTCCGACCCCACTCCCCGTCTGAAGCTCAAGAGGCAGATTAAAATGTCTGAAGGGTCATCTGCGGTCCCCGGGCCACAGTTTGCCCATCCCGATCTAGAAATTATTACTTAAGCTCAACTCAAGCAACTGCTGTAAGGAAAAGTTAATCCTCCTCCACCCCACCGTTGACAGAAAAACCCCCAAAACTGTTAGACAATATTCATTATCAAGCTACTGAATCATCCACTGAAATATCAGAAGAAGAGAATGGATAGGTAAAAGATCCTGAAACACTTTACAATCTTTCAAGAGGTCACAGCACAGTTATACCTCTCAATACAAAAAAAATTATGAAGAAATTGAAGGAAATTCAGAGAACACATATAAGCACGATTAAGTGGTTTGAGGTCTATATAGGAGAAAAGATTAAGTGAACAAAATGTGTCCAATCATTTCTTCCCCCAAAATTTCCCATTACACCATTTTCCACCCCTAACATATGACGTCTACAATAGTTACTTTTATATCATAGCCTACACAAGTTTACTTGTAATTGGTTATGACCAAACACTGACATTTTTGTATCAGTATTGTAAAACTACATTTAAGTTTGTTTCTTTAAAATCTAAAACTCTGCAGCTGAGAAGCGTTCTTAGTTACTGGTTTTTGTACATGCTAAAAAAAACCCTTGTGATCCCTCCACATCTCTGCAGTTTGCTAACAATTATAAATCTTATAGAATATTTTCTGTTGGTTACTTCCTGTACAGGCCTAACAGCCCAGAAGAAATCAGCACTGTAAACAGAACACTAGCTCCACAGCATCAGGCCATTCAACTTTTCAACAGTATTTTTTCCTTTACATTTTTCACATTTTGCTAAAGTTTAATAGCAGCAACAGTGACCTCTAGGTCACACATTTCACGGCAATTAATGACCAGACGTGCTAAAGACCTTCAGATTCACTTTTGGCAATTCATCCAGTCAGTCATTAAGCAATAATGATTTTCTGGTAGCTAAAGTTGAATTGTCATTAATGATAGTGCCAATGGAAGATGGCATAAATACAACTAAAAGCGCTTATAACAAATATAAGAAGTACTAGCTTCTGTGCCACGCAAAATGAACAGAAGGGGAAAGTAGAAAAGACAGCAAGCAAGGACTTACAATCCCAGGAGGGTATGGGAGAGAGAAACACAAAAAACATTACTTGATACTAACCATAGTTTAGGAGCAAAAAAGTTCAGTTCTCTTCAGTTTTGCAGAAGATACAATAAGAAATGTTACATAAAAGGTCCAGTTTTCAGAACATTTGGAAACAGCAGCAGCCACATAATAAGAAAACTTCAAGCTTCCATTCAAAGAACTAACAGGCAGATGCTGGATCCTATCATGGCACCACTATTCAGCTTCTTCCCTATTATTTATTACTTGCACAGTGCCAGCGGATTAGTTAGCCCTAAATAAGACACGCCAGCATTTACTAGATATAAATCAATCCACCAAAATGTATCAAAAAACAATGGACTGTGCACTTTAACACAGCAAGCAAGGTCACAAATCTACAGTGTACTAATGAGCTTTTCAGCTCTTTGGGTTTGTTCACAAGTGGGGAGAGATGGTGTGTTTGTTACATACTTGTACAGTGCCTAACATAATGGGGGGGGGGGTCACATCCACAACACACACACACACACAGTGCAATACAGTCCAGGGACCGCCAGATCTCCACGCTGAAAGATTTTCTGGCTGTATCCCCACGCTCAGCCTGGGCTGAGGAGACTCACCCAGGGAGGGCTGAAGATCAGGCCAGAGCTCCCAGCTCAACCAAGGGTGTGTGTGTGTGTGTGTCTGTGGTTCATGGGGGGCAGCCCCAGAATGCAGGGGGGGGTTGCTGGGGGCCGAGCCCGGGAGCAGGTGGTCGCTGGGGCCGAGCCCTGGCCTGGAGGGGAGGCGGTGGCTGCTGGGAGCCGCCCCCCAGGCCGGGCAGGAGGGTTGCTGGGGGGATGGAGGCCGAGCCCCGGGAGGGTGGTGCGGGGGGCTGCTGGGGGGAAGGGGAGGAGCCCCGGGACGGCGCCGGCCTCACCTTCTCCTCCACGCTGTTGACGATGATGGAGGGGTACTTGCGGCTGAGCCAGCGGAAGAAGGCCGGGACTCCCATGGCCCCGCGTGGGGATACAGCAGCGGCCGCGTAGTTGGAATTGGAATCCAAGCGGCGGCGGCGGCGGCAACAACCGGACTTCCGGGGCAAGGGGCAGCGCGAGGCATGATGGGGGAAAAAGTGCTGGGAGACAGAGAATGAGGCGGGGGCAGCGAACGGGGGTAAGTCACGTGACTACAGCGGCTCCGGGCTGCCATATTCGGGCATGCGCAGTGCGGGCTCTCGTCCTCCCCCTCAGAGGGGCTAGGGGCGGGGCCAGCCCTGTTCCCTGCTGAGGGCGGAGCTTCACAGTTGGTAGCGGAGTCGGGAAGCGGAGAGGCGGGCTCGCCCGCCTCAGTCCCGGGCACCCTCAATAGCCCCTACAGCGCCCCCGCGCGCCGTTGGGGGCTCGCCCGGGCGGGGCCAGCCTCTGTCCGCAACAGCCTGACAGAACGGGCCGTTGCGCTGCTACTGCGCATGCTCGCACGGGCTGAGCATGCTCAGTGGCATCTGCTGAAGCCGCTGCCCTCAGGTGGGCGTGAGACAGCTGCTCCCTGCAAAGGGGGACTCGTGGGAGGCGCTGGGCAGGGGGGAGCTGACCGCACGGGAGGCAGGAGCAGAATCAGGGGGTGGGGGGTAGGCCACTGGGTTAAGGCCCTGCCCGACAGAGCCACAGCGAGGGGCAGAAGGCATAAAAGTTACCCCTGCTGCCCCCAGGGGCCAGGCAGCAAGTCGTGACAGGGCAGTAAAAAATAAGGCCCCCTCCAGTGACCCCTTGTGGCTGGTGCAATTTGTGACATTACACCTTTGCGGTGGCAGAAGGATGCTAGCAGGATCGACACCAGGGCTGAGGGCTGCTTGACTACACCCCTCTGTGGCATGAATTTCACACACACACACACACCCCCCTTGGTCAGCCTAAGTTTGAGATGCAGACCAGGCCCTAAGTCGGCTAAAAGTGCCACCCCTTCCAGGGTACTTAAAAGCCCAAATAAACACAAAAGCAAACCCCCTTCACCCTTCCTCACTCTAGAGCAGACCAAGAAAACAAACACTCCCTCCCCTCTTGAAAAAAGAAGAACAGGAGTACTTGTGGCACCTTAGAGACTAACAAATTTATTAGAGCATAAGCTTTCGTGGACTACAGCCCACTTCTTCGGATGCATCCGAAGAAGTGGGCTGTAGTCCACGAAAGCTTATGCTCTAATAAATTTGTTAGTCTCTAAGGTGCCACAAGTACTCCTGTTCTTCTTTTTGCGGATACAGACTAACACGGCTGTTACTCTGAAACCCTCCCCTCTTGGACTCATGCCAACCTAAGGCATGCATTGGCAACCAACCAATATGGTCTTCCCAGGCCTGCCTACCTTCCCTCAGGAAGGTGCTGCTAGACAGCACTCTTCTTCAACTCCTGACCCCTGCCAGCCACCAACTAACCCGGGCTCTTTGCTTTTAGCTTTTCCGTTGCAGCCTGACACCTGCTCCTAGGTGTCATGGGGCTGGGCTGACTGGGCCCCCAGCAGCCCATTAATGCTTTTCTGACTCACATGGGGTTTTCTACAGCTCATCGCAGACCCCAGGTGGAATAGATTGTTTAGCAGAAGTAGTCAGCACATATTCTACACCACGCAGCTTTTAGCGACACAGCTGTGTTGCTACAGCCAGGCCACTAAAAGGTGTGCAGTGTAGCCGCTGTTTGTCAGCTCTCCTGCAGACACTTTCATCCCCAATGAGTGGCATTAGCTTTGTCTGCAGGAGAGTGCTCCTGCCAACAAAGCGCTGTTCACGCCCGCACTTGTCAGCAAAACTTTTGTCTTCTGGGGGTGTTTTTTTTAAACACCTCTGAAAGACAAAAGTTTTGTCCTTCAGAGGTCAGTGTAGACATAGTCTAAGGTACCATTCAAGGTAGAGTGGCCCATTAGCACCCCTGCAGTGATAGGACAAAAGGGGGGATTAGTGAGTCACTGTTCCATCTTGCTTTTAGCTGAGATGCTCAGAATACCTATCCCAGACATGAATAAGAGCTCTGTGTGTCTCAAAAGCTTGTCTCTCTGAACAACAGAAGTTGGTCTGATAAAAGATACTACCACACCCACCTTGTCTGCCTTACAATCTATCCATAACCAATTGACCAACTTTTGGGAGGAATTGCTTTATTGGTTATGATGAATTTTAATTTTTGTATAATTGCCCAGAACCTGGGATCTATGATTGGGATTATGATTTCTTATTAGTAATAATTATAAGTTTTGGCATCATTTTATATATTTAACTAAAGAAAGTGTATAAAGTCAAGCAGAAGGATTTTTAGAACAAGCTTGTTTAGAGGATGTGAGTTCATAAAGAAGAAAGAAGACTTCTTGAAAACTGAAAAGAACATTATTTTTTAAGGTCAGGATTGTTGCTCACTCTGCATACTGGTGCAGGGGAGTATGGGAGTATAAGGTACTGCTTTTTCCCCCCATGCAGAACATCTTCATTGCAGGTAGCAGCGCGTGACCCACCTCTACATACTGCAGTGGAAGGCGAAAAATCCCTAAAGTCACTGCCAAGCTGACTTGGAGAGAAATTCCTTCCTGGAACCCAACAGGACCCACTTGTATAGATCAATAGCCGATTACTTACCCTCTGAAACACCCACAATACTTACCCCAAGCAGAATTTTTACCCTGAAAAAGAAGTTCCAGAGACTCCATGAAGTCCATTAGGACTCCATTGCTATTGATTTATGTGGAAGATGATCAGACACTGTGCTGACGGGCAGCGGTATAAAACCAATAGACAGCAAAGGGGGACCCAAGAACCCAATTTTGACTTCTGTGCATCTATGCACTGCTCCTTCCTTAGTGCATATTGGTAATTGGCAATTTTGCCTTAAGTATCATTTCCAAATGCATTATTCAACTAACTACAAACTATGTAAAAAAAATGTCTCCTCTGGCTCTGGCTATATGACACTTTTAATCCAGAAAACAGTTGAATAAGGAAAATTAAGCAAGGTGTTGCTAACAAGACTTATTACGATTTCCCCCCCCTCCCCCCGGTCCACAGAAAGGATATGGCTGCACAGTAATGAAACAGGTTGGAAACGTAAGAGGGGAGGGTTTTTTTCCCCTTCAGAATGGATTTACGGAAATGTTGCCTCTTGTGGTGATTCACAAAGCAAGCCACAGCAGCAGTCTTTAAGAAAAGTCATAATGATCATAGAGCGCTGAAAGTACATAACTGAGCTGATGCAGTTTCAACAGAAGCACAAACTGGAAAATTGGAGGGCACGATTTGTGACAAATACAGGGAGCAGCAATAAAAAAAACCTTGTCCTGGCATTTGTACATTGCATAAGCAAATAAAAATAAAGTAGCCATTTGAGGATGTTGAAACTGAATTAAATCTTCAGATATTCGTGATCAAGATTTTGTACTCTACCATGTCTTGGTGATAATATACCGACTTCATTAGGGCAATGACGTTGGTGAGGATGTAAGAAAGAGGTTTGGGGAAACGTTCATAAAAATAATCTCAGTACTGGGTATTGAGTCATCTACACTGATTAGAGGGAGAGGGGGAAGGAAAGAACCGTAGGTATTTACAGTAAAACAAATTAACCCAATATTGTACTTCTCATTATTCATAGCTTCATTTAGCTATGATATTAAACCACATATGATCATATCTGTGATTTGAATAGGTTTCTCAGTAACCTCAGATTGGTACTACATCTGTTGTATGAGGTAAAGATAGGCCTTTATCTGCTCCTTCGAAAATGTCCCTTGACTGAAGCATGTTATTGTAGCACTACTACTCCTAGAAATTAGTATACTTATCACATAGAGAGGTGACTTAATATGAACAGTTCCTGAGCATTGATAGTTTTTCTGATAATAAAAATGACAAATGGACTAGTAAACAAAACTAATCATCTTCTTTCCTTATACTTACTGGCTTAAATTATGGTTGAAATTCTTGTTTTTTGCTAGCTCCAAACATTTTTAATTCCTCAATAAACATTTCACTGAAAAAGTCGACCTACTTTTTGTTGCAAAAATGTAGCCCTTGCTACATATCCTAAAACAAACCCTGCCATGTGCAGAAATCTATTATGTGAAATCTCTCTTTATGGAAATGTCCACCAGTGCTTGCCAAACAGAAATGTACCTAAAGGAATGAGAGACCCTGCATTGTGATCCAAACAAGCAGTCAGTTGAATAAAAGACCCAGTGCTGTTGTGCCAGATATGTGCTTTTGCACCAATGAAACTATAGACTCATGAAATACATAATAACCTACCAGAGAAGCAACAAGGATAGTAGGAATTCACTGGTAAAGCAAAATTCCCAAGGACAACAATGGTAAAAATGCCTGTCCAACATCCAACCTAGAAGATTTGCCATTTAATTCAGAGGGGCCACGATTTCACCCCCTCAAGCCAACGCCACTACTTGAGGGTTTAAAGTTAAGCACCAGTGTAAATATTTGCAGGATATTATCTCAATGCTATTTTTTTTAAATTGTATTAGGGACTATATAAAAATTGTCACCCATGCATGCTTGGTGGACTGACTGCATTCTGGATTGGGTAGAGGTTTCTTTTTAGGGCTATTGGGAGGGAGCTGCACCTCTGATAGAATGAGGTTGGAGGGTAAATTTCTCTTACCAACAGCCTGCATGGTGTGAGCTTTCAAACTGTGGGTTTTGTTCAATTTTAGTTGATTGGTAAAGAGGTTCTGTGCACCAGCACGCACCTTCACATGGGGTCTCGTGATGCTTCCCGGGGTACCCAGGGTTGTGAGGCACCTTGCTGCCACCTGCCCTGAGCATGAAAATTTGCCTTTCCCCATGCCTGCCTCAACTGACACCTCCAGCCACAGGAAACACAAGCATTCCCCTCTCAGCTTACGCAGGCTCTGCTGTCCCTCAGGAAGGTTAGCGATAGGTGCACCCACTCCAGCCCCAATTCTTCCGAGCGTCCCACTGCAGTGTCCAGCCCTTGTGCTGCTGACACACAATTCCCAGAGCTGCTGTTCCCAAAGGATCAGGACACCACCGCTTACTGGTTACACCTTAGACCCCAGCTCTGCTTAACACACAACACTTGGATTTGTTTATAGAGAAAACAAGTGTACGTTTATTTAACAAAGATCAGAGAGGCACATAATTAGAGCGCTGCGTGGGCACAATTGATATCCACGGATGCGGATCTGCATGGATATAAAGTGGATATCCGCGGATTTGCAGGGCTCTAGCAACGACGAGCAAGACCAGCAGGGTCATGGTCAGCAACGGGGACAGGAACCGCAGCAGCATGTCGGGCTGCCACTCGCAGTACCCAGTGCCCAGCCCAGGCAGCTCTACAAATAATCACAAGCAGAAATATTGGAAACAAAGGATTACCTATAAAATCAAATCGCAACATACATTTCTAGAACCTAAGCTTAAATCGCAAGATGCCTTCTTGTTCTTTGGCCAATGTCCTGCTCACAGCATTTTTCAATGAGGGTGGTTGAGACCCTTCTTCCATGAGACCAAGCCCGCTAGCAGCTTTTGTCTCCTTGATGAACAATGCTAGGGTGTCCCTCTGCAAGGGAGGCGTCCCTCCCTTGATATATTAGACCAGTCCTTTGTTCTTCACCTGTAAACAGGGTTTCCCTACACGCACACATGCACACTCTTCACCTCTTCCTGTTCATTTCTTCTCCTGAAGTCCCCACATTAGCATTTGACTCAGTCTGCAAATTGATTTCCATCATAAGACACAGAATGCACAATAGTCCGCCAGGGAGATAAAAGCATCCTACCCCATTTGGTGGAACCTGTCTCAAGATATGTCGCCTCTGAGTGACCTGTCTTTAACTTCAAGGCCCTACGATGTAATTTCCTATGTATAGATATCCTTACATATTATCCACGCCTACATTTTGCAAAGATTATGATGACCCCGGGGAACATAGGCTTTCAGTAGAACCCTTACATGACACCGTTTGGTGAACTAGATTGTAAATACCAGACCCCAGTGTGACGTTGCTCTCTATATGATTTCATGAAAATATGCTAATGAGTGTAAATATAATGTAACTGGAATATGCTTCATGCAAAAGGTCTCCTGTAAAGTATCATTACAAAGCTTATAATCTACTGAGTGTGATCATCCTATTTGTATAAATGTATCACTCTTGTATCTGAAACTAAAATATGAAATATAACTCTGAGGGCCTATTGTAGTTATGCAAAGTGTGGGCCATTAATGGTGGTTTGGAATCTCGATGGCTCTTATTAACCAGGACAATTGACTGTAGATGGCTCTGTTTTACTTGTAAGTCTTCCTGTATACCTGTGTGCTGGCAAGTGGGTAATAAAGTCTTACAGTGACATGTGATCAGGGCCAGCTCCAGGCACCAGCGAAGGAAGCAGGTGCTTGGAGCGGCCAATGGAAAGGGGCCACACGTCCGGGTCTTCGGTGGCAATTCGGCGGCGGGTCCCTCAGTCCCTGGGGGCAAAGGACCCGCAGAAGAATGAAACAGCGCGATTGAGCTGCCGCCGAAGTGCCGCTGATCGGCCCTGCATGTGATCATGTCACCTGAACCGGGATCCATCTTTAACCGGGTGTTTTTCCATTGAGAAGGCGGGGTGGGAACCCAGAGGGACAAAGGATTCCCGCCTTATGCAAAAGATATATAAGTGGGTGGATCAGAACAACGGGGGCAGCAATCATGAGAAATCCCCTAGCCACCACCTGAGCTAGGACAAGGGCTGTACCAGGGGAAAGGATTGTGCCTGACTAGGAAGGCGTCCAGTCTGTGATAGAAGCTTATTGAAACATCTGAGGGTGAGTTTTTTTCTGAATTCACTTTTCTTACTGTGTTAGACATAGATTTGCGTGTTGTATTTTATTTTACTTGGTAATTCACTTTGTTCTGTCTGCTATTACTTGGAACCACTTAAATCCTACTTTCTGTATTTAATAAAATCACTTTTTACTTATTAATTAACCCAGAGTATGTATTCATACCTGGGGGCGCAAACGGCTGTGTATCTCTATCAGTGTTATAGAGGGCGAACAATTTATGAGTTTACCGTCTATAAGCTTTATACAGGGTAAAACGGATTTATTTGGGGTTTGGACCCCATTGGGAGTTGGGCATCTGAGTGTTAAAGACAGGAACACTTCTTAAGTTCTTTTCAGTTACGTCTGCAGCTTTGGGGCACGTGGTTCAGACCCTGGGTCTGTGTTGGAGCAGACTGGCGTGTCTGGCTCAGCAAGACAGGGTGCCGGAGTCCCAAGCTGGCAGGGAAAGCAGGGGCAGAAGTAGTCTTGGCACATCAGTTGGCAGCCCCAGGGGGTTTCTGTGCTCCAACCTGTCACACCCAGGACCTCTGTAACCCTGATGCACCCATGTGCCCTCTCTAGCATCAAGAGGTTCTTGGGTCACAGGTCTCCCTTGTCTCTGCCCCATGCCACAACCGTACCCCTTCTCAGGATGGGAGTGGCAGGGGCCATCAATACAAGAGCCAGCTCCTGGGCTTGTTGTGAGGCCCATCACCACCGGGCATGCTGGACCTCCTTTCTCTCCTAGCCTTCACTGCCTGCCTTCAAGCAGGCTGGGGTGTGCTCTGCAGGAGAGAGGATCCAGCCACCCCACACTTTTGTGTGTGTGGAAGCCCTTTCTGACACCATCCCAGCAGAGCCACTGTGCCCCATACAAATACAGAGTCCTTTGCTAGGATGGTGTCAATGGGGTTAAAGTCCCCTTCTGGATGACAGGCTGTATATAGGCAACTCTTTCTTAAATGGATAAAAGTAACCTTTTGCCCAAATTTTCCAAACACAGGTAGGCACTCGCCTACAGAAGTGTTCATGGGCTAATTTTACCCATGCAAACCAGCACAAAAATCCAGTAATTGCACTGAAAGTCTGATGCTGTAATGCGGGTTTTTGTGAGCCTACATCCTCTTTTGCAGACTCACTTATTATGGATGCCTTTAAAATTTGGTCTTAAACCATTAAAACCTAGACAGCGATTAAATGTCTGGATGAGATGTTTCAGTAGTGGTACAGTAGTTTCTCCAAAAATAATTTAGCAATGTGTCATTGTGTATAAACTGCAGCAATCTGTTATACTTTGTTGGATAGTACTTTCCCTTAGATGAGTGGCATGCAGCTTTAAATCTGTTACAGCTGTAAAGATTGCAATCCTACTGTCCATCAGCATCATCTGTCATAATCTTTGGGCTGCCAGTATGACAGCTGTGGAAGTGCAGAATAAAGTTGACTGGCAGAATGTTTTACAGCTAATGAGTTTGGGCACAATAATAGTATCATAAATAATGCTCTAGAGGAACTCGGCTCTCACTTGAATTCCAAAAGTGAGATATTGCCTTACCAGGATCTCATGGAGCCATCTGTCATCAAATATTAGTCTTTTTGTCAATGACTGGCCTGGCCTGAGGGAATGGAAAACATTTAAGTGTAGTGGTGAATGCACTGCCTCATTCAGAGAGATTTAAAATGGAGTTACATCCCGGAATCAGTGATTTCAAGATGATTCTGAAAGGGCTAAAAACTACAAACCATATTGTGTCAGATCTCCCCTGCAGAATGCTAATGAGACTGTAGCCAGATGAGTTTCGGTCTGACGTTCCCTAGAAGTTATTTAGCAGCAAAATCTTTGGGGCGCATGGTTTGCTGGCACCTTTTTACTAGGTTTGCTATGGTGCATAAAAATTAATAACTATGGCTTAAGGACAGTGTAAAAACAATGTAGCGAGGAAGTATGAGCCAGTAGTTAGGGCACTAAAGTCTGGGGTTCAAATGTCTGCTCTGCTACAGACTTCCAACGTGACCTGGGGCAAGTCACTCAAGCCCAGATCCTCAATGGTCTTTCAATGGGAATTCGTCGCCTAAAGATCTCTAAGGATCTTGGCTGTAGCCTCATTGTGAATCAGGGGAGGTCTACACTTAAAAAGCTGCTGCGACGCAGTTATGACGTTACTACGCTCTGGTCGGTGTAGTTAATCCACCTCAGCGAGAGGAGGTAGCTATGGCAACGGGCGAAACGCTCCCATCAACATAGCACTATCTACACCGGGGGGCTAGGTCAGTATAACTCTGTTGCTCAGGCTGGGGTGTGGATTTTTCATGGCCCCCCACCCCCAAGTGACATAGTTATACCGATGTAAGTTTGTAGTGTAGGCTTGGCCTCAGTTCCCATCTGAAAAATGGGATAATATTACTTCCCTACTTCACAGGGGGGTCGTGAGAAAAAAATACATTAAAGATGAAGATGAACTCAGATATCAGGTAAATTTAGCCGTATGGAGTGGAAATCCATCAACCTCAGATATCAGGGTAATGGCAACGATATAAATACCTTAGCTAGATAAATACGTTCGTCTCCTTGGTTTTGTTCACTAAGTATCCTTCTATATTTTATTGAGGGGAAAAATTGTCATTCAAAAGGCCTGTTAGTAGCAGCATACGTTTCATTTTGTTCCTCAGCTGGTGTAATTCAATATGGTTCTACTGAAGTCAATAGCACTACATCAATTTACACCAACTAAGGGATCTGGCCCGGGTGGAAACCAACTAGACCACATAGTGAGGAAAAAGGGAGAGAGAGAGAGGGAGGATAGGATTAAGTTAATTTGTTCTTTTAAAAAGCAGAGGAATGAATTCAGATAGGGCTCATCAGCAAGGGAATAGATAAGAAGCCAGGGTGGCGTAGAAATATAATAGACTGTCTCTGCACTGGGCCAAATCCGGAGGCAAATTCCCAGATAATTTCTAGGGAATATTAAAGCTAAATTCATCTGGCTGAAATTTCATTAGCATTCTGCACAGAAGAATTTATACAATGTTGCTTAGCAGTGTTTGGGGATTTTAGTACTAGCTATGCTGGTTACTCCTGGGAAAAGGAGGCAGGCTTACCGAATGAACATTTGCCTGAGCATGGGGCTGAACAAAATCTGGGGACCAGATCATCCTTGAATAGAACCTGTCCTGTGGTAAAATCTGCAGGAAGGGCTTTGGAGTCTCCTGAGGTCCCTTCCAACCCTGATATTCTATGATTCGCAACTCAGAAAGATGTGTATCCCTCTCGGCTGGCCATGTCTCCTTCCCCAACCACTTCCCCGCTGGCAGAGTCCTGCTTGTCCTGCTTCAGTATTGAACAAAGGGCAAGGGTCAATTCTGCTCTTTTAAATTTCCTTGGATTTCTTCTGTCTCGTCTCATTACGTTTAGAGACAGGGGCTGATCTGACGCCGGATCCTGCCCCCTGATATGTCTATCGCGGAGGAAAGCATTTTGCTGAGGATCATGGGTGGGAAGTGGTGACCCTCATCTCTGTGAAGCACACAGTAGATTTGAAGCAGACTCTGTGCTTGTGGATTGCACCTTGGAGAAATGGGCAGCTGGTCCTATGTCCACCAAGGAGTGTCTATACTAGATTTTTTTTTAATACCGTCTATTGCTTTCTGTAAAAGTGAAGGTCAGACTGAGTGAATGGCCCATCGTCGGCTCAGTCTTGAAAACTCATTTGCACATGCTCATGACATCATTTAAAACTACACTCATGCCTAAGTGCAGGCTCAAAGCCTTCAGTAATAGCTCCAAAAGCACCGAAGTGAGTGAGGTTCCTAAGTCCCATTTTCAAAAGTGACTTAGGCAGTTAGGAGCCCAAGTCTATTGACTGTCAATGAGATTTAGACTCCTAAGCGCCTACATTACTTTTGAAAATGGGACTTAAGGCCAGATTTTCAAAGGTATTTAGATACCTAAAGATGCAAATATATTGTATATATTTTATGTATTGTATATCACATACAAATATATTGTATGTATATATATTTATATATAGACTATATACTACATATATAACAATACATACAATATATTTATATATATTACCTACAAATATATTGCATGTATTTTATGTATTGTATATTATGTGTATTTAGGTACCTAAAGATGTAAATATCTCTATCTATCTTAGCTGGGGGAAAAAACCTGGGAAATTCAAACCCTTTGTCAGAGGAATGTTAACGCTTCCAAGCGAAGCACTCAAAAGTGAAGCAATGCCAAAGTTATGGGATGCCCATCAACCTTAACTCTGCCCTTTTTGTATTCACTGACTCTATTCTGTTTTCTCTGCAGGAATCATTTCGGGTCATCTTGTGATACCCTTACTCACCTCCAGTACCACTTGACTCCTTGAATGGCCTCTATTGGGACTGTTTGAGTCAAGTAACAGTCTGTGGCAAGCCTCTTACAATGCGCAAGTTGGAAGGCGTGCTGTGTGAAGGAGACAGAAGTCTTGCAAATCTGCACTTATTCTTGGGTCAAATTCTCTTTGCAGTTAGCACAGTGTAAATATAGCGCAGTTCTGCTGAAATCAGTGGAGCGGCTTTACATTTACACCTGTGTAACCAAGAGCACAATATAGTCTGTTAACTGGTGTAAATTCGGAGTAAGTCCATTGACTTCCATGGAACTATTCCAGCATGCAAATTGGATGGGCTGCAGTGAATAGTATGCAAATAGGAACTGAACAGCTGTCTCATTCATTGCGCCCATCCAGCCTGGCTACTGAATGAAGCAGGGGTCTTGAAAAAATTACACGGGCTCTCATTAAAGACTTTGCACCAGATTTTCAGCTCGTGGAAATCAGAATAGCTCCACTGACTTTAGTGAGTTCAGATGCTTTCCGCCAGCTGAGAATCCGGCCCTATGTTTGAACGTGTATGCACAAGGGGACAGAGTTAAGTTGCACAGGAAACCTTAACGGTGGAAGTTCCTGGCGTTCGAGTGCTGGACCTTGCACTGTTCATGTTCTTTTCCCATTGATTTTTGGGACTGTGTCTGTATATTGGTTAAACACTGGCCTTTTGCTGGTGTATCTGAAGTGCAGATCTGCAAACCTAGCCCCTAGGCAGAGCCATATGGCGAGCTCCACATTTGTGAACAAGCCTAAACTATTATTAATTTCTGCTGCACGAAGAGTGCTCAGAATGATGCTGAAATTTCCAGCTGAGGCACTTTTGTGTCTGCCCCAAGGCAGCAGCTAGCCCTTCAAATTGGGTTTATTCTTTTGCAGGCATGTGTGTAGCAGCTTTGGAAGAGGTTTCTGTCAAAATGGGGCTTTGCAATCACATCCGCATTATCCGCAGGCATAGCCATGACCACACTATTGTGCACTGGCTTCTATTCAGAATAAGCAAATCAGATTGAACAAACTCAGAACGGACTCAAATCTGGGTCAAAACAACACAGAACCTAAACCTTGGGGGGATTGACAGGGTATTTGATCTCCATACCCCTTCCCTTTCTGCCTTTGTCTGAGACCGAGGGCAGAAAGACTGAAATACCATCAGCTGTTCTTATTATTTTACCCAATTGAACCTACATTCTGCAAACCCTTCATGATTAAAAAAAAAAAAAGGCTATAAACAGGATAGACTTTTAAAACATAGTTTTTAGATGAGCGGGTTCTCGGGTGGTTCTCAGGGCCTGAACTGACCCAGGATAACTCAGAGGAAGGGGCAGACGGCAGTGCAAAAGCCGTGGGGAGAACGGTTGGTTGAATGCTAGCCAGGCCGCTGTGATACTTGACTGGTGTGTGTGTGGGTGAAGTGCTTTGAGAGCCTCAAATGAAAGCCCTTATCGAGGTGCCGTGTATGACGAATGACTTGCACCTGGTGATCTGACTGTGTGCCGGCATTTTCCCTTTCCAGTCTCCTTTCTGATTGTTCTTCCCCTAGGATGTAACCCAGGGGAAAACAAGGGTGTTGCTTTTACTAGTAATACAATAACAGCTGGGTGACATGCTATGGAGATTCAGGGCATCAGCGCAGCTGCTCTGATGCAACTGTGCCGCTGTAGCACTGAAGTAAGGACGCTCCTTAGCTGAGACGTGCCGCCGCGAGAGGCGGGCAGGTCAGTATAACTGCTCAGTGGCCCCCCGTGTAGTTTACACAGCTCTGTCCATAGTACAAAGCCGGTCTATGGGCCAAAGCACTGCCTGCATTCTGGCCCCAGCACGCATGCCCCCTACACCAGGGCCTGTGAGCAGAGATGACCCACACCTGCTGATGGGGGGCGGAGGGCAGAGTGAAAGCAGCGGCTTCACTGGGATGGGTAAACGGGACACTGCCTGGCACTAGCCCAAGGCTCATCAGTTCGCAAGAGCAAACGGGACAAACTCCAAGTTTTGCCAAAAAAGCCAGGACAGGGCTTAAAAAAGGGACTGTCACAGCCCAAACGGGACATATGGTCACCCTAGGCTTCAGCAGATGTTACTGAGCATGCTCAGTCCAAGCCAAGCAGCAAATCTGGGCAGGCATGTGACCCTGCGTCCCCTCCCCCATGCGCCCATGGAAGGCTGTCTTCCCCAGTGCCCACCCTGGGGAAATTCTGCCCTCACTGGATTTAGAGTCTTTTTCTGTTCCTCGGGGCCTTTTGCCCAGTGTAAAGGGGTCAGAGCCGTGATGAGGATCTCAGCATTCACCTCTTCTTGTTGCCCCGCCACCTCCACTCTGCCTCATCTGCAATTAGCATAAACCTCTTTGCATCTTCTTCCCCACACTGCCCCCTCATCCTGCCCGACATTTCAAATGGAGCAGAATGTAATACAATCGCATTCCGTGGGCAAGGTAGTGACAAAAAGGTGAGGAAGGTGTCATTTGAGCCATAAAAATCAGCACACTCGGCATTTCAATGGTGTCACCCTCTGCTGTGTGGCGGGGGGAACTTGCTCCCATCTTCCTCTCCCTCTCCCTCCAAGGCCTCCGGTTGGTGGAAATTCTGACAACACAGCGTTATCAGAAATGGGTCGAGTTGGGTTTCATTCAAAAGGCCTTTTTCCCACGGACACTATGGCACCAAGCATGACAAACCCAGAATAATGATGTAGATCTATATAGTCAAGAAAAGGTTTAAAAATCAACATTTTAAAAAATTTTACTTTACCACAGTGATGTATTGCTTACCTCAAAAAGACGTTGATCTTGGCTAATCCTAGGGAAGTGGTCCTTGATGTGTAGGACTGCTACATTTATTCATCAAATTCATCATCAGTGTTTTCTCTGTCCTGGGTCACTGTTAGACGCGTTGTCACATTGATCCTCATCAACGCTGCACCTGCACATCTCCATACCAGGCAGGCTGCTGGCCAAACATCTGCGGGCTGGTGAGCATCTGGTCTTTGCACACGACCATTTGATTAGCTGGAGGATTGATTCGGAAGTGCATGGTATTTCACACAACTGGTGTGATCAGTCCATCCTCCAAGACCCATCCATGCCTGATAGGGCAGAATGCGCTCCGTCATCCCAAAGCCATTCCATTGTTTGACAATTTGCCCCCTTGATAGCAGGTATAAATGTACCCCTTGACAGTGGCTGTTTTTCTCCATTTGTCTGCTTCTTGGAAAACATCCACTGGCGTAGCTCTGCAAGCGTTATAATGTTGGTCTTCAAATGGTAAACTCGGCATATGAATGCCTCCAGTGCATTTATGACCTCGTCAGTGATGGTCTCATCCATTCCGAGTGCCTTCAGAGTGAGGAGAGAGTCTTCAGAGACTGCATCAAGTGCCTTCCAGTAAGATAATTCAGTCTTTCCAGCAGGGTCACATCCTTGAAAAGGCATGGAACCCTGGCAGTGCGATGGCTTTTAATGGCCCGTGTGATAGGAACACATCTCGGAGGAATAGATAGTGATTCTCTTCCCCAGCAACAGGAACAAAAACAATCTGGTGGAAGTCTTGGGTAGCGTCTCACAGCGAGCACTAGAACGTCTGTGTCTTGTGCCAAATTCAGAGCTTAGTAGACATTGATAGCATGCAAGATAATTTTAGTGTCAGCCCTCTCATGGGAACGATGAAGATACTCCACCGAACAGCGTAAGGCAGCAGTTTCATTGTGCCATGCAATTCTTGGACAATTCTTTACACGCTGGAGCGTTTTTCCTGTAAGATGTGCAGTGAAGTCATTCTGTGTGCAAGTATGAGACAGCATCTTCTTCACTGTGGCACTGGAGATGTTCATGGAGTCAACTCTTTTGTATTGGACAGGTGCAATACCATGGAGTTTCTTCTTTCTAGTAATATTTTTTAATTGATTCCACTGCATAGGTGTGAAACACGAGGTAGACTTCGTCATAGGTCCATTCTTTTTTTCAGTAGCCTCATAATGAAGTGTTCAACCAAATCTCGGCAGGTGTTAACTGTTCCTGGTTTGTCAAGAGCATGTACTTTGTTTATTTCCCCACCCACTTCATATACCTTCTTGTCTTCTTAGACAAGCTCTTCAGCTGGTGGGGGAAGGAGCAGGATTGCCGAGCAGGAGACTGTTGGAGTAACTCCTGGAGCCACAGCAGAAACTCCCATCCAGGAGATCTTCACCCTGACCCTATGGGGAGTGCAGAGAACTCCCAAGGACAGACTTAAGAAGGCCCCCAAGTAAGGAACTAGGGCCTGTGCAGAAGCCTCCCAGAGCAAGTGACTAGGCATGGTCAGGTTCTCCCACCATCTGGGAGAGAAACTTCAGGAGACTCCTTTACATTACTACAGTCAGCATTTTTCTCATCTGGGTCCTTAGCCAAAGCACACTGCAGCCAATGGGCTGATACGTAACACTCCGCTCAGGAAATATTAATAAAGTCTTGCCCATTCCCTGCCCTGAGAAGCAGTGAGAGCGAGAATTACAGGACCTCTGGCAGTAGACTTCTTGCTGGTGGAAGATGGTAGCAAGCTTTGATACATACAGGATCATCCTTAATATCCAAACGGGGCAGAGCAGGGGTTTCCCTTTGTATAATGGCCATTCGCTGTGTTAGGATCTTTCATCCCCGAAACTTCTGATCATTCAGAGACCTTTGCATAGTTCTCAAGCTGTTTGATCCACTCATTGTCCCACAGTCCATGGGCTGTTTTTAAAATAATTCTCTGGGTCTCTGTCACCACCCTTTCCCTTGTTTTTCCCCCTACATGCTGCAGACAAGCCCACAAACTTTCCAGTCTCATGTCCGCGATAGATGGTTTAAGTGGCAGAGCTTTGAATCTGCTTTCCAGCCTGGCATTTTAGGGTTGCTGGTTTAAAGCCTCCAGCAGTTCTTTAATGAGAGCTCTCCAGCTGCTGGAAAATAGAGGCAACTTCTGCAGGGACTGGGCCAGACTCAACCAATTTGGAGCCAGGAGGTGGAAACTACATCTCCTTGTCCTTATTGATCCCCAGCCTAAGTCACGGTGCGGGGAATTCACCAGGGAAGGCAACTTTAAGTGTTGGAGATTCCAAAGAACCACCAGTTGTGGAGGCCGGTGAGAGGATTGAGTTCTGAGTACACCTCCTCCCCAACTAGCATTGCTCAGTGCCTTGCTGGTTCACGCTTGGTTTCTTTAGCACGTTCTTTATTTATCTCCTTTCTCAGACAGCTCAAGCAGCTCACAACACTGTTATCAGTGGCCTGGTATAAAGAGGGTTCAAATAAGAACATAAGAACGGCCAGACTGGGTCAAACCAAAGGTCCATCCAGCCCAGTGTCCTGTCTTCCGAAAGTGGCCAATGCCAGGTGCTTCAGAGGGAATGAACAGAACAGGGAATCATCCAGTGATCCATCCCCTGTTTATAAACTAGGGAAGAATTTGTAATGAAACATTGCACCCTTGCCAGCTGTAGACCTTCAAAAATCATGCATCAGGCTCTAAAAACATCATTAATTTATGAGATTAAAAAAAAAAGCCATGATTTGTAAGCCAAATAATAAATGTAGGGTTCTTTTTTGCCTTCTAGTTTCTGAGCCTTTCGGCTGCACCCTGGGGACTAGAAACTTTTTGTTTATTTAAATGGAGGCGGAGATTCTTCTGATTTTATTATTGTTTGCATTACCGTAATCACGGACAAAGACCCTGTTCCACTAGGTGCTGTACAAACCGAGAAGACACAAGGACAGTCTCCGCCCCAAAGAGATTACAAGCTAAGTTGCTGTGAATCTTGATTTCAGGAGCTAGGGCTTTAACAAAAAAACACCAAATATTGCAAGACTTGTGATAAAATGCCAAGTGCTGGCAAACGGGACATTGAGCTAACCTCACCGTACCGCTGCCAGTTCAGACTCACAACCTAAGAATCTGTCTGGAGTCAGATTTACAGATGTGATGTTAGCCCATGTTAGCCCATTGTAACACTCTTTAAAAGCCTAGGGTAATCAATGGAGCTATGATTATTTACACCAGTCGAAGATTGGCCCCAAGGCTATTAATACATATACATGCTAAATGGGTCAAATCAAACTCAAACCCTGGGTGTGGGTGTGGAGGGGGTGACTCAATCTGTTTAGTGCATTTTAAAGGCAGTGTCCTTTGTCTACATTAAACTTTTCAAACATGTTAGTTAGCATGTGTTAGCCAACATGTGCTAACGTCACACTTTACATCGTACTCTATATAAGGTCTGAGTTTCTTTTGAAAAGTCAACCTGCTTTTTTCAGAAGAATATTGTAAATATTTTTCACTCTTTGCCCAAGACCTTTTATGGCAGAGTTTTGACCAAAGCTGTTTTGTACTATTCAAGTCAAAGCACTAGGAATTTTTTCTTTGATTGTTTTTAAGTGGACTGACCCTAAACAACAAGTGGGCTACTGGAAGCTAGTAAATTCAAATATGCAGAACTGCTTTTCAGTAGACATATTTATGTACAGATTTTCTTTAATTTATCCTTTGGTTTCTTTCTTAGAAAAATTTCAGGTTTAATTAACAGTTTCAGATAAAAGGAATTCAAGAAGAAAATTAAAAATGCATGAAGCTTCTGGAGTCATCCAATTACTGGGATGTCCACATAACTACGGCAGCATGAATTTTACAAATCAAGTGGAAACTGAAATTCAGGGGTTTGCCACAATGAAATGCCATTACATTTAGAAATTTTCTCTATTAGAAATGTACATATGCATTTCTTCTTCTTGATGTGTCTCAGAATAAGGTAAAGATCAAACAGACAGGCTGCCCTGCAACGCATACGCACGCACTTTGAGAATGCTTTTTAAACACATTTTGCTCTTTACTCTTTTAATGCTAAAATATGTAAAATCATCAGAAAAAAATGTTCTTTTTGCATTCAGGACTGCCACAAGAATTTGCAAAAGCAAGTTCTAGGTAATATAGTCCCAGAAACGTGCTGTATGGACTGTAACTTTCCCGAATAAGAGAGGCTTGATTAGTCACTAAACACTATTTCTAGGATACTGTTTTCTTGGCAAACACAGAACAAAAAATCAAGAAAGAAAACCAGACTGTTTGTCCAGAGGAAGGAGAAACGCTGATTGTATTTGTAACCACAAGAAACAGAAATTGTCTTGTTTGAAATGGGCTTTTAACCACACCCTGCCTGTCCTCTCTGGTGAAGAAAGGGCTCTGCTTAAGGTACAATCTCTGAGAGTCAGGATGTCTGGGGGGGTTGGACCAGATCTGGAAAAGTGACTAGCATCTGCAGTTCCCATAGACTTAAAGGGGGCTTGCAGGTGCTCAACACATCGCACGTCCACATGTCAAAAAGGATGCTGACAAATTAGAAAGAGCTCCAAGAATGATTCGAGGTCTGGAAAAACCTGCCTCATAGTGAGCCACTAAAGCAGAATGCTCTATATAGAGTATCAAAGAGAAAGGTAAGAGATGACTTGATCAGGGGTCTCCAGCGGGGACGTACAATCCTGGCCCACAATAATACATAGACCAGCCAATCATACAATGGAGCCCCCAAATACTTAAACTTAATTAAATAAGGTCTTTCAAGGATATTGCAGGAAATGGCCATCTCCATCACAGGAGTGTACTAACCGCTTTAGGGGCCACTGGGTCTGCCTGCGGTATAAACGAGGAGACAGGGCTGGGCTATAGAAACAGGAAGAGGACGATGAGCAAGACAGAGGGGAGTGGAAGCCACACAGGGTGCAGTGGGTGGTGGCTTCTCTCAAGCTCTAGACCAGCCTAATCAGACTCAGAGACCTGGTGTTATAGCCTTTAAATTGGGAGCTCTGGCCCAGGGTCCAGAGGGAGGAGCTTATGATCGGCCTGTGCTAATTCCTTCTTTCCTAAAGCTGCCTTAAAACGGGAACATGGTCTTTTATTAGTGTGGGTTAGTGTCCTTGTCCTGGGCTGTTAAAGCAAACCTACCTCCTCCCAGTCAAGGGACATTAAGGTGGGCCCCACCCACAGAGCTACCGTGGGTCACAAGGGAAACTGCCCTCAACTTTACAGCCAGTGGTGCTGGAACAATTTGTATAGTGGAGGGAAACCACCTCAAGCCAGGGGGGGCTGCTGCACCCCCAGCACCCATGTCACCACCAAGCAGGGCATCACCATCGACGTTCTCTCTCGTTTGCTAATATTTTCCCCTTGGCTCACAAATGAAAGGTTCCCGTGACTACCCCCCTCCCGCCGCAGCGGCTCCCCCTGGCAGCGGCACTGGGTGTCCCTGCAGCCCAGGGAGAGAGGAAGCAGCAGGTCGGCTGGCTGCCGGTTGAGCTCCTCCTACCCTCGCCCCTACAGCTGCTGCTTCTCCTTCCCTGCTACTGGAGTCCCAGGCGTTGCCTCCGGCGCCACCCCCCGACTCACCTCAGCAAGTGTCTGCAAAGCAGGCAGCAGTGCTGGGACTCCAGCGGCAGCTGTAGGGGTGAGGGGAGGAGGAACTCAGCGGGCAGCCAGCCACCCTGCTGCTTTCTCCCTCCCTGGGCTGCAGGGGCCCACAGAGATTTGTGGGGGGAGGGAGCGTGCCCCTGCTTCTGCACGCCCCTGGGACCCTGGGGGTCTTGCCAACACTGCCAAGATTCCCATTTTTGCACCTGATAGAAACTAGCAAAGTAGCATCCACTCCACACACAGCTATCCACCCCTGGTATCCTAGTCAGGGTTCAGGCCTGGGCCGGGAAGGATAGTGTTGATAGTCTAGTGGTCAGCCCATGAGGCTGGGACTGGGGACGTCCACATTCAGTTCCCTGCTCTCCACCACAAACTACCTGCGTGGGGAAGACGTTCAGGGCTTGTCTACGTGGCACTTTAACATGCACCAGGAAACTGAGTGTGCACCAATAGCGGCCACACTGGCCAGCTGATGCACAAGTTGGTCCGTCTCGCTGTGCTTTGGTAGTACCCATCCGTAAAATGGGATAATAGCACTGCTGCACCTCACAGCAGCGTTGTAAGGATAAATAGAGATTCAGAGGCGCTCGGATTGTGTGGGTATAAGGGCCACAGAGGTTCCTGAAATGGGTGATCTCTCTCGGTTCAAAGCCAAGGGGAGAACACCCATACTGATCCTCCTGGCTCTGTCTGTGGCACACTATACCATTGACTATTGTCTCACCTCAGGGACATAGCAGAGGTTGAAAGGAAAGCTCTGAAATGGCTGCCAGTTCTTCAGCTCCAGAGCACTCATATGTGGAGTCTCACAAGGATCAAATCCTCCCCCCACATCCTTTTTTAACATATACACAAAGCAACTGGGGACATGATGAGAGGCCAAGGTCTGAGACAGCAGAGATGGGCAGACCACGCCCAGCTCGCCATCTTTGATGGAAATTGCCCCATCCTCCAACTCTCTCTCAAGCGGAGATCAGCTTTTGGAAGAAAGGCAGCTGCTGCAGCTGAACCTGGCCAGGAGCAGGGTATCAGGATCTGCTCCAAGGGCTGATTAGCCTTTCCACTCAGCACACTGCCTCACATCTCCAGGACACTCGGGGTTTCAGGGAGCTCTGCCGCCAACCTCCTCACTACAGACTCTTTTCACACAAGGGGAGGTAGGTGATGACAGCCCCCATCCGCCTGCTCCGTCCCAGTCCCCCTCCACTAACCACAGGGTCCCATTCTCCTACATTGGGTGATTTTACTGCTGTATTGAACATGTTTCTTACCAAGATCATACATTCCCTCTTACCTCACCATGCTGCCTCCAGTCTTCAAACCAATCTTTATCCCCACCCTTCCCTCCCCCTCCTCTTTCCTGTACCTGTCCCAGCCCACCACTCTACCCTTCCACTCCACCCTCTCTCTTTCCTACGTATTTATTCTCTGCCACTTCCTTTCCGCTCCCCTCCATCTAACCTCTCCAGCAATCTCTACTCGCCTTTTAAAAAAAGTAGCTTATAAACAGGTTTTAAAAATCCACAGCCAGTACAGAATCCGTTCCATTTTGTAATTAGTGTGAGTAACCTCACATTCGTTTTTATTTTACCGGGCCCATTGTCCTCCCACCCTCCTAGTGTGTGTCAAACTCTCGTGAATATTGTTTTTAACAAGGGACTCATCTCTTACTATATGTATTTGCATGTGCCGAGCACCGAGGGCCAGCAGGGAGATCATGAATGCGGGCTGGGAGAGGTGCTGACAATGGACTGGCTCTGACCCATAGTCAGAGGAAGAGATGTGACATAATATGGACTGATCCAACTCCCAACCCCCACAAAAAATGTTACCTCAAAAAAGGTCCAAAACATCTGGAATAATAACAACCAATAGGGACTAGAACGGAGTCTGATGCTAATAGTGCATGCACAGTTAAGGAGATACCATCACTTTCCTTCTATCCGTGGGGAATAGCCAACCACTAACACACACATTCTCATCAGCTGATTTTTGTTTAAAAAGTATGGACAATTTTAAAGAAATCTGTCTGAATTCAAAATATTTCTTAAAATATATGTTTAATAAAAACACACGTATGCAAGCAAAGAGAGCCATTGAACATTATTTGTTCCACATTTATATGGCCAAACAAACAAGATATTAGATACATTACAGAAATATGGACCCAAACACACAGAATAAAACGGCAGTTTCTGCAAGAGAATACAGCTTACATTTTCCCGCCTAAGCACGTGTTAAATACGTCAGTCATAGAAGTCATCAAATTCATCTGCATATGTATCATGGGTTTGTGGACGCAAAGCAGCTTCAATTTCTGAGTTGCTGTCATCAGACTCACCCCAGAAAGCTAGGAGAAAAGAAATCAAAGCAATTATACATACCCACACACTGTAGAGAGCTTTCATGCATCAGATTAGAATTAGGACAGACGACAGCTTTTCGGAAACACTATGTAACTCATAAGAATGTAAGAGCTTTCATACTGGATGAGACTATAGTCCATCTAGCCCAGTATCCGGTCTGTGACGTTGGCCTGCACCAGCGCATGAGGGAGAGTGCACAGAACAGGGTAATTTTGGAGTGATCCACTCCCAGATTCTAGTCATCTGAGGTCTAGGGTCACCCCGAGCAGGGGATTGTCCCTGGCCATCTTGGCTAATAGCCACTGATGGACTTATCCTCCATGAACTTATCTAATTCTTGTTTGAACTCTGTTATACTTTTGGCACCACAACATCCCATGGCAATAAGTTCCACAGTCAGTTGCGTGTGGTGTGACCAAGTCCTTCCTCTTGTTTGTATTAAACCTGCTGCCTATTAATTTCATTGGCTGACCCCTGGTTTTTGTATTGTGTGAAAGGGTAAATAACACTTTCCTATTCACTTTCTCCACACCATTCATGATTTTATCTTGACCTCTATTGTATCCCCCCCTTGGCGGTCTCTTTTCTAAGTTGACCAGCCCTAATCATTTCAGTCTCTCCTCATATGGAAGCTGTTTCAGACTCTTGATCATTCATCTTTGTTATCCTTCTCAGAACCTTTTCCAGTTCCACTGTATCCTTTTTGAGATGGGGCAACTAGACCTGCACGCAGTAGTCAAGCTTTGGGCGTACCATGGATTTACATAGTGTCATGATGATATTTTCTGTCATATTTTCTATCCCTTTCCTAACATACCATCAGACTTTTTGACCGCTGCTGAGTATTGAGCGGAAGTTTTCAGAGAACTATCCATGGTGACGCCAAGATCATCTTCTTGGGTGGTAACAGCTAATTGAGAACCCATCACTGTATTAGGCTCATTGTATAGGTATAATTGGTATTATTATACTCTTAGGTATGAATTTCCAACACACTGTGTAGCTTACAAGGCTTGTTATTTGTTAATTGGATTGTTGTGCACAAATACTGCACGCTGATTTAGAAAGTCCCACTTCATTGTTTCTCAAGGTAGCTTGATAAAACATTTCCACTCAAAGCAATTTACTTGACATCTGTTGTCTGACTGAATAGGAGCATTGTCTGTTATACTCCACTTTCTCTATCTACTCGACCCTGAAGTGAAGTCACAATCACAATGACATCACAGAGCTGGCATGGAAATGGCAGTGATGTCACAAATAAAGTATCACAACTTTCCCGCAGGCTCAAATAGGAATGTACTGGAGAAACAATTTAAACACAGATGATTTGGGGAATTAGCAAGCGTAGCGAGAAATATATGCAAAATAATAGCGAGAGGAGCATTTTAATTCTGAAGCGTCCCTTGGCATGAAATTCACTCATTTCAGAGCGAAGGAGAAAAGTATGAGCATTACTGCAAGTTTAAAAATGGGGGGGGAGGGGAGAGAAATACAGGGCACTTGAAGGAGAAACGCTGACAAAGATTTGGTTCAAGCTGGTGACTTGTCAACTCTTTGTTTAATAATTTGAACTCATTATCTTTCGCAATAACGAATGCCATGTAATAATCTTTCCCCCCTAACATTTGCATGTTATAGGAGGGTTGCTCATGAATGCAGGGCTGGCTGCTGCTGTGAATATTTTTAATAGGAAAAGAGCATTGAAGCATTTGGTTTTTAAAACGATACACAGGAAAGTGATATGGACTTTACAAAAAGCTAGGAGGAGACGATGGGGCAAATTCTGACCCGACTGACTTTGGCAATGTCTTAATATAGGGTTAAAAGTTCCTCTCTGCTACTGCAAGCATAGGGGACGGCCTACAGCAGCAGAACCCAGCTGGGGGGGGCGGGGGAGAGAAGCATAGAAATGAGGCTGCTACCTCCAGGGCACACTGCTCCTCCTCTTCCCAGTTGCATGGAAGCCCCTCTGCTGGAGCCCCATGGGGGTTCAGCCAGGCTCCACCAGGTTCTTCCCCCTCCAGACTTGTGGGGGAAAGTGGCAGAAGCTAGCACAGCCCGAGTGGGCAGTAACTACTGCAGCTTGACCCTCTGCCTCGTGCAATCCTCCACTCCAGATGGGCTTCTGGTGGCGGCTGCTTGCTACCAGTAGCCCGCACAGCAGCCATACTATACTGCCCGGGGCAATGGGAGCAGGGATACGGCAGCAGTGCAGAGGAAAGTGGCCTCCGCATACTTTTATTTTAACTCATTCAGTCCATTAAAAAGGCCTCAGAGCTCATAGTGCTTTGGGCAATAACTAAAAATACAAACCATCTGCCGCCCACAATTCCTGCAGGCTAGTCCCTTCCAGCGGGTGAGGGCTCCGAAGCTTCACCTCTTCAACTGGGGATGCTACAATGGGGGCAAATCACCCAGCTTCCCTAGCCTAAACGCCACAATCTGGCACTCGCGGCCTTTCCGCTCCACTGCAGGGGAGTCACCAGCCTAGCACGGGGATGGGAGCCTTCAGCACACTTCAGAACAAGAGTCGTCAACAGCATCCCCCGTTACAGCACAGATTGCCCACTCCAAAATACAGCCTCTGTGGTTAGGGACTAGAGGGCCAGTAAAGGTGGACTCCGGACACAAAACACTCAGGTCCCGAAACTCCTTTCATTTCCAGCAGGGCAAATTTGGGTAACTCAACCGAAGGCAACGGAATTATGTTGGTGTAAACCAACGGCAGAGGAGAATAAGGCATTCATTGTGCAATCGATCTGTAAAAAGGAAGCTCACTTGCACATGCAAAAACGCACCATGGCGCACATACATCTGCGCACACAGCTACGGAAATAGCTAAACGCATCGCTGGCAATTCTACATTGGATTTACGTGCTCAGTTGTGAGCTGGCACAGGGAAACTGACGGTTTTATTTTGTTGCTGACGTGTGACCCTCGAGATTGTACTGCTTAGCCTAAGTCTGGGATCTTGGCGATCCTGAACCTGGTTCCAGGGCAGGGACTTGGGCATATTCAGTGGAGTCTTAGACTGCATCCAAAACAGCCCTACTGCCAGGAGCTGGGAGCAGTCCAGGTCTGTTCAGGGTACAAGTCAGCCCAGGACGACTAATGGCGTGTTTCATATCCACAAAACAAGGAACATTCCCCCTAGAACTGCATTTCATCTCTGAGGTTGCACAGTCCCAGGGTCCTACAAAACTTCTATGGACCAAGAGCCATAAAGGTCCTTTTTATTTCTATAGTTTCTTAAGAGTTAATGTCTTCAGATCCTTTTTGTCAATTGCCAAGGCTCCGATTGCAAGAGGCTTATGATATGAATTAGATCAAAAGCACAACAAAAAAAAGACAACAGATGGAGGTGGGTGTATTGGGGAAACATCAGTAGATGCAAGGAAAGCAGGCTAACTTTGCCTGTAAAGAACAAATCAGTTGACTAGATTAATTTGCGGTGTCTCTTGGGAGCTTACGTACATTTTTTGTTTTTGGTTCATTCGTGGGTGATTTTCACTCTTTACAAGGCTATGCTTGGTGGATTGTGACTGAAAGGCTCCAGAGAAAAATGGTATTATACAGAGGGCCTGGAAGGAATAGGGTGGTCGAATGGCACACACGTGGAGGGAAGACTGCTCATGGAAGAAGGCACAAATAGGAGAGTGGGAGAAGAACGTAAAGGGAGCCACAAGGCAAGAGGGGAGCAAGTGGAATGTTGGTAGAGATGAGAGAAGGGACATTAAGCAGGAGCAAGAAGTTGTCCAGCACTCTGAAAGGTAAAAACCACTCACTTAAATCTGATGCTCAAGGTGAATGGAGTGGGCCCCTATGTGGTGCACACTGCATAGCTGTACTCTTAGGCTGAATGTGATAGCTCCTGTTATGCAGCAAGAGTATTGCAACTGATGAGGGACAGAGGAATTGCCATATAGATCAGATCTGTGGTCTATCTAGCCCAGTACACTGTGTCTGACAATGACCAGCACTAGATGCTTCATAGAAAGATGCAAGAAAACTCTCATTAGGCAGATGTTGGGTGATCTGCCCTTTATATTACATCTCCTCCTAATCCCTAATCGTTAGTGATTGACATACACCCTGATGCATGAGGTTTAATACTCCTTTAAAATTTGTTAGGATTAACTTTTATAACTCAGGACGTTCTTGTTATCCATATAAACGTCCAGTCCTTTCTAAATCTTGTCAAGGTTTTGGCCTCAGCCACATCCTGTGGCGGAGAGTTCCACAGCTTAATTATGCATTATGTTTAAAATTATTTCTTTTTACTGGTTTTGAATTTGCCACCTTTCACTTTCATTGAATCTCTTCTGGTTCCTCTGTTATGAGCTAGGGTGGACAGAAGCTCCTGATCCACTTTCTCAATATTATTGATCATTTGATATAATTTTATCATGACCCCTCTTGTCCATGATGCAGATCATTACTTTGGCTTGCATATACCATATAAATTACATTGAGAAAGACATTTCTAAACAGAATAATATTTGTTTCTCACCTTTGGATTTTATAGTGGTTATTCTCCTTTTGCTTGTGTTCCTGCAAAACAAAGTGATATTTACATATTCAGAAGATGGTAAAACAATATTAAAAGTTTAGGAGTCAAGTTAATGCTTCTTCCCAAGTTAAGATAGTAAATTTACTAAGTTCTATAACTGCATCTCTATTTTTTGGATAAAAAACAAAAAGAAAGTGTTCAAGGCATTTTAGAACACAGGATGGTAAAGTTCAATGCACAGCAATGACATTCAGGGCTAGATCCTCACCTGGAGTAAAGCAGAATAGCTCCATTGAAATCAATGCTGATTTACCCAGCTGAGGATCTGGCCCTGAATGTTCTTGCTGCGCATGAAACCTTTACACCTTTTAAAATACATGATGGGAAAGAAAAAAAAAAAGGACACAAACAAAAACAAATTTCCTTATTTCCCTTGTTGCCAAAACTGTTCTTAGAACTTAGCTACTGGGTTCCCATAGCATCACCCATGTTCCTATGTAAATGTGCCGCCTTTCGGCCGCCTTTGATCTACCTTGATGCATATGCAGTTGCAATTCTGTTCTGTTAAATGACTGATCTTGTGTCTAGAGCATCACAAACCCTTTTCAATCTCTCAAACAAGCTGGAATCATTTTGATCTTTTGTGTGCAGCATGTGTATTGTGTTGGTGCTGTGAAATAATCACATGGGGGCAATGATGTAGGAGAATTAACTGTTATATTAACAATCCTGTGATAAGCACTAAAAAATAAAGCTTCAGTTGATTTTCATAAGGAAGACTGAATAGGAGATATTTGTGATATGGCTGTTCAAACTGTTGAAATATAAACAAATGTCAATTTGAAACCTTCACAGCAGTTAAAACAGGACTTATTCTTAAAGCAATTATGTTGAGATTTTATACACCTGTAGTATTCCATTAAAGAAAAAAGAGATCCTAAAGATAATGATTTAAAGCCAAGGGTTTAAAAGAAATATTCTAATAACTATCACAGGAAAGTCAGTGAAAGATCCTAAATGTCAAAACATTTGTACAAATAATCTCTGAGTACTATTTTATACGTTTCTCTGTCTAATTACA
Source organism: Malaclemys terrapin pileata (assembly GCF_027887155.1). NCBI lineage: Eukaryota > Metazoa > Chordata > Testudines > Emydidae > Malaclemys > Malaclemys terrapin. Next base: position 5,084,873 of record NC_071507.1, read on the forward strand.
GAGGCTGACACTGCAAATTCTCACACAAGCAAGTAATCCCACTGGTGAGTAAGGGCTCAAGAACAAGGGCTACGTTTACTACGATCTACTAATGAACAACTGAAAAGATAAACTTAACTGAAGAGCAAGAGGGGAGTTTCATTACACTACAACTATAACATGTTTTACACTTTTAAGTAAAAGAAATACGTTGTGTTGTGTAATAGGTTATTTTATATTTCTGTTGAACTTGGGCAAAAATCCTAGAAGGTCTATAATATACTAGCTGTCCTTACTAAAAATGTCTCAGTTAAAGTTCAACCAAAATATTAAACTGAAGAGTTTACATTCACATATGTTGTATATTACAAATTAAAAAGAACTGTTTAGTTACCAGTCGATACATCTTGTTGAAGCAAATTATTTTAATTTATTAATCTTACAGCATTAATCTTACATTTTATACCATTCAAACGAAATCCATCTGAGACCTTTAGTCATGAATTTAAAAAACTCTCTCTCACACACACACACACACACACACAGCAACCAGTATAACATTTTGCCCTCAAGGTGAGGTTCATTAGACATTCAGCTTTACAACCTCAGCGCCAGTTTAACTAAGCACTTATGCTGATGGCCATCCCTATTCATTTAGCAATGAACTTAAAGGATGTACCTAACTTTAAGCACATGCTCAAGAAGGGGTCTGCACACGTTGCTGAAAAGGGGCAGCTTGCTAAATCTGGGGCTAAGGGTTTAGCCCTGCAAGGTGCCAAGCACCCTCAGCTCCCATTTAGTTTAGGAGTTGACAGTCCTCAGTATAGTTCAGGAAGCACCCAACACCTTACAGATCCAGGCTACAGAAATGGATTTCAGGAGATGCTGTTCTGGTTGCAGCATCATTTTTTCCTGGGACAGAATCAGTTGCCACCTGTTGCTGAGTGAGGTGACTTCTGTGACGGACTGTGCAAGAACCATTTCATCTTTCATGTATTTCAGCAAAGCAAAATCATCAGTTGTTTACACTCAGTCTGCTTCTTCATCTTCCATTATCAATGAAAGAGGGTTGATTCTTATCACACCAGGGTAGAGCATTCAGGATGCCTCTCTGTGCCTGGCCTTTTTTTTTGCCTGGCCCAGCCCCAAATAAATACAAGACAGAACTGATCATCTGGACCCAGATTCTTGAGTATGCCTGACGATCACACTGCACAGCTTGGTAGTGTGGATGGAAAATTGGCCTTTACTTTCTCCTAATTCTAAGCTAGCTGGGTTTCAGTGGTCCCCTTGCAGAACTTAAAGCAGCATGAAGCCAGCACTATGTTATGCTGGCTGTCAATGGCCTCAAGGGGATGATAGGGTCAGCGGCAGCTCCAGGCACCAGCGCTCAAAGCGCGTGCCTGGGGCAGTAACCCGTGGGGGGGCGCCCTGCCGGTCCCTGCGATGGCGGCAGTCAGGCAGCCTTCGGCGGCGTGCCTGCGGGAGGTCCGCCAGTCCCGTGGATTCAGTGGCAATTCGGCGGCGGGTACGCCGAAGCCGCAGGACCGTCTGACCTCCCGCAGGCATGCCACCGAATCCGTGGGACCGGGGACCTCCTGCAGGCATGCCGCCAAAGGCAGCCCTGCCTGCTGTGCTTGGGGTGGCAAAAAAGCTAGAGCTGCCCCTGGATAGGGTAGCCAGGGATGATCAGGGCTATAGGGAAGCCACAATCGCAAGACCTTGGCCCCCTTATATGGTGGCAGAAGAGAGAGGAATAGTGTCGGAGCACCCAAGGATCTTTCCCCACTGAGATGATTCTCCCGTGGCTGATTGCACTGACATTAGGACCAGAACCCACTAGCAATATGGCACAGAGCAGCAGCAGCATCAGCAAACCAGGATCTTGGCCTTGATGTAGTAGACCAGAGGATGGACAGCAAGGGACACAGCCACTGAAAAGGGCATCAGAAGAGGCTTGGTAGAATGCTGGGGCAAATTTGGAAAGTCTTTTCTGAAAACACTGGCATGTAAAAAAGGCTGGGGTATCGTTAGCAAATGGAAATGGGAGACCAGAGGAATGGACAGTGGAAAACTACTGACTGTTCTGAATTCAGAGTTGCAAAAAGAAAATGTGACAAGCCTCATTTCCTAAACAGCCTCCTGAAATTAAATGTTAGCCAATGCAGATAAAAGATACAAAAGCTCTCTGTATTCCAGAAGGTTTATATTCTGAATCAGCAAATACAATTATGACAGTCATCATCCACACAGGAAGCATATCATCATCATCATCCAAAACTGCTAGGGAAGAACTGTAAGAGTCTATATAAAGGAGATAAGTTGAGGCAAATTTATAGACTCGTATCTCTCTACATGCTTCAATTTCTCTAAAATGCATCCCAGCATGGAACCAAAGATGTCAAGGTTCTATCAAAAAGTAGTTTAAGTTCCAAATGCCAATTTCCTCATCTATTTTTCTCTAGACCAAATCTCCTATTTTGATGCCTATTTAATCTGATAAGACAAGGGCCTATATGGAAGATGCTCTGGAAACAAAAAGGAAGTGAAAAGTGTCTAAAGAAGAATATTTGTCCCCATAAAGAAAATTTCGAGAGAGGTGGTCTAGATTCCCCTTGGTACATACTAATAGAGTGAATCAAGTCAAAGAAGTTTCAGTGAAAAACAGAAAATTTTCTTTTATTTCTGTGCTGGATCTCTGGCAGAGAACTTGTTGAACCCTTATACTGTATGTTAAGTGAAAACAAAAAGATCTTCCATCAGAAAAACAAACAAAGCTGAAAAGGACCTAGTTATAGAAACATTGATATTCCATAAAAATATGCCTGGAAGTAGATTGGCTAATCTTGTAAAAGAGCTTGAAGCCTGTGTGAATCTATCTTGCAAAAGCATTGTTGAGACACAATACCATGCGGCAGACAAATAGAATTGTTTCTTTTTCACAAGGCAGTTCTTAGTAACCCTCCGAGTGAGAGATAGCAGGTATAGAATTTCTTCCCAACAATGACTTGGGGTGAAGTTGTGGTCCTTCTCCAAAATTACTCATTTTTCAAAAATGTCTAAAAAAGCTTATCACTGATAAAATGTAAGTCTGACTACTTAATTCCAGTCTCCAGACTGTGACAAAGTATCTCTATTCCTGGGTGGTCAGATATTTTTTTCTGTGAATTAGAATAAAAACTTGCTTCAACTTGGGCTATTATTTCCTCCTGAAAAATAACTCGTTCAAGATAGGTGCAGCTGATGAAGAAATTTTTCTGTACTTTTAATAAGCATGAAAAAGAACAGTTGGCTTACTTAAAATTGATCATTTTCTGAAGAAAAACCGGATAAATGTACTTCAGGAAGATCAATGGAAACTTAAACAGAGAGAATTATGACATGAATCTTGCTTCTATAAACTACATCCAATAGTAATTTCATTAATAATAAAACTGAGGACTACATTAAAACTAAGGCTTCCAAGTGCAATCACATTTGAATTATGATATAAAGATCTATGATAAGACAACCTATGTTTAAGACCAGACTCTCTTTCTAGTTATCAAGCTGGCAGTGGATGGCAGAACATTTTACCCTCACACACTACACCTGCAAGAACTGATGCACAAAGGCTGACATTCATCCAGGGCCCATACAAGGCCTGCTGTACCATTTAAACCCCACGGTGGGGCTGTGTAAGGGGAGCATGTGATGTGGGTGCAGAGAAGGCTTCCATTTTCCGTGTATAGTAAAGGGAATCTCTCTGCCAGTCCTCAATAGGCCTGAATCATAGGGGAAGAGGGGGTGTAGGGACCATGAGCCATCAGATCTGCATTAGGGCATATCTCAAATCCTCTACACAAAAGACTCAGCGGGGCAGTGGTGGCTATTGCACACAGTGGTGACTGAAGAGCTGTGAGTTTAGGGTGTGTGGGAATTTCTTCCTTTCTACTACCACTTAGTTCCATGCACAATGCTCATGTAAGTCTAGCTTTGTGCTGGGAGGGATGAATTTTCACCCAGCGCATCCTGTTTCCTTTGCTAACAGCAAAACCACAAAATATAAAATGGAGAAAGAAAAAAGTCTCAGTAACTGTGTAGAACTAGTATCAACTTGCTTTTTATAGAAGTTTCATGAAAGGTCCTGACTAGTCGACATAAGATACTAATGATATAAATAGTGAAGATTTAGAAATCATGCATTACAGTAAGTTTTGCATGCGTCATGCTTACACTACATCAGAAATATAGCCCTGAAATCAATTATTTATAAAATCTTTACTTCTTTGCAAAGAGCTCAGAAGATTAAAAGCATTATAAAATGATGTTAAAATAAATCAGTAATCAAAGCTCTTAGTTAGGCTTTCATTCTCTTATGTATCTCTGTGGATAAGTGTAAATATGATAAATGATCTAAACTAAATATACTCAAATCCTGTTACTTTCAAGGTTCTGGATCATTATTCAAGTCGATGTAAACTTTCTAGAAAATATATACACTTAATAACCTCATACCTAAACTCTGTAGCATCTCCTTAGAACTTCAGACAAAACGAAGAATTTTCTTACAAATCAATTAAAAAATTGACAGGAACTTAAGAAAACTGAAATTAAGGGCCCCCAAATAGTATAAATTATTAACTTGAAAAAGCAGGATGAAATTGGGAAGCTGTTTTAATTTAGCAAAGTCTGAGTGCCCCCTGATGGCCAAACTGGCTACCTACAATAAAGTATGCTGTGGCATTTAAGATTGCATGTTAGTTACTCCCTCATTATTAAATACTTCTTTATAAAATAATTAAGAAGATGAATTGCAATTGGCAGATTATTTACTTAGAATAAACACAAAATTAATAAAAATGCAACTTTTGCTTAAGAAATAGTTGGTACAGAATATAATGGATTTCTTCCAGAATATAATTTAATCACAATTAAAAATACTTTATAGAGTGTTTATATGTTGACAAATTAAAAATCTTATATGGTTACCTTAGTCTACAATTTATCTTTAATCTTCAGATCATTCTGAAATGTGACAAAGCAAACAAGCCTAAGAAAAATAAACTGCCCGCATCAAAATACAGAATTATCCAGAATGCTAGTGACCTCCACTGGCTGATTCTGTTGCTACAGGACTACAAAATGCCACACACATCGTGTTCTGCCCTCTGCTTTAGAGAGATTCAGTCATGACCTTTTCTCCCAAGTAATTATATTACTTAACACATTCTTTTCTTTTGGCAAAATATTATACTCTTCAAACTAAAGTTACATCTCAGAGAGTTTAAACATTCTTGGTAGAGTAAATGAATCCAGGAAAAATAGTTTTATAGCTAAGGGAAAACATGACAATATTTGTGGGAGAAGAGGAAGCTATGGCATGCACCTCTGAACAAAAGGGAACAAGTGGTCTTTACTCAGAGAGCAGCTTCCTATTAAGACTCACTCCTTCGTACATTATGCCTTTCATCCCCACTCAACCACAAAATGATTTTGCTGTAGGAAATACAATAGCAGAAAAAGATTTACATTGAAAGAATCTTTAATAATAAACTGTTGCAGATCTGCCTACTTCCCCATGATTTATAATACAATAAATATCGGATTCTATTAAGTCTCATGCACTGAAGACATTGCACTGAAAAACTGAATATGAAAGAACTCGATTCTTCCCATCTCCAGTACCATAATAGTGAAATGAGCATGTATAAATGTGCTAAGAGTATCTCTTTGCATCTTTTATAGCTTGTGTGTATTAATCTGTAAAGCTTATTAAGAAAGTCATTGCTATGCAAAGCAGCACCCAATCTCTTTCTCTTGCTTTTCAACAGAGTGCAGTGTTTAGCCAATAGGACTGGTCCTCTGCCCCTCATTCCGCATTCATAACATGCAACATTTGCACAATGTATCTCTCAAAGGCTGCTGAATAGAAAGCCTTAATACTCATGTAAACAACTGCAAACCAATTACTTAATGAATCAGGCCCACACATAATGAGGTGCCAGACAAAGAGCTATAAATGCATTTTTGCGCCCAAGCCTCTGCTTTAAAGTAAAATCCCTCAGCTGTAGTTTGGGCTTAACTGGCACATCATAATTATTGTCTCTAGGACATCAGAGGAAGCCATTTTTTTTTATTTAGGTCCAGCAGGGTCTTTTTCGAGGTCACTCATCAGCTCAGTGACAAGATAGAGCAAAGAAGAATTTTTTAAAAAGTACCACAGCAGTACTACACTGTTATGTTTATTCTCAAGTACTGGTTTCGAGACCACTTGTAAAAGCAATAAAGCACAAGAAGTGACTGCAATAAGTGGAATCCTTAAATGTAAGCCTCTAAGAAATTTCACTGCATCCCGACCACAAATAAGCAACCACCTGAGCTCTCTATTTCCCATTCTTTCATACTTCTTTGGCTACTTTGCGCTTCCAAATATCTTTGTAAGACAGATGTCAAGTGTCCAGCAGCAAGTGTTACTAATAGACTTTATCTTGAAAAGGCACTATTTATTATTTCTAAGTTATTCGGGAAAATAACTTTGATACTACTTTAAAAAAAAACTTTAAAAATATCTTAATCCAGGATTTAGTTCTAAATGGTTACTTCTAAGAGACCAAAGGCATGAAATTATAAGGCAAAGTCAATGGTTTCCAAAATCTGCCTAGTGTGCATATGAATTTGAAAAGGTAAAATTAAGACTAAAGAATTGTACATGAATAGCATTTAAATAAATGTTGAAAGTTGCCAACACACATTATAAACCAGCACTGTAACATGCTAAACAAAGTAAAATTAATGCTTGAAAATATTTTTGCATAGTTCATTTAATTGTACATATTTTCTTAAAAGACCTAAGACCTGCTTTTTTATAATCACATTAAGGGCCTGATCCTTCTCTCACTGAAGTCAATGGGAGCAGAGGCTAACCAAAAATGTATAAACAAGGGGCTTTTAAAAAAATTATATAAACGAACTCATTGGCACTTCATAATATTAGGCTTTATTTGCTTAGAGTATCAGCTTCCCAAATAGAAATTAGGTTACAATAAAGGAAAGTTTAATCATCTTAAAATGGAAAGTTTTATTTTAAACAAAAGCAAAAACTTACTTTGTCAATATTTTACACAAGTCTTAATCATTTCACATTAATTAACGTTATTGCACTGGAATAAGAGAAACTCTTGTGATTTTTTAAATGAAATACAAATCAGCACAAAATAAGAAATTCAGATTTCTTCTAAAATTATCTTGGAACTGTTTCCTTTGACAATTAATGTCACCAATAAAATCATTATGAATATTACAAAGTACAAAAGGATGTAAACATGCTGTAAATTTAGATGGGATTAAATAATTCATCAAAATGTTTTAAAGTATTTTATCGGCTGTCATAAATGGCAGTTTTCTGACAAGGAACCACATCCTAACAGAACCCACTTACTGTGATGTTTTAATAAGCATCTAGATAACAATCTAAAGCCAAGCTAAAATTTCAGGAGATAGTTGTATTATATTCCATTTTCTACTGTTTCTTGACCACTAATTTGACTGTCACTGTTTGATTAGTATTTCATGCTGATGACAAATTCAAGGAACATCTAACATCACACTGCTCAAAGAATCAAAAGGAACTGCTGCAGTTTTACCAATCTAAAAAGATAAATTGCACCTTTAAGAAAAAGGCAAGGTCATTAATTAAACATACTCAATTTGAAAGTAAAAGAAAAGAAAGTAACAAATACTCTAGCATCAAATACTTTTTAAAAAATAGTATTGCGCTACAGTTAGTTTACTTCTCAGCTACATCTACAAGAAGAAACATGCCACTTTATTTCTTCAAGACTTTATGTTTTATGTCTGCCCTTTTCCTGACAACTTCTATTGTCTGGTCTCTAAGTAGCCCTACTGAGAGCAGCTGTACACGCTAATTTGTGGTTCACTGAGATGTCAATTGAGTCTTAAAATGAGAAAACAACAGCTGCAAAACAATACCTGACTTTGGTGCAAATATTTTCTAAGGTGTACTAAAGTTTAGGTTGTTATACTGAATAAACACAAATACAAACCTTAACCCTTGTACAAGTCACAAACAAAATAATATATATTCAGAGTTTTATTCATTTTCTTCTGGCACTTCTTACTCTGCTAAAGCCATTCAGAAATGAAATGCTCTAATGACTTTACCTTGACAAAGGACTTCTTCCTTCACTAGATGAAAAACTAGCTTCAGAACTGATTTTGTTGATTTCCTTGGTCTTGAAACTATTGCTACCGATATTCAAACCTGTGGTAAGTATAAACACCAAATGTAAACATTTAGCAAACACTTAATTAAAAGGTAGTCCACACAGTAACTTTTGACTTACAGAAATCAATGGAAACAGATATTATTTAAGCAACAGAGAACAAGAAGGTGTAATGGACTCTGAAATCAATACTGCATATTATAAAATAACTGTTCACTATGTGTTTTTCTTGTGATATTTTGGAAGAAAGTACAACTGAAGAGTATCAAAGAGTTACCATTTTAAGGGTCTATTTTAAAAACGAACAGTGACACAGGAACAGAATGCCCTAGCAAAATGTGTCCCGGATATTATTTTTAATAAACAGGCCAATTCAATCTCCATTGCTTGGACCGGGACACTCCCATGAGATAAGTTTACTTTATTTGTTAAACAAAATAAAAACATCCTCATCCCTGACCCACAAAGCTCAGCCCCTTTAGCACATGGGACTCCCTTTAAAACCTGCCCATGCCATTCGTTTATCAGTCCTAGCCTCTTTAAATCTGCGAAACAAGGAATTGACTCATACTTTAGTTCTGTTCCGTTTGTTTTTACATCTGAGGTTTTATTGTCATGACTTGGCAGAACTGACAACAGTACAACACACAAGCTCCTTCGGACAGGCAGAAAGTTATCGGTAGAAATAATTGCACACGATTAGTGCATTTTTGCACGTTTTAACTAATTTTAGAAAAATAGCCTTTGGGGTACTGAGATTCTGTTCCAATAGCTGTACTGCATCATGTGTCAACTTAAGCAAAATCTCACTGTTATGTATATTTTCTCTCAATTGTTTTCTTTTCCCTTTTCCTGAAGTCTTGTTTACTTAGGCCACTGGGTAGTGAGTACATTTCTATTTGCCTTCCTCTTCCATTCGGATTATTTTCAGAGGCCTACAATTCTCTCTCTGTTGTGCTATGTCATTCCCGCTCCCTCTCAACTTCTATAAAATACTTAATGTTGTGACTTAAATAGACAAGAAACTATGTATTTTAAGGTTCTTGTAATGGTTTGCTTTTTTCTACATGCCTCACTTCCCCTCTGTGCTTCAATGAGTACAAATTGTATACCAATTTAGTTCCAACTCATGAATCTAATCAGGCCTTTTCTTAAACATTTCTGAACTACAGGGCTTGAGGCTCAAATTACAGAACACTCACTTTAAGGCTTCTTTATATTGTAAAGTGGATTTGGTGTAAGTGAGACTGAAGCCCTAAACATTATTTAGGTGAGATACAACTGAAAACCAAAATATGAACAACTGTAACTCTTACCAACTTCATTCTATCCCCCAAAGAATAACATAGAATTTCTAAGGCTCTGACAGTTTCCCCCCTTACAGCTGGATGTGCATTTCATAATCAGACACAGTTTCTATAACCTGAATCACGCATACAAGTCTGTTAACAGATTTAAGATACACAAACCCTCCTCACAGTGTGTCACGCACTTCCAACAAAGAGGCCAAAAAAAGAAGAAAAATCTTATTCACGGGGGAAGACGAGAGGAGGTAAAGTCTAGGAGTTCTAGTGGCAGCAGTATGGCACTTCACGGGGAGAAGTCTGACCACTTTCAAAAGAGCTGGTGACACGAAAAGAAACTTTGCTGTGAGGGAAACAGTGAGGGACACATGCAGAGAAGCACATGTACCCGTGGGAGATCAAAAGAGGAGTTCCTGGCTAAGAGAGTGAAAGCAGCTAGAGCTGCAGGCCGTAGTACTGGAATCGAGACAGGCACACATCAAGAAAAGAGGGGCTTTTATTTTTGAAAGCTTTATAATGTTAAGTTGTTTATTTGTATGTTTCTTTGAGCAGTGAAGTATTACAACAATTTTAATCCAATTTGGATGAGTTATGTCTCAATGGAATCACTGTATTTCTAAAGAGCATAGGGGAAAAAAACAGAATGAAGATTTTGGCTTTTTTTTTTAATTAAAAAATATGATCTTAAGGACTTTTAGGGTCAGCAAATCTTGCATATGCAGCAAACATTGTAGGCACGCCTCGTTTATGGGAACAAATGGGGTGTATTTTCAACAGAGATCCAATAGGGAAATAAAACGTGGTGCTCTGCCCACAAAATAAGCTCCACTCTATCGAATTAAATGCCCGTGAGAGCAGGTCATGCAGATGTGCAAAATATGACTGGGCATGTCCTCTGAGCTCCTTGATCTTGGCTCCCAATCAGTATGGCATGAATAGGCCCATGGGCTCTGCTAGCCTCCTGGAGTTGGGAGGAAAATATGTGGTAGTCTCTCCCAAATGCTACCCCAACTGTGGCACCAAAATAAGACCGCTCGCAGTAAATAGTGCAGATCTGTGATGCCCTTCTCTCTTTTCTTACGCGAAGAATGAGATAGTTAATGTCACTGGGCATCTGAGCGAACGTCTCACTGAGAGGACTGGTGCAGTTCACACCTCCCCGAGCTATTGTTGTACGCTCTCTGCAGACTCGCATAGAGATCTTTGGTGCTGTTATACTATGTTCAGTTTTTTGAAGTTTTCTTTGCAACCATGACAGCTAGAGACTTCCTTTGGTTTTTGTTTTACACATGAAAGCTAAGATTCAGCAGAATAAGGCAGCAGCTTGAAAGAGGTGTCGTTACGCCATACCGCTATTCAGCGGCCAAATCGGAGCCCTGATTTTCAGATTTATGTGAGCACATGCAGTAGGCAGGGCTGAAAATTAGAACCATGTGCATCCATGGAACATAGATTTGGGGGAAGGGGAGGGAAGACTTCTGATTGCTCAATTAACTATTCTCACCAGTAAGGCAACTGCAGCTCAGAGTGTCATTTTTCCAGACCTTTTAACTCCTATTGAAGTTATAATAAAATGTAGTCCCGGCAGTTCATCATCTAATAGCAGTAACCAGGGATATTAATGTCAGCTTTAACCACATACTGAGCAAGCAGGATATAAATAGGTTGGATGGGTTCAAATCTTTACATTTTCCCACGAAGACCTTTACTTCTATAGTAGCATCATTGTATCACCACCACAGGTCAGCGAACACTACGTATTAGGCTAAATATGCTTTTTGGATATTCTTAGAAGATTTGGTATGAGTGCTGGGGAAGGATGGAGTGCTAGACCTAGACTATCCCTCATTTCAGGCTGGAATTCTGCAAAGAAACCCCAACACCTATCCAGGTTCAAAGGAACTTTTTAAATGCCAAGGAGCAAATGGGGGAGAGGAGCAGGGAACTTTTGCGACTCTGCCATCTTCTGGTTCTCCTCCCACCTCTTTCATTGCTCCTTCAGTGTCTCGTTTGGTGAGTCCTCATCTCCTCCTTCCCTCTTTTGGTGGGAGTTCCATATGGCTCCATCCTAGGCTCCCTCCTTTAAAGCTCTTGCACCCCATCTTTGGAGGATATCAGCAACTATGGCTTCAACCACAATCTTTGCCCTGCTGACTCAAATCTACTTCTCTGCTCCAAACCTGTCTCCATCTGCTCAAACTCTTTTCAACCAGTCTTTAATATCTCATCATAATGTCTAGCCATCAACTGAAACTTTATACAGTCAAAAATGAGCCCTTGTTCTTTTCCCACCCATCTCCTCCCCTCTCTTGTCACATCAGGGTTGTCAGATGGGCTTCATCTTTGACTTGCATATCTCTTTTTTTATCCACACATACAAGCCACATCTATTTGCTGTTCCATCTTCCTGTGCAACCTTTCAAAATTCCAGCCTCATTTTTCTGTCCACACTGTTAAAACTCAAGTCCAAACCTTCAACATCTTGCATCTTGAGTACTGCCTTCTGCACTGCTCTAGCATCAACACTTGCAATCTTACCACCCTCACCAGACCCTTCAACCATTCTTTGAATCGCTTCATTGGCTTCCTCTTCTCCACCACATCAAACACAAGCCACTTGTCCTTCACCCTTAAGGCCCTTCATAGCTTAGCTCTGCCCTGCTTTTCAATTCTAATACAATATTGTGCCATCAATCCCACTCTTGCCCTACCAATACCAGCTTTCATTGCCCATGTTTTCCTCAAGCATTTGTGTACTTTCTTGCACTCCACCCGTTACGAATGTGAGAAGTCCCTTTAAAATCTAAATCTAAATCCACTACATTATCTTTCTTCTAATCCTTCCCTAAAACTCATCTCTGCTGTGATGCCTACAAAACGTTTGATGGGGGGATGGCTAGGCAGTTGCTAACGGCTTATTATATAAACATGATCACTTTGCTCATACCTCATCTTAACCCCCACTTGGTTGTGGAATCCACCAGTCTCTTGTCATATGCCAATATTTTAGGCTGTTATGGGAAATGTCTTTTATTACAAGCGTACAAGTGCCTAGTACAATGTGGCCTTGATCCATAGCCGACAGGGTTTATCGCAGTGCAAGTAAGTATGAATAATTATATGCATTTGTAGTGTTTCGTCATCGAGACAAAACATCGGTAATCAATGCATTGTAAAGGCACAAAATCTAAGATTTAGTTGCTATGTGGTCTGTTAAGAGAGCAGATCTTTAAGAACAGCCAGAAAAAGACTTAATTTTTGTGTTCCTTATAGAACTGTGGCTTAGTTCAATACTGTCCCTGAGAAAATAATCCACCATTGGCAATCACACTTCCCCAGTAAAACAGATCATCATATCTAAGGCTACATGTGAACTACTGCTAAGCATGTAAGGCTTGCTATATTTTCCAGCATAATCATTGTCCTAATAGGTTTCTTATTCACTGTATTGTAAAACAGCTTCTGTACAGTAAAGCAAGCTTTGGGATAGTATGAAACACTATATAATACCAAATTCTGTACTATTCTCATGGGCTAAAACTCTAATTCTAGTACACTAATGATATCATGCTACAGAAATCCCTCAACTAAATTAAATCTGATTAAATGCAAAAAGCTGTCCTAACACTAGGCTGAACAGCACTCAAAAGTCAACAAAAGCAAAATTTTAAAAAGAGCACTCAACCATATGCACTACAATGGTGCCTTTAATTATGTAATGGCATGCTTTTTCTTAAACCATTCAATACAATATTTTTTAGAGACTTAAAATGTGTGTGCATCTTAGGTAACATGCAACTACCAATTTAAAGAGTATCATTAAGCATATACACACACACACACAGGGCAGAGTTAAGGTTGCACATTCACTTTTGCTTCTCCTGCCTTTTCAGTGCTTAATTGTACAACTTTAATACTTAGTTACCATGGGACCAAAGACAACTTTTCACAAAAGAAAAATCCATGAAAGGGGGAAATGGGGAGGAAAACAGAGCATCTCCACAAGGAATTCTTTCCAAATTGTTCTGTAAGGTGGGGGGTGAAGGAGTGGGATATATGTTCTTTCCCCAACAGAATTCAAAGACTACTGTTGCTTGGGGATTCCATGGAGGCCAGGGATCACCCCTCCAAAGGCTCTGTGCTTTAGCCCTGACATGGGATCCCTGGAGCCCCCAGTCTGTCAGTGCCACACTAATGAAGCCACACTACCAGGACCTCCTCAACTGATAGCTTCCCCAAGACCCCTTTTAAAGTGGGGGAGGGCTGTGGAAGGTTAGGGCTATCCTATCCTTTCTCGTGTAACTATGGAGGCCCAGCTGGGGAACAAAGTACATATCCTCAGCTGTACCTGTTCATTGCTTGCCACCTCCCCTTGTGCATATTCCTGATCCCACACAGAGCAGGGTGGTGGGGGACACTGCTGCAGAAGTGGCTCACACCAATCCCTCCTTCCTTGTACATGGGAAATGGAGATCCCCCAGGCACACATTAGGACAACATAATTAGGACCACAGCGAAAGAAAAAACTGCCATAGCTTTTCAAAACCACCCACATCCCAGCACCACCACCCACAATAATCCCAAACACATGTAGCCCCTCCCCGCAGCACACCCCACTCATTCACCACCTGCACAAATCAACACAATCTCTCAGCAAAACACACACACACTCCCCGACCCTCACTCATACTTACCATAAAACCGTAAACTAGATCAGCAAAGCCAGGGTGTGTATGGGGTCATCACTACTGTGCAATTAACATTAACTAAAACTATACACAAACACAGGTAAAATGGGGAGAGAGGGGTGGGGGAAGCAGTGGTATTTCAGCAAGCTGTGTCCACACACCCAATCTGCACCCCCTTCGGGTACCCAAAAGAAACGTCACTTACAATAGTTCTTCTTCGTAACGTGATTATCTTTCTCCTTTCTTGCATGCTTTGATCAATATCAGTTAGCAATCTTGATATCTAAATAGTCACCTTCAAAGTTAATCATCCCTTGAAATGAACACTATCAGAAACCACTGACAAACCTTACAGCTTTAGTTACCTTGTTAATTATTATAGATCATATATAATTATATATCTATATTATAGATCATTATATAATATATATATGTAATATATAACATATATAATGATCTATAATAATGTATATACTATTATAATTATTATTTATATTACAGTAGCACTTGGGGGCTTGATTGAGCTTGTGCTTTGCTAGGTGCTACACAAACGCAATCTAAATCACCACCACTACAACTGATTGTGATTGTTACATTTTTGGTAGTCTCAAAAGTGTAGTCAAGGATTAAATCACCACAGACTATTATCTACCCTAACCCTGGTAGAAGTGCGCTCCCCAGTGCATGCAGCTGCTGTCTGTGCTGTTTTGTGGGGAAAACTTTGAGTGCTGTCAATCCAATACCCTTTTACAAGCACTAAATTCCCTTAATATAAAGGCAGAGAGAGAGGGAGAGAGGCAAACACACAGGGTGAGGATACTTCCAAAACTCTGATGGGAAATGGGTCCGCAAATAAGAATCTTATGTGATACCTTCAAAGAAGCAAAGTTAGAGGAAAATAATTTCCCCTTTTTAAAAAAATATCAATCACAGGATTCACGCTCTGGAGAATATAGAGCTGAAGGAAATCTCAGCATTAAAACACTGATAAAACACTTTAACAGTGTCCAAAAGCAGGCCAATACCCAACAAAGAAACATGAAAGTATCTGTTCGAGTTTTTTATTTTAATGAAGAGAGATATAAGATGCCTCTAATCATAACAAGAAGCATAAACTGACAAAGCTTAAAGGACATGCTCTCACAAAAGCAAAAACTTTCAAAGATTGGCCAATTCAAAAAAATCCCAAGAGAAAAAAAAAAAAACCCACTTGGGAGAAGACTGCAAGATCTAACAGGCATTTCTGCCTAGATGTCAAAACTAAGCTCATGTTTCATACCAAAACATTTCTGCAGCTAGCAGCCAAAACTTCTCTAGATAGCATGTGTGACCTGACCTGCCCACTGCAGGATTGTCAGACACAACAGTAAAAAAATGCAATCCGCAGTCATTTACACATGAACCTTTTCATAATAGTGATTCCTAATGAAATGATATCAAATGAAACAAAAAAAGTTCGGAAGACTTATTAAAGCCTTTATTAGTCCACTCCAACTGGAACCCCCAAGAACCTTTTAACTTCACGTTCAAAGAAGGATCTCACCAAGAAGGATGTGCAGGCATGGGAAAAAAGTTGGCAGGATGATTGGCTCGTTAAAGGCAACCTGAAAAGCAAAACAATTGGATTTGTGCCCTTTTATCTTCTTTAGGATGTGAGAGGAAGGCCTAAATTTAAGATTTTTTCCCCCTGCCTATTCTTACACTAGAAATTTGGGTCTTTTTTACTCTCTCTGGGAAGACTGTACGATTATGACATTCAAGATGCCAACAAGTAAAAACTGATGACTGGAATAAGGAAGTAATTTATATTCAAACTCTTTGAATCTTTGTTAAGATCTCTTTAACTCAAAGACACAATCAAACATTTGGGAGAGACGCTATCTTTGTTAAAGACTGAACAATCCTGGCCTTTCAATTAGGCGCAGAGTTGGCTCACGAGGCACAAACAAGACCTCCAAGCAGTCCTCCAGCAAAACCAAGCACAACAGATTTAATATTCTCCATATTTCAAGCCTTTTATATGCTTCATAAAGCAGCCACACACACACACACACACACACACACACACACACACACAAGTACAAAGCCTATATTTGACAGTCTCTCTAAGGTGAAAATCTTTAGGAAAGAAACTAGAATGGAGGATGAATCCATAGCATCCACCAGTTTATTTTTGTACAACCTGATATAATATGGATCAGTCACTATGAGTATGTCCACACTGCAATCAAAAACCTGCAGCGCAGAGTCTCGGAACCTGGCCACCTTGGGCTGTGGGGCTAAAAACTGCAGTAGATATTGCTGCTTGGGCTGGAGCCCAGGCTCTGAGACCTGCCCCCATCACAGGGTTTTAGAGCCTGGGCTCCAGCCTGAGCCAGAACATCTACACTGCAAGTTTTAGCCCCATGAGCCCGAGTCATCTGACCTGAGCCAGCTGCGGCCATGCTGAAGGTCTTTTTATTGCAGTGTAGATATCCCCTATTAGATCCAAATGTTTACTCATTCTGGGCCAGACTGTGATTCACTTGCTCATGCCGTATAATACTTTATACCATAAGTAGTCCCTCTGTAGTCCAAGTGGAGTAAGGAGCTACTTAGTAGAAGGGTATTATAACATGGCCCTCTGTGAGCTTAAGTCAAGGCTCTCAGGAAAATGACTTTCTATGTAAAAACCTTCAATTTTCTCCTTTCGAGAAGGGTTTAAAAAGTCCACTTCTACTATCATGGAGGGGCAGGTGAATTGCTCACATCTTCTCCATAATGCAGGGTTTGCCACCCAGAGAGGTGCTCTCTCTTTGGAGGGATTTGATTTCATGCAGCATCACTTCCTGACAGATGCACAGCAGTTTTTCCAGGTGGAAGAGCAGGGTGAAGTGTGAGTCGTCCATCGTAACTAGGGCCATCAGAGGCAGACAGCTTGAAGCTTCCTTCTGAAATGAAGGTTCCAGCAGACTACTGAGAATGGCTGACTGGCTAACTGCTATGGAACCCTTTGAAAACCATTTGGTTTACACTCATTAACCTCAGAGACATACCCCTCCTCCCACTCTAATGACTCGGTTCATCCAAGCATCAACATCAGCTGCAGGAAGACTTTCAGTCTCATGGTCCAAAGGGTCTTGGCACAAAGAATGACTCTGCCTGAGTTGATGAATCGACTTCTGTGCCCTGGCCAGCAATTTCTGATGCTGCTCTAATGGTATTGAGATGGTACTATTATTTCTGAGATACTAAAACTAGGGAACCTAAAGCACTTAACAGTTCACTCTGTTTAGAAGACGAATCCTATGAAGCACTTTCAGGTTACCACTAGGAGAGGCTTAAGGTGCTTCTCATGAAAACAGATCATCTCTGTGTGACCCCTAGCACCCATACACATCACGCTCGACTCCAAGACAGAGTATATAGCAGTCACACTCATCTTCCTGAAGCCACAGACGCTCCTTCACAGGTGGCATGGGTGAAGAGAACATTTTGGAACAAAAGCAGAAGAGGAATAAAACAGAACTGCCCGGGAGCTTTGTCAGATACCCATGAAGCTTCAACACAGACGTCATAAAAAACACGCTGAAGCCCCTCCCCTCAACATTGGCAGTAAGGGCAAAAAGACCATCAAGAGCTACAATGATTCCACAAAGCCTCAAGTGCTTCTAAGGTCTCAACACCTTGTTGCAATGAATCCCCATTGGAAAGGGGTGCATTGAGTGTTCAAGACTGAGCTTGGATGCATTAAGCTCAGTATACGTAGTACAGAAAAACTGTAACAAAGTATCAGACATGAACCATTAAAAACAAACAAAACAAAAAAAAGGTTAATCTGAGCTCAAAATTTCTCATAAAAATAGACTGAAAATGCTAGTCTAGGCATCAAGTGGGCTCAGTGTTCCGGTGCCACAAAACCTGGAGTGTAAAAGGACAAACACACAGACAAAACTTACAGGTACTTTATTAAAAAACTAACAGAAGGGTCAGGAAATCAACAAAGGCCAACTGAAACCTGTGGCAGATCATGGGTTGAAGATGTATCGCATCTGAAAGAAGTAACCTGGCTTTTAAATGGCATATCTCATGCTCTTAGAAAATGACAGAACACTAGTTGACGAAATCATGCTAGAACTGGCATGGAAAGCAAAACATCAATCAGCATGAACTGATTGTAAAACACAGGGGGCAATTCATTAAAATGATTTTTCCATTATTTTAGTAATTGAATAATGATTAAAGCTTCTTGGTAGTTTCACAAAAGAGAGAAATAGTAATATTTGTTTTTAAGTTTGACATGATGAACATTTAATAAGAAAACAATAAGGGGGGGAGGGGGGGAGTTGTCTGCTTGCACAAAGAGGTACATCCACTTTTGCCTGCACTTGCAGCACAGCAACCCAGTCTTTGACCTACCCAGCGCCCCCTAGAGTGCTGGATGCTAGCACTTTGACTCCACACTTGGGTCAGTAGTATGCAAGACTGGACCCCAATCAAGAGAGTCTTTTAAATACGATGGTACTTAGAAGGCACCTTTACCCCAGAGGAATCTATTGTACAAAAACTGTTTCAGACCTCACAACGAATGTACCTTAAAATGAAAAGAAACTGAAAAGTGAACTGAAAGGTTCTCGAACTACTAAGGTGCAAATTCAGGATTCTGGTTCTCCTCAAGGAGTTATTAGTGATGTAATTACACAGAGAAAATGAGCATTCTTTACACTGGTCTGTGTGTTAGTAATATCATCCACTCTTTGCAGGAGAAACAGTGAACCCAGAACTTGGATCTTAGTAGGTTTAACTAACCACCCACCCATGTTTTCAAAGTGCATTTGTCATTTTGAGGCTACACATTAATTCTGTTAAAGTTTAAGGTTCTTAAACTGTGTTTTGTTTTTTCCTTTCTAAAATTCAGTTCAGTTATTCTGTTAAAAAACAAAGCCATGTTTGGATACAGGACAGAAAAAACACCACACAAAGCCAGTAAACTTAGATATTTTCCCCTCTCTCCAAAAGGTCAAAGTATGCCTTTAATTTGTCTGTTAAATAAAGGGAAACCACTCTTAGGGTGAAATCCTGGAATACAAGGAGTAAGTCTTTATATTTGAGCTATAAAACAAAGTTCAGGAAAGAAATGTAAAAAAACCTCCATAGAAGCATGAGTTGTTCTCCTTATGAAAGAACACTGTTTTTATATTAAAAAAACAAGCCTGAAAACCAACAACAAAAACTGTATATGCACATGTCTGCCTCATCACCTCCATATCATTGTATATATACCCGCATAAATATTGAGCCATACACTTGAATTTATAATGAAGTAGTCCGCACTTTACAAAATAAGGTAATACATTTAGACAGATTACAAATACAGAGTTCTGTCCTGAATGCTAGCGTATGCTATTGATACCTTAAAACTAAAAAAGTAATGATATTTTTCAAATTCCATGTAAACAAACACAATACATCTGCTACAGGGAGATCTTAGCACGTCTTGATAAACCTTATTGATAAAATGTTTAAATGACCAGACAGCCTTTATAACAGAGGCACAAGCAGAGTTTCCTGTCTAGCACAGTTTTTTCTGCTCTTATTCTAATGATACACGTTCAATTACTACAGAAAAGAAAAGAATCAAATCAGAAACATCTGTAGTTTGCCATATAATTACTGGATCTTCCCCATGGAGACTGACCTTTGTAACACCGATACTAAGACCTCAAAGGCTAAATGACAGAGGATATTCACATGGTTTAAATGTATAACATGATTACAAGGAATTAAATAGGCACTGTTATTTTTCCATCTTGGTTTATGTTAACATAAGCGTGTACTTTATGATCTTACATTTAATCTCTGTGCTCAGTATGTAGTAGCAGAATTTACTCACTATTAGTGGATCCACAAACCTCTGAAATGCAATGTTTTGATTATATAATAAAGTTGAATACTGTATTTGAGGCTATTATGCAGCCATTACTTTTACCTGTAATAGGAATCTTTTCTGCCAAGCTTTCTTCCTTGCTCTCATCTTCACACCAGCTTGTGACTTCTGTATGTGAACACACAATAATGAAAACACATTTCAAAGCCACAATGATCAGACTGCTTTGTTTTCTTTTAAGCCCTATTCCCTTTAATTTTTCACTTTTGTTATCTCTTATTTATTGATCTAAACTGTCCATTACAGTTCTTAAAAGAGGAGCCTACTGTGAACTTTAGTCAAATATGATGCTACTGTGTCTCTGTGTAGCTTCCAGAGAAAGCAGTGAGCTAACCAAATATCTTAAATAATGTAAGTCGTGATGAGACTTTTAAAAAAACAACAAAACCCAAAATCTATAAACACTACAGTCTTGCCCAATAGTCCAAGAGCAATAGTATACATTATACTGGAAAATTAATTAGTTTAAATCAAAGTATCTCTCTCCTCCCTGGGTCAGACTAGCATGAATTTAGGAGATCTAAATCAGTTTGTTTATGTTTGCTGTGTAAAGAGGACTGCATCCTAATTGCCTGTCTCTTTTAGTCTTTCATGTAAGGAATGCTCTGAAAGCATACCAAGCAAGTTACCATATTTTAGTCATTGCAAGAGACTACATTATATTACTTTTCTTTAGCTAAAGATATTAACCAGACTTTTATAAACATATTCAATTCATAACTTCGAAAATGCAATGCAGCTTTTCTTGTCATGAATTTTTCACTTCCAAAAATGAAGGGGGGGAAAAAAAGTCTATTCCCCAATCTGGGTTTATAAGTAAACAATACTTACCTAATTTTGATATGGCAAAATGTGTTTTATAAATGGTAGACAGACCTCAACACAGGGCTTACATTTCTAACTTACATTTAAAAAGGAAAAATAGAAATCTAGTCATTATAGAATGCTCATTTAAAATAAGTGAACAGAAATAATAATTACTACTAATGGACATTTGAGAATGTTATATTACCCCACAGTAAATACAAAAAAGAAATTTGTTAATTCATCAGAACTGCAGTAATATACACAGTTTTTTTACAGACTTTGGTATTATATATATATATATATATATATATATATATATATATAATCTTGAGACACTGAGAATGACAATAACTTTGAATGCATTTGTTTCTGTGGATCTTTTAACATTAGTTACCTTGTTCCCTTGTACCAATGCTGTCAAGCCATTGAGCATGTTTTGTTTGCTTTATTTCCCCATTGTCATTCAGAATTGATGGCAAGCGGTAAGATGATTCATTACTATGAATAGATGACCTATCACCACACTCTTCCGGAAGGACCTCTCTCAATAACAGCGTAACCTACAGCATTTAAAATAAATAAAGTAAATAAATACATAAAAATAACTGCAGCACACTATTATCCTTAGTCTCAGAACTACATTCTTTTTCAACATAAATGTAGGTTAATCTTTACTTAACAATATAATCTGTTGTCAGGATATTTGTTTTTAGATATTAAATTATCTCTGAGTTAAATTGCTCTTACTTTACTTCATAGTTTAATTTAATTCCTAACACAAACTTACAACGCCTTTTTTTTTTAAGGAATACATTTTCCAGACATCATCAGTGTTTTGTCATTGATGAGTTACCCGTCAAGGAAAGAAAATACAGTGTGCCACCAGCTATGCTAGGCCAGAAACATTGTTACAATATTTTAAAATTGGTTCAGACTAACCGGGTTTTGAAGCATTTTCCTCATCCACTTTGGCCAAGCAGACCACGCCCAGAGTTTACCTAAATTGTTTTAAACTACAAGTAAAATAAGGCTAGATAAAACTATACCTAACCCAATGTACTTGGGGCTGAAGGACCTGAGCCAAACCCCACTGAAGTCAATGGGAGTCTTTCCACTTATTTAAATGGGCTTTGGTTCAGGCTCTAAACGTACAGTATTATTGATTGTACCCAGACAGTTTATTCAGTCTTGTGTATTCATATGTATTTCAGCAGCACCATTCATATCTCTATAGTTAAGGATGTATTAGCTTTCTTTTTTGCTTTTTCTATCTTTAATTAAAACCTA
Source organism: Malaclemys terrapin pileata (assembly GCF_027887155.1). Taxonomy (NCBI): domain Eukaryota; kingdom Metazoa; phylum Chordata; order Testudines; family Emydidae; genus Malaclemys; species Malaclemys terrapin. The sequence continues at coordinate 5,107,089 of NC_071507.1, forward strand.
CATTTTCCGAGAAGGCTATAATTACTAAAAAACATAGCTCCGAGCTAAAAGCAACTAGCAAAGTTCTAGAAGCAAGTTTAGCACTGTTTTTAAAAAGCAAGTTATTTCTGAGCATTAAAACCTTTTTAAAATAGAAATTTACATATTTTAAAATTTTTGGTTGTATAACTCAAAAATGGATTTGATCCAAAACTTAAAATCAAGTACACAACACACACACACACACACACACACACACACACGCAAATAACAATTGAAAAGACATATTTTCAAATGAACCTTTTATCAATATAGAGCATTGTTTCCATTTTTTCCTCCCTCCAGCTGTTAAGGATTTTTATTATATAGTGTGCAAATTAGGGGCCTGATTCTGTAGATCTCACTAGTTTCAAGCTCTAATTATCTAATGGTTCAATAAATGAGGGAGCCTCCAAGGATCTGGACTGATGTCTCATGGAAATAATCCTAGATTTTGTGACTTTCTTTATATGTTTACCTGTGAGAATGGAATGGCTCCAGCTGGAATCATTCAGGTCCCATAGGTAAATATTACTCATTTGCTTTTTTTCTTAATCCGCTATTTACCCAAGAGACCACAATGGCTCTTTTTGAGTCGTGAGCAAATAACTTTCAGTGAAGGTTTTGTTTTGTTTTTTAAATTAACCTCATGCACAGGATTTCAATACATGTAAATAACAAAAGCACATCAACACAAATCAGGGAAATTCTAAGTGATTGCTTTTTGTTAATGTTAAAAATAAATTAGGTTCTATAGCCAGGATCACGAAATATTTTTATTATTGAAAAGACAGACTTGTTTCCAATTGAGAGTCCATCACAATGCAAATCTAATATATTATATCAGAAGCAATTCAACTGACATAAAGATTCTACTAGTAATATATTTTATGCTGTTACTGATGGACATGTGCACCATCACAGATTCCAGGCCAGAAGGTATCACTGTGATCAACTAATCTGACCTGTATAACACAGGCCACAGAACTTCCGCAAAATAATTCCTGGAGCTTACTGTTTAGAAAAACATCCAATCATGATTTTAAAATGGTCAGTGATGGAGAATCCACCATGACCCTTGGTAAATTGTTCCAGTGGTTAATTACTCTCACAGTTTAGAAGAAAAAAAAAAAAAAAAAGTGATGCCTTATGCCTGGTCTGAATTTGTCTAGCTTCAACTTCCAGCCATTGGATCACGTTATACCTTTCTCTGCTAGACTGAAGAGCCCATTATTAAATATTTGTTCCCCATGTAAATACTTATAGACTAATCAAGTCATCTCTTAACCTTCTTTGTTAAGATGAGTAAGATTGAGCTCTTTATCCCTTCTCACCCTCTCTCCCCCTCACCCCTCCCCAAATCTTTTTCAGAGTCATTGCTTTCAGGGACAGAGTCTCCCATCATAGAAGTATGGTAGGTTCTTTGTGCCTAGATGTATACATTTAGCCATAGGAAAACCTATATTGTTGCTTGTGCCCAGTTTATCAAATAATCCAGATCAATCTATATCAGCGACCAGTCCTCTTTTTATTTACCTCCCCCCCCAATTTTTGTGTCATTCGAAAGTTTTATCAGTGTTGATTTTATGTTTTGTTTCAAGACACTAATAAAAATGTTAAATACCGCAGGGCCAAGAACCAATCCTTGTGGGACTCTATTAGAAACACACCCATCGAATGATGATTCCCCGTTTACAATTACATTTTGAGACCTGTTAGCCACAATTTAATGTGTGCCATGTTAAGTTTAGATCTTACTAGTTTTTTTAAAGTCAAAATGTCATGAGTACTAATTCAAATACCTTGTAGAAGTATATTACATCAACACCTTTATCTTTATCAACCACACTTGTAATCTCATAAAAAAAAGATATCAAAATTTGACAAAATTTATCTGCAATAAACTCATGTTGGTTGGGCATTAATTATATTAACCTCCTTTAATTCATTATTAAGCAAGTCCCTACATTATCTTGCCCGCGTTAGACGTCAGACTAACAGGCCTATAAATTAACTACATCATCCTGTTTACCCTTTTTAAATATTGGCACAACACTAGCTTTCCTCCAGTCTTCTGAAACTTCCACATTGGGCCAAGACTTATTGAAAATCAACATTAATGCTTCAGTGAGCTCCTTAGTCAGCTCTTTTAAAACTCCTGGATGCAAGTTATCTGGACTTGCTGATTTAAAAACATTTACTTTAGCAGCTGCTGCTTAACATACTCCTGAGATAGTAGACAAATAGAAAGAGTGTTATCATATGAGATAACTATGTCATCTATTTTTTCCTCAAATGCATAACAAATATTTATTGAACACTTCAGCCTTTTCTACATTATTATTAATAATTCTACCCTTTCCATTTAGTAATGGACGAATACCATTGTTAGATTCCCTTTGGTCCCAATATATATTTCTAAAAATTCCTTCCTATTGTCCTTAACTCTACCGACAGATTTCTCGTGTCCTTTTACTCTCTTATCTATTTCCTACAATTGCTAACTTATGTTAATATTATATAATTATTTTTTGTAGCTGCCTTCACTTCCCCTTTAAGTGGTGTTTTTTTGTTTGTTTGTTTTTTTACCAATATGGCCTTCTTCCTTCACTGTGACTTTTTGTGCCTCTAGTAAAAGTATTGTTAATCCATTCCAAATTATCATTCACAAGTAATAAATGGAAACTAAATATTACATTTAGGAATCCAGATAAAATGGGATGGCTTCCCATCAGACATCCCACAATGAAATCCCAGAAAGCACAAGGGCTGATGCCTGGACCAGCAGGAACCAAACTCTCACACCCTTATTAAGGTCTCCAGCTTGTCTGGAGAAAGGCCTTCTTAACCAAAGTCTGGTAGGATATACATCAGGCTAAAAAGATGGTCCATGTCATAAAATAAGCTGTATTGTTCCTATATTTACTGGAGTGTAACTGAGTATGAAGAACCCTATCAGAAATACTTTTTAGAAAGTTTCTTTCATAAGGAAAACCCTGAAGTTTCAAGGTCAAGATGCCCTCACAGACCACCAAAAGAAAAAGGGAGAGTCCCATCTGAGGAAACTCCCGACAACTAGCCCTAAAGCCAAAAAAGGAGCATCAGGTAGTCTCAAAGTATATGGCAATGAAAGAGAAAACATCCATGGCAGGGGATGGGGAGAGGGAGGGAGAGAAAGAAATAGATGGTAAGACATGCCGGGGGAGGAGAAGAGAGAAAGGAAGGAATCCGGGCAACACTACAGGCAGGAAGGAAGAGGGAGACTCCACAGCTTTTTGAGTGGAGGAGACCACATGGAGGAACTGAACAAAGGTAACCTAGGGTTGGGGAAAGAGGAAGGAGAGGAAGAGAATATGCCAAAACAGAAGGTCACATCATCTGCCTTCTGACAATGCTAGAAGGGAAATTAGGTTTACTGGTCACAGCCAAACACTTTTGAGCCCATTGGGCCTGTTGAATGAGGAGCTGGCTGGTTGTGTGATGGAGGGGTACAGAGACTGATGGGACTCTCCTTAAGTTCAGGATGCTTATTTAAAGCATTCCCAACTCTGCCCATGGGGTTCCTCCATGAGTGGATTTATATGCACGTTTGGAATGCTGATAGGGCTTTGCATGCTCTTGGATGTTTTAGCGATGCTGTGACAATACATGGCGCCAGCAATGTACGGTTTGGTGGAATCTTCATCTGTCAGCACAGTAAATCTTCAAAAATGGCCTGAAAACTGTATCCATCTTGAAGTCCTAATAATCAAGAACCCTAAGTGCACATAATGGGCAAAATAATTAAATCACAACTCCACCTGGCCTCTTTTTGTCCATTTGGAGTTTTTGAGTGCAAATATTTGATTTTTTTCAACATGTAGATATTTGTACTTCAAAATGCAGGTGCATGTGTAGAGGTGGGATAAACATTTAGCATAAAATGTGTTCTATTCTAAAGAATTTAATAACAGGTTGTTTAAATATTTCCAGGAATCCAACTAGCTTTAACGTATGTGTTTTATTTAATGAGCTGTGTGCCTTTGTATTTTATCCTTATTTATATAGGCTACTTCATGGAAGCCTATTGTCCTGTGCAATTTCCTTGTAAATAAGAGGTTTCCAAGGTAAATCTATCCTGAAGATAAATTCCCTTGAGAATTTATCCTGATTAGTAGATATAATACAAAAATAAATGCATGCACACATGGGTACCAATGTAACACAACAGCAAACAGATTATAGTGCATATGTTGAGCAATAAAGTGCTTATGTTACTGAACTCTAAATATAAATCTTTTTTCTTTACTATCTTTATTCAAATTCTCACCTGATTGTCATCATACACTCAATGTTCTAGCCTCATTGCAATATCTTCCTCAATGCTATAACCAAATACAAAATGTATAAGAGTAGCTCCACAAATATTGTAAATATATTTACTATCAGTTCAAAGATGCATCTCCTGATTGGGTCTCTTGCTCAGGCAAAGTGCATTGCAAGTCTGAAAGCCAAACAATTTATCCTTATTTCTTTTAAAAGTACAATTACCTTGACTACAATTTAAAATAAAGATCCAATTTACCAAAATATTACACATTATTGTTTGGGCTGTGATTTTACTGAAATTAAAAAAAAATCAGTTACCTATGGAAACTGCATAAATGAGGGGAAAAAACAAGATTTGTAAATTACTTGTTCAGTTTATTTTTTGAGCTATGAACTATCCACGAAAAAAACTGGATTCAAAATCTAAATCTGATTAACTCTTCATAATATACCTGCTCTCTGTGATATGCAAAGGGCTGATTTTTGATTGTGGATTCATGCAAAGAAGTCTTGTTATAAACTCATAATTTAAAGGTAGAGAAGAGCGATACCCTGGATGACAATAATGATCCATCTCCTCTTGAAGAAACGGTACGGTTTAGCAGATAGGGCTAGGTCAGGAGACGTGGGTTGTGTTCCTTGATCTGACACTAGCCTACTGTGGATACTTAGGCAAGTCACTTTGTGTCCATTTCCCCATCTGTAAAGTGGGGATAATGATTCTCACCTTCTTTTGTAACAAGCTTTGTGATCAACAGATGCAAAGCATTACGAAACAGTTATGTATGATTAATACTAAATTTTAAAAAGTCACCACAACATACGGACAAATGCCTCCGTGTCCTTGCCAGCAAGCACAGAAATCCTCAGTCACAGATGGAACCATCAATGCTCTGCTGCACAGAGGGAAAACCACGTAGGGTATGAAAGTAACTACACTTTCCCTGCAGAGGGTGTGCAAGAGCCCCAACTATTACTACGGCTCTTGGGCTCAGTGACAGCCCAGCTGCCGCACAGCTAGTCCAATCCAAGCTGCCTGGCTGGGGCAGGGGGGGATTCTATTCTTCTATCCCCTCTTATGGCCTCTGTGCAAAACCCATTTACTCGAGATTTGTGGTAGGATTGGTGGGGGCAGTATCTGGTCCATCAAACTGCCAGCTCTTTTTACAGGGAGCTGGTTTATAACCATATATATTAAAGTTTTAAAAGTATACACAATGGCCTTGTTTGTAAAATTGTCCATATAAATTTAGTATACCAAGCATTACAATGCTATTTTAAGAAAGAAAAAAGCTATCACTCATGATGAAAAGCTATTAATCTAGAGAGACTGATGGACAGAGAACAATGAGATACAATGGGCTTGTGATTATTTTTTTCCTGGTTTCACTACAGCACATCTATTTAATTTAAAATATGGATTTTGGGGGGCCGGGGAATACTGATGCCCTACTGAAAATCTTGAAGAAATTCTTTAAAATGCTTTATTCCATGAAGAAAATAAATGGAGACCCCTCCTCCTTCTCCCAAACCACCTTTCAACTATCTCAGAATCTGATTAAGAATGGCAATTTTTTTTCTGACATTCTTGGGTTTTTTTAAATAAAAGAAAAATGTCAGATGGGGTTAGTGACTTATGTTTGTTTGTTTTTTCCTCCTGTATGATTTACTATGTAGACATTGCCAATGATTTACACATTATATATTTTTCTTCTGGTGAGATTACAAACAAATGCATACATTTACAAATAGATAGTGCATGGAACAAGATAGAGGTCCTGAGAAAACAACAGTAAGTGATTATATAATTTGGCATTTCTTGATTCTTGCAACTTTAAAGTATTGATTTTTTTGGTATGGAATTTCCTGGTGTTTCTTTTTCAAATGAAAAAGGGTAAGACAAAAATGTGATAGCTGATAAAGCTGCAGCTTCCTTGGGGCTTTTCTAAATAATTTTTGCACTACTTGAACCATAATGGTTTAGAAACTGGTACGGGTAAAGTGGTACAAGTGGCCACTGCTATATAAGTATAATGGTGCTTATATCACTGATAAGGAGTATCACTTATTCCTATAAATGTATGCATATTTCTAAATAGCTGCTATCAGTGCACAAGTGGGAAAGGGAAAGAGCAAAGAGTGAAAGATTAAACTTTCACAGTAGTGATCACTGATCACAAGAATCATGGTAGGGGACCACTGTGACAGCTGATATCTATTTGTAAGTCTAAAAAGGCTCTTTAAAAAAATAATTTTTTATTTCTATTTTTCTCCAAAACTTCAGGCTGTAGCCACAGACACACATTCACGTGCGCACACACCAACCGTTTGATTACCAGTCAGCAAAACTGCTGAATGATCGTAAGTGCTAACCTGGCCATCTTGTGCATTTTTTTCTGAAATAAGTAAAGTTCCAAACATCTCTTTTACTTCTTCCTTCAGCAAAACATGGTGTTTTTTCAAGAACAAAATGTGTTTGCATAAACGTTCCCATAACATGGCAAAATCCAATGGCAGGTCAGGCCTGGAAAACAGACATACATGCAGTAAATATGACAGACACAGCGTGTCAATAAATTGTAAAATCAGCCCATGCTATTCATATCTGTTTGTTTAGTGCAGTATAATCAATGAGATATTATTAACTACTTTTTAAAAACTCAATGTGTAATATCCTTGCGGAAAGTGGAAAATAACATTTCTGTGTCTACAGACTGTCTCTTTACAGTTGACAAATCCTTGCCCTCCCTGTCCTACAAATTTAGCTGAAATGAATATAACTCCTTTTATTCTGATTGCCTCTTCCTTCGTGCACTCACATTAGTGCTCACATAATCAATGATGTTGCCATCGTCTGTATTTAATAGTACACTACGTAGAATTATTAGAGATTATTAAAAATGAAGTATAGTTGTCAATGTGCATGACTGTGTGATGCTTTATTCAGGATTTATTGAGTTTGTTCACATACGCGAGTCTGCAGAGCTTGGGATGGCTGATTTTCCCACAGTCCCTCTGGGAGGCCATGCAGAGCCACAGCCAGGGTGCACTGTGGAGAATAGGTGCCGCAGGAAGTACAGCCCAAGGGACCCAGTGTGACAGTATCCTGCAGCCCTCTGATTGGCCAGCAACCCTATTTAACTCTGGAAGGTGCCCCAAGAAGTTTGCTGGTCAACAACACAGATTTGGGGCCTGGTGCAACTCCAGACCTCATCTGGTCTCCTGATCAATGGTCTCTGATCCCAGCCTGACCCTGACTTTAACTTAGTACTACCTCTGATCCCCAGTCTCCACCTCCGGCCTGACACTGACCCGGATTCCTGCCTACCAGTTCTAGCCTGACACATATAAGAACATATATATGGGGGGAGGGATAGCTCAGTGGTTTGAGCATTGGCCTGCTAAACCCTGGGTTGTGAGTTCAATCCTTGAGGGGGCCACTTAGGGATCTGGGGGAAAATTGGTACTTGGTCCTGCTAATGAAGGCAGGGGGCTGGACCCGATGACCTTTCGGGGTCCCTTCCAGTTCTATGAGATAGGTATATCTCCATAAGAACGGCCATACTGGGTCAGACCAAAGGTCCATCTAGCCCAGTATCCTGTCTTCCGACAGTGGCCAATGCCAGGTTCCCTAGAGGGAATGAACAAACAGGTAATTATCAAGTGATCCATCCCCTGTCACCCATTCCCAGCTTCTGGCAAACAGAGGCTAGGGACACCATCCTTGCCAACAGCTACTGATGGACCTATCCTCCATGAACTTATCTAGGTTTTTTTTTAACCCTGTTATAGTCTTGGCCTTCACAACATCCTCTGGCAAGGAGTTCCACAGTATGACTGTGCGTTATGTGAAAAAATACTTCCTTTTGTTTGTTTTAAACCTGCTGCCTATTAATTTCATTTGGTGGCCCCTAGTTCTTGTGTTATGAGAAGGAGTAAATAACACTTCCTTATTTACTTTCTTCACACCAGTCATGATTTTATAGACTTCTATCAGATCCCCCCTTATTCGTCTCTTTTCCAAGCTGAACAGTCCCAGTCTTATTAATACTACAACCTCTGGTCTCCCGTCTCCGACCCTGGCCTGACTTTGACCCCAACTCTTGCTTACTAATCCCAGCTCTAACGATTCCTCTGACCCCCGCCCACCAACTACCACCCTGATGTGTGGACCCCAACCCAGCTGTGATTGCTAGGCCACACCACCTATGCCCTGGTCCCTTACATCTTACTTGGTAATTTGCAAAACTCAGTGTTCCATAATAGATCTTCCAGTCAGTACTATAAATTAGCAACATTCTGTTGCACTGATACACACTTTACAAATATTCCTAGTCACATGGTATATTGGATTAAGTGTGGTGCTAGGAGCCAGGAGGTCTTGAGTTCTATTTCCCTTCTGCAACTAACTGGCCCTAATAATACTTTGCTTAATCTACTAAGCAGCCTGATAAGGAACACCTCTTTCTCCAGCAGCTTTTTCAAAATCCACACTTACAGGGATTTTTGAGCAAAAGTGGGTTTTCCATTTTTCACAACAATCAATATACTTAAAAATATTCCCCACTACATCTGGTAAAAAAAAGCATTTTAAAAAAATTGCTCCATTTCCAAAGACGTTTCACAAATTCTAGAAGAGGCAAGTTTCATTTAATGCTATAGGTGTATTTCCCTGAGAAACAGCTTCGGAAATACTGCAATGATACATCAGTGCTCAGAGATGTATCTGTCTCCAAAGGACAACTAAATCCTGTGAAATGAATGGTACTTCAGTGCTAATAAGTGCCCTGATCCTGCAAACACAAGCATTCCTGTAACTTTACTCATGTTATAGATTAGGGCATAAACGTTAAGCGTAAGGCATGGGGAAGGAGTTCTGTTTTCATTACAGTGCTAGCAAATGATCTCACTAATGAAACCTTCCCCTGCCTTGTGGCATGTGTATGAAAAGGAAACATTCTAGGCTTCTACAATAGTATATACAAAATAATTAACCATTAAGGTTAAAATAAGTGGTTACAATAAAAATCAGGGAATGCAAAAGCTAAAGGTTTCCTCCAGCAACGTTAACTCGGTCACATGGCATATAGAGTTGATTTTATACTATATATTTAAATACTAAAAACAAATCATAATAATATGTTAAGCAATTTAATTAGTATTTTTTATTTCTGTTGTTCTTGCTACAGACAAGTAAAAGCATCATGACAGAGTTAAATTTCTCTTGGGAAGTTAATTTTTTCTTTTATTTGAACTGTCCATCCTTTAAGGTCCATTCCTATAAAGTTCCATTTTAATTTCAATTTAGTTATCCCAGCCTCTGAATTAAAGGAACCAGGGATAGGCATTAAATTCTAACCCACAACTGGGGAGGAGAGGACAAAGACCGGCCAGTCAGGGATGCAATGGAGAACCATGAATTTCAAATTTTTGTGGCTGGAATACAAAGCCTGGGTATCTGTGAAACATGATCACACATTCAAATAAACTCTATTGGGGAGGGGAGTGAAGGGGCATGAGTGAGAGGAGAAAAATGAATAAGGGACTTGAAGCTGGTCAAAAGTATAAATTGTGAAGATGCTAAACAGACCAACTGCTAACCCCTTCATCTGTTTATTTAAGTGCATGCATGCGCAGCACACAGGGGCAGTGAGTCTACCTGAAAGTACACACTTGTAAATGTGCATGCTCAGTACGAAGTTTTAATATAATCATAACTTTATTACATTTCAAACCATTTTTTACAAATCCAGCAAAGACACTATTCACCGTTGAGGGCTATGTCCAATGTAAGTTTCAAATTTCAGTCAATTTTAATTGAGTCTAGACGAATAAAGAAATGTTTTGTTTTGTTTTTTAAGTGAAAATAGTATTATTTCCTCTATTTAACTCAAAAATGATTGAAAGAATTTTCCTCACAGTTTCCAAACTAATTCACCTTGGAGCCAAGAGCAAACAAATAGTTTCATCCCAAAAAAGTGTTTTTATTAAAAATTGGCATAAACATAGGAAAACAGAAGTTTATAACTGAAACAGTTTTGCACCATTTAATTCTAACTTTCACTACAAAGTGAATGATTATAATAATGCACCATGTTTTCTGGGACACAAATAAATGCCTCTATGCTGGCCATGTGTTTCACAACCTGGGCTCTCAACAGAATTACCAGATTATGTGTAAATATTCTATGTGTATGTATCTTGCTTTTTAGAAAGATACTTTGTATAGTATTTCAGATACAGCATATAAACCACACACTGAGCACCTCTGTTAGAAACAGCTGTGTTTCCCTCCTCTTCTCCTCCCCAGAAAGATGCATCTTTGTAAGAACCCTTATTTACTCCTCAAATTTATATCCTACATCCTCATGGTTCCATATTGCAACCACTCGCCTTTCAAACAATAAAGGACAAGTATATGAAATCCCTTTGAAGTTTAATACTGTTCCTCAATCAGCAAAAGGAGTCACTGTTGAGAAATTCCAATAAACTCGCAGCCCGGGCTGCAATACAATGGGAATCCAGTGCAAGTCTTCTCCCTGACAGTGCAAAGACTATGATGACAAGGCAAACCAAAGAGCAGCTTTTTTGCTGTTGAAAGTCAGTCCACCTACCTTTCCAGGTTAGGGAAGTGTATCATGTAATTAACATATTTTAATGATACATTTTGAAGTTGACCAGTGGATTTTAGCCACATGTCTCTCGTTGATGCAAATGGAAGGCAGAGCTAAATCTATATAATGTCTCATTTAAAATGAGAAAAAAACTTTACACTTAACATGTAAAAAGCAAATAGGTGCACAACCTTTTAGTGAGAAGAGCTCAACTGAAGTGATTTTAAAAACTGACTAGTAAAAAAAAAAAAAAATCGGCTTATTCTGCTAATTTACAATGTTTGAATCACATGGCTGATATTGAAGTGTGTGTAGATCACCTCTTGGAATTCTGAAATTTTAATGTCACTCAGGATTTGACCTATATTCTGCTTTCTTTTCATGAAACATTCAGAAACAAATTCAGACAAAGAGTAAGAACATTAATTGTATGATTGCATTAGTTTTGTGACTATGATACCTGACTTGCTTTTCATCTGTAGATCTACCTCTGTCATTAAGTGTTTTCTCAGGTAAGAGGCATCCATTCAATGTGTTCTGCAACAATCCCTGAAGCTGATGAAGGACAACTGCTTCACATGCCTCAAGGTCTTCCTCTTTCAAATTGCCAGTTTGATTACAAAAGCTATAAAATAAAACAGGTGCTGCATGAAATGTTTATTTAAGCCCAGACAGACAGCTAAAATAGGTTTGGATATAGAATCTGCAATAATTCTCATGGTTTATGGAATAATAATCAGTAATATAATCTAGACATAAAAATGCAGCCATGACAATGTCTCTTGACAAAGACATAAAATAGAGCGATGTAGTTAGAAAAAAAGATTTTTTTTTTAAAAACCCAGGGATCAAATCCAACTTTTTAACTCCTTAACGCCCTTTGACTGGGGATATTACACCTGAAAAATAATTATTCCTATGACAAGAAACACCACATGAATATTCTAGGTGAGCTAAACCAACCTATCAACCAATCTTTAAAAAGGTAAAGTTTTATATGGTTGATTATATCAAAATTAGTTCTTGCAATAACTTTTGTCACCTGACAGCCTTGTGAATCCTGGATGCAATAAAATATATCCACCAGCTGTTTTTTGGAGATAAAAGACTGAATACAACAATTAAGATTGAAACAACACGAATTTCAATACCCTCCGTTGCAGTGGGACCACGCAAACACTTACATGTGTGCTTAATTTTATGCATATGAGTAGTGCCCCTGAAGTCAATGGGCCTATTCACGTTCATAAAGTTAAGAATGTGCATAAGTGTTAGCAGGACTGGGGCCTCAACATCAACAGTAGTTAAACTGATAAATTAAATTGATAAATTAAACAGTAATAAGTCACCAGAACCAGACAGTATTGACTCAACAGTGCTGAAGGACCTAAAATATGAAATTGAAGAACTACTAATTGTGCTACGTAACCTATTGCTTAAATCAATGGTTCTCAACCAGGGGTACACATCCCCTGGGGGTACATAGAGGTCTTCCAGGAGGAACATCAAGTCATTTAGATTTTTGACTAGTTTTACAATAGGCTACATAAAAAGCACTAGCGAAGTCAGTACAAACTAAAATTGCATATAGATAATGACCTGTTTATACTGTTCTATATACTATACAGTGAAATGTAAGTACAATATTTATTTTCCAATTGATTTATTTCATAATTATTTGGTAAAAATGAGAAAGTAAGCCATTTTTCAATAATAGCATGCTGCGACACTTGTATTTTTATGTCTGATTTTGTAAGCAAGTTGTTTTTAAAGTGAGGTGAAACTTGGGGTACGCAAGACTGATCATACTCCTGAAAGGGGTACAGTACTCTGGAAAGGTTGAGAACTACTATCTTAAATCAGCCCCTGTACCAGCTGATTAGCAGATTGCTAATGTAACATTAATTTTAAAAAAGGCTCCAGAGGTGATCCTGGCAATTACAGGCTGGTAAGCCTAACTTCAGTACCCAGCAATTTGGTTGAAACTATAGTAAAGAACAGAATTATCAGACACATAGATGAACACAATATGTTGAGAAAGAGTCAATGCGGCTTTTGCAAAGGGAAATCATGTCTCACCAATTTATTGGAATTCTTTGAGCGGGTCAATAAGTGTGTGGACAAAGGTGATCCAGTGGATACAGTATACTTCAGAAAGCCTTTGACAAAGTCTCTCACCAAAGACTCTTAAGCAAAGTATGCAGTCATGGGATAAGAGGGAAGGTCCTCTCATGCATCAGTAACTGGTTACAGAATAGGAAATAAAGGGTAGGAATAAATGGTCAGTTTTTACAGTGGAGAGAAGTAAATAGCAGGGTCCCACAGGGATCTGTACTGGAACCAGTGCTGTTCAACATATTCATAAATGATCTAGAAAAAAGGGTAGGCTGTTAGATGGCAAAGTTTGCAGGCAATTCAAAATTGTTCAAGATGGTTAAGTCCAAGGCCGACTGCGAAGAGTTACAAAGGGATCTCACAAAACTGGATGACTGGGCAACAAAATAGCAGAAGAAATTCAATGTTGATAAATGGAAAGTAGTGCACACTGGAAAACATAATCCCAACTATATATACAAAATGATGGGGTCTAAATTAGCTGTAACCACTCAAAAAAGATCTTGTGGATAGTTCTCTGAAAACATCCACTCAATGTGCAGTGGCAGTCAAAAAAGATAACAGTGTTAGGGAACAACTAGGAAAAAGATGAACAATAAGACAGAAAATATCATAACGCCACTATATAAATCTACGGTACACCCACACGTTGAAAGGCATGCAGTTCTGATTGCCCCCTCTCAAAAAAAGTTCTATTAGAATTGTAAAAGTACAAAACTGATTAGGGGTATGGAACAGCTTCCATATGAAGAGACATTAAGAAGACTGGGACTGTTCAGCTTGGAAAAGAGATGACTGTGGGGGCGGGATCTGATAGAGGTCTATAAAATCATGAATGGTATGGAGAAAATGAATAAATATGTTTTATTTACCACTTCACATAACATAAGAACAAGGCATCATCCAATGAAATTAACAAGGCAACGGGTTTAAAACAAACAAAAGGAAGTATTTCTTCACACAACGCACAGTCAGCCTGTTCCCAGGGGATGTTGTGATGGCAGAAAAGTATAACTAAGTTAAAAAAAGAATTAGATAAATTCATAGAGGATAGGTCCATCAATGGCTATTAGCCAAGATGATCAGGGATGCAACCCCATGTTCTGACTGCCAGAAGCAGGGTCTGGATGACCGGGGATGCATCACTCAATAAATTGCCTTGTTCTGTTCATTACCTTTGAAGACCTGGCACTGGCCACTATCAGAAGACAGGAGGACACTGAGCTAGATGGATCATTGGTCTGACTCAGTATGGTCACGCTTACGTTCTTAAATATAGTTATAAGTATAGGGATTACTGGAGTTGCCACAGTGAAGGTAAATACCATGTTGACGCAGGAAACAATTTCTAATTATACCCATTGTACAGGCAAATAATTCTAACTTGTTTTGGAAACCTTCCTTATGACTCCCTAAAATAAACAGATCTTTTTTATGGTAGCATTTAATTAAAGATGCCAAAAGACCTTTCAGTCCCTAGGCCTGCTTTTGTAGACATAGTGAGGTGCCAAATGATGTGTTTCAGAGCTGCAGACAGGCACAGGACAATATCATACCACTATTTACATACATTCTTCGTTACTGTTTGGCTTTTGGTGCATTTTTCCGCTGCCAACCCAGAAAGAAGAATGTGGTGGTATCACTCTTTACACTAATCCCAGCACTAAGGGCCATTTCCAAGGGCTAGACTAGAGTAACCTTCTGAACATTTAGGCTGAGCAGAGCCCTTATTTATTAAAATTATTTGGTGGGACGGGGTTCCTAAAGTCATAGTTCAGCTTTTTGCTGACATCAGAAGTGTGTTTTTTTTGTTAACTACTGTAGATGTTGGATTGGAGGAGGTCTTTCTCTCTCTGCTCCTTTTCACCAACAGAATGAAGACTATAGACCACCAGCTTATATCTCAAAGATCACTGAACAGCTGCCAGGGGTAACAACTTCTAGTCACCAGAGCCAAATTCAAAGCTAGTAGCCAAAAAACAATTTAAAGAAAATTTTATTTATAGATCAGGAGTACTTGTGGCACCTTAGAGACTAACAAATTTATTAGAGCATAATAAATAATAATATGCTCTAATAAATTTGTTAGTCTCTAAGGTACCACAAGTACTCCTGTTCTTTTTGCGGATACAGACTAACACGGCTGCTACTCTGAAACCTTATTTATAGATGTTACAGCTAAGGATACTAAAGCAAAAGCAAATGAGATGGGACTGGGGAAAAGGAAATACTATCCGTTTCTAATTTCTACTTTTTAATTTAGAGTTCTGTTGGTGTAGATCAAATGAAAGTTGCACCAACCTTATTAGCTTCTTCATTTTTGCCAGACTTATGGTTTCACTTTGGTATAAAGCCAAGCATTCAGGTGCTGCTTTCGCTACCAAATCTTCTATGAACTGGAGTAAATGGGAGAATCCTTCAAATGACAAACAATCCCTGAAGACAGATAACAAACAATGTTTTAAAGCTTTTAAAACTGCATTCTACTGAGCGCAAGTCAAACATATGTATACATTTAAATTATTTTGATTTGTGTCCTTATTTTAATCTTTCACCCACACTAAGAGGTTTACAAAAAGGTTAAAAGTCTTGACAATAAAGACAGAACTCAGTCAGACTTCCCAAATAAAGTAAATGAATACGGTAAGAGGAAAAACAGATATGAAACCGAATACTACATCAACAGCTTTTTAGAAAAGTGCTAAATCTACATTTATATTGCTAGTGAAACTGAGAATTACCTTTCAGCAAAAACAATATTGCTGTAGCTCTGTAGAAAAAGGAAAAAAAAAAATCTTGAACTCCAACAATGCTTTTACATTTCTGCCAGTCGTCTCGGTCCACTTTGGACACCATGTTTCAATAGCACCAATGAGTGTTTTATTTTTAATTAGGGTGAATGCATGTCTCTGTTTTCAGGGGCTGTCTTTGTGTTCCTGCCAACTTCACAGAAATCAGCACTTTGCTCTAGTTTTTGGAGACCTCTATAGACTTGGCTACATAAGGAATAAGAATCCATAATTATAATCCAGAATCAAAATCTATAATCCTTTTATACTATATAGCACTTCTCATCCACAAATGACAGAGAGCTTCACAAGGACTTCAATGGCTACCAGGGTCAGTGAAATTGGCAACAAGATGGCTGGGCACATTTGCACTTCCTGATATATGTGGTCATCCTGACCGCCCCTCTATCCACAAGAAACCTCAAGCCAACGATCCTCCACATGTAAAGGCAGATCAATAAGCAGAGAAACGAACATGTATGAGCAGGAAAAATATAAAACAAGGGCTTGGGGTGAGGTGGAAAAGTAATAAAGGGCTAGGAGAGGGTTAAATACGGTTTTCTCCCATTAACTGTAAAATGTCCTAGAGCTTTGAGAAAGAGTGGCAGAGATGGAGGAGGAGTTAGTACCTCTTTCAAACACACACTACTGGGATGTTTGGAAAAATAAAAGTATCAGAAAAGGAGTTTACAGCCATGGGATGTGATTTTCAATTTACCACTCACTTCAATGGGATCAGAGCCAGGCCAACGCCAAGTGCTGTTGGAAATCTTACTCGCAGTGTTTAAAAAAATATTCACCTCTTACTGACTTTTTGGAAGTTTTCTTAACTTTTTTCAGCTCACCTCATCTCCAAAATGACTTGTCCTACAGACTCCAAATTTGTTTTATCGCCCTTGATGTGGAGAGGTGCCTTTTGGTGTTTGTTTATTTCAAATGGGGGAGTAGATGAACATGGGTCAGGACTGGCAAAGATACATAATATAAAGCACTTGTGTGTGGGGGGGTAATATATCCCACTCACCAACACAATAACTTTGACAAATTAATCCTTCCTTTCTCCCAAACCAAAACCACACGCTAATCCTTAACGAGGGACTATTTCCATGTCAAATTTCACCTTTCACAACTTTCTCGAATCACGGTCAAAAACACCAGAAATTTTTTGTATAGGACTAAAGTGTATTTTTTCCCACACCCTTTTACTCAAAAATGGCTGAAAGGAATGGATTCAGTTTATCCTTTCACATACACACACACAGAAGCACACCCTCTTTGAAAAGTGAAGCAGCATATAACATTTCAGGCCCAAAAGTGAATATTTCAGAAAGCTACGAGTGCCTCTGCAAAGGGGTTAAAATAGAAAATGGACTTCAATTTTAAGAAAGTCCTGCTAAGTTTTTTTAAAGAATGGGTTTGTGCCCTCCTTTGCTTTCTTTACGACTGTAAGAAAAGGCCAGAAAGGCTGAGATTAAAGAGATATTTTCTCTTCTTGTGTGTGTTTTTGGTTGGTTGTTTTTTTACTCTAGGAATATCAGGAATTGTAAACTGTGGTCTTCCCTGATTTAACTGGTGGAACTCAGGGATCACGATCCATAATTGAGTCGCCAGAATGTGTCAAAGGGGCATGTGGGAGGCCTCACGCTCACCTTGCAGTGGTGACTCTCTGGTCCAAAGGGCTGGCTGGGCTCGGCTCTCCAACTCCAGATGTTGCGTCGTGGTGCATGGGGTTGTAGCACCACTCAGGTTTGGTTCAACTGCATTGCTGTCATGATGATGGGGGTCCAGCCAGGCCAAATTTGAGTGAATGCCGCTGTGACCCCATACACCAGGTTGCAATGCCCGGAGTAGAGCGCCAAGCTCAACCAGCCCCGTGGTATAGGGCCCATTGCTCTGGTACGCACAGTATGCTTATTTAGTACTTATTAGGTTAATGTATATATTATATACATCATGGTAAAAAATATTTAGTGAGCCAGGTGTTTTTTGCACTAAAGCTATTTACTGGGTTGCAGCAGGCCACCAATGTCTACCAACGGGCCCTGAGTCCAAAAAGGTTGAGACTACTGCACCACAAGGCTCAGAACATGTATTTTGTGACCTTTTGTCCTTTATCTGAAGATGTGAGAGTTGCTGAATGTAAAGGCATCTCTTCTCCAGAACGTTTTTTGATGTTGAAGTTACAGAGGTGTTCAAAGTATTTAACTCTCTTTCACTCTTTGCTCATCTTTCACTCTCTTGACTTTTGTGATGTAAATACATCACTTGTTATTCAACCAGTTTGCCAGTTAGAACCCGAACCTCTAATAACAGAAAAAAATACGTACATTACATATACATGTATAGGATCATCTGATCATAATATATATATATATATATATTTATATTTATATATTTATACACACACACACACACACACACACACACACACCACCTTTTTAAAAATCATTCATAAAGGGAAAAAAAAAAAAAAAAAAGAGCACAAACCTTCTATTTCCCTTGCAGGTTGCCTTTAGCTGTAGCGGGTTCTACTGGCATCTGCTATAGACACAAAAAAATGTCTTGGCTTTCTTTAAACTCTGATCACCTTTCCCTGTTACTAAATGAACTTTATACGTATGAGCCTAGAGTATCTACGTGTTAATTTTTTTTAAAAGGTTACAAAAGTTAATCGGTTTTTCATACCAAGTGGTTACAAAAGTGTTATTTGTACTTTCTACTAGACCAGGGGTTCTCAATCTTTCTCTTTCTGAGGCCCCCTCAACATACTATAAAAACTCCATGGCCCACCTGTGCCATAATAACTGTTTTTTGTGTGTATAAAAGCCCAGGCTGGCATTAGGGGGTAGCAAGCGGGGGAATTGCATGCAGAATCTGCAAACCTACATTGCTCAGGCTCCGGCTTCAACCTCAGGTTCCCCAGGCTTCTGCCCCATATGCGGGGACTTCGGCTTTCTGTCCTGGGCTCCAGCGACTAACACTGGCCCTGCTTAGCAGACCCCCTGAAACCTGCTCATGGCCCTCCAGGGGGCTCCGGATCCCTGGTTGAGAACCACTTTACAAGACTATTTTCTCCCAAAGGAAAGTAATACAACAGTTTCAGTTTTTAAACATCCCTTGCACAGACTATACGATGCTCATATATATTAAAAGCAGAGACAGGCCTGAATTAAAACTTCAGATCTGAGTGCTACTGGAACAATGGGACAGAGGGCTTTCAAAATCCAGATCTCAACTTTGCAGCCTGGGCCAATCTATAGTGAAAACATGTTCATGTAAATCCTAATGGAAATTCTTTAAGTGATATATGTACAAACTCCATAGCAATATACATACATTCCCTTCCTATGTATGGGATACATCTTGCAACTATATGCAACAACAAATATGTACTAATAATCTGCAATAGCATTTAAACTATCCAAAGTCAATTAGATCCTGAGATAATTTCTTAAAATTACTGACACATTGAGCAATTTAATTCCTTTACCTCCACTACCAGAATAAATTTAGTGACCACCTACAGGTCCAAAAACATAACTGGGACCTACCAGGGATTTGATGAAGCTACACCTCTATAATGATGCAAATTAAGATTTAAACATTGTAACAATGGAGCACTGCTAATCCTTTTACAGAGGTGTAAATAGCCATTCAGATTTTGATTTCAGACGGCCTGCTTTGTTAAGGAGTTTCAACAGAAGAACTCCACGAAGCAACAACACAGCTGGCCTACAAGCTCTAAGAAGTCTGGTAGCCAAACCAAGATTTTTATAATATATAACAGTTTATTACATTTTGTTCATTTTGCAATGATGGTTATAGTCCCTCATCTATAAAGCTGCAATATGTTCTCACTACATTTTGCTAAGCTTTGCTTGTTCTGAAAAATACTAAAGCCCTGTCTTCCACTACAAAGAAAAATTAAATTTAAACAGCTGTGCATGCAGTTTTTGGACTTGTAATATATACAACAATACTAGAGATCACATATGTAGTTAAACAGTACTTTTTCTTTTACTAAAATCTTACAAAACCTATATGTTAGTGGCTAGCTCATTTCTTATTGTTTTACTCCCTCTGGGTGGTCTTTCCAGGGTGCCACTTGAAGGGAATACAATAACAAAAAGAAGGGGAAGGAAGGGACACCAACATAAAGAGAAACAAAATGTATGACAATCTGCAGCAGGCTATGGATCAGAGGTCAGCAAACAAGGGGTCCTTCTCTTTTACAGGTTGCTTCCTGGAAACAGTCTGATTAAGCTGACAGCTTGAATTATGTGTTACATTTTGTAATGCACAATCCATCTGTGCTAAGTCCTCTTCAATGCAGCTGAAGCAGCTCTGGCAAAAGCTCTGTCTCTCCCCCCCACAACATAGGCCTTAAAATAGTCATCATCTTTCCATGCACTAATTCTCTGGGGGTTTTTTGTTTTTGTTTTTTAGCCCTTTAAATAGAGGGCTGGATAGCTCTAACGAATGGGGGGGGGGGGGGGAGATATGGAGCTTTTTGCTTCTAGTTCACTCGTTCAAATCTGTTACAAATCAGTAGAGAACAGCCGTTGTTATATGATAGCTGTTCAGTACTTTATGTGAAATGAATTACAGGTCTAAGTATCACTGACAGTAAACAAGGTGACATCACAAAAACTACAACCAAAATTAGCAAAATCTAGAGCACTTGTTGGCAGGCTCAGCAGAGAGGCCAAGAAACGAACAGGTGCAAAGAACAGACTACTCATCTCTCCTATTTGGTTCCCACAATATAGGTTGAATTTACGGTGGAATATTTTAAACATCTGTGCACTGTCACTCTCTGGCAGATAAAGAGAGAAACTCATTCATCAATCCGTCCTATGAATTAAGCTCACTTTTTATATTTTATTAATTTTAACAACTTGAACATCGAAATTGTCTCACTCAGCTGTTTAGGAGAGTACTGAATATAAGTCTGCTTCCTTAAACTAGATTACAAGCTTTTAGATAAACCTGTTATCATAGCAACATCACTCATGTATTTCCACAGGTAACAGCTTGTCAGTATACCCAAGATAGAAATCATACTTTAAGCAGTTTGTAACTGCGTTGTAATAACTCACTGTAAGCTAAAATGTGACATTAAAAGACTCATTTGAAAAAAAAAGCCTTTTTACAAAATATATTTGCACAAGAAACAAAAATTGAAAATTTAACTGAGGATGCTCCACTGTTCTCCACTTAGTTGGATGCAGATAATGTCACCTGAAAACCAGTGACTTGCTGATATGCAGGAAAGATTTTTGTTTTGTTTTTAATTCAGTGAAACAGCGGCCTCAAAATAGTCTGTCTGTGATTTCCTTTCCACACATCCCCTTACTACTTTTAACCAAAAGACCTAAAGTAAACTCATGAACCCAGAGGTAAGGTAATAAACGGTAGAGGTGGCACTGCTGTCACAATGCCATGCTTAAGAATTAACGAAGATACCAAGAGGCCGACGGCCCAAACTATAACCATTTCAGTTCAATACCCAATCATTAAAATTTTGCTTAATAACAAGCTAATTTCTTCAAATACAACCTGTGCCCTAGTTGTTGTTTTTTAAATAACGCTATGGAAGTTTGACTAGTTTACAACAAAATATTTGGAGGGTAGAAGAACAGTAATAAATGTCACACCTTCAGTCCACGTTTCAAAAAGAGGTTATATTTTAGAGAGGTTATTTGTATCACAAACTCATTAATCACTTTAAAACTTTGTGGAAAATCTCTTTCCATTTGAGAGTTACTCTGAAAAATATCAAAACATTCAAGTCTGAATTTGAGTGACTAATAATAAGTGGGTCTAAATGCTTCCTACTTGCTAAATTAACTATGAAGAAACTACCTGTCTCTTCATAGGCTCTTTCCCAGATGCAAATATTTTGTATTCTATCTGTATTTTAAATTTTCAAAAACAAAAGCAAAATAAAATCTGTATAATTCCTGTAGAAATGGATCAACTGTGATCATATTTTTATGACCTTGAAAAACTAAGACTTGACAGTTTTAGAGGCCATTACCCACTTTCAGCTTTGAGTCAAATTCCAGAGATAACGAGAACAATGAAATCTTTCCTATAATTTATCCAGGCTTAAGAAGAACACACAATATTTTCCATCAGTTTATATCAGCAGCTGGAAGTCACTAAAATCTATAGGGACAGGACAAAAGGTTACATTCCCACTGTTCAACTATGACTTTTCTAGCAAAATCAACCACTCTATACAACTTTCTTATGAAGTGCTAAGATTAACAGGTGTTAAACAAAAGGAAAACTCTATAAAAGCTATTTAGATGTAAATTAGATGTTTCTGTAATGAGCAATAGTCCAACACATGGTTTGAAAAACTGAAATGATAACATTGCAGAAATGTATTTTAATGGATATTTGTGTTTTTCTGCTTAACTGTCATCTATTAAAATATGAACCATTACTAAAATCATTCGCTAATAAGACTATATGTGCATGTGCATATATTAAAAAAGCAGAGATATGTTAAACATGTTAAAAAGACATAAATGACCAAATAGATAAATGACCAGTGGGGAGATTGGTTTAAAAAACTCTATAAGCCTCATTCATTCTTGTTGGATAACACATGCTATTTTTCTTGGCTACAGTCTTCTCCCCCAACCTAATATAACAGTTTTTATTTCTGTACTAGCTCACATGCCTCTAATCACCAACTATGTTTAACCACATCAGTCCTAAACATTTTGCGTGTGAATTGTTCAAGGATTAAGGAGGGGGAAAAATCAGGCAGGTAGCACCACCTGGAAGACAAGTGGGCAGTAGAAACAGAGGAAGGTATGTATTTATGAGGTAGCTTTTCCTGATAATGGCCACTGGGAGGCTGTTGGGATCCAGAACAGTAAGGAGGCTGGGCAGAAGGGAGAGCAGCATTGAGTGAGAGGAGAGAGGGAGGAAGAATACTGGGAAGCTGGCAAGGCAGGTAAATGGCAGGCAGCCGTTGGAGAAGAGTGGGTACAATCAAGCAGGCAACAGGGAGAACCTTTGCAGCTAGGGACTAGCAGGAGCAAAAAGAAGGAAAGCCAGCAAGTGGAAAAGCAAGGAAAAGGAGAGAATGTGGGGGCAGGAAACCTTGCAACGGGAGCCAGGGAGACTAGCAGTAGTGAAAGGCACTTCCAGATGAAGTAGGAGGTGGGAAAGAGCTGGGAGGAGAGTGCTGAAGGGCCATCCCTACAGGAATGCAGCTGAAGAGGCAAGCAGAATGGAAGAGCTGCACAACAAGCTGGTCAGGAGCTCACAGACACAAAGCTTTGTGAGATCAAAGGTTCACAGTGCAGAAGGAGTGATATTCTTATTGGTTTACACCAAAGTGCTCCACCAGGGTGAAGAGAGTCAACCAGAAGATATGATACAAGAGACAAGAGATTCAGGCAACCTGGATTCACCTCCTGGCTCTGGCACAGGTTTCCTGTTTGACCTTGGGCAAGTCCTTTAATATACCCAGTGTCGTCCCCGTCCCCCTCCCCCCCCCCCCCCGGAAAATGGTGATCATGCTTCCCTACCTCACATGGGTGTGTTGTGAGGATAAAAGTCATTAATGATTGAAAGACACATTGATACTACAATGATGGGGGCCATAAAAAGTATCTAAATAGAATTACACAGAGAACAAACAATGCATTTCTAAGATGTAGTTGCACACTTCTCAGGTGTTGCTTTAAGTTGTTAGGTTGAATGCCCAGGGAGTTTAATCACCTGAAAAATTCAAATTACCATGAAATGTACTGTTTAGTGAGTTATTTCTATTATCCAACTGAACTGATATACTAAAATAAGAAAAACAGTAAGACCACTGCATTTAATGGAAATTATAGAAACAGGCATCTCAAATTGTTTGATAAGTTCCGAAGTCAACTAATCACAAAAAATAGACCCTCATTAAAATGTCTGCTTGTAGAAGCTAAGAAAGTTGCATATTCATATACATATTTTACAGTAATACAGATTGTCCATAGGACAATCTCCCAAAAAAAAAAAACCCTAACTAAATAATCACAGTGAGAAAATATTTAATGGCTTACTCTCTTGTTGCTGAATTAGCCGAAGAATGTTCATCTGTCGTATGGCAGTTTACTGTTTGCAAAGAAAAATGTTCTTTGGTGGATAGGGTTTCTTTTTCTTGTTCTGAGTTCATTGATTTTAAGGCCATCTTGCAATCCATATCTCTTAGGCTCTGCTGTAGTTCAACTGTGTTTATTATCTGATCCTCTTCACTCACAGAAACTGTAAGGTCACTGCTGCTATCTAAACTTTCATCTTCCAGCTCTAGTGTGTTTTCAGAGGGCCACAGACTATCTGTGTGTTGGGCTAGACCTGGAATAAAAATATGACAAGTATTGCCACCATAATAACAGGAGCATGACAAAAAATATACATTGCATTCACAGAGTCTAAAACCTCTGCCCCTTCTGCACATTTTTCCAAGGTTCTCCAAATATCCCAGTTTTCCTCTCCTTTATTCCTTTCGTCAACATTCTTGCCTCTCAAAGAACATCATGAACCTCTCTCTCAATAGATGTAGCACTTGTTCTGCAATGCTCAAAGCTCCGCCTGACTTGGAAATGAGGAACTGATTCCTCCCCTTAAGTAATATGTCAAACTATTATTATATGAGGGACTTGCATGCTACCTTACAGCACCCAGAAATTTCCCTGTGGCATACTCCTAACCCTGCAGGTACTCTCCCTACATGCTGACCCTGCTCTCCTTTTTGGAGAAACTCCCTTGTGACCTGTGTTCAACCTACTGAAACACTCTCTGAAGCTGCTATGCTTTTCTTTCTTTAGGGACTGCCCTAATGGGCTGGCCCCACTTCTTAACCAACCACAGGAATATTCCACGGCCTGCCAGGCAGTAAAGATTTCCCAAAGACCGTGGGCAGGTTCCTTCTAATAAAACTAAAATTAATGGAGATATCCCATCTCCTAAAGCTGGAAGGGACCTTGAAAAGTCATTGAGTCGAGCCCCCTGCCTTCACTAGCAGGACCAAGTACTGAAGTACTCCTGTTGATTTTGACCCGGATCCCTAAGTGGCCCCCCTCAAGGATTGAACTCACAACCCTGGGTTTAGCAGGCCAATGCTCAAACCACTGAGCTATCTCTTCCCCTGCTTGGTCTCATGTGTAATGTGTTCATGCAATTGCATGAATGGCCACATATTTCAACGTTTTGCCAAGAAGCTGTTAGTCAGTTAGTGCTGCATAAATCCATAAAAATGATCATTTCCTTAATATCTTTCAACTCCCTAGCTTGTCCACCCACTACCGAACCTCCTTCTTCATATCTGTGTATTATTCTATGCTTTCCTCACAAGGGGTGTTCAGTGGATCCCCTATGCCTCCTCTGGGCTGCAAGTGAAGGTATCCTCCCCAATCTAAAACAGCAACAAGGATTAAGACAGCCTCCTCCAGCAAACCGGCTCTGACATAATGGGGCAGAATGGCCTGAAAAACGATCTCGGGGAAGCAGAAGTGTGTTTGAAGAGGAGGCAGCTGTTGCCTGGGGCTTCTAAGCCGTGCAGGAGCAGAGCTCTCTGCCCGTTGGCTTGGAAGTTGGGCATGGCAGCTGATTCCCCTTGCTGCTCAGCAGAAGGAGGTTGCATTAATCTTCTAAGATGCAAATAAAAATAGACACTACTACCATTTTCACTTTCTGGTGCATTTTTAGAATTTCATGAAAATGTATCAAAGTTCTGTAATCAATTAACATTGCCATGAAACTCCCACGTTCCCACAAGACTCACTGCAGTATCAGTTATTTCTAAATTACCCAGTGTTCACAGGGTCTTGTGTGAGCTGCAAAACAGAACGTCTCCTCCCTTCCATACGCTGAGCTTCATTTTGATTTGAATTACAGTAGATTTCAGAAAAAGTATTTGATAGAATATAAGATCTTGTCATTATTTGTATTTTCTGTTTCCAGCATTCAGGATATGAATGAATGTAAGAGATAAGCTATTATTTTTATTTATTTCATGTTGCTTTTATACATATTATGCTACCATTTCTGAACAATAGAAAAGTACTCAAAAGAAAAACAGCTTCAAGTCACAATGTACTGCATAAACTCCTGCAGCTTAAAGCCTAGCTTGCATTCAGTTGTGGTACACGCAGCAGAGCCAAACTTCTTAATCACTTCCCTGTCATTCGCAGCATGAAAGATCAAACTTTTATGAGAACTAGAACAAGAAATTCAAACCTGGACTACTTTAACCTTAGAACGCTAATGTAGGTTTGACATCATAAAGACTTAGAAGCTCTCCCCCTACCCTCAGGGGAAATTTGAGGTGGTCACTGATCATTCTGATTTTGAACCAAACTTATAGTTTCCCTTAAGGTAGAAGTATTACATTCCGAAATTTAAAAGTATTTTTTCCAAAAATGACACTGACCACCTTAGCATTTCTTTGGGGAGCAAAAGGGGAGAGAACAGACATTCTGCCAAATCTGCTTTGCAAAGCCCTAAGGTTAATATAAGCCAGGTTGGTGCTGTCTTGTTCCACCTCAAAATAATGACAGTCTTTCATTAACTGGAGAAGCGGCAAATATGTCAAAGTGACAGTAGAGACGATGAAAAGCAAACAGAGTCCTGAAAGCAAGAGAAATGGAAAAAACCACAAAAAAGGCAACAACAGGATGCCAAAGAAGAGAACAAGAAGTATACAGAGTAATATGATGCGGCTGCCAGCTTTTGTCCAAAAAAATTGTGATCATTACATTGAGAGGCAGTAGCCCCTCCATCATTAAGGTTGCCAGTAATTTCCATTATAAAGCGCCATTTTAGCAATCCTTATATGGCTTAGAAAATTGGGTTAACCTGAAAATTGACATATTTACTGGAAAGGCAGAGGAGAATATTTCTGCTCGCTCTTAAGAGCAGTTTGATCAATTTTCTTGAGATACTCATCTCTACCACTTGAGCTAAAAATAATAACTCCATTAGCAGATAATAGTGGGTTGTTATCATTTGTACACCAAGCCACCAGAGGGTGCTAAGACACAGTTTCCCAGTAGATAGTTTGCTAGATAGTAGCACAAAACTGGGAATCATGGTTCCTGGGTTCTGTTCTCGGTTTTGGGGGCAGGGTGAAATATGGTTCTTCCACTAGTCCAAAAGGATATTTTGATTGTGGGAAACAGTGTTTGTGAATCATATGCCTATGAAGCATGGTTCTCAGCAGGGTATGGGACATTCAGAGAATAATGAGTAAGCATGTAATGAATTCATCTACATGTACAAATAGTCATTCCCAAATTTTATAACAAATCTTGTCTACACACAAAAGCTGTACTGCTTTAACTATACCAATACAGTTAAAGTGGATCAATAGCCCTAGTGAGGACGTAATTATATGATATAAAGGTGTTTCTTTATAGAATCATAGAATATCAGGGTTAGAAGGGACCTCAGGAGGTCATCTAGTCCAACCCCCTGCTCAAAGCAGGACCAATCCCCAGAGAGATTTTTACCCCTGATCCCTAAATGGCCCCCTCAAGAATTGAGCTCACAACCCTGGGTTTAGTAGGCCAATGCTCAAACCACTGAGCTATGTCTTATAGCAGTACGTCTTAATCCCCTTCCAGTATGGTAGAACTATATTGGTATGCAGGGTTTGTGCCAGTATAACTACATTAGTAAAAGAAGAAAATCACATGTATAACTGCCATATTAGTGTGCAGACCAAGCCTTAGTCAAATCTGGATAGATTTTCACAGTAATAGCAAATAGCACCTCTCTGCCCTCAGGACAAATTCCCTGGCAAATTTCAAGTTTCTCCTCCAAATTATCTGAAAATAGTGTATCATTGGCAAACCTACCTATTTTTCAGTAGCTTTATTCTCAGAAATAGATTAACTATTCGGCACAAACTTTCTGAACAAAATCAACCTGAGGCAGAGACCAAGCATGTTTTCCCAAGTAAGTAAAACAAATAACATTAGACTGGTTAATAGAAAGATCTGATACTACAGTACCTTAGTAAAAATTGTGGACATAGCAATAAAAACACCTTTCTGCCCTTGTGAAAGGCAGTAAAAGAAGGACTATCAATGAGGTCTTGGATCTCAAAGACTTTCCTACTAGCTAAAGTTATGGTCAATAGAAAGACCACCTTCAAAAAAAGATATGGGAGAGAAAAATCACTTTGTGGTTCAACGAAAGCACCCAAAGGCCTAGTGAAAACCAAATTCCATAGTCACGTCCCTTGATAATCTGTGGGTACCAATGTATCAATAGGCCTGACTTCCAACACCTGACCCACACCAAAAAAAAAAAAAAAAAAAAAGAGAGCTGGGATTGGAAAAAATAAAAATATCAGTTCTTTGGAGAGACCCAGCAGACCTGGATATTCCAGATGATGTGCCCATGCCAGAGCTATCAGGTTAAACTGTGATTTGCCCTACCAAAAGAAAGGCATGTGTCAGCAAACTGGATCCCCATCTATTCTAAAGCAAAACCTTACATGTTTGGTATTGAGGCTGGTCACAGAGAAAAGCCTATTTGGATTAGCTAATTTGGCCACGATCAAGTTCCTCACAGAGTTCTTAATGGTCTTGTGTGTGGGTTGGTACTACTGTGAATCACGTCTTTGGTCACACTAATCAGATGCACCACTAATGGGGACACTGTTCCAAATGCACCATTCTCACAGACAAACCATTGTAACAGAGGAAACCGAGATCCCTTGCTACCCCAAAACCAAGACAAAGTCCAAGGAAACACACTTCTCTGCTGGGATTCTAAGGGCATGTCTACACTACGAAATTAGGTCAAATTTATAGAAGTCGGGTTTTTTTAGAAAAAGGAGTCCTCTTAACTCTTCCACAGCTAAGCAGCTTGGCGTGAAACAGCTGCAGAACTGTTCTGTTGCCAGGGCCAGTAGCAGCAGTTGGGACCTCTGCAGGCTCCCTGTGTGGAAAGTTTAGGGCTTCGGAGCTGCAAAGTGGCAGATTCGTTGGCTCAGCTTCAGCACTTCCCCAGCACTGCAGCTCACAGACACAGCAGACGAAGACTCCACAGTAGCGTCTAGCGGTGCCAACCAAAATCAGCGCCCCACTGTGGTAAGCAGTAAGAAAGAGTCAGAGACAGTCCCTGCACCAGACAGACAGACAAGACACCAAGGGAAGAAGGGGAAACAGAGGGGAAGTGTCTTGCCAAAGTGACACAGCCAGTCAGTGGTAGAGCCAGGAACAGAATCCATGTCTCTTGACAATCAGGGGAGTGCCCTGTCCACTAGGCCACGCTGCCTGCTCCACAGCACACAACAGCTGCAGACTCTTCTTGCACTGCCCTCCACAGCCTGTTAAACTGAGCCTTAGCAGTTCCTTCCCATTTGGGCACTCAGACCCTGTGGTGATCAGTGTATTCTGAAAACCTGACTCAATGGGGGAAAGACAGCACTTTGCCCACAACAAGGCCATCACACAAATACCATCGTCATACCTGGGAAATTGTCTCTTGGCTGTTTGTTTCCAGAAACAAGTTGTTCAGGAGCAGACACCAATGGGATCGGCTGTTTAGATCTTTCTTTATTTGCTACAAAATGCTCCTTTGTCACCATTTCTTCTACTGAGCTGCTACAACAGTCACTCTTCAAATCAGTGATTCGGTTCTCTGGACTTAATCTTTCATGTAACAGGGAGTTGAGCTGAACAGATTTTTTGCTTTCTACTAAATTACTATTGCCATTATGTGGATTGCTTTCTATCTCTAAGCAATGAGTTCTTCCATTCTCAGATGATACACTGGATGTGACTGGCATTTTCTCACCCATCTGGAGATATGTCTTCCCATCTATTTTGTCAGACTTATTTAAGCACCGTATATCACTATTAGTTTGTACTACATAGCTGCCTGTCATATTACTGCTCTGTGCTGCCTGTCTGCATGAATGTGGGTCAGAAACTGAAAAGCTCTTTGTGGGCTGGGAAGATTTCTGCTGTGTACTGAAATCTTCAATGCTTGAGATGGCTGACATTTGGCGGCCCATAAAGATTGTTGCTGGATGATACAATCCTCTTGACGTGGCTGTCGTGGTGTTAATTCCTGCCTGTCTTGCAACCGGCAGCATCTGAAAAATAGAAGTTGAGATGGCTTAAGAATGAATTTCATGTAGTAAATGGCATTTCTTAAAGGTTCTGTGTTAGTCTTTGAAGAGCAAATGTTCTTTATAATTTAAATATTTTTCTGTCGTATTATGCTAGTCCACATATAAAACGTTCTCTTTGTCCATTTATTTTATAAAACTAAAATAAGATTGAATGACCCAATTCCTGCAAGATATTGAGTGCCTTGTACCAGGTACTAAGCACCCTCCACTTCCAGGGAAGCCAAAAGGAGATTAAGTCTGTCAGGACTTCATAGGAGGCAAACAACACCTTGCAGGATCCAGACCAAAGGTAGCTACGCCAAGAGAGAAATATTGGCAAACAAATATCAAGCCTATATTTAGAAAAAATGGACAATGCTAATGTTGCCATTAGGTTTGTTAATTGCTGAACTACACGAACAAGAAAACAGCTTTAACTGCTATTAAGAGTCTTCACGGCATTTCACTTAATGTACAGTATTTTGCATGGAAGGGTAAGAACATTCTGTCAAATGGCATATTAAACAAAGCTTATGTCAATTATAGTAGTTTAACATTCTGGGCAATCATTTATTCTCTATAGTTTTACACACAGAAAGCCCATGATTTGGAAGCCCAACTGCCCAATTTCACTTTTTGTAAAAGAGTGTTTATGAAAGGTTCTGGAGTGATAGCCTAGAAACTGAAGTCTGCTATCCAGAAAGCAAGTTCTCCATATACAGTTGTGATAAAACATTCTCCATATTCTCTTTCCAACTCGCTTGAATCTTCATCTGGAGGATCTACCTTCAGTTTGGTGGTTGCAGGAGAGTAGTTAGTCATGTACTCTTCATAACAGCAAAATCACAGCAATGAAAGGTAGAGTGCAAACTATTTTTGAAGTGTTTCTTTCACAAAGAAATGGCTACTTTTTTTATATATAGTTGCTTTTATACAAAAGTTAAAATGCAATGAAATGTATCCATGATTCACAAAAGCAGCATGTGTTAAGGCATAAGCCAAATGCTAACTACCTGGGGCTAAGAAGAAGTTTACCATCACACCATTGGGCCACCTTTTTCTGATTCTGAAGGATCTTTTGACCTGACTGAATGAGAAGGATGCAGATACCACCGCCACTCCTACAGCCAAACCCTACACAACACCTTGGATGTAAGTTTTAAGATTCCTGATACTCTATCCCTTCTGTGACATTATTTTATTCTCTCTCACACCTATCCTTCTTTGGGCTTCTTCTAATCAACTTTTAAATTAGCCGAGCTCCATATTATCACTCTGATCAGCACAGCAGGCTAAAGCAGTGTAAGCAACCTTACCCCAGTATGAAGGACCAAACCCAAACTGGGGAATTGAGGTGGGTACAGATGGTTAAAGCACACCTGTTGAAGACTGACCTGACTATACGCTATAGCTTGCTTGCATCACATCAACAAAGTAAGCATTAGGGAGAGAGAAGTTTTTTTTCTTTCATTGCTGCCCTTTTCTCCCTCTTGTATGTCTGTCTCAATAGCAGGAACAACAACAGCTGTGCCAAAAATCCACCAGTGAATCACTTCTTTCTTCTCACTAAGAAAGTCTTCTGGTAGCCGCAGGAGACAGTTCCTCTGAAGGACTTGGCTGAACTTAAGTGAAAAATTTTCCAAAACGAATGACCACTTAATTTCTAAATTTCAAGTACTTTAAAGTTTGTTTTGGTTTTCTATGTGTGCTTAATAAATGTAACAGATTTCTATGGAATGGTTACTAGAAGAA
Organism: Malaclemys terrapin pileata; assembly: GCF_027887155.1. Classification (NCBI taxonomy): domain Eukaryota; kingdom Metazoa; phylum Chordata; order Testudines; family Emydidae; genus Malaclemys; species Malaclemys terrapin. The sequence continues at coordinate 5,138,822 of NC_071507.1, forward strand.
GTAGTAGACCAGTGTCAGTATAAACAGATCTTGAACCAAAATTAGCTGATTAATGTTATAATAGTAAGGGAAGGATTCTAATAACATTTTAACACTTTTGAGCATGACAACACAACAGAACCCCGCAGATTGCGCCATTGTTGCATCCTCCATCCTTTTTCATTGGGTGGTTTTATTTGTCACACAGGTTCAACTACTACCTCTCTGTGGAAGGGTCTTAAATTTACCTAGTCTGGTAACTTCAGAGAACAGCTCTTTTTTTTTTTTTTTTACACAAACGAAAGAAAATCCAATAACTCCATAAACTAAGTTATTCGCAGAAAGATTCAGAGTATGTTACTCAGATTAAGCTTACAATTTATTTCATCACTACTACTTTGGGTTCCTCTTTATTATCCTTTGGGTCTGATTTTCTGCTCTCATATTTATCCAGCAAATGTTTTATGGATTTAGTAGTGGCTTCTGGATTTAGTGTTCCAAAACAGAATTTATCAGCTCTGCATGTTATAGCAAAAGTTGCCTTGCTAGCAAACTCCTTTTTGATTGTAAGAATCTCTCTTCATCTGCTTTGAATTTTTAGAATTTGAAAGATAAGGATTGGTCCCTGTGTAGTTTTTCACCAAGCAGCAAAATAAAAGAAGGGAAAAGGAGGTACATTTTGTGGGAAGAGAGTTAACTAAAATTATAAAATCAGTTATAGAATCTCACACAACTCTCATTGGCAGCTAAGACACATTTGAAGTCAAATCTCCACAGGGAAACATCAAATGAATTTATCCATTATGCCCTCTCAATTGCCATCTTTTCTGTTTGTTTTACCCAGGTATTTCCTCTCATTCTCCACAATACACACACAAAATATTGCCCTTCTTAAAGCACTTTTCTTTAACAAGAAAAAAAAATGTTTACTTTCCAAATGAATCAAAATTCAGCTACTTTGCAATGAGGATACAGTCTCACCTGGAGCGTTCGGTTGACATTGTACTAGATGAGACACCTGAGATACAGCCCAGGCCAAACTTCTCATCACTAGATCACTACAGGTCAGCGTTAATTCCCAATGAGCCATTCCAGGGGAGGTGGCAGCATGAAGCTTCATTGGTCAACATTAAGTCCTATTATTCAGCATGAATGTCCAGCAGTCCATAATCTCATTGTGCCTAGTTTGATTCCTTGATGTCCTCTGATATTTGGCACTACAGCAACCTAGATCAGGGATCTGGAGAACCTAGAGTTTTATTCAGTATAGTTTCTGTGCTTTGAAGGTTAGAAGCTTCCATATTCTGTGCTCCATTTGTTAAGGCGTCTATGCTGGAGGCTGAGTTCCTACTCTATGTATGTCTACAAGCTCTGCCATAACTACGTATTGACTCCTCACCACAACAACAAAAAATAGGCAATATGTAGGTCTGTGCAGTAGGCTGCACTGGTAAACCAATTCGCTAACAGATATGAGGCAGCATTGTCATATGAGGTCTTCTGTTTTCCACAAATTAGGATGCTTCACTGCTGAGAGGTTTTTGCAAGGTTTCATTATTACAATGCCATTGTCCTGAAAGACATGGAGTTCCCGGGGTAAACAGTTTCCAAAGCATCAAAAGACCAGGGCTTTTGTGACTCAAAAAACCCCACAATGCGCTGAAGGTTGCAGAAGCCAGACTTCATGGCGCACACAGCTCAGAAATCCAGAGCTGAGAGGGCTTCCTCTAGGAAAAGACACCCGCCCCATCCCAAGCTACACAACTCCGCCAATAGATAGCTGCCACGGCACTAGAGGAGGGAGGAATTATGCTCAGAAAGTCACAGAATTCTCATTTTTCAAGAGGGAGGATGAGGTTACTGAGGGACAAACTAACCCAGGGATGAAATTCCTCAAACATGGAGACTCAGAGTAGTTTAAAGATCTGATACACACAAGGCTTGCAGAACACTGGAGTTTCAATGGAAGGTAATTTGCTCAGCACTGAGCTCCCTAAGCTCTAGGCACTGCCATCGTGGTGTTTTCAATGTAAATGAGTATCTCTGGAACATTGGTGCCAATCCACATCATCTATCTCAGTCTTTGGTGCCAGTGATCGTAGATATTTAGGCTATTTGGTGTATTAATGGTGTATTCCCATACCTGAGCAATTCTTTTTAGGTGCTAATTCTGAGAAACTGTTCAAGATTGAGATGTCAGTAGAGGTGGTTTTGGAACAAACTGAAAATTAAACAGTAATAAGTCACCAGGGCCAGATGGTATTCACTCAAGCGTTCTGAAGGAATTCAAATATGAAACTTCCAAAATTACTAACTGTGATATGTAACCTATCATTTAAATCAGCCTCAGTACCAGATGACTGGAGGGTAGCTAATGTAATGCCAATTTTTCCAAAAAGGCTCCAGAGGTGATCCTGGCACTTACAGGCCAGTAAGCCTAACTTCAGTACCAGGCAAATTGGTTGAAACTATAATAAAGAACAGAACTATCCGACACATAGGATTAACACGATATATTGGGGAACGAGTCAATGCAGCTTTTGTAAAAGGAAATAAACAGATTAAATACAAACTAAAAAGTTTTATGTCCGACTAGAAGCCAGGGAACTTATCCTATAAAGGATACCAGGCATCTACCTCAAGTTGGATGGGCAATGAAAGCCAGAGCTGCAGTAGTTGGAAACTGTTGTACAACTCCAGGAGGGAGATCCTTCATTGGCTGCAGTCAGACAGGAACAGACTACAGTATTTCAAGACCTCTAAAGTACCTGTAGCATTTTCAGAGAGGGTTGAGGAAGGGTTGACTCAGAGAACCAAAGGCTTATAGAATTTAGGGAGTTCTCATTTGATTCATACTGTAGGCACAAAACCCACAAGAGAGAATCCTGTAACAATATCTTTAAAGGAATTTAATTTCTCCCCCAACACCATCCTTCATTCTCTCTTACTTTGGCTACCAAGGTGATGTTTTGAAAAGGACCACGCTTAATTTATGTTGCATCCTCTTCTCCTGGTATCCCCAAAGAAAGAAAATCCAAAACACAGAACATACAAAAAAAAAGGGGGGTTTAATCTTATGGATAGAAAAAAAAGTTTTTGTGGGCTTGTGGGCTGTTAGTTTTATTTTATTAACAAAAAAATTAGCTAAAATCATAACAAAACCCCTTCTTGGATTCCTTAACAATTAGATGTTTCCCAGCATATGATAAGAGAAGCTGACATATGTTAGATTGGAACAGTTAGATAAATGCAATAGGTAAATTGTGACATGGGCTATCTACAGGATGTTTGAAGAACGGATGCTAAGGGCCAGATGCCTCCTCCACTTCCAGAAACAGTAGGCCCGTGATGGGAGGCTTCTCATAGCCACTCTACCCCACAGAAATACCTGCCTTTGACCTCCTCCCTATCACATTAAGCACCTTTTATAGAAAGAAAAAAATGGGAAAATAAAACACACCTATACAAATACATTGCTAAACAGACACTCAATTTAGTTACAAAAATTCTAAAATATAAACCTATATCAGCTTGTTTCTTCTGACTCGTCAGACAACAATGCAAGAGCTTCTCAGGGCAAAGTGCTGCTAGAAAATCCAAATCTGTGTCTGTTTACAGTTAAGCCCCCCAGATGCCTTCAGTCCAGTCCTGTCAGGCTTTTGAAGTCCAAGTACTGCATGTCACCATTCACATTTTGAAGTCCAAGTACATTAACATCCAGTGCAGTTTATTCAAAAACCAAACCTATTCCTTCCAAATACCAGTTCTGACTAAGGTTTCTTCCTGTCCCCAAATATATATGAATATTAGACAATATTCTCTTGAAGTTTCTACTTCCAAATGTATTCTCTCAATAAGTTCCATACACAAAGGATATACATCTTCTTCGCCTTCATGTCTTGCATTAGTATCCTTAATGATTCTCAGATACCACTTTTAAGCAAGCCAAGCATTTCAGATCCTGTTAATTGGGTGACCTCTCCTAGCTGTATTTCTCAGACTAAACAGTAAAATATGATGCTTATTTTCCCCCAACACTACAGTTTATTCAGATAAAAATAAATCATGTAAGAGCCACATATATCATTTAGGTAAAGGCAGACAGAATTAAAATCGGATATACTGTCATTACTTGCGACAACCTGCTGTACAATTTTAATAAGGTCTTGAAAAAGATGTGGCACTTTCTCCTTGGCTTTTGTATAGAAATACTATAATTCTACATAGGCTATGATCCTGCAGTACTCAGCCAAGCAAAATTCTCCCTGAAGTCAAAGAGAGGAATGCGGGTCAGGCCCATCCCTCTGTTGGAGTGCTGGTCCAAAAGGCAATAGTTGTAAGGTAAGCCATAGTATGCAACTAATCAATCAACGCAATTTGCACACTAGATTCGTATTAGTTTCTGCTTTGGGGATTATTCATGTCACCCTCCCACAAACAACAGAAACTGGACTTTCTGCAGGAAAAAAGTATAGGCAAGGGCAGTGGAAGAGGTGAAATCCAAGTCCTTATCAATTTATCAGTGTGCAGTGCAGCTCCCTGCAGCCATTGGTTTGGCCTACAAGTTGAAGAAGCTTCTGTTGCCTGCCTCCAAAATGTATGCGGGCAATAGAGCCGTAGGCTCCAAATAGCGGCAGAGTCCATAGCCCTTCCCATCCACAATACCACCCTGGGTGTCATCCGCCTCATGGGGAAACGGTCTGTGCCACCACTCTGCTACTGGTCACAGTTTCACTGCAGGACTTTAGAGTGACGCTGATGGCACTGCACAAGCCCCAAGCACCAGAATGAATTTCATCTTCTTTACTTATCTGAATGAAAGAGAATTAAGGTCAACTTAAGAATGGGGAGGGAAAAGGCATGATTACACTCAAAAATAGTGCCAAATTAAAAACATGCTTGAAAATGCAATGTGACGTAAACAAGTGGGGACATTCTTCAGGTTATTTCTTGCAGAAAGATCCATAAAAAAAATCAGAATTACAACCACCAACCAAAAGGATATTTTGTTTTAAGTTGCACTATGTGTTCATGTGACCCTCTTCTCGGATAAGCTAAAACCTCTCTCTAAGCATCATAACCACAGAACAATTTAAAGAAGCCATCTTTGTATTTCACAGCAAATAAACCTTTCCCCCCCCCCATTTTAACTATAATTGTAATGCAATGTAAACTGACAATTTTTGGTTCATATTAAGCTTCCTAATATTACCCAAAACGTTTCACTATTTTGAATGGGGAAAAAAGTTTTTTGGAACCATAGCAACACTAATTTCTGGTATTTATATAACAAGTACAATAAATGAAAAAAATTCTATAGATTAAAATGTCTATCTTCTATGAAAATTATTTTCAAACCAAATGTTATTTAAAAAATAGAAAAATTCAGCATTTGAGAACTCTAACTCTAGGACTTCCTGTACATCTAAACTGAATATATGTAATTCATGCATTCTTAAAGGCCTGCTTATATAGGTCAAGGTTGCCAGATCCATTGCTTTGTATATTATAGTTTAAAGAATGCTCTAAATTCAAGGTTTTTAACTTTTTAATCTATGGGTGAAAACTTCCCATAAACTCAGATTAATGCCTGCTAATGCACTGAAGAAAGAAAAACGAAAACCTTCCTCCCACTATAAAAACAAAATAGTGTGGCCTCTGTTTCTTTTCTGATAAGAGTCTTAAATACCAAACAGTTAACTGCATAATAACATTTACTGGCAGCCAGGCAGCCTGCTTAGCAGATATATAAAGCAGGTAAAAGGAGAAAAAGTTAATTTCTTGGCTGAATGATTCCATCGGTAGCTATAGGGCAAACTAGAAAGTCTTTTAGTAAAGTAGCAGTTGATTCTTCTATCAATCTGCAGCACACATACTCTTCCAAGGAATGCATTAAATATGAAAATCATATCCCGTTATCATCTGTTTCCAGCTTTCAGCCCAGTAAGCTTTTCTTAATGAATGCTGTAGCCTAAGGGACAAGCATGCTGTTGGCTTTTCTGAATAATGGAGTGATTCTACCATTTTTGCTTATTACAATATCGACTAGCTGAGGGGGTTTCACACATAGTCACAAGTGACTACTCTTGCCAGCATGCTCCAAGTTATTACAAGATGTTTTTAGACATTTCATCTAAAAGAGCTTTACTGCTTTTAGTGAAGAAAACAGCTATGGTCTTGAACTGTATCATTTATACGGAGATAGGAGGAGGGATTAGAAGGCTGCATTACTGCAGATATAGAGCAGAATATATTTAAGTATTCCTTGTCAGTCTTTTTGTCTGTTGCTTAGATATGCAATCTTTTTTTTTTGCTTCTTCTGAGAAAAGGTCAAAATGTACAAAATTATGAATATGACATAAATCAATTACTACATTTTGTGTACTTTCATTAAGAATATTTTTCAGAGGTTAACATTGTTTTCACAATCTTTGGTATTAAAATATAAAAATATCAGCTGACCAGAAACAAACAAACATCGGTCTTTTTCTTCAGTCTATTATGGTTCTCTTTTTACCCGGATAAAAATATTAGCGCAATTTTTTCAATTCATCTACTTGATTTTGTTGTTAAAGCACTGTTTCACAATATAAATGATATGGCAAAAATTCCACACTAAAAAGGCATTTTGCAACAACCACCATTTACTGAATGGTACACCTTAGAGGAAAACCCCTAAGTGTTCTTCAAGTGACAAAATATATATAGTTTTCCACTTATTTTCCATTACCTGCTCATTGTTATCTTCTTTGTCACCTTTTATTGGCATGCTATTCTTCTGAAGTGACAGCATACTTTTAATTTCTCCTTCATATTGTACCTACATATAAATAGACCCATCATATAAATGATTTATGTATTATAAAAATGTAGTCATACATACACACACAGATCAACAAATACTTATATGGCACAATTTGTACAGTAATCAAAGAAATCAAGGGCATAAAAGTAATGAACTGGAATCTACTAAGATTTGTTATTCACAAAGATATAATCTTATCTGAGAAAAATAAAGATGTTTATAACAGCTCATAAGAAAACATCCAAAGACACCCTTCCTTTCTAAATATGTTTTAGTTTCCAGGAAAAACATGTTGTATGTGGCTTGTGCATCCTCCTGTGGGTTTTCATGTCTTCACTCGTTTCGTGATTCTAAAGAGTAAGAACAACTTGTGGACTCAGACATTTATTCATCATGTTTTTTTATAATTCCAGATTATTTTGGCTATATCTACATAATGACTTAGCTGCTTTGCGGAGAAATGCTGAGCTTTAAATTTTGTATTGGTTTCTGTAAGTCAGTTTACAATCCGCTGAGCTATTTGAACGAGAAAATATACTGCAGATGTTACAAAGAGCAACACAGCTTGAAAAAAACAACTTGCTCTAGTGTTACTAACAAAGAACTACATAAAAATGTCTTCTCCTCCACTACATTGTTTAATTGACCAAAAGTAATGCAGTCATAGAAGGACTATTGCTTAAAAGCTAAGCATATACAGCACCTATAATTAGTACTGTATGATAGTAATTGTAAACCTTAAGAACAGATTACACTGGTCCTGAGTGGGTGCACTTCACTATGTATTTGGAATCGGGTAGTATACAGGGAGAAATACATCTGATAACTAATCAACGTGGACAGCTCTGCACTTTAATTCTCAATCTGCATATATAAAGTGTTATTTTCCAGATACATTTGTTCATAAAATTTGAAATAACACAAGGAAAAAAAGTCTATATTCAACCAAGCATTTTACACCTGGTGCTCAAAACGGATGAAATGTTTAACTACTCAGTTTTCCCAAAAGCTTAAATAAATTATTTCAGTTAAGCTTCCAAGAGTTATTGAACAAACTGCAGGAGTACATGGAAACAAGTTAAGCTTTTTTGGTAAAGAAAAGTAGTTGATAACAATAGCCATTTAATACGCTGTACGTGGAGTTAAGCTAATTCACTCCTAAGGGCATTCTCTCGCCACCAAAAAAAGTGTTAAAAATTAATAACTTAATTTGTGCCTGCACGTCATTACCAGTTTGAATGATTACTATTTTCTATTTCAATACTATTTGAATGATTACTATTTAATTCTCTATTAATCCATTTAATCCTGAAAATTGCCACAAATAGGAAATCAGACAGTGGAATCATTCCAACAGTATTGCACAAGGGCTCTATGAGCTGTGCTTTGTCCAAGTCGCTGAGTAAAAATGGCACCAACCCAGTAAAAAAATGAAATGATGGTATAAGAACTTCTAAATAGGAGTACTGAAGACATCACGTACAGAACAGTATATAGAGTAATTGGGGTCCACATCAGTTCATTTACAACATTTCTCTACTTATACTGGACCCACTTTAAAAAATAAAATAAACAACCCAATATCATAATGTGTATCACATTTTGTTTATAAGGACACACTGAATAATGCACCAGTCTGAAGGATATCTATATCCTTAGGTGCCAATCTTGCCTGTCCCAACGACAGGTGCATACAGTCTGTAGCTGTTAACAGTTCTACTCTGCAGAAGAGGTATGGTGCAAGTCAGCCCATGCAAGGAGTTAGAAACCAAACATGCTCCACAAGACACCACCTACAGCAAAGCATAGGTGGGATTTGGGGCATAGCTAACAGATCTCCAGCTATGTGGGGAAAGAATGTTCTGCAGCTGCAGCTCACAGACTTAAAAAAAAGTTAACAGATATAAGCCAGAGGTAGCTATGAAAAAACGTTATTAGGATGGGGATGCAGGCATAGGATGTTAGCAGCATGCCCTGACTTATTAAAGTGGAAGTCAATTGCCACCTATGAACACATCCTAAATTTCCTCCAAAGACCCTCTCTGCCTCTGAAGAATTTTATATAGGTGGGTCAGCCACTAGAACCTGAAAATTATTCTTTCTATAAACTGAAGTCACTGCCACCAGGAAAATGACCTTCCGAATCAGAAATTTAAGTGCAAAGGTATTGGAGTTGAAAAGGAATTTTCATCAGCATGAAAAATTCTAATCAAACCATTTCAAAAATGATATAGCCAAAATAGAGGGTGTTCCAAAAGAGGCAACAAGAATGATTAGAGGGATGGAAAACTTCCATATGAAAAGAGAATACAAAGCTTTACCTTAAGATGAATAGGCCAAAGTGTGACAAATGTATAAAAAGTAAGGAATAGTATAGAGAAGGCAGATCAGGCATTGCTAGTCACCCTTTTTATAATGTAAAAACAAGGGGGCATCAAATGAAATGAAAGGCAGCAAATTTTTAAAAGTGATTACAAAGAAATACATTTTTACACAGTGTAAAATTACCGAGTGGGACTTTTTGCCACAAAAAGCTTTTCTTTGATAAACAAAAAAACAAAAACTTTTCAGGTGGTTTTTTTTTTTTTGGACAAAAAGTCAAAAAATTTCATAAAATATTGACCAGACTGGTAATTATGATGATGCATTATTACGGCCTCCGTAGATTATAGAATCATAGGACTTGAAGGGGCTTTGAAAGGTCATTTAGTCCACTCCCCTGCACTCATGGCAGGACTAGGTATTATCTTCTAGACCATCCCTGACTGGTATTTGTCTAACCTGCTCTTAAAAATCACCAGTGATAGAGATTCCACAACCTCCCTAGGCAATTTATTCCAGTGCTTAACCACTCTGATAGTTAGGAAGTTTTCCTAATGGCGAACCTAAACCTCCCTTGCTGCAATTTAAGCCCATTGCTTCTTGTGCCTATCCTAAGAGGTTAAGAAGAACAATTTTTCTACCTCCTCCTTGTAACAACCTTTTATGTACTTTAAAACTGTTATGTCCCCTCTCAGTCTTCTCTTTTCCAGACTAAACACACACAGTTTTTTCAATCTTCCCTCATAAGTCATGTTTTTTAGGCCTTTAATCATTTTTGTTGCTCTTCTCTGGACTCTCTCCAATTTGTCCACATCCCTCCTGAAATGTGGCACCCAGAACTGGACAATGCTCCAGTTGAGACCTAATTAGAGCGGAAGAATTACTTCTCGTGTCTTACTTACAACACTCCTGCTAATACATCCCAAAATGGTGTTCGCTTTTTTTGCAACAGTGTTACACTCTTGACTCATATTTACCTTGTGGTCCACTATGACCCCCAGATTCCTTTCCACAGTATTCCTTCCTAGGCAGTCATTTCCCATTCTGTATGTGTGCAACTGATTATTCCTTCCTAAGTGGAGTATGTTGTGTTTATCCTTATTGAATTTTATCCTATTTACTTCAGACCATTTCTCCAGTTTGTCCAGATCATTTTGAATTATAACCCTATCCTCCAAAGCACTTCCAACCCCTCCCAGTTTGGTATCATCCGTAAACTTTATAAGTGTACTCTCTATGCCATCATCTAAATCACTGATGAAGATACTGAACAGAACGGATCCCTGCAGGACCCCACTTGTTATACCCTTCCAGCGTGACTGTGAACCACTGATAACTACTCTCTGGGACCAGTTTTCCAACCAGTTATGCACCCACCTTATAGTAGTTCCATCTAGGTTGCATTTCCCTAGTTTTTTTATAAGAAGGTCATGCAAGACAGTATCAAAAGCTTTAGTAAAGTCAAGATATAGCACGTCTACTGCTCTTCCCCCCCACCCCCACCACCCCACAAGGCTTGTTACCCTGTCAAAGAAAGCTATCAGGTTGGTTTGACAAGATTTGTTCTTGACAAATTCATGCTGACTGTTACTTATCACCTTATTATCTTCTAGATGTTCGCAAATTGATTGCTTAATTATTTGCTCCATTATCTTTCCGGGTTTAAAATTTAAGATGACTGGTCTGTAATTCCCTGGGTTGTCCTTATTTCCCTTTTTATAGATTGGCACTCTATTCGCCCTTTTCCAGTCTTCTGGAATCTCTCCCATCTTCCATGACTTTTCAAAGATAATCGCTAATGGCTCAGATATCTCCTCAGATGTCACATAAGTATTGCTTAATAAATCAACTAAAATTAAAGTAGTACTATTTCTTATCAAAGACAGTTATTAGATTTCAGCTTTTCCAAATTGCTCAGGAGTGGGTATTAAGACAATATGTTAGAAACAGCACCAATCAATATACCTAAAGAGCAAGGATTTTTACTTCCATTGGCTCATTTAGTGTAGATCTGAAAGTATTTCAGTTGCAAAGTTACCATTTTTAAAAACTAAATACCCTCCATTATATATACACAGTTAAAAACTTCTTTCTGTCTGCATGTGCGGTATGTTATTTACAGTTCTGATCCATTTCATTACAAACATTTCGTTAAGATAAAAACAGAAATATTCATTCTTTTACTTTACTGTAAGGCATAAGATGGATCATTGCTATTTTACTAAGAGCAATGCAATCTTAATAATCATTCAACCTATACAAAGAGCAAATATTAAAAATACACAATTACAATAAAAAATTAGGGAGAGGAAAAAAAGGAACCCCACCACAACTACATACACCCAAACCAATTGGACTACATAGGAAAAAGTAAAAATCTACTTGAGTTTGTGAATGGAGGAGATTGGCAGCCAAGTGGATTCATCAAATTTTTATTTAAATGTGAAAAAAAATTATGGAGATTCTGGGGCTTACGTACAACTGATCTTTCTTTCTCAGAGTACTCATGAAGTGAGTATTACACATTATTTTTATTCCTACAAGCATAAAGTTTTTTCATTACCATAAAAACTTTAGGGTCAGAGGAGTTGTATGTCCATTACCTTCCATAATAAGTTACTGATGACCAAAATGACACAGCCTTGGGGCATCATGTGAGCCAGCAACCAATAATGCAGATAGTAATGATATCAAAAGCAGAACAGGCTTAAGCGCTAGTTTCATAATCTCCTTCATACTAAGAAAATGTCTCTCTTTATAAAACTGGCATAATTTGGTTACATTACATTCAGTGAGATCCCCAATGAGTTCTTTTGCGTAATCAGGGCTGCAAACACAGCTGGTAAGGGGTCTGACTGGGGAGAGAGGCTGGGAGATATCATATTTCTTTTTGATTCTACATGAAACAGCACTCAAAGATGAGATTAAAAAGTATAAATTCTACAATTTTCTGGTTCCACTTAATCTGGACATTTGATGCTAAAATGTTCCTATTAGTTCACTTTCCATCTATACTCAAAGTACATGAGGTAAAGCATCCCACGGGGCTATTTCCCTACATTTATCACCCCAATAGCAAAGTTTACAGTTCTCATCAACTTTGGAAAAGTGTGGTTTCTTCTGAATCACATTTCTCTGTTGCTGTGCCTGCCATCAAAATATTAGCACAGAACTGGCTTTTAATGAAAAAAATATGGCATTATAACCAACAAGAATGAAGCATGCAAATAAATTGCAGAGCTAATCTGAGGTCACAATTAATCTTGTCACTAAACAATTAACTGGTGATAAATCAGCAGCAGTAAAGAAAGGCAGGAGAAGGCTGAACCACGTCTAACATAACAGCCTCATCAGTCAATTAAGGCTGGGTCCACACTACAGACCTGTATTGGTATAACTACATCGCTCAGGGGCATGAAAAATCCACATTCCTGAGCAATGTAGTTATATCAAGCTAATCCCCTGTGTAGACAGAACTATGTCAATGGGAGCTTCTCCCATCAACATAGCTACTGCCTCTCAGGGAGGTGAATTAACTACACCGGTGGGAGAAGCTTTTCTGTCAGCATAGTAGCATCTTCACTAAAGCAGCACAGCTGCACCGACGTAGAGCTGTACGTGAAGACAAGCCCTTAAAACTCTTCAGATGGCATCAGCAGAGGCAATAGAGAAAAGTCAGAGGAAAAGTGATGAGCAAAGGAGGACAACACCAATTATGGCCATCCTAGGATGGTCTTCCAGCTGGTTTCATGACGTTTTTAATTTTGCGATGTCAAATGTAATGATGTTTTGTTACAAAAGTGGAAAAACATCTAGTGAAAAATTAAAAATCTTATAAAGAAATCATTAGGAAAATTTTGCATAACCTTCCCAATGTTCCGATTTAACTGATCATAGAACAGCAGCATCTACTTGGCTAATAGTTGGCCTGATAACATTGAACTACAGTATTATTGCAAACACATGGGGCAATCCTGCAAGGTGCTGTGCATCCTCAATTCCTCCTTGCTTCCAAGGGATTTGAGAGCACTTGGCACCTCACAAGAGAAACTCAGCACTTCACAGAACTAAACCCACAATCTATAATAAAGCATTAATAACTACTCATTTGTCTACAAGGTCACATCAGCTCATTTCAGTTTTCCCTACTCCCAAAGAGACAAATATTAAGCATTGCAAAAATATGTTACTAGGATTCACTGACATCTGAAATCTTGAGTTGCATAACAAAGTCAATCTAGTTTCCCCTATATTATTACAACTGTTGTTATGGTATTTAAACAAGTATTACCTTCAATTTCTGAAGTGCCTCTGAACTTGTAAAAGTCCTAATATGAGCTTCGACACGATCAAACTCCTTTAAAAATTCTTGGTTTCGCAACACAGCATTTTTTTGTCGTTCACATATTTCTTTCAAGTATTTTTTGAGTTTTATGAAGTTTATTTTCGCTCTAAGGGGGGAAAATAACACTTTTTATGATGTAAAATGAAATCAGACATAACAATTTGAATCAGTTTATATATGGGAGACAGATTTTTAAAAAATGCTAGTACAGTATTCAGTATTACTCTTTTTCTCCTAAAAGACTAAGTATAGATCTGAGCAATTTATTCAAGGCTACATTATCAATAATAAGATGCTACACCTAAATAACTTAGATTTAAATTTGATTTTAAAATAGCATTCAAAAAGGACACAAAAATTAGTGGATTAACAAATTTTCCAAAAAAATCCACTATCTTTTCAGACTTCATACACTAAATTTCTAATTCCAGCCATCTTATATTAGTTCATATTAAAAATGAGCGTGTTTGTTTTGTTGAATGATTGTCATACAGACAGAAACGTGAAAAGTCTTCCAAACTGCCAGCATTCTCAGAGAAATTCCAACTCATCTAAATTCATATCAGATAAAAAAGAGAAACAGACAGTCAGTGGGACTGAATAACTCAGTATATTGATTTCCCCCACCTTTTCAAACATTTATTTTCCAGGATATGAGCCCTATTCAGACAAAATACATACAGCATCATGGGAAAGCTATCTGCTCTCTCCTGGAGAGAAGGATGGGTTTCTTAGGGCCAGACAGGCTTTTTAAAAACAAGAAGTCCTAGACTGACTGTCCATAAGCCATGGGAGATCCCATCCCTGTATTGGAGCATCAGGGTACATACTGAACATATTCTCTACTCATCCATCATCATTCTCATGAGCTTGGTGACATAAAGGACAGTCATGCTCGGTTTCTTTCCCAGAATTTTCTATGTCCTGAGGGGTGTCTCCTATTTCTATTCCTCAAACTTATTTTAAGAAATTCAATATTTTCAGAACATTCCTAGGTAATAAACCTAGACTGACTCTGAACAAATTACAGCTCCCCCCTATCTCTGGGAGAATTTTGTTTTCCCAACTTGGAAAACTATATCTCCTTTTTGTTAAGCCGGACATCTTTGTGGCTGTTAGATTTGACCCCACAGACCCCACTTTGGGTTCAGATTGAATGAGAATTAATATACACTCTCCCAATTAACGTCATTGTGGGATCAAATTATTATAGATTTGATGGCTCCAGAGCTCCCACAATCAGAGCTGTGAGGCAAGCTTGGTCAAACCTGACTAGAAAATTCTGCTTCTATTCGCAATCCTAGCCTTAAAATCAGTGGCAAAACCTTCATCTGGATGGACAGAACCCGGAATTTTTATTATTTTGGAGGAAACTTCCTAGATTTATTCAGCTACGGTAACCTTTTACTATTTTTGGTCCAAAAATCTCTGCCAAAGATTGATCATTTGAGTTGCTTGGAACAGAGATTTGGATACACAACTCTCTCTGTCCATTGGAATACAATTGTATCTAATGTTAAAAAAGCAACTACAGTATAGACCTGGGTTTACAGCTTATTCACCAAAAGACACTTTTTTTAATATACTGCTCCCCACAGAGGCTAATGGTAATGGACCTCAAAATGTTGACCACTGTTGGAATTGTAACTCCCTTGGTTCTACATTAGCGCATATATTTTGGGAGTGCCCTGTATCAAGAATTTCTGGTCTGAGGTCAGGCAAAGGACCAATTTCATATTTGATGCTAAGTTGGAGTTCTCCCCCTTAAGTTTCATTCTTGGAAATATTCCTGATACCTGAAGTTTACCTGGTAACAAGGCAGCCTGGTTCCAACGTGCAACTTTAGTTTCTAAAAAATTATTCCTGGAAAAATGGAAACGTCTATCCCCACAAATATTAATGCCAGGCTTAGTGAGATCACTGACCTTGCAGCTAACAAATGACTAGCATTCTGCAGCAAGGGAAAGCCCAAAAAATTCAAAGCAATTTGAACTGTTGGTTTTTTTTATAAGTCTATGATTAAAGTAGACCCTGAAGATAGATATGCCGCTTCCCCTCCCTTTATCCAAACCCTATTTTTTTACTTTGTGTATTCTGATGAGTCTGATATTTTGGTATATGTGTTGTATTTGGAAAAACTAATTAAAATTATATATATTTTTAAAAGGACAGTCATGCTGGGTAGACTCTTATGGCTTCAACTTTGGGAAGGCAAAGAGAGGGTCAAATTAGCATTACATGTTTGTCCGACAAGGAAGTGCCCCATTGGAACAGAACCACCAGGGATGCTTGTGGAGCAACTGCAGAAGGCAATTTTAGCCGAGTAGAACACTGTTTCTTAGAGCTCAAAACTGTCTATATGTAATATCATTTATTTCAGAATGCACAGTGATGGTTTAATTCTTCCCTCTTGGTGATTCAATTTCACTTTGTATATACAGAGCATTTCAACAGCATTTCAATCCCTTATATGTTATCTTTCAGAACTGATTTGATACATTTCACCATTAAAAACTATTTTACTTACACATGTTTTTTTCTCTACTTTAATTATTTTACTACTAGAAAAAGTTACATGAAAACTGGACGATATTTTCTATATTTTTCAGTTGCCACATATTAGATCATTTTTCAGGTTGTAATTTGTAAAGTTAGTCTTCGAGGATGTATCTTCTGGATCAGAGGAGTATATAAGTTATTAGATCTCTCATGACGTTTTCCAAAAATACAGTTCTACATACATGTGTTTTCAGAAGAGATTGAAGAAGAAAGATTCTTCATTTGTATTATATGAGGCATCACAGCAAGGACTGTCTTTCTATATGTTTGTACAGAGCCTACCTAGCACTGTGGAATCCTAATTCTGACCAGAGCTTCTTGGTGATACCAGAATACAAATCATAAATAACACTTGCCAGCAGTCTCAATTTGGCTAAAAGAGAGGCCGGTTTTTGCCTCCTGTCCAGGCTCCCCTTTACTGCCTATGACTGCTGGAAGTAGGAAAAAGAAAAGTTTTGTGAATACTACAGGGTAGTTTTTCCTGTAGTTGTCACTGATGCTTTGACTCCTCCGCTCCCAGCTCTGTGCTTCTCTTATCACAGCATGCTCATTCCCACTTGTGACTATGCAAGCTGTAGAAGAGGCAGTCATCTCTGTTTCATCGAAATAAAATTTTATCCTCACCATTAATATATTTCCTGGGTGGCTGTGGTTTTTGGGTTTTTTTAATTTCGGTTATTTAAAAGTCAAGTACAAGAAGCTATCAGCAGGGACTGGCACCGCCTTGTGCAAAGCCTCAGTTAGAAACATCATGGCTCAGTCCAGGACCTGGGCAACAATGGCTTAAATCCCATCAACAAGAAAAAAAGGCAGAGTCAACAAACATAATAGAACTGAGTCAAAAGGCCTTTGGCCCTCAGCGCTTCCATCCCTTGTACTTCAGGAGGTTATAAATCTCTCAGTCTGATAGAGTTGCTACTCCCTTGAAGTCTCAAGCTATTCTACTCTTTCCTTTCCTCTTCCTCCCTCTTAATACTTGGGCTTGCCCTCATTAGCTAAAGCAGCTGAGGGTGTATCTCTCCATAACTAACATTTCTCACAACTGAGCCGGGGCAGGGCTGGTCTTGCAGTCTGTGTTTTGTGGGGGATTTATAGACCCCATCATACCAGCACACACTTTTTAGTTTCTAGTCCTGGCCGTATATACTGTAGAAAGAATATTCTCTTGTTGATGTCCATGGGTTAATTATATTTACTTTAATGGGATTCATTCACATGCGTCATGGAAAGAAGTTGAATTCTGAAAAGCTGAACGTTGTGTCTATTTGCTCAGGGACAGTTTCTGTTTGTTTTTATGGGACATGTAAAATATCATCTTTTTTTAAGTTATCATAAAAGGCTACACTTTATGCCCAGGGTGGTAAACTTCCATGACAATTGTCTGAAGCTTCCTCATATGAATTAGATCACCAAGGTTTGGCAGAAAGTCAGTCTAACGAAGTCATACACAAAGTTTCAGTAATAATACAGAGTAAGGAGAATATGGTTACATTTCATTAGACACTCAAGGCATTTTTCATCAACTGTTTCTACTACTGTAACAAACAGACATTTAATAAGCTCTTATATTATATTGAACATGTGACTATTAAATTCTTTTAAAAACTGACAAACTTTACAATGATATTTCAAAAGCATTTAGTGATCTCTACATTGTCCTAATGAAAATAAAATAATGCCTAAGTAGAATTTTAATAGGCTTACATGTATGTATCAGATTTGCTGTACTCAAACAGTTTTCTTTCCAATTCCAGCCTCTTTGTTTCACTAAAGAAAAAAAAAGGGAAATACAGAATGATCAAAATGTACAACTTAAGCTGCCAAAGAGTAAAGAAAACACAGTATAAATTCTTTGGGGCAGAGACCAGCATTTTTATTACGTGTTAATACAGTGCTAAGAACAGAGGCCCATGATGCAGCTGGACCTTAAACTGTCAGCAAAACAGCTTTCCCTTGAGAATAAAGAGTGAATCCTGGGCAATGCTCTCCAGGCACATTAACAGTTAAATAGGTACGCTTCTTTGTTTCTAGCTCATAGCAGTGGAAAATTTACTCACGTTTTATTTCTTCATAAGAAACAAATCAACCAATCATAGGACACTGTTGGGCCTACCAGCTACATTACCCTCCTGAAGTCAGAGCCCCACAGGAGGGCTTCCAAAACTGGTGACTGGACAAACAATACTGAAGTCCTTGAGAGATGCCAAATCCATTGCACTAAAAGCCTGGTCATCAGGACTCAACTTTGTATACACGGTCCACATGGAGGTTTCCCGTACACTGAAAGTGGTGCTCTAAAGTCAACTGAGCATGGGAACCTACTCTACGTGTCGACCCAGCCTTCGGTATAAAGACACCTTGAAGGCCATCCTGAAAGCATGCAAGATGGACATTAGAGCCTGAAAGCTTGTTGCACTGGACAGACCCAGATAGAGAGATTTGTGCCATGAGGGCATGTCCACGTTTGAGGAGCGGCATGAGAGGTCTCTGAAGGAGAAGAGAGCTCATCGTAAGGACATCGCCTCAAACCCTCCCCCAACAACGAGTACACTTGCAAGACATGCAACCACATTTGCAAATCCAGGATTGGACTTGCTTTCCAGGTGAGAAGCCATAAAAACAAATAAACCCAGAACTCAAGTCAACACGACCTAAACACTCATCCATCAAAGCGACAGGAGAATCCAACAAACACCACCAACAACTAATGTACCAAAATAAGTGTGATTCAAATACAGAACACAGCAATACCTCTGTGCAACAACTGGGCTTCGAGGAAAATAAACAAATACTTCAAATGATATGAAAAACTCTGTAGCTGGTTTATGGACAACCTTAATCAAGAAAAAATAGCATAACAGAAAAAGAAAAAAAAGAGGCCAAAGGGTGAAGATGATGAGCTGATCACACAGCTAAGACTTGTGCATGGAGGGACTGGGTTCATTCCAGGAGCAACCTTGCCATCAGAAACAAGATTCCCCCCCAGACCAGGATACACCAACTCAAAGCAGTTCCTGACCCTGCCATAATAGATGCAAAACTTGCAAATCTCTCTCCACTGCTACAATGATCAATATCCCCCACAACAGACCTTTCAAAATCCATGGTTTCAACACATGCCTATCATAACCTGTGGTGTACATCATCTAGTGCAAATGCTTCAGTAACAACTATGTGGGTGACAGTAGACAATCACTATGCTTCTGAATGAACTCTCTCAGAAAAATGATAAAAGACAAAAATGCCATGTCACCCATGGGTGAACACTGTTCAGAAAGCAATCACTCCAGATCTGATCTGGCCACCATCCTCAAAGAAAATCTGCACAACCCCTACAAAAGACAAGCCTGGAAGCTTAAATTCAAAATTTTGCTAGATACTTAGCTCCGGTCTACACTAGAGAATTACTTCGGTATAACTATGTCGCTCAGGGGCGTGAATAATCCACACTCCTAAGCAATGTAGTTATACCAATTTAAGCACTGGTGTAGACAGAGTTATGTTGACGGAAGAGCTTTTCCAGCCGACATAGCTACCACCTCTGACAGAGGTGGATTAACTAAGCCGGTGGGAGAAGCTCCCTCGCACTGACTTAGAGCATCTTCATTAAAGCACTACGGCTGCACCGATGCAGTAGTTCAAGTGTAGGCCTGCCCTAAAAATCATGGTGTCAAAGACACTGGATTTATCACTCATAACAATCTGTAACCCACTAACCCTCCTTTGCCATAGAACTGCAGTGATGTTAGCTGCCCACTTCACCTGGAAAGGTCTCTTGTGACATGAATTAACTCCTTATGCTTAACAATTTGTTCCACCTTGTATTTAGCTGTAACACTCTGAGTACCTTTCCCAGACCTGAAAAAAGAGCTCTGTGTAATCTCAAAAGCTTGTCTCTTTCACCAATACAAGTTGGGCCAACAAAACATATTACCTCACCCACCTGGTCTCTCTAATATCCTGGGACCAACTCGGCTACAACTATACTGCATGAGTAAAAAGTCTAATATAGTGGATGTAGAGGTCTGCAGTGGATTTATATTACTAACCCTGCATCTAGCAAAGAAAGAACTCCAAATTATCTTATGCAACCTCAAAATCTTTTCTGGCTTTAAATATCAAGCCTACAAATTGTTGCAAATAATTACACTCCAGATTTCTGCTGTCATGTTCAAGATTGACAAGTTCAGCCTTGTTTGCTGTACAAGCTTGGTGAATAGCAACATTTCATGGAGTTCCATCAAACAAAATGCTTTTTGGGGATCAGATAGTCAATATCTGGAGTATCATCATCTGGGAAATTCTAAATGGTTAGTGTAAAAGCTTAGAGTGGCCTGAAATGTAACTTTGCCTAATAAACTAGGTGCAAACCTGATTCCCTATATATCAGTTGGAGAGAGTCGCTTTAGCCCATACCTAGTTTTTTTTAAATGCAGGTGGCATCAAACAAACCACTTACTGTGTCTTTTTCTAAGCCACGCCACACTGAGGACACCTTTATTTTCACGTAAAAGACCAAGTCAGTCAGCTTGAGGCTTCCCTTTGGCTCACACGGTTTGCGGTACGCAGCACTGGCTCTTCACAATAATGTAAAACAGTTTGTTTAATAGGCAAGACTAGCACTCCTGAGCATTCTACCAGTGAGTCCAGGGGAATCATTTTCAAGCCACACAGAATATTCAGGTTTAGAGAGGAAGGATGATCAAGTGGTTAGGGTGCAAATCTGAGACTTAGGAGACCCAGATTCAACTCCCTGTTCTGACACAAACTTCCTGTGCGACCTTGGGCAAATCACTTAAGGCTTGTCTAGACAAACACTTAGTGCACAGCAAGCTGTGGTGTAAATCTACCCCACCCTAGCCTGCCACATAGTAAGTGTCCATGTGGATGCTGCTGTCGCACACTAAAAAGTTCCCAGATGCACTTTGACCTACCCCATTTTGAAACGGGAGTAAATCAAAGAACACTAGGGAGCTTTTAGTGTGCAGCAACAGGGTCCACATAGACACGGTGTGTGGCAGGCTAGTACAGGGTAGATTTACACCCCCACATGCTGCAAACTAAGTTTGCAAATAGACAGGCTCTTAAACTCTCTGCCTCAAGTCCCCATCCATAGAACAGGGATAACAGTACTTCCCCTATTTCATGCAGTGTTGTAAGAACAGGTACCTAGAAGATTGTGAGGTGCTCACATACAACAGTAACGAGTGCCATAGAAGTAGGATAGATCGATTTGTTTTACAGTTGCCTATTCTGCCATCCTGATATTGACTAATCAGTGTTTCACAACCAAAGTAGCATCCAAACTTACTAGTGTAGGGCTGCTTGGGGGAGCCAGTTCAGGGAGCATTAAAGTGGAGGACACAAGGCTGCACTGAGCTCCAGCTGAAAACTAATATTTCCTGACGCCTCAAAGTTGCAATCTCCTCATACTGCTCTAAAATAAGGCAAAGAACCTTATATTAGGCAAGAAATTGATTAAATTTCAAGATGAAAAGTATGATTTCTTCAGAAGTATGAAAGTTAACACTCTCAGAGAGAACAGTTGAGACTTGAGAGAGACAATGATTTGCTGAGACAGTATGACTGTTCTACTTCTCAATTCCAGGAAAGTTGTTATTGTCAAAATCTCCTTTAGCAAACTGTTCTTCTGCCTGCATGTGTGAACTGGGACAGCTATATCAAAGCCTGTGCTACAAAACTGCGTAGGTGTGGTGCATGCAAATATCTGTTAAAATGGAAAGATAATTATTAGGTCTATAGTTTTGAAATCCTGTTGTAGAGGACAATTAAATATTTTCCCATATGCTAAGTACAGCATTTAGCTAAAGAAGTTATTTACTTGATTTTTCACACCTCTCATATAAGAAGATTCCGCTTCTCACCAACTGTCATGCAAAATTATTTAAGTGTTGAGTAATCACAACATGCTCAGATCTGTACATAATACAGAAGACAGTCCATCCTCCAATGAGCTCACTGTCCAAGGCTGGGTCTAAACTACCCGCCTGAATCGGCGGGTAGAAATCGACCTCTCGGGGATCCCGAATCGACGCTCTTACTCCACCAGCGGAGGTGGGAGTAAGTGCCGTCGACGGGAAGCCGCAGAGGTCGATTTTGCCGCCGTCCTCACAGCAGGGTAAGTCGGCTGCGATACGTCGAATTCAGCTACGCTATTCGCGTAGCTGAATTTGCGTATCTTAAATCGACCCCCCGCCCGTAGTGTAGATGTAGCCTTAGACACCAAGGGCTTGAATCTCCACCACCTTGCACCTAGTGACCTAGTGTAGCAATTAACACCCGTGCACAGTGACTTACACAAATGGTAACATTTTATATCACGTTATCACAGGTTGACATTACTATACAAGGTGCAGGGCCTAGAAGAATGAGGACCAGACAATACAGTCCAAAATATCATCTCATACATTCAACAATAACGTACACTCTTGTACACTGGGGGAGGAGGAGAGGGAGGGCAGGAATCTTCATGCAATTGGTGGATTTTTATTGTATGTTCAAGTCTTAGTGGCTTATTCTTAAAATGTCGCACTAAAAGAATGTGATTTGAGGAGGGATTTAAAGGAGAAGGGAAGTCACTTGGAACTCCTTTCTTCTTCAGCAAAAATAAGATGGGAGGGGAGAAACAGAACCAAGCAGCAGAGCCCTTTTATGCGCGTATCTTTTTAATACTGTCCCGACATTATGTTTGAACATAACCAACCACTTAAGGGAAGAATGTAAACAACTACAGGATGATGCAAAGCTGTCAGGCCATTTAGGGGCAATATTAACGTTCTTTGAACTTACAGATACAGGGTAAAATTTTCAAAAGCACCTGTTGGATTTAGGTTCTTAAATCACTGGGGTGCTTTTGAAACTTTTAGCCTTAATCTAGTGAGAAAAATCCTCAGATTCTAAATATTTTTTTAAAGTGCCACTTAATCACTACAAAATTTTGAAATGGCCAGTGTTCCCATAGGACCTACCTAAAGGCAATGTAACAGAAGCCTTTGCAGCACTGGTGTTAATATTATTGACAATGCTAGTGCAAACACAAAAGTAAAAAATTAGCATATTTGAATTTCCTTTAGCCATGGGGAGAAAGGGAGGGAAAGAGTATGTGACAACTGGAGAAGGCCCACTGGCTATTCCTCTTTTTAGACATCTTGTTAAAGCAAAACTAGATACGGCTGTTCAGACATATCCTGAGTCTGGCCAAGATATACTTGGCACAGGACCTGGAGTGGAGACAGAAGTGACATTATGCCACCTTTCTGTTCCTGATCCTAGGGAGGGAGTCACTTCAAGTTGCTTTAAATTACAGCAGCTGGTGACAGCATCTTAAGGGTGGGTGGTTTCAATGGCACAGGATAACCAGCATAAAAATTTCCAGCAACATTCTCTGTAGCAGGCATGGGGTCAGGGAGAGAATGTAAGAAGCAGATGGCATAGAGCCAGCTCTCCTGGCTTTATGCCACCTGGGGTTTCCACTGTGCAAGAGGAATCACCACCTGGCTTTAAGCCAGCTTTCCATCCCTCTTTTCCCCTACAGAGTGATGCTAAGAGGAAGGCACTTGGCCAAGGTCTTGGACCATGGCTTTTAATCTTTACATCAATATTGTACTAGAAACAATAGATGTGAAAAATGTAAAGTTAAGATTTTTTTTTTAAGGCTATGATATGCTAGCTACAAGTAAATACTGTCACTTAGGTAACAGAGGGGTAACCGTGTTAGTCTGGATCTATAAAAAGCGACAGAGTCCTGTGGCACCTTATAGACTATTGGACCATAAGCTTTCGTGGGTGAATGCGTCTGACGAAGTGGGTATTCATCCACGAAAGCTCATGCTCCAATACAGCTGTAAGTCTATAAGGTGCCACAGGACTCTTTGTCGCTTTTTACCGTCACTTAGATTTTGCATTACCACTAAGATCTTGGACCGGTGGATTTTTTAAATCCAGAAACACTTTCTAATTGAAGCAACTTATTATATCCAGTCTCCCTATCCTGCTTTCATAAACATCTACACCACGGGTCTCAAACATGCAGCCTGCTGAGTTATTTGCTGTGGCCCGCCAAGTTCCGTCCCCCCAGAGTTATTTCCTGTGGCTGCCAAGCTCCCTTCAGCCACCGTCCTCCCTCCCCCACAGTGCGCCACGTCCCTGCTCCTCTGCCTACCTCCAGGCGCTTCCCACCACCAAACAGCTGTTTGGCAGCGCTTAATGCTTTCCAGGAAGGAGTAGAAGGAGTGGGGAGCTGCGCTCAGGGGAGGAGGTGGAGAAGGGGCAGGGATTTGGGGAAGGGGTGGGAAGAGGCGGGGCCTCATGGAAGGGGTGGAGTGGGGGCAGGGCCGGGGGGGGGGGGGGGGGGCTTTTGTATCTGTATATGAAAAGGTGTCAGCGGTGTGGCCCTCGAGCCAATGTACTAGACCTCATGTGGCCCTCGTGGTGATTTGAGTTTGAGATCCCTGATCTACACTGTGCTTAAAAATCTACTCAATTGGATAGCCCTAAAAAGGTTCTTCTACACTATTCATATAAGGAGATATACCTATCTCATAGAACTAGAAGGGACCCTGAAAGGTCATCAAGGCCAGCCCCCTGCCTTCACTAGCAGGACCAAGTACTGATTTTTGCCCCAGATCCCTACATGGTCCCTTCAAGGATTGAACTCAGAACCCTGGGTTTAGTAGGCCAATGCTCAAATGACTGAGCTATCCCTCCCCCCACCCCATGAGTCAGATTTTTAAAGGCTCCCCCTCCAGGCTTTGTAAGCTGGTGCATGGGGACACAGCACCACTCAAGCTTAGCCCAGCCATCCCTCTGTCATGACAGATGGGCCAAATCTGAGTGAGGTATTCAGGTGCCGAAAGATGCAGATAGCTGCTTTTGACAATCCCAGTAGACACCTATCTGCATCTTTAGGAGCCTAAATACCTTTAAAAATCTGGCCCTAGTTGCCTTGGAAATAGTTAGGCCCAGCCCCCCTCCACACAGGGTCAGAATTAGGGTTCAGGTGCTGGGGCAGAGAATGCATATATTTAATGGTGGGAGACACATTCCCCTGGTGTTATCTGAACCAGTGATCTGCTGGGTCACTCCAATCCTTGACTCTGGGAGACAGCCTTACTCTGCTCTGCAGTGAGAACCCCCACTCCTGGGCTGTTCACGCACAATCTCGGGCATGTAAGCTGCAACTTGGATTGTGCAATCAAATGACACTAGCCAATATCTCTGGTCCCAGACACAACCCTAGGAACCTCCATCTTGCAGTGTCCAGTTATGCCCACTGGACGCTGCAAGCTTATATGAGTTTGTCAATTTAACAAAGAAATTGATGTGTACCCGGCTTGTTATCCCAAGGGGAGTTTCTGACACACTTCAAACCAAACGCAGTGCTTCAGGTAAAACAAACAAACATTTATTAACTGTAAAGATAGATTTTAAGTGATTATAAGTCAAAGCACAACAAGTCTGATTTGGTCAAATGAAATAAAAACAAAACGCATTCTAAGCTGATCTTAACACTTTCAATGTCCTTACAAACTTAGATGCTTCTCACCACAGGCTGGCTGGTTGCCCTTCAGCCAGGCTCTCCCCTTTGATCAGCACTTCAGTCGCTTGGTGTGGTGTCTGTAGATGTAGGTGGAAGAGAGAGAGGAAGAGCATGGCAAACGTCTCTCCCTTTTATCGTTTTCTTTCTTCTCTCTTGGCTTTGCGTCCAACAGACGCTTTTGTTGCTGCCTAGGCCAGCATCCTTTGTTCCTGTGAGGCTGGGATGGGTTTGGGGTGCCTGAACCAGAAATACCTTAAAGAATCCTGATTTTCAGCATCTCCTGAAAATCATGCCCTTTTAAAGTGTGTCATGCTGTGACCCAAAAACCGAGGGCACCTAAAATCACTATTATTTTTTTTTTTTAAATTTAGGCTGTAATTATAATAACTTACGTTACGGAAGCACGCATATATATATGGCCCTTTAAACATGTGTGTGTCCTCAAAGTGTTGGTTTCTATTTTTGTTTGTTTAAAGAAAGAACTGTCATGCATTGCATCCCCTTCCTGTCAGTTCTTTCTCTGCTTCCACAGTGGTGTACCATTTTGAAAATAGGGCCAAGTCAAAGTGCCACTTCACTTGAAAAGCTCAGAATATCAGCAACAGATCAGCAGCTGTTATAGATGTTATTCACAATACCAGCCTACACATCACAAAAGTGGGGTGTTAAAAAAGCTAAATAATTAAGAAGTTTAAAGCAACAAAGAGTCCTGTGGCACCTTAAAGACTAACAGATGTATTGGAGCATAAGCTTTCGTGGGTGAATACGTCATGCGTCTGACGAAGTGGGTATTCACCCACGAACGCTTATGCTCCAATACATCTGTTAGTCTTTGGTGCCACAGGACTCTTTGTTGCTTTTTTACAGATCCAGACTAACACGGCTACCCCTCTGATACTTAAGAAATTTAACAATCTGTATACGTACTTCACACTCAACAGCAAAAATATAACTGCTCGAAATGAAATAATAAAACAAAAGGAATTGGCAGAAGTATCATCTTTTGAGACATTTAAAAGCAACTTAGGCCAAAATGTAGTTCTGTTTAAAAAACCAAGTTTTAAACACTCTTAATAATAGAAGTGGTTTAATGACTCTCCCCCCCCTCCCCCCAATTTTTCAAATGAGGTCTTTTTAAGTTTGCATTCAGATGTTCTCCTGCTGCATGTGCAACAAACACCGTGGCACTGTGCTAGGTTACCAAATACAGGAACATTACTTAGTGCAGTAGCCATCAGACTTTTTTGTAGACTCTCACTTACTCAGAGATCCCTTCTTAGGCCCTGGCTCGGAAACTTGCTTGGTGTCTATGCAGTATCCAACTGACTTCTGTGAGGCCCCCACTACCAAAGGAGTCCACCCACACAGAACAAGCTGCCAGGGCCAAAGACATCACCTTCCTGAACTCTCAGTACCAAATCTGCACTGTCCACCGAATAACCAGTTCTTAGTTACATAAATACATAACACTGGGACAGTATTAAGACAACATGAACATTAAGTGGTTTTACAACAGCGGCTTGGTTATGATCGATTTAGTCTCTATGTTGTTTATTTCCATTCCCTGGACTTCCTATTTATTAGGGCCAGCTTTGGGGTGTGAGTGTAGGAGGAGGGAAGTCAGATGGATAGGAGGAGCTAGAGGTCTACAACAGTGTGTGAGGCAGATTGACAAATAGAGGCTGGAGGTGGGGAGGTGAACAGGGTGCCCGGGGAGGGACAGACAGAGAGGGAAGTTGTGGAGGAAGGGGTCAGACAGAACAGCAAAAACATGCAATTGATGGTGACAGAGGAACAGACAGATGAGGAACCTGGGGAAGGAAGGACCGAGACAACGGGGGCACAGGAAGACGGGGCAGGCAGGGGAAGGACGGACAGACAGACTACGGGGGCACAGGAAGACAGGGCGGGCGGGGGGGAACTGGGGAAGGACGGACAGACAATGGTGGCACAGGAAGACGGGGCAGGCAGAGTGGGCTCGGGTAGGACGGATAGACAACAGGGGCACAGGAAGACGGGGCGGGCAGGGGAGGCTGGAGAAGGACGGACAGACAGACAGACGACGGAGGCACAGGAAGACTGGGCAGGCAGGGGAGACTGGGGAAGGACGGACGGACAGACAGACGACGGGGGCACAGGAAGACGGGGCGGGCAGGGGGCTGGGGAAGGACAGACAGACGACGGGGGCACAGCAAGACGGGACGGGCGGGGGGGCTAGGGAAGGGCGGACAGACAGACAGACAGACGACGGGGGCACAGGAAGACGGGGCGGGCGGAGGGGCTGGGGAAGGACGGACAGACGACGGGGACACAGGAAGACGGGGCGGGTGGGGGGCTGGGGAAGGACGGACAGACGACGGGGGCACAGGAAGACGGGGCGGGCGGGGGAAGGACGGACAGACGACGGGGGCACAGGAAGACGGGGCGGGCGGGGGGGCTGGGGAAGGACGGACAGACGACGGGGGCACAGGAAGATGGGGCGGGTGGGGGGCTGGGGAAGGACGGACAGACAACGGGGGCACAGGAAGACGGGGCGGGCGGGGGGCTGGGGAAGGACGGACAGACGACGGGGGCACAGGAAGACGGGGCGGGTGGGGGAAGGACGGACAGACAGACGATGGGGGCACAGGAAGACGGGGCGGGCGGAGGGGCTGGGGAAGGACAGACAGACGACGGGGGCACAGGAAGACGGGGCGGGCGGGGGAAGGACGGACAGACGACGGGGGCACAGGAAGATGGGGCGGGGGAAGGACGGACAGACAGACAGACAGTCGATGGGGGCATAGGAAGACGGGGCGGGCGGGGGAAGGACGGACAGACAGACGACGGGGGCACAGGAAGATGGGGCGGGCGGGGGAAGGACGGACAGACAGACAGACAGTCGATGGGGGCACAGGAAGACGGGGCGGGCGGGGGAAGGACGGACAGACAGACGACGGGGGCACAGGAAGATGGGGCGGGCGGGGGAAGGACGGACAGACAGACAGACAGTCGATGGGGGCACAGGAAGACGGGGCGGGCGGGGGAAGGACGGACAGACAGACGACGGGGGCACAGGAAGATGGGGCGGGCGGGGGAAGGACGGACAGACAGACAGACAGTCGATGGGGGCACAGGAAGACGGGGCGGGGGAAGGACGGACAGACGACGGGGGCACAGGAAGATGGGGCGGGGGAAGGACGGACGGACACACCACGGGGCAGGCAGAGGAGACGGGCCGAGCCCGGACGGACACACCCGAGGGCCGTGTACGGGGGCAGACAGGGAAGCTCACAGGGGACCGACGGACAAGGGGGCGAAGGGGCAGACACGGCCCCAGCGCCGGGCGGGGGGTGAAGCGTACGGCGGGGCCCGGAGCAGGCGGCGCCGACCCCGGCTCCTCACCTCTCCCGGAGCCGCAGCTGGAGGCTGCCCAGGATCGCGCAGGAGCCGCCGCCGGGCTGAGGGCGCCGGGATCCCCCCGCGGCGCCGGGCCCGGGCGCCCCGCACATGTCGCCCTGTTTACACCGGTGTCCTAAGCGACGGCTCCCAGCATGCCTTGCGGCCGAGCGGACCCCGGAAGAGCTGGGCGGGAAGAGGAGCCTCGCTCTCAGTCCCGACCGCGGCCCAGGCCCCGCCCCCCGTTGGAGGCAGGGCCTCGTTCTCCCTCCCTCCCCTAGTGGAAGTGGAGCCCAGGCCCCGCCCCTCGCTTGTCCATAAGCCCCGCCCCCAACGTCCCTTGCTGCGGGGGCGGGGCAGGTTCCCCACAAAGGCCATTGTCAGACCTTAGTCACCTGGCTCCAGGGCTGGAAGAAGAGAAAGTGATGCCCCCCCAGCTGTGCCCCCCACTCCAGCATTGTTGCCCCTCACTGTGTCCTTATGGCTCTTCCCTGTATAGCGGCCCCAAGGGCCTGTTTTGGGGCATTAATCCATGCCATAGGATTACATCCCAGAATCTCAGTTTCCGTCTAAAAAGCCCAATTATGGTTTTAACCCTTTAACCCTCTCAGTGGTGGGGGAGTAGGGTGATCGGATTTTATAGGGACAATCCCGATATTTGGGGATTTTACTTGTATAGATTCCTATTACTCTCTGTCCTGATTTTTCAATTTTGCTGTCTGGTCACCCTATGGGGGAGGTTAGCTTGAAAACGTGCCCCGAGTGTTACCGAGGTAGTAACGTTTGCCTGAGTCTGCAGACAGCTTGGTAGCAGAGCTCCCTGGAGGTGGCTTCACCCAGTCATCCCATTCCATGTCCTGTGAACTATGATTCTTTGCTCACAGATTTTGGTTTGGTTTTTTTCATGCTACCATGTAAACCAGTCATTTTGCTGCAACCATTCATTCAGCGTTTTGCCTTTAGCTCCTGCCTGCCGCTGCCTCTTGCTCCCCACAACTGCAAATTGATTGGATTGGATTGCAATGCATGTGCCTTGTACCGTTCCATGAAACATACTGAACTTCCCTTACATTCCAGAGACGCTGTTTGTGATGTCCCCATGCCACAGAGTGGGGTTATGTGTTTTCCTTTAACTTTTCCCATTTTTTCCTTATTTTTTTAATTGATTGCTGTTTAATAAATTGTATTTGCTTTGAACTGTATGAAATGATCAGTGAGTCAGGGAAGTATCTAATGCAGAGAGAGCACCCCGGAGTGGGGACACCTTAGCCCCTGCCCTAAGTGACCACGTCCACGACAAGATTGGGGGTTGAGCCCCCTCAGGAATCTTGGGCCTTGTTGGGGTTATGAGGATTCTGCCACACAGGAGAGTGGAAGGGGAGCCCTCGAGGTCAGGCAGGCCTCTGGGTAAAGGGAGTGGGAGTGAGGATTCAGATCCTTTTGCTAGCCCATTTCAACGGGATAGTGTATAAGCCAGGAAAGTTCCCCACAACAGGGGCACCATTCCCCTGCTTACATTGGCATTGTTGGCAGAATGGAGGTGGTGGTCAACAGCTCACTAATAGAGCTGACTGGGAGAGGCCTCGTCCTGCTACTCACATGAGTAATCTTTAAATACAGCAGTAATTCTGCTGAAGTCACTGGGCCTACCACTGAGAGTAAAGGTCTGAAAGCTCCAGCTTCAAATCAACTATTAGAGGAGGTTCACCCTTACAGTTAAGGATCTGGACTGGGACTCACAAGAATTGGGTTCAGTATTCCTGGCTTCTTGTGTACCCACAGGCAAGTTTCTTATTCTTTTGGTGACTCATTTCCCCATTTGTAAAATGGGGGAAATACTTTCCCAAGATGTTGTGAGACTAATTCCTTAAGTAGTCGGTGGGTGCTCAAATACTCTGGTAAAACAAAGTCCAGCCTCTAAACCAGTGGTACTCAAACCTATAACAGAAGAAATGCTACATTGAGTGGAGGTGCAGACAGCTCCAAAAGGTTTGAATGTATTTAGAACAGAAAAGTGATCAGTACACATTGATAATAAAATGATTAATGGCATTAGTCACAATCACCCTCCATTAGAATAACTTTCCTAAAGCTAACACACTAAAGCATCAGTATTTACCTATATTCGTTGATTACTCATGCAACACAGATAGTGTGTGTGTGTGTATTTTGCTTCACATTTCCTTGACCCTGCCCCCAAGGCAATAACCACATGGCAGTCAGGGCATCACTCAAACTTGTGAAGAGAGCCACATTCCAGGCTCTAAAGAACCACATGTGACCCAAAAGCTGCAGATTGAGTAGCCCAGTTCTAACAGTAACCGACCACTTCTGCAGTTCAGGATACTTCTGTCAGTTTTTAGTGTTCTGGAGCGCTACTCCTAGTGAATCTCAACACTTCTCAGTTTCAAATTCGGATAACAAATTTTAAATTTAAAGTAAAAGGCATTACTGGATACCTGCAGTAGTACTTAACAGCCCCTAAATTAACTTCCAGCACTTGAATAACCATAGCTGCCTGGCTTAGCCCTTACATATCCACTACAAATAAATGGCTCTAATAAAGATATGGGAGGTTTTAGCTCATGGAAATGCTTACACACAATAAGTCACATATGCAAAGGATTTGCAGATTTGGGAGACTTTTATTATTGAATCCACACAAAGTGTGATTAAAAGAAAAACCCTGCTGTTCTATTTTCTTTCTATTGAAAGCATATAAATGCTATTCAGGCTTCTGTTGCAGGATGATTTCATACCTACTGACAACCAGAAAGGCAGTGTTGCAACTGACCCCTATCTCTACCATATTCCGAACAAAACCCTGGACCTGAACATGCCTGAAATTTGGGAGGTTTGAAATCTGGATCGGGAGCCAGACTTTATAAAAGTCAGGTCTATCAATGCCTGATGTTTCCTCCAACACCTACAGGGAAAATAACTGAACCATGTTCAGAATATATCAGGCTGCTTAAAATAATGAAATAAGTGCTATAATGTCTGCTCTGCTCCTGCACTATGGGAACTTTGTCATTGACTTCAGTGGGTCCAGAATCATAGCCCCCCCCTCTTCCCCATCAGTGTTCCCAACACACAGTTTTCCTTACAAGTCTTGCTATATGTTATGTTTTTCTTAAAGCGCCAGCAGCTGGTGTCAAATGATTTTGTGACAATCTCAGCTTTCATTTTATTTTATTTTATTTTTTTTAAGTAAATGTCTAGCTCTCCTGGTTGTGCAGAAAAAGTTGACAATGTGATTCTAGCTAGAGTACCCTAAAGGTTCAAAACCTAGAAGGCAAATAAAAAGAGGTCAAAATGTATTATTTTTAAATCTCATGATTTTTAAGCCCATCTCATTGTTTTGGGAGGCCTGACTCATGAGTTTTGAATGCTTGAGTTTGTCGACACTACACACTGTGCAGGCTACATTGAAAAGTTCTGCAGCTCCTAACCATAAAAGCACTTCCCCAGCAGCGCTGGGAGGAGCAACAGACTGAAGCCAAGACAACCCTCATCAGTTTCACTCTGATCTCCTGCTGAATCATCGGGGGAAGGTAAAGTAAAAATAAATAGAGGTGCTGCAGCAGTTCCATAATTCAGCTTGTGTTGAGTAATAATAAAATCTCTTTTCCATTCCTGTCTGCTAACACCGAAATCAGAATAAATCCTATCCCACTTTTGATACTGTATAAAGTAAACATGAAAGAAAGAGTGTTATTCCAAAATGGCATCCATGAGACACTGTCTGCAGGTTGACAAGTTTCAGAGTAACAGCCGTGTTAGTCTGTATCCGCAAAAAGAAGAACAGGAGTACTTGTGGCACCTTAGAGACTAACAAATTTATTAGAGCATAAGCTTTCGTGGACTACAGCCCACTAAATAAGCACACCGTGATGGGGCACTCACCTTCTTGAGTGCCACCTAGCAGCTGGCTGTGAAACTGCAGTCCTTTTCTCACCCCGAGTGCCTCCCTGCAGGTTGCCAGCCAACTTTGGTAGGTCTTCAGGGACTTGGCCCTCTGGCCGAGTCAAAGTCCAAATGAACCCCTTCAGGGGTTTTAAGGAGTCCAGCAAATAAAAGTCTCTTTGCCTTTGGTAGAGTCTTCAGCCCTGCTCTGGACTCTTTAAATCCATCCCTTTGTTCGGGCGCACAAAAAAGGCCCCCTTTTGGGGTTTATGGCACTTTTCCTGTGACCAGTAGGGGAATCCAGACCTGCGCACTACTCCAGGTTCCAACCCAGGGACCCCATTCACAGTCAGCAGCCTCACTCCTTACTCCAATCTATCACTGCTATTTCTCTGGGCCTCTTCCTACTGGACCCATTTTATCTCTCGCCCTATCTCACAGGCAGTATCCTCAGGTTCTTCTCTATATCCAGGCCAGAGAGGAGCACTCTTCCTCACCCCTCTGGTCCCAGCCAGGAACTGACCTGCTTTTTGTTTTTTGATCTTTTTTTGGCAAAGCAGACTTGACCGAATAGTCTATAGCTGCCACCAACTATAATTCCTCAGTACTTAGCGGTTTATAGTCTCTTGTACTGCCTTGTGTCTTTCAAGTAATACAACACCTTTTTAATAGTACTCTATTTCCCCAATGTTTTTACCAAATAACAATGTAATTTTTGTTACCTTAAGACATTTGATTTCCTCAGAAAGCTTTTTCCTTTCTTTCTCAAAGCCCATACCTATGCATAAAAGATGATCAATTGTTTCTTCCACCTTACAGTGTACACATAGTTCATCTTTGTGTCTATTTATTTGAAAAAGACTTTTGTTTAATCCACAATGGCCCGTTAGTATTCTGAACAAAAGAACTTCATTAGAGCTAGCCACGCCCTGGAGTACATCATTATCCTCAACTCTAGGGTGCAATTCAAAAAATCTTCTTCCTCTTTTTTCACTAATTCTAATTTTTTTGCCATTTCTCTTTTAGATTTTTCTGTACTAGGCTTTTGAATTCCTGTTTACTCAAGGGTATTTCTATGTCAATCCATCCATTGCTTACAATGTCATCAGCTGCTTTGTCCGCCATTTTGTTCCCTGTTGTCCCAGTCTGTGCTGGAACCCAGGTTAGTGCTACATGTATCCCTCTGTATTAACTCTGTGATTAGAAATATAATTTCATTGATCAAATCACTTCAACATACTGAGACATTCTGTTTTATTGCCAAAAAGCCTGAGATTGAAGCTGAAAAAAAAAAAGTGATGCTGGGCATACATGCTAGATCCAATTTAATACTAGCATTATTTCTACTAGTTTGGCTGTCATTACAGCTACATAATCGGATATTCTTTTTGATGTACTAATTCCCAATTTTGGCATACAATATGCCATCCCTACTCTGACTGTTTTTTCTTCTTTTTTGGAACCCTCTGTATATATTTGACAAAACTGACTCCACTTTCTGACAATATACTGTTTGGTACTTTCATCACTGTAGCTCCCATTAACTTTGGCCCAGAAAGTTAGATCCAGTACTTTCATTCATAGTGTAACATGCATTTTACTAGAAGCTATCTGTAGCATGCATCTAGGTGGTGTAATAAATGCACCACATACAATGTGTAATGCCTGGGCTTGTGTGTGTCAGGTGCAGGAGTGGCAGAACTGGAGGATGGTGCGGCTAGTCCCCCACGATTGAAATACTGAGGGGGAGGGCTGATTTATGTTTCTGCTCCCATGCACCGTTCTGCTTCACCTTCTGGGAACCAATGTTCCTTGTAAACTGTGCTCACATGCAACTGAATAGGAAGACTGGGAGGGGTTGGAGCAGCCGCTGCGGCATCTAAGATTGGGGCAGGGAGCAGGTAGGAACCGGGGGATCAGGCTGGAGCCAGAAGCAGCTGTACCTGGCAAGAGATATGCAAAGTGCAAGGACCTAGCCTGGAGCCAGCTGCCTCCTCCCTGAGTCTTACTAATCCCCTTTGCTCCCCATGCAGCGCATCCACCCCTCTCCTCCCACTGCCCGACTCCCCCATTCAAAGCAAGCTTCCACCACCTCTGGTGATTTGAGTTGCAGAGAGGTGAATAGGAGCAGAATTTTGCCAGAAGTGTTTTAATCCTTCATTTACTATACAGCAGCTTTTTAAAGATAACGGGCCTAATTATCAATTCACTCAGGTGCCTTCATGCTGCTCCAATATTGTAAAGAGGCCGTCAGTACAATTCAGTGAGACTTTATTGGCATGGCAAGCTGGACAGGTTTTGCCCAACTGAAAGCAAAAGACAGAGCTTTCAGGTTTCTGTCCGAGGCTGGCACAACCCTCTCAGGATAGGGTTATCGCCTTGTGTTTGAGGTTGGATCCCAAATCCATTTGTCACTGTTGGTCCTTCCTGATTTGGTGGCAGGTAGAGCGATCTCTGCCATCTCCCAGGGCCAGGTTCAGTTTTTCTTTGTCGCTTTTCGCTGAGATCTTTTTTTGATGGTTCCTGATAATATGAGGAAATATCTTTCTTGACTGAACATGGGTAGTGCCCTGATAACACTCCTTTGGCCAGGGGCCAGCTTGCAGAGAGCTGTAGTAAGAGCTCTATGCAAGCTTTTTTTTTCTAGCCCTCCTGCGAAGGGGACAGATCAAGGCCACGTGGAGAGTATATCCAAAATACACTGCACTTTGGCTATCCTCTGCTTCCCACACTACACAGGGAATCATGGGAAGCACTGGAAAGCCACCGAATAGAAGGCGAGCAAAGGTCACTTAATTTCACTTTTGCCCCTTACCCTCTTGTGATCGAATGGACCCCTGTATTCACACCCTACACACTATTGTAATAAACTTTGTACAAAATATGCCTTGCAAGTTATTGTCTGAAAACTAACAACTTTGCTGGTCAATAAGATCATGGTGAAATGTGTCTTGCAACATTATGTATAAAATTATGGACATAAACTGAAATTATGACAGAAGTGTGGTTACCAGACAAGACTGGGGAAGGGGTAAACCTGTTCCTCAAAGACAAAGGACAAGCTAACACCTTAGCCAGGTGTCATCAAAGCTGATGGACAAGCACCTGTCAATTGGCCATTTTTGGCAACAAAGTGGGGCAGGAACAGATTGATGTGCATTTTAACAACCAACAACATGGAACCTCTTTCACCACAAGACGCCATGTCTCCGTCCTCACAGGGGTAAGGAACCTTATCTAGGGTGACCCTCAGGAAAATGCATTACAAAGGGTGATTGGATTATAAAAGTGAGGGGCAGAAACACTCCAGGTATTCCCTCTTTCTTTCTCTCCCTCTTTCACCAAAGACGACAAAGAAACCAGCAATTAGACTCTGGGAAGGTTTTGATCTGAGCATTTGGTCACCCTGTTGCTGGGGACCTGCGGTAAGGATTTTACCTTTTTTTTAACCAACCCCCATGGAAGTCAATGGAAAGACCTACTTACTTCAGTGGAGCTGGGTCAGACCCTAGGAGCACAAAATACAGCGCAAAGTTAAACTTCAGGCTCCACAGGCCATTGCACGACCCAGAAAAGTCAAGAAAATGGACGGGGGAAAGCCAGTATATATGTCTGTCTTTTTCACTATCTGGTTCTTTCTTTTATTTCTGCCCTAACGTCCACAGGCCACTCATTTCTCCTCTTTTTTTTTTTTTTTTTGGTGAGGTCTCCTGCCTAGTTGTACTTGTCAACTTCTTCGGGTACTCCATTCTCTCCTTTGGTCACTGCTGGCCTCTCCAGTCTGTCTCATCCATCATTTTCAGATCACCTAAGATTAACCCCACTCATTTGCTACAGATTGTTCTTTGTCATGGTTTTTGTAGTAGTGGGTTCAAGACTTTTCCTCCCACTTGCAGAGTCTACATTCAATGAAACTTTGATAGTTCACACTGAGGACCTGCCTCTCTGTGACTCAGAGAGGCAGGTAACACTTTTATCTCCCATCCTTTGGCTGTTAAACATAAAAGGGATGGCTGGTTACAAATGGCAATGAAGTTCATGATAGATACAAGAGACAGTTGACAATTTCTTCTCGCTCCCCTGCCACCACTTTGCTGTAGAAATACAGCAATGTAGTTCTGATGCTGCTTTATTGAATGCAGATTTGCATAAATTGAAACTGTCATCTAGCAAAAAAGGGCGTTTTGTATGCCCTTATTTGACTTGTGTGCAGCTATGCATTTAGCTAAACCTTGCCCAGAAGTCAGGATATAACTGAGTAAATTTTCAATTAGATTTATAATACATGCCCTGATAGCTGAATAAAAGACGCACGACAAGTTTACATAATGTCCATAGAGGTCTTTTTGTTAATGAATCAAGTCCTAATTGAAGAGCACTAATAATATGTTAATAATCAAAAAGCAAACACGACTAGTGAACATATCTCCGTAGAGCAGTTGCGTGGATCTATTTCCTACTGTCAGCATCAGTCCATGGCCAATAGTCATAATTAACATGTTGACTTAAAATTTTAACAAATTTAAATGTAATGAAATACTTTTATTAAATGCTACAATTCCTTGAAACCCAATAATTACTTATCTCTGATGTATAAATAACCAATGTATTGTCTTCATGCAGAATGTCTTTTTGCATCCTACAGTACAGGTAAAGTGAGTTCTTGAAGCAAGGGCCTGGGTGAAGTAGAAGCTGATGGTTTTAAAGTCTGAAGAACAAGACCATACTGTTTATAACTACGCAATGTTTATCAAGCACCCGAGGTTCTAAGCCAAAGCCCGTGGAAGACATGAATTTTGGATTAGGCCTATAGAATGAAAGTACAAATAAATGTCAGTTTATTAATACCTGTTGTGTCTGGGCTAATTCCTGCCTTGATCGGGAATACTGCTACAGTGGGTAAAGCAGTGTTGTGTCTCAGGTGGCTGGGAGCTACCGAAATCAAAGTGTTTAGGTACAGTAAAAGCATGAGCTTGATTGATCCTGTCTGCATGACTAGCACTAACGGTGCAAACCTCTGAGCATGCTTAGTGGAGGGGATCCCCTTCAAAATCCAGCTGGATAATGTTTAGCCCTGTGGTTAGAGCACTCACCTGGGACATGTGAGACCCAGCTTTGAGTTCCCGATCTCTGGCACAGGGGAAGACTGGATTTGCACAGCGATCTCCCAGCACGTAAGAGGGTGGTCTAACCACTGAGCTATGAGATATTCAGATGTGAGGGAAACCCTCAGCATCGCCTGTCGAAGCTGTTCCTTTGTGGATAAATAATGAAAGAGTGATTGGAGCACAGGGACTGAACTCAGGGTCTCCCACCTCTCCGTTGCGTGCCCTGACCACTGGACTATGGAGAGTCAGTCAGTCTTCTCCCCTCAACCTGCCAGCAGAACAAGCATTGGGCCAGAGAGCACTCACTTCTGTTGGATGAGTTTTACTGTTTTAAAAATCAACATTAGGCATCTTTCTTCACTCCTGGGGGCAGAAAGGCCCAAGAAGAAGCACTCCATAAAGCAGGAAGGCCCCACGCCATTCAGGGCTTTGTAGGTCAAAACCAACAGTTGAAATTCCACCTGAAGGCCAATGAGCCTAGTTTAGATAATGGAGTACGGCATCATGCACTCAAGTGGGATACTCCACTTGACAAGCTTCAGCTTCTTGATTAATGGATTTCGTGTGCAGCCCTCATCAGAGCTAGAATCTACATGCCTCAGGGAATCTAACCAGACCCCCAAGTTGTGCACTTTGTGTACAAACATTGGCCAGATGTCTCCAATCAAGAGAGTCAATACGATCTCAGACAGATTTTTCCAGATGTATAAACAAATCTGTGTACTTGAGCATTAAGCTAAGTAATTTGTCCTTGAGACTGAAGTGCCCAGATTTACACTTGTAATTCAGAAATGGACCCAAAAAACAGGGTTGTAAGTTTTGCAGTTGAAAATTGTACGGTCATCAAATAGCATGCCTGCCATGTAGCACCCCCTGCTGGCCAAGCATGGTGCTATAGTGCCCTGCCTCAGTTTCCCCTTCTTTCAGGACACTTTCAGAATGCCACACACTTCAAAAATTAAGACAAAATTTCCCTGCTGGGGTTTTACTTTATCAAATTCAAATAAAGATGAAATGAAGTCTCTCTGGCCTGTAGTCTCTCCCCTTGACTTCAGGAGGTTGCAAAAAAACCCCACCCTTCTTGGGGCCCATTTCCAGACTGTTAAGAGCTCACCACTTGCTTCTTTCAGGAACTCCTTCAACAGCTCTCTGTGCAATTCTTTCCCCTACCTCCAGGGACTGAGAAACGCCCACAGGTAGCAGTTCTCCCATCTGCCACTATCTGTCCTGTTCTGAGGGAAGAGACAAAAATATATACAACCTTCTTCCCAGAGACCGTTCCGATTGGCTGGGAGAGAGGAGAGCCTTGCTCCACTACAAAGTTCCTGGTCCCAGGCTCTTAAAGAAACAGTAGCCTAGGTTTTTCCCAAGCATTAACTACTCCCCTGTGACCATCTTCCTTTCTCTCCCAACAAGATCTGCCCTTCCCTAGGACTTCATCCACTCTAAAATTCCCAGGAATCCTAAAGGGATACACCATGGAACTAAGTGACTGAGAGGGGACATGATAGCAGTTTTCAGGTATCTAAAAGGGTGTCATAAGGAGGAGGGAGAGAACTTGTTCACCTTAGCCTCTAAGGATAGAACCAGAAACAATGGGTTTAAACTGCAGCAAGGGAGGTCTAGGTTGGACATTAGGAAAAAGTTCCTAACTGTCAGGGTGGTTAAACACTGGAACAAATTGCCTAGGGAGGTTGTGGAATCTCCGTCTCTGGAGATATTTAAGAGTAGGTTAGATAAATGTCTATCAGGGATGGTCTAGACAGTATTTGGTCCTGCCATGCGGGCAGGGGACTGGACTCGATGACCTCTCGAGGTCCCTTCCAGTCCTATAATCTATGAATCTATAAGTGTTGACTGGCCATTAGGCATTACTACCCTTAAGGGGCCAGTCACCCTGTTACAACCCCAAAGGGCCATCCTTTTGAACATGTGATCCTTTGTGTCATGTTAGGATTTTGACACATTTTACCAGGACTCTGGTTCTGAATAAGCAGAAGCTTCATAAACAAATTGTTCCTTCTTCTTTTTCCCCATAAGTATGTGAGTAGCTCAGCCCAGAATTTGGTTGGCCCTTGCATAAACTAGTTCCTTTCATTGGCATTTTAGAGGCGTGAGTGAATTAATCTAATATTTTGGATTATTGAAAAAGTTTTACTTGACAAGTTATTTATTTTTTTAAAAATGACGACAAGTCATTGTAAAATAACAAATAAGCAATTCTTTAATTCAATTAGATAATGTTTTACATTTACCACAATATTTTATACTAATCTGTTATGAAGAGAGTTGCTGGCTTTCTGTGATGATGGGGACAAGCGGCTCAGACAAGGTAAAAAGACTCAAAGATTCAAAACCCTGGACTCAAAGAAAGAATGTCTGGCCTGTTGTCTGTTTTGATTAATGAAGCCTTTTGCATAGTAAGATAATGTGCTTTCTGAACATGCAATGTTATTGCTCAGCAGAAATATCTGGAGTATGAATAATAGCCAATATGATAACATCAATAAATTAATCTATGTAAAACTTTATTCTGCCCAGAAGTGTCTCAAATGATATTTGTTTATATGATAATTGCCAGCAACGCAACAAGTGCTCCGAGCTACAAGGGTTTGAAACAAAAGGAAGTACTTGGACAACCTTGCAGTTTAGCAAAGTTAGGCATGAATGTAATAAGATTCTATAGCTAATTCCAGCTAGTCTCACAAGAGATTAAATGTTTCTTTTCACACTGTATAAAGTCGTAAACATGGATTACATCAACCTTTACACACGACCATAAAGCAAAAGGGTTATAAAATTTCGAAAGCCATTTTTATTTCTGTAGCACGCCTTGTCAAAGCGGAGGGTAGCAATTCATAACGTTCGAATAGACCAAATCAACAAAAATATTGCACTAGCAGTTGCAATATGCAATCAATAAATAACTTCAGTTAAATTAAATTAAAATAAAAAGAGCCAATTCTCTTGAATGAGACAGATGATTCTCTGTTCAGCAATAATTCCTGGTCATTCTCCCAATTTTATTTTTACTTTTGGTTGAGATGTAAAACTGAAGCCCTGACCACTTGTGATTATTGAAAAGCCCAGGGCACTTTTCATAAGAGTTTTAACTTCAGAGTCCTGGCCAGATTTCAAGTAGGCTAATAATTACATTCTGCCTCATTGAATTCTCCATCCAGTTTCAAGTGGACAAAGGGGTCTTCACTTCCTGTTTTAACTGTTGCTCTGTGTTTCTGTGTGCTGTTAAGCAGCTACTGCCACCTACCCTGGCAATGACTGCATTTCATTGGCGTGTGAATCGATCCATGTATATAGATTAGTTAGTCATTTGGAAGAAAGACAGCATGCAAATGTAAGATATTATTAAATTTATTCAAATGTGTTTGTACCAATGAAGCCTTGGTCCTCTGGATGCTATGGTAACGTATATTTAATCATAAATAACCATTCTAAATAAAATGGGGGGAGGGATAGCTCAGTGGTTTGAGCATTGGCCTGCTAAACCCAGGGTTGTGAGTTCAATCCTTGAGGGGGCCACTTAGGGATCTGGGGCAAAATCAGTACTTGGTCCTGTTAATGAAGGCAGGGGGCTGGACTCAATGACCTTTCAGGGTCCCTTCCAGTTCTAGAGATAGGTATATCTCCATATATTATATTATATTATATTATTAAAAAACTTGAAGTATGAGCTGTCATAGAAGCTTAGGAACATGCCAGCTGCAATAGACTGAGAAACTCCAATAGTGCATTTTAGAATTTTTTCTGGGGTAAAGTTCTTCCTAAAATGTTTCAGATCTCTCTTTTAAGTGGTAGAGAATATTTGTGTAGGTTGAATGATCACTTAGTGAATGATCAGTTACATGTTGCATAGCACTCATGACTAGCCATAACCCACTGCTTTATATAATTCATAATATGTCATCTTCCAATAATTTTATTTTCACATATGAAACCAGAGGGAGCTGGAAGCATATGGGAAGGGGAGAGTACCACATTACTCTCAAGTCGTTTCTAGGGAAGGATTCAAACCGGCATTAAGGCACGGCCATCTCCACTGTGACTATCAACTGAGAAGTCAGGTGTTGCAATGCAACAATGAAATATACACAAGGAGGAGATTTAGGCCCTGATTCATCAAGGAACTTAGGCATGTGTCTAACTTTAAGCACACAAGTAGTCTCACAAAAAGAAAAGATTTCACTGGGACTACTCCCTTGCTTAAAGTTAGGCACATGCTTATGTTCCTTGATGAATTAAGGTCTTAATGGGGGGAAATGAGTGGCCAGGTTACACATAAATCTTAATTCCAAGAGATGGGGCGGGGGGAGGGGGGTGACGAAAGAAAGTGGTTCTAACATTTGTTCAAACACATAACATACCTGAACTCTTAAAGATGGCAGCCACAGCCCACAATGAAAGGGGTGACGTGAAGGCTCTATTACTATGGAAAGAAGTAATTCTCGGCTATGTGAGAGTTTTCCTTGGCAAACTTCAAGGCCTAGTTGAGGCAGCGTAAGGGACAGATTACCTAGCGAAGGATTAGTCAGGGAAAAAGAAAATACTGTTGTGACAGCTAGTCTACCTGGTTATGAAAGATTAGCATAATACTGTTATTTTCAGGGATATAGGTAAATAGCAAATGTGCATAAATCCATAGATTCCTCTGCCACTTCTCTGCTCTGTGATGGGCAGCAGTCCGATTACTCACTGATACCCCACCCCTACCCCTCAAACATATGCCTTTTTGTTGATCAGAACTCCATTCATGCCCCCTGCTATGAATCCCAGGGAGATCTTCATTGACCTTTTCCTGAATTGGCCAAGAAATCCAGGAAGCAGAAACTGAGAAAAGGATCTCTGACTGCCAGGCCATTTTTTGACCGAGTTCCACACTGCCTTCCCCAATCTGACAATGGTCAGGCAGCTGGCGGGCTGTGAGCACTGTTACCCTGCTGTCCAGTACTGTCTCACTGTTTCCTTATGTTCCCCATATCTGTTGTTGTATCCACCTGTTGCCTCTTATCTTATACTTAGACCATAAGATCTTCAATCAAGGACCATACCTCTGTTATAAATGTGTACAGTGCCTAGCACAGTGGAGTCCAACCATATCCATGATGGGGTGACCATAGCTCTATTGTAATAGAAATAAAATAATAATAATAATGAGGATGATGACTGGGCATTTGTTCCCACTGTGATGAGCAAGCTGTTTTGATAGTCCACCCTTGGAGCTCATGGCACATCTTGGGTTTCAGAGGACTCTGAAGAAGTGTTGCCTTTTCAATGGACCATGCCACTGCTGATTTGGTGAGACATTATAATGGTCTGTTGTCCTCCACCATTAGTATGGTTACTCTTCCTCAGCATTGGTGGGATATTCAGGAGAGCTGAGACTAGTGAAGAAGGGAAGATGGCTAGAACGCCGGTGTTGGAAGTCCTACTCAAATCCAAATAGCTTCAGAATAGTTTTTGAAATCTTATGCCACGGCTGTGTAGAGCAGAAAGAAAAGTTTGTTAACCTCTACAATACTATCCATGAAACCTTGATCAGCTGTGTTGGTCCATGTGGCTGGATTCTTGGTTAACTCCGGTTGTTTGCATGCAATGACAGATATAAAGGTTCCACACTGTAAAATCATTCAGTCTCAGACTAAGTTTAGAGAGATCAACTGATTTGCCAAAGGCCACACTGCAAGAAGGTGTCAGAAGCAAGAGCAGAATCTAGGTTTCCTAATTCCTAGGCCTATATGTAATCTGCTACACCTTGTTATCCAACAGGAGAGTTACTAACTCTCACAGTTTCATCATGTCAGCTCTACACTGTACACACCACATCAGCATCTTTGTCAGATGCCACAAGCCCAACCAGCAGAAAGGAACTGGTCAGCCACCCACGTCTCTTCTTCTTGTGTAATTTTTGGAAACTGCATGTGCGCACACAGACTGGCCCTCGGCTGCTAGCTACTCTTGTCCCTGCCCAAACTTCCTCCCACACAGCAGACCCAAATGAGTGCGCTCCCATGTGTAGCATTCTTGATTTGACAATTGCAAATATTTGCTGGAAGGAAAGCT
The DNA here is from genome assembly GCF_027887155.1 of Malaclemys terrapin pileata. Classification (NCBI taxonomy): domain Eukaryota; kingdom Metazoa; phylum Chordata; order Testudines; family Emydidae; genus Malaclemys; species Malaclemys terrapin. The sequence continues at coordinate 5,182,861 of NC_071507.1, forward strand.
TTCTTTCCCCCATAACAATGTATGAAAATGCCAGTAAACAGAGTGACGGCTTCATCTTAAGCAACCCTGGCCATGGGTGGCTAACTCAGTCAGGTAAGTGGAAACTATGCCCATAATAGGAAAGAAAAAAAAATATGTGCAGAGAAGTTAAGGCCAACATTGTCAAAACATCACTTATTTTAGCTGCTAGAGCTTTTGGGTGCTCATACATGCCTCTGGTTGGGCACCTAAAACCTGAGACACACAAGAGGAGATTTTATGCATATAGGGTGGACATGTCCAGTCCTGATAGTGTATTGCGGGGGTGGGGGAGCAAATCTGTAACCAACTTATTGGATACTTATTAGCAAATGATGTTTTTGTAATCCTCCTGGGGCTTCCTCGTGGAAATGATCACACACAAAAAGAATAGCTTCGCACTGCAAAAAGAAAAATAGCCCAACCATAGAGGACTGGTTTTAAAAAAAGGGAGGTGGTAGTTATGGGGCGGGGGGAATAACACACCAGTTACGTACTCAGCTAAAAAGACAGAGGACAGATAAATTCTTAGACATTTGGTTACATTTTATTCAATACTTAGACAAAGTACATTCACCTGCAAACAAAACAAAAAACAAAAACCAGCACTGTTGTCTAATATTTTTTAATATTGACATTTGATAGACATGTCTGGTCTGTTAAAAATGTCTATGTAGAGATTTCACTCCATGTAGTAAAATCACTAAAAACACCATAGGTGTTGAATGATGCTCACTCTGGAATATGATAACACCCTGTTAAATAGAAAGATCAGATGACTATATTCCTGTATACAAAAGCTCACTGTTGTAATTATTCTCTCATTTCTCCATCTTCTTCTTCTACTCCTCTGATGTACAGGACGTTGTTACATCTTATCAAAACTTCACCAAGGTGTCCTGACAATGGAGAAATGAGAGAATAAGTTTGTATATTGTTGTAATTATTGTTTTGTTTACAATATTTACTTGGCAAGGATTTGTAAACTTGTTAAAACTTCAGAAATAAATAAATAGTTAAAAAAAACTACAAAAAACAAAAATCACAGGCATTCAAAGTTAATGGCCACTTTTGAAAAGTTTGGCCTAAGTAATTTGCCTGGATAGCAGTGGGGCTGGGTGGTTTAGACATAGGGTTGAGAGTCAAGAGACCTACATTCTAGACCTGTGTTGGAATGTCAATTGCTTTGGGCAAGTACCTGAGGGTTGGTCTATCCTGGCATAGTTACATCTCTCTGAGAAATCCATACCCCTGAGAGATGTAGCTATGCTGATCTAACTCACTGTGTAGAGAGTAAAGGTCAATGGAAGAATTCTTCTGTAAACCTAGCTACTGCCTCTCGGGGAGGTGAATACCTGCTCCAGCAGGAGAACGCCTCCCATCGGCGTAGGTGATGTCTACGTTGAAGCACTACAGCAGCACAACTAGAGCAGTGCCACTGTAGTGGTTTAAGCAGAGACATAACTGGAGACTCAGGGTACGTCTACACTACCCACTGGATTGGGATGCGAGGATGCGAAGTAAGTGATTCTAAGTTGATCTAAGATACGTCAACTTCAGCTACGCCATTCTCATAGCTGAAGTTGCGTATCTTAGATCGATTCCCCCCCACCCCAGTGTAGACCAGGCCTCTGTACAATTGAGATAATGATATTTACCTACTTTGCATGGGCATTGTAAGGCCTGATTAAATAATGTTTGTAAAGTGCTACATAAAGTAAGTGTAAAGTATCGTAATGGCTAGTCAATGACAGAGATAGCACTAGACCAAAAGAGCTCTGACCCCAATTCATGTGAGCTATGGGGCCTCTAGGAAATTGCCACCACCTCTTCCCCTATGGATTTTACCACATCCCAAACTTCCTAAAGCTTTCATAAGACCAGACCAGCTTTTTAAAGTCTTTGCAACATGAAATGATGCTCTGAAGAGACGGGGTGAAATCCTGATCCCACTGAAGTCAATGGCAAAACTCCCATTGACTTCAATGGAGCCAAGATTTCACCCAACAGTGGTTAGCAGAACCCCTGTGTCCAAAGCCACATTATACTGACCACACAAACTAAATGAAGCCTGCTGCACTAGTTCATACCCATCATTGTAAGGTTTGAAACAACCCAGACCACTGTGCACGTATGAAAACAATTCCAGGGCTCACAACTTTAAAACTACTAAACCAATTTTCTTCAACCGCAGCTTGTTTTAAGAACTCAGTGAGATCTACAAAACAAGCCAATTCTGGACAAAATTGTTGGGGATTGAGTTACGTGTGTACAAATTATTTGACTGGAATATATGGGACAAGGATCTTCTTTAAAACATGCAGAACTCAAAAGCGGCAGGATGGTTTGTACTAAGTCTTTATATAGATATTAAAAATTATATTTATTTATTTTAATATCACCTCTTGGTGGAGATCAAGCATGGGGGGGGGAATTAATCCTAAGGGAACTTAATTGAGATAATTATAAACCCTTAAAAAACGGAGTGTGTGGTTATGTAGTGGAAGTTCTGTTTCAGTCTCACTGAAAGCAGTCCTTTCCACTAGAATGTATATACATGACAGTTCAGTTCTCCCTAAATGAATCTGGCATTCAGATTACTTGTTTTCAACAAAAGCAAATAAATGAAAATGGAGAAAAAAAATAAATGTAGCCATTGGTAGCAGGTCAGTAAACTGTTGATGAGCAAGTCTTTCTTGGGGGTGCATCAGAATCCTGCCTTTTCACATTTTTGGACTAAGAGCTTATGCATCAACGCGTTTTATTTTTTAATGTTACAGACCAGACTCTGCCTCTCTCGTGAATATTTCCACGGATTCCAATGAGACTGCCCAGGTGAATAAGGGAATGAGAATTTTGCCCCTTATATGTACATGACGATATAAAAAAATATGGAGAATAGACTAAAATAAAATAAAAATGCATTCTGACAGGATAGTGGCTTCTTCTTGGCTAGAAATGCTGTGACACTCCCCTCTCCCCCAATAAATACGAATTAATTACGGATTTATCTAGAACTGCTGTTTTTTCTGTGTTGTTAACTGATGGCAGTATATGGCCAAGGTCTGACTGCGTGCACTACAATCAAATATTAGGGATGGAGAGAACTAGGAGGGATAATGCAGGAATCCTGAAGCTATGCTCAGAGGGGCAAGACCAGAATGGTGCAAATTTAGGTGGGGAGCGTCCACTTGGAATAGGGAGCTTATAAGAATCAAATGCAGTATTTGTTCTAGGTTCTGTTAAAAGAACATTGGAAATATATTAATGTTATTATCTGATTGTCCTACATCATGGATGTCTCTCAGGCGCAGTCCTGCAGCCCTTATTCATTTAGAAGTCAATGGGACTATTTAGGTGAATAAAGAATTTGCCCTGGAGATCTATACATTGTAGATGCAAATATGGCCATTACTTGATATGTACATTTGGGTCATTCCATTCAGGTGGGTTCTGCCTAGCATTGCAAAGGAAGCTACTCTTGTTAATACGGCCTTAGCATTTTAAAATGTTTCCCCCTCCGGATTTCTTTGAAATAATTACATAAATCCGAATATTTAGGCAGTTTGGGTTTTATCTGGGGGGAGGAGGGGAAAGGTTAGGGTTAGGGTTAGGGTTAGGGAAGATTAGCCAAGGTGAAGGCCACAATAGGAATGGCAAAATAATCTCAACCAAAAAAAAAAGGGGGGGGGGGGTGAATAAATAAATAAAACCTAAGAGGTCAAAAAGCTCGTGTGTTCCCTTGGGAGAAGAGGGGTGTATTGGACTCTCACAATTTGGGCTCTGGTGCCAGTTTCTCTAAAGTTGGCAACGAAATCGCTTCTGTTCAGGACGCAACAGAGAAGCCCCGCACGTCTGTGGATTCGCACTGAATAGCGCGGTGATTAATTAAATGGTTGATCGTTTAATACCAATTATCATTCAATTATACCTAGATGAAAAATATGGAAATCTGGGTTGTGGAGCCAGCTGGACAGAGACCCTCGGGGCAAATGAGCTCTCCGGTTGCTGGGCTCCAGACACAGCCAGGTTCTCTGGCCCTGGAGGTTGACAAGGTTTGTGGTTTCCATGGGGTCATTCTGCGACGACCTCCTCATTGATTAAAGACCCCAACGAGCCAGCGAGGTCGCTGTAGGGAGTACAAACGGGGCCACCGACGGAAAAATGCGGGGCTTAAATGCCTATTGCAATGGTATTTAATTCCCAGGTAATCTCCAGCTGGCTGGGGGAGAAGGAATGGCTGGATCGAGGCCTCTTCCCTGAAGTCATTTCATGCCCCTTGAAGTTTTCAGACAGGCCCTTTTCAGTCGGCTGTTCTGGTTTCTTCGGGTTTAGATTTTACTTTGCAGAAATCCCTCTACAAGTGACACTGCGGGCAGAGTAAAAAACAAAAGCCAGTCCCCCTTCTACACTGTCCGGATGAGATCTTTGTCATTTAGGTCGAATTTCGCCTTTCGGAGGCGTGTTTTAAGGGAGTACAGGCTGTTTCGAGGAATTGTAGGCTTTGCAAAGACTGCTGGTGGTTTTGCTCCAGAACCCCTCTTCCACCAGCAGAGAAATCACTGTTATTCTGGGTCGAGGCAAACTGCCAAATTAAAAGAGCTGCTCCCTAAAGATTTCGCGTGCTAAAAAGAAAAACAACATAATCGGGGGGGAGGGAGGGAATATCTTTATAAAACTCTTTAGTTCTTCGTAGCAAATCCTGGTTTTGCATCCCTGATACTTCTCGGCGCGTAATAAAGCCTACAAGACACTAGCGTTTTAATCCTTTCTGTTGTAATGGTGATTACTGAAAAATGCAACCTAGCCACGATCTTGCTCGTCTTCTGTGAAAGGGGGGTCAGTAAATAGTCTGCTATACCCGCCTCTTTCCCTGAAGAAATTTGAGTGCCAGATATTTAGAAAGCTGCAAACCTCTCTCATCTCCTATTAAAATATCCTTGCTATGTTATTCCCCTCAGCCGCCCGGTAACTATTCAGGTATGCGTGCACGAAGGTAGGTCTGGTTCTTTTTCCTTGCCGTTTCTGTGTAACAGTATTTCTCTCTTTATGGTCGGTTCCATTAATTGATTTTAGTCTAGCAATTGGATCATTTCAGCCAGGCAGCCGGGGTGGGACATAACGAGACGCTATATAATAAGGAAAGACAGCAAGGTTCACTCCCATTTCAAATCATTGCATTTAAGAAATTAACATTCAATAGGCAGAAACATTCCGGCAAAAGAGGCAGTATTGCCAAATAACGCACCGAGTTGGCTTAGTCCCTGCTGTTTTCAGGTGATATTGAGTGACTATGATCAACAATGCCTCTCAGTAACCCAAGTCACCCTCTCAGGGAGACCCAGCCGCCTGGAGGAGAAGTTTGCCGTAGGTTGATTGCCTGGTTTCGGATAGAAAACTTGGGAACTAGTGGAGTTCAGGACCGCCTTTCACTGCTCTTACATTTAAGGGGTGAAAATCCGCGGGCATCCGCGCGTGGAAAAACACGTGTAAAGTCATGAGGGTGTTTTTACAATTTAGTTCGAAAGCTGTGTTTTTCAGGGGAGAAATAATGAAGAATCGGTCCGTTTAGTATCTTTCTCTTCCTGATCCGGCCATATATAGCTGTAAAAGGAAAACAGCTAAGCCATTACAAAAAGAATGCGAATATATATTTAAACTGATCTTTAGATTCCAAAGAAATGTAACCCTCCCTGTATCCTTTAGTATAAAAGATTTGCTAGTGCGTTAAGCGGATAAAGGGGTAAATTATTTTTCAGTCACAGTAAGAAAATAAAAGTCCACACACAGACCACTCACGATAGTGCAGGAAAACCTTCAATCTACATCCCCAAAGAGGTGTTAGAAAAATAAACAGGGGGGGATTTGTAATCTACAGTCTGGAGTCAGCCTTGGCTTGTCTAATCGTTACAGGTTATTATTTAATGTTCTGCTGTTTTCAGTCAAAAGTGGCTAAACTGTCCACGGAATTAAAGTCACTAACATCTCATAGGGACAAATCTCGCGGAAGAAAAAAAAAAAAGTTGTTTGAACATTTGAAAAGACTGAGAATTCGCCTACCCTACAATCATTTTCCAGAAGCACGTTCTGTGTGTAAACCCAACTGTGCTGCTGAAAAGGTGGACAGCTCCTAGCTGCGTTTCCCCGTAACCCAGCACCTTACCTTGACTCCAGCTCGGTTCCTGTTTAGCAACGGGATCTTAAACGCAAGGCGCTGCCTTAAAAGGTGAATTGTGTCAGTTTTCATAATAAACAGCCTTCAGACAGATTAGCTGCTCTCGCGGGCTAAATGTAATGTCTTTTGTAGCAGGCACAATGCTTAAAGAATAGCTCGAGAGAGACAAAACCACATGAATGTAACCGACTGTGTGCAAAGGTGTAGACGTGATATCTACATATCCAGAGCTAACGAACACATTTGCTTCTATGGAGCCACATTTTATGTTATTATGGGGCCCGATGGTTCTTTAAATTCCGTGCTCACGATCGTGCGTGTGTGTGTAGGTGAGAGAGAGACCAAGCAGAAACATATGACAAACACTACAGAGCATCTGTCTAAAGCGAGCGGCTGGGCCACAAAATTTGCATTTAAAAGTACAGAACATAATGTTATCGATAAATAGTGTAACATATTGTGCAAACAATCCCCGGCCCCCAGAAGGAGCCTGCACGTTCAAGCTACAAATGTAGCATTCAATGAAACTGACTTGGAAAGTCACAGACAACTAGTATGCTGCTAAGACAGACAGGCTTTTCTCTCCTGCTATATTTACCTTAAACCTTTGTTTGACCAGGTTATCAATTGTTCCATCTCCTGCTATACTGGGGAAGGTACAACCGTTGTGGCAACTTTCAAATTAAAAAAAAAAAAAGTCTGAAAACTTCCAAGGAAGAGAGAGAAAAGTTTGCTTCCTTCCTCCATTAAAAGCAAAAGCGGCAGGTTTACTTTAGTTGATTGGTTTAGGAGGAGAACCCTGCGGGCCGTGTACAGAACGCAAGGAATCAATTTCACTTGCTAAAATGCAGAGGGGTTTTTTTATTATTATTATTATTGATTCCACCCTTGTGCTTTCAGCCCATCCGCTGAATACCATTTAGGCCAAGATTGGGTATAATGGAAATATCATCAGGAGACAATTACCCTTTCAGAGCATTCACTTCTCCTCACAGACACTGTTATTTGAGAAATAGGATCATTTGATTTCATATTGCACTAAATAACACCCAGCCGTCTCAAATGGCCAGCTTCTTAAAAACCACCCATTGGAATAAATTGCCTCGCTACTCCTCGGGATTTTTTTTGGGGGGGGGGGCAGAGCAATATTATGTGACTCGGGCATAACTTTACAAAAATCTAGAGAGGAAAGAACTAAAGCGATCAAATCAGACCCCCTGACACGTTAGAGGCCGCCCCTCTGCAACGGCACAGTCGAGTTGTTGGCAGGTTCGGACACTGGCTCTTGCAAGCTGAAATTTACAAAAGAAAGTGAACTTTCAATCAAAGCCACGCGGTAGCTTTTAGTGGCGAACTCAGTGCTCATGCCACGGTCATGCCGAGCGCTGTAATATCTGGGACTTGCCCCCAGCTCCCTCCCCATCCTCCTTTCTCTCCTCCCCCTCCCAGTCCTGGTTCTCTGGACTTCGATTCGGATAGACACATACCACGGGTTCCTTCCGGCTTCTGCGGGGCTCCTTTCCAGCATGCGTGTGTGTGCGGGGGGATGGGGGGGGGAGCTTTTGTTTCATTGTGTGGCTGCGTTTGAATCGGAGACGCGAAACCCACCGAGTCCCGGGATCTGCCACGAAGGGAGCCGCTGTCTCTCTCCTCCTTTCTGTCTCTCTTCTAAGTGCAAAGTCTTGGGAGAGGAAGAGAGACACACCAAGTTTCCTGCATAAACTGCAGTCCCTGGCATTTTCGAGGCAGATAAGCAGCGCTCAGCAGCGCGCTGAATTTGTTAATTGGCACTTGAACCGCTAAGCCTGATGTGCGCGATTTTGCTAGAGGTTTTTTCTTTTTAAGCAAGATTTTACCCTTTGTTGCATTGGTTACATACATGCCAAGGTGTGATGTTCCTTTAAGGCTATCAGTGCCTGCTCGGCTAATCTGGCCATCACAGACTTCATTATATTTGTATTAATGTCATCCTCGGATTACTAATTAGATTGCCTGGATAATTGAAATTACAAGGACGGGTTGTGTACGGAGGGAATCTCTAAACATTTCATATGGTTTTAGATATCTAAGCGAACTCATGCTAGAACATGTCTTATTCATTTCGGCCCATATAGCGTTTGGGGCGATTTGGTAGAGTTTGGATTTTCAGCGATCACTTATTTCCCTGGCCTTGCTAATATCCTGAGCTACCCCCTTTTTGATTCTCTGACCAAAATTTCCTTTGGGTAAAAATGGAGCACTTACAACTCAGGTAGAAAAATGCTCCAAAAAATTAGGGTGAAATGTGAGAATGAATCTTCAGAGTCCTTAAAGGCCCCGATCCTGCAGTCCTTGCTCAAGCAAAAACCTCTGTCCATTAAGAGATTGATCCAATACGCACTGAAGTCAACAAGACTTTTTGCAGTGACTACCAGGGGTTTTGGATCAGGCCCTAAGAACTTTAAGAATTAGCCCAAAGTTGGGAACCGCTGGTACTTCTTCATAGACATACGCCCCGGGAAAGACCAGGAGGAGAGAAACGTCATTCTTAAAGTGTGTGCAACTCACTTAATTAACACGAATTAAAAAATAAAAACCAGTGTGGTCTGAAGATCCTCAGATTAAAAACTCCAGTGTATTGTTTGCATGCAAACGGCCATTGAAAATACATAGCACAGTAAACCTGACCGTTAGCCTGTCCAATTTAGTCTTAATTCAAACAGGGGTGCGGGATTTTTTGTTTGTTTGTTTTTAATTGAGGTTAGTCATTTTCATCTGAAAACAATGTATTCTCCAGGCTGCGAGAGGGAAAGAGAGTTATTGCGATTTAGGTTTCAACACTTGGGAGGTGCTTTGATGGAGACGATGAGAGTAGACGGATTTTTCAGGGTAAATGCTGCGATTCGGAACTTCATTCGAAGCCAACCTTCCGCAGCGTATCCCTGCCGTGTAAACCCAAGCAGAAATGCAGGCTCAACCCCGAAAATGCTGATCACAAACAATCTTTCAGCAACTGCGACGTCTTTTTTTATAGGGGAAACTAAGCGCTCTTCTCTGAATTAACCCCATAGGGCAGGTACAGGGCAGATTTCCCCCCACTGGTCTGCTAATACCTAACTCGTTCTTGATCTGTTTTAGCCTTGAGCCTCTTCTGGAGCAAAGACGGCAGGTCGTACTACATTGTTACCCTGCACCGTGACGTTTGTATATAAACACACTAGAGAGCCACCGCTCATCATTTTCACTTTTAGGAAAGCGGTATCGGAGACGCAGGCTTCGGTCAGTGCTAGCTTGTTTCCAAAGCAATTAGAAAAGAAACCCACATGTGATTGTGAGGCGAGCTACATTTTCCTCAAGTTGTAACAAAGCTCTGTACTGGGGATCTGTTTAAAAAAGACCCAGTGGTAGCTGGAGCCAGTTGCATTTGGGGCATCATTCAAAATAGAATTGTTAAATGAAATGACCGTGATTGGGAGTCAAAACGGGTAGACGCACATAAAGGTGTTGCCGTCCGGAAATACACACGCGACCTGAAAGGCGCAGAGGATCTCATTGGAACTCCACATGGTTGAGTGTAGACACCTTTCAAACAAACACCTCACTGGAGGGAATGGGACAATAACTGAGCGCTGATGGCACCTGGGCCTCTTCCAAACAACTTCCCATCGGACAGGGGCATTTGCTGTAAGAATAGGGGCTAATATCCAGGCCGGTGTTGTCTGGCTGACAGCACGTATGGCACCCGTTAACAGATGGGGCACGTCTCTTCCCAGAAAGAAATACAGCGAGGGTGTGGGAAGGGGTTACGAAGGAGACCCAAACAGCGTAGTTTGGTCTTTTTCTAAGTGAATTAGGAGGTTTGGGGAGAGCTGCTTTGGGGCTTGTTTTCTAAGTTGCACCGACTAGTTCCTGGCAAATTGGCAGCCGGAGAAATCCGTTGACATTTTTTCATATCAAAAACCCCCCCTTCCCATCACCCCTGTGTCCGAAGCACCTTGGTCTTAACGTCGGGGCTTTGTTGTGGCTGGGCAGGTCCGGGGTCCCTCTCTGCTCTCCCTGGGGGAGCCCCCCGTGTTTTGTGCCTGCCCGGCCGAGGTGTTCTCCTCCACCAGACGCTAATCAAGTAATTTCCCCCTCCCAGCCCCATCCAATTGCTCTTTAGCTGTTGAACTGTGGAGTTTTGCTCCTCTTTTCTCATGCTAATCGCCCCCATTCAGCGTCTCTCTGTGAGGCTATTTGTAGTGGGATAAATCTCCTTGTTTGCCGGCTGCATGATTAATTGATATTGTCCCGCGGCTTTTGTCGGGGCGGCGCAGAGGGGAGACGCGGGGAACAGTGGATGTGACGAAAGGCGCCTGAGACATCATGGCACGGCTGAGGTCTTGCAGAGGTCGGCCCGAGCGCATCCCCCCCCCCAGCTTTATGTACCCCGGTTAGAAAACACGACGAACGAATAGAGACCAGAGTCTTTTTCAAAACTTTCGCTAAGCAGCCCCCAGCCCGCCCCCATTCAGCTGCCCAAGACCAGGTCTTTTCTCCCTCTTCGGAATTTCCCAATTCCATCGCGCTCCCTTCCGCCTGGGCTTCTGCCAGGCCGGGCTGGGAAACCAGAGGATCGCCCCCAGCTTCGGCAGGGCAACATCCTTCTAATAAAAATCAAGGTACCCCAAGGATAGCCCAGCACCTACCCCCGCAAATTAGCCGCCTCCCAACCCTTCCGCGGTGTGGGATTATTACTAAAGGCGAAAGGAAGCAGGACCTGCTCCGGATCTGGTTGTGCCCGACAGGAGGGCTGATGGCTGACGGTGAGGGGCCCGATTCTGACGACAACCCAACCCCCACCTCCCCATCAAGTGGGTGAAAGGCCGGCAAGCTGGCTATGCACGATCCCTTCCACCCCACACAATCCGGGCTGCTCACCCAACCGTGTCACACAGCCCATTTCGATTATTGATCTTTGAAAACTACCGTGGCACGGGACAAGTTTGGCCTCTCCCCACCCTGTTCACAGATGTGCAGCTATTTCTGCTCTCCCCCCCCTACACACACCATTTTTTCCCAAGGTATCTTTATTCCCCACGGACAGCATTGCAGCTTGGAGAGTCAATTAAATAATACCAGTTCTTCGCTTCTCCTACTTCATGGCTTTATTCCAAAATATTTCCTTGCCCGATTGATTTATTTTTAAAGGGGGGGAAAGAAAAGGGGGAGGGGAAAAAAGAAAGAAAGAAACTGTTCTCCTTTCTTTTCCCTGTATGCAGGGTAATTGATAGGCTCTATCAGAGGTCAGGATTTGCATAAGAATTAAGAGCAGTAAATTAATTTAATATTCCATGCACATCTCCAATTATTCCCGCAGACCTTTGTCTCCACGGCTGGCAGAGAGAAGGTTCAGCTGCTCTTCAACCAAACAACATCTGTGCAGTTAATAATTTGATAAACAGCTCATACAAATAGTTTCTGAATTATCTGCCAACCCAATGACTATTCCGTTTTGAAACGTTTGGCAAGGTCTCCTACGTGTGGGCTGAGCTCCGTTTCTTTCGTCTAGTGATTTAGATGCCCGGGCAGACATTTTTCGTCCTTATCTTTTACATATAATCAGCGACTTTCAACACAAACCCATCAATAACAATATGTAAAATAAGTAATTACCAGTAATTAATAAAAGCTTTTTTTTTTTTTAGTTTCAGCTGATTTTTGCTTGTGCAAACCTAGGGCGTGGGGGAGGAAACTGATTTGAAGACACTAGATACGATGAAGATCCATTCTGTTTAGTGCAATTCGGTTCCAGGAGTTGCCCGGGGCGCTGTGTGTGTGTGTGTGTGTGTGGTGGGGAACAACACATTTTTGGCTTGAGATTTTCGTCTCTGTTTTACCTATATACAGTTTTGTGGTTAATGGCAGTACCCATACAAATGAGAAATTAATAGTTCTCACTAGATTCAGGCTTGTACAAGCTTCCCCACTACACATCAGCCGGACCCTGATTTGCAACCCCTTCTCCAGAGCTCAGATTGGGAGGTGGAGATATTTCCAGGGGAAATCTTGGATAAGATTCTCTGCCTTTCCCGTGACTAAAACTAGACTCCTAAATCCAGGCTTAGGCACCTAAATACATTGCCTGATTTTAAAAAGGGCTGAATACCCGGTGATTCCAATGGGAGCCGCTGGTTGCTCAGGACTTCTGAAAACCAAGCCAGCTCTATTAGGTCTAGATGCAGAGGTCTTAACTCCATGCACCCATATTTGAACATCTTGACCCTTGGACACCAGGTTTTACTAGTCTTAAAAATATCTGAATACTGATGGATCAACCCATTATTAAAACGGATAATTTAGGTGTTGATTTATTTTGAAAATGTATGTGTTTAATCAGCAAATATCATATCCCACCTCTATTGTGTAACTGGAAACTGGGCCTGAACTGATAACCTTACATTGGTGTGAAGATTCTTTACTATTTTCCTCTGATGTACGTCTTGTGGTTTTAGCTTCTATTTTAATACATGTTAATAAAGGCATTAGTGTCTGTGTGAGTAGGTGGAGAGAGACAGAGAGAGAGATTTACATAGATATTGGGAACCCACTTATAGAGAAGTCAGATATAGTGAAACTGAGCATGTAATGAAGTTGAATGGATGTACTAAATTGTTTCCATGTATTGCAATGTGCGACTTTCATTTTCAGTAATGATGGCCCTCTGCTTAGAGAGAGAGTACTCAGGACCTTGCCAGATCTTTTCCATAGCAAAGTTGTCCTTTTAAAAAAAAGATGACTTCATAAGAGGATGGTTCCACTGTTTTTGTATTTTAATATTCTGTCTGTTGGATTCATATCTCTAAATTGGAAGTAGGGAACTGTTCCTTTTTTCCCACTTAACATAACATTGACAGGATGAGTACTTGAAGGCATTGAAAACTATATCCAAGTGTTTTGTAGGCTTGAATAAGAAGTATTATAGCTCTACATCCTTGCACTTCATTGAGAGTATGGTAGCATTGATCTTAAAATACTGGCTAACTTTCTTCAGCATAGGGGTCTAACTCTCTAACTTGACCATGAAGATAACACAATACTTCCCAGAACTGTAGGAAAGAATCCTCGTTTCAGACAAGAGGTAATTAAGTTAGAGAAGTACGGCTATTAGAGCTAGATGGATACCACCAAAAATTAAAAAAAAAAAAACAATCAATCCATGACAATTCACTTGAGTTAAAATATGAACAATCTAGATTATACCCTCCCCTTTTGTGTTTGCACACTGGAAACATTTGAGAAATGGAGTCTTCTCAGGTGACTTCTCATGGAAAGCACATTTTAAGCCCCCACATGCTAAAGTACTTTAGTTATGCTAGACGAGGTACATTTTAGATAGGCCAGAACACTGCTTGACACAGGTGCTCAAAATCTCATGCCTGGCTCCCAGAGCCCTGGGACATTTGCCAGACAAATTACTGACCTTACCCTTTGCTACTGGGGCTGAATAGCCATGCAATTACCTTGTTCAAATGTGATGAGAGAAAATTAACTTTAAACTCTGAATGCAGTTAGTAAATCTCACAGTCACCTAGTTTTTCTATTAATGAGAATTCTGGCAAAGCCGTTATGCCCCAGAAAAGAAAAGGTTTAAAATTTTGTAGAATTCCCTCATCCTGCTTATCTGCTGCCTCTCTCCAGTCCCCTCCCTTTCCCTGACAGAATCAAGCCCCAATGGCTCCTTCAAGCCCTCTTCTTGATTATAGGAGTTATACTCATCCGGGCCATGAGACAGAAACAATACCATGTGGCCAAACACAGGCTTCCTGATTGCAGGAGTTACACTCATCCAATCAGGAAATAGAAACAATATCATGTGGCCAAACAGAACTATCCAACCCAGCTTAGATTTCAGATCTGTATTATGGAATATTTCTAGTGAACTGCCCTCAGTCAAGTCATAGAACAAAACAGCTTGTGGGTTTCTTCTCCTAACCTCCCACCAACCCCCCCCCATAAATTCACACAATTGATACATTTGAAGAAATTGCAATCAACTCATGGACAGCCTATGAACATTAAAAAGAGGCTAAATTCATTGACTACATTATTCTTTGTGCATTATTCAGTTCTAATCACAATAGAGCTCATGCTAGTCACATTCACTTCTAAAGCATTTAATATTTTCTTAACATATTAATATTATTTGCATTTTATTTGATCTTTTAAATACATTTGCATTACGGGTCCTTCCAAGCTTTAAAGAGTGTGTATGTCTCCAGTATTATTTATGGGCTTGGTTCTGTCTATATTTTCTTTCACGTGATATGGACTTTCGTCTTTGGCACTGGGATCGGCGTTATCAATGTTAATCCACTTCTTAAAAGGTCATGTTTTACATATACGTTTAAACAGCCTCATTTTCCACATGTTTATTTAGTTCCATGATCTATTCCTCATTTCTAGGTGTGTTATCCATGCTTGCCATCCTTGTGTTTAGTTTTCTTTAAATTGATCTTTTTTGCATTTCTGTGTATGTTTATCAGTGTAACAGATGGGTAAGAAAAAGGGGAGAGGGAAATCTTATAATATTCCCACCTCAACAAGCACAGTTAGTGGATGCTAAAATGTTCACTCTTTCCTTGGCCTCTGGTTGCTGTTTAACTTTAACAAGTTTGAGGTCTTAACTGTTTGGCATTTGTCCACAGACCAACTCTGACTGCACTAGCCTCACAAGTAAGCTGGATTTGAACCTAGATAATGAAACTACTGTCACTGATTAGCTAAAACAAATTTGGTCTGACTAGTTAAGATCAAAGCATTTTGAAAATGCAAAGCACTAAATAGAAGCTACGTCCCATTAGTTTCAGTATTCACTGCAAAAGTTCAACACAAGATACCTTCATTTGTCCCATTTTCAAAATCAAAAGTTAGGTCTTACTGAAGACCTCAGCAAGATACGTTAGCACAGGAGTAATCTCTTTGACGTCAATAGAATTTAAGCACATGCTTAGATTTAAGTATGGGCCTAAAGTTAGGATCAGATTTTCCAGGTTACTGCCATTTAGAACTAAAAAGCATTTGAATAACTATATGAAATATTGCACAGTATCTTTCTGAACGGTATCAAACTACAGTCACAGATATTGGCCACTCACTTACAGGTGCATTAAAAATCACTCCAAAATTAATAAAAAGTTGATTTTAAACAGCTTATGAGGATCTTCAGGTTAAATAAAAGGTTAATTCTCTTCTCCATAGTCATGCAAGTTTCATATTTGCTGTCAGGAGGATTAGTTAGTTTCTCTCTCCCCTTTAAAGAGAAAATTTACAGAATGAATAAGAATCCAGGGATAATGACATCAAGAGAAGAGAAAAGCTCAAGCACAACAGTTGGATGCATATTTGGGAACTGAGGTGCCACTCCAGTTTTATGACAATGTCAGACATGGCCACTTGGTGCGGCACTCTGTCCCCCTCTACTGGTGGCTAGGCCACATACAGGTTTTGAACCCGCTTCTGGGATGATGTCTCTTTCAGCTGAAGTAGTGTAGGGTTTTCCATTAAGATCTAAAGAGCCCAGGGTCAATCCCCTGGAGTGTAGCACTATGCTAGTGCAACAATGATTTCAGTGGAATCCCATGAGCATAAACCTGGAATATCACAGTGGGAAATCAAGCTCCAGGACTTAGAATGCCCACAAGTTTCAGGGCTGATCAGAGCCAGGGTTTTGGTCATAAGGACAGGGCCCATTTTCAAAATCCACATTTAATAATGTTGATCATCATCTACATTTGAGTATATTCAGATCAGAGGATTTTATTTTGGCCCATCTCTAATAAATAACAGTGTAAAAGCCCTATTTAAAAGGATGTTTCTTTGGAAGCTAAGTAGGTTGCATGAAGGAATCCAATCTTCCTTCCCCCTAGAGATAAACCTTAACTAAAACTGTAGAGCCAAACATAGTTAGGGGGAGGGATCCAGCTTTGAATTTTGTTTCTATTCCTCTCCCTATAATGCATGGAACCAAAACTCTGGATCTGATGCCCTCAAACTTTAGGGAGGAGGTGTCTTTGAAATCCAGAGCTTGATCCAAATTGTACAGCGTGTTCCCACCTGTACTTTAACACTGTTTATCTGCATTGTTGTCACCCTTTAGACTAGTCTTCTGTCTAAATTGTATGATTGTAATCATGCTATGTTGCAAATATTGTGGACAGTCCCAAAACAGATGTGACTAAGGAGAAGGTGATTTCTGCTCTGATTTTTAATATACAGCATGAGCTGAGGTAGGATCTGTTAGTATCGCTTCAATCGGGGCTTCAGTCTAGCAGAACTAGCTTTGGCGACTGTTGGCTTGCAGAAGCTCTGTAAATGCAAAGACTTATCCTGATTCGTGAAAGGAAATTGTAACTTTCCTACAGTTTTTTTTTTTTTAAACCAGCAATAGAGGATCACATTGGGCAATTCCCACCCTACTCCTCTTCAAAGCATCATTCCCTGTTACCTTCAGCCTGGTGGCCACAGATGGATTCTTGACTGTGTCTCTCAGTATCTTAATACAGTCGCGAGCTTTTCTCAGACAATCATAGGCTCCTGACAGTGCTTGAAGAATCTTTAAAGCAGCATTGGCCCTATTTATTACACATTAATTATTAAATAGGGAAGGCAGTGCTATCTCTAGAGAACTGGGCTGCGAGCCAGGACTCCTGGGTTCTATCCCCAGATCTGCCATTCTCTGACTCTGCGAACTTGGGAAAAATCATTTAAATCCCTGTGTCCTTCAGTATAACCATCAGTAAGAGGAGTTCCAGCAGTGATACTTCCCCATCCTGCAGTGGTGTCGTGAGGCTTAACTAATAGTTGCATGTCATTGAATGTAAGGTGCTGGAGATGTGTAAATTACTGTGACGAGGTTCCTGGGAAGAGCAAGCCATGGAAGGGAGTGAGCAGCCTTGTGCCATGCTGCATTTAAAAATGTGAAGACCTGGAAAGCGACACCAGCATGCTAGTCCCGCCTCAGGATTTAATTCTGCCACTTTGAGCATCCAGACCAAAACCTCCACTACCTGTGGATCTCTGTGTGCAGTCTATGGCTAAGGCCCTACCAAATTCACGGCCGGAAAAATGTGTCATGGACTGCGAAATCTGGTCTCCCCCGTGAAATCTAGCTGTTGTAGGGGAGACCAGATGTCACAGACCTGGGTGGCTGGAGAGCAGCGGCTGCTGGCTGGGAGCCCAGCTCCGAAGGCAGCGCCGCCACCAGCAGCAGAAGTGAGGGTGGCCTAGTATGGTATTGCCACCCTTTCTTCTGCCCTGCTGCTGGTGGCGGTGCGGCCTTCAGAGTTAGGGGCCTGACCAGTGGCTGCCCAGCTCTGAAGGCAGCAGCCCCAAAGTAAGGGTGTCAATACCGCAACCCCCCTACAGTAGCCTTGTGACACGCCCACCCCCACCCCACCACTGCCTTTTGGTTTGGGACCCAACAGTTACAACACTGAAATTTCAGGGGTAAACATCTGAAATCATGAAATTAACAATTTTTAAAATCCTCTGACCGTGAAATTGACCAAAAAGGACCGTGAATTTGGTAGGGCCCTGAAGTGGGTCCGGATGGGCAGGGCTGGATGACGCTTATGAGCTGCTCATCATCTCCTTCTTCCAGAGTGGCATCGGAGGCTTCACCCAGACTGCCTGGCAAATACAGCCATGAGGCACTGGGGAAAGGCATCAAGAGACATCGTCAGCATCCTGCTGGCATAGAGCCACAGAGAAACTGCATGAGCCACGTGGCCTGGTTCATAGCTCTGAAACGAAGCTCCTCCGGGGAGAGAAGATGTGGCCTCTGTCTTCCTGTGGCATTTTGGGTGAGGTGCTTTCTCCTTCTCCCCGTTACCAGCCCCACCTCCACAAATATATGTGAGGGGAAAGGAAAAAGAGAATAAGGGGTGAAGGTGGGTTCTGGTTCTCACACCCCTCCATACTCCTGGAGATGTAAAGCAGTGGCCTGGAGCTTGAAGGTGGTAATAATTTCTGAACCCTGCATGTCCCCAGCAAGGGTTGGGGGACAAGATCAAGACTACACCTAGTGCTGGTCCACCAAGGGATGTTGAACAAGCCACTGCTCCAAACTGCAGAGCATGCAGGGTCCTTTCTTACGCTCTTATGCACCAGCTAATCTGCTCCAGGATAGGTCAGTCCAGCTCTCAGCCAATCTGCAGGAACGCCCAGTGTCCCCATACTGCCCCCAATCCAGGGTGATGTAGAGAGGACTATCTCTGCAGTGATTTGAGTTGGGGGACACGTTCTTCTGTTCTACACGCAAGACAGGTATCATCCTGCATCCCACACAATGTGAGTGCATTTGAGACATGAATGGCCAAAGGGCCACCATCAGCACTTAGTTTCAGGAAGGAGCGATTGACTGACATGTCTTCTCGGAATGCCACTGAGAGATGAGAATCAGTCTATATAAAAACCTCAAACACACACATGACTTAGAATAAGCAAATGCTCAGGGACTTCCCAAATAAATGTATCCAGGTAATGTATATATAAATATATACTGTCGTGACACATGCAATCACAGTCTACCTTGACCAGGAGATCTTTATTAAAGAAAATAGCTATAAACTATTATTATCATGTACTATTTGTATTATCATAGAGCTTAGGAGTTCCAGTCATGGAGCAGGACCCCACTCTGCTAAGCTATAAACACCAATAAATAGGCTTCCGCATAGCTTCAATTGCAGCTTTGTCTCTCTTGTTCACCAGGGACCTCACAATCTAAAAGTGTTTACAGCACACAGCGATAACTGGATGCGGAATAAATACTGCAAGTAAACATCGTTACCCGCACACACTCACATTCCTTTTGCACCTGATAAAAATAAAATTATGCTTGCTATCGGCCTGATTCAGGAAAGCACCCTGCATGGAGAGAGACTTAAGCCCATGACTATGTGAATTGAGGCCTATATTAGTTCCAAAGACATTCCTTTAGAATGATTGCATACAAACAAATTAAATACCTATACCTTTGGTGAAAGCCCACCTTTTTTAGGAAGTCCTTCAGATGTGGATTTGGAGATAGTAGAATCCCCAGAGATTGACAGTGGAATAAGGAAGCTCCTAAGATTTCCACTAGCATGTATTTATAATAAATAACAGATACATACACATGCTTCAGTGGCTTGAATACTATCCCTTAAAAAGCATCCCCAAAAGTTCTCCTTTGCCTCTTATTCCCCTAAAACTCAGTATGGTATAACTCACTTTTCTCGTGCTTAATCATGGGTCACAAGGAGAAACACAAATAGCAAAAGCACCTCTTTTGTATAAAACTGAATGCAAAGAGTTTGCACAAACAGCTTAACAAGGCAATTAAAAGCTCTCTGAGTAACGCTGCTGGTAACAAATGCCATTTGCAGACTTGTCAATAGTGTGATCAAATATCATCGATAAACATCGTTAAAGATAACGGGAAACAAATATGCTAAGCTCTGTGTCCGGGCCTGTGTGTGTGTGTTGAAGTCTTCTCTGTGGCGCTTTGTGGAACAATCTCTCCTTACTGACTTTTGAATCAAGTTGCTATTCCACTCGCTCTTTTATTAAGCTACAGAAGGGCCTGTAATGAGAGATTAAAATAAGCATCGTGCACGCTGATTTATAAATTCTGAGAAGTGTGCACGTGCGTGTAACCCACACCGAGCCTCAAAGCTACAGACCAAGCTAAATAATGTATTGTCATCTAATGCAAACCACAGAAAAATATGTAGAAGGGGAAAATACATTCCCTGGGTGGCAAGTTATGGAACCTTTAGAGCCAGGGAACTGGGAGGTTGGGGGAAGGGGTAAACACTCTCTAGCTTCTCCCCTGCGAATAAATCACTGGCCATGCAGTGGCTGTGCCTGCATAAAATATGACAGGTCTCTCTCGTAGGGCCTATATGCAGCTCTATAACAAGTCACATTACTCGCTCGCCATGCATACTGACTGCAAATTGTGTAGGTTATCATGCAATGCCATAAAAAAAATAATTCTTCACCCAACTGATTATGAACCTCATGCATAGCAAATGACAGAGCAATAACGCTCAGATTTCCTGTAGCGGAGGTAAAAAAAAAAAAAATGTACACACTGACAGGCTAATGGATACTTTCCCAAAGAGCGGTTAGAAAGAAGTAGTAAATGGGACTGTGTTGATGCAGGGCAGCAGACCTGGTCAGGGATCAAGACACACAGCAACATATCGGATAACATATAATTGGCAGGTCACATCCAAATGAGTGTAGTCATGCATCATCTGGAAGGCTTTTGCTGGTGATAAAGACACTTGTAAACAATTCAGTCACTGAACATGGCAATAATATGTTGATCCAGCATGTAATGAGGTGTTCCTGGAATCAATAAACTAGTCATGAAGAGCAGGGAGCAAGGTCAGTGTCTGCCTTTTTGATGACCTTTCCTTGCTAGTAAGGACATCATATACTCTGAAGAGGACTTTTCTCATATGGCAGAAAGCGCTGAGTGTCAGAACTTTCATTCGCAGCAAGCAAATGAACAACCGAGCTCTGCATGCTAATGAAGTCCAGGCTATTTTCCACCTTTTCATCTGCACATTATGCTCTTGACTTTGGAGAAGGTGGGAATTAGGTTGGACCCTGGTGTCAGACTGCCTGATGGCTTGGCTCCGGAAAACTGGTAATTGAAGCTGATGACTGATGCGGAGGAGGCCTGAATTTGGAAATAAACAGTTTCAAGCACTGCATGTCATTTCTAGAGAGACTGCTGAGTGAATGGAAATGAGCTCTGTTTCTTGAATCTAATGCAGTTTCTCAGCAGGAAAAACACCGTCTTTTAGACAACAATGCCAGTCATTAAGATTTAAATGTTCTGGTGATAATGTAAGGAATAGCTTCTGCTTTCACAAGCAGCACTTATGTAAATTTGTTCAGGACAAAGATCTACATTTAATCCATATCCAAGAAGATAGCACTGGCTTTGGAAGAGTCAAAATCTCTAAAAATCATGCCGAAGAAGAAAAAGAAAAGAGTTACATTATTAGCCAGGTCACGGCAGTGAAAAATACACGTGTAGATCAGAAACAATGAAAGCGTGTTTTTAAACAATGACTGTAAAAACAAACAACCCCCCCTGGTTACGTTATGCTGTATTTGTACCATTTAATTCGTCCCACCAAATATATTTTAAATCCATCCATAAATATTTATGGAGATTGAATGGATGGATGCAGGCATGTCAGGCCAGATCCTCAGCTGGTGTTCAGTGGAGCCACACTGATTTACGCATGCTGACGATCTGGCCCATAGACCATAAATATATCCACTGTTTGTGACCCCTAAAGTCCCATACTTTCCGAATTGAGACTGACTGTTATTCTATCTTGGCTGCTACAAAATACACACTACAATTTTTATCAGCTGTTTTTTAATCTTATCGCGTCTTGTGAACTAATTCTAATTATTTGTTCCTTTAGGCAGCGAGAGAGAGCAGAAACTAACACAGCATTTTAAAAAACATTTTGAGAGCTTTGAAAATCATTATTGTATCACATCTTTCATTTAGCAATTCGTTATTTATTAACATCTTGCTGGCATTAGAACATGTTTCTTCTTCTTCTAGCCTTAGTCCTTTCTATATAAAGTCAGCTGTTTGAATCCTTCTCTATTCCAGCCTGTCTTGAAGCAATTCCTCGGTCACTTCGCAGCGAGTCAGTCCTTTTGTAGGACTTCCATCCATCTAGTTTTGAGTCTTCCAGCCCTTCTCTTATCCTCCATTTCTAAGTTAAATACCCAGCTTCCTATAAATTCTTCTGATCATTCTTTCACATGCCTGGATTCCCTCAGCTTTTCCATAATTGGCACCACCTTCATGCTTCCTCTAAGTTATTCATTCTGGCCCTGGTCCATCCTTGTAATTCCAAGCATCCATCTTAACATTTGCATTTCTACTGTAGTCAAGATCTGCTCCTGTCCCTTGCTCAGTGACCTGCATTGGTAGTCATATAAAAGTACAGGCCTAATTATCATTTTGTAGATCTTACTTTTCAATTTGATAGGCATTCTCCTGGCATGGATCACTCCATTTACTTCTCTCGATTTAGTCCAGGCCTTTCCTGTTCTGCTTATAAATTCATCGCTGAGTTCACCATTATCCTGTACGATCAAACCTAAGTACTGGAACTTCTGTACCTTTGGGAGTGGCTGGCCCCCAGACTTACAGTCTGACCGTCTTCCTACAAGATATCATTCTATCTACAGACCATATACTCTTATTTCTGCTGATTTTCAGGCCATTTCTTTCAAGTACACACCTCCATCTCTGTAAATTTTCTTCCACTTCCTCATCATCCGCAGAAAACTTGCACCAGGTTGCTACTCTCTAGGGGCTGGTCCACACTAACCCCCCAGTTTGAACTAAGATACGCAACTTCAGCTACGTGAATAACGTAGCTGAAGTCGAAGTACCTTAGTTCGAACTACAAAGTACTTACCGCGGGTCCACACACGGCAGGCAGGCTCCCCCATTGACTCCACGTACTCCTCTCACGGAGCAGGAGTACCGGTGTCGATGGCAAGCACTTCCGGGATCGATTTATCGCGTCTAGACAAGACACGATAAATCGATCCCAGAAGATCGATTGCTTACCGCCGAACCCGGAGGTAAGTATAGACGTACCCTAGATGTTTTCTGTAAGCTCATCGAACACCCATGTGAATTAAAAGGGGCTTAGTGCCAAGGCTTGATATACTCCAACTCTGACTAGAAAGAGTTCCCTTTCTCCACATGGCCTTCTAACTGTGGTAACAGTACCCTCATACATGCCCTGGGTGAGTCTGATATAGTCTTCAGGTATGCAATGTAGTTTTAGCCGTGTTGGTCCCGGGCCTGAAGAAGCACTCTGTGTAAACTCAAAAGCTTGTCTTTCGCACCCACAGAAGTTGGTCCGATAAAAGATATTCCCTCGCCCGCCTTGTGTCTCGAATAGTCTTCAGGGATCAGCTTCATTCTCATTCACACCCGATGACTTCTCTCAGAATGTGGTGATAAGCCCATTAGAACATATTTATTCATGTCACCAGGCACAACACTCACTTCTGGACTGGCGCCTCCTCCTAGTTCCTCTGGGGATTAGCTCAAGGACGACATGCTCCTGTCCATGGTTTGCACCCCATCACTCTGTCTCTGATTCCACCAGTAGTCTCTCCAGGAACCACTGCATCCTCTTCATGACTCAGCCCTCTGGCTGTGTCATCATCTGTGTTTCCCCCTTCCGGGGCTCAGTACCTTACAGTTCATTCATCCAGCCATTTCCCTCAGCGGCAAATGGGGGGGGAACCAGGCCCACCCACTACTCCAGGTCCTGACCCAGGGACCCTATAGCTGGCAGCTTGTGCTGCATCCCTTCCAACTGTTTGGTACATTTCCCAGGGCTACTTCCCCATGGCCCCAGCACCTTCTTCACCCTTACCTCAGCGCCTCTACTACTCAGTCCCGAGTGCTCCTCCGTCCCTGCCAGCAATTGTTCTGTCCATGTTACTAGTGCCTCTTTTATCTGCTAGGAACTCAGTCCTTACCCCTGAAGCCCCAGGCCACAGCTGCCTTACTTTGGCCCCATAGCTCCTTTTAGGCTACGTCTTCACTACCTGCCTGAATCGGCGGGTAGAAATTGATCTCTCGGGGATCGAATTATCGCGTCTCGTCAGGACGCAACAATCAATCCCCAAATCGACGCTTGTACTCCACCAGCGCAGGTAGGAGTAAGCGCCGTCAATGGGGGAGCCGCAGAGATCGATTTGCCGCCGTCCTCACAGCGGGGTAAGTCGGCTCGGATACATCGAATTCAGCTACTCTATTCGTGTAGCTGAATTTGCGTATCTTAAATCGATCCCCCCACTCCCCGTAGTGAAGACGTAGCCTTATATGAGTTCTGCTAAGCCTGGATTGGTTGCTTCTTGCAACCCCTCTCTGATTGGTTGCGGCTCACACGGTCACTCTAGGCTGCTTGGAGGACTCAGCTCCACTGCTACCTCTTGGGGTTAACCCCTTCCATGACAGTGTGGGGTAGACCCCCCCCTCACAATTCACATGAATAACTATTAGTTAGCTAGTTTGGGGCGCCCACATAAATGCTATTTTAGCTCCTGCTTTTAAAAAAAAATCCCAAAACTATGCTCCTGAAGCCTGGTTTAAACATGGTTCCTGCTAACATGGTTTAAACATAAGGGCCAATTCACCACTGCATCACTCCAGTGCAATGCCATCGATTTCCATGGGCTCTCACTGGTATAGAATTAGAGTAACACAATGGTGAGCCAAGCCCACACGGTAACCTCATCAGTGTAAGTCAAATAGTTTACCAAAAATCGCCCCCATGATGCTGCTGCCAATGAAGCTGCTATAAAAACTGCCCTGGCCTGCAATGGGAGTTGGTTCAGGCTCAAAATGCATTGTTCTCCTTATCAAAGTAGGAGTTTAGCATTTAATACAATGCTTGGTTTTGTGTAACTGCCATCTTTCTACACTGTCTCCTTTCCTATACTAGCAACGACACAAGTATAAATAGTTAATGTATTTAGTGGGTGTCAATGTGTTTAATTACATACTGAGCAACCACTGAATACACAACTTGCTGATGGCTCAGATGCCAACGGGGTGATCGCCTAGCAAGGCTGGGCGCTTTTTGATGAATAGCTTACTACATGAGTCCCTATGGATTTAGGTTCTATAAGTAGCTAGCTCGGAGGATGGATAGGGCATCATAACAGTAACACCACCTTCTGCTGTCATCCCTTTAAATCTCACGCGATAAAACAGGATCAGGTCAGGTCAGTATGTGAGGAGGAGTCTGGGGCTGTCCATAAATTATGTAGTTCAGTAGGGGGTGGGTTCTTAATTGTGTGTATTTGTTTCAGTGTTAGAAAGGGTGGGTGGGTCTTGAAAAACCACCAACAAATGTGGCACGTAATTTATGGACTGCCCTCTACCGAACAGGAAATAAAATCAGTATATAGCTCTCCATCCTTTGAGCCAATACAGAACCATTGGCCATCAGATGGTGCCACAGAGCGTGCCACAGAGCACGCTTATAGCAGGCGATATAAAACCAACACGCTGGACACTAGTGGTCATTGATGTTCCCATGGCATTTTTGAATTTTTTTGTTGAAGCCAGTGTCCTGACCAATGTCCACCTTGGGCAACTCTCTCCTACCCTAGCAATTTCAACTAGATGTGGCTTCTTCACCTTCTGCCCTAAACTGTTGTGTGATGTTGTTGTGTGCTGTTAAACAGCTACCATCTCCCCCCCCCCCCCCCAGAGGTGGCAGCATTTTAGTGGTGGGTATGTTTGTATAATATTTTGCCACCCTTCAGAGTGAAAGGATCTATAAAAATAGAAATTATTTTAAAAGGGACTAGAACAATATAGAATATTCCCTGGATTCAGCCCACCCTCACAATAAGGTACTCTCTGTGAGAAGAGAACTCTGCTGTGGTTACCGGCTACATTGCCTTTTGTTAGATTGCTTCTGCTGGAGCATTGCTCTGTAAAAGCACACATGTTATTGGTTTAAACAAATGATATTATTGTGAAGGTAAAGGGGCCTGATTCTGATCTCAGGAAGACTGGTGTAAGTCCAAAGTACCTCCATTGACTTCAGTAACACTATTCCCTATTTCCACATGTATCTGAGAACATAACTGGGCTCTAGGTATTTATTGACTATGGTCTCTTAATGAAGTCTATAAACCAAAATGATGTTCTTCACTTTTGCCTGTATCTTTGTCACATTTCACTTACAAGAAAGAAAATACCCCAAACAAGCAAACCATAAATAGTGAAGGTTTAATTCATAAGACTGGCCATACATTAAATACGGGCATTTCCAAACAAAAGGCTCTCTTTTAATCACAGTGATTAGGCATTAAAAAAAAAACCCTAACCGTTTGCATTCATTTGCGGAGAACAAAGAGGAGCAAAAGTAACATATAGCAAAATCCCAGGATAATCTATGACACCAAGATTCTTCTGGGACATTGTTTATATTGTTGTTTTATTTTCCAAAGACTGACTCCAGAAAGACAGACCAAAAAAGACTTCAATGTAAATTTCTTTGTGTACGTTTTGTGATACTAGAATGTACTTTATAATGAAATATTTACTGATACACTACAGTACATTTATTTTGAGACCAGCGACGAATTAAATAGCTCTTTGGGGCCAGGGCTGTCTTTTCATGGCATGTATGAATAGTGCATGGTGCAGTGGACCCCAGATTCCTGGCTAAGGCCTCTAGGTACAATAAATAATATAATCAAATAAATGCAAAATAGTGATGTAAATTACATGCAAAGGAAGGTTCCACCCTGCAAGCCTTACTCACCTGCATAACCATTATTTATGCAAGCGCTCACATAACTGTCAATGGGGCTGCTCACATGAGAAAGAATTACTTAGATGAGTTTGACATAGCAGGATCAGACCCTGAAATGTTCTGTGGCATATATCTGTTTCTGCCACCCTTGCCCTGTAGTTTCAATAGGATACGTGCTTCTTCCCTGTTTCTAGGAGAAGAACTCTTGTGTCGTGCAGTTGGCGCAGAATTTCTGCCAGCCCCACAAGTGAAACAATTGTATTTCAGTGATGAGTGTAATGATCTCTACACACACAGGGCTAAATTCTCCTTTCAGCTATCTTGGTGCAATCCCATTTGTCTTCAAGAGGGTTGCGCCAGTGTGACCGAGAGTTGAATTTGGATCACAGTCTGTTACATACTCTGTGATCCTTCTGGCTGAAAGAGTCTACTAAAATGTAAGGGTTTTTTATAATGGTAATGCAGTCCTGTGCTACGAAAAAATAAACGGGCAAAAATCTTCTGGTAGCCAATGGGTTAAAAAATTAAAATGACAGAAGAGGTCACATTGCATCGTTAGATTTTCTTAAATCAGCATACATTTCAATTCAGCATACTTAAAATCTGCAGCCACTTATACGCTTACAGTACATTTCTCTTAAATCAAATTTTCAGCAGTGCACCTTTAAAAGGTTCCCTCTTTCATGGTTATTTCTCTAATGCCCAGGCTGTAGTATTATGATTATTTTTTCCTACCATCTGAATGGTATAAAGAGACTAAAACTTCACGTAATATCTGCATCAGGAAAAAACACCACCATCTGAAAACCTGCAGCTTTGCAATTGATAATGAAGTATATGTGTATATCTATATAAGGATAGCACTTTCTTTTGCTTTGGTCCATCACATGCATCAACCCTCTTCGTGGTCCCCAAACTTCATTAATAATGTCCTTGTCTATGCTAATACAATCAGAAAATTATGCAGACTGTTTATATTTCTTTACAGCCAGAACAAGCTGATGACACGAATCAGCCATTAGCGAATCACGCGGAGGAGTCTCCGCTAATTGTGCAGAATGTAATTAGTGATTATGTAATATCTAAGCTCTTGCAACTGTCATTAATGTCCACTATTCACCAGAGATAGTTCTTACTGAATTAGAGAATGATTACTGCACGGTAAATCTACTTAATCCTAAATATGCTAATTAACATGGTATGCACTTTAGACAGTGGTTAAAAGCACTAGTAACCTCAAAAAAAAAGGTTGCACTACACCCGTGTCTAAATTGCTTGCAATGGACTTTCCTTTAAAAGGTAAATGTATTTAATTAAATGGTATAGTAAACCCTATAGCAGTGCGACCAAAGTAAGATTTGTTTGTAATAGATATAGTGATGTACTGTTTTAGTATAGTAATGTGCTTCTGGAATTCATTTTTTGTGTGGATGGATTGCCTATTACGGTTTCCTGTGCTATATAGCGGACATTTACAAATCATATCATAGCAAGGTACCGTATATACCGTGGTAAAAAAGGCTCTAGATTAGAGAAAGAACATTTATTTAAAATAGCTTTCAGAAAGTCCCCCTCCAAGATTAAATCCCAAGCATTTGAAGCTTGCTTTGTTTATTACAACATTCTTTAGGTCATAAAATATACTACTACTGCAGGCTGATACAGTAGTTTTCCCTGCGCATTGTTACTTAAATCTTAATTTTAAGATTTATTTGTGTAAAACAGATTTTAGGTTTTAAATGCTACATATCAAATGAATCGAACAAATACAGCAATCGTATAATTTTTGAAATGTGTCTTTCCAATGCCTACTTTATTTAATGTATTCTGGTTTTCCATAAAAAAGATATGGCTGTCATGAACCCCTAGGAGAATAGCATTTTGTGATTTATGAAGATTCTTCCTGCTTATATATTTTATATAAATAATAAATACTCCTGTGTGTATCACTGCGCTCATTCATAATCAAGAGCTGCACAAGCTGTAAAAAGAGCTTGCGTAGTAACGTATTTAGAATCAGCTTACAAAAATTGGATAACTAATGTATCAGACACAAAATAAGTCATTGTAGCAAACAAAGGAAGTTAACAGCATAATGCAATCTGCTACTTACTTTTATCAGCACACTGAAATACACCACCCCAAAAAAATTCTCCACAAAAGAAAGTTTCTAAAAAAAAAAGTGAAAAGTATGATGAAAAATTAGGCATATTTGTCATTTACCTGGCTATATTTCATGTTTACATGTAATGATGCAATTACAAGTGTTCTTTGCACGTCTTAAATATTTTGCATCTTTACAGAAGTGTACTGTACTGCTGCTGTACGTGAAAAACATTCAGGTGAATGAAGGCCGGTTCCGTAAGGGGCCTGGGGCCTGATTTTCAAAAATGCTGAGCCTTCAGTTGCTAGCTGTGGATGGATCAGCACCTCTGAACATCAGGATCTCAGAGCGGGCAATTTTCATTGGCTTCAGTGAGATTTGAGGGTGCTTAACCCTTTCAGGCGGGTGCCCAGGAAAGGATCATGCCCTGAATTAAGAACATGAAAAGTCATTTACTGTGGGGGAGAGTTTTGATTTATTAATGAGGGCTACCTTTTTATCTGGGTTTTCTCTGACTTCATTGTGTCAAGTCTCAGAGGGGTAGCCGTGTTAGTCTGAATCTGTAAAAAGCAACAGAGGGTCCTGTGGCACCTTTGAGACTAACAGAAGTACTGGGAGCATAAGCTTTCGTGGGTAAGAACCTCACTTCGAGGTTCTTACCCACGAAAGCTTATGCTCCCAGTACTTCTGTTAGTCTCAAAGGTGCCACAGGACCCTCTGTTGCTTCTGACTTCATTGTATAACAATGGGGCATATTCACCTCGGGGGCAAGTCTGCTGAATGCCGTTGTGCCTGCTTGCACCTGTGCTGAATTTGGCCCTGTTTGTGACAATGTTTGCCTGCTGTACAGTATTCAAACAACAATAATGTACAAGTGCAAATCAGCTCGCACGTGAGGATGCAGCTTTTATTCTGATTCTATAGTGCCATCAGAGCACTGCGTCATTTCCTCCCCATGGCTCTTATCCCACCAAAATCCGTGGGAGTTTTGTTGTTGTTTGCAATGGGACCCACATTTGGTCCATTGTGTGCAGACAAGAGACTGAATTAGTGGAGGTGCAGAAAGGGGAGACAGCTGGCTCCACACCATGCTTCTGCTACCCTTGGTGAAATCACACAGACTCTCTGCCTGAGCTCCAGGAGGAATTTCAGGGCGGGGCCGGAGGCATGGAGCTCGGGAGCAGCCTTCATTCCAGCCCCTGCAGATATCTACTCCAGGGTTAATGTAGCTCCAAGCCAGGCCTGGCTGCAGCCATTGCTGTGTAGTGGCCAGATAATGGAAGCACAGCCCAATTGCACCTAGAGGGCAGGGCTGACAGAGAGAGCTGAAACACTGAACTGGATTTCACAAATGCCTCCAGGTCCATGCAAATTTCAGGACATCTGTTGGGTTAGGAGACCGGAGTGCCTGCCCATTCTGCAGTCAAGAGGAGCAAAATCTGTTCCAGAAGGACATTCCACAAGCTTTAGCCCGGACATTTTCCTGTTTCTCACCACCCACCAAAGAAGAGGAGAATCCAGGCAGAAGAGAGCTGTCTCTCTCTCTCTATATATATATATATACCCACAAGAGCCATTTTGTAATGTAGTCACCACTCCCTGCCTTCATGACCCCTTTGTCCAGTCTGGACTTAAGGAGACCCTTCAAGGAGACACTAGCAGACTGTATTGGACAAGGTTCCCTCACCCTAGATTCTTACTGCAAACAGTTTTCACACACACCAGTGGCAAGTTCAGCACCAAGTGTTTTATTTCAAATGTTTTCCCCCCTCAACAGCATAAGACTTCCCCTCCCCTCCCCCAAGCCTTTACCTACTACTAGGGCACTGGGGAAATCTCTCCTTTCCACACTCTTATGCTGCTCTGGTACATCACACTTTCCACCTACAGTTGCTTCCTGCCTCTCTTTTAACTGTTTCCAGCTGAAGAACTCAATCACCCAGCTAATTAGTTAATTACCATAGGTGTGTGCACGGGGTGTGCCGGGTGTGCCCAGGCACACCCTAATGCATGGCTGGGCAAATGGCTCCACTCCCCAGCGCGGCAAGCCGCGGGGTCTGCGCTCCCGGGCCGGAGCGCCCGGCCGAGCACAGCAAGCCACCGGTCCCTCCTCCGCCTTCCCCCCTTTCCTGGAGTCATGCCGCCATGCGCGCAGTGCTCTGGGGGCTGGGGCTGCGCACTCCCGCGGGGCAGTGTTTGGCTCTGCGGGGAGGCTAGGAGCCTCATCTCATGGTAAGGGGTCCGGGGCCAGGGGGGTTGGATAAGGAGTGGGGGCAGTCAGGGGACAGGGTGGGTTGGATAGGGGGTGGGATCCAGGGGGTGGTTAGGGGTGGGGGGGTCTCTGGAGGGGGCAGTCAGGGAGCAGGGGGGATTGGATGGGGCATGGGAGTCCCGGGGTCTCTCAGGGGGCGGGAGGTGGATAGGGGTCAGGGCAGTCAGGGGACAGGGAGCAAGGAGGGTCCTGGGGGGGCAGTTAGTGGGGAGGGTCTCTAGAGGGGGTGGTCAGGGGACAAGGAGCTGGAGGGATTGGATGAGTCAGGAGTTCTGGGGGAGGGCTGTCAGGAGGCAGGGGTGTGGAGAGGGGTTGGGGGAGGCTGGGAGCGGGGGGGTTGTATGGGTCGGGAGTTCTGGGGGTCCTGTTGGGGTGGGGAGCAGTTGAATAGGTGTGGGAGTCCCAGGGGGGTCGGTCTGCGGGTGGGGGTGTGGATAAGGGTCGGGGCAGTCAGGGGACAGGTAGCGTCCTAGGGGGGCAGTCAGGGGACAAGGAGCAGGGAGGCTTAGGTAGGGGGTGGAGTCCTGGGGTGCAGTTAGGGGCAGGGGTCCCAAGAGGGGGTAGTCGTGGGAGACAAGGAGTGGGGGGGGTTGAGGGTTCTGAGGGGGGAAGTAGGAGGGAGTGGATGGGGGCGGGACTAGAGCAGGGCAGGGGCGGGGCTCCCTGGGTGCACACCCTAATGAAATGGGCTGCGCACGCCTATGTTAATTACTTAGTACTTAAAGTCTGACCTCATCCATTTGCCCCATCTGGGGATGCTTCCCAAGTGCACAGAGTGGTGAGTTAGCCTTAGATTACTCACACTCTGTTGCGGGTACGTGCTTAGTTAACCTAGTAGTTTGAGAACCAGGAAGAACGACCATGTCCAGTGGTCTCAATAGAAAAATCCCCTATATAGTCATTACATCTGAACCTTGAGGCCTAGTGTTCAAGGCTGTAGCCTGCAATGTGGGAGAGCCAGGTTCAATTACCTGCTCCACCAGAGACTTCCTGAGTGACTTTGGTTAGGTCACCAAGGGCATGTTTACACTGATTGTAAACCCGAGTGTGCAGGACCTGGATGTGTGGACTTGATGTTTCCAAGCCTGCACTTGAGCATCCACACTGCATTGTAAACCTGGGTTCACAACCGCTGGACCTGGGGCTCACTGCTGTGCAGTGCATCCATACTGAACTATACCGACTTTCTCACTTGGGTCTACGGCTTGAGCTGCATCCACACTGCAAATGACAGGGCTTGGGATCCATCCCCTCAAGCAGGGTCCTGGCGCCTGGGTTCCAAGTGCTTGCTGACCCAAGTCAGACTGATCGATTTGTGGACAGAAACCTTTCACCCATTCTTCAATGTAGCTACTTCTAGGGTGGAACATGGCATCTGTTTAACAGTGCATAGAAACACTACACACTAGTTCAGGCTAGGCAGGGAAGAGGAATATGGAATTCAGCACGTTTCAGGTAGGGTTGTTAGCCAGAGAGCAATCACCGCAAACTGGATTTGGGGCAGGATATGAAGGGTGAGGAAGAGAACAGCTTTACCTTCTCAAATTGTCATGTGAGTTTTAATCATCACAAACAGTCAGGACCACTGTTCTACACTTCATCTGAAAGACTGCACAGTGCCGTCTAACACCATAACGGTGTTAACACTGACACGCAGGCACCTACTGGATTGCCAACATCAGATCTCCCATCCAAGTAATGACCAGCCTGAGCTCTGCTTAATTTATGAGACCACACCTTGAGGTGCTGTGCCGGATTTTTAAAGGGGCAAACATAGTAACACTACACAATTACCCAAGTGATCCAAATCCAAAGTGTGCCCAACGAGGCAAATGTGCTGGGTTGCATTCAACATGGCAGGTATCTGAACTAGCGTACCCTTGGATAGGGAGGGAGGGATATCACATTAGATCCCCTCCTCTCTGTAGGATAGTTTGGGGTCTGCTATAGTGGGATATCTGCTATTCCATGTATCCCAGGCCACACCTCAGAGGTTTGACTTTTTCTCTTAATTTCTTGGTTTTGGCAAGTTATGGAAAACAGTTGAAACTCTGAAAAGTGACTCTAAAAACAGCATTGTGGGATTCATTATTGATCATCTCTCATAGCAACTGTAAAATTGTAACCAGTCAAAGTAAGGTTTTTCTGACTGTCAGCCCTGCAAATTCCACCAGCGTCCCGAGAGTCAAGCTGGGTTCTTTCTGGCTCATCCCCAGAAATAATGATGTTACAGATGTTGGGAAGGAATTTCCCCCCAAGTTGGATTGGCAGGGATCTTGGGGGAGGGGAGCTTCACCTTCCTCTGCAGGAGGTAGCTTGCCCCAGTTATCTGGAGGTATCTCATTAACTCATTTCTCTGCCATTGCTGGGGCCTCGGGCGCTTTTGCAGTCTCTCCTCTTCTCTGCCTGTGGCATATTATAGTCTAGTCTCCTGTGGGCTGTAATACATTGGTCTAATTTTGGTTGTTGGGTTTAGTTAGGTGGTGTTGGCGGCCTGTGATTTGCAGGAAGTCAGACATGGTGAAGTGGTCCTTTCAGGCCTTAAACACTATGACTAGATTATTCCTTCCACAACAGCTGACCAGCTCCATTGTCTTCAGAGGGAAAACTGCAGGATACACAGAAGAGGGGAAGTGTCTAGCCCCAGGTCACATGGGAGATCAGTGGCAGAGTCACCAACAGAACCCACGTCTTCTGAGTCCCATGGAAGTGCCTGGTCTACTAACTGCACCATCTCTCACCGTGAAGCAAGCTTTGATTGAGACTTCTGGACCCTTGCCTTAGCTAGAGCATTATATACTTTCCTTGGACTAATACTGTACTGTACTCCAGTTACCAGCTGGAAGGATATCAACTTCCCCCTCCCCCCGCCCCATGTTTAGCTGCGTTTCCAATGGGAATCAGTTTGCTCTGCAGTTCTGCAAGTACAAGGAGTTAAGCAACACTGCCAGACGACAGTCTACAAGCTTGGAAAACATGTGTCTGCACTAGCTGTGTGATACATCTTTTATAGCTACTTTGGGAGGCTGGTGTTGTGTGAATTTTGTATGTTTACAATTTATGCCATTGTGCAAATTCTGAGCAATTTCTTGGCCTCTGACATTCATCACACCCAGGCCAGGGCCAGGAGCGCCGCCAGCTTTTCTGCCGCCCTAGACAGCGGAAGGTCCCGCCCTGAAATGCCGCCCCCCACAGAGGTGGCGGAAGGTCCCGCCCCTGAAATACCGTCGCGGTCACCGCCCCCCAAATTGTAGCACCCTAAGCAACCACCTAGGTCGCCTAATGGGTTGCGCCGGCCCTGGCCAGGGCAAAACAATTGTAAAGGTAAATTCAGCTTCCTTCCTGCTCTGCACTTGATCAGTCATCCTGACACACAAAGCCCATCTTTTATTAAGAGGTTCCATACTTCCCCAAATTCACATTTCAGTTTTAAGCTATAAATTGCTCACACAGCCGACTCATTCATATTGGCTTTGGAAACGCAAGCGTCTTTCATCATAAGTCACATTTTTCCTCCCGTTGTTGCAATCCCTCTCAAAAGCATGCACCATCTGAACCAAGTGCTCTTTATTTTTTCCCCTCCAATATAAAATACAAGAGCATGATAGTTCTGCAGTGCTGCTGGACCTGCCACATGAACAAACATCATCACCTGCACTTCCTGAGCTTTCTCTGGCCTCCCTATAGCAACGAGAAAACTGGTTCCTTACGCGGACACCACTTTTCAGTATGGTGTCTTTGTAAATCTGTTGAGCTTGAAGGGAGTCCTGGCTGCAACTTTGGTTTGACACCCTGTCATTTTTAGTAAAGACTTAGGAAGCAGGCAGATAGGGAGACAGCACAGAACTTTATTAACTACATGAGCATTGAAGTGAGACTGAGTCTACACAGAATTCTGGGAATATTTAATTCACACTGGGCATGCTCAGGGGCATTTAGCATAGTCACTCCCAAAGCAGTGTAAATTACTGCCATCCAACTCCCTCACTAAATGCCAAATCGGGCCAAGTTAAGCAATGTTGCTATTTATACCCATTGATATCCATTTTATAGCTAATTTGGATCTGACATGTGGCTTAAACCACCATTTTTGCCCCCTTGGAGCTTTTAACTTATTTTCTCTGAAAGACATGCCTACTTCTGACAAGCACTCTGAGGGTACAAGTAGTGAGAGCAACATCTTAATAGCCTACAGCTCGTGGGAGGAGGACTGCCCATGTGGTCCTGCAGACCGTTGTCCTTGTGAATGAGCAATGGGATTACTCACTTGAGTAAGGATTGCTTCCATCAGTAAAGGTTGCAGGCCTGGATCAAAAGGTTTGAGACTTGAAAATAAAGGAATAGGGGGTTGGAAATTCTCCAAAGAGTCTGACTAGTTACCCAGAGGCATCTCCGGTATGCCCTCAGTCTTTGTGAGGCCTAGAAATACGTTGATATAAGGATGAGAGTTTGGTTTTTGGGTAATGAAAGTTCAATGAGAAAGTTATCCCACTGAAGTCATTGGGGTTTGAAAGCACTTGGCTCCTCTCAGGCGGCACTCAGCACCTCAAAGCTTTGATACCATATTCTATTAGGGTGTGTCTCACTGCAATTGGCACCAAGGTTAGCCTTACCCAGGTCTGAGCACCCAATTGCAAAGCCATACATGAGTTACTGTGTCTTTGCCGGTGCCGTCCTCACCCATGAGTGTTGGCAGGACTCCTGGGGGTGTCCCCCCCATGGTTTTTTGTGCAGCAGAAGCTCAGTCACTCTATGATTCTTTCCAGTGAATTGTGGGAAAATCATTCTGTCCTTCTGGGACCATGGGCTCTGAAGCCTAGCAAAGGGGGGTGAGCTTCAGAGCCCAAGCTTCAACTTCAGAGCCCAAGCTCCAACTTCAGAGTGCTGTCCATGCAGCTATTTTTAGAGTGCTAATGTGAGGCCCGCTAGCCCCCATCTGTTGATCCACACGCTCCAAAATGCTGTGTAGACATACCCCCTAAGGCCGCAGGTCAGCCAGATACTTAACCGCATCCCTAACTTTAATCACATTACACTGAAGTCAGTGAGACTACTCAAAGCTAGGCATGTACCTTGCTGAATCAGGGCCTGAAGTTGCCTCTTAAACAGTTTCTCAAACATAGATATTTAAAACATTTCAGTGCACTTTGAGGAGGATATTTTCAGCGATGGTACCTTGTAAATCTCAGATAGGCGCTTTGTTTGATTTTAAGGTCGCATTGGAGGGGTGAAGTGTCTGTGATACAGAAGCAGGTGGCTGAGTATTTAATGAATTTCATTTCTCTTTGCTCACTGCAGAATGCTAGGGCAATTTCACCCGCTCTGTTCTTTCACAAATTTGTTTTCTAATCACCAGCCTGAAAAAATTGAATTTGGCAGCACTGCTTTTATATCTTTCCATCAAACCGAAATGTTTCAGTGGAAATAGGCCAACTGACACCAGGTGAGGATCTGGCCCTGAAAGGTTAAAAGGGCCTATTTCAGCAAGGACCACCTAATTTACAAGTACTTTTAAGAAACATCTCTTACTAATTGCTCTTTATTTCCAGAGCATCTTAAAAAGCTAGTCATGTGGTGGCATCGTGAAACAAAATCAGTATAGGGCTAGATCCTTGCGCTGGAGTAAATCAGCATCACTCCATTGAAATCAGTGGAGTGGCAGCAAATTACACCAGCTGAGAGCTGTCCAAAGTGGCTGTTTCCAGCATTTCCAGCTGTAAAAGACAATTCTTTATGTATAGAAGTAAGGATAACATTTCTCCACCTAGACAGCTGAGAATTGTATAATCATATTCCCTGTTGTGATCCATACAAGGTTCTGGATTTAACTAAATGAGAATTTTTTTTAAATCCACCTTTGTTTTTATTGTTTGAAAATGGAAACATTTTAGGAGCTGCCCTGAGTAATAATGATGTTGCGTTGGAGGCAAAAGCTCTCACAGAGCAGCACAGTACTTTGGCTGTACTGAGAGTCTGTGCTGATCTGTGAGAGCTTTTCTATTGTCTCAGCATGCCCCCAACTGGTAGATGGGGCTAAGGATTTTAGGGAGCAGCAAATGTTCTCTGTAAAGTCTATTGGACTAGCCCTGGATAGGATATTTACACATAAACATATGTGTGCCTGCCTGCGTGCACTCATACAAAGAAATCAACCCAAATATGACAGTCGTGCTCTGAAATGATCTTTTCCCCATGGAGTTTCATCATTCGTGTCAAAACCAATTTTACCATTCAAGCAAATGCCTTTTCCTGTCTTCTCATTAAGGATCCGTTCCTGGGAAGAGCAGCATGTTTGCAAAATGCTGAATACCACTGACTCACCAGAGCCCAGAAGATTCTCAGAACATCAGAGGAGATGCTCAACATCTTGTAACATCAGGCTATTAGAGAGGGAGGAAGAAAGAAAAGAAAAGAAATAAACTTTTTCTTTCTTTCTTTCTTTCTTTCTTTCTTCACTTTGAAGCAGTAGGTCAGCCCCAGAAGCTTTTCCTACAAAAGAGCTTAGTTATAAGTTTTGGGAACGCAGCATATTCTGAAAACCTAACCGTAGACAGAGTATGTTTGTATAATTCCCTCATATAGGGCCAGATTGCAAACCCCTTACTCACCTTGAGTAGCACTTTGTTCCACATCTATTCACACTGAAACCAATGGAAACATTTGTGAAGTAACGTCCTACTCAAAGAGAGTCTGGGGACCAGGATCTAGTTCATAAGGCTATATGCCGTTAGGTGTTTTTTATTATAATGTCTTGCAGATGAGAAGACCTCTGGGCTAGGGGTTGTCTCTTTTCTGGTTGTATAGCACCCAGCACAATCGGTCTGTGATCCCATTTGGGTCCTTTGAATACTACCAGAATACAATAACTACCACTACTAATTGCATATGTGGCAGTGATTCATTATTTAGTCGGTTTTTTGAGGCGTTCAAATATAATAATATTTTTGTAATCAATTACAGTACTTGCACATATCCATGAACACATGAACCTATTGTATACATGCATCTGTCGCCAATTACATGTACACACAACACCTACCACATAATGCTGTGGGAGTGACAGGGTCGTTGAGTTGTGTCTTTCGGATCATTCTGCAAGACTCACATGGTTCCGTCTCCTTCTGAAAATTCCTGCTAATGATGGGCCCTCCGTATTGACACAACGATCCAGTGGAACTCATTGCTATGGGATGTTGTGATGGCCAAACGTATAAGTGGGTTGAAAAAAGAAATGGATAAGTTAATGGAGGATAGGTCCATCAATGGCTATTAGCCAAGATAGCCAACATTGTCATACGTGGTTGGCCTAATTATCATGGGTCCCAGTTCCAGCCTGTGACTTCTATGCAATGAGAGAGGAACTCCCCAAAGCTGAAAGTCTGAGTCCTATAGGCATCATACTATATCCCACAGACTTTGCAGGACAACATATTGGAAAAGATACATGGGGGACTCTAGGGCCTCCCAAATTGTCAGGAGGCTGAATAAGAACATGAGAGTTGCCATACTGAGTCAGACCATGGTCCATCTCGCCCAGTATCTCATCGCCAACAGTGGCCTGTACCAGATGGCGTATACAGTACTGGGCAATTATTGAGTGATCTACCCCTATCTTCCACTTCCGGCTTCTGGTAGTCAGAGGTTTGGGGTTGCCTAGAGCATGGGATTGCGTCCCTGACCATCTTAGAGGCTGCAGAGACCGAGGATGAATAAATTGAATCAAGGGCCCATGGGGTGGGGGGAATGTTCCAGGGGGGCAAATCCTCATTGTCACCCAGGTTAAGAGGTAGCTGGAAATAAACCTAACTCCAACTTTGATAAAAACTCCCAGGAGATCCTAGGGTTTAAATCCCTGTGACGGGATGTTTTCCTCACAGTGGAATGGCACCTCCTCCTGGCCATTCTGGGGATTAGCGTCACGAGGCTGACACCCCTTCTCTTTGTCTCTCTCTCTCCACAGCCCCTCTCTTGCTCCAGGAGCTGCAGCTGCCTCTCCATGACTCAGCCCTCTGGCCAGGTCACCCAGCATTCCTCCCTTCCAGGGTACAGTCCTTCAAAGTGTCTGTCACTCCCACAGTGACCCAGGCAGTCTTCCAGTTCTCTACTCTGCCAGTGCCACTTCCCCAGTGGTGGGTAGGGGAACCCGAGCCTGCCCTTTACTCCGGGTTCCTTCCAGCCCAGGGACCGTAGCACATGCAGCCAAGGTCTGTTCAGTCCCCAGCCTTGCTGCTCTCTCGCTGGGCTGCTTCTTACCCTGCATCCCTCAGGGTCTTTTCTCCACCCTGCTCTCTTCAGGATACCCTCTTCTCTTCTCGCCTTGCCAGACCCCTGGGGGGGGGTGCTCTTTCACCTGGGTTCCCTCCTTCCCTCGCTACTAAACAGAGGGTGACTGCAAACTTCCTCCCAGCAGCCTTTGCTGCTGCCAGCTTCCCTACCCACCTCTGCTCAAGTGAGCTTCCTCCTAATTAGGGCTTTCCTCTCACCCCCTAATCCTCCCAGCTTTCAGCCTAATTGGTTGATTGGGCCTGCCTGGCCTACCTCAGCCCTCCCAAAACCAGTGTGGGGAGCACACCCTATCACAATCCCACTGCCAAAAGGGGAGGCAGGTAGTTTTCCATAAATGTGTGGCTCCTGGATGTATAAAACTAAATTGCCCAAAACTTAACGTAACCCCAGGATCCACACCACCACTTTCCACAGTGAATCCCCCAGTGAATGCCCCAGAGGCAGAAGTAGAGCAGGAAATCCGAGTGAGCTACGTCAGGCTGTCTGGAGTGGCTCAGGGAGAGTAAGGAAGAGACTCCTCTGGAGAGCTCAGAGATTTGGGAGGGTTTGGACCCAAAGCAGGCGACGTTGGCCCTCTTGAAATATCACAGACAGGTCTTTTCCAACCGGACAGGTTAAACCAACAAAATAGTGCATGGAAATTACAGGGCCAAATCCTGCCCCTGGCAGAGCCGATTGTGCTAAAGGAGAAATGCAAAAGCAAATTCAGGAGGAGGTGGAGAGCATGCTAGACATGGGGCTAATTATTAAATCAAATAGCCCCTGGGCATCTCCTATTGTAATGGTACCTAAAAGGAATAAAACCATGAAATTTTGTGTGGTTGGATCTTTTGTTCCTTGGCTCTGTATTTGCAGGAAAACCCCTTGGAGGTCTTTCTTCCATAGTCTTAAAGTGCTAGTACACCCCAGTTAGCGCGCACACATCCATGTACGCCACTTTAGGATATATATACCCGATCTATGTATGTACATCTGTCACTGTATAGGGACATATTTATGGATGTAGAAATCAGAGCAGTAGATACCTCATATGCAATTGCTCCTCATATTGTATTTCATTCAGATTATATTGAGAAAGGAGGAAAAAGGCGGCGGGGGGGACAGTCAGAACAGGATATTTTCCCCCAAGATGCTAATATCTTTCCGTTCTGTTCTCAGTCCCTGCAGAATGATTTCACTCAGCCTTGCCAAGGATGGCTTTATATAAAAAGGCGTTAATAACAATTCTGAACCTATCACTATTCTTCATTATAGCACTTAAGCTTTTGTACGTACAGATTCCAAAATATGATTAATTCATTGTTATTTAAATACATCATTGTAGAAGGATCTTCAAGGATGACTATAAATGTTCTATCTCCTTCATATTTACCATGCCTTTTATTCACGCTACTTTGTTACCAAAGTGCAATGATGTTTAAAAAGAACGGCAACCCAACAGAATTTCCTTCAGCGTCTTATTTAAAAAAAACCAACCAACCTACGACAGTGCTACAATTAAACACATGTTGGGAAACAATTTCTCAATTCCAGAATGATAACGAGGTCTCAGATCAAGTTGGTTGTCTTAGAAGAGCTGTTACCTTTGTTTCCGTTTATCAATATTGTAATTAGGTTTGTGAAATATTTCATGTGACTTTTCTTGAACACACGAGGGGCCTAATAGTGTTCTCAATTCATAGGCAGAACTGCCCCTGGCATGTGCGTGTTTAATATTTAACCCATAATACATGCCAGGGGAACAAGTTCTGCTCACTTTTCTCGAGTGAGTCGTCTGGAACTATTTCTGTGAGCTAGGTGAAAAGGGTTTGGCTCTGAGTGTTCATCTCATAAATGCACATCTGAGATGAATCGTGAGGAGCAAGGTCAACGTTCAAGTGCTACCGGCACCTGAGAAGTGTGTCTACGACACAGTGATCGCACACCCTGAAGTGTATCATTGTGCATATAAAATGGTTATTTTACCAAAACAATTATGATGATGTTTTGATTAATGAGCTGAAACCAATGCAGGTCCAGTCTTACAATTACACAGCTTGGCATCCTTGTCAGCCAGTCAGATTGTCTCCATCAGTCAATGCAATTACATAGGTAAGGAACTACGCATAACAGGGCAGGCAGCTGTTTTGCATCTATCTTCATACCTCCAGCACCCCACGGTGTGGCTTTCACACAACCATGTGCCCTGGAATAGGATATTCTGTTTGTAACATCGTTTGTTTGTTTTTAAAGTGTAAAATAGGGACCAGATCCTCATCTGGGGTAAATCGGCATAGCTTCAATTCATATCGCCTTAAATAAAGTGAACAGACAATATGGTTAATTTTTTTTTAAATAAACTATGTAAACTAAACAAAATGGTTATTCATTTGTGCTACTTTTGGAACAACTTTCATTATATTTTAACCAATAGGCCTGGAGGATGCAAATGAACTGGTCAGGTGCCTACTGCCTGGTTAGTCATCCTGTATGTCAGAAACATGTCACCCAGTAACGACTGTGTTGATAACAAAGAGACAGATCCTGACCTGATGTAGATCAGTATAGCTTGATTGGACTCCTAAGCAGATTGATGAGTGGGCAGGGGAGACGATCAATGGGGTGTGATAAATGTATTTACCACAAGGCTCTGCTCCATATATGACATGAATAATAATGTGGCTGTGTTATATAGTAATGCTTATTTTTATGGGCTTTTCTATGACTGGATTTATCCTCACATCATGTCAATAAGGTAGGAAGTATAATGATCCCTATTTACAGATGAGGAAACTGAGGCACAAAGAGATTAAGCATGTCAAGGCATCCAGCACCAACTCCCATCCCAGCCTGAGTGACTTGTCCAATATTACACAGGAAGCCCGTGACAGAGGTGGAACTAAAACCCAGATGTTTTCTAAA
This sequence comes from Malaclemys terrapin pileata, assembly GCF_027887155.1. Taxonomy (NCBI): domain Eukaryota; kingdom Metazoa; phylum Chordata; order Testudines; family Emydidae; genus Malaclemys; species Malaclemys terrapin. Next base: position 5,224,974 of record NC_071507.1, read on the forward strand.
TCCCTGTCTGGTACCTTAACCATAGGATGTTTATCTACGGGGGAGAACTAGACAGGGTTTAGGCAGGATGGAAACCACTCCCCAGCTCATAGACAGGACCTGCAGCCTCTCTATGGCCAGGACTGGGATAAAGGTCACTAGCCCAATATCAGGGTTTGCAGCCACTAGATTTGCATAATCATGGGCCTAGTGGGCGTGTCCTGGCCTTGCCCTAATCTGCTCTCAAATTTGGCCTTAGGGCTGGGTTAGGCAGAGGTTGCATGCAGCCTAGCTACATTGTGGGTCAGATGCAGATGTTGCAGAATCCTCTTACACAGCCTCTAAGTTTCACTGCATCGGAGCCCTCCTACCATCCCTGCCTACACCTAGAATTCCCATCCCTGGACTATGTCTTCAAAAAACAGATTTATTATTTTTATTACCTGAATGATGGGAGGGGAAGGAACAGTAAATGCATTCGAGAAAACAGGACCTGATGCCGAATGCTGGATAAAAAATTCAAAACATGCATTAGAAATCTGCTTTTTATTTGTTATCTGGTGTGCTTAAAAGGAAATAGACTACACCCCAAATGAATATATTCTGGAGCTGTATTTTGATCTTGGTTTTCTGGTGATGACATGTACAAATCACTTGTAGGTCATCCTCACGGAAACTATGGATCAAATAAATATAATGTACCATCGGGTGCAGCTTCTTCATTGTATGTTTATTGAATGGGCTTTTCTTACTCCATCATATATGCGTCTGAGCATAAAGAGCTTGACCCAGCTCCATTGAAGTAAATGGGAATCTTTTCATTAATTTAAATGAGGACTGGATCAGCCTAATTCAGTGCAAACAACATACATGAACACATGAGTGAATGGATTGATAAATAACGCATGAATAACAGGCCAACTCCTCAGCTGATGTGAAGCAGAGGAGCTCTGTTGAAATCAACGAAGCTATGCTGATTACACCAGCTAGGATCTGGTTGAATATTTTCAAGCTACATAACATAGGTTTGGTTATCTGACAGTGAATTTACTCCAACTTATTAGAGATATACATACTCTGTTTCTAGATAACCTCTTCCATGTACACGTAAGGGGTAAGATATAAATCGTGTTTGTGTGTGTGCACATGCGTGCTCTTAAATGAGAAAGCTTGTAAGTACTGTATTTTGTAATGATTATCACCAACTGAGGAAATGAAGGAATTAACCACACAATAAAAACCCTAATTGCTTGGCAACAGCATTTAGGCCCCATTAGGTAGATTTGTAACTGCTTCTAGAGAAATAAACTCCTGTGTCATTAGATAACAAGGAAAGAAATAGGTTATTTCCTTTTTGAAAGGTATGAAAGCTTCCAATTGCCTGATGTATTCGCTTAGTAGATTATTTTCTGTCATCTCAGTTAATTGAATTTTATCCATTGCTCTTAGAATTCTTTCCTTTGTATAAGGTTAAAAAGTTCAGAGGAGTCACATTTTTTGAACCTTGTCCATTTATTGCATAAACCAACTTCAACTGCACGAAGTACTTTGGGGGAAATGGAGTAACAAAAACTATAAAATAATTGCTTTTTAGTGCCTGGGCGAATTGGTGTTCAAATAATTGTTTGTAAAACATCTCCTTGCAGCACGGCACCCAGTTGAGATGTTGTAATGAGTAACTAAAAGATATGTACTGCGTCAGCAATAAACTTCCTTTGCAAAGTTCCATAAAAGATCCGATTGTTAGATAGCTTTCTTTTTATTCCATAGAAAAATCAAATTTGAAACCCAGAATTAAGTTGTGGTTTCAGCAAGAACTTGATTTATGATGTAGCTTTCATTCTGTCTATGAAATATCCATTGGCTGCATATTTTTTTGGGTGTCTCTGTGCAGAGTGAATTCTAAGTGTTTCCAGATTTGTGTGTGTGTGTGTGTGTATGTGTATGTGTGTGTGCGTGCGTGTGTAAATAAATTAGTCATAAGGCTGGAGTGAAATTATAAACTAGCAACCTGTGGTCAAAAGTTTAACTTTGTGTCTGTCAGTCAGGTAACCACTGGAAGGTTGGGACTGCTAACAGATCAATTTTAACCCAAAACACAGCTGTTGCTCACGAGGTTTCTTTAACAGAAGGGTTTCTATCTAACTTGCAGTAAAAACCCAATAGGTGTCTGAATCATATTTTTCAGTGTTACCACAGCGTAGCTGAAGCTGAAATAACCAACTGTCAGTTAGTCAATAAAGAAGAGCCCGAGAAGACTGACAGATTAGTTCCCCTTATCTCCCTGAATCAGCTCATACCGCAAGCTGAATTGAAGGTCAATATCTTGTGATTCTTCTGTGGTAAGCAGGTGTCTGGAGAGTATGGATTTTGTACTATGTAAGCTCCACTATCCCTCATTGTTGGCCTACACAGGGCCAATTTCAAAACCGTCAAAATGTATTATGGAAAACCTCCCCTGAACAAAACCCTACATAAAACGTTTCCAGGATTTTTTTGTTGACATCCCTCAGTCCAATTCCCCTCCCCCTTCCCAACACACATCATCCCCCTCTCATCCCTTGATGACAGCACTGCTCAGCATTTTAGGTAGCCACACAAGCAAAATACTCGGCTTGCTTTTAAAAATTGCCCCTTTTAACCCCCCAAAATAATAGAAGACTGAAAAAGTTTATGGGCTTAGGGACTTTTTTTTATCCAATCTGCTCAAGTAAAATAATACACACATTTGTAATAGCTGTGATTTCAAATGATTGGTCTCATTTCTTCCCTTGCTGATTTGAAAACAACTTCCAGATGCAACGTATGTCATGAGGGACGAGAAAGAAGTAATTCTCCATAGAAGTGCTTTATCATGGAGCTCATTTTTCCCCCCACAAACCCATCTGTCAATCTAACATACTTATATGGTTGCCCATTCCCAAAGTACCTGCACGCTTCACACTTTTTAATGTATTTATCCTCATTACACCCCTGTGAGGAAGGGCAGTGTCATTATCCCCATTTTATAGATGGGGAACTGAGGCAGAGAGAGGCTAAGTGACTTGTCCAAGGTACCAGAGGACATCTGTGACAGAGCAGGGAAATATACCCAGGTCTTCAGGAATTGCCCTACACCCCCCGTCCCCCGAGTCTCCCATTCTGCTCCTGTGATGCCAATTTAGTCGTTTTCCAACCTCCGCTGTAAATTCGAACACCCCCTCTAATTTCAATTCCTGGGGAAGACTTTTGAGCTAAGCGTGATCCTACAGCTAGAGTTACATGGCAGACTACATGGAATGCCCATTGATTTCATAGGACTCTGTATAGAACATGGATCCAATGACAGGATCAGCTCCCTGGTCCACGCCCCCAAGTCCTGGCTGAGGTCGGGGGAGTTTCATCCCAGTGAGCTCCCAGCAGGGAGTTCAGGACCGAACACTGCAAAGCAGGATTTCAATGTGCCCCTTGCTCTGCCTCAGAACGCTACGAGCCATTCATTCGGCTTCGTTCTAAATGAAATGGTGCTTATCTGAGTTCATAGCAGTGGGTTCAGCTGTAAGTCTTTAAACGTACAAGGGGGTCTCCAGGGCTGTACTCTCAAAGGGATTAACTGGTGCATGCTAATAAAATACCGGGCTTGGTTTAGTTGTCTGAGTATGAAGCGGTTTGAATACTCAGACTCCCTGGAACCAAGGTTTGAATTCTGACAGGGTTAGTTCAGGCCTTCATCCTTCCAGGTAGATCAGTTGGGTAACATGCAGTTTCCAGCGTGAGACTCTCAATAGTAAGGTAATAAAATAAAACATTAATACCATGAATCATTCAGGAGGCACCTCTATGTTCCTGTCAGATCCCAGACGCTTTCCATAAGAGGGGGGTTGCCTGGGTGACCTCGGCTAAAATTTCTTCTCTTCTTCCCTCTCCACTGCTGTGTAGCTTGCTGTCTGGTAGTAGTCTGCAAGCTCTACCTCTCTAGAGGTGGCTGCATTTAACTTGTGTCTGTCTGTGTAGTGTTCTGCCCCTTTGAGATTAAAGGGCCTGGAGAAAGGGAGTGTTATATATACACATTTTATAGCCGTATAAAATATTTGTGTGTGTTGGTGTGTATGTCTAGATGTGTGTGCACATATATATCGCGTATCTTCTAGCAATCTAACAACTTATTTATTATCCTCTGCTCTGCTTTCCTCCCCTGTATGAAGACAGGGGCAGCATCCAGCATGGGTTTTTTGTTTGTTTTTTTTAGCCTTGTCGTTTATTCCTTTCTGAAGCAAACCTGGACAGATGTTTTTAATTTCTGGGTAATCTGCAACATATGTCACTTCCCTCATTATCAGTTAGGCTATTGCTCTTAAACATTCACACTTTAAAAAAAAAAATAACTCACAGGTATTTCTAGCCAGCATCAATAACTTTATGACTCCCCGTCTGTTGCTTCTCTGCAGGGAGCTGATAAGAGAAGTTAAAGTTTAATACTGCTTGGGAGAGAGGCAGTGGCCTGATGCCACTTGATGTTGTTGAGAGCAACCAACCAGTGTATTCAAGCTACCCCTGCCAGATTGAATCAACAGGGAAGATCAGAAGGGCAAATGGCAGTTTTTATTTCAGTGACGCAGCGTGTGTTGCTGTACATGGATGACCAGGAATGTGAGGGTCTGGACAGGACAGGGCAGACCTGTTTAAGGAGAACCTGAGTTAATTGGGGTTCGGGGATTGCTTGCTGATGATCTTGAGAAGGCTTTTGTTTTGGAGAGCGAACCCGGTTGGGTCTGATCCTGGTCTCAGTCACGCCAGTTTAGCTTCATTAGTGTCAGAGAAGTGATGTCTAGTTTACACAGCTGGGAGAGCAGAATCAGGCCCTGTGGGAGCTGGTCACAGTGGCTGCAGGGGGGAGGGAAGAGAGGCCCTGCTGTCTCTCCTCTACTGCCTTCCCTGGGGTGTCTGCGCTGTACTCAGTGACAGCAGCAGCGGCCCAGAGAAGTGATAACAAGCTGAGAAACGCCAATTGCCGCAGGCCTAATGGCCCATCCTGCCCATTAGACAGCAGTGCAACTGGTGAGCTTTTCAAGGAGGGATTATCCATCGAGGAAGCAAACAGCCTTACCTCCCGTGTAAAGACATGCACACCTGCGTACATAGGCCACACAGATGCTGGAACTAGGGGTGCTGGGAGGGCTGCTGCACCCCCAGCTTGAAGTGGTTTCCATCATACCCAGGTTTACCGTTTGGTTCAATGGGTCTCAGCCCCCCCCCCACTGTACACATTGTTCCAGTGCCCCTGCCAAGAGGGGAGGAGAATTCAGGCAGGGAACCCTGTCTCTTGGTGCATCACGTCCCTCCGTAGAAATGAACAAGAGGGGATCACTTTGCTAGGGCCAATAAGGCATGAAGCTGGCCTGCACCCTTAATTTGGTTATAGACTCCGTAAGGGCCTGATCCAAAACCCACTCAAATCAGTTGGAGTCCTTCCATTGACTTCAGGGTCTTAATTTGGTTTCAAGATTGCCTACAACTACACTGCATTGGTAGCACCAATGCTACCCAGTCACAACAGACTCCAGGTTTCGTAATCCCCCCGGGGGTGAAGATGTGGAGAAAAAGGATTGTGCAGTGCTACATTTGGACCAGAACATTAAGGCCTCTTTTAACGTCACAGACTGAAGGAGGTGTATAGATTCAAACAATCAAATCAAGACGCCAGGGTTTCCCTCTAGCATCAAGCCTGGCAGACTCACCACAAAGCACACAAACCCATGATCAGCACTGTAACCAGCACAGCAGAAGAACTGCCCAAATCAACAGCACCCAACTTTAATTTAGTGCCCTTGAAAAAGCAAACACAAGTTGATTTGAAACTATCTCCGAATGCGTGATCTAATAAAGAGCGAAGACCCCCAGAAAGGTGTTCTGGCTCTAAACGATAGCTCTTTCAAAAATACACCACCGACTATTAGCATATCTGCGTCTAAAGTTGTGAAAAAGCATAATGGAAGGTTACATAAGTGACATTTAAACCCAACTTAAGGCAATTAATCTTTCTTCCAAATGTGAATAGTTCAGTTGTGGGCAGCTGGCACTCGACTTCACTCTAAAACCTTTCTTTGCAAATTAAAAAGATAATCAGCACATGAAGAGGAGAAATTAATTGAGTAAGAGTTTTGTTCTGACATAGCCATTTTAATTATATAATGACACTACTGAGACAAACAAAAAAGTTATGGCATTTTCTCTGCAGTGGAAAACTTTGGAAAAAGCATTGGGCTAGGTTGTTAAGCAGACAAAAGACTTTTCTTCCCCCCCCCCCACACACACACAGAGAAAGCCCATCAAAAACATTTGACCTCCAATGGTACATTGGCTGTAGACAAATAGAGATCATCAGTTAAAATTTGTCTTGGGGTGGGGGGGGAAAGGATGCTAGTCATACATAAGTATACACAGACTATGTTGTAACCTACACATCACATCTGGATCGGAAGGCTAGGCCATCTGTGTAGAATATTTTGCCAGTGCAATTTTACCATCCCCAGCCAAATGAAAACAAACAGCATTTAAGCAGCATTTTGGAAGAGGTGGCTCCATTTTGGCCATGTGCTATTTGCTTTGTAGAACAGCACGGCCCTTAATGAAAGTTGATTGCCTGGCCACCAAAAAGATTACCCAAACAGTCGGATGGTGACTTCAGAGCCGCTTGATTTTAAACACTTTTGAAAAGCCAGCTCCATTTTCTGCTTTGGTGAATAACAATTCCCTGCACCGGCATATTAGAATAAATCAGCGCAGTTGGTACTGAATTGTTATAAAGTTCCCAACTATTATAACATAGTTTCTATCAGAGCAGTTTTCTCCTTAGCCAGTCAAGTGGAATGATCCCTGAAAGCAATGGTTTGTGGCAGAGAAATGCGCTTAGCTTTCTCACTCCGAACTCCCTGCATCATCATAAATTTGTGATTAACACACACACACACACAGAGAGAGAGAGACTATTCAGAGGACTTTGTTTCTAAATGATAAGGAAAAAGTGAAGTATACAATGGTTTAAGAATGGAGCATTATACTGCTGGGGAGGGAAAGAGCAGAAGAAAAAGGAAGGAAAAAGGAGATATATAATCTGAAATGGGCAACGTACGTATCAAAACTTTCTAGAGGCTTTCTTCAGTGTTGCATGTTTGTGTGTGCATGTTTCACTCTCTCTGCCTTTGTTTCTCCCTCTGCATATGTCTTTGTATGTGTGTGTGTGTGTGTGTGTGTGTGTGTGTGTGAGAGAGAGAGAGAGAGAGAGAGAAAACTTCAGAATAACATCCTACCCCTCACTGAACAAAACTCTGAAGAGCACAACAAGGGTTGCACCATCTGGGATAAATAATTGCAGGGAAAGAGTCAAATAATAGGGTCCTTAGACCTGGGCAAGCACACTGAAATAGCATATAAACAAATAGGAGAAGGCTCAAAGGAGGAAATCAAACATCCCAAAAACCAGATGCGTGTGGCACAAAAGGTAAGAATGTTTCGCAACCTAAAAATCACTCACTGTGGGGGAAAATGCCCCTTCTAATCACCATATTCCACGGACAGACCGTTATATGAAATTAGATCATAAAGTGTATGGGGAGTGAGGAAGAAGGGTTTTCTGTGCAGATGACGTGGAGATGAATATCTTACAACAAATCATTAAGTAAAACAGAACAGTGTTGCTAGCTCTCATGATTTGTGTCACAAGTCTTGCGATAACTGCTGTTTCCTTAAAGCCCCAGGTGCCAGAGTCATGTGAATGCATGAGAACCTTAGCTTTCATTCTGAAAAGGCTTCTAGCTAGGCTGGCTGCAGAGGAAAGCAGGAAAGCATGACCTGAGTGTATCCTAAAGGGTCAAAAACCAGAGGGCAGGTAAGGAGAACCCCCAAATATTTTTTAAAACTCATTTTTAAGACAATCTCAGGATTTTGGGGACCTGACTCATGATATTTTAATATTTAGGGTTGGCAATGCTTCATACAATATACACCTCTACTTTGATATAACGCTACCCGATATAACACCAATTCTGATATAACGTGGTAAAGCAGTGCTCCCGGGGGGTGTGGGGGAGGGGGCTGCGCACTCCGGCTGATCAAAGCAAGTTTGATTTAAGGCGGTTTCACCTATAACGCGGTAAGATTTTTTGGCTCCTGAGGACAGCGTTATATCGAGGTAGAGGTGTAGTAACAGGGCAATGTGTTCATGCTGTTACCCAGTTCTCTTTCCTTAAAGGCTGTATAGATCTTTTTTTCTATGGGATAGTTGGGGTTTCCATCTTGAGCCATCTTCAGCTGGCTTATTGAATGTTCTGTCTTGCTTAAGCACAGTTAAGGGCCAGGGCTTGTGAGGAGGTACCTTAAAGACAGCTTTATAGCTGTCTTCTGCAGTGCTTGCCCTGGGGAAACCTCCCCCGGCTGGAGGCAGGGTTTTCAGGGCTGCCCAGAGGATTCAGGGGGCCTGGGGCAAAGCAATTTTGGGGGCCCCTTCCATAAAAAAAAGTTGCAATACTATAGAATACTATATTCTCGTGGGGGCCCCTGCAGGGCCCAGGGCCTGGGGCAAATTGCCCCACTTGCCCCCACCTCTGGGCAGCCCTGAGGGTTTTTAGGGCCCCTTGATACCTCTCCAGCCCTGGTGTCAAAGAGCTGGTGCAATGGTGAGGATCTCACCCAGCTGTTTATGACTCTCCTCCACTGTATATTTTCATGAGGCAGGGGAAAGGCGAATAGGAGACTGGTTTGAAGAAGAGGGAGATGGGGAACTAAGCTGAATTTTGGATAACCAAACTCTGATTTGGATTCAGTGGGATGATTCCAGACTCAGATAAACATTCCTGAATTCAGAATATTTCCCCCTGCTTTGGACCTAGCTCACTAGCTTGTTTTAGCATGTCCATGAAAGACACACATGGTGACATCTTCAGCTGGTGTCAGTGAGTGTAGCACCATTTGTCAGGGATGGTCTCGATAATACTTAATCCTACCATGAGTGCAGGGGACTGGACTAGATGACCTCTCGAGGTCCCTTCCAGTTTTACAGTTCTATGATTTACTGCATCGATCTCACACAATTTGGATCTATCCAAAATCCAAGGGGTGAAGTTCAGATGAGGGAAAAATCAGGTGAAACATGAGAAAAAAAATGTAAATCTCGTTAGATGTTTGTCTGAGACAAGAGTGCGCCCCCCTGTTTATCAGGGACGTACATTTCTGAGTCTTCAGGGGGGTTGGTAACTTGGGTTAGACCATGTTCCTCACACAGAGCAAACCCTCGGGCACCCAGACCTACCCAGGACCATGTGGTAATGAAGAGTCAGCTACCACCACAGAACCATTCTTCTTGCCCCAGGCCTTAGGAATGGAACTGTGTATGTCCAGGAACCCGTGCCAGGGGAAGGGTTAGAAGAGGGTGAGATGGGACTGGCAGAATGACCATTATCCACCTCCCCACCCTGCTCCCTACACACACAAACCCCAGCCTAACAGCCTCTTCCTAGGGGAGGTCCAAGCTCTGCACTATCCCGGAGAAGAGGGATGGGACTCAGAGCTGATGTGGCGGTCAGGGCCTCCATATGAACCACCCTAGCCTCCTGAGGTGCTGCATGGGGGATCAGCAGGTTCTTGGGGCAGAACCCGTTGTTTCTTCTGGAGGAGCAACCCATGCATGGAAAGGTTTAGTGGGATCTCTGAGGGCCTTTTGAATTTTTCTTCATTTGGTCAGAGTTCTCGCAGTAGGCAGCATTTCTCCTACATCCTTTCCTTCTCCACTGCATCTAGCGCTGGGGGGAAGGAGCAAGAGAGAGCCCTGAAGAACGAAAGCTCCAATTTATCTACAGAACCAGCAGAGCATGGGAGACAGCTGCCTGAGGGCCAGCCCGCCTCATCCAGAGGCACCAGAGGCACCAGTTGCACCGGTGAGGGGTAGGTCACTCAGGTACACGCCTTAGGCCTCTGTTCTGAGATTGCCAAATCAACGCCACTCGTGGGGATCATTTTGTGATGTGGACCATTGTCCATGAAGAACTGCAACACAGAGCAACACACTGTTTGGGAAAGGCCTCCAAACAGCCACCAGATGGTGACAATGTGACTACAGAGCTGGGCGAGGGTCCAGAAGAGCCCCATAGAGGTGCAAGGTGGCATAGCCCTTTATTGCACGAGCTTCCACTCCAGCTTCAAATAGAGGGCCCAGTTCTGGATTTCTTGCTCACATCCAGCATGAGGGCCACATGCTGATACCTCCCCAAAAGTGTAAGATTCAACAGGAACATAACTACTGCAAAATCTACATAGACCCTGATTCTGTACAACACTCATTTATTATGTGTATTACCCATAGCACTTAGGGGCCCTAGTCATAGATCAAGACCTTATTGTGTTAGGCCCTGTACAAACTCAGAACAACATGAGGTCCAGGCTTATGTCTTAGCTCGTGAACAGTCCCATTGAAATCAATGGGATTACTTGCTTAAAATGAAGCGTGTGTGAGAGTGTGCTTACGGATCAGAGGGAAAAGGGGACCTTTTCTTTCACACTTGCATCATAACCAAATAGACACAATTGTGATTTGTGGCAGGACATCATTCCATACTGCCCCACGCCATACGAAATCACCTGTGGAATTCTCTTGGGTACCTGCACAGCCAGCTGCCAGGAGGAGAGACAGTAGAGTAACAGTTTGCAATACGGCATGCCATTTAAAAAAAAATACTGGCACCAAAAGACTGCTCCAAGCATGGGCGATAAAAATGCTTTTCACCCCAATCAAGGGATGAACGCTGTCACGTCTCATGCATGGCTTTGCCACTTCTGTTTTATGCCACTCATGAAATAAAAAGGAAGATTCGTTGTCCACACAAAGAGTTTTTTCTGTCTTTCGTATGTGGATTTTCAATGTAAGAAATTGGTTGTGTAAAAAAATCAAGTGGCAATTCACTGGGATGATGTCACATAAATTACAACTAGTCCAGTCCTATGATTCCTCCTTCCTTTCCCCCAGGCTCTGCTGGCGTCTGGGTGACCACCGCTTTTAACAGATCTCCACTGAAAACCCTGCTTCCCAGTGGCGTTAGAGGAAAGGACTGGGAGCCAGTGTGCCTGAGTTTCTTACAACCATGCTACTTACTTCCTGGGTGGCACTGAACAAGGGAATTAGGCCAAGACTTGCAGAGATGCTAGGCACTCATGTCTCCATTTGAAGTCAGTGGAAGCTGCAGGTGCTCGGCCCTTCTGAAAATCAGACGTGAGGTGTGTACTCTAAAGAATATAGCACCAAAATCAGAGGCCACTTTAAAAATAATTAGCCCAACATTTCTGTCCCTCAACTGCTCTGGCTGTAAAATATCAACACTTACCTATCTTATAGGAGAGTGAGGGTGCTTAGCAAATTAATGGTTGTGCAACCACTTTGGAATCTTTGGTGAAAGGGCTGCAAAAGAATTGTTTTCTATGCCATGATTTTATTTTAAAAAAATTAAATCCTAGGAACATTACGTGTTAAGCATCTCTAACAAAAGCTGATGGTGAAGAACATCCCATCCCTGGCAGAGGTGCTCTTGAAAGCAGCTACCCCGGGACTTTGCTGTCTTCCCTCATGCTGGGGAAGGGAAGATGGGAACTATTCAGCTGTGGACGTTGAGTGGAGTTGGGGAGGCGGCATTTATGTCAGCAAAGCTTTTCCTGGATAGAACCTTGTACTCTACAGCAGCCTGGGAATTATTATGCAAATTAAATAAAACTAAATAATAACGTTGTGAAAAACATTTGTAAAAGAAAAGCAGTTCAGAGTTAAACTTGAGAGCCTGACTTTAACTCATGTAACTGTGGAAAAATGACAAAGACAGTCAGATGCATTCCTTCAGTGTTGGTTATCACTTGCCTATTCTGGCCTTTGTTAGTTCATGGTGGAGAACTTTAAAATTACTTAAATGTAGGATTTTCTTTTTTTTAAAAAAAAGAATGTATAATTATCTTGATTTTTTTCTTCATTTTTACATAAAAGACCATTTGTATAGAAGGTTCAGAAGCGTGTAATATTCACCACAAATGGAAACAACTCATTTGAAGTCACTTCTAGTCTATCACGTAAATATATATACATATTTCTGAATTGCTTTAAAATGCACAATGTTTACCTGCATACACAGGAATGGATGGTCCAATCCTGATCCCATTGAAGTCAATGGGCATTTAACCTGGACTATCCCTGAGATCAGGATTGGGCCCTATATCTTGTACATATTATTTAGTGTTGTTGTAGCCATGTTGGTTGATTTAAAAAAAAGTGTGCAGTATGTACCAAAAGGAGTTGAAGGGCACTGGACTTGCATATGTTTGTATATAAAATAAAAATTTAAAGGGATACTGGGCCCAATCCTTACTGTCAGGAATATTTTTTCACATGCCAGAAGTTCTATTAATATCTCATTGCAAGTGTATTGACTAGAAGGTTGTATCTCAACATAATCATCTGCTAGTTACCAAGTAAAAATATTTTCCTAAATCCAAAGAAATGTAGCAAAAGGTAAACTCATGTTGCATAAACAGAGCTTGCTAACATGCTGAGAATAGCACTCTCTGCCTGCTTCCTTTACAGGAATAACAATGGGATTGTTTGGATGACTAAGGGCTGAGGGATCAACTCTGCGGTCAGGTCAGATCTGGACCAAAATCAAAAGGTATGTAACCAGTTTTCAGGGAAAACTCATTGATGCAAATGGGAACTTCACCATAATTATGGATAGGAAAATAGTTATTTCCTTTAGAAACATACTTTTCCCAAATCCATGACTACTGGAAATGTTTCTACCTACCTTTTAAAAATTCCCATGCAAATAGATTTTTTTAAACAAATAAACACATCCTCTGTAGCGTTTGCCGCCCAAACACTGCGACAATGTTCTAGTGCGGGAGAGACAGAAAAATAAAACTGGCTGAAACAAAAGAGAAACTGACCTTTCTCTTTCAATTTTTTCAGCTGAAAAAAAAAATAAACACCATAAAGGATAAAAAAGAATTAAATCAATTTTAAAATCCCTTCACCTTCAGGGCCTGATCCTGCAGCTCTTTTTAGTAACAAAGGCTACAACAGATTTTTGTGATTATTTTAAATATATGATTCTAAAACTGACAATGTTAAATTAACAGGACTTTAGCTAAGCTCAGAGCCCTTCTGTTCTATTGCAGAAACACATGTTTAAGATTAATACCATGCTCAGTAATAATGCGTTATTCTGGGTAATGGGTATAATACATTCTCTGCAGCTCCTCTTAAAAGCGGAATATCTCAACTATTCTAACTTTGTGTTTTAAACTCTTACTAGGGATTTGGCTACACTGTGAACTAATGTTGCTTCATTGTTTTAGATCTAAACACGCACGCTAGTAAAGAGGCAAACTTCTAGTGCTGATTGTGTTTTTCAATATCTGACCCCGGCCTAACATTACTTTTTAGATCAGAAATCAGGAATTTGACCAGCAAACCAACTGCATTTTGTGAAAAAAAGAAGGAAAAGCAAGGAAAGGGAGATGTAAGTATTGATCTAAAATCTATCTATCAGTTTTATAAAGTTATATTGAATCCAGCTTATATTTACTCTTCAGTTTTGAACAAATTATGGGTCTAATCTGATTCCCATTAAAGTCAATGGCAAAATTCCCAACGTCTTCAGTGGGTGTAGAGTATCAGGAGGTAGCCGTGTTAGTCTGTATCCACTGTTTCAGTGGGTGTAGGATCAGGTCCCTATTATTAAAGTTTGTCTGGTATGGTTTTTGCTAATACTTATAGTCTTTTTATTGCTTCTTGGTCTTTCTATAAGTTAACCATTATGAGCAAAACAGTGTGCAAAAGTCAGATAATTCAGTGTTCTTTACCACCAGCTTTCTCAGCTGCAGCTACCCTGTATTTTCTGATGATTGGCACACACACAAAAAGTGATCATTAAATAACTGACACACAGTAGCATTCAACAGGAAAGTGGCATGAAGAGCTTTGGGGGCCCCAAAGGCACCCCCTGAGCCAGAACTATCTTGTTTGTTTTTGTGCATGGATAAACAAGAATATTTGTATCTTGTATGCTACCTCCTCAGGAGTAATAAAGTCCTGTGACCTTATTAAACTAGGCTAAGAAATCGGTATCTTCTGACTCGGAGATCTTTGACCTGAATTTGGAGTTTTGTCATTCAGAGACAACATTCAGAAACACATTTTTGTCCATCGCCGTACTTGTATATATCAGGGGAGTATCAGGTACCACATACATAGAGTCACACACATTATTATGTGTGTGTGAGAGAGAGACTTTCCAATATGTGATACCTGATACAGCTTTATATGGGGGGATAATAGACACATCAGGGCCATAAGCCACTGCCAAAGGAAATTGACTTTAGTGGGCTTTGGATCAGGCCCTGTTTCCTGGAATCAAGGAAATGTTTATGATATCCACTCTAAAAACCACTCCATAGATTCAGCGCAGTTCACACTCCGTGTGAGCCAGAGGCATGCGTCAGCTAGGTGACATGTTTACAAACTGGCAATATATTTGTGCTGGAGATACATGTAAACCTGACTCTGTCTTCCCAGTAGCAAGCAAGACTTAACAATGCCTCTGAATGTTCATTGCAGAAAAGAGAAGAAAAAGTAACACATAGAACCAATCAAAGGGGGGAAAGGAATATGAAATACCTCCTGAATCTTCTAGCACTGGTCAAATAGTTACTCCAGGATGACTGCTAGTGATGGACAGATCCTTATTTGTAAGTATTTAATGTTTCTTAGGAAGCACTTCTAAAAGAAATTGGTATGTAATGACAGCACTCACTGGAAAACAGGCCGATTAGAAAATGCACTAACTTATCTGGTATTCATTTGAAAAGTAAATGGATGCAAGTAAAGGTGAGAGTTCACTACCAATTCAAATATTTTGCTTTAACAGGCACTCGCACTCCTGCTTTAATTCAAGCAGAAACACAAGTATGAATAATCAAACTGGATGATGCTCATCAAAACCTTTGTGCCTTGCACCATTTCAAATGGTCATTGAAGCTTAATGGCAAAAAATTTACATTATTCCTTTAATTTGTATTCTGTTCCTTCCTTCTGAGTGATGTGATTGTGATTTTCTGTTGCCTGCTGTATTATTTTGATGCAAATGTTATGTGTTGCTAGAGTCCAATTTCCTGCTTCTCCATCCCTCCCCCCTGCTTCTTCTTTTCCTTTAGTAAAGAAAGGACAGCTAAAATAGTTCAAAATCGGGTGGCATTTAAATAGTTCCTTAACTACTGGTTCTAATTAAGGCAAACAATGCCGGATCTTGAAGCACCTTGAAAAATTAATCATTACCTAAGAGGTAGAGGAGATGTCAACATTAGTGGCTTTGCTTCCCCCTTTCTCCCCCTCCCGAAAAGAAAGTGAGGAATCCAAATTCTTTCCACAAAAGAATTAAAAGAAATTTGTAATTCCGCTAAAAACCCTCCCTTTTGCTGGCACATAATCACCCAGGGATGAATGCTTTATGGAGATACACGGGGTTGCAAGCCAAAGCCTGCAAACACAAGGCCCCTAGGGTGTTCATTGCATGTAATGTATGCACAAGCTAATTTATTATCCTGTGACTAATTTCCATTTCTTGTGCTTAGAGTTGCCTGGCTAATTACAGGGATGTTTTCTTAACTTTCGTAATTATGTTCTCCGCTTTATAGCAGGCAACAGAGCTAAATGAAGGAGGCCTGCCAGCCCAGGGCTCCCCAGCAGCTGCACCCGAGTGAGATGAAATCCGCGGGAGCAGGGCAAACAGGCCTCATCAGAAGTCCCCCAGTCTTTGATCAGCTCCAACAGGCTGCGCTGGGAGCCCGTGTGCAGGGCCAGCCGAGAGAACGCCGCGAGATTAGATTGACTGGCTTAATTAGGGGGAAAGTTGGCTGCTAAATGGAAGCCGCCGCGTCTCCGGGGCGCTGGGATGGGGAGCGGCCGGCGGGCGGGCTCGCAGGGGGTCCCCGCCACAAAGCGCACCCCGCTGGGCGCACGCACTCAGTGGGGCGCTTCGCCTCCCAGGCGAGCCGGCAGCCCCGGGGCCTTTCTTCTCGCTTCCTTTGCAGCCAGGCAGGGGCAGGGGAGGGAGCCGGTTGCAAAGTTATTTCTCTGGCTTCATTAGAGAGCCGGCTCTTCCCCCACCCCACGCAACGCAATTAGCCAAGAAGCCCTGGAACGCGCAACTCGGCTGCGCGCAGCGATCCTTCCCACGCGGGGAGCTGGCGCCGTGCGCGCCTGGCCGGCTCTCTGCGTACCCAGACATGTGCGGGCCGCAGACGGAGAGATGTGGGCGTGTGTCAGTAGTGAGGCTGAAGAGTGACCGCATCTGACTCACTACAAACACACCTGTCCAGAACAGGCAACTGGTTTACTGTAGGGGTTCCCAGGCGAAATGTGCAAAGTGGGGGGTAAGGTACCTGTATAGCTAGATCGATTTACAGCGCTTTTTATATGGAGCGGCTAGATGGGGAGGGGGGTACACAGAACCATCTACCTGTGGCGCACACACCTGTATCTCGAGCTAGCGGTGTGAAATTTAGATATATAGAGAAGGATAAATAGGTCTAGAGAGGTATGTGGGTGTGTATAGAGAGACACGTATGTGTGCCTGTTTATCTAGCCATGTGCTGCTAAGTATGTTTGATACATATATCTGTATAGGTGTGTAGATGTGGGTGTATGGTTTGTATAGATAGCAGGGCGTACACACGTGTGTGTCTGCACCTCTCTCTATAATACAATACTAATGAAATGTGTGTGTGTGTGTGTGTGAACGATCCAACATTTGCAAGAAATTTCTTATTACCAACGCTCAGGAGAGGAAAGTTCAACCCCAATTGAATGGGAAGGTTGGAATTGGGTGGTTGTTGTTTTTTTAAATGCACAAATAATGTTAAAGGTAGTGACAAGGGGGCAGACCAGAACGAAGGGCCCACGCACCAACTCCTGGTATTTACTTACTGTGCCCAGGTGAGACAAGCTACAAACAGGATCTGTGTCTCTGTCTCTCTCTCGAGCTCTGCTTGTACTTCTGTGTGGAGCAGGGCTGTCAGTGTACCCCAAAATATAGCAAAGCTCGTGTCTGACTTTTGTCTACACGCAAACCAGTGCTCGTATCGGAGAGGAGACGCCCTGCGTGGACTGTGTGGCAGAGGGAATGAGGAAGAGGTTGGCGAGCATTACCAGCGCCGTGGAATCATTTTCCCGGGAAGTATTCGGAGTCACTTTACAAACTAATATTTGAAGCTATCAAGAGGCGGCCAGCTGCAGCGATCAGACAGCGCCGCGGGCACTAGTGAAATCCGAATTCCAGACTCCAACTCAACCCCCCAGGAGCATGTGGCACCACAGGGCTGCTCCCCCGTCGGAATGCTTTGCAGACATGATTGTATTCTGTCCTTTCCTTGTTAATGGCTGCTGCATGCAGAATCCTATTGCTAGTTTGACACGACTCCTTCCCTTTCTTCTCCTTCGCCCTCGTGTGTGTGTGTGTTGGGGGACGGGCCAGGGGGCTGTTTTTACTTTTACAATCAAAAAAAGCCAGGACTGGGCATCAAAACGGGTTGCAATGAACGACGCTTCCCGAGAATATCGAAGTCTCCAGCCCGACCAAGCTAACCGCAAGCCCGCAACTGGCTTCCCCCGTGCTAGCAATTCCAATCCTCAATTAAGGAACCATGAAGGACTCCGGCGTTGGAGTGGATCGAGAAGAACAACAATGCCCGCGAAGTCTGTCTTTCATCCCTGCGAGTGATACAGGTGCCGCGCTAAGAACTGGGAGCCCAAGAAAATGTAATTACTTGGGCGACGCTTTTCATTTTTTTTAAAGGTTATTATTCCTACTTCGGAATGCAAAGTGCTTCTGAAAGAAAGTCGGCCGGCCTTGGTCCCTAAACTGTATTACGTTAAAGGTCAGCCGCGCATCACACACAATCTACAGTTACTAATTTAATGGCAAGGCGCTGTAATAAAAAATCCCCGATCCTTCGCAGTGTCTTCAGCTAGGAATTTTGCATTTCTCCTGGCTTTTAAATCACCACCACAATACCTTTTGTGCACAGGAGAACCAATTTTCGTGTGACTCCCCCTCATTAGTCATCTATTTGTCTCCTCTCTAGGGTCTCCTGCGGGGAAAAAACAACCCGGGACTTCAATGGGGCTATTTACCAAACACAAGGCTCTAAGTGAGGCTTTGTTGGAAGGGAAGTGTGAATAGTGTCCTTTGGATCTAGGCAAACTCTCTCCCTGGCCTGTTGTGAGGAGCCATTGTTTGTGGCTGTTAATAACTGTGCATTAGCAGCGCCTCACTCGACAAACCCACTGGTGTGGAGATTTCGCCTGCCTAATACATATTGTTCTTGAGGAACAACTGTTTCATCTCAGTCGAGGTCCAACTTCTGGCAAGCAAACCACTGGCCACCTCTTTCTGGGATTACACCGCAAACTACTAGCCCAGAGCCACTCTTCAAACCAACTGGTGAAGATCACAATGCTAAATGCAGTGTCTAATTATTCTAATTTACTGAATAAATTATAACAGTTAAAAAAAAACAACAACCCCTCCTCACTCTCCCGAAGACACATGAACTTCTTGGGTGAACTAGTTTCTGGAGAAGATTTCCAGTCTCTGGTTTAGGGCAAGGATCCCATCTGATCCAAAGCCCAATCTAGTCAATGGAAAGACAATCTGATGTGAATCAGGTCCCCAATGCTGTGGTCACCTCACATGTAAAATACCAGGTTTGAAACCAGTGACTGATTTCACAGGCACATCCCTGGGAGGTGGCCCTGCCAACCTTCCCCCATCTGGCCAGAGCCCCAAGTGTGCACGTCAGTTTGAAAAAAATTAAATACACTGAAGTCCATGTTGTCTAAGCAGGTTCCACATGTCCCACCCCACTGGTGCTGTCAGCCCATCCCATAGGATAGTGCGACAGAGAATCCTCCAAATTCATTAGTCTGAAGAACCACCTAATAACTAATTGCTCCCTCAGAAAGCTACAATTATATTTGTTCAGCAAGTGCTTTTATGTGGCTACATCTTGGACCAATGGATTTATACACACCAGAACTCCCTTCATCTACACCAGTTTCGTCTCCACTACCGTGACTGGATTGTCGGGGATTTTTTTTTTTTTTTTTGGCAGTAATCATTATTTAATCACATAAAACACCAAGCCTTAAACATTCAACTATCTGTGCTGCTTATCATATTTTTAAACATATCTCAGTCGGCTCTAATTTTTATATGCTGAAATCATTCATGCATTTAAAATTATTAGACAGATAATCACTTCCTTGAAATAATTTCAGCACTCATCTATAATAAAAAAGATTTCTTTCAAAGGACCCTTAGTTAAATGGGCTCAGTGCTACTTTCTGTATCATGTAGGTCAATTTAATTCTGCTCTATACTCTCTATACAACTAAACAATTGCTTTTCATAAACTGGAGAGCACAGTGAATGCAGCCTGTAATATCCATCCAGAGATGGCCTTGAACACTTTCATTAATAAAAGCTTGACATCTGAAATTCCACTTCTTTATTGTCCCTTATCAAAGAGTTAGTCAAGATTTCAGAAAATTAATGTCATATTAATAAATACTAATAATGGGGGGGAAACCTAAGAATGTCAGGTACATCATCCATTTACCTTAATACAGTTACACCCGTACACTGCGTGAACAGCATTTCTAGGACAACAATCTTAAAAGCGCAGGAATATCATTCTTGGAAAGATGCTGTTTGTAACTCTAGATGGCAAGTCACGGCTCTGATCCTCCAAATACTTACATGTGGACTTAGCTTTACTCATGTGAGCAGTACCACTGAAACAAACTGGACTACTCCTGTGTGTAAAGTTAAGAGTGGTTAAGATGCCAGTGTGCTGAGACCACAGCCTATCATGCTGGCAAATCCTGTCTCACCGTTTCATTGTACTCCTCCATCCTTCTCTCTGTCTCCATCTGTCGTCTCTTGTCTTGTACTCAGGTTGTCTAAGCCCCTTGGGGTAGTGACCATCTTTTGTTCTGTGTTTGTACAGCTCCTAGCACGATGGAATCCTGATCCATGACCAGGGCTTGCAAGTGCTACCCCAATACAAATAATAAGGGCTTGTCTACACTTACATTTTATAGCGCTCTAACTTGCTGGCTCAGGGGGGTGAAAAATCTCCCCCCTGAGCGCAGCAAGTCTGAGCGCTTTAAAGTGCCAGTGTAGACAGGTTCTGAGCCGCCCTCCCAGCACTCAGAGCTAATCCCCTCGTGGAGGTGGATTACCAGGAGCTCATGTGCTACCATACTCGCATTTCAAAGCGCTGCCACAGGAGCGTTCCCCCAGCAGCGCTTTGAAGTTTCTAGTGTAGACATACCCTAAGTCTTTGCAGGATTGGGGCCTACCTGACTACACTCCAGAAGAGCCTCCTGTAAGAGACTAGCCACCCTCAACTTCCACTGGCTTCAACAAGAGGTTAAGAATCTTGCAGTTCCGAGACAGTAAAAGTGTTACTATTGCACTCCCAGACAGGGTGGCACAATAGAATGAGGTAATTAAGTCCCTCTACCACAAAACAGGGCACTCACAAAGACACATACATGTGGGTTCATTTGTCTTCTGACCTGCACACACACCAGTCACTTCTGCTCCTCAAATTTAAAACAGCTGCTCTCCATGGATATTGCATAAGTTTTGGAGACAGAATTCCAGACCCTTGGCTTCCCATGCTTGTGTGTTAATGGTGTTAACTGAATAAAGTCCGACCATTGACACATACACTTGGTGCTTTAAAAGGCCAATTGCACAACACTGAAAATAATTGTGAGCCAAATCAGTTGGGAGGACGAAATTAATCAGTGAATGATCATTAGGAATTGTTTAAGAACATTTTATTAGAGGACCAAAATACCACAATTGAGAAATAAGGCCATATTGGTTTAAAAACTCACCTGGTTCAGAGAGGAAGTGAAGGCTGCTATAAAAAATAACAAATGGAAGAAAGGGGAAATTGGTAGTAATAAACATGTCAGAAGATAGGAACTGTAGAAGATTGATAAGGGACGCAAAGACACAAGGAAAAATCTATGGCCAGCAGAGTTAAGGACAATAAGAAGGAGTTTTCAAACATATATTAGGAACAAAAAGAATCTTAGCAATGGTATTGCTCCATTACTAGATGGAAATAGAAGAATTATCAATACTAATGCAGGAAAGACAAAAGTGTTCAGTAAATATTTCTATTATGTATGGGGGGGGGAGATGATGTAGTCATATCATATGATAACACTCTTTCCATTTCTCTACTATCTCTGGAGGATGTAAAAAAGAAGCTATTAAAGCTGGACATTTTAAAATCAGCAGGCCCAGATCATTTGCATCCAAGAGTTTTAAAAGAGCTGGCTGATGAGTTCGTTGGGCCCTTAATTTTTTTTCAGTAAGTCTTGGAACAATGTGGCAGTTCCAGAAGACTGGAAGAAATCTAACGTTGTGTCAATATTTAAATAGAGTAAACAGGATGATATGGATAATTATAGGCCTGTCAGTTTGATATTGATTACCAGCAACATAATGAAGCAGTTGATGAGGGACTCAATTAATAAGGAATTAAAGGAACATAATATAATTAATGCCAGTCAACAAAGGTTTATGGACAATAGGTCCTGTCAAACTAACTTGATATCTTTTTTTTTTAATGAGATAAATTTAGTTAATTAAAGTAACAGTGTTGATGTAATATACTTACACTTCAGTATGACATTCAGCTTGGTACCACATGACATTTTGATTTAAAAACTAGAAAGATATCACAAACAGAAGTTGGTCAAATAAAAGATATTACCTCACTCACCTTGTCTCTCTAGTAATCTGGGAACCATACAGCTACAACACCACTGCATACATAAAATTAACATGGCACACATTAAATAGATTAAAAGCTGGCTAACCGATCAGTCTTAAGATGTAATTTGTAAACAGGGAACCATCATCATCAAATGACTCAGTTTCTAGTGGGGTCCCTCAGGGATCAGTTCTTGACCCTACGCTATGTAACATTTTTATTAATAACTGGACAAAAACATAAAATCACCATTCATACAGTTTACAGATGACACAAAAATTGGGGGAGTGGTACAGAATGTGGACAGGTCACTGACTTAGAGCAAGCTGGATCACTTGGTAAGCTGGACATAAGCAAACAGAACATAGAAGAATGTAGGCCAGACTTACAGGACGGTGGACTCTATCTTGGGAAACAGTGACTCTGAAAAGGATTTGGGGGTTGCGGTGGATAATCAGCTGAACATAAGCTCCCAATGCAACACTGTGACCATAGAAGCTAATGTGATCCTTGGACGCATAAACAGGGGAATCTCAAGTAGGAGTAGACAGGTTATTTTTTTCCTATATTCGGCACTGGTGTGATCGCTACTGCAATACTATATCCAGTTCTGTTGTCCATAATTCAAGAAGAATGTTGATAAATTGGCGATGGGTCAGAGAAGAGCCATGAGAATGATTAAAGGATTAGAAAACCTGCCTTCTAGAGACTGACTCCAGGAGCTCAATCTATTACGCTTAAGAAAGAGAAGGTTTAGGGCTGACTTGATCATGCTCTAGAAGTACCAATATTTAATAATGGGCTCTTCAATCTAGTAGAGAAAGATATAACATGATCCAATAGCTGGAAGTTGATACCAGACAGTTTGAGACTGAAAATAAGGTGTAAATTTTTAACCATGAGAGTAATTAACCAGCGGAACAACTTGGCCTTGAAATCTATGAATCTCTCTTACAAATGGGACAAGGAGAGGGTGATCTTTTGTGGGCATTTCTTCCATGAAGTGGAAACTTCAAGCTTTTATTTTGTTAGCAAAAAGTGCTCCTACCTCTGAGCTCACTGGAAGCCCCATAAATCACTCATCTAGTCTCAGTGGGGCTGCAGAAGCTCTAAACGCTGATTTATCAAATCATCTGAGAGCTAGGCCTGGTCCACACTAACCCCCCACTTCGGACTAAGGTACGCAAATTCAGCTACGGTAATAACGTAGCTGAATTCGAAGTACCTTAGTCCGAACTTACCGTGGGTCCAGACGCGGCCGGCAGGCTCCCCCGTCGATGCCGCGTACTCCTCTCGCCGAGCTGGAGTACCGGCGTCGACGGCGAGCACTTCCGGGATCGATCCGGGATCGATTTATCGCGTCTAGACAAGACGCGATAAATCGATCCCAGAAGATCTATTGCCTGCCGCCGAACCAGGAAGTAAGTGTAGACGTACCCCTACTTTCAGCATGGTGCAGTAACGTTCATGGGAGTTAGGCACATTGGGCCTGATCCAAAATACAATGAAGTCAATAGAAAGGCTCCCATTGACCTCAGTGGGTCACAAATTTGGCCGCTGGCTCTTGAACCTACTGATATCATCTGGAGTTTCACCAGAGACAGAGGCCAGCACAGGGCCCATTGGGAGAAGGATTGTCTGAGCATCAAATTCTGCCTTCAGTTAGGCATAGATTTGTCTCTGAAAAAAATCTACTCTCTCCAAAGATAGTGCAGTTCCCAAAATTCACATTTTAGACAGTTTGCAAATCACCCGAAGGAGGGAATGGTTTTCCTCCCCAATTAATTCCTTTAACCCACGCCAAAAGTTATTTTTATACGAACATCTGAAAAATATGGCTCTCGGGTGAAAGCGACTTTTTTTATGTTAGCTGGAATAACATTTGCCTACAAGCATGAATTAATGCGAAGCTAATAGCGGTTTCCGTCAGGTTATACCTATCTGTCAGGTAAAGCAGAGAGACAAATGCCAAACAAAGTACTCAGGGCAGCATGTGGATTTGTCACTCTCCCTGGAAAACTCGGAAGCCATAAGCAAATGAGTGTATCACACTGATCCATGTATGTAGCTATTTTTATCTGTAACACACATATTGATAATGATCTCCTTTAGAATTCCATAGGGCTGGCAAGAGAATCACAAGAGAAGTTGCTTATATTACTTAGAGGGGAGGCAAATAGGAGGAGATCATACAGGTATACAAAATAATGAATGGTCCGTTAGACATTTCTCTTTACCCTTTTTCGTAATACAGGGAGACACCCAATGCAGCTGAAATGCAACAATTTAAAACCAATGAACAAATAGACTCTTGTACAGAATGTATAATTAATCTGTGGAATCCCCTGCCGCAAGATATCATGAAAGCCAAGAACTCAGCAGGATTCAGAAAATGATTAGAACACAAATATAGGAGTTGTTTGTGTTGATAGATAGATACACAGGTAAAATACATACACATAGTATGCTTGTTTATACACATTTTGTGATTTTATTAGCCATAAATAAGAGAAGAGGACAATCACAATGTGTGTAAATATTGCGTTACTAAGCCACACATATACTGCTAAGCTGTTTAGACTCTACAATTAATGATTCCTCCTGTACGGTGTACTGTTATGATGCTATATTATGTCTGGTAAAGAAATGCTTGTGGCAGCCCATTCTAGACTTCTAGTACTGGGCAGCCAAAAGGAGGCATATGGTAAACACAAAAATGCGTACGCAGAGGCTCATATAAAGCCATATGTATGGATTAAACACCGGTCAAGGGACTGATCCAAAGTCCAAAGAAGTTAACAGAAAGATACCCACCGGCTTCCAATTACTTTGGAGCAGGCCCTAAGTACAGCCGCACTGTAAATCTACACACCGCACCAGCCCCAAATCCGCAAGTAAAGATCCATTAACTTGGAGGGGTAGGAAATTCCTGCTGCTTTTTTAGAACACAGAAACTTACCGCCAATTTCACTGTATGTCTTTTTTTCCTTCAAAAGGGAAGAATCTGTGACTCTGCAAAGTTTCCAGAAAAGCCTAACATAAAATGGTTCCAAAGGCTTGTTTCTTTAGCAGTATTAGCATAGAGTCCCTCTATGTTAAATGCAGTTAAATGGCACTAATATGTTACTCCGTGGCAGGCAACAGGGAGTTACGCTTGTAAATTCCCATGCATGCTCACCTACTCTACAATATGGAACACAAGGGGACTGATTTTGCTCTGATTTATAGTGGTTTTACGCTGCTGTTGCACCGCTGACTTCAGTGTAGTTACAGTCCTGTAAGCAAAAGCAGGATCAGGCCCAATGTTCATTGAAAACATTATAAAAAGTAGCTATTCCACATATGCATAGCCACTTTTCAAACCGAAAGAGCTCTGTCATTTCCAAATGGCATGTACTGCCTGGCACTGTGACATCATTTGCACTCACTGTGAACACATATGTTCAGAACAGACAGCTGGTTTATTTTAGGTGAGGGGAGGCGGGGGGGAGGGGGGGGAGTTCCAAAGAAAAATATGCAAAATGGTGGTGTGTGTAATACAAAAGGTTGATCACCCTGTGGGAAATTTACCATGTGACGGGGAAGCAGGTGTATGAGAGGGGCAGTGGCACGTTTCCCATAGAATTATCAGCCTTTTGGATTAACCCCACTGGATACAACGTACAATTTTGCAGAGAACTTGGTTGTTATTTATTGTCCACAGTATATCTGCTATGCAAAGAGCCAAAGATATTACACATCCCCTCGCTTCTGGAGACTGAGACGAGAGAAAATAATGCTTAGTTCTCATACATCACATTTCAGCAGTAGATCTCAAAGTGCTTTACAAAGGAGGTCAGGTTCATTATCCCCATTTTACTGATGCAGAAAACTGAGGCACAGGGAGGGAAAGTGACTTGCCAAGGTCACCCAGCAAGTCAGTGGCACAGCCAGGAATTGTATGCAGGTCTAAGTTCCAGTCCAGTGCTCTCCCCTCTAGGCCTGTTGATTTCAGAAGCTTCATTTCTGACTGATGTTTCATGGGTTTTATGAACATCTTTGGGTATCTTAATAGAGGTGGCTGAATGAGGTGTGGTAAACATAGAAAACAGATCGGAAGGAGACTGAAGTTTGTATTAAAACAATTCTGCATGAGGTGAGACACTTATGTCAAAGAGGGGGGGAACTATTCATTGGAGAGGGTCAAATCTTTTTGACAGAAAATGGCTTTTTCAACAAAACAGAACTTTTCTTGAAAAATTTCAATTTCTATCCATTTTTTGGTGGTTTCATTAAATAAACAAACAAACAAAAATCAAATCAAATTTGGTTTTCATCTAAAGTCAGTTCCCTACCAGCTCATTGAAATGCACACTCCCTGCTTCCATTCATGCTAAAGTTAAATGGAAATGCTTTAAAAAATAGATTGAAAGAGGAGGTGGGGGGGGGGGCTGCTTTACATCCCAGATAATGAATGGCCAGCTTTTGGCCAGCTTGCATGGCTGCACAGGGGAGTAAAGGGGCATAAGCTACTCCCTAGTGATGGTTACCCAGATCATGGGGGGCAGCATCTGTGGGGTACCAGCGGGCAGGATGAGGCTAAACAGGGTGACAAATGGGCAGAACTAACTGCCAAGGCTCCTGGTCAACATAGCAGATAGCATAGCTGCAGGGGGAAATCACACCGTGCCAGGTACAAGTTACTTACCCTGCAAAACAGGGGAAATCTATGAGGCAGCAGACTATACTGACTGTCAAGATCTTCTTCCAGGCAGCTCCTAGGGCAGCATAAAGAGCTGCCCAAACTGAGCCCTGAACACTGACAAACACCTATGCTTTAAACACAGAAATAACTGAAACATCCCTTCCTTGTTTACTTATCTGCCAAGACCTGTGTTGCAGGTTCTGTGTCTCCCCTGCAAGTGTTGATGGCATTATTAACACCTAAAGAAATGCAGAGATTAGAGCCCGAGCACTGTTTAGCTCTGAGGAATGACAGCTGCTGTTGCAGGAGAGATCTAGAAGCTACAGCTCAGGTCTTGGCAGCAAAATACACTTTGAAGTTCACCCCTGATCCTGGTAGGTTATGTCTATCAAAATCAATAGGAGTTTTCTTGTGGAATGTGGCCTTCTACGTACATTATGTATTTGTTTGTCATTTTAACCCAGGGTTGGAGGGGTGGGAGAAATCACTTGAGTTTACAGAGCTCCACAAGTTAAAAAACAAGAGGTGGGACTGAAGCAGGTCAGTAGCCAGTCAGAGGAAGCATTAGAGATGTATTCAAATCAGCTTGGAGAGCCTTCAATTTTTTATTCTGAACTAATGAAATCCCATCCCTGGGTACTGCCCAGCACTTCTCTGAGAGGGCTTTAAGTCCGCACAGGAGTTGGGCTGTGCATTTGGGATCTCAAACGGTTTTGCAACAACAACAACGTATTTATTTTCCTTGTCAGCTCACTTTTCATGGCAACACAGTAGATTGTGCATCCAGGACCTGATTCCGAGCCCACTGAAGTCAATTGAAAGACCCCATTTGTTCCAAAAGGAGGGAATTCAGGTTTCTTTGCTGCAGAATGAAATTAGCTCAATATAGGGGCCTAACATTACAGGCCTACTGCTATGGAATTGTCTGAACCTACTTGGAGCCCACTCCTCTGGGTCAGTTACAGTCCTGCTCTGGAATAAACCAGACAGCTTAACAAACAGAAAGCAATGACCGTGTCTTTTAAACAGCCCCCCCCCCCGCGACTATACACACTTCCAAAGTCCCTGCTCCCCAGTCTGTGCAACGGTTATTAGTGAGTGTTTTAAAACACAGAGAGCAGGGAAAGGCAGAAAAAGATCGCAGCTTCTTGGGCACATTTTCCAAATTGGAGATGGGTGGAAAAATCAAAGAAAACTTCCCCTTGCTGGCTAAAATGCACCGAGCCACTTGAGCGTGGCATTTCTCAGGTGGCCATATGCCCCTGCATGCTGCTGGATTGGGGGGGGGGGGGAAGGGGGCATAACTGCTTCAACTCTTTTCTACCTTCTTCCCATCCCAAGCTTTGCTCTAACCAGGGAGGGGCAGTTGCTGGGTGGGTTTATTTGGCACGCGGGTCATTTTAAACTGTTGCATCCCAAGTGGGTGGGCACCGGTCACAAACACAGTGAGGAAATCAACGTGGAGAAAAAATAGACCCAAATGGCACCTTGTCCCCAAGGGTGGGAGAATGAACTATCCCACCCCCCGGGCGGCTTTGCATAGCTGCCTACTCCTCTTCAGGAGAAATTCTGCCCGCAACACCCATTCAGAGAGTGGCACGTGCTGACTCAGGGATGCAGGGCAGGGCTGAGGGGGTTTTATTGCACACACATTCTCCCTTTATAGAGGAGAGGGGAGGAGGAAAATCCGCTTTAAGAAAAAAAACCTACCACTAGTTTTCCCATTAACATTCAGTAACTTACTGCAAATCACCGGGGGCGGTTTATACCCCTGGCTGGGAATCAGGCACCAGATTCTCGAGAGAAGGAGACGGATTTTGCAGGCAGAGCTGCAGGTTACTTCAGAGCAATTAAAAAAAAAATCAGGCTGGAGATCTGATTGCTAGGCTACATCTCGTACTGAGATCTGGCCAACAAATTAGCAGGAAGTATATTCATGGGCGAGGGGAGGGGAACGGGACGATTACACGATCACATCCGAATGTATACCACCACACACACACACCCCCATCTAAAGTCCCCAAGCAGAGTTCCCCTTGGAGAATGAGAGGCCCGGGGTTCTGCTGTGTACATGGCAGTTCCCCAGGGCTGTGATTACCCAAAAGGACCGTGCATCCATTGGGCTTTATTGTTCCAATATTTGTACCCCCAGACAAGTGGGTCCGAATAGGGACCCTTTCCCTTTACATGATCGGCGTGCGGTGAAAGGCTATCAAAACTCCCCTGTAAACCATGGCAGGATGGTTGCAATGGGCACAACCGGGTCTGAGTTGTGGCTTTCTCAGAGGGGCAGGTAACAGAAGGGACCGAGCCCTGAGCACAGAGATTGAGTCTCCCTTTAGACAGAGACCCTGTCTTTCAGATCTGAGAGGGGGTAAGGAGAGTAACCCTCGAGCAGAGTAAAGGATGTCCTTAGGGCTGTCGCCTCATGTTTGCATCTGGCTGCTGGGATCCTATGGTGGGTGCTAACCCCCATATGAAGTAGAATATGCCCGTTGGGAAGGATCCAGGCCATTGGATTTGGACGACCTGGTTCTGTTATTACCTCATCCACAGACTTCTAGTGTGAATTTAAGCAAGCCCGTTGAACCGCCGCGTGCCTCAGTTTCCCGTCTGTAAAGCGGGGCGCTGTCCTGGCGCGGGGAGGCGAAAATCCATTCCTGGTTGTGAGCGCCCACCTCTGACAGCGAGGAGGGTAGTCTGCCTTCCTAGAGCCATCCAAACCGGCCCGGGTTCGTACCCAGCCTAGACGGAGTGAGAGCGTGATCCGCCGGGGAAAAGGGCTATTTTCACCGAAAGATCGTTCAAACCAGCGAGCCAAACCCATTGATACGCGCTGCCCTGGAAGCCACTAATACACACGTGCCTGACCCCCTCCCTGCAGTCTAGTGGGGACAGCCAGTGCCAGCACATGGGGCACTTTGCCACGAGGGAAGGCGTGTGTGTGATGCGTGTCCAGGTGTGGGAGAGATCTGTGTCTGAGGTGTAGGCTGGGGGTGTATGGGGGAGATGCCTGGGGGTGTGAGCCGTGTCTATTGATGTGTGTGTGTCCGTCCATAGGTGTGCGAGCGAGAGAGGTCCCCGCCTGACATCTGTGTCTATAAAACGCCTGTTTGTTTCTGTGGCGCAGGCAAACAAAAGAATTAATCAGCCTCCAGGGTCGCTTGGCTAATAACGTGGCGTGTTCCCTTGGATCCAGCCAGCCTGGCCGGGGCTGCAGCCGCTGACACGGGTGGTTTGCCAAGCCCGAGCAAAGAGAAACCTCCACCGAATCATTTCCAAACATGAAAATGGCTCCATTGTCATTACAGCGGCGAGATTGAATTCGCCTCATCAAAGCGGAGGCTGACAGGTGACTCGATAGGCTGGTGCCAAGCGCCGAGGCAAGGAGATTAGCAGGGCACTGATATCATTATTTCCGCCTATCACAGATTCGGCAGGGAGGCAATTGTAATTTCTGGGCTTATTAGTCTGCCTGGGGAGGGGAGGGGGGGAGAAACCCGAGCGATAAAGCTCCCGGTGACAGCCAGGCATTTGTGCAGCAAGTGCTGTCACAGTGACACTCACCAAATGCCAATGTGCCTCCGTCCCCCTAATCCTCCCTAATCGAGGTTAAAGCCTGGCACGAGGCGCTCTTCGCCGCGAGCAGGACACGAAGCCCATTTGCATTTTAAAGTAAAGAGCCAGGCCCCTCGGTGCAGCTCGGGGGCAATGCACTTGGCAGGGGAAGGAGACTCCAGCGCGCTCCTATCTCCCCGCTCGCGCGCCGCGATCCTCCCCGGGATGGATGAAGGTTCCCGGAGAACAATGGGCCCCCGGCTCGCCATGGAGCAGGGGGGCAGCGCCCCAGGGCTGCAATTAGAACAGCGCGCGGGGAGACAAGGGCGTGGGGGCGAGGGGTGGCGCTTAGCCAAGCCCCCTGTTTTCACAGAGGTGTTTAAATCCCACCAGGAGAGCTGGGGAGAAACAAAGCTAAACACTCCCCGGCAGCGGCACGTTACCGATTGCGAGGGCTGCTTCCCAAACAGTCCAGCGCCCACACAGGTTTCAGCCTGGGGCCCTTTCTGCTGTCCCGTGTGCACGGCCCTGTCTGAAATGGAAACAGGAGCGGGATAATAGTTTGCTGCATTTGGTAACATTCCCCCTTGTCTGAGCCGGGAAAGAATACAAATGTTTCCCCTTTTTTTGGGAGCCTGGTCGTGCTTTTCTGGTGGTGATCACAAACTCTAACGTCCTGTGCTCGTGGTGAAATAACACACCCGCTCACTAAAGGAATATCTTAAGGGGAAAAAAAATACAGGTGGTAAACTGCTACTTTTTCACATTTAAATCAGAGACCAATTAAGAAGACTGTGTAATTCAATCTTGAGTGAGTGCCACTGAATTCAATTTGTTTCAGGTCAATGAATATAATGTGAAGTTATTAACAAAAAGGTCAGAGACTGCATATAAAATATATACACATGACACAAGCAGTAGTAATTAGTACACATTTCACATGTTGTGTTGCTCAGACATATGGTGTAGAAAGTCTTAACACGATTAGATGTTAATAAATGTTCATCTTTCTCTCTCTCTCTGTGACATAAATTGATTTTAAAGCTATCCCCCTGGTGCTTTCACGATTCACTGAAGGTTAAATATACGTGGTTTAGATTTAGAAAACACATCACTTTAGTGTTTAGTTTGAGATGTTACCTGGATTCTGAGCCCAATAGGAAACCGGCGAGTTCCACCATGTAGAATACTACATCATCCAATGCTGCCTCTTGTTTCCAGTCTGAATAAAATCTCATAAAAACCAATTAACAGTTTCTAGCTGGTTACAGGGAGAGAGACGCTGTCTGCTCCAGAGCTGTCAGGTTTAAGAGCTTTGTAGTTTGCAATCTACCTTCACTCATTTCAGAGTAACAAAAGAGAATATAGAGTACCAATATTTTAAACATTTGTTCAGCACTGGAGGGAAAGGTTGTTTTTTTAATAAACTTTTCTATTTTTCCTGTTAAAGAATAACAATTATTTATACCCTGTTAAAGATTAAAAATTGAGACTGGAAGGTTGGTCGTGTGATTAGGGCATGAAACTGGGGACTCAGAAAACCTGGGTTCCATTTCTCTGGGCCTCCACTTCTCATCTGTGAAACAGGATTAATAATGCTCCTTTCGTCTATCTTATCTATTTAGACTGTAAGATCTTTGGGGCAGGACTACATGTGCATCCAGCATCCAGCATAATGGGACCTGATCTCTGCTGAGGTCTCTAGATGCTGCTGTGTTCAAAATAATGAATAATAAAAACATATCCCTGTGGTTGTGTTTCTCTCGCTCAGGAGAGACACAAATGCAGGAGCAAATTGAACTGGAGACAGGAGAGCACTCCTGTATGCTACACAGGGAAGTATCCCTAATGCTTTTCATCACTTACTTCCAGTGAATGTCTTACCAAAGGGAAGATAAGAGCAGTGGCTTCCTTGAGATACAGGCCACCTAGGGTATGCCTATAAAATAAAATTTGTATCCACGTCCAATCTGCAAAAATGATCCATGGATATAAAGTGGACATCCGCAGTTTTGCAGGGCTTTATATATAAAATTTGGATCTGCATCCATCCACGATCCACAAAAATGGTCCACAGACATAAAGCAGATATCTGTGGATAGACATTCATCCTCAGGCTGGAGCCTGGGCTCTGTGACTCCCTGTTTTATTAACATAGGAACAGCCAGATTGGGTCAGATCAAAGGTCCATCCAGCCCAGTATCCTGTCTTCTGACAGTGGCCAATGCCAGGTGCCCCAGAGGGAGTGAACAGAACAGGGAATGTCAAGTGATCCATCCGCTGTTGCTATTGTCCATCCCCATTGCAACATAGACGTACCCTTAGGCTCCCATCACTCACTTGCCAAAAAGTGTAGCAGCTCTCTACAAAGCCTCCGAAGCTTAGGCCCAAGCTAAAACCTTGTCTTGGGGAGCTGGCTGCCATTCTCACACCATTAAAATCATCCCATCCAAAAGATCTGCAACCTCAGAAAAAGGAGGGTAGCCTGCATAAATGGGGGAGGAGTCAGGGCATAGCCAGGCAAAAGTGTCCCCTCCAGATGCATATGCAGACAGGATTCCTCTGCAGGCAGATCTCCCCCTGCCCCTCTAGAAAGGTCTGTCTTTCCGTTCTATGTTTGTCTCCAAAGCAGATTGCAAGGAGTTACAAAGGGATCTCACAAAACTGGGCGATGAGGCAACAAAACGGCAGACGAAATTCAATGTTAATAAATGCAAAGTAACTCACATTGGAAAACATCATCCCAACTACACATACAAAATGATGGGGTCTAAATTAGCTGTTACCACTCAAGAAAAAGATCTTGGAGTCATTGTGGATAGTTCTCCGAAAACATCCACTCAATGTGCAGTGGCAGTCAAAAAGCTAACAGAATGTTAGGAACCATTAGGGAAGGGGTAGATAATAAAATAGAAAATATCATAATGCTTCTATATAAACCCATAATATGTCCACACCTTGAATACTACATGCAGTTCTGTTTGCCCCATCTCAAAAAAGGTATATTAGAACTGGAAAAGGCACAGCGAAGGGCAATAAAACGATTAAAGGCATTGAACAGCTTCCATCTGAGAAGAGATTAAAAAGACTGGAACTATGCATGTGATGCTATATGGAATATGAGTGACTATTTATAATATTACTGATACCAATATTATAAAATTGCAATGAATCTTACAAGGTATGCCATGTGAGGTATCAGTGGTAAAGGTATGATTGGCTGAATATGATAACCAGGCATGTATCATCTTTGTATTGCAAGTTATAAATATGTGTGGTGTCTTTGTATATCAAACTTGTGCTGTGTTTCCGGGTGGCACCCCTAGACAGATTGGCATCACCACGCTCCAGCATGCTTGATGGCCTATCAAAGGCAATCAGCTATACACTTAATCTTTTGAGAGAAGGCAGGGGTTACACCTATGAGTCAGCAGGACATGTAGGGACATGCCTGTGGACAGAGGACCCCAGAGTGTATTTCCATGCCTGAGGCTGTGAGTTTGGGACAAAGGAAGTAGGAATCACATGGCAAAGGCTAAAAAAGTCAGCTGCATCTTCTCCATTTTGTCTTTAATCCTGCTTCGTACCTCTGGAGCAACTTTTCTACCAACTGAAGTATTGAACAAAGGACCGAATGACCTAGCCTAGCTGTGGTGTGTTCCAGAGAGACTTTCAAGCCAGCAAACTCACTAACACTGCTAAGAATCTGATATATAGACTTTAAAGTTTGATGTATGTATCTGATTGCTTTGACCATTTAACAACTCTCTTCATGTTCTTTTCTTTTATAATAAACCTTAAGTTTAAGATACTAAAGGATTGCGTGGTATTCTGGGTAAGATCCAAATTAATATTGACCTGGTAATGTGGCTGGTTATCTGGGGATCAGAAGAACACTTTTGTATCTGTGAGCAGAATTTTTAAATAACGTCTCACTTTACTGGACCTATGTGATGATCGGGAACCAAAGAATGGAATGCAATAAAGGGAATAAAGAACTGGAATGCTGTGTGATTTCTTTTTTCAGCTTCTTGATAACCAGAATGGGGATTCAGGAGCACAGTTTGTGACTGATCAGGAGCCTAACTTCAGTGTTAACCTCCAGTTTTGGGAGAATCTGCTCTCCTTTTTGCAGCCTGCTCTGACCTGGGATTTTCAGTGTGGGCTACTCTAAGTACCGCTGGTCACAATTCAGCTTAAAAAAAAAAGACAACTAAGAGGGGATATGATAGAGATCTATACAATCTTGACTGGTGTGGAGAAAGTGAATAGGGAAGTGTTATTTACCCCTTCATGTAACACAAGAATCAAGGGTCACCCAATGAAAGGTTTAAAACAAACAAAAGGAAGTACTTATTTACACAATGCACAGTCAACCTGTGGAACTCATTTCCAGGGGATGTGGTGAAGGCCAAAACTATAACAGGGTTCAAAAAAGAACTAAATAAGTTCATGGAGGATAGGTCCATCAATGGCTATTAGCCAAGATAGTCAGCATAAAACCTCATGCTTTAGGTGTTCCTAGCCTCTGATTACCAGAAGCTGGGAGTGGATGACAGAGGATGGATCATTTGACAAGTGCCCTGTTCTGTTCATCCCTCTGAAGCATCTGGCATTGGCCTCTGTCAGAAAACAGGAAACTTGGCTAGATGGATGATTGGTCTGACCCAGTATGAGGTGAATGACTGAAATCATGATACCATTATATTTCCACTCACCTTTTTCTCCAGCTGCATTCATCAGGAATAGCTTCATTATATTTCAACTGTTTCAATATTAAAGTCCTGGGGTAAAAATTTAAAATGACACAGGAACCTGAGTCCCATATTCAAAAGTGACTTAGGCACTTGGGACCCAGATCAAAGGTATTGAGGTGCCTATTATTGAAATCCATGGGATTTAAGTGCCTAAATACCTATGAGGATCTAGGCCTAAATCACTTTTGAAAATAGGACTTAGGTAGATGGATGGTTTTGGAAACGTTACCCCTGGGTTTCTTATGCTCCCGCCTTGTAGAAGTACTCTTTGTGCACACTCTATACCATCTGGAGAGAGCTATGACTCTAACTTGAGGAAGCCTGAGAGCATTTTGGTAAGACAATTATGGCATCTTCACCTTCCAAATCCTCTGTCGTGTCCAGAGTACAAAGATTATTTCTCTTTAATCCGGTTCCCAGACCATCCAGTTTTTCCTCACACTCGCCCATTCAGAGAAAAAAATTCACTTTCATCTGACTTGTTTCCATGGAGGCTTTTTGTAGCTCATTTTCTAAATTCAGGATTTGACATTTGAGACATCACTTCTACGAGAACCAATGCCTGTTAAAATGCTTTCCACTTTTTCCCATCAGGAAGATTTTGAATGTTGCTAAATCTTGTACCAAACCTTGCCACGACATAGCTGACTCACACTGTGAAGTTGGCTATGGCAAGTTAGGTTTCAACCTCTTGTTAATTTTTTGTTTTTCACTTAAACCCATTTTTGACTATCCAAGAATTATCCAGGTAACTTATTTTTCACTTATTTAATCTTTATATATTAATGGAGCACTGAAATATTGGTGAGTAAGTATCAGGTGCATGAGAAAAGCAGAGACAGGGAGTCAATTATTAAAAAGTTTTGGGCACTTTAACAGTTTTGTATCTCTTTCAGAGGTTTGGTGAAATCCAATATGATTCAGCCAAACAAGGTTTTTCAAAGATATGTTTTAGGCAAATGCACTATCTTTTACCTGAAAATTACCGCAGGACCTAGGATATTTACAAAGCTAGAGCTCTACTTTTGTATTGGCTCGATATGTGCATGTGTGTAAACTGAGTTGCAATCACTCACCATTCTACTGAGCCTGCATGAACAACAAATGGAGTGGAATTTCTCATTGAATGTGCAGATTTTTGCAGACAGGCGTGGAATGGAACAGCACTCAGAAGGAGCCCAGTGCCCCGAACTGCACACTCAGGGAGACAAGGCTCAGAGAGGTTGTACTTTATACCTAGCTCTCAACAGACCCATGGGACCATGTAGCATCTGGTAATAGCCAGGACCATGAGATGTTCTAGCCACGCCCACTCTGCATATTCTTCCCCCAACATCAGGAATGGGGTTGGCTTATGAGCCCAACAGCAGGCTTCAACAATGAAGGTTCTCCTTATGAAGGAGGAATCATCCCTTAACCAATTTAACTGTTTTTAAGCCTAATTTGCACAACCATAGTAGCCCAAAGCAGCCTGTAAGGGGCTAAGGATCACTGAGTTTAAGATGGCAACAGGACACCCAGAAGATGTCCAGGACACAAATTGAGTTGTGAGAGAGGACAGATGGGATCTGATCTGCTTCCATTTGAGTTAATGACAAAACGTGCATTGGACTCCTAGAGAAAGAATCAGGGCAGAGAAAGAAATGGGAATCATGCACATGGAGGTGGTAAATGAAATCCTAGATGTAGGAAAGGATGCCTAAAGAGAGAGTACCAGGAGACTGAGTACTGGGGGCCACCAGCAGGGAGAAGGAGAGGGGAGGCTATGGAACCACCAATGCAGATGTTGGACAAGAAGGAATGAAAGTGGGGCTACCGAAGCCTAGAGTAGAGACAAACCCAAAAATCAATCAACTATCAAATAATTGTGTCAAAGGCAACATAAAGCTCAAAGAGCCCCGTAGGCTTAGCAAGGAAGAGGTCCTAGGGACGTAGGTGAGGGCAGGTTCAGCAGAGTGCAAATGGAAGCCACATCAGAGGGGATTAAGGAAATAGAGACAAGAGGACCTCAGTATACAAAATTAGCAATCCATACATCTAACCATGAAACAAATCATTGTGCTGAGTCCAGTCCCACTAATGACACCATCAAGCTGTCTGGAGTGGGTTCAGGAGCATCAGTACCAACCTCTGGGCAGACTGTTAAGAAGCAGGGCACAAAGCCCCAAACGGGTTGGGAGTTCTGTACTTAGATTCACCAACCAAGTGTGAACTCCTCTAGCAATAGACGACCTTTAGCATAGCGTCACAGACAGTCCCCTTGGGTACTCCGACCTGTCTTGCCACTCAGGCATGCTTGCCTTTGTGATAGATGATCCCCTATGCCAAAAATCACAATATTCAGGTTACTCCCAGTCCCAAAGGACCAGTCACTTACCCCTGGTCAATTGCACCTTAGATCTTTCACCAAAGACAACACTTGTAGCCAGTCCTATAATAAATTAACTAAAGATTTATTAACTAGAAAAAGAAAATGAGAGTTATTTACAAGGTTAAAACAGGTAAACGTACACACGCATGAGTTACAGTCTTAGGTTTCAAAAGGGTGGTAGAAGCTTCTATAATAAGCAATATATAATGTTTCACTATGGCTCATTTGGTTTCAAAGGGCCTTCTTGTGTGCAGGACCTAACATTCTGTAGGAAGCCAGGCTTTCCATTAATTAATGCTTCTTTCCTGTTTGGTGAGTTACATAGTTACAGAGGTTTACAATGTAAACACTCAGTATAACCCGATAATATGGGGTACAGAGGTTAAATGAGATTAATACATGCAGCATCCTACAAGCATTTCCTAAAGTTTAGACATTAAGCACATTTTTGTAAACCTAACAGCTATTTTAACAACATTAACACACAGGTGAGCCAGACTGGTTTCCAGCTCTGCATTTGTCTGTGTTCAGTTGAGGCCTAGCGGCCTTGGCATGAGCTGGCACCTGGTCTGCCATCAAATAATAGTTGATCTTCGATTTAATTTCCCCCTATCACCAACTGTCTCTGTGGCAAATTCTTTTGCACCAAGCTAAGGAGAAGCCACTTTCCTCCCTGGCCCCACCATCATCCTGTGATCCACACCAGTAGGTGTGGTGATAAGCCATTTTAAAGGTTCCAGTCCAAATGTATCCTTATCGCTGCGACTGCGCCACAAACATACCATTGCCCAAGAAGCTGAAAATACAGAGGTGCACAACGGAACAATGTTGGTGAGGCATTTTTGCCACTGTGCCTGGGCTTGCCAGGTGTCAATGCAGGATTTGTCATAGTAACCTGGCTGTTCCATCCAATAGATGCAAAATATATATGAACTAGTGAACAATTTTATAATGACCATGATTCTCTCGGATCTCTCAGAAGCGGATCTGGTCGGAGGAAGAATGATGATATAGTCCTTCCTTTAAAGTGAAGACAGAAAAGCGGCAGAAATACTTCTAGGATGCTGGAAATAATGGGCTTAAATATTATGGACGGCTGTTCTGATGTTGAAAAATGACATTTTTATTTTCAAAGGTCGCCCCCTAGCTCCGCCCTTTCTCCTGATTGGAAGACCGTGACAAAAGCAGCAGCAGTCCTATAGCAAGGCAAGATGATGTTTGCGATGATCCAGCCTCCTTCAGCAGCGCTATGGGTTCCAGTAGAAAAAGGAAGTGCACTAAGATCAATGCTGAACCGCTCAGCAACCCAACAAGGTATAAGATGTGGTTAAGACAAAGCCCTCAAGATAACCTACAGTGGCTGCTGGACAAGGAGGTGAACAGAATGACTTCTACATGGATTGTAAGGCATCCGTGCAATGGAAACCCATGTCTGCCTGGAAACATTCATTCTACACTCACTTCCGGCCTCAGTGCCAGAACCCAGCAGGACCAAAATCTTCCCTAGCTGTCATCCAACACATCACCCATCACTGTTGAGGTGGTCTCAGAATTCATGTTCTTCTCCCAACACAAGCCTACTGATACGCATCATCTGCCGGTCCCCCCTCTCCCCATGTTTTTCTCCTCATGCCACAATATACATAGCTTGAAAGTTTTCTGCTGTGCTCATTCATGTGCATTTTTGACAAGATTTTGTTTTTATAAAGTCATGTGGATGACAGTGTTCTTCAATGAGCATGTAACCTCAGAGCGATCTGAAACGTCCTATGCTCCAGTGAGCGAATCACAGACCTCTTATATTATTGCTTTCTTATTTAAAGACACGCATTAGCCTTTGTCTATACACAAACCACACAGGTTGAGTAAAACTGGTTGTACTAGATCGGTTTAGTTAAGTCAGTGCAAACTCCTATGTAGACACTGTTTCAATTTAAAAGTGTCTTATTTCAGCTTAGATTAAACCTGTTCCTAATCGACTAAGGTCTGGTCTATACTACCCGCCTGAATCGGCGGGTAGAAATCGACCTCTCGGGGATCGATTTATCGCGTCCCGTCGGGACGCGACAATCGATCCCCGAATCGGCGCTCTAACTCCACCAGCAGAGGTGGTAGTAAGCGCCGCCGACAAAAAGCCGCAGAAGTCGATTTTGCCGCCGTCCTCACAACGGGGTAAGTCGGCTGCAATACGTCGAATTCAGCTACGCTATTCACGTAGCTGAATTTGCGTATCTTAAATCGACTCCCCGCTGTAGTGTAGATGTACCCTAAAGGTGTTATGTTCAACCAGTACTTATTTTGGTTTAACCCAGTTTTATTACAGTTTAGTTTAAGTTAAACCACTTCAAGTTTGAGAGCATCCAAGCCCTTAAAAACACTGACCACTAAACATTGCCCCTAGTCTATAGATCACTTCTATACCTACCTTATTCCCCTTAGCCCTGGTCTACACTGGGTGGGGGAGGGGGGATCGATCTAAGCTATGCAACTTCAGCTACGTGAATAACGTAGCTGAAATCAACGTACTTAGATCTACTTACTGCGGTGTGTTCACTGCAGTAAGTCGATGGCTGACACGCTCCCGTCGACTCCGTCTGCACCTCTCGCCAAGCTGGAGTACAGGAGTCGATGGAAGAGTGCTCGGGGGTTGATTTATCGCGTCTAGACTAGACGCGATAAATCGATCCCCGCTTGATTGATCGCTGCCCACCGATCTGGCGGGTAGTGTAGACATACCCTTAGTCTTACTAAAGAACGTAAGAGTTACACAGTAATACACACATCAGAGTGGTCTACCTTATTCTCAAGGCCTGTATCTCTTATGGTATAATGTATAAAGTATAACTTGGGTTATAAGGATGAGATTTTAATAAGGGACTACTGAAAATTATTTTTTCCTCCTCCCAAAAACCAGCACAAAATGTCCCTAATTAAAAATAAAAATCTACAGTTGGAGAAATGATAAAACAATTTATCAGATTACACAAGCACTAATAATAGTGTATCTGGGTGTATGTCTTTTGCAAAGAGTTCAGTATTCCATGATGCCTGACGCTGCTTAAAAGTGAATGGTGATTAAATATTTTGTTTCTGAATCTGCTTTGAATTTTGACTTCTACATATGTTAAGCAAGTAACTAGTATCTGAATTTAAGGAAAAAAGCTATTTGCAAACAGTACAAAAAAAACCTCAATACAAATAAATACTTGGGAATAAACATAGATATTAATCATTTACATTAAAAAACAGATACGTAAATCCTTCCATGTCTAAGAAAGCACCAAAACAAAAATTAAGCATGAGCACATATTGTCTGTAAGTCTGTATAAATATCCCTGTACATTATCAGAACCAGATCTTCAGCTGGTGAAAATGGACATACCTCCAATCAGTGGATGAATTTACACATGCTGCAGAGTCAGGGCTTGTCTATACTTACCGCGCTGGTTCGGCGGCAGGCAATCGAACTTCTGGGTTCGATTTATCGCGTCTAGTCTGGACGCGATAAATCGAACTCAGAAGTGCTCCCCGTCGACTCCGGTAATCCTGCTCGCCGAGAGGAGTACGCGGAGTCGACGGGGGAGCCTGCCTGCCGGGTCTGGACGGCGGTAAGTTCGAACTAAGGTACGTCGACTTCAGCTACGTTATTCACGTAGCTGAAGTTGCGTACCTTAGTTCGATTTGGGGGTTTAGTGTAGACCAAGCCTTAGTTTTTATCTTCCCTGTGTCATTTAAAAAAATAACCCCAAAATATTATTTCCCAAATATCTCTTTTTCTTAATGTCTCTAAATGGTTCGATATCTTAGGCCAGGTCTACACTACCCCCCTAATTCGAACTAAGGTACGCAACTTCAGCTACGTGAATAACGTAGCTGAAGTTCGAAGTACCTTAGTTCGAACTTACCTTGGTCCACACTCGGCAGGCAGGCTCCCCCGTCGACTCCACGGTACTCCTCTCGCCGAGCTGGAATACCGCAGTCGACGGCGAGCACTTCCGGGTTCGACTTATCGCGTCCAGACTAGACGCGATAAGTCGAACCCAGAAGTTCGATCGCTCGCCGCCGAACTACCGGGTAAGTGTAGCCAAGGCCTTACTCAGCATGCCATCATGTGGTGCTGTTGGATGACGTTCAAATATTTCCACTGGAATCCTAATTGAACTATCATTTGTTTCTTAAATTCACTCTGATTGTTTAATTAACAATGTCTTCAATGGCTCTTTCCTTGACCTTAG
Source organism: Malaclemys terrapin pileata (assembly GCF_027887155.1). Lineage (NCBI taxonomy): Eukaryota > Metazoa > Chordata > Testudines > Emydidae > Malaclemys > Malaclemys terrapin. The sequence goes on from NC_071507.1 coordinate 5,266,422, forward strand.
CCATAGTAACAATGCTTGCCTGAAGAGTAGTGAAGGTCAGCAATGATTAATAAGTTCTTGTTCTTGTTTATTACATTGAAAATGGTCTGGCATTTGTAATTTTCTTTGTTTACACGTGAATTTAGTGCTTGTGAAAGGGAGGGAGAAAGAACAAACTGGCTTTAAGCAAGACTGATAGGAGGAGGTACTGTCTGAGCTTCCCTACCCAGCTCTAGTACACCTCTACCCTGATATAACGCGAATTTGGATATAACACGGGTAAAGCAGTGCTCCAGGGGGGCGGGGCTGCGCACTCAGGTGGAGCAAAGCAAGTTCAATATATGGCGGTTTCACCTATAACGCGGTAAGATTTTTTGGCTCCCGAGGACAGCGTTAAATCGAGGTAGGGATGTATTACATCTTTTTCCTGACCAGCCCCTTTCTTAGCTTGAGCCTGAAAAATACACCATATTGTGTGGAGATGCTTTGTAATATACAGAGATGGGGACTGGGCTGGGATGAATCTTATTTTTAAGGTTCATGAAAAGCTGAATACCAGACATTGACCAGACTTGTCAGACTTATTCCAACAGAAGAGATGTGGTTGAAAAAAATCAATTATTTTTGAGATTTTTTTTTAATATTTTTTTCTAACCGTCCCACACATTTTTTGTTTGTTTGTTTTTTGATGAAAAACAGAGACCAAGATTTTATTTATTTATTTTACTGAAAAAAAACCCGCAACATTTTATGTTGCTTAGTTTCCAATTTTCTATTGAAAAATTGGAACATTTCTACCAAAATGAAAATTTCTCACTAACATTTTTCATTTCTCATGGGGAAAAAAAATGTTTCAATGAGAAAACGGTGACCAGCTGAACAATACAGCTTATGGGTGGGTTTTCCGAAAGACTCAATGAGTGAATATTTTTGAAAAACCCATGCTTAGGAACTGATTTTTATTTGGTCCTGGGGAACTGCTCAGCAGCTCTGAAAATCAGGCGTAAATCTATAAAACTACATTATAAAGCAATTTGTTAATGGATAAAAGTGCAACATACAGCACACATTTCATACACACTCGGAGACAGAGTGGCAAAATTAATGGACAGGAGATACACTGGTATAGCTAGTGAAAGCTCAGACTGCACACAATGGGACGTGTTTGTTTAACTGGCATAAGAAATAAGTGCTCAAAGTATTTAATGAAAATCAGTGGGGTTTTGGCTCCTAAGTCTCTTAGGTTCTTTTGAAAATTGTATCCCTTGTGATTGAAGAAAGATTCTGAAGCCTGATAGAATTTGGTTTCCACCAGTCTTTTGGGGTCAACTTTCCATGGCACGGCAGGCTCTTAAATTTCCCTTTCCATTGCATTTTCATTAACTGGAGATTGAGAATGGGTCAGCAGATCTATACACATCTTGTATTCCCTCAGTTTATTTTTGTACAGGATGTTGGATATCTAACCTTTTCTCCAAGGGTAGGTTTAAAACTAGGATCCATCACACAACAATAGTAGAACACCCTTGCTCTTTACTGACCTTGCTGAGCTATCTGAAATTAATTCCCCAATCTTAGCTTTCAAAACCAGAGATTGAAAAGACCTATTAGATTAGACTATTACTAGCAACTAGAGACCCCAGCAAAGGACCTGTCTACATAGGGAAGTTTTTCTGGAATAAGGTAAAGTGTGAATTTAATGCACTGTAGCTATTCCAGAATAACTCCTCATGTGGACACTCTCATTCCAGAATATGAGTGTCCACACAGGAACAATTCTGAAAGAGCTATTGTGGAATATCTTATTCCAGACTCATTTGTGCCATGTAGACAAGCCCTAAGATCAGTACTCCTTTTGTGATAGATGCTGTACATATACATGGTAAGAAGCAGTCCCTGCCCTGAAGAGCTTACAGTCCTAGTAGACTAGACAGAAGAGGTTGAACTAACCCCATTTTACAGATGGTGAATTAAGACACAGGGAGATTAATTGACTTGCCCAACATTAATAAAGAGAGTTGAGATAGATCCAGCCATTGAACCCAAGTCACCTGAATCACAGCCGAGTGCCATAATCACAAGACCACACTTCCTCCCAAATGACTACCCCCATTCCATCCCCTTGCCAATGAAAGATTGCACCATACCACACATTTTCTAGTGCTTTTAAAGCCCTAAGTAATGGGACTTCCAAAACTTTCTTTGGGAGAGTGTTAACAGCCAAATAAATCTCACTGTCATGAAGTTCTTCTGCTTAAATTTCCCCTTTTCTACTTTCATGCCAGTTACCCTGTATTCCCCACTAAATAATTCCTTTCATCCTTTATATGTTTTCACTCTTTGTATATTGATACTAGAGTAACAAGGACTGGATAACAGTTTGTTGCTTAGCCAACCTATTCCCATTTTGCCAGGTTAGTCTTACTTCATAATTCACTCCCTCTTGTTATTTTTGCTGATATTTTCTTGAACGTCTTCTGATTTGGCAACATCTTTCTGGCACCCGGAATTGAATGCAATAGGCCAGTTACACCAGAGTCATATAGGGCCCGATCCAAAGCTCAATTAGGTCAATGAAAAGTCTCTTCTTACCTGCAATGGACTTTGGGTCAGACCCACAGATGAGAACTATCACCTCCTTGCACTAATCCTCCTAGATCCCCATTCAACATTTTGCTATATTATGCCTATTCTTCTAATATTTCTAATTCTCTATGTATTATTTCTCTGTCCCCGCCTATTGTTCATAAAACTTCCAGTGCTCTGACACCATCATTTAGAGTTTTGCTCTTTATGTAGGCTGCTAATGTTCTACTAACCACACTATAAAACCATAGCGTACTATAAAAATGCTGAGACCAGCACATCTAATAGCTTAGGCTGGCATCCAGAGTGGATCTAGGAGTAGAATTACAAGCTCTAGGAATCACTGGATCAGACTCATGGTCCATCTACTCTTTAGAAGCCTATGTCTGACAGTGGTCAGCATGAAGTGCTCCAAGAGGAAGGTGCAAGAAACCTTGCGTTGCACAATTATGGAATAACCTGCGCAAAGGGCAGGAGTTCTTTCTAACCCCAAGAGTTGGTAGCTGGTTTATGCCCTGAAGCATGAAGGTTTATATCCCGTTGAACCTTTCTTAACCCTATTTAGTGTAACTGGGGATATTATCGTCCAAATTCTCTACTGGTGTAAATCAGCACAGATTCATTGACTTCAAAGGAATTCTGCCCATGTACACTAGCGGATAATTTGACCCTACGTGTCTAAACCTTTTAAAATATTTTATGGCGATGAGTTCCACAGGTCAGTCATCCCTTGTGTAGAAAAGTGTTTTCTTTTTATTCATTTACAAGTTGTTGTCTTTCAGTTTCACTTATTAACAGTGGCAGTAGTTATTGTATTATGGTAGTTCCTAGGAGCCCGAGTCATGGGCCAGTACCCCATTGTACTAGGCACTGTACACACACACACACAACCAAAAGACATGTTCCCTCCAAAGAGTTTACAATATAATTGCAGGTTCCTTTGTTGTGTTATGAGAGGGTAAATAAGAGCACCCAATTACCTTCTCTATATTGTTTGTTATTCCATATATCTATAATTTATCGCCTCTTGTTCATTTCCTCTCTCAAATAAACAATCTGGATGGATCCCTTGGAGCCAATGTTTCAAGTTTAAGTGATTAATCCCTTCCTATGAGTGAAGGGACAGAGCTAAACTGTGAGATTTATAGATTGAGTCAATTGCCAAGCAATCCCTTGAGCAGGTAAACAGGTATGGCACACAGGAAAGTTTTGGAAAGAGTTAAAAGGAGGAGCTCTTTAATGATCTGAAAATCAAAAAGGAATCTTACAAAAAGTGGAAACATGGGTGAACTGCTAAGGAGGAGTACAAAAGAATACCACAAGCATGCAGAGACAAAATCAGAAACGTTAAGGTACAAAATGAGTTACACCTGGCAAGGGACATAAAAGGCAAGAAGAGGTTCTTTAAATACATTAGGAGCAAGAGAAAGATGAAGGAAAGTGCAGGTCCTCTACTTAGCGTGGAAGGAGAGCTAATAACGGATGCCATCAGGAAGGCTGAGGTGTTTAATGCCTATTTTACTTCAGTCTTCACTAAAAAGGTTAATGGTGACCAGATACTCAACGCCATTTATATTAACAACAATGGGGAAGGAACACAAGTCAAAATAGGGAAAGAACAGGTTAAAGAATATTTAGATAAGTTAGTTGTATTCAAGTCAGCAGGGCCTGATGAAATTCATCCTAGGATACTTAAGGAACTAACTGAAGCGATCTCAGAACTGTTAGCAATTATCTTCGAGAACTCCTGAAGGATGGGTGAGGTCCCAGAGGACTGGAGAAAGGCAAACATAGAACCTATCTTCAAAAAGGGGGAACAAAGAGGACCCAGGGAATTATAGACCAGACAGCCTAACTTCAATACCTGGAAAGATACTGGTACAAATTATTAAAAAATCAATTTGTAAGCCTCTGGAGGATAATAGCATTATAAGAATAGACAACATGGATTTGTCAAAAACAAATCATGCCAAACCCACCTAAATTCCTTCTTTGACAGTGATACTGACCTAGTGGATGGGGGCGGGGGCGGGGAGGGAAGCAAAGCAGTAAATATGATATAGCTTGATTTTAATATGTTTTTGACACAATCCCACATGACATTATCACAAGTAAACTAGGGAAATGTGATGTAGATTAAATTACTGTAAGATGGGTACACAATGGGTCAAAGGACCATACCCAAAGAATAGTTATCAGTGATTTACTGTCAAATTGGGAGGTCATATTCAGTGAGGTCCCACAGGAGTCAGTCCTGGGTTCAGTGCTATTCATCATTTCTCTGAAGAAATTGGATAATGGATTGGAGAGTATGCTTATAAAATTGGCAGCAGACACCAAGATGGGAGAGGTTACAAGCACTCTGGCGGGCAGGATTAGAATTCAAAATGTCTTTGACAAATTGGAGAATTGGTCTGAAATCAATAAGATAAAATTCAGTAAAGATAAGTGCAAAGTTCTTCACATAGGAAGGAAAAATCAAATGTACAACTACAAAATGAGGAATAACTGGCTAGGTGGTAGTACTGCTGAAAAGGCTCTGGGAGTTACAGTGGACCACAAATTGAATATGAGTCAACAAAGTGACGCAGTTGCGAAAAAGGCTAATACTATTCTGAGGTGTATTAATAGAAATGTCATATGTAAGGCAGGGGAGGTAATTGTCCTGTTCTACTCAGCACTGGTGAGATTTCAGCTGCCTCCCCATTGTGTCCATTTCTTGGCACCATGCTTTAGGAATGATGTGGAGAAATTTGAGAGAGTCCAGAGGAGAGCAACAAGAACGAGCAAAGGTTTAGAAAACTTGACCTATAAGGAAAGGCTAAAAAAACTGGGGCATGTTGAGTTTGAAGAAAAGAAGACTGAGAGGATACCAAATAACAGTCTTCAAATATGTTAAGGCCTGTTATAAAGAAGACTGGGATCAACTATTCTCCATGTCCACTGAAGGTAGGACAAGAAGTAATGGGCTTAATTTGCAGCAAGGGAGATTTAGGTTAGTTATTAGGAAAAACTTCTAAATACAAGGTTAGTTAAACTCTGGAATAGGCTTCTAAGGGAGTCTGGGGAATCCCATCATTGTAGGTTTTTAAGAACAGGTTGGACATACAGCTGTCAGAGATGGTCTAGGTTTACTTGGTCCTGCCTCAACACAGGGGGCTAGTCTTGATGATCTTTCAAGGTCCCTTCCAGCCCTATATTGCTATGATTCTATAAATTAGAAGATAAAAAATGTAGAAAATTGATAAGAGAAGCTGAAGACGTCAGGGAAAAATCCATGGCTGGCAGGGTTAAGGACAGTTAGGAGTTTTAAAAGTAATTTAGGAACAAAAGAAATCCTAGAAATGTTATAGGCCCATGATTAGATGGAGATGGTAACATTGTTAATAATGATGCAGAAAAGGTAGACACATTCAATAAATATTTGTTCTATATTTGGAAAGAAGCAAGAGTGATATACTCCTATCACACAAGGATAATGAAGTACTTTCCAGTCTATTAGCAACTAAGGAGGATGTTAAACAAGTAGGGCAATGATTTTACTTCTGTATATGGTGAGACCAACACTGGAAAAGTGTATCCAGTCTTGGTGTTCACATTTTAAAGCGAATGTTGAAAAATTGGAAAGGATGCAGAAAAGAGCCAGAAAATGATTTGAGGGCTGGAGGAAATGCCTTAAAGTGTCAGATTTAAAGAGCTCAATCTGTTTAGTTTATCAAAGCGAAGCTGGAGAGAGGTGACTTGATTACAGTGTATACATACGTTCACGGTCAGAAAATACCACATACTAAAATACTCTTTAATATAGCAGAGAAAGGCAGGCCAAGAACTGAAGCCAGACAAATTCAAATTAGAAATAAGGCGCAAATTTTTAACAATGCAGGTGATTAACTATTGGAACAAAATCCCAAGGGAAGTGGTGGATTTTCCATCTCTTGATGTTTTCAAATCAAGATTGGATTCCTTTCTGGGAAATAGGCTTTAGCTAAATGCAAATAATTGGGCTCGGTACCGGGGTAACTGGGTGAAATTTAATCGTCTGGGTTATAAAGCAGGTCAGGCTAGGTCATCTAATGATTCCTTCTGGCTTTAAACTCTAAGAATCTATGAATTCCATCTGCTATTGTGTTGCCCATTCACCTACCTTTGTTAGGTCCTCTGAAAGTTCTTCACAGTCTTCTTTGGTCTTGACAATCTGAAATAATTTTCATCTGCAAACCTTCACCACCTCGCTGTTCATGCTTTTTTTCAGTTAATGAGATAAATGTTTTAAACATCCCAATTCCTGCTACAAAATCTGGGTGCACGCCCCTGTTAGCCTTTTGCCATGTTGAAGACTGATCATTTAACTCTTCGTTGTTCGGCTCTTAGCTAGTTGCTGACCCATGGCAGCACTTTACTTCTCACCCCAGGGGTGTTTTAATTTCCTTAATTCTTAATTGTTATTATTTATCGGCATTGAAGTAGTGCCTATGGGGTCCCAATCACGGACCAGGACCCCACTGTGCTAGGCGCCATACAAACACAGAACAAAAAGTCAATCTCTGCCCTGAAGAGTTTACAATCTACTATGAGAGACAACAAGACACCTAGGTGTTTTATATTTCTATTTGTAACTATCGTTTCAGCCAGTTTTCCTGGAACGTAAGTAAGTTTGGTTGGTCTGCATGACCCAGAGACTGCCTCGTGCCCACTGACAGGTGGGTGCATACGGATTACAGGAATCCCCTGGGTCTGGTATCTAAATACTGGTTCACCAAAGAACACCATGCAAGGTCTCTAATGAAAGTCTGTGTCACACTGTTCATCATAATGATGGCGCAACATATGTACGGATAATATGTAAAGAGTTATGTGTATAGACTGAAAATTATTTTCTTAAGATCTGTGACTTGAGGTTGGTCATCAGAAAAGTTGAGAGATAGGATTCTTTCAGACAAACTATGTTTATCTCTGTCTGTCTGTCTACATGTAAATTGGGTAATGTATGTTTCACCTGAGCAGCCTGCTAATCAAATGAATGCAAAATCTCCAGGGGAGAGCCTCGACAGGAAAACACTAGCAGCGGGGTTATGCTTTTACAAGGGCAGACAATCGATTTTTTTTTTTGGACTATAACTGTAGAGACAGAAACAACCTCTGGATCTTCCCACTGAAGTGGTAAGAGGGCAGCATCCTCTATGTATACACACAGTGTCCGGAGGGATGGCATGCCAGCAAATTAAGCACAAGGTTTTGACAGTGAAGGCAATTAACCACTGGGAACAACTGACCCAAGGGTGCGGTGGATTTTTCCATTACTTGGAATCATTAACTCAAGGCTGGACATTGCATCAACCACAAGTTATTGCGCAGGATGTAGGGTGAAGTTCTAAGGCCTGCGCTATGCAGGAAGGTCGGAGCAGATGCTCACAATGGCCACAAAATCAGTATTTTTGTTATCTCCCTAGGGCCCAGTGGGGTGGTGGGATTTGTCACGGCTTTGTTAGCAGTGTTGTTGGCAGTTCAAAGCATTGGATAAAGTGAGGTGGGCTTGATGGGGGTTGGTCATTTCACTGGTGAGGGTAAGGCCTTGTCAGTGAACACCTAATTAATATTCACCCCATCAGAGTGCCCCATTCCACCTAAGGAGAGGGAGGGGAGACTTGCAGACTCATGAGCTTGGGTCTCCAAAGATGATGATGCTGAGCTATCCAGCGGAGTTACGTGATGCTGAAATTACAGGACAGCCCCTGGGACATTGCCCTGCAGACAGAGACTAAAAGCTTCACTCCCAGATTTAATTTCTGTTCATCATGAAAAGTCGCAGCCAGAATATGAGTGCAGTGTATTTAGTTTTAGCTGCCATCCGGCATTGCTCTTCTATTCCACTATTTCACAACATGTATTTGGTTTAGCAGAGAATACTGGGCCAAATTCTTTTCTCAATTACACCAGTGCAACTCTGGAGTAACTCCACTGAGTATAGTTACTTCAGGTTTATACTGGTGTAACTAATCAGAAGCTGCCCCACTTACTTTATATTGGATGACAAACTATAGTTCACTTTGAACAGTGAAGTGCCTTCCTGGTTTAGGCAATTGACACCATGCATACGGCTGCAAATGATTGTAATAAGATTGCTCTATTTCTCCACTTGGATTGCAAAGTACAACTGATCCTTCCAAACCAGTCTGAAAGTCTTCCTTTGGTTTAGACTGGGAGAGAGGTCACTTTACACAGTAATCTTCCATAGTGCAGATAAGTCACCTGCTTCTAAAAACAATACCACAAACATAAAATACGATGATGGAAGCCACTAGTGATATTCATTTCTGCTGCTACAGTTAACCGATAGAAATGTCATTATGGGCCTTAGTCCAAAAAAAAAAAAAAAAAAAAAAGAGAAGGAAATGAGAATCAGAGGGAATAGTGAAGACGTATAAATCATTCAGAAGTATTTAAAAACAAGTTTCTCGGTATCAGATTCTACTGGTTTACGCCTACGTCGTGAACCTGCACTAAGCATATTCATAAATGACTTGTAAATTATATATTTCTATATATGTTTCAGTTTAAAGCCTTTGGAAAATATTTTCTATCTAGTACTACAGTTTGTCTACAAATCCCCGTCTTTTTCCCATTAAAATGCCTCCATTGTGTCTCTGTAGTTACTGCCCTTCTTAAATATCACGGCATTGTGAGTAGCTGCCTCTATATCCATACAATAGGAAGAATCAAGAGCACATAGATAAACCAATGCTGTAAACTTTACACACTCAACAAGTCCTCTTTGCAGACAATTAGGGCCAAAAGATAAATATTGACACATTAGACTATTTTCTCAATTTGTTTTTGTTGATTGTCTGTGCAATCTGATGGGGCAAAATTCCACTTTTCTGCTATCTGAGCTTCTTGGCTAATAGAAACAAATAAAGTAAAGGCTTCTGTCCACAATGGGTTAGGAACATCTATTGTTGGGAAGCACTAATCGGATTAAATTGGTTCCTAGTTCTATTGCTGGGGGCTAACTCATTCCAAAATTTTTCACATCTCAAGGGGATGTGTCATTGTTGCTTTTTCACTATTTAAATCTGATGGATAGAAAGAAATAAGTAAAGGCTTGAGATTACAGCAATGCCTGCTGCAATGTGAACAAAGAACAGGGATGAGTGCAAACGCACAAATATATAACACTGCCGTTAAACTCACTTCAGGGACAGAGCACCGGTTTTGTACAGTGCATCTGAATCCCATTTTCATGGCTGGAATTTGTTAGTCACAAGGGCACATTAAGGAAAAAAAAATGAGTGAATATGTAAATAATACCGAAGCATCTTTTAAAAAAGCAACATAGAAGCTACTGTTTACCATGAATCATGATATGCTTCCCTCTGTGTATATTTGTAGAAATATCAGTTAAATACTGCTAATGAAGGAGAAAAGGTAAAATGCTGTTTTCTATTTCAGGTTGTTTTCTATTAGCATTTTAATATGTATCCATTACATTAGCCCCTTAAAAGAAACAAACACATTCATGCAAGTGACCATTTTAGTTAGTCAAAATAGACAGCCTTAAATAATGTCACTCCACACTACATTTGGACTGAAGCCTGTGAGTCATGAGGTACATTTTTGCCTACAGTCTGATAATTTTCAAAGCTATTGGCAACCTGGGAATTTTCCTGCCTTATCACTAGGGCTCAGCTAACTTCACTAACACTAATCAGAGCTGGAATCATTCATTCAAGGATTGCATGATCATGTTTTTCTTTAGCAGTGACAGCTGCCTCTACCACATTAGCAATGCAGATGAGTCAGCCTAATAGGTTAATGCAGAACACGCGAAAATTAGGTTAATCCCCAGTGAAATAATCTAACATTTTCACATTTCTTGATGTTGGGATAGAGACATTGGTAGTGACTCAATTAGATGTAATGTAGATCAAAGCAAATTTACCTTCTGGCTGAACCTTCCCAATAGTTTAGATAGAAGAATATAAGGGTTCTTTACTAATTGGGGAATGGCTGTAGGGGAAATTATTTTAAAAGCATGTATAATGCAAGAATTGCTTTTCAGCTTTAAACCAAATAATTGCTGTATTTTACAAACTCCCATGTACACAATTTAGCTGGATACCAATGTTTTGTGCTCAACACCTACAAACTTATCTCTCTTTTCAGTGCAATGCTTTTAAATGAAAACATTTGGAATTAAAAAAAAATAACTCTATTCATTTTTAATGTCCCATACTCAAATATCACCACTGGGGTTTGAAAGAGCTTGTATTATAAGGGAAGCATAAAGGAAAAAGCCAGTGTGTTTCTATCTAATGTTTTCATTCTTGGGGAATAACATATCAAACAGCAATCTCTTTCAGTCATAAAGGAAAGGAAACAAAAAATTACATGCCCTCAGTTGCCAAATTATTTTTTGCCTTGACATCTTAATTCTTAATCCTTGTGTGTGGTCAAATCAGTCTACTATAGACAACCAATCAAGCAATTATTCCTAAATTATATTTGCCCAACTCACATTGATTGGTTATTCTTTTCTTATTGGGTAAGCTCATTAATTCTGAGCAGCTTGCTTATTATGCTTTCCACATCATTTTCTTTCTGAGCCTATCTACTCACACCAGCCTGCTGATGTTTCAAGATGCCATACAGAAAAAAGGCCTAGTGATCTATTGCATTGTCTCTTCCAGCAATTACAATTCACATTGCTGATTAACTTTGATGTGAAAACTAATGAGATAAGGCAAGTTATCAAGGCGGACCTGATCGTCATCTCATTTATACAGCATTTGCCATCGGTGAATGACAAAAACTAATGAAGATGTATCTGACAGCAGGCTGAGCTGAGACAGAATTTCGTTTCTCATCAGCAAGTGCTTTGCTTCTAATTCATCAGTCTATCTGAAACATGTTGAAATTAGCTTAATAATGAAAACACTTCATCTAAATGGACAAATGTTTACATTAAAATAACTACATGATAAATAGATGTTAAAGATTTTATGCCATCTTGAGTCTAAACAATAGAGTAAAAATATGTTCTAATATTCACTAAATCATTCCTATGAAAATTCAATATATGCTATTATACTCATAACTGAATGTTCCCCTATTTATGGTTTAACAAATGGTGTCAGATTGTTGTTGTTTTTAAATTTACTGTTAGGACAGCAATAATTTACTTCCATGAGATGGTAGTAAGAAGATAAACAGACGTAGATGCTGGTTAAAGTTTATGAGAATTGTTCACACGGTGTTTCTCAATAAACTATTACAAAAATTAAAAACATACCTTAGAACCATAACATTCCCAGATGTACATTTTTGCCACTCTTGTAAATTAAAGACTCATATGCTAATGTATACTGTGCCCTAAGAACAAATTTGAAAGATGTACAAAAAGTATCTATATTTCTCCAGACACTAAAACACAAAGGACACACTGCAACTCACATAAATACATCAAAATTTCTTGACTAAGGTACTGTGTCCAAAAAGTTTAATATAATGATACAGTCTAGTTTAGAATTGTTCCTGATGAAATATAAAGGCAGACAGAATTAGTCTTGTTTGTCAATATTGTGGTTTCAATATATTTATTTCTGAGAGAATATTTCATATTTGTAGTGAACATTTCCAAATGTTTACAATATACCTAAATATGATTCCAATATGCTTTTGTATCTGGAACAAAATATTCTCTAATAAAAATTTCAACCTTTTTTCATTTGTGGACCCCTCAAAAATTTCACATGGAGATCCGGACCCCTTTGGAAATCTAAGACATAGTCTGCAGACCCCCAGGGGCCCACAGACCACAGGTTGAAAACCACTGCTCAAATCATATGAGATTAAAGGTACTTTTTATTATAATAGAAAAACAAATGTTTCTTTAAAGCAGAATTTTGCCAGAACTGTGAAACTATCTTTTTACAAAGTTTTTGGTTTTTTTAAATGAATCATTGATGCCTAATAACAAATACAGCTGTTAAAAGAGCCTTCTCCATTACTGTGATTTTTTCCTCCTCTGTAATAAACATATTGATAGTCTATACTGCTGTCTCCTCAAGCAAAATAAATTTTTAATACCTGAGTAACATCAATTTCAGCAAGTGAGAGAAAGAAGCAATTCTAAGTGATTAACAGTTAACATACAGTGACATCAAAAATCACAGTAATTCGCAGAAAAGCTTCATGAGATTAAAATAAATAAATAAAAATGAAAAAATGAGCCCAAAATCATGATGGGATTACTAAAGCTAAAATCAGATCAGTGAATCACTTTTAGTGCAGTGGTTTCTGAAGTTGACACAAAGTTAAGAATACTGACTGTTGTTGTGACATTGATATAAAACCTGGAGGATTCTTATTGTTTTTAGAGTATCAGTTCTAGACAATTTTTGTTTTATCAATCTGGTCAAGACATACTTTACCAGCTTGTCATTTGTGATCCAAAACTGAAACACAAGGAAGACAGGTTGACATTGTTTTTCAAGATTAGCCCAAAGTACCTACATCCTGAGATAGTTAAAGGAAAAAAACCCGTTTTAAAGCCGTGGCAGCAAATTGCTATTCCAGTGCTGGATTAAATGTAAAAGCTCTTCACAGAACTGAAGATGAATCTATATATTAGAAGAAAAATCAGAAAAGTACTTGTTCAAGAGCTAAAAGCACAAGTGGAAAGTTGACTTCAAAGATTTTTTTAATAGTCTGCTAAGTTTATAAAATCAGTCAAGATGTAGAGAGAAGATTGCATTACCTTATTCCCACTACACATAGAAGCATAATGCTAACACAGGGATTATTTTGGTTGAGTAATAGAATTAAACAAGGCTGCAACAATGAATACAGTCCATTAAATGAAATGACTGCAACTACTTTTCCTCGCCTGCCCTCAGAAAACAAAGAAGTATGTTTTCCATTTCACCATCTTTCTTTACACTCAGTGAGAACATTTTGTCCCACCTAGATTTCTCTTTTATTTCCTATTTTAACTCTTTTGCACAAATATGCAAACACATTCACCCCACCTTCGTAACAAGCATTTTCACTAGAACTATCCAAATGCTAATTACAATGGTCAGGATGTTAGTATTTTTCCTTAAACATTTATCTAATAGATCCTTGTGTTCTGATGGTCCCAATCTTTTCTATCTGGAGATAGATAGATAGATAGATAGATAGATAGATAGATATTCCCTTTCCTCTGCTCCCCATCCCCATTCTTTATCTCTCCAGTCTATTTTAATAAATAACTATAGGCAGCTAAAGGATTTGTTCATTCCAAAGAGTCTCCCCTTCACATTTCTCAGAGGTTCAGTTCAAGGAGACACCATGATAATAAGGGTGACTTGGGATCTCTACTTTACAATGTCATTGCGAGCTAGTTTTTAAAATGAAAAATATGTACATTATACCTAAAAGCATTACAAGGTTACAGTTTCCTCTCTATGCATCTTTAATGTTGGTGGAAAGGCAGCGCTGGTATACTGAAGACAAGCTACTGGGGGGAAAATAGGGAGAGAAATCTTTTCTGAAATATACATTTTATTTTTGTGAGTGATCATTATATTCATTTGATTTATGATTAGGATTAATCTGCAGCTACCACAATTACTTTTTCTTATGGCTTTTCCTAATTAACTTCTAATTTTCCTGCTAGCTCTTTTTTTTTCTTTAATGCCAAGCACTTTACTGTCTGATTTTAAGACTAGACAACCAATCATTAGTGACCATTGTTATTTTTGTTCCTCAGAAATGTATTAAAACAAATGTTCATGCACGGATACCCTATTCACTATCCAAAAGCCTGATCCTAAGTTTCTAACCAGGCAGTATTTTTAGACTTGTCACTGAACTTGGATTTCCTATTACTTGCTGAAAACTATTATGGGTTGCACTATTGGCTGGAATCCAAAAAATAAAAATCACTATAGATTAATACACATCGTGCTGGTTTCATTGAAGAATTGAACTTTGTCATTATATTTAGACCATTCTAAAAACTATGGAAGATTAATCTTTAAAGTCCTATTCAAAATGGCACTTAGCTGAGAGTTAGACATGAAACTGTAGCTATATCTTAATTTTAATATATGTCCTCTATTTTTGAGTAGCTCACAGCAAATTACATTATTAAATGCCTGTTTGAGACTAGTTGCTAAACTGCTATTCCAGTGTTATCCTAGAATTTGTTAATAGCAGCTGTTTGAAAAAAATTATTAAGCGATAATGAAAAAAAATGCCTGCTTTGAATTTATATATATTTCAGCAGAGAATAATGTTTTATTTAAAATAGTTACTGTGCGCCTTTTGATTTGGAGTTTAAAGTAAATAATATTTGTACATCTAAAACATACTCAAGACAAATGAAAAGCCTCTAGATGCTTTTGTATGAGATGCTGAAGAGCTCTACAAACTTAAAAGCACAACCTCAATTAAGCCCATCTTCATCTGGAAAAAAAAATTAGCAACTGAAAGCTGAATATATTAGATAATGCACACTTGCAGAAGAGCATTCTCTTAGCAAAAAATTCTTGATAACCAACCTAAAGCTGGCCTGAGAGTTGCTCAATGCTAATTTTGTTTGAAACTGTTTAACTAACTATGAATAGATATCCATATTCAACAAAGACATAATTAATGGCAACCTTTTCTTCTGCTTAGAAGACATCATAACAAGCAGAAAAGTACAAAAAGATTTCTATAGTAACTAATTTAAGGACAAAGGGTTGACCTCTAGCATTTCATTAAATAAACTGAGTGAATAAAAGAAGACTGACAGTATTCATCCCTGTTCAATTCAAGCAGCCAATTTCAAAATGCAAATCATAATCTGCAGATGTTGGAGCCTGATATATTTTTAAAAAATATCATTTGTTCAATTTAAGAACATCAGAGATTTGAATTTTAAAGAAAAATCAAAACCAATTTTAGGCTTCAGTTTTAGGCAAAGAGCGAATTTATTCATGGTACAGAAAAGGTTTTTAGGTAAGCGGGTTGGGTTTTTCCCCTCCCCCTTCAAATGTTTAAAACCATTCTTGTAAACCATTAATTTGATATATTATTTCCAAAACCTTTTCATGGAGAAATTATATTAAGAATCAGATTATTCCTGATTATCATACCAAGTAAGTGTCATCGTATTTATACCCTGGTATTTGCCGGATGATAAAAGCAACAATCGGATTCAGAGACATCTACTTCAGAGATGCCACAATAAACTTTGCATTACATTCACAGTGTATTTTATACAGACCTAAAATTAAATCTAATGCTACACCCTCAGTAGGAAACACCAGTTAACCAAGCCAAAGAGAATCCTACATTGCCCCTATCTAAAACCACTAGATTATTTTAAATATACTCCGTCCGGATAAAGTGGAGGCACACAGAGTACTTGATCTCAAGGGGAGGTAGCAAGCAGGCTGTATCGCTCTCTGTTAGGTTGTGTGCAGAGCAGAAGGTTGGGGGAAAGCTCCTTGCCAAGGCTCTGCACTCTAAGTGCCACCAGAGGAGCTGTAGGGGAGGGGAGACTGTGAAAGAAAATATAAGCGACATCAAATCAGGATGCAAAGAAGCAAGTTTTCGGGGGGGGAATTGCTTTTATTCAGGGGCAGATCCTGCCACTCTTCCTCCTCCAGACCGTTGGGGCTACTGAGGGAGGAAGGTGCTTTTCCCAGGAGTGAGGGGATCAGAATCTGACCCTTAGTGTTCTGAATGCTGGTGTTTCTACACTTCCCGGGGCAGGTAAGGAAGGATGTTGGCATCAGCATGAAAGTTGCTTTGCAGACGTCTGTGGAAGGAATGAAGGGACTGCAGGTCCCTCCTTCAAAGCACTGAGGCCAAGATCCCACTGGGACTTTGGAGCCTAAATACCTTTGAGGGTCTGGGCCTCAGTTCCTCCTGGGAAGGGCTGAGTGGCCACCTGATTCAATGGAAGTTGAAGTTGCTTAACACCTGTGCGAGCCCCGTGTTCTGCACTTACAGAAGGGACGGATCTGATGTTCGAATGGGTCTCTTCCATCTCTAACGTCTTTGCTGCTGCCCGGTAAACCCCATCAGAGGCTCTCCAGCAGCAGGGTAGCAATAAGGCATCACTAAGTAAGAGAGGGAGGTTTAACGATGAACTCGGGATTCAAAATGGCCCAGGCCCCGAACCTGAGATCGGTGGGGCTTTGTGCAGGTTGCAGGAGTCTTTCCACATAGATCGGCTTGCAGGATCGGGGCCCAAGACAGCAGAAGCAAAGCACTCAGATTCCAGGGGTCTCCATCCTTCACAAAGTGGCACCAGATCCTGAAAGGTATTACGGCTCCTAACTGCCATGGAAATCAATGAAATGTAGGAGCCTACATCCCTGGAAGAATGTGGTCTCTAGACACCCGTGTGAGCTCCTAAGCAGAACAGAATAGGAGGTGGATGCCGAGAAAAGAACATCTTTAGTGTTGACATCAAAACACAACTGCACACTTTCGATGATGACACCCCAGTTCCAAAGCAAGTTATTGTCTCTTTGGAGCATTTACAATTCGAGTGACATGGTCCACGATGCATACTGGAAAGAGAGAAAAACATAAGATAAAAGTATGTGTATTTATCTGCCCAATGTAAAACAGTATCTCAAGGGTCTTATTTTCTTGGGATTTTGGGTATGGGGAATAGCATGAGGAGGGCATTTTTGATAGATGATGAGTGGTAGAGATGACTAAGCTCCCAGTTCATCAAAACACTTAAATGTACACTTAACTTTAACACTGATTCAATGCAACTTAAGAATCTACTGAAATGCGTTGCTAAATAAGGATGGTCTTAGGTATGCACTTAAAGTTAAGCACATGCTGAAATATTTTGCTGAATATGGTCTTGGTTTTAAAGATGGCAAGTCCAATATATCTAGGATTTTCCCTTACATTTATACATTTTTTAATAACAGCATTTTAAAGCTACAGGATAGGTGCTTTCCACAGATATGGAGAAATTTAAAAAAAATAATTAAAGGTATAAAAATAAAACTAATAGAAAAAATTCCTCTTCTAAATATAAAAATCTAGAAATTGTTATGAAATGAAAAACTAACAGTAGAAAAAGTTTGTGGGTACTAAACCATAAGGAGTACAATGTACAATAATGCACAAAAGATAAGGAAAGGAAAATCCTTTTTAAAACTGTTTTTCTGCTTTTGAGTATTTTCAATATTAATATTTAGACCCTCAGATGGAAACCCGGGCCCCATTAAAATCAATGGGAGTTTTGCCATTGGCTATAATGGACCAGGATTTTGCCCTCAGTAGCTGGTAATTTCATTCTTTCTTAAATAAAGAGATGTCCATAAATTAATTCTAAACTATGACAGAAAACAACACATGACACTGACCAGAACATTCAATTCATTGTGATTGCTATTTACTAAAATGTCTTAGTCATTCATGATCTTAAAAGGACAATTAAAATAATTTAAAATATTATTGGGGAAATGAAGGCCAAAATACATTGTGGCTGCCTGTAAATATCATTGTCCATGTAAGGGCAAACGAACAGCAAATTTACCGGAGGTATGTCACCTCTATTTTGCTTAAATTAAACATTTTAAATATTTCTTAAACTAGTTCAATTAAGCTTCCTAATGGATCAGCATATACTTATTATTCCAGTATTTACCCACAGCCCACCACAATGCTAGGCTTTACCAAGAACAATTACGGCCCATGGCTTTTCCATCTTTGCCAAGAACCCTGCAACCATCATACGTAAACAGACCCTGCAGATGTCTCAGGGCAAAATAAATGACTTCCGGATGGTAAGAAAAATAAATGAATTCATTCATTCATGCAAAAGTGAAGGGCCCATTGTTTTCATCCTTAAAAAAACACAACACCCTATGTATCTTAAGGTATCAATGAACAACAAATTAATTATATTATGACACAAGAAATCTAAAACAGACTAGACTGCAAAACAAATTCATTTTCTTTTCTCCATACTCAGATAAATGTCCTAATTTCTTATTAACTCGCCTGACAATATAATTTTTGAAAGTATCTTTATGGTCAATTAGAATTCAAACCACCCACAAACAATTTTTTCTGGTGCTTTAGCAGTTTAGTCTAACTTCTCAGATTAAGACGGTTTCCTTAGCTTTATCCTCTTCTGTAACAATGTGCGTACAATGCATCTTTAGAATGTATTTTAAGTCAGACTGCAGATGCAGATAATCTCTGTATTCCTGCACTAAAACAGAAAATGTGGTGCTCTTTGTAAAGGGAATAGGAATAACTATTTAAACAAAAACCCAGCCTGTCATTTCCACTTTTCCTTTAAAAAAAAAAATCAGACTAGAATATAAGCTTGGAAACGCTGACTGAAAGCTGAACTCTAACTGGAATCTACCATTCAAAATCAGGCAGCAAACAAGGACTAATGGAATCCAGTGGTCTGGCTCACTCCCCTCCTATTGTAAAACCCACCCCAGGAACTGAAGGGGGAAGAAATCGCTGCATGATTTCCTCACATTGTTCTGCTAGGTGACAGAAGAGGCCATGGGCCCAACTCCCCAAAACCTGCATATCCCCTGAGATCCATGGTGACCCACAGGGAATCAATAACCATTCACAGCCATCGCCTCAGCCATGTATCCATGGTGTCCCCACCCTTCTCCAGCAAAGGGATTCATGCTACCAGGGATTATTCCTAACGACATAATCTCCAGGATGCCGATCGGGGTGTCCCTAGCCCTACAGTGTGGGCTGTATTATATTTCCTGAGGAACCTCTGTAGGGCATAGGGTTAAGGGGGAGTGAGATGTGTGGTCCCCTCAGCCAGGGGTGGCTCTATGTTTTTTGCCACCCCAAGCATGACAGTCAGGCTGTCTTCAGCAGCGGGTCTGCTGCGGTCCTTGGTCACGTGGATTCAGCGGCATTTCTGCAGGTGATCTGCCGGTCCCGTGGCTTTGGCATACCCAGCAGCAAATTGCCGCTGAAACCGCGGACCTCCCGCAGGAACGCCGCCGAAGGCCACCTGATGCCGCCCCCACAGCGACCGGCAGGCCACCCCCTGCGGCTTGCCGCCCCAGGCACACGCTTGCTGCGCTGGTGCCTGGAGCCGCCCCTGCCCTCAGCCCTACCCATTCTCACCCCAAACCAGCTCTCTGTAGGGCCTGGGAGAACAGCGAATTGACTTCAATAGGGACTCATTGAGCGAACAGGTGATTAGGATTTGGGCTCCCATTCAACAAACCACCCTCCTTTACCATAGCACTTACGCACGTACTTCAAATGAAACAACTTGGCTGAATTGGTACCTGGGTCCTGACGGCCTGATCCTGAGAGGTGCTGAGCACCTGCAACTGTCACTGGAGTCATGTCTCCCATATTTACACCCCTAGAAATGGACACACGTGAGCTGAAAAAAGTCGAATGACCAATTCTGCCACCCTCACTCACGCTCCTGACTCCAGTGGAGCTATTTTCAGAGGCAGGCACTACTCAGCATGGATAAAGGGTGAGGGAATTGGGCCTAGCAATAATAGACTCCATTCCATCTAGTTTTATACTGGTCAGTTCTTTGGAAGAATTAATAAAACAAGAATTCAAAGCGCAGCCCTACCGCTTGGTCATCAAGGATTTATTTTATTCCATAGCTCACCAGTTAAGGGCCCAATTGTGCAAACACTTGGGGTCTGATCCTCATTTACACAAAGTGCCTTTTACGCCACACTGGCAATGTAAATGGATGTTTGTACCGGACCCAACACTGTGCGGCCCCGATCCCGATTGGGGACTGAGGACACAATATTATTATCATGATTGATAACAATAATATATCAATTGCCAAAAACATGTAAAGGGGGCCTAAGTATAAATCAGAATCTGGCCCTTACTATAGTCCCGTTGGACTACATTCAGTAGGGCTTTCAGCTTTAGAGCCTAATATAACAGATCTTCATTATATATCCCTCTTTCATAAAGTTTGTTCTCTCACACACTTCCACACCCCCATATAACATCACACGTCACCCATTACTTCCAACCTATTATAATTCCCCATTGGACAACTTATCTTGAACCAAAAATGTAGCAGGTAAACAAAATTGTGTTAAGATTTCCAATATATTTACCCCTGGTTAATTCTTTTAATCAAAGATTCCCCCGCAAAAACCAGCAAAACATATTGATGCTGAAGCTGAAGGTAAATTTATATGTGAAAGACACAATCTGTTTGTACCACATTAATTCAAATGGTTTTAATCAGGGAATGTCACAGTGAATTTATTTGGAAGGGAAACACTTAAAAGCAAAATAACTTGGAAACATTAGCTGTGTTTGGAGGGAGTTGTCATTCCAGCCAAACAGAGTCAGAAATTAACATTTCTGCATTCTGTTAAGTGCAACAGACAGGAAACAATCAACAGGTACCGTCATGAAACAATGTACAAAGCGTGTCCGGTATTAATATTAGACTCCTACTACCACCAACTATTCTTAAATCAAAGGAACTCTTTAGGAAAACAGACCCAAACTATGCATCACAAATTAATTCAGATCACATCTTTAAATGCATTTGAGCCAAGCCAGAAGTCCACCCCTTCCGTCAGCTGTTGACTTTCTAAGTGTCCCAGACAGCTGCATGTCTGTCTATAGCTCCCTGAAATGACTTGTCTTGCCCAGATTTCTTAAGACTGCTGACTTCTAATAGCACTCCCTGACAAAGGCTCCACTTTGAGGAGGAGATATGCTAGGCTGCCAGCCAGGATGCTGCAGAGTTCAAGGGCCAGGACCAGGCAGTGCAATCGTCCCTGACTGCCTCTTTAAAACCATGTCACGCTCATGTGACAACTGCTCCTCTGTGCTTGTTTGAACTGTCCCTCCCAATTAGTGGTAATAAGTGACTCTGTAAAGATGAGCAAACATAGTGCATTCATTAGCCCTCGCCAGCCCCCACCGCCCCCCTCCTTCCTGGCCAATCAGTCCCAGAAAATCCCCAGGGCGCAACTCAGTTAATACTTGGAGGAAGCTAAACACATCTTGTTTGGAGTGAACAAGTGCTGGCAAAAGGCAAATTAATGACAAGTCATTTGAAGAGTTTGCCTGAAATTATTTTATTCTGTCCACCCACTGAAGAATTGATTATTCTCCGCGTGAAAATATGTCTGAATCAATAAGCTAAAAGCTAAGAGAAAGGAAGGCATGCTCCAACCCCATTTATTTAATCCACTTTTTTTGAGGCATGTCACATAATTTACAGGGCAGAAATTACTAAGCCTTTTCAGAGCGAGAACTAATGACAAGTTCTGGGAAACCTGTGCGATCATCCATCTCCCGGGTGAACTGCAGGCCCGTGCATTCGCCGATCACTATCTCAGCTGTAGTGAAGACTTCCAAGTCACTTATAACATGCCCTCCGACAGTCTTCCCATCCTTATCAGACAGGCAGATGTGGAGATGAAGTGCTTTGTTCAGGGTTCCCACCAAGGAGACGATTTCAAACCTCTCATTTAGATGAATAATCTAACAATAATTAAAACAGCAGAACTGGACGTCAGTTGCCAATATGGTGAACATTGCTTTATTCACATTCCGGTATCAAGGACATCTCAATAGGCTGACACACATTCATTCTAGAATCTTAAGGAACAGAGGATTAAATTTTTCAAAAGCACCTAAATGACATGGGCCCCCAAGTCCCATGTTCAATAATGACACTTAGAGCCAGATTTTAGGCACTTAAGCACTTAGAGCCAGATTTTAAAAGGTATTTAGACACACAAAAATGCAAATAAGTGCCTAGTGGGATTTTCAAAAGTGCCTAGGCACCTAACTCCCATTGAAATCAATAGGAAATCAATGAGACTTAGATGCCTAGGGGTCCATATCCTCAAAGGAGTCAAGTGCCTAAATACTTTTGAGAATCGGGACCCTAGATGCTTTTGAAAATCCCACTAGGTGCCTATTTGCATCTTGAGCCATCTAAATACCTTAAAAAATCTGGCCCTTAAGAGCCCAAGTCCCATTGACTTTCAATCACCGATGTTACTTAGTTGCTTTTGAAAATTTTACCAAAAGGTCCTACATGTTCAAAACTGATTTGGTGTGCCTCACTTGAGACACTTTAAAGGAGTCTGGTTTCCAGAGATGGCTGAGCACCCACTCGCTCTGAGAACCAGGCCCCTTTAGAAGACCCCAAAGTGGACATCCAAAAATGGAGACACCTCAGTTTATTAGTCACTTCCGGAAAGGCAGGCCAGTATAGCTAACAGAAGCTCTACTTGTATATATTCAAACCATTTGAAATAACCACCTAAAAAAGAGTATTGAGAGTTACTTTGGGCCAGATTATCATAACGGGGAGACAATAGGTGAGTAACCATGCATTCGAATGGGTAGTGTGGTATACAGATGTAGCGGTTTGTGAGTGCAACAGATATGTAAGCAATTTAGCGGGCACCGCTGTTGGCTTTGCTTAGAAAATACAGGTCTTCATGTTTCAGCTCCACTAGCAGTCAGGTAAGTCACCCCTGGGGAAGATGAATGAGTGGGGGAATGTGTGGAGTGGTAGTGCTAGAGAGTAGCATAGTGTGTTAGAATTCTTTTTGTGGCAGCACTTATCATTGTGGGGGGAAATCACTAGAATGTTGGAATTCAGCTGCCAGAAGTGGAGTGACATGGGAAAGCACCATAGCATCTTGGTTTCCTTTGATCTGCCAGCTTGACAAGTACGCGGACTCTTTGGATTACTCAAGCCTAGACCTGGCATAATTCCAGGTACGCGTTAACAATTTGCAATCACAAAATGTCTTCGATACAAAGAATTCAAAGTGCCTCACAGACATCACTGAATTACTGGAAGCCTCCCAGCAACACGGGGAGGTGGGGAAGCCCTGAGATTCCCATTTTACACCCAAGGAACCGGAGGGCCAGAGGGGTTCTAACTTATTTAAGATCACACAGGAAAGAGAGTGCCCAGGCTTCAGCTCCGCGTCTTAACAAGTCCATTCTTCCTCACCTCTTTGCCACTGGTCTGTCATTTCTGAGTGCTTTGGGGGATGGAAAGTGACAGGTGCGTAATCTGTGAGGTACCCCTTTGAAAATCTTCTGCATACTCCACAGAACCCTGAATTTTCTAGGACATTAAACCCTTTTGCCCTCCAGACTCTTTCTTGCAGCTGTCATACATCTTTGAGGAGGGTGGATGGGAAACCTTTGGAAAACATCAATATCACTCTTTCATTGTCAAAAGGAATCACAGTTAAAGGACAAAAGACACATTCCCTGCCGCAGGAGCGCCTGTGTAGTACTGCTAGTCATTCATGGCCAGGAGAGCCAAAGAGTGGGAATTATACCAGGTCTCCTGAATGGAAATGCAGAGAACTATCATTAAAATACCAACCTGGCGATCTTTAGCGTTCTTGTAAACAGCTTCTATTGCAACTGTAACTTAGATGGGAACAAAGGAGCATTCCCAGCTTGTTCAAACACCAAGTTTTTAATCATTATTCACATATATTCTCTGTTTATCTTGCCAACAAAGGAACTTTTCAGCAACGCGTGGAAGATGCTGTTCAACAAATGTGCACTCTTACGGGAAACTTGGGGTCTTGGAATAGTTTGTTGCCACTACATGGACATTATGTACACGTGTGCATGCATACACCCACGTGCACACACAGCTCAAATTTTAGAAATGGACTAATGATTTTGGGTGCTTCTGCTTCTGAGTGCTCCACCTGAGACTCACCTCAAAGGGGTCTGATTTTTAACGGACTGATGCCCAGCACTTTCTGAAAATCAAGCCCCATTAATGGTCACCAAGTGGGGCCCCTCAAATACCGAGACGCTCAAAATCACTAGCCACTTTTAAGTAGGCTTGTACATTTGTCTCTTCCAGTAGATGTATTGACAAAGGGGAAGCCCACATGACTCAGACCTAGCTTAGAAATAATGCACAATTGTTGTATAATCCCCAACTTTTACATTGATTTTTCCTTGGTTCCATGTAGTGTAAAACTCCCATGGTGACACAGTCCTGGAGCAAATATGTTAGATTCAAGGAAAGGGTAAGCTCTCACTGATTTAAAAAAAAAAAACCAAATTTCCACTCACTGTGATCTCTCCTTTTATACAACAAACAGCAGGGAATTTATGTTTTTTAAAAAATCTAGAAAACGTAGCATTTTTAATGATCAATTCTTATTATTTTTATTATGAATAATAATATCAAGACACTTTGGGTTCTACTCCCTCTGCAAGGGTATGTCTACCCCACAGTTAAAAACCCGCGGCTGGCCCGTGCCAGCTGAGTTGGGCTAGCGGGGCTCAGGCTAAGGGACTGTTTAATTGCAGCGTAGATACTCAGGCCAGGGCTGGAACCTGTGCTCAGGGACCCTCCCCCCTCGTGGGCTCCCAGAACGCAGGCTCCAACCCAAGCTGACTCGGGCCTGCTGTGGGTTTTTAATTGCAGTGTGGACATATCCCAAGTGACCCACGGGGTAAATCACTTCCCCTCTCTGTGCCTCCATGTTGCCTCCCGTTCTTTGTCTCTCTATTTAGATTGCAAACTCCCCAGGGCGGAGACTGTCTCTTCCGATGTGCTTGTACAGCCCTCAGCACAATGTGACCCTGATCTCAGTTGGGACCTCTAGCTACTGCGGGAATAATTACAATAATAACTTCAGCCTCTCATTGACTTGAATGGACTTTGGGTCAGGGCCAAAAGTGAAAAAATGTGTATTGCCTAAGGCCCCATCTCAGGAAGCCAGCCAGTGGGTACTGTTGCCGAGGGCATTTCCTTTACAGGGGAACAGAAAGAGCCCATCCCATGCAGCCACTGCTGGTGGCAGGTTTTCTGGCCGGTACCTCTGTTCAGTGGCCCGACGGACTTGGACCATAGCTCTGAAGGGAGAGCCCAGCAATCTCAGCCATGAAGACGCTCCCCCCTTCTACAAATACTAACAGGAAGACATTTTATTGTTGACATAAGCCCGTTAATGGACCCAGACACATGATCAAAATGTCTATTTATAGTTTAAGAAACATCCTTGAATATTGAACTAGGACCATCTAATTTACCTCAATGCTTAATTAAACACACAGCAATAAAGATAACACACTTACTGAGAAAATATGGTTGATGGGCTATGGCTAGACATAGAACAGAACAGATTTAGAGATCTGCCCGCCTCTCTGCACCGAGGGCCTGATCCTCAGCTACATCGACTTGAGTGGAGCGATGCCAGTTTACACCGGCTGAACATCTGGCCCTTAAACTTCGCCGTGAGTTAATCGGGAATGGAACACATCTCCAGGAAAGCTCTGTGCACACACCAATTTATGCATATGCATTGCTAAGACATCACTACATGTGTCAGGTACCTGATTAGTATTCGAAGCAGTGGCGTTGGCCAGTCTCAGCGTTGCTTTGGTGATGCTTCCCACACAAGTCATGACAAATGGAGCTTTTAGCTTCTTATCTTCTACAAATTTTAACAAAGAGGTGACGATGTCTTCCCCAGGCCCCAAACGGAGGGCATAAACAGAAAAGGCACTAGGTCCAGCCTGTGTAGAAGAGAAGTTTACAATGGTAATAGCTCGTACTTGACTTCCTTAATAAATCTATCCTTTATAGCCTAATTTCAGTGGGTCAGCAGAGTATATCAGAACATGTTAGTAAATCCATTTTTATTGCATGGTCTTCGAGCAGCCCTCTTTCTGTGATATTCTCTCTCATTTTGAAGCAAGTGTTAATTGTATCTCCTAGAGGCTCCATGTGCTAGGCACTGTCCAGACACACAGTCCCTAAGAATTTACAGTCTAAATAGACAAGATAGTCAAAGGGAGGGAGAAAAAGAAGTACTGTTATCCCCACTTTGCAGACGGGAAACTGAGGCACAGAGAAATTAAGGGACTTGCCAGGGCAACAGAGTGAGTCCATGGAAAAACCAGGACTTGAACCAGATCTCCTGAGTGCCAGCCCAGTGCCTCAACCATAAAACCAACCTTCCTTTCAGAGATGCACCCAGTGATGCCTCATGTTTCTGGAGCTGTCCCTAGTTGCTGCTCATGGTTCTGCAGGCTGGGCAATATCCTCACACGGCTCTTGGGGCCGCTGATAAATATCAGCTGGCTTCCAGTGTTGTGGCGCAGCGTCAGGAAAGTCGGTCACTGCATGGCTTATCTCTCCGCCTCCCCCAGGAGATTTGCCTCTCCAGGTCTTGAAACAAAGTGGATGATTTTTGTGGCTGCATTTTGGACAGACTGAAAGGGGTTATGGAGAGTCCAGCAGGCTAGAGAGGAGGAAGCTGCCGTAGGAGATGATAATCAGACCCACTGGGGGAATGGAATCAACTGCCTACATAAGACTCAGCTTGGCAGACAAATAACGCACAGTGTCGGTGGGGGGGGGGAGGGCCAGCATCATGGTCAGTTTGCATATTCCCGGAGATACTGGTTGAGTTTGGCAAAGCCGACCTAGGGGATTTAGCCACCAAACTGCCACAGCAATGAATGAGCATTGCACAGCTAAATCCACCGGTGGGCTTTGAAAATCTCAGTAATGGCCCTAAACATTGGTTATGTAGCCCAGATTCCTTTGGTCTTAGGCCAAGATTGTGACTTGCCAGATGCCTGCACAAAGCAGTGACACCCCCATTTAAACCCTCGTGGGGGCTCAGGAGTGCCGCCAGCTTTTCTGCCGCCCTAGGTGGCGGAAGGTCCCGCCCCGAAATGCTGCCCCCCACAGAGGCGGTGGAAGGTCCCGCCACCGAAATACTGCCGCGGTCGCCGCCCCCCAAATTGTAGGGCCCTAGGCGACCGCCTAAGTTGCCTAATGGGTTGTGCTGGCCCTGTGTGGGCTACCTGAACCCGGCAATCAGATCAGACAGGAGTAAGTGGGACTACACGACTGCTTACTTCCACCCCAGAGTAGATGATCTGGGAGGGGCAGAACCTCTGGTCAGCACAGGTGAGCCAACCATGAGCATAGGTTGGTTCTGATATAGATCCACAGCAAACTGCTACTCTCCCAGAGCAAGGAGGAGTGGGGAGAGAATTGCGGGTGTCGCTAGCAGAGCTGATCATTTTCATCTGAAACAGCTTTTAAAAAATGTTGAAAGGTTCCATAAGAAATTTCCATTTTTTTACTAAATTGCAGGGGTAGAAAAACATCAGCTAAAAATTTTTTGGACAGAAACAAAACGTTTTTTCTTTTCATTTATGTTTTTCACAAGAACAAAACACACCCAACCACCCCTGGTGTCTAGTCACAGCGCCACCCAGAGCGCAGCGTATGCACTGGGCTGTATCTAATGGCACAATCCAGTCTTTTCATCCTCTGTATTTTGCATGGTATAAGGAACAAGGAGCATGGAGGCCAGAGTCATAAAGTGAAAAATGGTGGGACTAGGGTAGTGATTTCTTTATTTATCTCCCTTCCATAGTAACAGGCACACATCCCCATACGTGGCAACAATGTAAGCTAGTTTTACTACTCAATAAAATATTTGAAACAAAATAAATGGTTTTATCCTACGTTATATCTCCTCAAATAATAATGTACCGACTTAAAAAGAAAACCAACCAACATTCATATTCTAGCCCTGAATTTTATTTTCAGTCCCACAGGATAGCAAACCAGGCATTCCAATTTTGAATTCGAATACAGTAACTATAGTTCTCGGAGGGTTTGAACAAATGCCAGCAAAACAAACCCCAAATCAAATTTATTAGCTGGTGGAGATCTCTAACAATTTTACACAGTGACTTGATAAAGCCATGTGGGGATTCCTTTCAACATTAAGTGATTTAGAGCCCCTCCCGAAACTTCATTGTCTGTTATGATATATAAAGAGTTTCTCAATATCAAGTCATGTTACAACGGCAGCAATTTGGTTGTTTGCTATTTTCAGTGTAAATGTTTTGCTTTAATCTGGAAAGCTTCTCAGTCCCGCCGATATCTAGAGTCCTGCAGAGAACTATAAAGGGACAAAGTGAAAATTAACTAAGTCTTGTAGCCTATGGTTTTAAAGAGCTATCTAACGTTCGATTGCAAGCTCGAGACAATCTCTGGGAATCTGGGTACATTTGCAGAAAAAGAAACAGATCTGCCTCCCCGTTATGATTAGTTGTCAAATGCCAGCAATAGGTTCAGCACTATCCAGGTCTGTCGCATCTTACATGCATTTAACATGCGCAATTTCAGCTTTACGCGGTCGGCAAAAACAAACAAAAAAAGAGAAAAATAACAATTTTAATACTGTACCTGTAGTGCGGGCAATTCCGCCTGCCATTCCACTCAATGTAATTTTGACTGTACGCGATTTTCGCTTTATGCGCTGACTGCGGAATGTAACCCCAGCATAAGATGTGACAGACCTGTACAAAGCACAAAACTCTTAAAGAGAGACCCTGCCCCACCTGTGGATGTGGGCCAATGCCCAATAAATCAATCAGAGTCTTTCTGTTGCTATTCATCAGGTGTCGGATCAAGCCCCGTTTGTATCACGATGGTTTATGTTCCATCTTAATTGAAAAAACTGTTAATTTACAGTCAATGTGTTTGTATCTCCATATATTCAAGAATAATATGATTTGGAATTTTTTTCTAAATTTGTCTCCTTTGTTAAAATAATTGGGAGGAGCAGCCCTGTTTCACGTTACAGGTAAGGATTAACATTTCAAGAAAGAAGATCGGAAATTTTGCATCTCCCCTACTTGAGAAGGATGGTCCTGTGGGTAGAACGCTACCCTGAGACTTGGTAGGCCTGGCATCAAGTCCCTACTCTATCACAGATTTCCTGGGTGACCTTTGATGTGGTCTCTCCGTTTCTCAGTTCTCCATCTGTAAAATGGAGATAACATCACTTCCCTAATCACAGGGGTGCTGTATGGGTAAATATGTTAAAGATTGTGAGATGCTCAGACACTGTGGTGATGGGGGCCTAAAAACATGTCATTACTGCACCCACTAACCCCTTTTTTGTCCTATGACTGCAGAGGTGTTAACGGGCCACTTCTCCTTGAAAGTTTAGCATAAGGAGTTAACCCAGGGGTTCTCAAACTGGGGGTCGGGACCCCTCAGGGGGTCACAAGGTTATTACATGAGGGGACTGCTAGCTGACAGCCTCCACCCCAAACCCCGCTTTGCCTCCAGCATTTATAATGGTGTTAAATATATAAAAAAGTGTTTTTAGTGTATAAGGGGGGGTCGCACTCAGAGGCTTGTTGTATGAAAGGGGTCACCAGTACAAAAGCCTGAGAAGCCCTGAGTTAACACCTTCTGAGACCAATCTGTCCCACGTGGTATTTACCTGCGACGCTCTGAGTACCTTTCCCAGAGAAGAGCTCCCTGTAGCTTGAAAGCTTGTCCCTTTCACCAACAGAAGTCGGTCCAATAAAATATATTACTTCATCCACCTTGTCTCTGTAAAGGCGTATCTACACTTGCCATTTAAAGCACAAAAAGTTCCTTTTTTGCGCAAAAACGGCAGGAGTGTCTACACTTGCCAATGACTTTTTGCAGTGAAACTCAGAAGAAACCACCTCCACGAGAGGCGTACAGTTCTTACTGCTGATCCTTTTGCAGTGATGTGCAAGTGAAGACATGTTCTTCCTGTTTACAGAGCTTTTAGCCTCCGGAGGATATCCCACAGTGCCTAGGGTGACCACGCTGGCCAGCAGCTCTGCTGCTCTGACACCAGATAAACAGATGTCCACTCCTCCCCCTGTAAAGCCTGGGGAACTTTGAAACTCCCTTTCCTGTTTTGTTTGCAAGTGCTCACTCATCTGGCCAAGTGACCATGGCTGCTCCACAGAGCAAATGATCCCCTGCTTGGACCCTGCACTCACCCTCCCCCCCTTCCCACAAGACCTATCGTCAAAATGGAGAGAGCTGCACTGTGGGATAGCTGCCCTCAGTGTGCTGTTCTCATTGGCGATGGAAGTGCTGCAAATGTGAACACTCTTTGACGCCCGTGGAAGTAAGTGAGGACACAAACCGGTGCTTTTCTTTCACCAGTTCCCCATCACCGGTGAAACTGACAGCGCAAAAACTCTCCAAGTGTAGACATAGCCTAAGAACGTAAGAATGGCCCTTCTGGGTCAGAGCAATGGTCGATCTAGCCCTGTATCCTGTCTCCGACAGTGGCCAGTACCAGACCTTCAGGGGAGTATACAGAACAGGGCAGCTGAAGTGATTAACTCCATCTTTCTTTCCCAACTTCTGGCAGTCAGAGGGTTAGGGTTGCCCTAAGTGTGTGGTTGCATCACCGACCATCTTGCTTATAACCATTGATAGATCTACCTTCCATGAACTTATCTAGTTCTTTTTTTAAACCCAGTTCTACTTTTGGCCATCACTACATCCTATGGCAAGGAGTTCCACGGGTTAATTGTGCACTGTGTGAAAAAGTACTTCCTCTTGTTTGTATTCAAGAAGCTGCTTATTAATCTCATCAGGTGACTCCTGGTTTTTATTTTGTGGGAAAGGCTACCTAAGACAGATAGTTTTATCTTCAAACAATGCTAACAAAACTGTAAAGCTATTAAAAATGGAAACAATTTAAAAACCAGGGATGTTCTAAATATGTACTAGGAATATGACAACTAATCTGTGATCGCTGTACTAATACCTACAGCATGTGCATATTCCTATGACTTTAGAAAAGCAGAATAGCAAACATTTAAATGGCAATCAGCACAAGGCAGTGGCCATTTAACTTAGGGTATGTCTACACTGGCAGAGTTACAGTGTCGGCAGTTACAACACCGCTCAGAGAGCGCTGAAGGGAAACCGCTGTTGCGTGTTCACACTGTCAGCTACCTGTGCAATAGTATGATCACACTTCCAGTGCTATTCGGAGCAGTGCACTTTGGGCAGCTATCCCACAGAGCATCTCTTCCTCTTCTGCCGTAAGAGTTGGGGGAAGGCGGAAGGGATCATGGGGTATCCTGGGTCCTGTCCCAATGCCCCGTGATGCATTGCTTCGCATCCCAGCAATCCCTGTGCTTCCGTCCGCATTTGGCACCATCTGTCAATGGTTTGTGTACTCCGCGCTCTGCCTCTTTGGCTTTGCACAAATGGGTTTCCCTAACTGCAGAGGGGCAATAGATGGCATGCATATTCCGATTCTGGCACCAGACGACCTAGCCACCGAGTACTTTAATCGGAAGGGGTATTTCTCAATGGTTCTCCAGGCGCTTGTGGATCACCGTGGGTGTTTCACAGACATTAATGCAGGCTGGTCTGAAAAGGCGCATGATGCACGCATCTTTCGTAACACTGGCCTCTTCAGGAAGCTGCAAGCGGGAACTTTCTTCCCGGACCAGAAGATCACCATAGGGGAAGTTGAAATACCCATTGTGATCCTGGGAGACCCCGCCTACCCCTTAATACCGTGGTTTATGAAGCCATACACGGGGCACCTTGACAGCAGCAAGGAGCAGTTCAACAACAGGCTGAGCAAGTGCAGAATGACTGTTGAGTGTGCTTTTGGCCATTTAAAGGTCCGCTGGCGCTGCCTATATGGGAAGCTAGACCTGGCCAATGATAATATTTCTATGCTTATAGCCGCATGCTGTGTGCTCCATAATATTTATGAGGGGAAGGGTGAAAGCTTCACTCAGGTCTGAACCACTGAGGCTCAGTGCCTGTAGGCTGAATTTGAACAGCCAGAGACCAGGGTTATTAGATTTCAGAGTAGCAGCCGTGTTAGTCTGTATCCGCAAAAAGAACAGGAGTACTTGTGGCACCTTAGAGACTAACAAATTTATTAGAGCATAAGCTTTCGTGGACTACAGCCCACTTCTTCGGATGCATATAGAATGGAACATATATTGAGGAGATATATATACGAGGGCACAGCACAGAGCCATAAGGATTGGGGATGCCTTGAGGCAGCAATTTGAAGCTGAAAGCCATTAACATTTGTTGCTATGCTCGGGAGTGCAGTACTTGTAATGCTAGGAGGTGATTGTGATTGGTGTAGACGATGCAATATGAAGGTTTAAGATAATTGTCTGTTGCTTTGCAAGGCTCTGTTTGCTTTCAATTAATAGAATAAAGATTGCTTCCAAACCAACACAATTCTTTTATTAAAAAACAATAACCAGAGGAGAGAGACAAACAAAAAAACACATCAGGACTGAGGGGAATCGGGGAAGGGAAGGTCTCAGGAGGAGGTGGAGTCCCAGGACGGTTAAAGATTTGTTTATGTCCAGGGCTCCAAGCTTCTCCTTTGGAGTACGGTGCAACGGGTACTGTACTTCAGCAGGGCTAAACTGCAGAGGGACGGGTGTTGAGTGCAGTGGGCACTGGGAGTCCGCAGTGCTGGACTGTAACGGGGGAGGAGTGGAATGCAGCAGGTATAGACTGGAGCCAGGAGATTGATAAGAGTGTGTTGGCGGTGTCAGGGGGGCGCATGGGACAGAGCTTTGCAACAGAGGCTGCAGGGGAGGATGGGCATGGAGCTGCTCGGTTTGCAGAGCTAGTATCGCCTGAAGTCTGTCTGCTTGGCGCTCCATAACCTTTAAGAGCTGCTCCGTGGCTTCATTCTGGTGTGCCGCATTCTCCTTTCGGTCCCTCTTCTTGCTGTTCCGCCACTCCTTCAATTCCTGTTTCTCGGCGGCAGAGTGCATCATAACGTCACGCAGAAAGTCCTCCTTAGTTCTTCGTGGCCGCTTTCTAATTCTGCGCAGCCATTCAGCTGGTGATAAAGTGGGAGACTGGGCTCCCAAGGTCATCTCTGTGAAGCCAAAATGCAACATTTTACAGAAGCAGTATTGTTTGCAACACACACTGATTCAGGGATTTAAAACACAGCCAGTACTCTCACACCTGTCGCTAACTGGCTGACCCCAGGCAAGCACACATGAGCCACAAGGCCCCCAACATGGTGAGTAGCCACAGGGGCAGGGGAAATCAGTGTTCCAGGACTCTTGGGGAGAACCAGTACTGTAGGGGGAGGCTGATAATCATTCCTGTCCCCACACTTTCCACCGGCAGTGTTCATTATGGAAGATCTCTCGCTGCTGAGGGTGAGCAGGGAATTAAGGGAGGGTCTTCTCCAAGCCTGCGGCTTCCGCCTTGGCCCCTATGCAGCTCGCCTGTGTGCAGCAATGGTCGTCCCCTCGTGATGGCAAAGTGGTGCGGGAAAGTTACCCTTAATGGGACAAGAAACCAAGCTGCTCTGCCAAAGAACCCGCAGCAGCGGTTTGCCCAGTATCTCCATGAGGGTTTCCTGGAGATCTCTGAGGCAGATTCCCGTGAAGTGAGGGAGTCCATCAACAGCCGGTTCCGTTGCTCAGACTAGGCATGTGGTGGGAGACAAGCCTGCTTTCTGCAACCCTCCTGCCCCCAACACCTCACTTCAGTGATTCCCAAAATCAATCCACTTACCAGGGGCCTCCTCTCCTTTTTGCGCTTTGCCAAGATCTGACAGTTGTGACTGGCTAGCCTCCTCTGGGGTAGAAAATCGCTCCTGGCTGCATGCATCTCTGACCTCCGAATCATCCTCTGCCTCTGGGTCCCCCTCCCCTTCCCACTCCCCCTCCACATCCTCCTCCAAGATTTCCTCCTTCTGGCTCGGTCCACTCTTGACTGGCACGCGAGCCACCCAAGTATCCACAGTGGCCTTTGCAGTGGAGATGTGGTCGCCACCGAGTATCGTGTCCAGCTCTTTGTAAAACCGGCAGCTCATGGGCGCTGCACCAGAGCGGTGGTTTGCCTACCGTGCCTTGTGGTAGGCGTTCCGCAGCTCCTTCACTTTGACCCTGCACTGCAGTGTGTCCTGTTCGTGGCCCCTTTCTGTCATGCCTCGTGAAATCTGTCTGTAGGTATCATAATTCCTACAGCTGGAGCGCAGCTGGGACTGGACAGCCTCCTCTCCCCAAATGCTGATGAGGTCCAGCAGCTCAGCATTGCTCCAAGCGGGGGATCGCCTGGTGCATGGAGCAGGCCTGGCCACCTGGAAAGATGCGCTGAGACCACTGCATGCGTCACCAAGCGAACAGTAAAGGGACTTTCAAAATTCCAAAGGAATGTACGGGGTGAGGCTGACGGTTGGTCACCTGAGGACAGGGCGATAGAGTTCAAACCGATGACCAAAGAGGCGAGAACAGGCATTGTGGGACACCTCCCGGAGGCCAATCGCAGGGCTGTAGTTGACCAGGGTGTCTATATTGGCACCACGGCACTGTACCCCCGGCACAGAAAACTGTACGCCTCTCATCGGGGTGGGTTTTTTACAGCGCAGCAACTGCGCAGGCTCTGCGCACTAAGTGGCTTGGCTGTGTGTACACCTTGGGAGTTACAATGCAGAGAGCTGCTTTCCTGCGCAGAAACTTGCCAGTGTAGACAAGGCCTTAGAGAGAGGCACTATTCAAACGTGGATCAAGGCTTCGATAGGATTTATGTATAGCAGTGAACAATGCTTCTGAATCTTCTGAGCAGTGCATCCTGGGACAGTGAAATTTGAATGATACTGTAGACCACAGTCCTCCTGCTCATTGGTCAGCTCCTTCTCCAGCCCGCGCAATTTAGAACAGCCTTGGAACAGCTCTGAGTCATGCAGTCAGACCTAAGGTTGAAGGAAGCATAAAGGTGGCTTAGGGCCAAGTTTGCCTCCCCTTCCCTGAGCTACAGCAAAGCATGAGCTTAATACCCGGCTCCCAGTTGAGCCCGTGGTTTTCAGGTTGAGAAGGGCCAGAAACTTCAAGTTGAAATTGCGTTCACATATTGTAGCTTTCCTGGTTTCTACTTTGCATAGGCTCTAAGTAGTTTTAAGTGTAAGTTAAAAACTAGAATAGAAATGGATGAACCTCACCCTCTCTCTAATTGCCAGATTTGTGTCACACACTTTTAAAGTTTGGTCATTTGCATTTTATTTGATAAAATGTCTTTTTGTAT
Source organism: Malaclemys terrapin pileata (assembly GCF_027887155.1). Classification (NCBI taxonomy): domain Eukaryota; kingdom Metazoa; phylum Chordata; order Testudines; family Emydidae; genus Malaclemys; species Malaclemys terrapin. Next base: position 5,301,874 of record NC_071507.1, read on the forward strand.
TTCATTTAATCAATTGTTGTGCTTTCCTAAGCCCCACAGGATAGCATGGCTTTTGATTGTTCCCTCTCACATCTAAAACATTTCACAAACCTGCAGGATAGAGTTCTTCATTTCAATTAGTGTAGAGCTGATCATTAGCTAACTAATAAGACCAGTTTGCTGTCGCAACTATTTTTTAATTAAATTCAAAATGGAGATTTTTAACCCAGATGGTCAGTGCTGCTACGGATTTGTTTAAATTTGGTATCACAGTAACAAACTACTAATTAGGGTTTGTAAATACATTAATTCCCTCATGGCTTCGTTGTTAGTATTGCATACAGCCAGTTTATTAAACCATCAATTGTGGTTGGCTTTCCGTGGGACTAACACATAATCCATGATCACATCTAGGTACTAACTCATTTTGAAGGGATTCTGAACAAAATCATAAACGATGTCTTCAGTTTAACTCATGCATATTGTTAATACATGTTTGACGTCATATTTAGATAATTTTCTGCCTCTGTTTTATGCAGCTATCCAACAATTGGAGGCATCTATTCTACAGAGGCTGTTTAAGCAAATTTACATAGGCAAATCCTGACTATGCGCTGATGCTCTATTCTTGTGTGAAGTTCAAATAAACGGATGAGGAGGTAGTATGGTCCAGTGGGTAGGGTGCTGGACAAGGACTCGGGAGACCTCCATTCTATTCCTGGCACTGCCACGTGCTGTTCTATGAGTTATGCCAAATCATTTCTTTTCCTGCCTATTTACATTGTCAGCCCTTGGGAGACAGATTCTCATTTACTTTGTGTATACACAGCACCTAGCACAATGGGACCCGGATCTCAGTGGGGGTCTGTAAATGCGACCGTAATACAAACAGAGACTGATAACACATGGGTAACGCCCAGGAGTCTGAGAGGACAGAGCCTGACACTGCTCCCCAATGGATTGAGTAGCCTCCACAGCTGCTACCCAGGGGGACTTGGGCAGGGGGCCCCACTGGCCATGCCCTTGCACACTTTCACACCTGGTCCAATGAAGATTTTTTATGTGGCTGCTCCTGTAGATTCTCGGGGGAGCTGCGGCAAACAGGAGGAGAGTTTGCACCATGCCATGGGGTACGTCTATGCTGCAGCTGGAGATGTAATTTCCAGCTCCAGTAGATGTATAGATGCTAGCTTTGACTAAGGTAGGACATTCAAAATAGAAGTGTAGCTGCAGCAGTGCAGGTGATGGTGTGGGCTAGCCACTCAAGTATAGTCCCATGCAAAATCCTGGGTAAGGACCCGGGGTGGCTACCTGTGCCATGGAGCCCCCCCTCCCCCATCCCCACATTTGCTGCTTGGATTGTACTGAGCATGCTCACATAGACTGAGCATGCTCAGTAACACTGCTGAAGCCGGCTGCCCTCACTCTGTCCTCCCCACTATCAGCAGACACAGGTCATTTCTGAACCCATCCCACAACTATATATAGTCTTGTGGGAAAGGGTTCCCATCCAGCAACTGTGTCCAGCTCCAGAATAGGGAGCAAACCCGTCATCCAAAGAGAATGCTATTCTTTCTACATAGGGTCTTATACCATGCTCATAGCCGTAGTATGCCGCTCCCCCCAAATCTGTCCTGTCTTGGGGAGAACACCTCCCTACCCCCTGTTTGTGCGTGCTCCCCTGAAGAGGAAAAACCCTTTTCCCTACTGTCAAGACAATGTCTACAAGAAGGAGGAGGAGCTCAGGTAGGACTTGAACCCACAACATGCATAGATGATGGGAGTGGTGCACCACAGTGCACCTGTATAAAGCCCATTCCAGGCTGCTGTCTCACTATCCGAGACACCTTAAGCCGGTAAATCAATGCAGCTCCATCGAAGGCAATGGAGATATGCCCATTTATACCAGCTGAGGATCTGGCCCTTCCAAGTTTTAAAACCAAGGAAAAAGGAAAGAATTATATTTGCGTGCGGAATCTTGGTTGGTTACCTATCCCAGCCCAAATTGCTCATCGTATCGAATCCTGGCTTGGGATTCACATACCGTACATTGCAGCTCCCATTTACTTAAGTGCATGTGCATCTCCAAAGACTCACTGAATTTGATTTCAATGAACCACTCATTATAAGAACTGGAAAATATTAATCTGCAATAGACTACTGTTATAATATGCAGGCTGAAAGAACCTTCACTGTAACAGCTCTATTGAGTGCCTATAAAGTAGAGGATAAATGATAGATAACTGTGAATTGCAAGGTTATGTAAACATTGAGGGGGTTCATAAAAATCCTGTTAAACCATAAGATAAAAGCGTGGATGATTTGTCACATCACCAGGACCCAAGAACGCATTAATAAATAGAATAATAGGTAATGAACCATGAAGTACAAGGTTATAGTGTCATTCTGTGGTGGGGAGCCAGTGACAATATAAACAATGAGGAATAAAAGAGCTTTGTTGGTTTGTCACTAGATCCTTGTATTACATCTTTTTATACCTATTTTTAATGAATGCCTTGTCACCTCCCAGGCAGTCTTCTCCCAGATCCCCCATTTCCCCCGCTATTCGTCTGAAATGCCCATGCTGATGCTCTCCTTCTTCCTCTCTTAAGCTTGGGACTTCAAGACCTTTTCCCCTACGGCGAGCGCAGAAGTCAACTTTTCCTTTCATATTTCCAAAGCGTCACTGGGATGCTGGCGAGGTGGGGCAGAGTTTTTTTGTATTACAGGAGTGCCTACAGGTCCTGCTGCGCCTTTTGCTCTTTAAACAACAGACACGTGAAGAAACCACACACAAGTTGGGTCCCAAATAACCAAGTTTACTGATGATACACAAACTTGCAAAGCCTACTTATGCAGGCGCCAACTTTCTTCTTTGTGGGTGGGTGCTCGTTGACGAGGCCTCCCCCAACTCCGCCCCTTCCCCCAAGGCTCCGACCCTTCCCTGCCTTTTCCCACCCCTCCCCCCAGCGCTTCCCACCCGCTGCCGATCAGGTGATCAGCAGGTGGATGGTGGGCACTGAGCACCCACTATTTTTTTTTTGTGGTGCTCCAGCCCCGGAGCACCTATGGAGTTAGCATCTATGCCTACTTACACACATATACTGCTGCTGTGACTGGCTTCTGGCGGCTTCTAAAACATAAAACGGGGAGCAAAACCAGAGGGCTCACAAGTATTCCTATACACAACAGGCCCCAACCGAGGCTATGTTTTCACAGTAAAAAAAAAAAAAAGAAAAGGTGTGTTTTTTCCTCAAGATAATTACCGTGATGTACAATCTGAGTGGAGCCAGAGCACGGTAGTTTTTACTTCAACGTAGATAGTCACGGTAAACCCCCAAAGGGAATGGAGAGGGCAGTGTTAACCTCTAGGTTGAGGTCAAAACTAGCCATGCCTTTCCTCCATTAGCATTTTCCATTCAGATCGCTATCCTGATGTAAAAACAGAACTACATTTTGCAGAGAAAATAGCCTGGGATCAGGGCTTCATTGTGCTAGGCACTGTGCAAAGACATACACTGACAAAGGAAGCATTATTAGCTTAATTTTACAGATGGGGAACTGAGGCACAGAGACAGCAAGGGCCAGATCCTCAAAGTTATTTAGGCTCCTAACACCTATTGGTTTCAATGAAAATTAGGATCCTAAATACCATTGAGGACCTGAGCCTAAGTGACTTGCCCAAGGTAACACAGGAGGTTTGTAGCAGAGGCAGGCATCCTAATTTCCTGAGTTCCAGACAACCACATTGACTAAGACCATTCTGCCTTGCTAAAAAGGTTATGATTGCTATCACTGTTTTTACTAAAGTGATGAGTTGTAAGTAGTCTCGGGAAACCGTGAACGACTGTTCATTTATTCTTACATAAAAAAGGAAGGAGCAGAAATCTGTAATTTGTAATACTTCCTCCCCCACCACTCAGCCTAGGCCAGGAGAGCCGACCACCTGAATTCACGTGCAAAACGTCGGAGCTGTCTTCTCCCCAGAGGCCTGCAAGCTGTTCCCTGCCTCTAGCAGCATTAACATCCAAACAGGCTGCTCTGCAAAATTTAACACGGATAATGGAACAATTCTATCTCCCCTTTTGCTGCATGTCAGAGCTAAGTATCCAAGAAGGGCTTGGATAATTCCCTTCTCTGATTTTCAGGCCAGCTAGCCACAGCCTTCCTTTACATAGCAGACCCGTCTTTCATATGGCCCCAGTGTCTAAACAAGCTCCTGACCAGTCACTTTGGTGGCCGAGGGCAGCACTCCTCTGTCTCGACTCTCACTTCAGGCGGTGAGGAGAGTTGTGCTGAACAGCCTCTGGAGGTAAGTGGAAATCAGCTAACTTTGGCACTCTTTGTCCCCTTTTCAACATCTAGCTTTGATTGAAATCCTTGGGCACTCAAGTGGTTGTTGACTTAATGGAGTAATGAGATATGCCCTTAAGTGAGGCTATTTCAGTGCCCATTCATCTTCTCCTAGAGCAGGAGATACAAGGGGAAAGTGTTTCTCCTCTAATCCTTGTTGGTTGTAATGGCTCAGCAGAACACAGGCTTGGGCCCAGCGAGGTATTCCAGAGGGTACACAGTATGTAGGCATTATCTCCACCCTGAGCTAACTCCAAAAGGGTCCAGAGCAAACCTACCTTAGACCGATCAGCAATCTGTTCTATTCATGTTCTCTTACTACACCCATCACCATGGTATCTAAACTCTTAAGAAAACCTTGGCCTGTCTTGCTGATGATAGTCAGACCCTAGTCTGATGTACCCAGCATATAACTTTTTCTTTTCGCAAAGGTCTTGGCATCATGAAGCAAGCAGTTAGAAGAATTGTCCTGGGATACCCCTGTGGGTGCAGCGGTACAGTATGGGTGTCCTGGACACACAATATACCACTCTTTGCTTTGCATGTTGTATCCTCTTAAGAAAGGACCTTGGTAAGATCATCAGGCAATTAAATTACTTTAAAAAGGCTTATCTCAGAAGAGCGAACCTCACTATTAGTCACCACAGCTATTCCCCCAGATATCACTATCCATATGGAATGGCCCTTAAAAAACATTTCCTCAGAGTCCAAATAAATTACTCCCAATCCCTCCCGATAAAGAAGGGTTTAAGAATAAATATTGTCTAGGATGTACAGCAGGGTTCTTGTACTCAGGACTCCTGGATTTTTGTTCCCTAGGGGTTTTGGTCACTGACTGTCTATAACCTGAGGCAAAACACTGAACATCAATTTGGCTCGGTTTACTCCCCAATGAAATGGGTATAATAAATTATAGTACTTAGTGATTTCACAGGGGTGTGGTGAGGGTTTAATTAATTGAAGCATGTGTGCTGATGAAGAATGCCATCCACGGGTAAAAGATTGAGCGCAGCGACAACACTCTCAGTGTGTGCTTTGGGGTGCATGGCACCCCAAAGGGGGCAGAGAGGGCTGGGAGGCAGTGGAGCCATAGTTCTGTTCTCCCCACCCCACGCCACCCAGCAGATCACACTGGCCACAACTGAGGGCGCAGGCCTAAAGGACAGGCAACATGCACAGTTTAGCTGCATACTTGGATGTTCAGGGAGGGACTGCACCTCTGGCAGACACAATCCTTCTCTGAGCTCCCCTTGGAGTCATATGGCTCCACGCTGCCCCCTGCTGGGGACATTTTGCCCCCCACCTTTATTTATTTATTTATTTATTTTTGGGCCATACCATCCTGTATTCTCTCATTCCACACGCATAGCTGCCAAAAGGCACAGGCAGACAGAAAGGCATAGGTGAGGATTCTTCAGGGGAGGAATTTAATGAGACAGCTTTATCAAAAGGAAAGATATTACATTGCCTTAGGTAGATGTGCCCTGCTTTGCTGGTTCTCTACAAAGAGTTGAATCAATGCTTAAATCACATTTTCTCTTGCTTCCAGGGTCAGCTCCATTTTTTTTTAATATGGCAGAAAAATCTTTTTTTTCTGCTGAAAATTTTGTCCCAGATGGTAGGAAACCAAGGGAAGTGGTGCTGGAAGGGGACAGCATCCTCTGGGATCTGAACGAGTGTGTTCACTCAGAATTTTATAAATAGAAACAAATTCCATCTTAAAGTCAATGCCTGTTCTGAAAATTGACTTGTAAAAATGGGATTCTATATTTATTGTCTCTCATGATTAGCTCAACTGACAATTAAAAAACATTTTTCTAATTGCCAGTGCTGCAAATTCAACCTGGGATCTGAGAGTCAAGCTGGGTTCTTTCTAGCCCACGGATCATCAGGAGTAATAAAGATTCTACAGGCCAGTTTCTGCTCTCAGTTACATCTGTCCAGATCCATTGTATTCAGATACTGTCCTTATATTATTTGTATTGATTTTAACCCTTGTCCCTTTTTTTCCTATCCCTTCAGTTGTCTGTTCCATTCAGATGCTTTTCTTGTCTGATTTAGGTTGTAAGCTCTACAATCTAAATTAGACAAGCATGGAACGGCAAATGCATGGCACCTTCTAAATGTATAAGTCAAATCTTTCTCCTCCTCCTTCCCCTTGCCTCAGAGAAATTGTGGGGCAGAGACACACATTGACAGCAAAATTAATAACAGCCCTGCAGTGCCAGGCATTGCAGTACCACTCACTTGACTATGCCTGTAAGCCCCTGGGGGCAGGAGCTGTCTTTTTGTTCTTTGTACAGAGCCTAGCACAATGCAGTCCTTGTCCGTGACTAGGGTTCCTATGCATTGTGGTAATACAAATAATAATAGTAATCAGGGTTTCATCTACTGCCTTTCTCCACCAATCTCTGTAACTTGACAAAGTTTGCAGGTTGTAGCCCTGATCCAGCAAAGTACTAAAGCAGGCATATGTCTTTAGGCACATGCCTAAGTCTCATTGACTTCAAGATAATAATTCTAAGCTCTTATACAGGGCTTTTCATCCACAGATCTCAAAACACTTCACAAAGGAGGTCAGCATCATTCTCCCCATTTTATAGCTGTCGAAACTACGGCACAGCAAGATCAAGTGACTTATGCAAGGTTACCTGACCGGCCAAGGGCCAAAGCCAAGAATAAAACCCAGATCTCTTTACTCCCAGCCTAGTGCTCTCACCACTGTGCCAGACAGCATAAGTTTAAGTAAGCTGCTGAATTGGGGCCTATGCGTCTCTGAGACTGGACACAGTTTCTTCTCATAGCAGTGCTCAGTGTCCTAGTTCTGTAATCAGAGGATAGCCTCTCCATCAAGGGAGGCTAGGCATTGGAAACTGCCTTCCAGATGTCCACTTGGACGCTCTTCCACCACATGAGGTATTGCTTGAAATGCTAACCCACAGTCATAGCAAGGAGAAGCCAATCCAGTGTACAACTGTGGCAACTCTGGACGTACCAGAAAGTAACCTGTTGAGCCTGGACACAGGTGGGAGAGAGATTGTGTGGGGGTCTTCCCCCAGCTGAACACACATTGATATTGTCCACCTCCTCCATTAGCAGCTTCTGCAGAGAGCTGTAGATAGTGCAGCTGTCCTCCAACCGCCTTCTTCTCAGGGATACCTGCAGGATGTTGAGCACCGTCCCGTGGTAACAGAGGGTCTTTCTATTTTTCCATAAATCTGAGATACAAAATCCAGCCCTGGATAACCCCCCAAAAAGTCCAGAAGCCCCATTAAAACATTCCACTTCCAAAGTCAGGCCCATGACAATACCAGACAAAGTCAAACTTTTGTGAATTGACACGATGCAGCTCAGCTAATTATATTTTAAATTCCACTTGTTATGCACAGTACGTCAATAAATTCTAAGCCACGCAGATGCTCTAATTTTTAAAACCATTAAGTTCTATGTATGGCACACCAGGGGGAGGGGTTGTCTAGGGTGCACATAAGGCACTCCTTGAGATATGAAACATTTCCTCTTGTGCATCTGGGTCATCCTCACACGGCCCCTCTCAGAAGGGATATTTTATGAAGCTGATAAATAAGAATTTATATAAATACACATGCAGAACACAAACACACACTACACATACGGAGAGAATAAATAATAAGTAACTGTGAATTAAATATGTTGAAGGATTTTGTTAGCATTATAATAAACCATCAGAGCACCGTCGGAGTAGCCTGGGATGTCGCCTGAACCATGAAAGGTATTTACGTCCTTTTATGAAACGGCTGTTGGCTGTGGGGGCTGGAGGGCTCAGGGCACTGATAACAGAAACTGGAGCCTTTCAGCTCTAGCTCAGTGCTCTGAATCCAATCCAAGCTGGCTGATAGTTATTGCTGTTACTTGGCTGGAAAGTGGTATATGTATAATGAACTGGTGAGGCACTATGCATGTGAAAACTGGCCCAGTGGCTAGGGTACTAGCCTAGGACATAGGAGACTAGGGTTCTGTTCCCTGCTCTTCTACAGATTTACTCTGAGGTTGGATGAATTATCACGGAGTTACCCAGCTGTAAAGTAGCAACATCTTCTGACCACACAGGGGTGCCGTGAGGCTAAATATATTAAGATTGGGAGGTGCTCAGCTACTCAGAGCCCTGCGCGGATACAAAATTTGGATCCACATCCATCTGCGGTCCGCAGATTTGCAGGGCTCTACTGATATGATGGCAACAGGGGGCTGCCCTAAGTACCCTATACATAGCGGTAGTTCCTATTGAATAGACACTGCCATCTTTACTGGAAGTCTCAGCAGAGGCCAGGAACCAAAGGGGCCTGGAGGCCGAGCTGGCTCCTGACGCATTGGCAAGGGGGTAGGTTCACCTTCCCCAAGGGATCCGGCGGAGTTGTATCCTCCTGGAGGCGCAGCAGGAGAGGTTGTTCACGTGCCATCAGAAACACCCGGGATGAGATTTTTCAAAAGACCGACGTTGCTCCCGTTGGCTTTAGCGGGAGTTGTACCACTGACTTCAATGGGAGCAGCGTTAGGTCCAGGAACTGCGCACTTTGGAATATCCCACTCGTAGGGCTCCGCCATGCGTCTGACCTCAGGATGGGGCAGCCTTCCCCAACTGTGTCCAGGCCACCCTGCCAGCTGGGGAAGGACGAGTGGCCTCCACCCCTCCTCAAGGGCATAATCCAAAGCACGTTAAAGTCAGTGTGAAGACTCTCATTGACTCCAATGGACTTTGCCTGAGGCCCCAACACCTTTGAAGCAATGTGCGACCCCCATGGATGCCTGGTGGGAGCAGCCCCTGGTCTCCCCTGACCTCAAGCACTGCAGCCACCCCTGAGGAAGCCTTGTGTTTCCCTCCTCCCCCCATGTCTACACATGCACAGGGGTCAGCAATGATCTGGCCAATAGGGAAATAGAGTTGCTCCAAGGTGTTTGCAATGGAACTAAAGCAAGGGAAATGGAAGGCAAGGCACAGGAGAAGAGCTCAGGAGAGGGACGGCATGGAGGTTAGCAACGGTGAGAAGGCAGGAGAGATTGCTGCTGCTTAGCGTATGCGCCACGTGTCTCAGGTGGCACGTGACCAGGATTCATCACCAAATTTGGTTCGCTGGTTGGATCGAGAAATGGATTTGAAGGGAGTGGGGCAGGGGCAGAGAACGGGCCCAGTGAATGAGGGGAAGGAGAATGATCCAGGTGACAGAAGGCAGCAGGGTACAAGGCCCAGAGCCAAGAGCGAAGAAGGTAGGGTTACCATACGTCCGGATTTTCCCGGACATGTCCGGCTTTTGGGGGCTCAAATCCCCGTCCGGGGGGAAATCCCCAAAAGCCGGGCATGTCCGGGAAAATCGGGAGGGCTGGGTGGTGCTCGGCCGGGGCCGGCGGTGCGGGGCCGGTGCGGGGCCGGGGGCATGGTGCCGGGCCGGGAACTAGGGGCGCAGTGCCGGGCGCGGGGCCGGACGGGGAGCCAGGGGCGCGGTGCCGGGCCGGGCCCTGGGCTGGGAGCCGGGGAGCCGGGCCGGCGGGGAGCCGGGGAGCCGGGCCGGCGGGGAGCCGGGCCGGCGGGCCCGCGGGGAGCCGGGCCCGCGGGGAGCCGGGCCGGCGGGCCCGCGGGGAGCCGGGCCGGCGGGGAGCCGGGCCGGCGGGCCCGCGGAGAGCCGGGCCGGCGGGGAGCCGGGCCGGCGGGCCGGCGGGGAGCCGGGCCGGCGGGGAGCCGGGCCGGCGGGCCGGCGGGGAGCCGGGCCCGCGGGGAGCCGGGCCGGCGGGCCCGCGGGGAGCCGGTCAGCCAGGCCGGCGGGCCCGCGGGGAGCCCGGGGGTGCGCCGGGCCCGCGGGGAGCCCGGGGGTGCGCCGGGCCGCCGGGGGCCGGCAGTGCTGGGCGGGCCGGGGGTGGTCGGCCGGGGCCGGCACCCCAGGGCCCGAGCCGACCCAGGCTGGAGCCGCCGGGGGGCCAGCCTGGGCCGCGCCTCCTCCCCCCCACACCCCCTTACCTGCTTCAGGCTTCCCGCGAATCAAATGTTCGCGGGAAGCAGGGGAGGGGGCGGAGACTTTGGGGAGGGGGCGGGGTTGGGGCGGGGGTATGGGCGGGGTTGGGGGCGGGGCCGGGGGCCGTGGAGTGTCCTCCATTTGGAGGCACAGAATATGGTAACCCTAGAAGAAGGGAAACTGAGGGAGGAATACGGTGAAATAATGAGATGGTGCATTTGGGCAGAAGATGGAATACAGGAAAACAGGAAGAAATGCACTTGGGAGGAAGATTAGGAAGGGCCTGTAGGTGAGCACATGGAGGTTGAATTTGATGCAGTAACAGATGGGAAGCCAACAGAGGAACTCACAGAGCTGAGGAGAAGGTGGCGAGGAAGATGACTTGAGCAGGATATTTTTGACAGGCTGCAGAGGTGAGAGGCAGGGGAGGGGCATGACAGTTACAGTGAGGACAGAGTTTTAGCAGTGGGGAGAATTTAGTTGGGATTTCTCAATCAGCTAATTAATTCACCACAGAGTTACCCCCATGGTGGTGGGGAAAATGTAAATAATTGCCAAGAGGGCAAAGAGAATCTTGCCGAAATCAGCCAGTTTCTAAGCAAGCCATGGGCCCCCCTCCCCGGCACCTCATCGTTGAACCTTTCAAATTGCCCAAGTCTTCTAACATACACATGCATAAACATTATAGCAGTGTCCAAAAAGACATGATGAACAAATGGGGTCATTGGCTTTCCTTCCTCCATGATCCATACAGGGCTGAGCCCGCCATAAACCATCAACAAATAACCAGTTCATACTAACAGTAATGTATTTATTATATACCGGTTAGACATACGCTTATTAATTCTTGTCCTAGTCCCAGTCCCAGTTTTAGCTCTGCCAAGCCCTTAGTAATCTCAGACAAGCAAGGAAGGGTTAGGTTTGAAAGATGCAGGTCATATATATCTAGCTAGGCACTCGTCTTTCTTTATAAATCAGGTGTAAATAGCAAATTAAATTTTCCATTGTAAATTATTTACCCATTGTGTAGCAGAAAGGAAACAACAGTCTTTCTGGCCTAGCCTTATTTCACGATCAGCATGAAAAGGCACAAGATGTGTAAGCAACTCCAAGCCCTTAAGCTCTAGTCAACCCAAGGAGCATATATGAAAAAGTTTGCTTGACTTCTGTGAAAATACAGGCTGCAAAGAGGCTGTTACTATAATCCTATCCAACCTAAAAATGTAATTTTCTCACTTTGAAGGTTGGTTAGAGATGCTATTCAAGTTGAAACCCCCACCCCAAGCCAGATCTTTAGCTAAAGGTAGTTTCTAGCCTGGAAGTCAAAACATTATTTTTATTGTAGTGACTCAAATGGAATCATAGGCATGTGCTAAAAGGTGCCCCAATCAAAGCTTTCCTGTGGCTTTGCAATATCTTGCACCAGCCACACAAGTCTTAAAAGGACAGAGCCGTAAAATTTGTTTGAATCAAACACACAAACTCAGAGACCTGACAGTCTAACCAGCTCCAGTAAGAGTCCCAAGACATAACCTACTGTGCCTTACAGATTATTTTTTTCAATGACCTTCCTCCCTACCCTTAGCTGCCCCCTCCCCCGCCAACATGAACTCTGAAACCAGGGGTGCAAAAGTGTCAACATTTCAGCTCTTCTGCTGGGTCATCAGTGTTGCCACCTCTCATTATTTTATCCTAAATTTTGCAATATTTGATATTTTTCTTAAATCTCCAGCTCTTGGAGTCCTGTGATGAGGTAAGAAGAGAATCCCTGCTTTCACTAAAGAATGTAAATTTCTAGTCCTTGTGACTGTGAAGAAAATCTTGCTAACATGACCCAAATGCTTGCTAAAGGCTCAAAAGCCAGAAGACAAAGAAAAAGAACCCCAATTTTTTTTAAATTGCATTTTTCATGGTCTGACTCATGCTTTTTGAATGCTCAAGATTGACATGATTCAAAAAGTGATCTCTGGCTCTTCCTGCCTGCCCCACTATTGCCACCAGGAAGGCTACAGATATTTACAAGTTTCACAGTACATTGGTGGTTTACAAAATTTTGCCAAGCAGGGACAGAGGTGAATGATAGACCATGATCCCAATAAGCCAGTAGCCTAAAGTAGCAAGTCTCCCACCTGAGGACCTAAGATTTTAATATGGTTACAGGCCTCACTTCAGAGGGACCAGTAAGAGTTTTCTACAGTTGCAGGATGTTTTTAAGAAGTAATTATTTATACAGTAGACTAATCTTTGGATATTGCAGCTTTGATGGCATCACTTCAGTTTATACTAGTTCCATTCCTGTATGACTAACAATCATGAGATTATGGAAAGGGGTAAACTGATGCTGCAATTGCAAAAACTATTTTCAGAAAGTCTTTTGGGCTCTAGGAGCACCACCTAGTTTTTTAGGGCTTTAGTTAACAAAGAATACACGACCCCCAGGCCTCAGTTATTGAGTTTTTAACAACAATAGCGTCATCCCTTTATAGAATAAGGTGATGCAATTTTAACTTTCCTATCACCTTTAGATTAAAAAAACAAAGAAATAGCAATGTTATACTAATTCTTATGGTGATTTTACTGCCAGTCTCCTGAAACTGGCTGCTTTTCCTAAAACTAAACCTAAAACTCCAGGTCCTGGAGTCATGTGAATACATACATTCTCAGTTTTAAATTTTTTAATGTAAATTTCAGACCTTCGTGATTGTGGAGAAAAAGCTTGAAAGCATGAGCCCTAAAGGTTCAAAAACAAAACGGCAAAAAATAAAAAGAACCTCACAAATTTTATGTTAAAATCTCATGACTTTTATGACACTTTCATGATTTGAAGGGGGGGGGGGGGGCTTGACTCATGATTTTCAAATGCTTGGGGTTGGCGATAGTGGATTGCTCAGAATCATTCTGAAAAGAAGTTTGCTCCTTCTGTCCTAGAGATACACAGGCACCCAGACCAGGGCCGGCTCCAGGCACCAGCTTAACAAGCAGGTGCTTGGGGCGGCCAAGGGAGAGGGGCGGCACCTGCGGCAATTCGGGGGCGGCAGGTCCTTCACTCCCTCTAGAAGCGAAGGACCTGCCGCTGAACTGCCTCCGCCGATCACGGCTTTTTTTTTTTTCCAATTGCCTCCGCCGATCGCTTTTTTTTGCTTGGGGTGGCAGAAATGCTGGAACCGGCCCTGACCCAGACTGTGCACTTTTCAATAAAAGGCACATCCAAATGAAAAATACAAAGAATATGTTATAAAGTGCACTAATCACCCTTGAATTACTCTAAAACTAATGAACATTAGGTCGATTTAATGTAAAGCACTTAACTTTGCTTAAGTGGTAAAGATTAGCCTTTGAGAATCATTACTTTCACCACAGAACTTTGTTATATTTAAATCAATTAAGATAAAGCACATAGTACTGTGTCACATAGTTAAATATCTGAGTCTTACAGGACATTTAAATGTGTGGTCTAGAGAATGCCTGTAACGAGGGTTACAGTCCAGTCCATGGGCAATAGAGAAAATTAACCATTAAATAAAAGTGAGTTCTTCTGCAGCTACACATGAGTTAATCTACAGTCCTGGAGCCAAATTCATCCCTGGTGTAACCCTGACCCCCATGGGAAGAATTTGGTCCGTGGAGTCTTAAAATTATACCTGCCTTTCAGGAAGGGAGCAACATTGTTATAGCAACTCATGTTACTGAACAGAACTCACCCGGCAGGGCAGGTGGAACTTTAAGTGTCCACACATGTATGTCCAAATGAGCTAACCCTTTCGCCTTGAGCATTCTGGATTTCTTGACGCTTCCCATCAGTGCAGTGGCACGGAGCGTTTACATCAGCAGCCCATCTCAGGAAACCCTCGCTCCCCACTCCACTCCACAGAGTTAATGAGATTCACCATAATTAGCTCAGTGAGGGATCTGAAACTGTAATAAATGAAACTAGCCACTGAATTGGTAAATAATTATTTTTGTGCTGGCCCCCTTTCGTTTCTGATATTGCTGGAGTAGGCACCAATTTTACACTTGAAATGGAATTGCATGCATCTACCTGGCTAAAATGCGAGGCTATGGAGAGATAGCCTGAAAGCATATGTAGAAAGCAGAAGAGAATTTTAGGAAGCAACATTCCCAGTCAGGTTACATGGCACTGTAGAATTTACAACTGATGAATGAATGGCCCAACCTCAGAAAGGACGTAAGCTTATAGGTTCAAAGCTCCTTATAATATTTTTGCACTCAGCTGGTAATGCTGCTGACTGAATGTGTTAAGGAACTAATCCTTCTTACAAATTACAAATGCAATAATTATGAGGTTGGCGAACCAACTAATCAGGCATGTGAAACAGTCAGTCCATACAGCATATTAGTAAAGGTAGTCGTAAGAAAGCTCACAGAGATAGCTAGTACTCAGCTAAAGGTATTTATGCCATGAGCCTACGGGAAATTATTTCTTATTAAACTGGAAAAAAACCCTGGGTGCATGGAAGGTTACAAAACCAACAGCAATGAGCAGAGAGGGCTTTTGAAAAAGCAGACAGATCAGATTATACGAGTGGGGAGGATTCCGCTCTTTCACAAAGCTCTCTGCCTACATAGGGGAGACAGATTTTTGAATATTTATCACAACTCCTGTAAACAGAATAAGCTTGCCAATGACTGTGTAGTTCAGCAATCACTGCTCCAAGTAAATACATCAGATGTCATTACTGTAATCAGATTAGCTGCTGTCCCTCCACCTCATTTATCAGTAAGGATTTTCTTACTAGACTTGCCATGTTCATTGATTCATTTTTAAAGGCATCTTTAGAAATATACACAAATATTTTACGAGACCAAAGATTTTTGGAGAAAGATATATGTCAGGTACATAATCAGGTTAATAGAGGTTTAGGACTTGCCTACACAGGGAGTTTTTCTAGGATAGCTATTATTATATAATTATAATTAATCCAGTGGATTAATTTGTATTAAGATAATTGAGAATAAAGCACTGTTATTCCAGAATAAAGGAGTCCACACAGAGAGTTAATTAGGAGTAGTGATTCTGCTTTAAATTCACACCTGACCTTAATCCGAATTAACAAGTGAAGACAAGAAGGACTTCTGTCAATATAACGAACATCATTTGCGGTTTTGTTGATATAGACTATGTCTACATGAGCAGTATATGCTGGCATAGATAAGATGACAGACTCCATAGTGTAGACATACCCCAAGAGTCTAATATAATCATGTGATTCCAGGAGCTGGGGATTGAAAAAAACACAACCAAATATTGTGTGACCCACAATAAAGTCTCAAGAATTGGTACCTCTGAATCTTGACATTTAATAATGATTTATCTGATTTTTATTGTGACAGCAGTGCATAACTTTGCAGGTAAAACTATTAATTTAAACTGGGAGCTATAATAATTGTTGAAGTCTCACCCTATAAGAAAGTCACGGTGGAAGGTTATTAGAGTTAATCATTCTTAAATGTCTCCACCTGGAAGGTAAAAGGGGGCTGGATTTAGATATCTGGAGATTCCAAAATAAGTTTTGTCTTAAGTACCAAATGATTCACTGAGAAAATACCTGCCTATAAACTGATTGTCTTAACCCCCCAAAAAAAAAAAAAAAGCTTAATTAAATAGGTTCAGGAAACTTTTTTGAAGTTCTAAAGGAAATATCCAGCAAACAATTGTCAAGGATAGTTCAAATGCATCTGTGCATTCAATATATAAATATTCGTGCAGTAATATGTTCTATAGTTGATTATGGCAAATGAAGTTTTAGATAAAAAGGGACAATAGTCTGTAATCAAGGAAATCTACATAATGGTTTTCCTGAAGGATGTTTGTGCAGGTGACGGAAGAGTACAGTATTGTTTTATCAAATGGTAATTTCCCTGTATCTCACCAAACAATGAATTCTGTGTGCTAGTCAGGGGCATAATTCAATTAAAGAGGAGACGTCTCTGAGAGAGAAAGAAATCTGTTTGACTGTGATCCTGCAAATCATGCAGATGAGGAAAATGGCATTTGGCCCTGACATTCTGATTTATTTCCTATACAGTATATTATAGTTCCTACAAGATAAGCTTATGGTAGAAATTATCACATGTGCAAGGGAGTTATATGTCTGATCCTCCTTATTTTCCCTTTTTATCTGTTGCCGTATATGTTTCAACCATATCTTTTTAAGAGAATCTGTAAAATAAATGGTAATATTTGCACAGATGTAGAATGAGTCAATATTGCATACGCCAAGCCAGATCCTCAGATGGTGCACATCGACTCCATTGATTTGGATGAAATTACTCATGTGCTTAAAGTTAAGTAGGTGCTGAAGTGTTTTCTGAGTCTTAAAGAAGAAATTCAAGGCCTAACCTGCTCCAACTGAAGTCCATGTGAGTTTGGCCATTAATTTCAATGGGAGTGAGACTGGCTGCTAAGTGAAACCCAAGTGATGGTGCTGTGAAGTTCCACACAGCATGCTCTAGTTCTCTCTATTCACGAGGCAACCTTGTAGAATGAGCGCTGATGCCTAGAGCAAAGGTTTTATACTCAAAAGTCTTTATATCTCTTTGATTGACTGACAATAACTTTCAGGCAGATTCCAAAAGCCAGACTGGTGTTGGGTGATCCCTTACTCTCTCGGAGTCAGGCCCTTGCTTACATTGAACAGTGCATCAGAATCTGGCCCGTTGGTGCTCAGCTACCTTTTCACCAGCCCCCAGATGAACACTAAAACCTCTTCCATGCTTAATGACTATGACCAATTAAACTGCAATGCCATGGGAGCTAGATTCTACTCTAGATCTGATCAAATAATTCATTCAAAGAGATCAGCCTCTTCTTATGTCTGCAAATTACGCAGGAGCAGTTCATGAATGACCAGGATATGCAGGTGAATGAAGACAAACACGGAGATGGATTTAAGTGGCAGGCCGCCACTTGGTTAACTTACCACTAAGGATGGGTGCTATCCACTCACCCCAACCCCATGTATCAGGAATTTAACTGGGTCTAGTCCAGGGTTACAGATTTCACACCATATAACCAATAAATCAGGGTAGATCCTTTCAGCCTACTCAGCTCACTTCTGAATCCTCTTACCCCTCTTCCCGCGAAGGGCATAGAGGGTACCAAACGGGCACCTCAGTCTGCAAAGACTTCAGGAGTCCCCTTCTCCAAGAAGCACAAAGTCCACCAGCAAAATCCTGGGTCTCTTTTACCTCTGGGAGTTGGCCCTTTTGACCTTTCTCTGTACTGGACACCAGCTGCTACAAACTGAACATTCCTAAAAAGAACAGGAGTACTTGTGGCACCTTAGAGACTTACAAATTTATTTGAGCATAAGCTTTCGTGGACTACAGCCTACTTCATCGGATGCATGGAGTGGAAAATACAGTAGGAAGATATATATATTGTGACAGACCCAGACCAGTGGGGTACAGGAGTCTGGTAGAGGGCAAATATACTGGTCACTGGATGAGTAGTTTTCTGTTCCCTGAGTGACCAGAGCAGGGGCTGCACTAGAGTAATCAGGAACCTGCTAGAACCAGTTAAGGCAGGCAGGCTAATTAGGACACGTGGAGCCAATTAAGAAGAAGCTGCTAGAATCAATTAAGGCAGGCTAATCAGGGCACCTGGGTTTTAAAAGGAGCTCACTTCAGTTTGTGGTGTGAATGTGAGGAGCTGGGAGCAAGAGGTCCAAGGAGCTGAGAGTGTGTGCTGCTGGAGGACTGAGGAGCACAAGCGTTATCAGACGCCAGGAGGAAGATCCTGTGGTGAGAATAAGGAAGGTGTTTGGAGGAGGCCCTGGGGAAGTAGCCCAGGGAGTGGTAGCTGTCATGCAGCTGTTACAGGAGGCACTATAGACAGCTGCAGTCCACAGGGCCCTGGGCTGGAACCTGGAGTAGAGGGCGGGCCTGGGTTCCCCCCAAACCTCCCAATTGACCTGGACTGTGGGTTCTTCCAGAGGGGAAGGTCTCTGGGCTGTTCCCCAACCCACATGGTGAATCTCTGAGGCAAGAAAATCTGCCAATAAGCGCAGGACTCACCAAGATAGAGGAGGAACTTTGTCACAATATACACAGAGAACATGAAACAATGGGTGTTACTATACAAACTATAAGGAGAGTGATCAGTTAAGGTGAGCTTTTATCAGCAGGAGAGAAAAAGAACTGTTTGTAGTGGTAATGAAAATGGTCCATTTCCAGCAATTGACAAGGAGATATGAGGAACTGTAGGGGAAATAAGCATGGGGAAATAGTTTTACTTTGTGTAATGGCCCATCCACTCCCTGTCTTTGTTCAAGCCTAATTTAATGGTGTCCAATTTGCAAATTAATTCCAATTCAGCAGTCTCTCGTTGGAGTCTGTTTTTGAAGTTTTGTTGTTGTAGTATTGTGACTTTTAGGTCTGTAATCGAGTGGCCAGGGAGACTGAAGTGTTCTCCAACTGGTTTTTGAATGTTATAATTCTTGACATCTGATTTGTGTCCATTTATTCTTTTATGTAGAGACTGTCTGGTTTGGCCAATGTACATGGCAGAGGGGCATTGCTGGCACATGATGGCATATATCACATTGGTAGATGTGCAGGTGAACGAGCCTCTGATAGTGTGGCTGATGTGATTAGGTCCTATGATGGTATCCCCTGAATAGATATGTGGACAGAGTTGGCAATGGGCTTTGTTGCAAGGATAGGTTCCTGGATTAGTGTTTTTGTTGTGTGGTGTGTGGTTGCTGGTGAGTATTTGCTTCAGGTTTGGGGGCTATCTGTAAGCAAGGACTGGCCTGTCTCCCAAGATCTATGAGAGTGATGGATCGTCCTTCAGGATAGGTTGTAGATCCTTGATGATGCGCTGGAGAGGTTTTAGTTGGGGGCTGAAGGTGACGGCTAGTGGCGTTCTGTTACTTTCTTTGTTGGGTCTGTCCTGTAGTAGGTGACTTCCGGGTACTCTTCTGGCTATGTCAATCTGTTTCTTCACTACAGCAGGTGGGTAGTGTAGTTGTAAGAATGCTTGATAGAGATCTTGTAGGTGTTTGTCTCTGTTTGAGGGGTTGGACCAAATGCTATTGTATCATAGAGCTTGGCTGTAGACAATGGATCGAGTGGTGTAGTGTGGATGAAAGCTGGAGGCACATAGGTAAGTATAGCGGTCAGTAGGTTTCTGGTATAGGGTGGTGTTTATGTGGCCATCGTTTATTAGTACTGTAGTGTCCAGGAAGTGGATCTCTTATGTGGACTGGTCCAGGCTGAGGTTGATGGTGGGGTGGAAATTGTTGAAATCATGATGGAATTCCTCAAGGGCTTCTTTTCCATGGGTCCAGATGATGAAGATGTCATCAAGGTAGCACAAGTAGAGTACGGGTGTTAGGGGACGAGAGCTGAGGAAGCGTTGTTCTAAGTCAGCCATAAAAATGTTGGCCTTCTGTGGGGCCATGCAGGTACCCATAGCAGTGCTGCTGATTTGAATGTATATGTTGTCCCCAAATGTGAAATAGTTGTGGGTGAGGACAAAGTCACAAAGTTCTGCCACCAGGTTTGCCGTGACATTATCGGGGATACTGTTCCTGATGGCTTGTAGTCCATCTTTGTGTGGAATGTTGGTGTAGAGGGCTTCTACATCCATAGTGGCTAGGATGGTGTTTTTAGAGAGATCACCAATGGATTGTCGTTTCCTTACGAAGTCAGTGGTGTCTCGAAGATAGCTAGGAGTGCTGGTAGCGTAGGGCCTGAGGAGGGAGTCTACATAGCCAGACAATCCTGCTGTCAGGGTGCCAATGCCTGAGATGATGGGGCGTCCAGGATTTCCAGGTTTATGGATCTTGGTTTGCAGATAGAATACCCCTGCTCGGGGTTCTAGGTATGTGTCTGTGCGCATTTGCTCTTGTGCTTTTTCAGGAAGTTTCTTGAGCAGATGGTGTAGTTTCTTTTGGTAACCCTCAGTGGGATCAGAGGGTAATGGCTTGTAGATTGTGGTGTTGGAGAGCTGCCTAGCAGCCTCTTGTTCATATTCCGACCTAGTCATGACGACGACAGCACTTCCTTTGTCAGCCCTTTTGAGTATGATGTCAGAGTTGTTTCTGAGGCTGTGGATGGCACTGTGTTCTGCACAGTTGAGGTTATGGGGCAGGTGATGCTGCTTTTCCACAATTTTAAGCCCGTGCACGTCGGCGGAAGCACTCTATGTAGAAGTCCAGTCTGTAGTTTCGACCTCCGGAAGGAGTCCACCCAGAATCCTTCTTTTTGTAGTGTTGGTAGGAAGGTCTCTGTGTGTTAGTATGTTGTTTAGAGGTGTGTTGGAAATATTCCTTGAGTTGAAGATGTCGAAAATAGGATTCTAGGTCACCACAGAACTGTATTATGTTCATGGGGGTGGAGGGGCAGAAGGAGAGGCCCCAAGATAGGACACACTCTTCTGCTGGGCTAAGAGTATAGCTGGATAGATTAACAATATTGCTGGGTGGGTTAAAGGAACCACTGTTGTGGCCCCTTGTGGCATGTAGTAGTTTAGATAGTTTAGTGTCCTTTTTCATTTGTAGAGAAGCAAAGTGTGTGTTGTAAATGGCTTGTCTAGTTTTTGTGAAGTCCAGCCACGAGGAAGTTTGTGTGGAAGGTTGTTTTTTTTCTGAGAGTATCCAGTTTTGAGAGCTCATTCGTAATCTTTCCCTGTTTGCTGTATAGGATGTTGATCAGGTGGTTCCGCAGTATCTTTGAGAGGGTGTGGCACAATCTGTCAGCATAGGCCTATAAATTCCTAATGTGAAATATCCAGCTCACGCTCCCTTTAACCTACTTGTGCCTTCACGATGCTGCGAGGAAGGCAAAAAAACAACCCACTGGGCCTCTGCCAATTTGGTCCAATAGGAAAAAATCCTTCCTGATCTAAAAGCAAGCGATTGGTCAGAAACACAGCATCCTAAAAACATAGCTCCTATCCTATGGGGAGGGAGAGGCAGCTAACGAGGACAAAAGGCCCCTAGAGCCCAGGAAAAGGTTTAAATTAAAGGGTGGGAGCAAATGGTGAATCCGCTCCCCAGCCAACTAGCCAGTAGGAGACAGAGCCCAGAAAGAAGGAGCTCATCCCTGCATTCTCAGGCATGCTTCCCCCCTCCCTTCTCGGCTCTTTATCCCACTGCCAGTCTGATCTATATATTCATCCTGGGGCAGAGGGGGCATTTTCTCAGATTTACTCCCCGTTTGAAACTATTCAACAAGCATGAAATTCCCAGAGGGCCAGCCTAAGGCCTATACGTCACACTAATCACCTTAAATAGGGTTTAAGCGGGATTTAAGTGCTAACCCCTCTGTGCAAGGGTGGATTTCACCCCAAATAGTGTCTCTGAATAATTATTGTCTGTAGGGTAATGAACAGTTGGTTGTAAAAATCTGAGATTCAAAATTGAAGCTGTGTTGGTTCATTTCAATTGGCCACGCAAATCACATGGTATCATTTCCATACCCAGAATGACCACAGCAATTTTTAGTGTCAGACTTCCAGTGTGAATCCTATTTCCCACCTCAGAATTCACTCTGCCAATATTCACTTTGAATTCACTGCTTCTGCGAATATTCCTGCCAATCAGTTCATGCTGGTGAAAAGCAAACACAAAAAGAGGAATGAACACAGCCAAATTGTTGAATTCAGTTTTTTCCATTCACGTGAATAGTTGCACAAAATGTTTTGCACTGTTTTGAGAGCTCTGCTCTAATCACAGGACCTAGTCACAAAGCAAAGCAAATTTCCTCACAGCTACAGAGAGGCCATTTCTCTGTTACCTGGCCAATTAAAAGCTTCAAACAGAGTTGCTTTCTTGCTTGCCAAGAACCCAAAATAATCAGAAATGTTTCAGAACAGAAAACACGAGCTGTTGATGTTCAGCACTTGATAACCACAGACTTTTCTTCAGACTTTCCAAAATGAAATTCGCCTTGAGAGGTCTGTACAGCAATTGGGATTTGCAGGTGGCGGATGGAAGAAGACAGAACAGGTCGGCATGACCAATCAAACAATCTTCTGCTCCACACCAAACCTCCGTACACGCATTATTTGTATTGCGGGAATACCTAGTAGCCCCATCCCTGAATCACGAACCCATCGTGCTAGGCACTATACAAACCCAGAACAAAAAGATGGCAAACCCACATCAACATCCAGTGTGGTCTACAGTAAATGCACGGGCCACATGGATAGGATGGCGAGTGGGGACGGGGGAATCTCTCAAGTTCTTTTATTCTCCACAGTCTGCCATTGCCTGGAAGGAACTCATAAGGATGTCTATCAAATTCTCAGAAGCTAGGAAATCTCAAAGTAAGGCTGTCAGTCATCCTTACTGGATAAAACATGGGCCAAAAAGTACTGTAACAATGAAGTGCTATTGTACATCAGTCTGACAACATTACACGAGCCGACCTGCCAGGATCACCACTGGCAGCCCTCATAGGCTGTTTGTCTTTCCCTACCCTACCTCGTTGCCAGTCTTTTCAGGCAACCAACCTCACCTCATCTCCTTGACCACAAGCAAGAATTCAGGGGAGGGAGGGGGAAGTCTTTCTTGAGGCCTTTGTCCTCTTTAGCAAGGATGTCAGGCACCCGCAGTCTGTCAACGTTTTGCGAATTGATTCCTCTTGCTAACACAGCTCATTTCTCTGGCTGTTTACTTCGTAGCCACCTTTTTTATGGCACTGAGGGAAATCTACATCTACAGAATTGCTGGTTAGGTTTTGTTATACGAGGGCAGTTTTTAGTTATTTGACTAAAGAAACTCACTGCTTTGGGGGATCTTAGAATTTGCCCATTTTCCCTCTAACTTTCCACTTGCAGAACATCAAAAAGAAAGGGGCAAATAGACATTTATTCCGACCAACTGGTAAGCAGAGAAAACAAACCAACTGAGCTGAATGACAGCATTGCAATGCTTTGCAGTTGAATCAGAAAGCTATGACTTCTTGCTTGGCCAAAAAATAAAAAAAATAAACTTTATGTATATGAGATTTTTTAATTAGACTTTTATTTCAGATGGTTTCATGTATTCTTCTGCTCCCCATGATATAACATGGCCTAATTATCATAAAAATATCACTACTTCACGGAATTCTAATTTCTTGTTGCTTCTGATCTCTGCGAATCATACGCCCATACAAACTGGCTGATTTTGAAGGCCCTCTTATCAAAAGCTATTTTCTCATAAGTGCACTAGGGAATTTATTAAAAGTAAAATGTGTCCAGCTCTTTATTGTGTAAGCTGAGAGGTTGGGGATGATGCATATGGCAGATGAACACACCAAGGATGTGCCGACATAAATCTGAGAAAAGTAGCATGGATATTTTTAATCATTTTTCTACTTCATATTTCATTCTCAGCATTTTTATCTATTTGCTACCAGAGCCACATTGTGTTTTTTTTTTTCTTCAATGTTCTTTGCAGAAGCACTTTTACAAGGTCAACAGCAATGAACGACAAACTTTTATTTGTGTGGTACGCCAGGAGATGGAAGTATATGAAGTTACTTGAAGTTTTGCTCCTGAACTGAAAGTTAATCTAAATTCAAGAACAAAAGTATTCATATTTGTCTTTGTATGTCAAGGATTACTACTACTGAAAGTGCTTTCTACTATCAACTTGTCACTTTCTCAGCTTCTTAATCTCTTTCTTTCTGTTGCTCAATGGCTTCCTCTTACTTTCTTTCCCACTGCAAAAGTAGTCTTTTTTTCTCTCCCCTTTTTCAATACTTACAAAGTTAAAAGGGCCAGCTCAGCTTGACCACCTGGACGCCGCAATAGAGCTTTCTCCCAGGCCCGGCTCCCTGCCAGTTGCCAGCTGTGACATTGTATGCATCCATCTTAGTTAATTCCGTGCACTTGGATTGTACTGGTTCTGTTTACAACAACCTTCTGCCCCTCCTGTGTCCAATTCCAATTGTCCTCAACTTTCCTTGTTTAATACTGTTTTGCAAATTATTAAGCACTGGAAGTCCATTAATCACAGTTCACGTCCTGTGTAAGCCCACACAACGAAGGGAAAGAAGGGTGAAGGCCAGGCACGCTCATATCCCTGAAAGAGCTTGGACGGTGGTCCATTCAGATCCCTAACGAGATCATTACTGCTAACTAAATACAAACCTGACCTCGTAACCCTCTGGGAAATTATGTGGGCCCCGTGCAAGACATTAATATGTATCCCACCCCCTCATCGCCACCCCCCACTCCCTTGATAGGCTGAAAACTAAACCTGCGATCAAAAGGACTCTAATCACTGCTCTGATTGTAGTAAACCAAGCCTGACACAGAGTTCCCTGAGGCATCAGTGCCACCCCCAGAGCCCGCACCCTTTGCCAGGCTCACTAGCAGCCAGCGAATTGCAAAGATTCCCAGCTTTTCAGTTTACTTGACACACTGTGTCTATTTTCTGGACCACCTGGTAGGCTAATTTTAACATGACACCAGTTCAGCACTCCCACTTAGTCCTCAATTCTCCCACACAGCCTAAATACAAACTGGAATTCCTCTTAATCCACTCGTCCACTGAAACGTCCCAAGTTAAAACTACACGACATGGGCTATCTAATAAAGGATTACATGATTTTACTCTTGTCTGGTGGCACCTGTGATGAAAAACATGGCCAAAAATAATTATCCCTTTTGGCACAACTTGAGCACCTTCTCATGTTTGCTTGTCCATTCACCGTAATCAACTAATCCATCCCTGGTCCAAGCATGACGGTTTTACTGAAAGCAGCGTGACAAATCAGACTTTTCTGGCCCACTTAAGGAGAGATAAACAGGCTGAGGAATGTGTTTGCCTTTTGTCACTTTCAGTCTTTGAAGTGTTTCCGTTTCAGAAGAAATTAATTAAAAAAAAAATAAAACAAAAACCTTAAAGCAGCAACAAACTGGTATTCAACTTGAACCACACAAATAATGGGAGAATAATTATTAATTTTCTGGTTATTTCTATATCAGAAAGTGGGGAAGGTTGATCTGATGTAGAACATTAGAGATTTCACAGCAGGAAGAAACTGAAATGTTTCAGTTTCAGAAATAATTAGCACACCAATTCACAGCGGTTGACAATTTTCGGCATTTCCACTGCCTGGGAACAACTGTAATATGCAATGCAATTATTTTGTTTACCCCACCTCATCATCCTCAGCCAATGAAGAGGAAAGTTTTATCCTTAAGACTGGGCTAGAATTCTGGCATCGGTTAAAACAAGAGTCGGTAAAAATGAACATTCAAATATCTAATACATTTTAACGTTGACTTTTTTGAAGAAAAAGTAACATACAGTAACACATAAAACAGTTTAGCAGATCTAACTGGTGTGTGTGTGTGTGTGTGTGTGTGTGTGTGTACATACAGAGTTTCAATTGTCTTCCTACTCAGCAACAAACACCTCTTCATAACTCATTTTTCTTTCTTTCATAATGAGAATCTATACCATTTACATGCTGTATGGATGGAACAAGGGGGGGGAAGTCCTTTGAATAAATCAGTTTTAAGAGACACTTGATTTTCATTGATAATTTTTCTTTGTTCTGTCTATAGGGGTCAAAGTCATGAACACCTGCAGTAAGAAATGAATCAGCGTTTGTCACATTACTTAGCCGAGAAACATGAACCGGCACTATTTGCTCAGCAGTCCCTGAACACCATTCCTAGTACTTATCTTGACCTGGGACAGAGATGGAAAATATTTAACACGTGACCAGGAAGCATGCAGCTGAAAAATCAAGTGTCATTATCTTGGAGAAATATTCCATCTGAAAATCTATAGCTGTGATATTCAGTGGTCTCTTGGTTTTATACATGACCTACCAAATCCTAATGCAACTGTTATCTGACAGTGAGATGATTTTGTAGTTTGCAAAATTAACAGTATTTAGCCTGTGAGTTTCCTTAGTAACTATCCATGCATTCCTTAGTGTGACAAGGCCTCTTAAGCATTTCATATAGTACTTATCTATTTTCTTGCTCTCACCTCCCTCTCACCTTTACTTTAAGCACAGAATGCAACACAATCCACTACAACTAAAGACTAGGCTGAGAGTCAGATTAAAATTATCCCTGTTTGCCCTGACCTCTTTTCTCTGCAGGTGAGAGCGTCCCCATTCACAAGCTAAATGAAGCAGAAATGATGGAGTGTTTGTTTTCCCTGACTTTTCCTCAGCCTGCCAGTAAATTTACAGCCACGAATATGAAGTGTTAATTTAATGTTCCCACTGAGCATCTCATTGTCAACAAAGGCTTCAAACCATAAGAGAGGAAAAGGTTAGCTCATGCAGAAAATGACCCTTATGGTTTGATTGTCTTCTGGTCCAGACTAGCAGCAAGCAAAAAGCTAAGGGCTTTGACTTCCAGCTTAATGCATTTGATGGCAATAAATGGAACCTCTCTACCTCAGCACATAGAAAGAATCACCTGTAATGCTCACTTATTTATCTTTGCAGGCAATCTACACAAAACCAAAAGAGAAATGGGCCTCTCTTTTCACTCTGATGGCTAATTTGACAGAACCGAAAACTTAAACCCTTCATTATGCCAAACTTAAACAAAAAGGTCTTGCTCTCTAAAGATTACAACAAAGCATTAATGATGGCATGAACCATGAAATTGCTTTCTTCACCAGGTGCTTCAAAACGTCAAGACCTCCGCTGATGTGACGTACAGAGAGTTGTACCAGCAAGAAGTCTTATAAGCAAAAAATATATTCTTAAAATTAACATTAAGATTTAAATAAACAAATGCTTTCCTGGATTTTGTATGACAGCAACAAGTATATAGACTGAAGGCCCTATTCTCTTTTATACTTAGTTCCTTTTATAGTGCACGCTGGTCATGTAAAACGGTCTTAAAATTAGTATGAATGTGATTTACAGAATTGTAGTTAACAGAAAAGACAGAATAAGGTAAGGGATGTTAATGTAAATGAGAATAAGACCCTGAGTATACATTTTAAGACATCAACATCTATTTACTCTTTGTCTGAGAATGTAAAATAAAAATGTAAGCGTGAAGCAGATATGGAAGAGTAACATTTTCCATAGAAAAAAAATTTCAAGACTTTGTTACTTAAAATTTATTCTTATAAGAAATAGCCCATTAAAGTTCTTAGCTTGGAAGCAAAGACATTTTTTTTATTGTACAGTTTGGATGTTTAATGGGAAGGGGGAAATGAGTGTAGCAATTAGATTGGTTTTGGTACCTTTTTCGTATCCACTAATTAAAAAACAGGTTCACTTTTTCAAAAAATTGTCCATTTTCCCAGCTGTTCATGTACTTTGTGGACCTGGCCACTTTGGTATTTAAAATAAATAAAAAGCAATCCCAATATTAATATTTAATAATTGGGCCACAATATGTTAATTAACTACTCACCTAGTGTGTATTATTAAACCATACATCTGCATTAACATCGAAAAGGCACTGTACTACTTGCTGACAGGGTAGAAACCAACAGCTCCCAAACACCTTTCACTGCATTTCAAAAATCCATTCTGCAGTATTTCAAGGACATTTGCTGTGCCAGGCACCTTAGTGTACTTTAATACATCTAAAAGTACCACAGCATTGACTGAAATAGCAAAGCCTGGAAGCAAAGCAGAATGTACAGTAATGAAACAGTTGACTTTTTGTTTTCTATTTTAAAACACAGCACTTTCATTCATTCTACAGATAATACCCTTCCCCATTCACATTAGATCTGTGCCTGAACCACAACACCAGCAGACTTTGTGATGGCGCTAACATTCTAAACCTAGAGCCCAATCACATTGTTGTGATTGGCCACTACATCCACAATGGGTCAAACCAAATAACCAGACCCAGAACTTTGAGGATCTTGGAAACCCAGATCCAGATTTTGTACCTTGAGCTCATTTCTAATTCAGGCTTCAATCCTACAATTGAGTCCACACTGGCAAACCCCTAAACTGTAGTATTTCATTGATTTCAGTGGGGCCTGGCACAGGTGAAGGGATCTGGCCACAAGCAACAAATTGCAGGATCGGGCCCCAAAACAATATTAAAGCTATAATCAGTGGAGTGCAAAATGTACTGAAGTATCTCCACCAAACTGCATGGGGAAAAATTGCAATTTCATTCCATTCTATTTTACAGCCCCACAAATTAAAAAAAAAAAAAAAAACACACACACAACAAACCCTGATCATCATCTGAAATTTCAAACTTGGTGGCTTTTCACTCAAAATGTAGTGCATGCCAAGGTTTTCTGTGCAACTGGATAACAGTCGCAAATTTGCAAAAGCCTTCAATTTGGGGGTTTTCAAATCGTATTGCAAATATTTGCAACGTTTGCACAGCTCCACTCTCACTTAAGTTGGGGCGTGGTGAGGGATGAAATTCCAAATCATTGTTGCCACTCCATCCTTCATTTACACCATGTTTGAGAGGTCTTAGACCAGCTCAGGTTATAAAGCTTCCGATTTTTTTTTTTTAAACTAATCTGATTGGTTCCAAAGAAATAACATCACTTTTAGATTACTCAGAAGCTGGAGAGCAGGAGTCTCTCAGACATCAGCACCAATGAGATCACTCAAGCAGGGACGGCTCCAGGGTTTTGGCCGCCCCCAGCAGCCAAACAAAACAAAACAAACAAACAAAAAGCCGCAATCGCGATCTGCAGCGGCAATTCGGTGGGAGGTCCTTCGCTCCGAGCAGGAGTGAGGGACTGTCCGCCGAATTGCCGCCGAACAGTTGGACGTGCCGCCCCTCTCCGAAGTGGCTGCTCCAAGCACCTGCTTGGTAAGCTGGTGCCTGGAGCCGGCCCTGCACTCAAGACAGTAGCTGAGTTCCCCATCTCTGTTTTAATTTCTAACTTCCTTACACCCAAGGCCTAAGGAGTTTTGTGATGAACACTTCAGTCACTGAAATCCTTAAATCCACAAGGACTTCGGCTCATTAAAAAGGTCCCAAGGAAAATAAATACTGACTTCTTTCAGCGTCAGACTACAATCTCAGGAGGTATTTTTCCCCTTGAGCAATATTTTATCACAGTTACCCTCCCAGCCATTTGTTCCTTGTCTACCAGTGAGTGTGGTAGGCTTTACTTTGACTTTGATGGTGTTAGTTGGTTGAAGTCACGGTTTTTCACATTAAATTAAAAAGTGACATTGGAAATAAGCATGGTTACAAGGAACACAACAGCTGTGTAGTATGGCTAACTGAAACCTGTACCCAGGAACTTCCTGAGTTACCCTGACATTTACCGGGCTCCAGGTTTATCGTCTGTGAACACAAAAGAACAAAGATTGTCAGCAAAAACACTTGTCTTCTTTCCGGCAGCCTCTTTCATGCTGGTCACCCTGATCCCCACATCACTCTCTACCAGTTCATCCAATCCACAACTGTTAAAATCACCTTCTTTGCCAGATCGCAAACCCATGTCTCTTCCCTGTCTGAATCTCTCCACCGGTTCCTCTTTGCACATCACATCAAGTTTAAACTCCTTGAGTAAAACACTGGACCTACTGAAGTCAATTGGAGTTTTGCAATTGACTTCAGTGGGGCCAGGATTTCTGCTCTGGGACCTGCACTGCTCTGATCTACACCTCAGATCTTTGTTTCTTGTTGTATTCCCCTGCCCCTATTTGTTCCAATGATGTCAGCTTTACCACTATCTTTTTTTTCTGTTCCTGCTCGTCTCCATGTTTTCATCCACATTACCTCATAGGCATGGGACAATCTCCCACTCCTAGTACACTAGACCTCCACTATCTTTTCATTTAAATCCCACATAGTATCATATAGGTACAAATATATGTGTGTGTCTGTTGGTCTGTCTGTCTGTCTGGAACATACTAAGCTCTATGAGGCAAGGACTGTCTTTTTTGTGTCTCATATAGAATCACTCTGTGTCAGGCCTACAATAGTAATAGATATAGTTTATGAGAAGCAGTCAGTGAAATTGATTTAGAAACGTGTGAAATTTACCCGTCTTGTTTCAGTGTTCAAGCAAAATGTAAACAGAGCAGAAAATTAAATTTTAAAAATTATTTCCGTTTTCATTATCTGAGTGGCTTTTAGTAATAGAAAGATTTTTAATAGGGCATCTTGATTGTTTCCTTTAATTTTTTCAAAGTATATATAGTCTATATCTATGTTTAGAGAGATACAGGACTTCTCAGTTTAAAATGTATTATTCACACAGTGTATGCTGGGCTATGCTTAAAGACACCAAAACTAACATTAAACACAAAAACATCCTGTCTTTGGTAATCATTTGCCAGTCAGTCACATTGTCAGTTAACAGTAGTCATTTTGAAAGCAGTAATTCATTCTCTACAGTCCTTTCTTAACACAATTTTCAGCCTGCAATTTAGATGATAGGAAAATTACAACCTTGGTGCACTATATTATGTGATATAAATGGTATTGCAATTAAGCCAACAAGAAACCCCCCCCACACAAAACAAAGATGTTTAGTCCATGTTTTTTTCTTATTATTTCCTAAAAACCCCTGGGGTCATCAAATGGTAGAAAAAGGGAAAGATGAATTTACATTAGTACAATGTGACTGCAAATAACAAGAACTCAGAATCAACACAACAACATAGTTGACATGTTAGCTATTTGGGAGTTTTAAACCAAAGCAAACAAGTTATTTGCTGAGGGCATGCATGAATGGGGACAGACATGATTTGAATTTTAAAATATGCTGAAAAGGCCTCATATAGCCAGGAATCCTGGCAGCTGATGAAAGAAAGAAGGCAACTACAGTTCCTCTACCATCGTTGCCTCCGCACAGCTCTGCCCCAGATTACATCTCCTCGCTAGTCTCTTATCACATTCTCCCTCTTCTTTGCTCTACCAATCATTCAAGCCTGAGTGCCCCCTCTGGGCTTGTCGACACAGTGCATTAGTTTGCACCAGAAGGGTGTGAATTCTAGTGCTCACCAGCTGGCCCGTGTGGACCCTACTAGTGCACGCTAAAAGCTCCCTTTGCACACATTAATGTAGTCCTGTTTCAAACAGCATGACATTAACATGAACTAGGGAACTTTTAATGCACAGTAGCAGGGCCCATATGGGCCAGTTATTGCGTGACATGCTAGTGTGCACTAGAATTTTCACCTTTGGTGCAGGCTAATGTGCCATGTAGACAAGCCCTTTGTGTGTCCCCTCCCGACCCTGTCTTCTATGCTGCCCTTATGCGTGGATCAACCTTCCAATCCCAATGCACCAGAGAGGCCTTTAACAACCCCCTGAAGTCAATGGGAGTCTTTCATTGGCCGTGCATAGGGGCTTAGGTCTTGACTTTATCCTTATATTCAAATCCCTCCTAAAGACACCGTTTTAATGGCATACCCACAGACCCTCATCAATCAAATGCCTTCTTTTAGGGTTTTGTACTGCCACCCGTCACCATCTGAGCACAATAACCTCTTCTTCTCAACGCGACGTAAGGAGGGAAAGAGAAGGGTGTTGACGTAAATTAAAGAAAACAAGCTCAGACTGTTAAACCAACATAAAAAAACATAACAGCCTGAAAATTTTCCATTACAATCTTTTGCAGAAATTTTCCATATTTTTTTGCCGTTTTCAATGTCTAGTTTATAGAATCGCTGACATTTTCTGGAAAGCCAAAATTTCAATGACATTTTTCCACAATTTTTTTTTTTTTCATAAATAATTTTCTGCGGGTTTTTTTTGGATCAGCCATAACATTAAATAAAGATATCAACTTACATTTTAAAGCCATGCAGCAATGCATCAAGTCAGGCATATAACACACCAAATTGTAATCTTTGTTCTTTCTTTCACTACTGTTTATTGCTCTCATTCATTGAGTCATGTCTATAAATCATATGTTCCTTGGGGCAGGGACTGTGTCTTTTATTTAGTCTACAAAGAGTCTAGCATGATTTCAACAACAGAGATTATTTTCACTGTCACATCTCGAACAATCTAGGCTGCTTTTCAGTAGTCAAAGCAAACTGCAGCATCTGCATTTGCTACCAAAATTTCCTTTGGCCTAGGAGGCATGTGGACAGTTCCTGTGTTCTAGGTCCTACTCCTCCCCTGAAGAGGCTTAAGATATCTCTACCCTCCTCCCAAAGCTGAGTTAGTGAGAATTCACAACACTCCCAGAGAAGGGGCCCACTATCAGTATTTCCATTTCCCAGATGGGGTACCTGAGAAATAGGACATTTCAGCAGCAACTTGCCAAAGGGAGTTTTCAGCAGGGCTAGGAACATCAATCCTAACCTCTGAGATGCAAGGCTCATGTCTAATCCACTAGATCACATTGGCTGTCATACCAATCACTTCATAGATTTGTACTTAGGCCAACACAAATATAAGGTTAGTAACACTTACCCATCCCTATATTTGTTCTGTGTTTGTACAGCGCCTAGCAGAGGGACATCCTGGGCTGTGTCTAGGTATCCTAGGCACTACAATAATACAAGTAATAATAATATGAAATGCTTTGAGGTTTACAGATGGAAAGGTACTAGGTAAACGCCGAACATTATTATTTGCTATATTTTTCAGGCACAGACAGATCAAGTGCCTTGGCTGGGAGACACTGTTAGCCTGGTGGGCGAGACATTGGCTGAAAGACCAAGTGATGTTAGTCCTTCTCTAGCATTTAGTCTGCTACATTATGCCAGCATTTTTTACCAACATTTGGAAAAAAGGGAGGTAGACTGCACTGGGTGTATGTGCATAATTAGCTGGTTGTACAGTAAATATGTGCATCACATTAAGTGAAGATTAAATGAACCTGGGCTCTTAAGGAGCTCTCAAATGCTGCACATTTTTCCAGGATCTGGAAATGTGAGTGGGAAATAGCATTCTAGTTGTCTAGTGAAATAGTCCTGGATTACGGAACTTATTTTCATTCTCCTTTTATATATAAAAAAATCCTAGACAATTCTATACAAAAACAACCATAAGAGAACATTATTAGCATTCAAAAGCCAAGGAATAGAAAAGTTAAAGTTGTAGATACAAATTTGCTGGCATACAGTCTTTTATTACACGATCACATATTATTTCTCAAATAATACCACTCTTTTCCCCCCTACAGTCCTAGGTGGGGCCATGGTAATAAAGATTTCTCTCAGAAAGGTGTTGAAAATAATCAGGAGGCTAATGAGGTTTTGTACAAACCTCCTGCTGGTTGCATTCCTTTAGATCAAATATCCTTTGGTGTAAGTACAGAAAACCTTTTTATTTATAGGCACATTAGTAACACATTCTTGCAAACACTGGAAGAGGAAAAGAAACAAGAAGTTAACATAAAATAATATGACAAGGTCTGTTTTTCACTGCATTTGTACAGCATCTAGGGTAACATGGCCTCGATCCCGATTCACGCCTTGAGGTGCAACCATACAAACAATACACATGGTGGTACAGCAAGAAGAAACGCATTTGATTATTGTGCAAGATTCTAAAACCATAAGATCCCTCAACAATTGGGTAAAGTCTTCATTTCCAGAACACAGGAAAATGGTATATATCAAAACAAGTGGTCAGGAGAAAGTGAGCCACATTCCTTTCTGGGACAATGAAGCAGAATTAGAATGATTCTGCTCTAATATTCTGTGTGTCTAAGATTGGAGTCTGGCTAGTCATAGTGAGTCATCTACATTTACAGCAATTTGTTTGAGATTCTCCTCTTTATTCTTCATCCTATGCCAATAAACTTTATTTTTATGTAAGACAATTTTAACTGCATGTGGTCACTATGAGGTTACCTGTTGTGGGCGAGAAAGAAACTCTGTTTCTCACTTCAGAAAATGACTGCATCAGGAGCAGAAGTAACAAACTGAGGGCTCGTCTACACAGCGCGGCAGTGCAAATTAGAGGGGTGTGATTTCTATAGAGCTCTAATGTGTTGCACTCTAACTGCCCCATGTAACTGTTGCTTGACTGTGTATAGCCAATTGATTTTGTCTACACTTGTAGTTCGTTATTAAAGATGTTTAAGAGACCAAATAACCAAGCTCAGCCAATTTATAGACAAAACATTATGGTACAGAGAAGAAAGAATGGGCAACAGGGGATGGATCACTTGATGATTACCTGTTCTGTTCATTTCCTCTGAAGCAGCTGGCATTGGCCACTGTCAGAAGACAGGACACTGGGCTAGATGGACCTTTGGTCTGACCCAGCATGGCCGTTCTTATGAGTTAATACAACCCCAATCTTTCCAGGAAGCAGGTACTCACACTATGTTAAGTCCACCTTACATAAATTTCAACGAGTGGCGTTGTGACCACGCAATCGGAGCAACACACTGGATCACTCTGCCAGCTGCCATACTGATCTAGCATGGGACCAGTGCTTAAAAGCTGCCAGACCACATCTCTCCTGGCTCCATTGCCCTCCTTTGCTGCCCTCTCCCCCCAACACCAATTGGCACCACTGCTCTGGGCACTATGAAATATAAGTAAGAAGTAAGAATAGTGTGTAGTTCTGAAAATGTACTGTGCAATGGATACTACAAGGGCCTATGCAGACATCTATCACTTTCGGTCAGAGGCTTATGTGCCATTTTGGTTGATGCATTGAGAACCTTCAGAGCTAAAAGTATGAGCCGTTACAGCTTGAGCTCAAGAATCAAGGCTCCATATCTGGGGCTGTGCAGACCAGCACAGCGGGACCTGCAGCACACATACACCGGTGGATTATACTTATGGAACCCTTCTGCCCGTCAGAGTTGGCAGCAACAAGGGCCGGGTTCAGTATCTCGGGGTTCTGTTTCAATAACACAATGCAAAACTGGCTCAAGCCCCCACCCAGTGGCCTGGGACAATTACATACCACCCCATATCATACTTCCCCTCTCACAAGCACAGAGTCTGAGTGTAGCAAAAGCCTTTTAATAAAGGAGGGAAACAATGTGGCATTATGTTGGGGAAACACCACAAACAGGATTCATAACACAAACCATGAGCAAAAGTTCAGCAGTGTCCTTTTCCCCTCAGCGTCTTAAGTCCAGCAACCCAACA
Organism: Malaclemys terrapin pileata; assembly: GCF_027887155.1. Classification (NCBI taxonomy): domain Eukaryota; kingdom Metazoa; phylum Chordata; order Testudines; family Emydidae; genus Malaclemys; species Malaclemys terrapin. Next base: position 5,337,156 of record NC_071507.1, read on the forward strand.
GTCACCCCACCCACAGCTTCTGTCCTTGGTCAGTGCAGCCCCCAGAATTCAGAAGTTCATCTGCAGCGTTTACCTCCCAGCCTGGGTGGAAGTGGGAGGAGGCCTGGGGGCATCTTACATGCTCTGCTGCTTGGGTCAACGCCCGATTGCCATGCCTCTCTATGCGGTCCTGCTGCAATCTTCATCACCAGCTGCTCCTCTCCACCAGCCATCTTGCTGGCCGCTCCTCTAGCCACTCCTCTCACATGCATCCGAAGAAGTGGGTATTCACCCACGAAAGCTCATGCTCCTATACGTCTGTTAGTCTATAAGGTGCCACAGGACTCTTTGCTCCTCTCTGTTAGCCACTCACCAATATATCTTCAGGCCCCCTCCCACTTAACGCAGCTCTCAGTGATTTCAGCTCTTAGTAACTTCACCTCTTTAGTGATTTCAGCTCTCAGTAGGGGGACCAGAACCACTAGCCCAAAGTAGGTCTAATGCTTAGGCCTAGGAAACAGTGATTTCAGGGTCAAAGTAACATATAGGGCCCTCAGAAGGTACCCACATCATCAAGTACACATCACTGTCCCCAGCCTCTCTCAGTTTACTGGGCTTTGGAACCCATGTCCCTTGCCTAGCGAGTGCTACTTAGTTGAGGACGAGTCCCTCCATCATTAAAATACCAAGTACAGTTCTACTGTCCTTGATTCCATAACCAGGATAACAACACTTTATTACTCCTGCCCCGATAACAAAGAGACAGGACGTCTTACAGCAGCCAAAGCGACCATTTGGGCAAGCAGTCCCTTCATGCTAGGCGGGGTGGGTGTGCCCATGCAAATGAGATCAGCCCCCGAAGTCCTTTTCCACAACTCACCACCAGATGTCAGGGTACAGCTCATTCTGACTCTGCTTACACTTATATTAGGTCAGCAGCCACATTCTGCTGTGTAACAGAAGGAGTGAGATTGCTAAATATTCTTGAACCACATTATACAGCCCCATCAAGGAAGACTTACACTCCCCAGTTTCTATTAAAAGAGTGTGCTTGCAAGTCTTAATGCTCCTAATAAATACCTTCTTTCTTTCCATTCCTATTTGATATATGAATGCCAAGTAATATGCCTGAATCCTGACTGCCATCAGATAACAAGCTTAACAGAAGAAGTATAGTGCTACATTATAAGTTCTCCCATGGAAAATATACAGATAGTGAAATTTCTTATGCCTTTCAGAAAATGGTAGGGAAAACAAGAGAGAAAGAATTAGCAGCCATATTGTTGTCCATGACAAGTGAAAAGGGTTTTTCATGATCACTGTTAAGTTTACAGTTAGGCTTTCCTTGCAAACATCTCTCAGCTATGTTTTAACTGTGCTTTGTTTAGCCAGACAGATGTGTCAAACTCGATAACTTTCAGCTGGAAAAGTGTCGGCCATTTTGAACACTTGTCCTTGGCTGTTTTTAAACTCCCTAGAGGATTCGCAAAAAGAACTAGGCCTGCCCATCAATCAGTTATTCCAAGATGATGTTAGAAGATGGAATGTGGCTTTTATGAAAGGAAGTGTCAATGAGAATAAATTATCTTTGAGTGTGTACTGCAGGACCCAAATGCAATATTGCTGACTCCTTCATAGCATTGCTAAGACTCTAATCTGTATACCTAAACCATCTGAAGAATTAACTAGAGAGATTAGCACAAACCAAACCTGCATCTCTATTGCTCTGCCAGTTCTGTGTGCTTTGAACAGGAACATAAGCACAAGTTCCTAACAAAAGCATAAATACAAAGTAGAAATGCTGAACTCTATTTCTTTACACTTTCAGCGCATTGAATCGGAATAAGGAAATACATAGTTACTCTTGTCCTTTCTGACACCAAAGCAGCCACTCTAAGCAAACCCAACAAAAGAAGGATGCTAATGGATAGGATGGTGATGTAAAACCTGAAAATAAAAAGAGTCTGATTGGACTATTGTTCCAAGTACTGTGCAAGGAGAGTGAAAGTCTGTGGAGGAGGAACTGCCGAGATGAAACAGCTAAGGAGCCACAGCCCCCATTTCTGAATTGCTGTAATTACAGAATCACAAAGATCATTTTCCTAGTTTGACCGTCACCCTTCTTTCATCACTCCACTGACTCCATCACATCAAACATCAACTACTCCTCTTTGCTTTCCAGGCCCTTCCTGACCTATGCCTAAGCTATCTATCATCTCTCAAATGCTATCAAGATGTTGACTTCCGCCTCCACTCTGCCAATGATACCAGATTCGTCAACCACTTGTTAAATTGTCAAATAAGTGCTTTTGTGCTTCCTTTCATGCTGCCCTCATGCTTGTGAGGAGCTCCGTGTAACCGTCCACAATGCAGCCTCATTGTCCTCCTTTAAATCCTTCCTTAAAACTCTCCTTCACCATGAACCCTACAAAAAATTGACAACAATTGGGCAGTTGGTATGCTGACCCCACTGCCTGCCATGCTAATCAGTATCAGCTTGCTGCTTCCTTATGCTCCCCTGGTCTGTATCCAACCATTGTCTCTTGCTTATATTTAGATGGCTCATTCCCCAAAGAGCTTTATAATTTTTTTAATATGTTTGTACAGGGCCTAGCACAATGGGGTCCTGGTCCATGACCGGGACTCCTAGACACTACCGCAATAACAAGAACAATGTATTATTAATTATTATGCTGTCTGTATCTGACAGAGCCATGAGGAGTGAACCTCTAATGGTGAAAGCTGAGTTACCAACCTACCAAACGTCACTCGTATGACAAGGTCATTTCTTGGAACTCCACAATGCCGTGTTCCCACCAAGAGGCTGTTCAGAGCTGCTATGGATACATTTATTGTTTGCAGTGTCATGGTAGTGGAAAGAGAGAGCCTGAAACATGAGGCCTGGTATTAGAGGCCCGGTACGAGGCCTGAGGCCTGAACTAAAGTGGTAGTCAGGCCCTGTTAAAATAAAGCAAAGTTAGCAAAAGTCAGGTTGTGAGCAGAAATCAGGGTCTGCCTGAGCGCAGGCTCACAGAACCAGGCAAGAACAGGACTAGTATTGCAAAAACATACACATTCCTAAGAAGTGCTTACATGAATGTCCGGGGCCTACCACATTCCATAAGGATGGCACCAGAACACCTGATACCAAGTACAGTACAAACAAAGATAATAGGAACACATAGACATCTCTTAGCGATAAGGTCAGGATGACAGGGTAATGAATAAAGATGTTCTGATTGAACCAACCTGTACGAGGTAAAGGGTGGTAACTAACCACATCAGAGGGGCAGTATGTAACTAGTTTGTATGGGTATAACAAGGGGTCTCAGAGGGAGTGTCTTTGCCCAGCTGAGGGGGGGATGGAAAGTCCCGACATTCACTGAGCTGAGTCCATTGTCACAGACATACATGTATTAAGTGTACTTGTCGCATGTAGAAGGCACTAATACCATACTTCATTGATAATAAACCTGACTGGGTGCCTTCACGACTGACACAGATTTGTGTTCTTATTGGGTGGTTTGGTGGAGGTCTGCTCTGTCCGCTACCTGCGCAGAGCTGGGACAGCATGCCGAAAGACACCCACATGCAGCCAACATCTGACAATTGTAGCTGGTTTGGTCCTAGAATATTAGAGACAAGGTGGATGAGGCAATATCTTTTATTGGACCAATTTCTGTTGGTGAAAGAGACAAGCTTTTAAGCTTTCACAGAGCTCCTCTTCAGGTCTGGGAAAGGTACTCAGAATGTCACAGCTAAACACAAGGTTGAACTGATTGTTTAGCATAAGCAGTTAACACATATTTCAAGGGCCCATTCAAGGTGAAGTGGCCAGTTAATACCTTTGTAGTCATAGGACAAAAAGGGGGGGCTAGTGGGTTACAGATTGTTGTGATAAGCCATAAATCCAGTATCTTTATTAAGTCCTTGACTTTTAGTGTCTAGCAATATTATGAATTTAAGCTCCCAGGCTCATCTTTTGAAGGTGTTGTACAGGTTTCCTTTGAGGAGGAAGACTGAGAGATCACATATGCAGTGATCACTTTGTGAAAAATAACGAGGAGTCCTTGTGGCTCATTCTCGGGTGACATGATGTTTTTGTCTTTTATCCTTTTTCTGTGATTGTCTGCTTTCATCCACACAATTGTTATTGAGGCATGTAGTGCACTGGATGAGGTACACCACATATTGTGATAGGCATGTGTAGGACCCATGGATCTTGAAAAGTGTGTTGTGCAGGGAATTGATCATCATAGCAGTGGAGATGTGTCTGCAGGTTTTGCATCAACTGTTATGGCAGGGTCTGGTGCTGCTTTGAGTTGGTGGGTCCTGGTGTGTGGGCAGCTTGGTTCTGATGATGAGCTTGTCAAGGTTGGGGGGTTGTCTGAGGGCCAGACGAGGGGGTTTGGAAAAGATTTCTTTCAGGATATGGTCCCAATTGAGGATGGGTTGTAATTGTTTAATGACAAGGTAGGTGAGGTAATGTCTTTTATTGGACAATAGTGCAAATAACGTTGGTAGCTTCTGTTTAACACCCTCCAGAGATACTAGTGGAATGGAAAGAAAATGGAAGATCTAACTCATCCTCTCAGTCTGGCCCAACCAGTTTCATTCCGAGACCGCCTCTTCCCATGAGCTATTCTGTTAGCAATCCTCTTTTAAAAAGACAACTGTCACTGGGACACTTTCTTTCCAGCCAGGAGAGCATGTCTCTTTTCAAACCAGCACCCACGCTGCATACAGTGGCCAGCAGAGGGTGCTAATACAGGGAACGTTTCTCATGACCCAGAGCTCAAAGCAGCACCCTCTGTGCACACTGAGCAGGAAAGCTAGAGTCTTATGGCCAGTCCCGATTCCATTTGTCCACATTGTAGCACTCTGTGAGCTATTTAATTGCACATAGTTCAAATTAACTGGATTATTTAATGATGTCTGTTCATTAGTTCTACTTCGATTGCAGTGTTCATGAATAAGCAGATGACAAGTTAACACCTTGCATTTCCACTGTGCTTTTTGTATGGTTTAGAGAACAACCCCAAACCCTTTGCCAATAACGTTTGTAACTAAGTGAACAAATAGAATGCGGCAGCCATTAAGTTAGGAAGATTCCACATTCAGCCACAGGCATTAGAACTGTGGTGTTGTTATTGTAAATGAGAAAAGAACTCATACTTAATTCTTACATGGTGCTTTTCACCCATACAGCTCAAAAGAAGGTAATTATTATCCCCATTTTACAGCTGGGAAAACCGTTTTACAGAAGGTCACCCAGCAGGCCAATGGCAGGACCAGGATTGGAATCCAGATCTCCTGAGCCCCAGTCCAATGAGACTAATTTCTTCTACTTGAACAAAACTAGCATGAACCTCCACTCAATATCTCTGCTAAGGTCAGTAAGCCAAATTCTGGCCCCTGTGGAACATACACCGCTCACGCTGGTATCAATGGAAGTTGCACCAGTGCATTTGAAGGACTGTATCGTCTCAGTGCCATGGCACACTGAAGATGGTCGATTCTTTCACTAACATTGGAATCTGCAGAGAAAGGACTTCTACCGCACTTCTAGCAAGTGTAAGTTTGCAGTGTATTTCTATATTCGTTTCCAATTTTTTCCTAAACAATAAACCTGTCTGAGCCATCATTTCGCACACAATGTTGCAGAATTAAACATTATTATTAAAGAAAGCTGCCAGCCTTCAGCTGAAGCCCTTTTTTGTGACTGGTAATGATCTTCTTAACTCCACTGTAAAAGGTGGCTCAGCTGGTGTTTTCAAAGAACACTCAGTTCTTTTCCTCTATATACAAGCTTTGAAACCTACCCAGCAGCTAAAGAAAAATATTTCCTCAGCAATTAGCAAGTACAACTAATTTAAGAAATATTATCTTGAGCAACTAGTCATTCTAGAACACTCAGAACAAAATTATTTTCTCTCTCTGCCTAATGGACTTGGGTATATGGGGCGTGCAAACAGTTTTGAATGTAACAAATGGAAACCATTTGTACCAAATATTGTTTTTAAAGGATACCAGAGATACCTGTCGCATGGTATATCTTACAGCACATCTTTTGGAAACTTCAGCAGTTTAGGGGAAGAAAAAAATATCTTAAAGCAGCTGAAAGAGAAGACTGAGTGCTTATCACCGAGGTGAACTTTCTATAAATATATGGCATTCAAAAGTACAGTACACTATTCAGGTCCTCATGCTTAGATGCTCTTGAGTCCTTCAAAAGCGCTTTTTCTTTTACCATGTGACTATTCAGCAGAAGAAAATCAGCCAGTTTACATAACAGCTGTTAGTGCTAGCTTTGACATATTACTCCTAAGCCGTACATCTATAATGGGTTTTTCAAATGTGTTGCCATGTTCAGTTGATTAGTTGTGGGTGATATGAAATGTCAAACTATTAGCCTTGACAACTACTGCCAAGGTTACTATCTTCTGGAAATATCTTTTTAACCATATAACTGTTTGTAAGTGGAAAAGGTGATGCTCAAAATACAAAGAGATAATAAGTATGAATTACCAAACCAAAACCAGAGAAAGCTTTGTTTTCAGTTTCCTTTGTTATGCATGTCTTCGTTAGCCTCTGAAATGATCATGCCCTTGCAGGGTTACGTGCAACAACAATTTAAATTGCAGAACCGTAAAGGAAAAAAAGAAGCTTCTTACCAGCAGTGTTCTACCATCACTTTTAACCTGCAAGGCACTAAGGGACCAATCCTATTAGTGATGCATGGCTCACGTGCGTAGTCTTTTCTATTGGAAGTAGACCCATTCAAGGACACAGGACTACTGCATAAGAAAGAACTACCCACACTGAAAGAAAGAATAGTCTTGTAACGCTGGGACTCAGGGAACCTTGATTCAGTTCCCAGCACTGTCACAGACACCGTGTGTGACTTCAGACAAGGCTTCCTCTGCCTCAGTTCCCTCTATACAATAATACTTGTATAGCCTTGTGTATTTAATAATCATAACCTCTTTTGGGTAGAGGCTGTTTCTTACTATGTGTTTGTACAGCACCTACCACCCTGATCTAGGTAGGCCCTGGAGGCGTATCATAACATAAATAAGGTTAGCATTATCAAGCCCTTCATTATTTAATATTCCACTAAAGTCCAAACACCACTCATGATTTACCTTAGGTAACAGATACCTCCCTGCAAACAATAATACCCAGGGGCCTTTGTACATGAGAAATCTATACCCACTTTAAATTCTGCTTCCATTGTGCTGCAGCTGAGAATTGCTGCATCTGCAGGTGCCCATGACCAGTTCTGACATCACAAATATTACACACTACCGATTTCTAATAACAGGTAGCAAAACCACGCAGCCTTTCCAAATACAAATTTTACTCAAGTGTTTTCTTCTGAAGCATTGTTACTTACTAAGCTATGTATGTTTCCTCTCACTCTCTGAATTCTGTAAGACACAGCACATTTGCAAATTTCCCCACCAAAAACGTTACATTTAGCTCCTAGTTTCTTGATATTCCTTCTGATTTCTTGTGAGAATGTTAATTTATCTGAAAAAGATGTTTTTATAGAGCATGCCAGTTCCCCAGCAGGGAATAATCGCTGCGTTCCAGTCTCAGAGTAAGACTCACAGGTGTAGAAAAAATTAACAATGATAAGAGCAAGAAACTGTTAATGATCAAAAATGTGCTGCTACAGGTTCAACACCAAAGTCTGAAGGAGATAAGTCTGTATGTATACCAACGCTGGACAAAAAAGTGATTATTCAGCTATTCATGGGAACAGAGCTATTGATTCAAACAACAAAGAACACTATAAACTGCAGTGTTTTTCTCTCCTTTCTCCCCCCCACCCCATCTGGGAAAATTGATTTTCTTAAATTTTCCCTTGAACCTGCAGCAGGGTTTAATCTGAACCTAATGCAGCCTTTTAAAAAACTCCCATAAATTAAAAATATATCTTCTTATTTTGCACATTTTTGTTCCCTGCTGTTAAAGCAGAAAGCACAGAGGAATTTGTTTGGCAAAAAGGTGGGGGGAAATGATAAGTGCATTTTTTTATTGTACTACAATACAGTATAGGTTTAATTTTTTTTAATAGCCTTTAAACACAAAACAAAAAAAAGCAAAGCACACAGCGTATGATAAGTTCTTTTCTCAAAGGATGGTCACTTTTTAATTGAACTGCAAGGCCTATTTAAATATTGAAATACAGTATTAGAAAAGATAAAAGACATAAGGTAGGGTAGATGATAAAAGGTCTGCCACAAATGATGATGAATTATAAGCAAACACAAAATGAAAGATTGCCAGAGAACCATCTTTTCATCGTACACTCATGTTTTGCCTCAGAAAATGGGGTGGGGAGCAGGACGCTCTAACATACACTTCTTCAGAAGTTTGGTGTTCCTCAAACACATGTAAGTCATCACTTTGAACCTGAACACATGAACACTATCTATAAACAAATACAGCGTGCCAACACCTGGGATGGAAAATTCATTTTTTAAAAAGATGCATTTTGAATTGCATCGATTTCTATAAAAATGGATTATATCTTGGGTGCTAACTAGATCATGAATTTTATGTGAGAATTTGTGCAACAAATAATCTGGTTTAAATTTTATTGGAGTCCAATAAAACGTGTAGAGCTAAGTTAGGCCCCAAGTCAGCAAAACACTTAAGCGTGAATTCAAGTGCTTTGCTAAACAGGAATAGAATTAAGAACACATCAAAATGCTTTGCTGAATTGGGGTCCTATGTGCTTAAATTTAAGAATGTTCTTAAGTGCTTTGCTGAACCTTACTCAAATTTATGAGTTCCAGGTGGATCATGTAAGGGCCAAGGGGAAAATTTGCAAAGTCATAGACAGGAGTTAGGTGCCTAATAGTTTGGACTAGGTTTTGGTTCTGCCCATAATGCAACTTTTAATTGTAATTTTGTAACCAACTAGAGGCACTATCACCCTAACAAGTTACAAGTAACATGCTTCATTCTGGGACAGCTCCTATGCTCCTGAAAATTATCATAGCTAATTTACAGCAGCTGAGGGTCTGCCTCTGTGTCCACATAACAGCTGGCCCAGCTGCATGTGTGCACCCAAATCTACCTTGCTGCTTGTTCCAGTGCATTCTGGACGAATCCATGCAGCTATCCCATAGTGCCTCAGCAGGACAGAGTGCTCTAACAACATCCGCACAGCGCAACAGCAGCGTACGGCCCAACGTGCTGCAAGATGTTCTACCACAAGGAACTGGAAGAAAGGGTGGCAACCTTGCTATGCAAATACGTTGAGGGCTGAACTACAAGTAAAGTGTGCTGGGTCACTTACAGGTGGGCACCTATGTGCCAGACTTCTTGTCTGGCTATGGTGAAACATTGTTAGCGGCCACAGTTACTGAGCTTTCGCCATGGTTTGTGTCTGCAAATCAGGTTTAGTGCCAACCAAGCCATTAACTGGTGACAAAATTAGTTGGGTTTTTTTCCCCACACAGCTCAGCTCCACAGTCTAATTGTGCACTCGTTGCTACAGGAGGCCTTTGAGACAAAGAACTTAGCGAGGTTGTAAGAGAGAATGGGCATTGATATGGATAACAGGAATACAGAGGGATAGTAAATCTAAACAAGAGTTTGATAACGGATATAACACCTCATGCTTCAGGGCTTAAACCGATTTCTATTGTGGGTTAGGAAGAGACTTCTATAGAAGGCAGATTATCCCACATCCACCTACAGTGGGGTTCCTCTGAAGCATCTGGTACTGGCGACACTCAGAGACAAGATACTCAGATGGAGCTCAAGTCTGACCCAGTCAACAAGACCTATGTTCCTATAAATTAACTTCCCATAAATAAGACAATCTGCTCAGGAGGTCCTTTCATTTACTTTTCCTTGGGTGGGTCACACCGCCTTTATGGTCTATGGCTCAATTCTGCCAGGTGCTGAGCACTCTGCCCCGATCCAGCGAAGCACATTGTGGAGTGCTTAGAGTGTTCCAGGTCCTCCACAATTACCAGAGAGGACCAGGATGTGTTGCAGTGGGGAGCTTAATAAATGTGAGAACTTCCTGGTTGGGACAGTTTACTAGTTGCTGCTTAAAGCATGGCTCGTTATGGTTATGTCCTTGCAATACTTGGGGTCAGCAGTGAGCGAATCCCTCTCTTTAAAGAAGTAGTAAAGGAAAGAAGAGAACCCCAGACTGCCAGGGTGGTGAGTGAGTGGGGAAAGTGGAAAGTTAGGAAGGAAAGCTGCAGCAAGGCGGCGTCAGAGCCCTGTATCAATGCAGCAATGGAACCTATAGCACAAATGGCTCTGTTAGAAAAGTTTGATTTTGGCAACTCAGGCAGTGGGCCTTGATAAGAACAAAAGAACGGCCATGCTAGGTCAGACCAATTGTCCATCTAGCCCAGTATCCTGTCTTCCGACAGTGGCCAATGCCAGGTGCTTCAGAGGGAATGAACAGAACAAGTAATCATCAAGTGATCCATCCCCTGTCGCCCATTCCCAGCATCTGACAAACAGAGGCTATGGATACTTCAGAGCATGGTTTTGCATCCTTGCCCATCCTGGCTAGCTGCCATTGATGGACCTATCCTCCATGAACTTATCTAGTTCTTTTTGGAACCCTGCTATAGTCTTGGCCTTCACAACATCCTCTGGCAAAGAGTTCCACAGGTTGACTGTGCATTGTGTGAAGAAATACTTCCTTTTGTTTGTTTTAAACCTGCTGCCTATTAAATGGATGGATCCAGAGAGCTGAGCGATTTCAGAAGGGTTCTGTTTTCTACAGTAAAACCTCAGAGTTAGGAACACCTCAGGAATGAAGGTTGTTTGAAATGCTGAACAGAACACTATGGTTGTTCTTTCAAAAGTTTACCACTGAACATTGACTTAGTAAAGCTTTGAAACTTTACTATTCAGAAGAAAAATGCTGCTTTTAACCATCTTAATTTAAATGAAACAAACACAGAAACAGTTTCCTTACCTTGTCAAATCTTTTTTTAAAAACCTTCCCTTTTTTTTAGTAGTTTACTTTTAACAGTACTGTTTTCTTTTTTATTTTAAGTTTTTTGTCTCTGCTGTGCCTGATTGTGTACTTCCGGTTCCAAATGAGGTGTGTGATTGACTGGCCAGTTCATAACTCTGAGGTTCTACTGTATTTGTCTTTAATTTTAATATAGAAACAGACCACTAGCCCTTATTGGAACTATTGGGTTCAAAACCGCTGGATGACTTTCTACTTCAGATTCAAAGATTTTGACCCTGGCTGATACAATTTTCTTTCAACATTGAAAACATACCCGGGAAAGCACCGATAGCAGCAGACACTATCTAGAGTAGCAGTTGAACTGCCACCAATGGAAGAAGAGGCTTTAGAGAAAGATGTCGAAGTCTACATTGACCTTGTTGTGGTAGCAATACCAGCATCTGCCAGCCAACTTCATCAATTTAGAGATGAAAAACTAAAGGATGAACATGCCAGAAACTGACTCAACTTTGTCAAAGAGGGTGTGGTTGAAGACAGCAACTTCCAACAGACCTACTGCCACGTTGGCAGGACTGAAATGAGCTTCACATAGCTGAAGGTCCATTCTTATCACTATGGTACTTCATAAAGAGATGCTATCCAAAATCCAGGCAGGACACGAAGGAGTAAAAAAAATGCAAGACATGAGCACAACAATGTGTATGGTGACCTGGTCTGAACAGGCAAATTCAGACCTTAGTAGAGGGTTGTAAAATATGTAACCAGGGTGGGGAAAGCCAGTCACCAGAACCATTGCTCTCTACAAAGCAATCTGAGAGACCTTGGCAGCTGGCAGCCACAGATCTGTCTTTCTGGAAAGGACATACATTATTGTAATTGATTACTCTGAGATATATAGAGTTGGCTATACTCAGAATTCACTGGCATAGGTCATTCAGAAACTAAAGTCAATATTTGCAAGACATGGAGTTCCTGAAGTCCTCATCTCGGATAATGGGCCTGGATTTACCTCTGCAGCATTCCTACCTTTGATTTTGAAGATCGTACTAGTAGTACGCATTCTCCCTGAGCAATGGGGACAGGGGAGAGAGCAGGGCAGACTTTTAAAAGACTTCTGCAAAAATCAATGGACCCATAAAAAGCACCCCTGGCATATCAGTCAACACTACTTGCTTCTGGACTATCTCCAGCAGAACTTCTGATAGGAAGATGACTAAGGATGACTTCACCTGTGGCACCATTATAGCTTAAATTTAAGTGGGTTCTGCTAGGTGGTGTTTATTGCTGTAGTGTTTCTTTCCCCTGCCCTTCTTTGGTTTCCTTGAGACACTGCTACGTGGGAGATCCCATGAAGGAACAAAACAGGATGTCTGTTGTTTCTTTTGTCTGGTAACTTTCCTTAGCAAGGCTAGATCACACAGGGTGCTGAGCACCTCCTGAGACGTGCTGGATATCATGTCTGTGTGCCTCACAGAAGGCATTCAGCACTTACCAGGATCAAGACCTAAAGCTATTGTGAGCAGGCTAGTGTATTTACTGTAATTGTTGGATTTACAGTTCACGCACACCTTTCTTTGTGGCCCTGCTGCGGAGTATCAGTTTGCATTTTTATAAAGATTTAGTACCACCCTATTTATATTTGATAAACGTTTACATTAATTTTTTGTTCTAATGGAACAGTACATGACCCTCCTATGTTAAATAACAGCTCTTTACAAAACCCACTGCCAGGAGATCTATAAAACCACAGACGAGATATTACCTAAGCAGAAAACTGTCTGCCCACGACATAGACAAAACCAACGTTGTGTGCTCTTGGGAGCCTCCTGCTGATTTTCAACTAATATTGTTAGCTACAAGAACACAGCTGTGTTGATGTCGATGAGACAGGTACATCCACTAGATACATTTGTTCATAACCCATTGAAGCAAACAAATGAAAAAACACATACGGGAAGATTTTTAAAGGCATAAAGAGGTGTCAGGCTCCAAACACCCATTGGGATTGCCCGACCTGCCCTTTGTGCAGGCCTTTAAAAATCTCCCACTTAAGTTTGAGGGAAACAAGTTGTACTCTCATGCCTCAAAGGGTACGTCTGCACTGCAGCTTGGAGATGGCACGATTGCGAGCATGGGTGGAGACATTCCCACCAGCTCTGAACAAGCTAGCGCTCTAGTGTGGCTATTGCGGCACTGAGGGTGGCTTGGACTAGCCGCCCACGTCTAAGCCCACCCAACCCTCGGGTCCAAGCTCAGGCAGCTAGCCCAAGATGCCGCCTATGCTGCAAAGTCCACACGGCTATTTTTAGCATGCTAGCTGGAACAGAGCTAGTGCTAGTCTATCTACCCAGGCCAGGAAGCACACCGCCATGCTGCAATGTAGTCATACCCTACAGAGGCTAAAAAAGGCAGCTACAAACAAGGAAATTTTTATTTTGTCTCTTCAAATAGTGTTTTGAATTTGGAAGAGGAAAGAAACAGATACCCAATATTCTGAAAAAGAAAAAGAAATGTACGCCTGCAAACACTAACTCATGGGAAATGTCTGCTGCACCCAACATTCTAACAGAGGAAACAGGGTGAGATCAGGAAGATGAAACCAACCAACTCTAAGGCCTTGATCCTGCAAACATTTAAGCACATGCATGAGTTTACTCACATGGATAGCCCCATCAAACTCATTTTTCATTAATGATTGGCGTTACAGTAATGCCGACAGGCCCCATCTGAGATCGGAGTCTCCGTTCAGTGCCCCGTCCATTGGCTGACACTGCCCTCTCCTTCACTGCATTCCAACTCAGTGGAACAACTCACACGAGTAAAGTTGTTCATTAGTTTAAGTCTCTGCAGGTTGAGGCCTTAGCTTGCACTCTCCTGTACTGGAAGACTCACACTTGTCTGGTCTGTTTCTATCTCTTAATCCTGCAAATACTTATGCACTTGTTTAACTTTGCTTTTGATGGACCATTTGCCATGAGTGAAGTTAAACATGCATATAGTGGATATGTCTACACTGTAGTTAGACACCTGCTGACTTGGGCCAGCGGGGCTCAGGCTAAGAAGCTGTTTAATTGCAGTGTAGAGTTTCGGGCTCCACGACCCACCCACCTTACAGGGTCCTAGAGCCCAGGCTACACCACAGTTAAACTGCCCAAGCCCCAGGAGCCTGAGCCAGTAAGCACGGGCCAGCCGTGGGGTTTTACTTGCAGTGTAGACATGCACAATGTTTGCAGTATTGGGTCCCTTGAATACACTCCTTGAGGCAAGTCTCTCTTTTTACTTTGGGCCAAGCACAGCCAATGCTTAATAATAAATGACAATATTAACAACTAACATTAATCTCGTGTGAGCTGGAAGAAAATACCAGCTCTTTAATCTAGCAGAGGAAGGCATAACAAGAACCTGTGGCTGGAAGTTAAAGCCACACGCATTTAAATTAGAAATAAGGCACACATTTTTAACAGTGAGGTGATTAACCACTGGAACAAACTACCCAGGAAAGTGGTGGATTCTCAATCTCTTGATGTTTTCAAATCAGTCTTGGATGCCTGGCTGGAAGAACTATTTTAGTCGAACACAAGTTATTGGTCTCAATACAGGAGTAACAGGATGAAAAGTGATCTAATGAGCCCTTTTGGCCTTAAAATCTGTTAACCTGATTTTCTTTAAAATATGATAAGCCTGTAGGTAACTTGTTCTTCTGGCAGACTTTTAAGACCAACTTGTGGCATGAGATTTCCCCAGCTGGTTCTTGACGACAGCTTTTAAAATGCAGAAAATTATCACCTGTCTCCTCACTTCATTGAGGGGAATTGACTCCAGCAGTGAGGGAGATTTCAGCAATTCTGCCAGCCATTTGGTCTCTCAGTTCACTCCTCCCTTCCTATTCTCACTTGACTTAGTTCCTTTAGGAGTCCTTCTAACCTCACGGCATGTGGGGCCTGTACGGATAATTCTTTCAATCCCATCTTAAGGTGGTAAATTTGCCTTGATCTAAGCAAGGGCTCAAATCAGATGAAAACCATGAAACTACAGCAGAATTGTGGGTTAGTTGGTTTTATACCAGGTGTGAAAAACAAACTCCAAATCTGGAAGAATCCCATATATTGTGTGGTTTTCTGGCTAAATCTAACTTCTCTACGGATACACGTCACGACTTTTAATCCAACACAAACCCACACAAAACAGAGACTGGCATGGCAAATACTGAGTCTGGGGTAGAAAACAATACAGAGGACAGAATATAGAGCTAAAATAACGGGTACAAAGATGGCTCACAGATGAGCACAGGCAAAAGACAAAAATGATGATTCACAGAGAAGATTTTCTACCAGGACACACAGAAGTTTCTCATTTATCAACATGTCATTCTGAGGTACATGCTTTCATCCTATTAGTAAGACTGGTGAAAGCTGGGGCAGGACTGCAGAGAAAAACAATACAGCCTTGAGGCCAAATCCTGCTGTTTGTCACGCTTACCCTACTGGTCTCAAATAAGTAGTCACATGAGCAAGGCACAAGTTTGACATTTAGATCTCCAGAAACTGTGTAATAAGGGCTAATATTACACAGGTCAGATTATAACTTCTTTAGTCCATGCTTTGGGCCACCCAATATAAGCCCTCTCCTCACCCTCCCCACCCCACTCCTTCACATGGCAGCTTCTCCAATGAGCTCTGCAATGTTGGGGGGGAGGGATAGCTCAGTGGTTTGAGTATTGGCCTGCTAAACGCAGGGTTGTGAGTTCAATCCTTGTGGGGGCCACTTAGGGATCTGGGGCAAAATCAGTACTTGGTCCTGCTAGCGAAGGCAGGGGGCTGGACTTGATGACCTTTCAAGGTCCCTTCCAGTTCTAGGAGATGGGATATCTCCATTAAAAAAAACAACAACATGACTAGTGTGGTACTGTACAGTCTCAACATTCCATAGCAACTACCTGATTCCCACAGCCCCCAAGCATCACTGTTTCCTATAGACACAACATGAACAGCATCCAGCTGCTAGTCTCCCAGTTACAGTGTGGTGTCTATGGAAATACGTTGCCTCAAGACCCTACTCTACCGCGTTAATCTCTGCAAGCTCCACTCGCCCTTCCAAAATTCACTATTTTGAGACTCTAAATATGTTTTGCATCCACAATTTTTCCTTGTGAAAGATTTCTTTTTTAGACCTTAACTATGGTCCTGAATTTTGCTCATTAAGGGCCGGATCCAAAGCCCCACTGAAGTCCATGGAAAGATTCTGATAGCGATGAATAGATTCTGGAGCAGTGCAATCTCAAGTGGATTCATGTCAGTTTTGATTAAATTGCTCTCCTTTAGCGACCATACACGGTGTTAAAGATCCTTGCTTCAATTATATTCAACATAGGAGTTCTGGTGGTATTTCAAAACGACTTCTCTTTGCAAGCATTTTATCAATACTTTATAACCGCATATTTAAAACGTTACATTGACATGACAGTGACATGTATTTGTAGAAAGTTCATGGGACGAGAATATCAGGGCTCCCTCATATACTCCACTAATTAACAAATGTCTGTACACCGTCTTAAGTTATCGGGACAGATCCCCAGCTAGTGCAAATGAGCAGAGCTCTGTTAAAGTCAAAGGAGCAATGTAGATTTGCACAAGGTGAGGAGGTGGCTCATGAAGTGCTATATAAATACTAAATAATATTATTCATGATCGGCCTAGAGAGGTTACAAAGGAAGATGTGGCCTTTAGTCCCAAACCAGCAAGTATCAACTTCCTTCATATGCAGACTATATAGTTTATACATTAACATGGCCCCTGCACCGTTTTGCTTCTTTAATAGAAATACAAGATGTATTCTCCCCGTATGCTATTTACTCAAGATTACAGATGTTGCTATAACAAAGAGCTAAAGAGAGAAAAACAAAAGGAGAATAGTACTGCCGCTCAGACACTAACGGTTCTATTCTTTCGAAAAGAGCCACTGACTTCCACACCCAGCCCCGCGATACATTTTAAAATCAGCTGGGCTGTTGAAGGCTGGTGTCCAACTCTGCAGTTGAATGGGCTCACAGAGCAAGGAGCAGAATATAAGCGAGCATCAGCCTTGCAATCTGTCTCTCTGCTGGACCGGACCATTATAAGTCCACAGCAAAAAAACCCAATTGTTCTAAAGCAAGAGGGTAAAGCTCTCAGATGGAAGGGCTAAGACAGGATCCCTCTGCCTATTATGTACCGGTCTCTATTGATTAACATCGCTAAGGAATAGGTGGCTTCGTTCATTTACATTATTAGTAGAGCTGGATGGAAAATGCCAAACATTTTTCAGAAAACATTTCTGAATTGTGTTTCCTGCGAATTTTGCGTCAGAATGTCAAGTTTTCAAAACATTTCAACTACTCAATGCGCTGGTTGGTAAACAGCAAAAAGGAGTCAACGTTGTGAAAACTCAAACATTTTCAACCAGCTGTAAGGACTAATTTCAGAAAAAGCATTGTGAGGAAAAGACAGGGAGGATGGACCTGGGTGTGGCCTGGACTGGGAAAACCTGAATTTGATTCCCTGCTCTGCTACAGTCCAACTGTGTAACCTAGGGCAAGTCACTAGGCATGTATCTTCACTGTCGAAGTAACAGGAGATCAGCACCTGGATCATAGTCTAGCCAGGGTGTGAGCAGCCACACTTACACACAAGGTATTGTGTCCTCCCCGGTGCTGTGCTCCCCCATGTGTGCTGCTAAAACTTCTGCAGCCAGATCCCTTGGTTTTGTGCTGCAGTGTGCTGAGCTGCTCTACAATTCGTTCCCAGTGAATTGTGGGAGAACTTGTCTGTCCTTCTGGGCACAGGGGGGAATTGTGGGAAGGCACTGGAGGACTATCAACACTTGAGTGGTTTAACCTGTGTTGCAAAGCGGGCTGGTTACCAGGCTGAGTGAAAGCAGCACTTAAGCTTTACCCTATACCCTAGGATGGGCCAGCTAGCCTGGGGGAGAGATTTGTGTGTATGGATGGGAGGGGGCTTAGGGACTAACACCTGACTAAGAGCCCAGGTTAACTCTGCAATGAAGACATACCATTAATTTCTCTGTGCCTCAGTTCCCCCATCTCTAAAATGGGGATAATAGCACTTCCCTACCTCACAAGGGTGTGTGCGACTAAATTAATTAAAAAAAAAAAAAGATTGTGAGGACCATAGATACTATGGTTATGAGGGCCATATAAATACCTTAGAGAGAAGACTGTATCAAATAAGGACTAGGGTGAGCCAAAGATTTCTAAGTGCTGCCTTCTAAGGATGCTATCCCGCCAGCAGCAGGGCTCAGGGAGGGAGGAGAGGTTAGGGGCAGGGCTTCAATATCCAGACCTGAAGCCCATAGGGCAGCCCTGTGGAGGCTGGCATAATTCAAACAGACCCCCATGGTTGTCTAAATTATGCCAGGGGGACCAGACCAGCTCCAGATTGGGAGGCACAAAGGTGGCTTAGAGCCACAAAAGTCCTCCTTCCTCCCAGGCTGCGAGTTTAAGAGGCACAGCAAAGAATCTCCCGCTAGACACCCCTGGGTATAACCAAGCTCAGCTCCATTGACCTCAGTGCAGTTGTACCCGCTCACACTGGCAGGGAATTTGCCCTGCTGGCTACAGGCCAGGAATGAGCTTTGCAAGAAAAGAAAAAAACAAATTTTCTAGAAATTATAAATATATTTTCTTCGAGCCTAATACCTATTTTGCCAAAATTATCCAGCACACCATGTATTTGCCTAAAGTCAAAAAGTGAAGGCTGGTGGAAGGAAAGTGATAATGGATCCTATCTGTATTTCAGGGCACCTGGTTGAATGTCAGTTGCAATGCCAGTCCTGTACATTAGGGGTAGGTGGGCGGTACGGTGTAGTCCACTACTGACGGCTTGTACTGCTTTGAAAAAGAACAGGCGGAGAGACGATAGTCCTGGAGGTCAGAGCTTTCTCGCAAGGGAGGCAGAATGTAGGTGATGTCCAGTTAACCACAGAGACATCAGAGTCGCAGTTGCAAAAGTGACTAGCAATTTTAGCTGCCTCGATTTCTGGGTACCTGAAACGAGACATCTTAAAGGGGCCTGCTTTTCAGTGGGCTGGCCAAGGACTTTCTGACAATCAGGCCCATTTAAGCGTCTCTCTTTGGGCACCCAAAAATCTCGAGCCCCTTTTGCAAACTTTTGCCCAGGCTTTGCTGGATTAATAAAGACGATGCTACCCTGCTTCACCGGGCACAATACCAGAGATTTATTGTTGCCCCTTTAATGCAGTTTGTCTGTGTATGATTTCAGCTGTGATCCTGCAATTAATTCTGTGCAAGAAGATCCCTCTCCCTGCACAGAGACCCACTAATCTCAATGAGGCTGCACACCAGCACAGGGGTCTTTGCATAGGGAGTCAGTTGCAGGATCAGGCCCTTTGCTCGCAAAGCAGCTATCCCAAAAGTACTGTACATGAGTGAAACGGGATTGGGGGGGGCAGGGGCGGGGTTAACTGACCCTTCCGCCACCCCCACCATTTTTTTTAAGTGAACTAAAGTTTAGCTCTGTAACACAACTAGTGGGAAAAGATATTATCATTTGGAACCATGCCCAGAAAAACTCAGCGAAGCTCTTTGAGCTTCTCCATATCTGGTTCACCTGCTCTGTCTCCCTAAAATGATGACCCCTGGTGGTTAAAATGAGTAAAGGCACAGCTGATTTTTCCAACCTCATATAAGGAGGCTGCCAGGGACACAGAATTTAAAGAAAATTCAGGAAAAAAACAACAACAGTGCAACTTAATGTATTTTGACAGCAAAGATGGAGTACAAGAGCACTCCTATTTAGCTTTCCAAATTATTTTTCATGCCTTTTTATTGTCTTGATTTTCTGCTTAGAGAAGTACATGACAAAACCCTTAGGGTTGTCTATGAACATTTGGGACCTGAATCCACAAGATTCATGCACGTGATTAAAGTTAAGCATAGGTGTCGTTAAGCATGTGGGTAAGTCTTTGAATATCTGGCCTTTACCTTCCCAATCGTTTTTATGACTCGGCTGTCTTGATTAGACTGGAGCTAAAGCGCTCCATAAAAGTTCATGTAGTTTGGGAGTCTAAAAAAAAGCAATTGGACTCATCTCAGTGTGTATTTGCCATTTTAGATGTGCATCATTTGGTCTTAAGACTATCTGTGCATGCTGCAGAATGTGTCACTGCAGTTACTTTGATACTAAAAAAGTTATTAATTTTTAGAGAACATTCTTTTGTGAGATGTCCATACATATGATTGTTTTAAAAATAGCCCCTTTTAAAATAGAATTGTAAAAGCATATTTGTGCTCTTTTTAATAAATGTCTATGGCCTTGATCCTTGCCCAAATGTTTTTGGTGGGGGTTTTTATTTACTATTTTGTGGGGGAATGTCAATGATCTACTTGGAGAAGAGACACTCTAGCCCCAGTGTACGTGCTCATTCTGAAAGATGAAGACCTTCATTTTACAATTATTCCGAAGGCCCCAATCTTGCAATGTGGTCACCAGGGATGATCCCTTATAAACACAGAACCCCACTGAAGTCACTGGGGCTAGGGTCCTTCTAGGGTTAGAACAGGGTGGAAGTTACAGACCTTTGCAAACAAAAGGAACACCAAAGGAATCCACATAATATTATCACATCCAAACACAATGGGCTGATATTGCTTTGGGAAACCCTGGATACTGTAGCATAATATTTTTTTCTCTGCAAAATACCATCCACTGACAACATACATGGCATCACTACATAATTATCTTCATGTAACAGTCAACTCTGCTTCAATCCAGTTGCTTTCAGAGCTACAGAGGCTTTTGTGAAATTCTAGTTGTCGTGGATGCACAAAGCAGAGAATGAAATAAAAGAAAAATCTGGACTTAGAAAAAGGACAAAACCTATAGGAAGAAGTTGAATGTTAAATAGCTACAAGTGCATAATGAGTGCACTGTGCCTATGCTGACAACACTCTAATCAAATTGTACCTAGTCATGTCTGTATAGATGATGAGCAATATTACCAAATGCTGTTCCTTACAAGGAGGTTTGGGGCTTTAAGGGTTAAATATTGGAAATTTTTGTTAATGACTTCGGTGGAACCAGATTTTTGCTCTAATCCCATATATGTCAGTTTTAGGGTTGCATACACAACAGTAGTCATATTGTCTAGATAGAATGTCATGATATACATCACTGTATTCCCAAAATGACCTACCCCATCTCAAGCAGACAGCGTCTCAATGCTAGTGATATTATACATGACATTGGTGTCCAAATTATATCTAAAGAGGCTATAAAGAAAGTGATTTGAATGATCTCTATGCAGAGAGGAAAGAAATGAGGTTATTTGCTAGAGAAGTAGGAAACGGATTCCCTAGCCAAAATTGCCAGTCTCTCACCCGAATCCTAAAGGTGGGGGCTTCTTCATAGCTTAACAGTCTAAGCATGGGGTTAAAAACAGCTATGAGTTCAAAACACAGGCCTAACAAGGTCAGCTTCAGAGATCATCAACTGACTGCTCAGTCTAGAGGAGTCCTTTGGATGAGCCATTCTGCTCTCGATGGATATCAGAAATCACACAGAATTTTAGTAAAATTACAAGGCTGCCCCTGTGTACTTGGCCTAATATCCCCTCTTCCCAGGCATAGCAGATTTCCTGTGGTGCTGCCCACACACCTGTCCTTGGGAGCAATTTCTCACACTAGCTTCAAAATCCTCTGGACTTTCAAGTAGTGAAAGTAGCAGCTGAGGGTGCCAGAGATTCAGCAGCCATATTCCTTGCAACCATTAAAAGAAGTCTGAGTAGAACAGAGGAGAAAGAAAGACATTAGTTCTTTCTTAGGGCCAGATCCTGCAACTGGATCTGTGCAGGCAAACCATTGCTCCTGCACTAAGCCCCGATTGCGCTCTGCACACGTGGACCCAGATGCAGGATCAGGCCCTTTCGAGGATCCAGGAAGGCCACATAAAAGGCAGGTGCTGAGTCCATGTTTTGTCCAGAGACGCTTACAGAACAGGGTATATATTAGTCCAGGTTCTCATTTCACTATGGCTCTTTTACACTGTTCTGGCCATGAAAAGTGGACATAAAACCCATGTAAATGACATTTACCAGAATACTGTAAAGGGTCCTGAGGGCACCTGAAAATTAGACCAATCAGCCTCCCAGTTATAAATCATAATTTAAATACACAGAGATGATTCAATTTTTGTTTTCACAAAGAAACGTAGGGTGAGGTTGGGGAAAAGATTCCCAAAGGGAGGGAAATTTCAAATTCTCCTATTAGTAGGGCAATCACTTGTTCCTTATGTCAAGGCACATTCTTTATTTAGTATCTAATATCCCACATCCCGCAGTGAGTCAATACAGGATAAACTTCATCCTGTTTCTCAGTGGTAATTAGACACTGTGATCCACCTGTTTGATTTTACACTACAAATGAAACACTGATGTGTGAGTGAGGTATCCCTTGAAAATGGTCTTTGTCCTGTATTTTTTCCACACTGATTGTCCTCCTCTCTCTTGGAGAAGCAGGTGGCCTCTCTATTGTGTGATAGGCTGGCACGGTGTGGTACCACACGTTATGGAGTCTGTGCAGTGCTTTGGGATCATCATGTGCAGTCAAGGTGAATTGCTCTCCTGTGGCAACGCCTCCCGTTGCCCTTTGCATTGCTGCTGAAATTAAATCCTGAAGATGTTTAACCACCTCCACTCACACAGACATTACAACCTCAGATGGCTGTTTCATCTCACAGATGCAGCCAGAGACACTGGGACTTGAAGTAGCCAAAATGACCAAAGCGGGGCCAGGGCCTGTAGCCTTGAATCTCAGAGGAGCCCCCCAGCAAGGATGGTGAATGTTGTAGCAGGGAAGTTGTAGCAGAGGAAACAAAGTTGCAGAGCGAGCTGAGCAGTTTAACTCACCATATTAAATTTGCTTGAGCCCTTCACGGTGGCTGTCCTGTTCCCTGGACTCCCTCCTGCGGCCAGGACGCTGCGCTGGGCCCCAGGGCTCGGTTCGCTCAGTGCAAAGGTCACAGGCGAAGCACGTGGCTTGGCCCTGGCAAGAGGCCCAGGAAAGGGAGGTGCTCTGGAGCAAGCAGCACCACGACAGCTGTAGGAAATAGCTAAAAGACCTGGATGCTGCCGGGTTTTTGTACACAAACTGTATTAACAAAATAGAGAACAAGTCTAACCACTCCTACCACCTCCAGAAGTTCCACATCCCAACACACCCCAGTGCAAGAGCATGCAAAAACCTGGGTCTGACAACTGGATCTTGCCGACAAATTTTTGAACCCAGGCCCCAAATTCTAATTCCTGAACGGAGAACAAGTGTTGATGCTCCTACTGCACCAATACAATCCAGACCTTGACCCATCCTGGCATGACAGCACCACAGAATCCTGCATCCAGTCAATTTTTGGCCCTCCTTTCACAAATTTTAACATATTAATACACAATAAACTTAGCCACTCCTACTTCAGCAAAAAAACCTCTGGATGCTAATGCATCCCAGTATATCAGTCACCACAAAAACCCAAATCCAGCACCTGGATCCAACTGGACTGAAGAAGTTTTTGCTCCCAAACCCATATGCCACTCCTGTTGCACCTTTACAGAGTCCACATGTGATGCGCCCTTGTACAATACTGCTGCAAAACCTCAGATCCCATATCTGGAGTCTGTCAAACGGCAGACACAAATCCAGAAACTGCATGATCAAAGTAGTTGCTTCTACTGTTCCACCCACAAAATATAGATTCCAACACAACCTGGTACAGGGAAGCTGGAAAACTCTTATTTTGGTATCTGAATCCTACTGGACCTGATAATTTTTGACTCCATATTCCATAGTTCAGATACAGGGTTTTAATTCAGGCCCTTCTCTAAAAACTGGAAAGGGAAACATACACAAACACATCCCAAAAGGAGTGCACATGGGCGCTAAGCGTCTTTTAGCAAAGGGTGGTCTAGTCTAATCCACAATTGTTCTAAACCAAGAGGGTAAAGCTCTCAGATGAAAGGGCTAAGACAGGATCCCTCTGCCTATTGTGTACCAGTCTCCAGTGGTTAGCATCGCTAAGGAATTCGTTCATTTACATTATTAGTAGAGCTGGATGGAACATGCTCTGATCACTGTACAGCATGGATCCTACTGTCAAGATCCACACTATATGTCCCCTTTTCTCTCCTTGTCTTTTCTCCTCCTCCATTACCAGTGCTGTTTGCATGAAAGCTGCATCCTTGTTCCCCATTGTCAAAACTTGCCTTTCAGATCGGAAGGGTGGACACTGACTCCAGTACTTGCTCTGTTCTACCCACATGCTCAAATCTCCCACTGATGCTGATGGGAAATGTGCACATTTGGGGCAAGTAGTGTATCAGAACTGAGATCCACCCTGTATATTGAGAAGAGTAATTTGCTGTTAATGTTAATCTACTCCTGTTTATTTCCCATCTGAGAGTATTAATTCCCTGTGACATCACAGCTGTACCATCAGTAGTAGAGGCTTGTTAGCTCAGGTGAGGAATAAGCAGCAGGAGCACATGAACTCTTAAGGGTCAAAGATCTTGTTTTTATGCAAACATCCACAATTAACAAAGAAAGAGACACAATGCAGGCAAAAAAAACCCTGATGTGATTATATCACAGTGATTCTCTGTGCTCTTCCCTGGCTCCCCATCCAATTCCAGACCCACTCCCAGGTTCCGATCCTAATCTTTAAAGCCCTCAATGGTCTTGGACCGATCTGTGTTACAGGCCGCCTCTTCAGTCAAACACTGCAGCGGACAGAGCCCAGTGTGTATCTCTCGGGGCTGGGGGCAGGGCATTGCTAGGGGAAGGTCCTTGGCTACGAATTCGTTAGCACCAAAGCTCAGGATGCAACAGGGCCTTGATGTTTTAGGTTGGCCCCACTTTTTGCAAAGCCTCCTCTCACCAGTGATGGGGTAAGAATGGCCTGGTAATCTTCCTCATGAAAATACACAGTACGTGAAACATCTGAAAAATAAGAGAGGGGTGGAGAAAATGGTTTTTCCTGGACTGAAATCATGCTATTTTTAATTTTGTATCTGGTGCCTAGATGCCCCACTGATGGTTGCATAAGGATGGCACAGATGGATTACATTTGTTTAGATTTTTAGATGAGAACCGTGGCAAATGAGCACGTGTTTCTAAATGGAATGTTTCTTAAAGTGTTTCCTGAGGCATCTTTGAGTCTTTAATTCTAATGCAAAATATTAATTTAACTAAGGCACTCTGCAGTATGAGACCAGGTAGTTAGAAATGGGTTGGGTGAATGCTTTTAAATTACTGCCGCTGCTATGAAAAGTTCGTTCTCCGGTAGCTGAAATCGTGAAGCTAAATCCTACTATACGAGAGATCTGTGAATACAGTTTAATTTTAAAGGCCAACAACTTGGCCAGTGTGTCTAAGGAGATCTATACCTCTCAGGGAAAATAATTTTAAAGGCGAGATTTTTATTTCCTTGTACACACTGCCACCTTGTGGCTGTGGTATCACTAATTTTCTTTAAAAAGGCTTCACAAATCCATCCAAAACAAATATGACTCATTTGGAAATATTTTCAATTCTCTTGATTTAAAACCATCTCTGTAGAAAGGAATAAATATTCATGATACATATTATTTGCATGATGAATGTACAATGTAGTTATAAAGTACAGTAACAACATTCTTCTTAGTACTACCTATTATACCATATAGCTGATTACCCTTTACTAGAAACAGGTTAACTACGAAGAAATTATATTAAAGTATTGTTTATGCAACAGGTCACTGTACTTTTTAAGTTTCTTTTACTTGTTTGGTAATTATTGTTTAAGTTCACAAGTACTTTTGCTGCATAATTCTTTGTTTGCAAATAGGGTTAACATTATAGTTTACAGAGTACAGACAAGTATGTAATTCCTCTGTAGCTAGTTGGTAATTATTGTGCTGTTATAGAGCAATTAAACATTAAAACAAGGATGCTCTAAATAGCCACCAACAAGTGTAAGGTAGAAAAACAGCTTGCAATTAAAATTATAGAGTATTACAGCAGCACCAACTAAAACAGGTAGTTAAGAGACTATCAGCTTTTGTATGATAAATGTAATTCCTGAAGGCTGTATAGCTGGGCAGTGTTCTGGCTGATGCTTGAAAATAGATAGAATTTTACAAGTTCTCAAAGTGGATTAACCGTTTTTACTATATCCTCCCATCCGGTACTTACTATTCCAAACCATGGAAACAACCATGTTATTTATGCTTTAGAAGCTGCCTACTTAATGATTTAGTATACTATGTACTGTGGCTTAAATTTTCAGAAATGGCTAGTGATTTTGAGGGCCCCAGTTTTGGGATGCCCAATTTAAGCAATCTTAGAGGGGCCTGATTTGCAAGTGCTCGGCCTTGTCTTAAAATCAGGCCCCTTGAAGGTGTCTCAAGTTAGACACCCCAAAATTGAGGCACCTCAAATCACTAGTCGCTTCTGGAACTCTTGATTTGTGTTTAATACCACAGACTCCATGTACTGTATTGGAATATTAAACTATAATAAACTTTTCACCATAGAATCTAGGTGCCACCATGCCATGTATTTTCATGGGACGTTGTACATACTCCAGTCGACCCCAGTACTCCACCCGGAATGAGAAGAGTAAGGTAAGTCAACTAGAGAGTGTCTCCCATCAACCCAGTGCAATGTAGACACCACAGTAAGTCAACCTAAGCTATGTTATTCATGTAGCTGGAGTTGCGTGACTTAGGTTGACTTACCACGGTAGCGTAGACATAGCCTATGTAAAACCCTGTCAGATAGAATCACAGCACTCAGTAGTGTTCTCACTGAGGAAAACTTCAGGAAAACAAAGTAGATCTATCATGGGAGAACTGCAACAGCATAAAACGAGAAATATCTTCAGAAGCACCCCAGAGTAGAGAGATTTAACAATCCATCTTTTGTAGGGCTTTAAAGCCTTTTTGTGGGTACGCTGAAGAATAAAGTAATCAGTCCAATTTAATGTAATGGAATCCCCCAAGGTATCAAAGTCATACCCAGCCACACCAAAATTGCCACGATCAGGCTAACTAATCAATTTGAAACTCATCTGTGTAGCATTCTTCAAATGAAAGAAAAACCACGAGGAAACAGATTGTGATTAAATTAGATGTTAGACTGTAAAGTCTTTGGGGGAAGGACCATTTTCTTGTTCTCTTTGTACAGCACCTGGCACAATGGAGTCCTGGTCCACAACTGGGGTTCCTAGGTGCTACCACAATGCAAATAATAATAACTGGCGAAAGGCAAGATACTAGGGCTTTGCAGTTTGGTCCAGTGAGTTCTCTTGCTCCCTCTGCAGCTCTGTGGGGGTAATGATTTAAACTGATTGTTACTAAGTGTTCTAACTAATGTAATCTTCCATGTCTCCATAAATTGTGGCCGTTTATATGCATGCTTAACTATATACATGTGAGTAGTCCTGTTGACTTCAGAAGGATTATTCACATGCATAAACTTAAGTGTGCAAGTGTTTACAGGATTCTGGGTTATGTAGGGGCTTTATCTGGGGGTAGTGTATTAAAGACTTCCAATGTGTGGATCCTAGTCCTGTATCATATTTGTGTCATTTTATGTAGGGGAAGCACAAGTTGTTTGCCTGAGGGATTTTCAACAGCACTCAGCATTGGCCTTAGTCTTCTCCTATTGAAGTGAGTGGGAGTTTTACCATTGATTTTAATAGGAGCACACTTACAGTATTGCCAACTCCTGTGATTTTATCACAACTCTAGCAATTTTGGGGTGGTTTTTTTTTTAACCTGTCTTGTGAAAATGTCATGAAAGGCTGCCAACATATGAATTTTCCCTTATTCAAAATGGCCACCATCTTCTACCACTGTCAAGGGGGCTGAAGCTAGCAAGATGGCCACCATTTGCCTACAGTCCATCTACAGGTGGGAGTGTGGGTGGGCAGCCACCTCCCGCTGTTTTCAACGCAATTGAAGCCATATCCACAGGGAGAATGGCTGCCGCTGTGTGGTTCAAGGGACAGGGCAGGACCCAGGGGCTGCAAGGAGACACTGAAAGGTGGATGGGGGGGGAGGGAAGCAGGGGAACAGGTGTTTCGTCCAGAGCATCAGGAGACAACAGCGGAGGGTGGGTGATGCTGCCCAGTCCTGGGCAGAGAAGTGGAGGGGTTGGAGGAGTCAGGGGAGTGGTGCTTTTTGTAAAAGGCTAAACTAATCCCCTAGTGGTTTTATTGTGACAGGTTTCAGAGTAAGAGCCGTGTTAGTCTGTATCCGCAAAAAGAACAGGAGTACTTGTGGCACCTTAGAGACTAATTATGTAGGAGTACCTTATACTCAAATAAATTTGTTAGTCTCTAAGGTGCCACAAGTACTTCTGTTCTTTTTATTGTGACACTATCGATTATCTGAATGATTGATATACGTTTCAAGTTCTTTAGTAGGTATATTTACAACTCATCAACCCTAAAAAATAATACAAGTTCCATGTGCCAGTGTGAATCATGGTGCATTGGTCAGGTCAGCGGCTCTCAGACTATTTACCATCCAGCCTCTCTTTTATCAAAGGAAACCAACTAGGAGGGGAGAGAGTCAAGACAGTAGTAGGAAAGAGATGGCAGTTCCCCTGTTTTAGACCTGAGGGAGGGTGGGTGGACTGAACAGCCAGACTGTGGTGTGCATTAGAGGTTGGCTTTTCAACCTGAAATTCGCAGACCCACATTGGCAAAGAAGTAGAGGGGAGTTAAAAAGCCAAAAGCCAGACTAAAAACATTAAAAAACCCCCATCAAACTCATGAGTTGAAGGGGTATTACTCATGATTTGTGATGTCTTGAGGTTAGACAACACAATACTTTTGAAAAATCCCATCCCTGCAGAAGAGAGTTATGTAGTACTGAACTCCCCAAAAACTTCCTGTCGCCCATGCTCAATCGCGTCCTGTGCTTGCTATGTCCATCTTGTAACCTGATGAGTGGAACTGGGGAAATAGGGTCAGGTTTTAGGAGGGACCTAGCTTAGTGAGACATCAGGGAAGCTCAAGCATGCAGTCTGGACCATGGAGCTAGCACCCAAACACAGGCCTCCTGGCCTATAGTACTGAGCTCTGTGCATGATTCTTAAAGATCTCCTTAATGTGAGTGGAATACATTTTTCCTGACAAGCCATGCAAATCACATGAGTAAGTCTGCAGCACAAGTCAGCAGGCTTTACACCCGGCCTATGGGCTGGACTGCCTAGGATAGGCATTTTTCCTCTATATAAATCAAAATAACTATAGAACATTCAAGAAAGCTTTTACAGTGGAGCGAGAGAAAGCCACAGACCCCAAAACATTGAAGGAGGCTCCTTCCTTTCCACAAGCCTTGTAGTGTTATTAAGAGAGGGAATCTTCTTCAGCCATGCCCCCGCCATAATCTCTAACGTAGACATAACCTAAGATGAATTTGATGTGAGACAATTTGTGCTAGATAGGCACTGCTACGATCTGGTTTACTGCTGCTAGGGGACACTGTGGTAAGTAAGTATTCGCTTTAACTGGGAATACTTTGATATTGAGTACTGTAGTAAGTGTTTTGTTTTGAAATGGGGAATACTTTGATGTAAAACAAGATAGGCCCTGCCACATTCAAGCAGGTTTGGATTGTGCATCGTTGTGAGGTCCCTTCTTGGGGTGTGCTTCTGCATTTAAAGGACCTGGTTTGTTCCTTCAAAGTGAAATAGCAGAATTGCTTTAGCTGTGAAAGGCTGCAGTTTTCTATATGCCTCAGGGAAATGTAATTTGAATGAACTGAGAGCTAATCGGGGAACAGACCTACATTGCAGTAACAAAGTAAAATAAAGAGCGGTCTCTGAAGTAACATCAACACCTCTGCTATGGGTGTGGAACTAAAATGAACACGGCCAAAAATCTTTATCTTATACTATCTAAGTGTCTATATGGCCCCCATCATTGCAATCTGTGAGCACCTCACAATCTTTTCTGTGAGGAAGGGAGGTACTAGCATTGCCATTTTAGAAGTGGGGAAGTGAGGCACAGATCCTCCCCTGATCTGCTCGTAGGTGCTACATACCTTTGAGGATCTGGGCCTGAGTGACTTGCCCAAGGTCATACAGGAACCCAGGATCCTATGCTACTGCCCAAACCATTGACCCATCCTATGAAAAATCTGGCAGACATGCCATTTACTGGTGCTGGAACTAGGGAGACCAGATGTCCTGATTTTATAGGGACAGTCACAATTTTTGGGGATGTGCATGTGACTGCATTGATTCCTCTGGGGAAGAATTGGTTAAAGGACGGTAGTTCTGCCTCGTCCCTCCATGGGGCAGTGCAGAGGGGTGTGAAAAGAAGTGGTATTGCTTGCAGAAGTCACTGAACGATGGAGCTGTAGCTCTTGCCTGGCCCCAGCAAGAGCTGGTGAAGCTAGGGAGCAGTGTTCAGTGGCCTGAATAGCACCTGATTTTCAAAATCACACATACACAGTGGGAACCCAACTCCCATTGTCTTTCATTGGGATGTAGAGGCCTAACTCCCTTAGGCTCTGTTGAAAATCCCAGGCTAAATTCTTAGAAAGCTAATATCTGAACTAACCCATTAACCATTCTCTCTCAAGGAATGCTATGAAAAGAGCTCAATTCCCTTATGTAGCCCCTCCCTAAAAGATCTGAATAGGGTTCACATTTAAAATCTATGCTTATTCAATACATTTGGTGCCTATAAGATACTATACATCTTATAGTAACTAACATCCAGCAGAGGGCACTGTAGAAAAACTTAAAACTGCTGTCTTTCATTCCCACACATATAGTAACACGTCGTGAACTAGGATCAATTGTAGCCCAAGAAAGGGCTAAAGACTTAAGCCTTTCACAAGCCAAAACTGTAGCAGGCTCTTCTTTGAGATTGGGCTTCCATCATTTTCAGCACTCTGGAAACTAGTTCACACTACGTGTATATTGACCTACATTTCTGTGCCTCTCCTTTTCAATATTATGGCACCGTAATGTAAATGTATTGCCACTGTTCTTCTGATCTTTACATACAGACAGTCAGTAACATAGCAGAAATACATTAAGTGGGATTACTTTGTTGTACAGCAAGTTCACTCTTCACCTTGTTCTGTTCCTTTAACACGTTCGCTTTCAAATTAAGTTCTGAGATATGAAGGCTTTTTTTAGCTTTTCCTCTAAGATACTGAAGATGTACTTAACAGATCTGTTCTTTTAATAGGTGAATTCTCTAGTGCATTTTATTTGAGCTAGTTGAAAATCTTCTATCAAAATCTTTAATAGAAAATTGGGTTTTAGACTAAAGGAAAGTTCCCACAAAAGGTGTCTGCTTACATTTGCCATCAGGTGTCTGCTTACATTTTGGCAATTAGTCTTCAATTGCCAGAAAA
Organism: Malaclemys terrapin pileata; assembly: GCF_027887155.1. NCBI lineage: Eukaryota > Metazoa > Chordata > Testudines > Emydidae > Malaclemys > Malaclemys terrapin. The sequence continues at coordinate 5,368,528 of NC_071507.1, forward strand.
CTAAAATATTCCCCCTTCCCCTTTTTTTAAATGAAAAGTCAAGCTTTTCCATGTTTAAACTCCCCCCACCCACCCACTGACTAGCTCTACATTTTACCTTACTGAAAATTTAATGCATAGTCATAGAATCCAAGGCCAAAAGGGTCCATTGTGATCATCTAATCTGCTCTCCTGTATAACATAGACCACAGAGAGTCAGTGCACTTCTCAATACGTTTTCACTTGGTGTGTAGAAAATACAGGGCCTTATTCATGCAGAGTCTCTTTGATATTGCATGAGTAAAGCTAGCAGGATCTGGGCTCACAGTCTGTGCAGAAGTTCTTTTTGTTGTTTTGACAGACAGCATGTAAGTGGGCTCCATTTACTAACATACTAGTGTACCAATATTATAGACTATTACAATAACAAATATTTGATTAACTCTTAAGGCCCTTATTCAGGAAAGCACTTAAGCATGAGGCCATTCCTTTTCGGGACAGCACTTCAAGTCCCACTGAAGTTATGTGCTTAGCATGTACTTAAGTGGTCTCCTGAGTAGTGCCATTTCCTGAACCAAGGCCTTAATTAAAATTACAAGTGATATTGCCAAGGTATTATGCTTTTAATCACTCTGTTTGCAATAAAGCTCTTGAAGCTAGATATTTTCATCTGGGTCCTTGTGGTTTTTTTCTCCCTTGTACTGCTTCCATGCACGCTGGTTTGTTAGGCTGCTGGGGTAAAGGAACAATGTTAGGGTGTAATCCAGAAATTCAGGAGACCTGGATTCTATTCCATGCTCCACCTCAGACTTCCTTGGAGACAGTCTCTGTATCTCAGTTCTCCCATCTGTAAAATGGGGACAGCAGCATTTTCCAACCTAAAAAGATTGTGAGGTGCTCAGATATTACAGTGATAGAGGCCAGGGAAGTACCCAACATAGGAAAGAACAGCTTAGATGGCTTGCAGAGAAAGGATAAACAAAGCTATAAAAATAATGTAGCTAAAGCGGATTGTAAGTTGCAATTTTTGCTTGATTTAATTTTCCCTGTGAAGAAAGTTAAAATCAGCCGCACATGATACAGGACATGCATTTACACTATCCACCACAAGTGAAATATAAACACTACCCCGACAGTTCTATTTTCCTCCCTTTGACATTGTACGGAGACTTTTTTCTATCCTGAGAAAGTCCAGGTAGATATTCAGGAACTGTGAGCCTTAACTCATGTAATTCCTTTTAAAATAAGTGTGTCTTGGGAGGGGAGGGGGGTGAATAACCAGAGGTGGACTTTTCCAGAACAAACAAAAACACTTATTCAAAATGCAAGATGTAGCCTTAAGGTACACAACTAAGTGTCATGTAGCCAATGACACCTGGTTTTATTCCTGGTTTCTTAGAGGAACAGATTTAAATGGTTATGTGAGGCATTGGCAGATACTTCTACTTCTAATGCAGGGCTCATACAAAAGGTTGTTTGGAGACCAACATTAAGTCTCTGGCTCTATCCATTTATATTTTTTCAAGGGTATTGCCACTAACTTCATTGGAGCTATAGGTCCTCAGCACAACAGTAATGAAAAGATGTTTTGTCTAAACAAAAGTCAATGGTAGAATCCTGCAGTCCTAACCCATATGCTAATAAAACCCCAAACAGCCTCCACCGCCTTCCCACCATAATTTTAAAATAAGCTATTGTGAGACCTATATACTTTGCCCGTGTCCCTTTCAAAATAAGCTCCGAGATACAGAACATGCTTTTCTGTCGCACATTTGGGATTGCAGAGTCTTGCAAAGCAACGGTATCCTATAAACTAAATAATCCCCACTAGCAGTGGGATGTTAATTTTTGCATGGAAGCACAACTGTTATGCGCTGCTCTGTACTTCTGTCAGTTTACTGATGAGCTCTGTGGAATGCACCAAGTCCAGTGAAGCATCCCTCATTTATTCTGTTCCTCAGCCAAGAGTTTACCCTCCAAAGGATGCTAAGTCATTCTTCTGCAACGGCAATACTTATTGGCATTAAAACCCCAACTGTCAGCGCTGCCTTAATGCTAAGGTAAGACTTTGGGTTTAACTATTGCAAGATTCAAAAATTGCATTGATCTCTTCAACCAATAGGATGTGCATTCATTTGGCATTCCTTTTCTGAAATTCATTTTACCATCTCCACGGCAAAGTTTTATCTAGCTGTTCCAAGTCTGGATTTATGTTTGTCCATTATGGCAAAGGTGCAACTGAGGAACAGAGTTGAACCTGTTAGTATCCATATGTGCATTTACTTATGACCATAGGGGAGATCTCTCTACTCCAAGGGAAGATCTGTTTTGAAAAACCTAAGATGTGCCAGTTGTTCACCGTACCAAGCAGACTGCTGTACGTTCCCTGAGAAAAATGATCCTGCAAGCAAAAGCATCAGGCTGCAGGTGTGGTGCCTCCAATTATTTTTATTGCTTATGTGTGATTTTCAAATGCTCCTTCTTGGTATGTCTTCATGGAAAAGGCAGTTTCCCAGGTTTATGTTGCCCTGCTCAGAGTAGCTTTATATCTTTGCTACCTTTTCTACCCACAAGGTTCTTCCCCCCGCCCCCGCCACACAAACACACACACAACCTATATCCAGTGTCATAAACCCAATTAAAGATCAGGAGAGAGCTGCATGTCTTCCTTTGCACAGAGCAGCAGAAACGCTCAGCCCAGCCCTGCTGCTCAGAGGATCAATTAATGGTCCCCATGGAAAGAGACCAGGTTTACATAATCACAGATGCGGATGGGAACAGTGGTCAACTGGCCAACAGCCAGCTTGTAAACTGCACATTAGCCTGATGATGGGAAGATTACCTAAACATAGCACTGAGTGATAAAGCTTCTGCATAATAAAGGCAGCTTATTACAGCATCTGTTTGGATCACAGCTTGTAATGGAAGCATGGGATTTTCAAAAAGACACTCCACACTGGCCTAGCTCTGCTCCTGTTGAGGTCAATGAGAGATTTACCATTGGTTTTAACAAGAGCAGAGGTGGACCAATACTGAATGCTTTTGAAAAGGATTGTCCGACACAATACATGTTGGGTGGCAGAGGCTTTCAAAAGGCACAAAGGGGAGTTGGGTGCCCAACTCCCACTGATCTCCCTCCCCAATGGAGTGGGGAGCCTGTGAGGATTCTCAGGGAACCCAGGACGGAGACACCCTGTTATCCTCCTGCTTCCAGTGAGGGAGAAATTGCTTGTGCTAAACTGGGTGTCAGACACCACCAGCCTGTCAGCCCCACCCTCCTCTGGGCTATGCCAGCTTTTTCTTTGCCTTGCAGTTTAAGAATAGGCGCACTCAGTCCAAGCCCCTTTGAAGTGTTCCCCTGTAGTGTCCAGCCCTTTATCCACTGATCACTCACAATAATACCAGTTCTGCTATCCCCAGGGGAGCAGTGTACACACCAGCTCATGAGACTCACCTCAGGTTCAGTTTCTTGCATGATACCACAGCACTGAAATATTTATAGTGAAAATAAGCTTATTATCAAAGGTTCAGGAGATAGCAAGAAAGGATAATGGGAAACAAAAGGGTTACTGCCACAGGGTGCACCACTCACCACTGGTCTTGTGCCTCCTCTTGGTCACTCTGGGGATTAGCTCTTGATGTCCCCTTCCACAGTTTGCACGCCCTCACTCCATCTCTGGTCTGCAGCTCTGCTCGCTCCAGGACCCACAGCATCTCCTTCATGACTCAGCCATCCAGCTAGGTCACTCAGCATTCCTTCTTCTGGGGTAGAATCCCCACAGTTCTAGCCCCTTTGGGATTGGGCCTCTGGCCTCCTACTCCCAGAGTGCCTTTCCCATTCCTGACCCTTACGTCCCTGCTTCTTTCCTGTAAGATCCCACACAAACGCTGCTGTTGACCAGCTACCCTCACCAAATAGTCCTGGAGGTATACCAGGGGTTCCCCACAGTCTCTGCTGGGTTTCAATGATCTGTCCCAGGAGGCATGGGCTTGCCCCTGTTGCTTTTCAGCTCCCCTCTGTGGGAGTGGCAACTCCAGCATCAGCCGTGATAGGGGATAACTTCCCGCAGCAACAAAATCCTGTACAGTGAGCATTTCCATTTTCACCTTCCCTTAGGATTCTCTCTCTGTTATGGCACCTTGTGGCAGGCTTCAACCGCCTTAGAGTCTTTCAACCTCCCCTTGTATTGGGTGACCATGTGCCCACATTCTCCACCACGTGTCACGGGATGCTCGACTCAACTGCTGGGTTGGCACCTCCTCCTGCTCACTCTGGTGATTAGCTCAAGACCCACACCCCCATCAGTGGTTTGCATGCCATCACTCTGACTCTGGTCTGCAGCTCCTCTCGCTCCAGGACCCTCAGCATCTCCTTTGTGTCTCAGCCCTCTGGCTAGGTCACTGAGCATTCCTCCTTCCAGGGTACAGTCCATCAGCAGTCCGCCCATTCACTGCCTCAGTTCTGTGCCATGCCCTCCCTGATAGGGAAACCCAGGCCAGCCCTCTTCTCCAGGTTCCAGTCCAGGGACCCTCAGCTCAGCAGTTGTAGGCTTTCTTCTCTCTGCCCTCACTGCTTCTTCCCTGGACAGGTCTATGTATCAGCTCCAAGAACCCTCCTCCCTCTTCCCAGGGAGTGCCTGCTTCCTGCAACCTTACTCCACAAACCTGGTCTGTAGCCCTCTACCTGTCTTTATAGGCCACACCTGTTCCTGCACAGGTGGGCCTGCTTGCAATCACTTAACTCTCTGTGCCCTGGCTCCTCCTCCAGGTGCAGCCTGGGCAGCTAATTGGCCTACCTGGCCACCTTAACCCGCCCCCCCAGTCCTGAGTGAGGTGGACACCCCATCACAGTTACATATAAAACAAAATCATAAATACAATGTCTAGAGTTTAAACTTAACAGACTAACCTTCTGTCTAAAGAAGTTTATCTCACCCAAATGTCCTTCTCAGTGTTTCTAACCAGTGCAGGCTGTGATCCCATTTTCATGAATGTAATTGCATTGCCTGATTACTTCCTAGGTGCAGGTTAAAGGGGTGTCTTCTTTGCCTTCTCCAAAGTTCATTGTATGCATCTCAGTCAGGACAGCCCCCCTATCTTATTCTCCAGTATGCTGCCTCCCTGTTGATTTCACATCCCCCCTGTTGGCTTTGTAGGTAAAGGACTCTCCCTTGTGGTAACTTACCTGCCAGAGAGACAGGTGAGTAAACGTCTTTTGTCTGATAGAAAACCTATCCTCAACTCTGCCTGGATACAGGCTTTAGGAACAAATTGTCAGTAGACATACACACAACTCCTTATGTAGCACCTGTACATACATTTCACAACAATAGTAATGACCCTGACTTTCGTTTAAGTCCTCATAGGACATGAATTGGTGAACCGGAATGTGCATACCATAATCAGGACATTCCTGTAACCCCCCCCTTGTACTAGGCACTGAGGGGTTCTCCGGGTCACAGAGCCTAAGGCTATGCTAGGAGTGCTTTTCAGGTCTATCTGTGACAGTATACTATATTGGGAAAGTGCTCCTAGTGTGGACACAGTTTATACCAGCACTTTTGCCAATATTGCTAATTCTAGCCCCCTGAGCAAAACAAGCTATACTGGTAAAAGCCGTTTTGCTAAGATAGCTCTGCCTACACTAGGGGCTTCGGCCAGTACAGCGATGTCGGTGGAGAAGGAGGGGAACCTCTACCAAAACAAGACACTCCACTGCACACACTTCTTCTGGGGAGAGGACGAGAGTACCAACGTGTGACAGAGGTGTGGTCACGTTGCTTAATGCACTACTGGAAGGCACTCATATTGTAGTGGTAGGCATAGTATAAAAGCCTATACAGAACAGAATACGGATCACATCTCTTCAGACCCTTTCCCAACAAAGCTAGACTGGCAGGCTGCCGAAGAGGGCATGTGCAGCTGTTGCTGCAGGGACAGACACGTCGGGCTCAGAGATAGGCCCAAAGAGCAGGCTGTGTGGCCACAGAGAGTTTGCCCTACATGTGATGCTCAGCCAGGGCCTTAAAAGAAGGAGACACCCTCCCCTGGGTCTGAGGAGCTGAAACAGGAGGGGTTCTGGGACCATTTGAGTTGGTATAGCACTATACTGGGGGGAGGGATAGCTCAGTGGTTTGAGTATTGGCCTGCTAAACCCAGGTTGTGAGTTCAATCCTTGAGGGGGCCACTTAGGGATCTGGGGCAAAATCAGTGCTTGGTCCTGCCTAGTGAAGGCAGGGGGCTGGACTTGATGACCTTTCAAGGTCCCTTCCAGTTCTAGGAGATGGGATATCTCCATTTAAAAAAAAAAAAAATAATCTGGGTGAATTCCTGTCTCCCCCACCCCTGTGAAAGGTGGTCAGAGAGTTCTGCATCACAAGTTCCCAAGGCACAGAGTGGGAATTTTAACAAGCTACCAGCCAAGGAGCCCCCAGCCCAGTGTTCAGTTAAATGGGCACACGCAAACCAAAACACCTTTAGTAGGACTGGACCTTAGGTGAAATCCTGGCACCACTGAAGTCAATGGCAAAATTCCCATTAACTTCAGTGGTGCCACGGTTTTGCAGCCCTCTGCACAGGGGTGAATTTAATCTCATTAGCATAAGGACCACAAAGAATCCAGCACTGGCAGTGGAAGACTCAAAGAAGGCAGAGAAGGCCAGGTCCTGCCTCCTGTCCCTCCTGGCCAAGGAAGCTGACCTAGTGCAGGAGGAAATTCACAGTGAACCTTGTGAAAAGTGTTACAGTGGCCTCAGGCACTGTGGGCCTGAATCTGCTCTATGTACAGGTCTCCCTTGGCCTGATCCACAGAGAAAATGAGTCTGTTACAGACCCAGAACTGGCTGTTTAACTCCTGCAACAGCAGCTCATGCTTTTCGCCTGGGAGGTCCCCAGTTCAATTCCTGATGTGTCCGCCAAGATAGCGGCTGGTCACAGTATCACCATTGGCTTCACCTCATAGTAATTAGTCCTGCTTTCTACTAGTGTGAGTGAGAAGAGCAGAATACCCGATGCTGAGCTACCTTTCTGTAGGTTCAAAAACCCAAAGTGCAAAATAAAATGTAGGCATAGCATTACAACTGGAAGGAAATGCATTCCAATCATGAGTTATTATTACACCTTTCCTTGTATTTTGATATTGAATTGTAGCTGAACAAAACAGTGTACTAATGATCAGCAAATCGCTGAAGTCAGATGGTGGGTAAGAATCGAGTTTGTGTAAGAGATCATTTGCAAATGTAACAAAGTCTAAATCTGTGGTTATTCCACAGCACTTTATGCTGAAGGCTTTTGGTACAATTTCATCAAAATGCCTTCTCTTCTATTAGTCAATAGCATTCTAAATGTAATGCGCGGGTCCATCAGTTTTCTATAAAGCCTTAGAACTTTTAAAGCATTTCCAATGGTTGTTTTTTTTTATTGGCAACCCAGTATTCAATCTTTCAAATGTTCAGGAATATTTTTATATCAGGAAATGTCTATTCATAGAAATATCCCTTAAATGGCTCTGTTATCCTGGCATCCCTTGGGATACCATTACGAGAAATAAAATATCCACATTTGGAAGAAAAAAAAAAGAGAAAACATAAGTATCAAATTCAATAAAGTCACAAGAATGGCAGTGAGACAAAAGTGCTTATGGCCTACTCTGCCATGCCTGGAGGTGCCAGGGCTCAGAACCTGGCAAGCCCTGGCGCAAATTAAGTACTGCCACTCAGGTGCCACTCTAGCAGTCCTGATTCATTTCAAATCCAGTTGAATAAATAGGAGTGAAGACATGGGTTCCGGTGCAGGAACTTGCACCCCCAGATTGGGCAACTCAGCAAGTCCCCAAGCTAAGAGCAAAGAGTGAAAAAACAGGGCCTGATATTGATGCAGCAGAGGCCAGAGCAGGCATAAAAATCAGGGTCCTTCAAAATAAGACATGGTTGTGGCAATGATTATCAGCATCTCAGTTTTGAGGAAGTTCCTTGTCACCCCCTACAACTGAGTTTTGATGTGCCCATTGTTCCATGGGACACTTATTTCATGTAATTTGTTGCAGAATCCAGCCACTTGGAAACATTTAGGGCTAGATTTTCAAAAGAGCCCCAAACAAGGTTTTCAAGGGCTCAGCACCCACATTTGGGGCCAGATTTTCAGAAGAGTTCAGCATCCATTTAGGCACTTAGCTAAGGGTCAGATTTTCAAAAGAGCTCAGCTCCCATTGTGACACTTACGACCAGATTTTCAAAGGAGCCCAGCACATTTAACATCTGAACATTTTGAACATTCGTGCCCAGTTGCAGGTTCTGAGCTGTTCTGAGAATTCTCGCCAGAGCATAGTAAAAAAGAAGTCCGCCTTACAACGTGAACTGGGCAGTGTTTAAAGCTCCTAATTCTTACTCTCAGGGAGGGAAACTCCCACATTTGGATTACATTTAAGGTCATTTTAAAATACACCTCTCTTGCAGTGATGGTTTTTGCTATGCGTTTCAATGAGACATCGGAAATCTCCCTCATTCAAATTGTCACAGCTTGACAGCCTGGCAACGTTAATCCCCTGTATAAATCTCTCTCTCTTATGACAGAGTTCACAGATATTTTCTTCTGAGTCCTAACAAAGACTAAACACATGGAGTATACGGTGTTGGAGTCACAAACACTCAGCCAGCGCGGCAAAGATTTCACAGTTCTGGTTATGGAATAATTTTTCCTAGTACATCTCCGCACTGAATGCACTAATCAGGTGCTTGCTTGTTTCTGTTGTTGCTGAAAGTTAAGCCCTAGGAGTTTTCTTTGCTTTAAAGGGATACTGTTCTCTCATGCAGACTCTCCTGACACATTCAACAGTAAAAACTGAGCAAGACTTTTGATGTGATAGACTTAATTTCCTTTTTTCGTTTCAGTTTTTGGGATAGGATGCATGGCACTGGCGTCTCATTGGAAGAAAGTTGACGATTCTGAATTTTGTTTGTGTACCCAGGGCCATTCTACCAGACTGACAGATATTGACGGAAAACAGTAATTTCAGGATCCCTGAAATGGCACGTTACATTAATATTCTGAAGATTCCCAAGTGTTTTCAAATCCTTGTAATAAAACCTGGCAAAATTCCCATCAGAGAGGTGATATTGTCCATTTCTCAGCCAGGGACCTGAGATTCAAGGTTGCACTTCAAGTTACTGGCAGAACCAGGAACGGAACCCAGACATCTGATGCCAAATCTTAAAATTTAGCAACGAGACCAGTGGTGCCCTACCTGTGGCCTGAAGGCCAGTTATTGCTCACGAGGTTCTCAATGGTGGGACTCCAGGGTAGCTGTATTAAGACATATGGACATTGGATTACGAATTGAAAATGTGCTCCCTGAGCTACACACTGTGATTTGTATTGCCCCAGTTGCTGGAGGGAGGAGGGAGATGGCACTACCTCCACAGCTACTTCCCACCACTCCCCCTGCAGCCTGAACCCTGATCTACACTATAGATGTACGTCGGTGTAACTACATCGCTCAGGGGTGTGGAAAAGCCACATTCCTCAGTGACGCAGTTATACCGACCCAACTCCCTCTGTAGACAGCGGTATGTTGATGGGAGGGCTTCTCCCATTGATAGGTGTACCGCCTCTCGGGGAAATGGACCACCTGCACCAATGGAAGAAGCCCTGCTGTCGGCGTGGGTAGCGTCTTCACTAAGCGCTACGGTGGCGCAGCTGCAGGGTTTTTAGTGTAGACAAGCCCTTAGGAGCAGCTCTGATGCAAGCCAAGAGCACACTGAGCCGCTGCTGTCCCTCCTCAGCCATTCCCCTGCTGGCCGCCTTCTGTATTGCAGGGGAGGGAAGAGAGCAGCTAGCTAGCTAGGTGTTTAGAAGGTCATCCATCAGTCTGGTATGTGGTGTGAGCTCCTTCCTTGAGAAGGGAACACAAAAATGAGTCTCTCTTCCAGCTCTGACAGCAAGAACAAGCCTATTTCCTAGCCAGGCTCTGGCGTCCCCAGCGAGATCAGGAACTCAACTGGCTCTTCCAGAGGCTAGAGGAACATCTAGCCAATGATGGCTCTCCTCCCCACAGGAGGGTGACAAAAGAGGAGAACGTGTGAACCAAAACCAGTTATGACTCCCTGATTCTCTACCCCAGCCCAGGTGAGAACCACCTGCAGTCTACTGTAACTTGCACCAACTAGTTATTGTCCCCAAAGGATAGTGCACCAGCTGGAGATAGCCAGAGTGCAGTGTGCCCCCTCTCCCACTCCCCCCTAGCCTCTGCACCAAGGCAGCATGAAGAAAGAGGAACTTTGAGGTCCAAGGAATTACTCCGGATTTACACTGGAGTAACTGATATCAGAACCTGTCCTTATTTGGATGCCATTCGGTAGCCGATAATCTTTGTACAGGCCCTCGACACTTACCTGAATAGCACCCTTGTGCATATATACAGTAGTAATATGCTGTATTCTATATAAAAAGGAACATCTCCCTCTGTGAAGCAACCGCCCTTTATTTTATTTTTATTATGCATCAGTGACTGAGACTGCATAATTTGTCCCCAGGACGCAGTAAAAGTGTTTTGAAGGTCATGGCACCTGGGTACTTTTATTAGCTAGATTTAAAGCGTGTGCATATCCATGGCATTGTTTTTCTTCTTGTAAAAGTCATGTAAGGCCTGACCTATATAAAAAAGGAAAGCACCTGTTTTTTTATATGCACTGTGCAAATATAAAATGTCCTTCTGCTAGCTGCATGCCAAACCGGAGACCGTTAGTGTCAATTACTAGGTTTGTTTTAATGTCGCCAATAAACATGAAAATGCTGCTTTTCTTGGTCTTCTAATACTGCAAGCGAATGGAGGGAATCCATTCAGTCAACTGTTATTCTTTGCATCCAGTAAGGTTAAGAAGGGGATGTCCATGGTGAACACACAAAATAATACATTCCTGTTTTCTCAATAGGTAAACAAGCATTCGGCATCATAGCACAGAGCTGCAGGAGGGTCCTTTGAAGTGTAACAGAGTAGGAAATAGCATCCTGTGATTGCAATAGTATTATCAATGGGAATCTATGACAGCTCACATGTAAGTAGAGAGAACTCTGTAGAGACAGGTTGTCACAAACCTGATTCTCGAGCAACTGAAAAGAGCTAGTGAAACTAATCAATCTCACTCCGCTCAAGTGTCCTGTGGAAAAGTTAGATTTTGTGAAAGCTAATGAGAAAAGGAAAGAAGCTACTGAATGACCTCCGGGGTAACACTCCAGAAATTTACAGCTACAGAAAGCAAGCAAACAGCCACTTAGAATTTAGCCAGGAATGCAAAATATCCACAATTTCAGCAGAAAGTTGTGTTATGTTTTAAAATTGTATTAATTGTGTTATTAGTAATATATTAATATTAATAAGTGTCAGATAACTGGCTCAACTGGAATGTATTGATCCAAGATTAGTCAAAAATTAACACAGCACAAGACGGAAAGGAAGGTTATACCCACCAGACCTACTATGAAGAGCAGCGGTCAGCATTAGACTGTTGCAACTAACTCCCAGAATTATATCCCCTTATATACTCAGCATGTGTACAGAAGAGAGACAAAGAAAGTGACCCGCAGAGCTCTTCTCATGGAATCTGGTTTACATAATTGATCAACTGAAAACACCTGTTCAACAATCCATTATTTTATCAGTCGCAAAAGATATTTATGACCAAGTCATTATGACAGAAAATGTATTAGATAAATATCTGATAAGCTAAAAGCATCTCAACAAACCCTTGTCTCAAACACAGAAAATACCTGCCTCATCAATTTCAAGTAGGCCCTTTCTGGCCACATTTCCTAAGGGTCTACAAGTCAGAGTAAGACGACACATAAGCCATTATTGATAACTCACTAGGGACTACTTATAATAATCAGTTTATTGATAACCCACTAGGATCAGCTAAAGTTCAGCTAAGGTTTAGCTTAAATGCAAAGAATTATACACAAGGCATGGTGGGACTTTAGCTCACCTACAAAGAACCAAAGGGTTATGGTGGTTTGTTTCATTTACTAACAGGTATATGATACAGCTGCCTTTTGCACAGATAGCTACAGTCTAGACCCCTATCCACTAGATCATCCTTCCTACTCCTTGAGGGGTTTACAGGTCATTGTCATCTCCTCACCTGGGAGGAGTTTTCCAGAGGTTCAGAATGAGCAGATTGTGAGAGCTACCAGCAAAAGTCTCTAGTGCACCCCTCAGGCGGGGGAGCGCCGGCAAAAGTCTCTAGCGCACCCCTCAGGCGGGGGAGCGCCGGCAAAAGTCTCTAGCGCACCCCTCAGGCGGGGGAGCGCCAGCAAAAGTCTCTAGCGCACCCCTCAGGCGGGGGAGCGCCGGCAAAAGTCTCTAGCGTGCCCCTCAGGCGGGGGAGCGCCGGCAAAAGTCTGTAGCGTTGTCGGGATTCTGCTCCCCTATGTTCCAGCCCAGGGCACTGACAGTGGCTGGGCGAGGGTCCCGGCACTGGGTCAGCGGGGTCCTTCCGCAACACGCTGACCAAATAGACTCACCGCCCTGTGCAGTTCTGTCCCTGGGCTACTTCCTTCCCGGTTGCTCCAGTGAGTCCCTCCAGTCCCTCCAGTTCCTCCGGGTACTCAGCTGCTGGCAGCTCCAGCTCCCCCTCTGTCTCAGGCTCCTCCAGTTCCTCTGGGTACTCGGCGACAGGCAGTCCTGGTAGCCCTAGTCCTTCCTCCAGGTCAGGTTTCTCCTGGTCCAGGGCCTCCCCTGGCGTGGCAGCAAGGTCTGGAGGGAACAGCCGGCAGTCTGTGTCTACCTCCCTCCCGGGTGCTGCCCTGACTGAGCTAAGGGTCCCGCCCTTTGTACTTCCTGTTCCACCCCTCCCCTTCCGGGGGGTGGAGTAAGCTTGGCCTGGCCCTCCCCACTCAGGCTGAGAGAGTGGCTCTTTACCCTCAGGTTCGGAGGGAAGCCACCCTGGCTCCCTACAACGGTCATCACTTGCTTGCCTGTTAAGTCTAACTTCAAGTGCAAGATTCTTGGGGAAAGGATCTGTCATTTTTGTCTGACAAATACCATGTGCTCCCATAGTGTGGTGTAAAAAATAATCAAGGTTCCAAAGTAGGCTAAAAGTGATGGTTTACTTTGAACTGGTCACTAGAAAAAAAATGCTTCTTTATTTTAATAAAAAGCAAACAAAATGGACATATCATAGATATAATCAGCGTTACATTTCCGAGGGCCTTTCCGTGGTAGCAGTGAGCTCTTTTGTTTGCTGCAGGTCCAAAGACTTTCTTCCAGACAATGGAAGTGTGGAGCTTAGTAAATGTGAATATACCCAGTATTCAACTGAATTTGGTCCTAAGACTTCATACACACGTGAGAGATGTTTAAGAATTTATCTTTGGGTATGAGAGTTAAAGTAACTGAAATACTTGAGATATTGCAACTGCCATCAAAAACCTTACTGTATAGCAATAATTTTGGAAAAAGAACATATTTGAGTTAAAAATGAAATACATGTGATGCTTTCTGAACATCCCTGTCTGGTTCTATCATTGTCTTTTTAATTCCCTAACAGGATTGTTTGATGTCCTTGATATTTACCAGCTTCACATATGTCATGTAATGCTACCTTCATCCTTAAACCGAAGCGTCTGGCAAAACATCCTTCGCCCAGCAGCTGACCACAGAAACAAATACTGGACCCAGTGCCTCTCTGATGTAACTCTGTTGTAGCTTTGTAGGTGATGGAGTTACACAGCAGGCTCAGTTTGCTTTGTTCTCCTTGAATTACCAGTTGAACAAAAAAGAGATCAACTTTTCCCAACCCTTTTATTTTTTCTCCTTACCTATATACAGGTCCGGGGGGGGGGAAGGAGGGAAGAGGTCCCTTTAAGCTTGAACAGATCAGCTGTAGCCACTGACCCTTAACTTGTTAAAAGTGGGTGGAGGTTGTGTTAACCATTAACGCTAATTAAATACCTCTTCGGAGCATGTAAATGTATAGATTTATATTGATTAGTGGTTGGCTGTTTTGTGCTATTGTACACTCAGACAATCACAATTATCCAGAAGTACCCTTAACTGACACTGTTCTTTCTACACCCACCCCATTACAGAAATAGAAAAGGTAGCCTAATTAAATCAAGACAGATTGAAATTATGTAATCAATTAGGCTTCATCCTTTAAATATGCTATTTATAAAGGTATTATAACACCAAAACTTTTATAAGACTCTCAATTTTGTTTAAGACCCAAAATAAATTTTCCATAACAGTTTTATTATACAATCCCCTTTATTAATCTGCTGGTAGGCCCTGCGCCAGCTCACGCCATGCTCCCCAGGTCTCAACTGGACACTGACAAAATACATAGCTGGAATCAGTCTGGGTTAATATTGATAAAATAAGTATTAGAATGATAAGACAGTGTTTAGTGTTTAGATTATTGAATGCTTGTGAGTTGCTGCTTGCATTAATCTTACTTGTAATATCTGTTGTTAATACTGTAATATAATATTTGAGCAGTTATACTGATATGGTTATCAAAAATCCACACCACGCGTATTCCGTGACTGTATGAGTCGCCATACAGGAGAGGGACGTTAATTAGTGTGAAGAGCTGCTCTTCTACAAAAATTGTTATGCCCCTCCTGAAAGAGGAGACCCATGGAACCTGACAGGCTTTGGGTGGATCTTACAACTAGAAACTCCCCAAATCTGGATTAGGGAAATCTTCAAAAAAAGACCTAAAAACTCATATTGTTGATCTGCCCTCTCCCCCTTCCCCCTGGAGATGAGTCATGCAAGTGGACTCCTCCCATCAGCTGATTTGCACATGGCAAGAGGGGGATTAAAAGCAAACAAACACAAGGAACAAGGGATCTCTATGCTGGTTGGACTCTGGGGGACAAGGTGTCTCTTGCATAAGCAAGAGAATCCCAGCTGTTTAGCCTGGGTTAGCCCTAAAGGTCAAATAGAGCTTGTTGATAGAAGCCTATATCACTCTAACTCATTTGTGTGTCTATGCTGGCTCACTTTACCCTTGAAAATAACTAATTTCCTTTTCCTAGTTAATAAATCTTCCTATAGTTTACTATAGGATTGGCTATAAGCATTGCCTTTGGTTTGAGACCTAGAGCGCAATTGACCCGGGGTAAGTGACTGGTTCTTTAGGATCAGAAATAACCTGAATATTGCTGTGTTTCCTGGTGTAAGGGGCCACGTACCCCAGAGAGACACTCACCTGGGTGGCATCACAGACAGGAGTACCCAAGAGAAATGCCTGTGACTCCCTGTTAAGACAATTAAAGTGCCCTGAGGCATGTGCACTTGGTGTAGTTGGTTGGTGAAATCTAAGTTGAGAATTCACAACCCATTAGGAGTTTGTGCCCTGTTTTTTAACAGTCTGCCCTGAGGTTGGTACTCGCGCTTTTGCATCATCACGGGGAGCGTTACATAATTATTCCCATTTATCTTTGTAGAGTTGAACCCAATAGGTTCTTTGTTGATTAAAAACATCTCCTGGATGATGGCTCCTCAGGCACAAGAGTGGGAAATATGTTTGTATGTGCAACCAAGTGTGGCATGTTCACAAGTCCTGATTCTCTGCTCTGTTTGTAGGCAGCTGAGCCTACCTTAATTGGGTACTAAAATTTACCACCAGTGAATTGTATCCACTGTATACCACCAAGGTTGTTCTCTCCTGGAACAAAGTTCATGGCAACTATTCCATAAATATGGGTGTGGCTAGGCCATAAAAGAACAGTCACACCGCACGTATTCTCCAGCTGGCTGCCTGGGTAAAGTTGGTGTGAGTGACTGGTGTAAAGTAAAGTAGAGCAGCCACAAGGCTGCTTGAATCTGAAGTGCAAAGCTGGCGTACAGTGCAGCAACCCCAGTAAGCCACAACATCTCACACTGCTATGCTCTGTGCCTGCCACCTCTCCCGCTAATGTCCCCGGTAAGACGTGCATCTCCTACTCCCCTCCCTGGATGGGCATGAGTTTATTGCCTCTGTTTCCCTGAGTGTGATATAGAGGACCACCCTCACAGAACACATTTGCATGGGACATGAAAGTCATTGAGGAGTTCAGTGCAACACCGTTCTCAAATTTGGAATAATGTCCTAACTCTGACATGAGATTCTAAACATGTGTTATCTATGCAAAGTAGGAACGTCCTGAATCAGCAATCCTGAACCTGTTCCATCCCTGGGGGCAGCAAAGTCAGTGCATATTGACAAGAGACTAGCTATTAAAATCACTAAGCTTTTTGATATTCTTCTGGAATAGAGACCATGATCATTTATATGCCACTCATGTCCTAAAAGTGACCCAATGAATGTACAGTACAGCTAGTAACACCAGGGATTATTAGACTGCTGTAAGGGGGCCAAGTGATGATTGCAATGCCATGCATAAAATGCCAGCGTACTTTGATTACTGTTTTTAGATATACAAATTGAGTTAAGACAACAGTAATGTGGATATGGATACAAGTCTACAGCTGCAATTTACAAGTTCATCAACAGTGCCCCAGCAACGATCATTATGTTTTAATTGCTGCCCTAATTAGCGATGAATTCTCATTATTTTTCATTAAAATCCCAACGCAGCCCTGGCACATTCCCTTTGTTCTTCTGACAACTGTAAAGTGAAGATGCCTAAGGGACATGGAGAGGAAGCAGATTACATGGCAGGGAGGTTTGCCGCTCCCACTGGAAATTTCTTTCATTTGGTATGTATAAAAACAATTTGACTTATTATTTACAGTTTGAAGAAATGAGTATTTGTATAAATAAACATTGATTGGACAGTGGCGGATTGCTACTATGTAGCATTCTCAGAAAGGCCCAGCACTAGGAAAATACATGCACTTTAACAGCTTATCCTCCTTGGACTTCAAGGGAAATTTTGCAGCAGTGCACGACTAAACCCTTGCAAGCAGAAAAAGCTCTAGCTATGGCTTACAACAACAAATACCTCAGTAATCATGGCACGGCAACTCCAAGGAGATAAAATGTTAGTCTAATGTAAAGATTTGGTGAAATTTCTACTAGCACTAATAACACCAGACCCCTCGGGGGAGTGGTTAGCAGCTGCACTTGAACCTGGGAATCTTAAAGAGTGAGCCTCTACTTCCTTTGCCATTAGCCAAGGCTGGAGGAAACTCATCAATCTCTGTGGCCCAGCCACTACTAGAGTGGGCCTGCAGGCCACTGTGGGTGTGTGAGGGTTACACAGACAGCAGCAGCCTGCCCTCTTCTGAAGGGACAAACTGGAAGGAGGGGCAAGAAATGACAGCGTCTTGCCCACCGCACTCAAGTAGCAGACCAAGATCTCTAAGTGCTCCCAGGTTCTAAAAGTGCGGGTCAGCTACTGTCGTTCTTGTGCACACCTTGGTCCTAGGGGCAGGGCCGACGAGAGGGGGGGGGGGAAGCTGGTACAAATTACCGGGGCCCGGCGGTCCGGAAGGGGGCCCGGCTCCCCCCCCCGTTGCCTTACTGGGGCCCTGCTTCCCCGGCTTCTCCCCCCTCTCGTCGGCCCTGTTTAGCCGGTCCGCCCTTGCTGGGGGGCCCGAACCCACTCTCGGCAGCCCTGCCTCGAGGATGCGCGGAGTCTCAAAGCTGACCAGTAGAGCTAGTCAGAAAGTAGCATTTCCATTCTGTGAGAAATTCAGCCTTTTGAAATATGGTTTTGTTCCAAATCATAACCAAAAAGCCCAACCTTTTGAAACGGCCTGCGGAATGATCATTCTGAGGATATTTTATTTGGACTCCCTGAAACAAATATAAAACATAATATCGTATAGATTAAATATAACAACATTCAAATATAGTATAAAACTAAATGAAATGAATCAAAGTGATGAAGTGAAAACGGAACATTTGTACTTTATCAAAGCCAAATGTTTCAATTTCAGTTAAACTACATTTTCTGATAGAAAACTGTTCCATCTAAAAAATGTTGACCGGCTCTACTGACTAATATATACATCAACGTCAGCAGCATGTGTTCTCAGGGGACGTGTCCTGCCGCTTTTTTCAGATAAGCAGCTACACGAGGCCCCGGACTACCTCCTGGCACACTAGCACTAGTCATTCACTTAGCGACAGCAGCATCCTTCAAGTTCTACCTCTGGCCTATTAGGATTCACAAAGTCTTTATTGCAGTTCTTTTCCTATGGGCCTAAGAGCCCATTTGATTTCGAGTTTGCAACTTGAACAACGCACAGAAGCCGAATTCTCAGCTGTGCACCCAGTCTAGGTGCAGCTACAAAAGCTACGAGTCCAGTTTTGCATCTGTTATATGGTGATCCTGCTTATTGACAATGCTGTGCACAAATAGAAAGTAGACCAGCTTTCTGACTTACTGACTCTATTCATCCTCTACGGATTGCCACAAAATACAGGCATGCTTTCTTGTATCTTCAATGTCAAAGTGTTTCACAGCAGCTGGCCACTCTTTCGACTACTGTATCATGAACTGCTTTATGTAATTTATTGCCTGTGGTAATGCATGTCCCCTGCTTTTCCTGTGTAAGTCTAAGGGCTTTCCAACACAGGGAAATTGATTCAGGCTAAAGCAGGGTGTGATTTTAAAGTGGATTAACTATGTCTGATTCTGTCTACACTATAGTGCTACAGTCGCAGGGCTGCAACTGTGCCACTGTAGCATTGACACTTACTGCAGTGACAGAAGGGGTTTTTCGGTTGATATAGTTAAGCCACCTGCTCAAGAGGCAATAGCTAGGTTGATAGAAGAATTCTTCCGACGACCTAGTGCTGTCTATATTGGGGCTTACATGGGCGTAACCAGGTCTCTGCGTACATGTTTCACACCCCGGAGCGATATAGGTCAGTCTAGGTTTTAGGTGTAGATGCAGCGACCTAGGCCTCGGCTAGATTATGCCTCCGGTGAGCAGAGGCAAACCAACCCAATGGAGATAAAATTTAAATTTTAAACTTTGTCAAGGAAAAACCCAGCAATTGGGTAGGAACAATAAAATAATGGAAATAATAGAATATAAAACTAAATAATATAAAGTAACAAATACTTGCTTAGGAAAACAATACACTGTAAGTTACCATCACACTGAAAGATGTTTTTCAACAACACGCAAGAGGGAACCAACTCCTTCCCTCCTTGGCTGCAAAGTCCAGTTGTCCTGCCTGTGCCTGTCTCCAGCTGGTGATGCTCCTTTGCTTTGACACTGCAGCGACCGCATCTCTTTCCAGTGAATCCACCTGTAAACTCCTCACCCAGAGAGCCCCACCCTTTCTGCAGGCACCCAAACTGTATCCCCTCTGTCCGCGGCCGAATGGTCAACCTCATTGGTCGTATACTCTGTGCCCCTCATGCTGGGCTCCTGGCACATTGCCCTTCATGGCCCATCTTCCTCGTCCCCTTTTCACCCCGTGCAGTCTCTTTTACCTCCTTCTCTACCCACCTTCCAGCAGTCCCCTGGTGGTTTCCAAGCCCCCAGCTCGAGCTGCCCTCTCATTGGTTGCCTGTCTTCCCAGGACAGCTTCCTATACCACTGCATCAACCTGGAGGCCTTAACATTAGCTGTCTTGCTTGAAATAGAAGTAGGTGCCAGGGCCAGGGTTACTCTGTAAACCAGGCCTAACTCTCCGTGTGTGGACGCTCTTATTCTGGAATAAAAGTGCTGTATTCCAAACGATCGTAATCCACTGGATTATGTAATTTAGCCCACTTTCAGTCCACCCTTCCTGTAAATGAGAATCAGTCTCAAAAATCTGTAATATGACTGGAAAGGACCGTGCGTTGCTTTGGAATGCTAAGTGTTATAAAATGTAAATTGCTTTTGTTGTGAAGGGTTGGGCGGGGCGGGGGGAGAGAAGGAAAAGAACTGAAGTGGAAAGCACAACATGAAAAATTGAAAGGAAAAGAGAAATGAAATAGATAGGTCGGTGTTCAAATGTAGAAAGGATTAATGAAATATTAAGGACCAATCCTGTCTTCCTCATACAGACAAAATCCTCCCTGATATTAGGGGAGCTCCGAGCTCTGGCTGAGTATGAAGAATGGGATTAAGTTCCATGCAGATGAACAAGGCTGCAAGAGACTTAAGAAAAGAAGCTTGGGGTTAAAGGAAAGAAGAAAATGAAGATGACACAGCGTGGGTCCCCTGGTGTAGAAAACGTATTGCTATATTTGGTCTTTATTTCAAAGCACTGAATTGTGCTTATTAAATGACTGGAATGCAGCATTCCACACATTAGATTGTAAGGATTTTGAAAACTCTCTTCTTGGACTAGCTTTACTCCCATTGATCTCAGAGCAGTGAAAAAAGGTGGGTGAGGGAATATCTTTTATTGGACCAACTTCTGTTGGTGGGAGAGACCAGTTGGAGCGCTGACATAGAAAATGTACTCAGGCCATGTCGACACTACACACTTACGTCAACCCAAGTTGCTTTGGATAAGGCAGAAGTTAGGTCATTGCTTGTGTGCATGCGTACTTTGCTCCTTGTGTTGGTGGTACCAGGATTGCTTGAATCGATGCACAGTACAGCACACCATGGGTAGGTATCCCAGTGTGCAACCCGCCACCATCCAGCGCACTGTCTTTTGAGACGTTTTGGTAATGCATGATGGGGCCAAAACGAGTCATGACTGGCGCATGGGGTCAATTTCCCAGTTTGCAACAGTCTCCATCCCATAATGTCATCTGCATCCCATAATTTTTGCACTTCTTTTTCAAAATGACACAGACCCGCACAGCTTTCCTTGCTGCACTATTGTCACGAGTTTTGCGAGCACAGGGCCCATGATCCTGCTGTATTTACAGAGCCACAAGAAGAACCGAATCCACAGATTACTGTGGGACATAGCGAGAACCAATTCAAGGTTGTTGGTGGAGTGCTGCTTCTGGGCCCAAAAAACGATCACTGACTGGTGGGATTGCATCATAGTGCAGGCTTGGGATGACGAGCAGCGGCTGCAGAACTTTCGGATGTGCTGGGCAACATTCCTGGATCTGTGAGCCAAGCTCGCCCTAGCCCTCCAGTGCAGTGACACCAAAATGAGAGCTGCACTGGCAGTGGAGAAGAGAGTGGCAATCCCACTATGGAAACTTGTAATGCCACATAACTACTGGTCAGTCGGAGATCAATTTGGAGTCACGAAATCTATCACGGGAGCCCCTGTCAGGTAAGAGTCCAGAGCCATTTATTGCCTGCTGCTACACAGGATTGTGACTCTCAGCACTGTGCAGGACATAGTGGATGGATTTGCAGCAGTGGGGTTCCTGAACTGTGGTGGAGCGATACAGAGCACGCATATCCCTATTTTGGCACCAGACCATCTTGCCACAGAGTATATCAACAGAAAGGGCTAGTTTTCTATGGTGAAGCAAGCATTGGTGGATCACCAGGGATGCTTCACTGACATC
This sequence comes from Malaclemys terrapin pileata, assembly GCF_027887155.1. Lineage (NCBI taxonomy): Eukaryota > Metazoa > Chordata > Testudines > Emydidae > Malaclemys > Malaclemys terrapin. The sequence goes on from NC_071507.1 coordinate 5,389,888, forward strand.
AATGTGGGCTGGTCAGGAAAGGTACATTATGCTCACATCTTTAAGAACAAAGGACTTTTCAGGAAGCTGCAAGCAGGGACTTTCTATCACAAATGGCAGATCATCATTGGAAATGTTGAAATGCCAACAGTGATCCTGGGTGACCCAGCCTAACTGTTGCTCCCCTGCCTTTTGAAGGAGTATACCAACCATCTTGACAGCACCAACGAACGATTCAGCTACCAGCTCAACCAGTGCTCCTTAAGGAGAGTAAACTATGGGCAATGGCCCCAAATTGGTTAGGACACCCCATTCTCTCAAAGCCAGCAATTTCTTCAGAAATATCTTTTACACCCACCAGGTTGGGGTAAAACACACATCTGATTGCCTCCATCACCACTTTTGCCCATGGTCGACTTTCCAACACCAAACTGACTGGCAACAGACCTGTAGGAGCCTGGGGTAGCCAGCTTCCAGACAGTTATAGCAACCCATTTCTGCATAGAGATGCCCTCATGCACGTATCTTTACCCTGGAGGGTTGGGTCAAGCTGCTTACAAAGTTCCAGAAATGTAGCTTTCTTCATGCAAAAGTTCTGACCTCACTGCTGATCATCCTAGGTTTCCATGATGATATCACCAGTCTGTGCTTGTGTCCCTGCTTCAGAAATATTGGTCTATATAACAGGCATTGGTGGCTTTACCAGGTGTCATAAGCAGCCAGTTTGAGTCTCCCATGTTTCAGTACGCCTCCTCCTCCTCTTGCTCCATCATGAGCTATGTCAAGTGTCTTTGGTGGGTCAGAAAACGCTGAGGAAATGTCCATCAGAGTCTCAGACACTCAGCCCATCTCCTGACACAGGAGTGAAAGCACAAGCAAGAGAAGTTCTTCAAAAGATGCCTCCTTCATGTTGCTGACTCCGGTAGCTGGGAGCACACATAACAACAAGACTGCTTGGCAGGATGTGTTGGCAGGCTGTTCAAACCTCCTGCAATGTGCAGGGTGGACAGTCAAGTTTTCTCAGAGTGCACTACGACCAAAGGGCTAGAGAGGCCATGTTTTGGCAAGGTACCAAGGAGTCTGAGATATGGTTGGTTTGACGTGGGTCTGCATGCTGCAATGTGGACACCAGAGCCCCAGGTTTGAGCCTGTGTTAGAAATTTCTTAACATAGGGTTAATAGTCAGTGTAGATACTCAAGCCCTGGGTTTTCTAACCCCAGGTCATCTGGAGTCCCACTAACCATGGGCTTACATTGTCATGATTAGGATGTGGGCAGTCATACGTAGTGGTCAGAGCAAGAGTCAGGCCAAGTCAGATATCAGACAGTCAGAGTCCAAGATAGACCAGAGGATTAACTGAGAGTTAGGTGTCAGGAGGTAGGCAGCGTCAGGTTACCAACAGATCATGATCAGGTGCCAGGTTACAGACACCTTCAATGTACTTCACTCCTGACCACCAACACCCTGGATTTTTACAGGCCCAGTCAACCCACCTGTGGATAAACCCACAGGAAGTTAAAACACCCTCCAGAGGCAATATGGAGGTGTCAGCAGCCCAGAACCCCCCAGGTTCCCACTCTGCAGGTTCTGAGTATGTTTACCAGTCCTGAAGACGAACTCTGTGTAAGCTTGAACACTTGTCTCTCTTACCAACAGAAGTTGGTCCAATAAAAGATATTACCTCACCCACCTTGTCTGTCTAATATCCTGGGACCAACGCGATTACAACAGTGCATGCTGACTTCAGTGGCAACAGAATTGAATTAAGATAGGGTGTTTTTGACAACACCACCTGAAAGGAATACTCAGAGAAGACCCCTTAGAGAGCCTCAGCATGGGGGGGGGGGTTTGACTTGACTTCTCTAGGTGCCTTCTAGCCCTGTTTTTATGATCTTCACAGCACCCACATGAGGCAGAGAAATGCTAAAATCCCCATTTTACACATAAAATGGCCATACTGGGTCAGACCAATGGTCCATCTATCCCAGTATCGTGTCTTCCGACAACAGCCAATGCCAGGTGCTTCAGAGGGAATGAAGAAAACAGGGCAATAATTGAGTGATCCATCCCGTCATCCACTCCCAGCTTCTGGCAGTCAGAGGTTTAGGGACACCCAGAGCATGGGGTTGCATCCCTGAGCATCTTGGCTAATAGTCATTGATAGACCTATCCTCCATGAACTTGTCTAGTTCTTTTTTGAACCCAGTTATAGTTTTGGCCTTCACAACATCCGCTGGCAATGAGTTCCACAGGTTGACTGGGCGTTATGTGAAAAAATATTTCTTTTTGTTTGTTTTAAACCTGCTGCCTATTAATTTTTATTAGGTGCTCACTGGTTCTTTTGTTGTATGAAGAAGGAGTAAATAACACTTATTCATTTTATCAACACCTGTCATGATTGTATAGACCTCTATCTTATCCCCTCTTAGTCATCTCTTTTCCAAGCTGAACAGTCCCAGTCTTTTTAATCTCTCCTCATATGGAAGCTGTTCCATCCCGCTAATAATTCTTCTCTGTACCTTTTCCAATTTTAAGAGATTTTTTTTGAGATGAGGCAACCAGAACTACACACAGTATTCAAGGTGCAGAACCAAGGCACAGAGACAAACTGACTCACCCCACCCCACCCCACAGGAAACCTGTAGCAAAGCAGGTACTTGAACCCATGTCTGCCAAGCCCCAAACTAGCACCCTAACCACTGGACTATTCCACTAATTGCAGAATTAAAAATATCTAATTTTATGGGGAGAATGGTATAATGTCATTCCCCTCCCCCATCTGATCTGCACAAAAATTCATTTATATTTTAAAAACATGCCCTGTTCTACTAGTTAATTCCTTGGCAATAGCTAGTCTGGAGCTTGCTGCATATCAAATTTCAGGGAGTATGAAAGAAAAGAATATCAATGAACAAGTGACCGAAGCACCACTCCAGTAACAAATGGATTAGGTACTAAAATAACAGCTGTCCCAGCTGCTTGTATATATCACTATCTGTTTGAAAAACAGAATGTGTTCTAGGAAATTCTTTGGTCTCGTTAGTAAATTTTGAGATTTTTCAGAGCTCTGGATAATGATCACATTGTTTTCACAGTTCTTCCATGAATGATTTTGATAATAAAGGACCTCCTATGACATTAAGTACATTTTAATTACGGCATTGTCTGTAATGCATATATCTAATTGCAAATAATTATTTTATCATACTTCGCCTGTTTGCTTGTTATATGCATCAGATATTATCTTATGACTCAGTGGAACAGGTTAATTAAAATTTTTCTTTTAATATATTTTCAAAGCTAACAGCCTAATTTCATCTAAACACCAGCTGTGTTAGCAAAAGTGATTTTTCCCCCCCTTATCCTTATTGGGGGGCGGGCATGAGTGATTCCTGAAGGGTATAATCACTGCACCAGATTCTGCAGCAGTTCATTTGCAAAAAAAGAATCTCTCTAACACACCAGTGGATAGCTTTGTGTTTATTTTTCCCTTCCTGATATACAAGGGAACTTGATGTTTTACTTTCAGAGAGAACATTTAATGAATTACACTGCCACCAAATAACCCCTATTTTGTTTGTATCACTGTGCTCAGGGTTAAGGCTGTCTGCCTGCTCACTCTTGATGTGGCAGATGCTTCGTTCAAGGGTGGTCACATTGGATTGCCTCCCTCCCTCAATTACTGTTCCTTGGAGTGATAAAGAGCAGACGCCAGGTAAGGGAAGTTACGAAACGAGCACATTCTTAAGTCTAACATAGTACGCTACCCACTAAGTCCATGCAAAAGAAGAAAAACAAATAAAGGCCCATTAGAATAAATTGATCTATATTTACAAAACAATAGAAGGAAAAACCCTTTGTACATACGGGAAAGGATACTTCAAATATAACTTGTATTAACCATAAATGAGCTTTAATCCTTATCCAAACCTCCATCTGTAAGTCAGCATCTTACTGACATTTAAAGTTACCCTAGAAACATCCTCTGGATGCCTGTTCAGGCTGCATGGGGACCTATTCGGGGTGTTCCAGCTTTTCCCTGCTCACTCCTACTCTCAGCAAGTTAGAGCTCTCAGTATCCTCTAGGTGGGGCTTTCTGCTCCCAGATTACAAATGGGTGAGTCTCCAGAACAACACAGCAAAGTTCAGCACATGACTAAAACTTTAAAGAATCAGCTGATGTGCCTTAGGGATGGGCAAAAATTTCCCCTTCATCCTTATTTTGACAATACTAGTTCTCCCACACTTAATTGTAATGTGTACTTTCAGGTTGGAACCGGTTCTTAGTTTGGAAGAACCAGTTTGCCCAAACTATAATGCTTACACCCAACGGGAGAAATACAATTCTTCTGGACCTTCACTTTGAATTTCCTGATATTTTGGGCTTAGTCTCTCAACATTAACCTTGGATTGATGAAGCTTTGGTAGTAGAAAAAAAATTATACTGTGGAATGATTTCAAAGGACAGTTAAACAATGACTTTTAGAAAAATAACTCCCATGTATGCTAATTTATAAAATGACCTCCTAATTTAAGACTTAAAAATCTCTACAAAATTATTGCTAACTGAAGAATTTATGCATGCATATAAATGATACCAGAGAGCTGATGTCAGAGAGGTGCTTATTCTGCTTGGGGAAATGTATCCCATTTCTTTTCATATGAAACATCCATACTACCTCAGACCAATAAGCAATCCAAGCAGGATACAAATTCCACAGGCTCCTGCCCTCTGCAGGTGTTTGGAAAAAGTGTACACATAACTTTAGGTGACTCATGTATATAAACAACCCACACCACCCCGCATCTCCATCCTTCTGCAAACAAGTTGGTTTCCTTATTTGACCTGAAAGAGTCAGCTTATACAGGAGTATAGATAGTCAACTTAAAGCTCCAACCGTCAGTTAGGCATAAGTGCTTAAAAGCAATAAAGTCAGTAGGCCAAGACACTCAGAATTGAAGTGCATACCTCTCAAATTTCCCTCATTTCAAGGGACGTCACTCATTTTAGTCCCAAAGTTCACACTTATTTCAATAGTTTTATTAGGGAAGGCAGATACAAAGCCTCCACAGAAACATTAGAGTCATGCAGGATAAAAATGTAATAGAAGCACAGGAGAGATTAGTGGTATCCTCCTCTTCCCAGCAACTAGGACCACAGCAAACTTCAGGGTCTCTCTTCTCCTTTAAAATTCTCCCTTTTCCATCAATGAAATGCAAGAGCAAAAATGTTATAATTTAATTTAATTTACCCCTTTTAAATGCTCTTATTTTCTTTATTTATATTAAATTGCAATTTCCTCTACTTTTTTCAGAGGTTAACCCAACTTTTTAGCTCCTTTCCCCCACCTCAAGCTACAAACAATGATGCAAATACACCGCCTCATTAACAAAACAGATTTCTCTCTTTTATTATGTTCACTTTTGTTGTTTTAATTCCTTCTTAGCCTCCATGCTTTTTAACTCCCTCAGCCTTACACAAGAAGTGATAATAGTGGTAGCGCTTTGCAAATCTTCTCTAAATGCCTACAGCACCACCTCTTTGAGTAGACTGGAGCCCTTCTGCCAGGTGGAGCTGGCAGTAACAAGGGTCAGGTTCAGCATCAGGGGGGTTCCTCTTAACAATAAAAAACAGAACTGGCTCAAGCCCCCACCCAGTAATCTGGGAAAACTAAACATGACCCCGGGCACCTCTAGGCAATACTTCCCCACTTGCAAGCGCTGAGTCTGCATAGAACAAAAGAAACTTTTATTAAAAGGGAAAGGAAACGTAGCATTGATTTGGGAAAACACCATACCACCATTCGAAAGCATGTAACCATAAGCAAACACCCACCCCACAGTACACTGGGTGGTGTCCTTTGCCTCAGTTTCCCACTTTATGGCCTAAAAGTCCAATGAACGCCTGTCCCGTTAACACACCAGTCCCCTTTCCCTCTGTTGCACCCTACTCACACAGTTGGTTGTCCTTAGTCATCAAATACCCAGAATTCAGAGGCTCATTCACATGGGTCCACCTCCTGCCCCTGAAAAGGGGGACACACTGAGCAATGCCTCCACTGCTACCTCTGCCACTGCTCATTGCTGCTTCTTGCAGCTCACTACCACAACCTGCAATGCCATGTTTGAGGTCCCCTCCCTTAGCCCAGCTCTTAGTGATTTCACTTGGTAGGGGAGAGGAACCTCTGTGCTGCTTCCTCTTCATTGTCTTTTACTGCAGTGCTACTATCCCCATACCAAGTCTAAGGCTTAGCCCCCTCGATGTGCTCATCAGCGATTTCAGCTCTTGTAATCATTGAACAGGAACAAGGAGTCTCAAGTGAGGCCAGTCATTACTGTCTTTAAATACTAGAGCGGGGAGGATCAAATGGCAGCCACAACTACTGTATTTAAACAGCATCCCCTCATCCTCAGTGGGAATTTATATCCCTACCCCCTGCTTAGCAAGAGAGGTTCAGTTTAGAGTGACCCCCTTAATCAGCGCATAGCAAGGGCAGTTCTGCTGCCCTTTACTCATACAATAAGCATAACTTTCATTGCCCCGGCATTCAATACTAAAGTGACTTGTAACCCAAAACCAGCCAAAATGGATCACTTTGGCAAAGTAGGTCTATCTGCTGAGACTCGAAGAAGAGCTCTGTGTGGCTCGAAAGCTTCTCTCTCTCACCAACAGAAGTTGGTCCAATAAAAGATATTACCCCACCCACCTTGTCTCGGCTAATCACCTAGGCAGAGAAGGTGTGTCAATGAAAATACGGTCTACTCCCAAGGTCTTTTCCCCCAGTGCCTCACCAGAGGTCAAGGGAGAGCTCATGCAGACCCTGCTCACATAGATAAGTATGATGATCTCTATTTTGCAGGTGGAGAGAAAAGAGGCAGAGAAGTTGAATACCTGAGATTATGTAATTCCAAATGAAGCTCTCTGGTGTGGAAGTTGCTCAGCGCTTCTGAAAATCAGGGTGGATGACTTGTGCAAGGCCAAGAAGGCATCGGTTCAGACAAAGGGTTATGATTCAGAAGTCCTTGATTCCTAAAGTGCCTAAATTTTTGCTCAGACTACAATTTCATGTTTCCCTCTCTTATACTCAGCTACTGTGTTGATGAGAGGCATAGAAATACATTTATACATCACTGGTGACAATCCTGGCCCTGTTGAACTCCATGGTAAATTTCCCCTGGATGTCACTACCAGAGCTTTGGTAGGACCTAGCTACCATATGAAGTTCTATTTTAAATTCTGTCTTGACCTATCTGTGATTTGAGAATTTTAATGGCAAGCCTTGCACAGGATCTGGCAGAAATGGGATTAAAACATCTCCCCAAAGAGCCAAACATTCCTGCCTTCTGCTACCAACCAAAATGGATTAGCATGTGCCTGTGGCAAGGAATGTTGATGAACCTCATTAGCAGCATACAGCTGACTCCCCGAGGGCTGAGGTGTATACACTGCAAGATGAAAAGGCTAGAGCTACCAGTTGAAGTAGTAGTGCTCCTTCCCCGCGGATATGGCTGAAGCAAACACTTCTGTATCCTGGATTTAGTGCAGTTGAGAAAAGCAACATGTTATCTCTGTACTATGGAATATGGCTGAGGGAAGCCTGGAGTAATAAATATTCAAGCTTTAAAGGTGCAGGACATCCTTGATTTTTCTTCTAATTTTTAGGATAAACCACACCACCTTTGTCTGAAGAGTTCTTTGCCAAGCCAATCAGTCCAGGGCTGGCCCAGCCTGCCATAAGCTTCCTTATGTCTCCTCCTTTTGCAAACCTAGTTTGAGCTCTCCCATCTGCTTCTATATTTGATGGACATTTTCACTCCCTGAAATTTTCTATCACGGCCTACTCCAGGGGTCAGCAACGTTTGGCATGCGGCTCGCCAGGGTAAGCACCCTGGCAGGCCGGGCCAGTTTTATTTACCTGCTGACGCGGCAGGTTCGGCTGATCGCGGCCCCCACTGGCCGCGGTTCGCCGTCCCAGGCCAATGGGGGCGTCGAGAAGCGGCGTGGGCGAGCGATGTGCCGGGGTGCTTACCCTGGCGAGCCGCGTGTCGAACGTTGCCGACCCCTGGCCTACTCTTTTCAAAGTATGTTAAGGGGTGTGGGATACATATGAGATGTGTTGTTCCTTTCTCCCTGGTGTTTTCCCATTCACAGTTGTAAATTCTCATCTTTCTTTTTGGACTTGGTTTGAACACCTGGCATGCAGAACATGGGCGTCTCTTTTGAACTAGCTGTTTTTACTGCCTCCTTTTTATCTTTACTGTATCAACAAAGTTATGTAGCCTCGTATATGAGGCTGGTTGAAAATATTCCATCCAAACTGGCTTTAGAGGGAAAACTCCGTTTTTGATTAAGCAAATTTGGGGAGAAAAGTGTCTGCTTTTTACTGAAAATGTTAAGTTTTCATCAAAAGCTTTTTGGCTAAAAGTCTTCATGGTTTTGCAGAATTTTTTTTTTTAAATGAAAAGTTGAAAATTTCTACCAGCGCTCAAAATATTGGCACCAACCTTTCCAACAGGCTATTAGCCCTTAAATTATGGTGCTCCCACAGAAAATATTTTTTCATGTAAATATTCACTAAAATGGTTAATGACGACCAGATGCTTAACACAATTAATATTAACAAGGAGGAAGGAACACAAGCCAAAACAGGGAAAGGATACACTAAGTTAGATGTATTCAAGTCAGCAGGGCCTGATGAAATTCATCCTAGGGTACAAAAGGAACTAGCTGAAGCAGTTTCAGAACTGTTGACAATTATCTTTGAGAATTTGTGGAGGAAAGATGAGTCCCAGAGAATGGGAAAAGTGCAAATATAGTACCTATCTTTAAAAAGGAGAACAAAGAGGAACTGGAAAATTATGGACTAGTCAGCCTAACTTTGATCCCTGGAGAGATACTGGAACAAATTATTAAACAATCAATTTGTAAGCACCTAAAAGATACAGTAGAAACTCAGAGTTACGAACACCAGAGTTACGAACTGACCAGTCAACCACACCCCTCATTTAAAATTGGAAGTAAACAATCAGGCAGCAGTAGAGCCACACACACACAAAAAATTTAAAAAAGGAAATACAGTATTGTACTGTGATAAATGTGAACTACAAAAAAAAAATTAAGGGAAAGTTTTAAAAAATATTTGACAAAGTAAAGAAAAATGTTCTGTGCTTGTTTTATTTAAATTAAGATGGTTAAAAGCAGCATTTTCTTCTACATAGTAAAGTTTCAAACCTGTATTAAGTCAATGTTCAGCTGTAAACTTTTGAAAGAACCACCATCACATTTTTTGTTCAGAGTTACAAACATTTCAGAGTTAAGAACAACCTCCATTCCCGAGGTGTTCGGAACTTTGAGATTCTACTGTAATAGGTTTACAAAAACTAGCCAGTATGGATTTGTCAATAACAAATCCTGCCAAATCAACATAAGTCTCTTTTTAACAGGGTCAGTGGCCTAGTGGATGGGGGAGAAGCAGTAGACAGCACATATCTTGACTTTAGTATGGCTTTTGACACTGTCCCTTGAGACATTCTCATAAGGAAACTAGGGAAATGTGGTGTAGATGGAGTTTCTATAAGGTAGATGAATGAATGGTTGAAAGACTGTATTCAAAGAATAGTTATCAATGGTTTGCTGTCAAACTGGACAGCACATATAATGGGGTCCCACAGAGGTCAAACCTGGGTCTGATACTGTTCAATATTTTCATTAATGATTTGAATAATGGAGTGGAGATTATGCTTATATAATGTGCAGATGACATCAAGCTGGGAGTAGTTGCCAGCACTTTGGAGGACAGGATTAGAAATCAAAATGACCTTGATAAATTAGAGAATTGGCCAGAAATCAACAAGATGAAATTTAATAAAGACAAGTGTAAAGTACTACACTTAAGAAGGAAAAATCAGATGCACAACTACAAGATGGGGGAATAACTGCCTTTAGGAGTACTACTGCCTAAAGGAGCTGGGAGTTATGGATGATCACAAATTGAATATGTCAACAAGTTGATGCATTTGCACAAAAGGATAATATTATTTGGGATTGTATTAATAGGAGTGTTGTATGTAAGACATGGTCAGGAACCGTCCTGCTCTACACAGCACTGATGAGGCCTCAGCTGGAGTATTTGGGCCACACTTTAGGAAAAATGTGAACAAATTGGAGACAGTCCAGAGGAGAGCAACAAAAGTGATAAGAGATTTAGAAAACCTCCTGACCTATGAAAAATGGTTAAATAACTGAGCATGGTTAGTCTTGAGAAAACAAGGCTGAGGAGAGGACCTGATAACAGTCTTCAACTATGTTAAGGGTTGTTACAAAGGTGATTGTGATCAATTGTTCTCCATGTTCACTGAAGGTAAGACAAGAAGCAATGGGCTTCATCTGCAGCAAGGGAGATTTATTTTAGATATTAGGGAAAACTTTCTAACTATAAGGATAATTAAGTTCTGGAATAGGCCTCCAAGGGAAGCTGTGGAAACCCCATTACTGGAGGTTTTTAAGAACAGGCTAGACGAACACCTATCAGGGATGGTCTAGGTTAGATTGGGCCTGCTTCAGCACAGTGGGGTGAACTAGATGACTTCTCAAGGTCCCTTCCAGCTCCATATTTCTCTGAGTCTCTAGATCTTTACATCTAAACAAACAATGCCAGTGTGGTAGGGTATTGTCCTGATGTTCGGGAATCCAGCTTTGGATACTGAGCCCCCACTGGAACCCATATCTGAACCCCTTTATACTCCAAGGGAAAGTGACTGGTTCCAAATCCAGACACACGACTCGATCTGAATTTTGCAGCTCTGGCCACTCAATATTTAGTTATATCCTGGAGAAGAAATGCAAGCAGTGAATATTGAGGAATACCAAAGCACCCACTTGGATTTCCTAAAGCAAATTCTCAATTTTTATTAAATAAAGGGTTTCAAAGACAGGAGAAGGATGCAGCCTACTCATCTTGGAAGCCAATACACTCTTCACTAGCACTCTGAAGCCAGCTCAGTGCTTTCTTGCACAGCTCCCCTTTCAGCAGCCATACAGGGGCAAGGAATAGTATTTGTTACAGTGATATCATCTGTATTCCCAGGCACTTCTAGCCAGTGGGAACACAGCAGGCATCTAGGGCCCTTAATTCATGTGCCACAGGTACAGGGAGAATAAACCCTTTTGTAACAAGATGAAAATAAAGGGCTAGAGCCTCAGCTGGTGTAGCTGATGGAGCTCCCCTGAAATCTATGGAGCTACTCACAGGTTCCAGTGTTGACCTACGTGGTTTAGGTTGCAGGATCAGGGCCTAAGACAACAAGTTATGTTTATATTAGTAAAAATATTTAAATATGTGCCTTCAAGAGCAGTACTCTCTGTCACAGAGATGGACATTGATGGAAAAACACACCCATTAATCTCAGAGCCAGCTGGGTAATTCTTTCTTAACATACAATTTGGCATATCACTAAAATATTTGATTCCCATTTCCATACTAACCGCATTGGCGCAGTAACAGATCTCTGTAGAACAAAGACACACTGTGCATTAACCAGCAAACATCAAGTGAATTGATTCAGACAAATACAGGTTGCAATCACCACAAGAATATGAAGCTACTGTCCCTCAGCAGATCTAAGGAAGCAGGGCCAGCTCTAGGTTTTTTGCCGCCCCAAGCAAAAAAAAAACAAACAAAAAAACACAACTATCTCTGAGAGTGCAACTGCCGAATCAAAAAAAAAAAAAGAATGGCTGGAATGCCGCCCCTGGAATTGTGCCACCCCAAGCACATGCTTGGTTTGCTGGTGCCTGTAAGCAAGACTAACAATAGCAGACAGACAGAAGAAAATGCCTCAGACATAAAGACGCTGTTGCCTTTTCCTACTGAACAATAAATAAGGACAAAATGCAGCTGTTGACCTTCTGCTTTTATAAACTTAATCTTCAGGTAGGAACAATGGGAGGGTGAAGGGGGGAGGAATCCACAAAGGGGACTGAAGTATTACAATGCTAAGAGTCACAGCACAGAACTTTGGCGCCTAGAAAATCCAGGAACAAAATTGTAGTCCACAAAGTCTGAGTTCAGGCCTAGGCTCCCTTTACAATGAATGGGGCGAGACAGGCACCTAAAAATGTGAGCCACAAAAGCCAACATGCTAGGCTGGGACCCACCAAAGCTAGCCAGTGGGAGATGCTGATGACAGGAGTGTGTGCTAAACCCCATCCCACTTTTCTCGCAGAGACAGCCACCAAAGGCCAGGTCACAGGGAGGTGCCTAGCTCTGCTTAGTGATCCACAAATGGGAACCAGCTGCCTGGACTTAGACGGCTCAGGCCCCTGAGGTGTTTCTTGCCAGAATGAGTTAGGCGCCTGCCTTGCTCCACTCAGACAAGCCAAAGGAGAAGGTGGTGCCAGCACTGGCAGTGAGTTCAGGTGCCTACAGCGTTCAGCGGTAGTTTTGTGGACCACAATGGAGCCAAAACAGGGACTTTGGTGCCTAAATCTGGCATCAGTTTTCCCGGATCTCACCATTACTCTCCTTCATCAATCATAATCTAAACTGTAATGCATGTGTGCACCAAATTTTCTGTTTCCAGACAGACTATCTTGGTCAACTCATTAAAAAAATCTATATCTCCCTGCCAGCATCTTTTATAGTAATAAAAATAATTGGTTCCATAGACAAATACCTGAGATAAATTTGTTTACATGATTTGCTTGTTTCCTAGCAGTGGTTCCGGAGTCGTAACAAAGCAGTGTTGACAAAATAGAAAAGTTCCGTAATTCAATCCCTGCCATTATCATTTCAGACTTAGAGTAAGGTGATCATACTTGTTCAGCAAGTCAAGTGCAGTTTGGGAGGCTGTGTTCACAGGTTAGACTGCCTGTTTTATATTTAAATAAAGATTGAAAAAGGGATCACAACCCCCCTGTAATACACCTAACATGCCCCCTTATTTCATATAGCTAGGGAAATGGGGAGCAGATTCCAACATACTGTGACTAACGAGGTTAATTTTTTCAGCTATAGAGCATACTCTAGGCCAGTGGTTTTCAAACAGCGGGTCGCGGTGACTCTGGTCAGCACCACTGACCGGGCCTTTAAAAATAGGCTACATGTTCTGATGCTGCCCTGCACCCCGGAAGCAGCCAGCAGTCGGTTCAGCTCCTAGGCAGGGGGGCCACGGGGCTCCGTGCGCTGCCCTCATTCCGATCACTGCCTCCCCACTCCATTGGCAGGAACCAGCCAATGGGAGATGGGGGGGGGCAGTGCCTCTGGGAGAGAGCCACGTGGAGCTGCTTGCGTGCCTCCGCCTAGGAGTCAGACCTGCTGCTGGACGCTTCCGGGTGTAGCACAGCCCACGGTGCCAGGACAGGCAGGAAGCCTGCCTTAGCACCCCCACTGTGCCACTGACAGGGAGCTGCTGCAGGTAAGCCTGCACCCCAAACCCCTGCCCCAGCCCTGAGCCCCCCCCCCCCAACCCAGATACCTCTCCTCCACCCCAAACTCCTCCTCCCCAGACCCACCCCAGAGCCTGCAACCACAACCCAGAGCCCTGACCCCCTCCCACACCCCAGTACTCTGCCCCAGCCCTGAGCCCCTCCCACACCCTGAACCCCTCATCCCAAGGTCCATTAGGTCACGGCCATCAACAGTTTTCTTCAACTGGGTTTCTAGAAATAAAGTTTGAAAACCACTGCTCTAGGCTAAATTCTGTCTTGCTTTATTCAGGTGTGTGAAATCAAATGAGTAAGGGAATCAGGACTTGGCCTTTTATTTTCTTTCACTCCATAAACGTGGTGTAGCGAGGCAACGACTCACTGGCGCAGCGCCTCCTGCTGGTCATCCTGGGAATTAGCTCTCCAGCACCCTCCTCTGGCCAGTGTTTTGCCTGTCACTGGCCCCCTTGTCCCTCCCAGACCCCGGTGCCCCTTTCATCAGGGTTCTGCCCACCGCAGTACCCCCACAGTCTCTAGGTCCCCCTTCCCAGGGGAACCCCCAACCCTCTATCCCATCTTGCCTCAGTGGCTACTGCCAGTGATCATCTAGCCCCCAGTCACTGGGGCAAACTGCAGTCTGTCATGACCACTCATCATCAGCAAGGGGGTTTGGACCAGCTGCCTCTGTCTAATCCCAGGCTGCACCTCTGCAGCCCCAGTACCTTCTTTAGGCCTTGCACAAGGCCTGCAGCCTGGGGAGTTGCCAGGCTGGAGCTCCCCAGCTCCTCTTGCCGTTCCCCAGCACTGCTCTACCTCTGGTACCCTGCTCCCAGGCACCTAGGTCCTTCTCTCTATACTGCTGGAGAGAGACTCTGCCTGAGTGCCTGGCTCACAGCCCTTTTATAGGGCCAGCTGTGGCCCCAGCTGTGGCTGCTTCCCCAATCAGCCTAGCCTTTTTCTCAGCTGCAGCCCTCTCCAGGTCTGCTTTTAACCCCTCTTAGCCGGAGCGGGGTGACTGCCCCGCTACAGTGGAGTGAAGGAAACGTGAATTTACTTTCACTCCATAAACGTGGGTAGTTGTTATGGGAAGTCATTGTTCTCTGGCTAACAAAACAAACAGTGCAAATTATATATCTCACATTGTCCTGGAATTCAGGAATAGGTGCATACACTGTAAGTGCTTCAAGACAATGATAAGCAAAGCACTGATGTTTTGTTGGATTGGGGCTTAAGAAAGCTAGATCACATACTGGTAAGTGTATTAGAAATAACATCAGAAATTAAATAAGGGAGATAGCTGTATTTTGGACGTGTTTTCTGAGAGGCAAGATGCTTAACACGTGCAGTAGGAACTGATAGGCCACGGTTTCGGAAGTACATCTGTGCCTCTGGCATTAAGAAGTCCCAAAGAGATCAGGATTTTAGAATGTGCTGAAACTTTCCGCTGTGTTGAAGTTGCAGTATCTCTTATTCTACACCTCAAAGTAGAAATCACTGGGAATTATCTTCCCACCAAATTCCTTCTCTTTTCTTTCTCTTTATAAAATGCAAAAGGCAGAATTAACTAGACTATTTGTGGAGTCAGGTACTATTCAATGCAAGGGTGGCAGAACTGGGCCCTAAGTGACAGAGTGGAACCTTTAGGGAACAGAATTCAACAAGCAACTCCACTGACACCATTTGAAATGGGGACTGAAATCAAGTAAAAAGAGGAAATGATGATCGGTTTGACATATGAGACCATATAATTCAATGACTTCCAACCCCAGACTACTTTGAGGGACCAAGGCCACGGGGCAGAAAAAAATAGTCATCAAAATGCATAGGGATAGCTGCAAAACCCCAGACTGCAAATATGCTGCCATGTTTGCAAATAAAGCAGCCAGTGGCTCCTCCAAATCCACTCATTTTCTCTCTCCTCGGTTCCCTAATGCAGTTGGCTGCTGGGGCCTCTACTCACATATACAGGGCTGCAGGCCATAGCCCTCCAGCCCAAGCGTCCCTCCTCTATGGCTCTAAGCTCTGTCTCAGGTGGGACTAATGGATGCCCGCCCTAGCAGTGTAGGGAGTGTGGCAATCTGGGCTATCGATGGAGGTGGAGAAGAATTGTTGGGGGAAAACGTTTGAAAGAGCAAAAGAGAAGAAACAAGAAAAAATGCACAGAAAGGAAAGAGAGACAGAAAAGTAGAAGTGAGAGTGAAAACAGACGGAAAAAAGGAGAGGCGACGACACCTTTGTTTGGACATGGTCCAAGGAGATAAATGGGCAGCACTCATCTGCTAATCCATCCTAAACTGGAGCTTCAGTAACAACAGGCTGGAAACCCCAGCTGCTAATTTAGCTGCTAAAATCTAAGAAGTCTCTACAGCGCATGCATGAACTGCAGTTCTTCAAAGGCTTACAACTTGGCCAAATTTGAGCAGATTTTCACTGTATGTAGAATCATAGAAATGTGGGGGTGGATGGGACCTAACAAAGTCATCTAGTCCAGCCCCCTGTGCTGAGGCAGAGCCCAGTAAACCTAAGACCTGGCAGGTGTTTGTCTAATCTAGTTTTAAAATCATTCAGTGATGGGGATTCCACAACTTCTCTTAAACGACTAGTCCAGTGCTTAATCATCCGGACAGTGAGAAAGTTTTTTCCTAATACGTAACCTAAATCCCCCTTGCTGCAGATTAAGACCATTACTTCTTGTCTTACCTTCAATGGACATGGAGAACAATTGATCACCATCGCCTTTATAACAGTCCTTAATATATCTGAAGACTGTTATCAAGTCCTCCCTCAGTCATCTTTTCTCAAGACTAACCTTTCCCCATAGGTCAGGTTTTCTGAACTGTTTATCATTTTTGTTGTTCTCCTCTAGTCTCACTCCAATTTGTCCACATCTTTCCAAAAGCATAGTGCCCAGAACTGGACACAGCCCGCCAACTGAGGCCTCACTCAACTAGAGTGGGACAATGACCTCCCATGTCTTACATACAACACTTCTGTTAATATATCCCAGAATATTACCCCTTTTTTGCAAATTAATCACATTGTTGACTCATTCAATTTGTGATCCTCTGTAACCCCCAGCTTCTTTAGGCAATAGTACTGCTAAAGGCAATTATGGCCCTTTTTGCTGTTGTGCATTTGATTTTTTTCTTCCTTAGTCCTTTGCACTTATCTTTACTGAATTTCATCTTGTTGACTTCAGACCAATTCTCTAATTTGTCAACGTCATTTTGAATTCTAATTCTGTCCTCCAAAGTGCTCCCAGCTTAGTGTCATCTGCAAATTTTATAAGCATACTCTCTATTCCATTACCCAACTCATTAATGAAAATATTTAATAGTTCCAGACCTAGGATACATGCTTGTGGAACCCTTTAGATACTTCCCCTCCCCCGTTTGACAGCATACCATTGGTAACTACTCTTGGAGTATGGACATGAGAATTTAATGTGGGACTGTGTCAAAAGCCTTAGTAAAGTCAAGATATCTCACATCTACAGCTTCCCCCTATCCACTAGACCAGTAACCCTGTCAAAGAAGGAAATTAGACTTATTTGGCATGATTTGTTCTCGACAAATCCATGTTGGCTATTCCTTATACTTATTATCCTTTAAAAGGCACATCCTTGACACAAAGGCCACCCTCCTCCTACCTAATTTCAAGCCCCTATTCCAAAGCATGAGGTAGTATGATTTTTAAAAAGTAACGGTCACCAGAATTTATTAACATGGGCAAAACTATATTTTTTCCCTAGTCTCATTGGCAAAAATGGCTGAATTGTTTTAATTGAAATTTTTGCAGACAAATTCAGACATTTGGCATGGAAAATTTAATCCCAAATAGTTAAAGTGTGGCAAAATTATAAGCAACTGAAAACAGCAGTTTATAATGTGATGTTTCAGGTAACCTTAAAAATAAGCAGTACTACCACTTCTACCTATAATAAACAGAACGGTGCCTGAACATGACTGCTGATCCCAAAGCACAGCTTTATTTATGTTTGAGATTTAGGGCTTGTCTACACTTAAATCGCTATAGTGGCACCACCATAGTGCTTCAGTGTAGACACTACCTATGCGAGAGGAGGGATTCTCCCATCTGTGTAGATAATCCACCTCCCCAAGAGGTGGCACCTAGGTCAACAAAAGAATTCTTCCATCACCTAGCGTTGTCTAAGTGAGAATTTAAGTTGGCTTAACTATGCTGCTCAGTGGTGTGGATTTCCGTCCCCCCACCCCTTACTATGGACTATGTGCCTAAATGGCATAGATGAGCCATTAATTGATTAAGGACCATGTTTTGCCATTGTTCCTCTTGTATAAGGGAGCTCCTATGGAGGGCAACATACCTTGTTGTGTCAATAAGTGGAGAAGAATCAAATAGTGTGAGCATAATATGAGCCTTGAGCTTTGGTATTATTGCCTCCAACAGTTCTTTTGGGTGTTTTAAAGGTTTTAAAAGCCTAATTTCATGATTACTGTAAATTGCTTTGTCCCTTATCTTTCTATTTAAACAATTGCATTGAACAGTCACTTCTGAGCCTGGAAACAGAATGATCAGGATCTGTGGCAGGAAATTGTTCTACCTTAAATGTTCTGAAATGCATCATCTGACTTTCTGGGAAATTATCCATTGTACTGTTATAAGGTACAAGTCATAGGACTTTATGGTCTGTTTCTCTGTACGAGCTGATATCATCACTGCATGTTTATTAGAGTTTCATGTGGTTTTTTTGATATACTGCTGCAGCTAGAGAAAGTGATTATTAAAAGCATTGAACAAATTTTAAAAATATATTGATTTATTCAAGATATACACTATTGGCTAGAAGTGTTACTTATAGTTCTGAATCCCAAAATATGTATGTTAATTTGTATATACCTAATTGTCTAGAACTCAGTTCAGATGTGAACTTGAAATGATTTTATTGATTGACATTTCCATAGTGTTCTTCATTGTAGTGTCTGAGTACCCTTAATAAAACATAAGAACATAAGAATGGCCACACTGGGTCAGACCAAAGGTCCATCTAGCCCAGTATCCTGTCTTCTGACAGTGGTCAGGTGCCCCAGAGGGAATGAACAGAACAGGTAATCATCAAGTGATCCACCCCCTGTCCAGTGGCGTAGCCAGCTTCTAAGAGGAGGGGGAGCAAACATAAAAAAGGTGCCCCCCCTTGGCTCCTCCTCCAGCCGCTCCGCGCCCCCCCCGTTGGCTCCTCCTCCAGCCGCACCGCCCCTCCCCACCCATGGCTCCTCCGGCCCTGCCGTGCCACCACCGTGGCGCCCCCCCACTCCTCCGGCCGCGCCTGCTGCCCCTCCATGGCTGCCAGCCACGCTGCGGGCCGCATGCCGCGCCCCCTCGCTCCTCCGGCCGAGGCTGCTGGGCACGCTGCGGGCCGCATGCCACGCCCCCCTGCTCCTCCGGCTGCGCCCCCCTGCTCCTCTGGCCGCGCCCGCTGCCCCCCCATGGCTGCCGGCCTCGCTGCGGGCCTCCAGCCTGCGCCCCCCCCGCTTCTCCGGCCGCTTTTGGAAAGACGGGGGAAGCAGCTGCTTCCCCTGCACCCCGCTAGCTACGCTACTGCCCCTGTCGCCCATTCACAGCTTCTGGCAAACGGAGGCTAGGGACAACATCCCTGTCCTAATAGCCACTTATGGACCTATCCTCCATGAACTTATCTAGTTCTGTTTTGAACCCTGTTATAGTCTTGGCCTTCACAATATCCTCTGGCAAGGAGTTCCACAGGTTGACTGTGCGTTGTGTGAAAAAATACTTCCTTCTGTTTGTTTTAAATCTGCTGCCTATTAATTACTTTTTGTGACCCCTAGTTCTTGTGTTATGAGAAGGAGTAAATAATACTTCCTTATCTAAAAGGCAAAAGACTTGTGCAATCTGAGGAGTAAATAGTGTATAGTGAAAGGTTTATGTGGAGAAAATATTATTCTTATTTTATACAGCACTTTTCATCCCCAAGGTAACGTGAGGTGAGTCAATCTAGTGCTCATCATTCAATTCTGGAAGGTCCTACATTCAGATGGTTCAGCTAACTAAAAGAGGAATTTTAAAAAAAGATGGAGGGAAAAAAACACCAGTAACACTTGTCTGAAAATGTTTCAAATGATCCCAAATTTAAAGAAACAAGGTGGTTGAGGTAATATCTTTTATTGGACAACTTCTGTTGGTGAGAGAGACAAACTTTCAAGCTACACCGAGCTCTTCTTCAGGTCTGGGAAACTTACTCTGAGCATCACAGCTAATAAAAGATGGAACAGATTGTTTAGCATAACTAGTTAATACACATTTCAAAGGACAATTCAAGATGAAGTGGCCCATTAACACTCCTCCAGTCATAGGAAGAAAGGGGGAAGTGTTGTTAGTGAGTTATAGATTGTGGTAATAAGGGGAAGTCTTATTAAAATTAAGTTGACCTAAGTTATTACTAAAATTAAAATTAAGTCAACTACTTATTAAAATTAAGTCAACTACAAAATTAAGTCAACCTAAGTTATGTCAATGTTCAGCCACCACAGTAATTAAATCACTTTTGCACATCCATGCTACGTTACTGGTGTCAGTGGTGCACGTCCTCACTACCAGCACTTGCATCCAATAGTGCACTGTAGGTAGCTATCCCACTGTGCTATCCCCATCTAGCACAGGGTGTTTTGGGAAGGGTTTACAATGCCTCATGGGGGCAAACAAGTCATGCAGGGGTGACTGGGAACATGGCTTCAACATCTCATGATGCCGTTTTCTCCATCCCATAATTTTACCTGCATCTCATAATGTTTCGCACCTCTTTTCAAAAGCCCTGAAACCCGCATGTCCGCTATCTCTGTGAGAAGCACGGATCCTGCCCAGCTCGGCATTATTGTGGTGAGCGCTGCGAGCCTGGGGCACCTGATCTTGCAGTATTTACAGAGCTGCCAGAGGAGCGCGGGAACATGACGATTCCTTGGAGGCTAGCTTGCTGTGGGACATAGAAAGAAACAATTCTTGGAGTGCCAGTTCTGGGTCCAAGAAACAAGCACTGACTGGTGGGATCACATTGTTATGCAGGTAAGGAATGACAAGCAGTGGCTGCAGAACTTTCGGATGTGCAAGGCCACATTCCTGGAAGCGTGGGCAGAGCTTGCCCCAGCCCTCCAGCATGGGGACACCATAATGAGAGCTGAACTGACAGTGGAGAAGCTAGTGGCAATTGCTATGTGGCGCGCCAGATTGCTACCGATCAGTCAGGAATCAATTGGGAGTTGGGAAATCCACCATGGATGTTTCTATGATGCAAGTGTGTAGGGCCATTAATCGCATCCTGTTACAAAGGACTGTGACTCTGGACAACGTGCAGGACATTGTGGGGAGGGATAGCTCAGTGGTTTGAGCATTGGCCTCCAAAACTCAGGGTTGTGAGTTCAATCCCTGAGGGGGCCATTTAGGGATTTGGGGCAAAAATCTGTCTGGGGATCGGCCCTGCTTTGAGCAGGGGGTTGGACTAGATGACCTCCTGAGGCCCCTTCCAACCCTGATATTCTATGACATAGTGGATGGTTTTGCAGCAGTGGGGTTCCCGAACTGCAGTGGGGCGCTAGATGGCATACATATCCCTATTTTGGTACCAGACTACCTTGCCACAGAGTAAATCAACAGAAAGGGCGAGTTTTCTATAGTATTGCAAGCACTGGTGAACAGGAGTGGTGGAAACTCTCTAAAAGTGGGGGGCATAGCTGTCCCACTTGTAAAAGTGATGGAGTCATGGCCCCTTGTTCTGGCACCCCTGTTGGTGGATCACTGGGGACATTTTACAGACAACGCGGGATGGTCAGGGAAGGTGCATACACACGCATTTTTATGAACACAGGCCTGTTCAGAAAGCTGCAAGCAGGGACTTTCTTTCCAGACCAGAGGATTACCTTTGAGAATGTTGAAATGCCAATAGTGATCTTGGGAGACCCAGCCTACCCCTAACTCCCAGGGCCCATGTAGGAGCAGGATTTTATATTTATACTATAAGAATTAATGTATGATTTGATCATCCTGCCAGCCACCCTTTTTGAATAGCAGAAAGGAATGACCCTCTGGAACATTTGTAGAAATGCACCTGACAGACTGCCAGTGTCTGTACTGATGTTAAGGCAGAGACAGACCAGAACAATCCTTATGACTGATCCTTTTATTTTAGGATAAGTTATAATGTCTACTATGGTTTCCTATATGTATTATAAATTAGGCACTCTAGTTAAATATACATTTCTTTGTTTTAAGGTTTAGTAAGTAAGAGACAGGATCTTGTACTGTGTCTATGTTAATGAGATTAGAGGAATATTGAAGGCCCGGGCCACAATGTGAACTGTTTTGATTACAAGATTTAGTAAGGTTTAATTTACAATGCCTTTCTTGCTCAACATAAAAAGTGCTGTATACCTTTGAAGGTCTCTGTAAAAGACGGTTTGTGTGAATGAGGAATGTATGCATCAGGAAAAGATACGGTGTGAAGGCCATTGTTATAGCCAGATGGTCAAGGAAGAAGTGAAGAGACTTAATGAACGCACATCCATGATTGAGGTAGGGCAGATTGACGACCCTCAGGTGGAGGCTGGCACCCCTAAAGACAAGACAATTGATTAAATCAAAGCCAGGACAGGATGACCCTCTTGGAGGTGTTTTTGGAATGTTAACATCAAAAGATAACACCAATTAAGGAGTAACCGGTCACAAACTGACAGTGCAAAATTAATAGACTTCAAGAGAGAAAAAAGACTATAAGAACAGGGTGCTTGGCCATGGGACTTTGGGTTCAGTCCTGCAAAGCCTCAGAGCATCGGATCGCAACCGACAGAGCCCAGCTCCTCACTTGTGCTCAATCTAATTGGCCATTAGATTGACTCGAGCTACAACAGACAGGTAACTATAAAGACCATCTGCAGGACTTGTGTGTGTGTGTGTGTGTTGTGTAACTGAAAGCATATGCTAACTGCTGTATTCTCAATAAATGTGGCATGCTGCCTTCTCCCCTATACAAGATCTTGGGTGCTTTTTATGGGCATAACACTCATGAAGCTGTACACAGGCCACCTCGACAGCAGCAAGGAGCACTTCAACTACAGATTCAGCAGGTGCAGAATGACCGTTGAATGTGCCTTTGGCCATTTGAAAGGCCGCTGGTGCTGTCTACTCATGAGATTAGACCTCAGTGAAAAAAATATGCCAATGGTTATAGTTGCCTCCTATGTGCTTCATAATATCTATGAAGCAAAGGGGGTGAAAATTCCGCCAGGGTGGAGGGCGGAGGTAGAACGGCTCTCTGCTGATTTTGAGCAGCCAGATACCAGGGCTATAAGAAGAGCTCAACGGGGAGTTATACGGCTCAGGGAGGCTTTGAAAGACCATTTTAATAGTCAGCCACAATGATGTGTGTCACTGTAGTGTGGTCTGCCTGGTGTTGTGTTTTTGTACCCCAGCATGAACTTGTAATGAGTTCTCTGTGTGTAGTATTATAACATTGCAAATGCACCTATTGCATAAATATGAATTATGTCAGCCCCTGGCAGCATATGCTGTGAACTAATAAAGATGATTTAAGTATCAGAGGGGTAACCGTGTTAGTCTGAATCTGTAAAAAGCAACAGAGGGTCCTGTGGCACCTTTAAGACTAACAGAAGTATTGGGAGCATAAGCTTTCTTGGGTAAGAACCTCACTTCTTCAGATGCAAGTAATGGAAATCTCCAGAGGCAGGTATAAATCAGTATGAAGATAACGAGGTTAGTTCAATCAGGGAGGGTGAGGTGCTCTGCTAGCAGTTGAGGTGTGAACCCCAAGGGAGGAGAAACTGCTTCTGTAGTTGGATAGCCATTCACAGTCTTTGTTTAATCCAACAATGTGGATGGAGATACCCTCCAGGCCACATTTCTAGCTGCAAAAGATACAATGCACAGAGGTACCGTTGAGAACATATGCACTCCCCTTGATCCACTCAAGTAGCAAGCACTAGGTTCTCACTTCTCCTTGGGACTCATAGAGCATGGCGGCAGTCCCATACATGGTGAATACAGCCCAGGGGAGGAAGGGGGCAATTTGGGACGATAATGGAGGTGAGCACATGGGCATCAGTATATGCGGATAGGGCATCTGAACTGAATACCAGCATCATTTTCCACAGTGGTGATTATTTTAGCTGATATCTCACTCCTGAGGGTAACGAAGGCTGAAAGGAAACAGCTCCTGCACGTGTCTGGCTGCAGACTGGGGCCATATGCTGCTAGCCTGAGTGCTGCAATGGTGCTTGCTGAAGTAATTGCTGACTGGCACGGGAAAGCGTCCTACCACGGCGGAAGAAATAAGGCAGCCCTCCCTAGAAACCTTTGGCAGAGGATTGCAGACTACTTTCAAGAAAGTTTCATGGAGATCTCTATAGAGGATTCACGGGACATAAACAAACTGTTCTGCAGGGCTCCCTCTGCCTAACTGTACAGGGCAATGAGAAGCAGATAACAACTCTATCTCTATTGGTTATTTCACTACCTCTTCTAGCATTATTAAAAAAGAGTAAATGAACAGATATGTCCCTGCAATATCAAAACAAACTGTTTATTTACCAGAGGTTCCTTTCCCTGCATCAGGCTCAGCCATGCTGGACTATAGGGACTGGTTTGACTGCTCTGTAGTCAAAAAAAGGTCCAGGCCCACTGTGCCCACGGAATCCCCCAGTCGCCTGTCCCCCATACTCCTCCTCCTCCTCGTCCAACACCTCATCCTCACTGTTCAAGCTGAGGACCGGTGACTCTGGCTCCTCCAAAGTATCCACAGGGCTCTTGGGGGGAGGTTGGCCTCAGCCAAGGATGGCATGCCGCATTTTGTAGAAGTGGCATGTCTGTGGTTCTGCACCAGAGTGACTGCTAGCCTCCCTTGCCTTCTGGTATGCCTGCCACAGCTCCTTGGCTTTCACATGGCACTGCTGCATGTCCCTCTTGTAGCTTTTCTTCCCCGTGCCCTGAGCAAACTGCTCATAGATATTGACGTTTCTAGGGCTGGATAGGAGCTGTGCGTAAACAGCCTCTTCTCCCCACAGACAAAGGAGATCCACCATCTCCTGTGTACTCCAGGTAGGAGTGCATCTGCAGTGTGGAGCTGGCATGGTCAGCTGGGCAGTCCCTAGGTGAACTCTCCACACCAAGCAAACAGGAAATGGAATTTCAAAAATTTGCGGGGCTTTAGAGGGGAGGGGGTGTACCTGGCTGCTGGGCAGCGGAGCTCAAAACGGTGACCAGAGTGGGGTCATGGTGGGGCATTGTGGGACACCTCCTGGAGGCCACTAAAGTCAATGTAATAAGTAACACAGTGCCTACACAGACACTGCTTTGACCTAACTATGTTGACCCATGTGCTATACCTCTGGTAGAGGTGGAGTTATTAAGTCGGCATAGCAGGTGAGTTACATCGGTGGGAGCAACATGTTAGTGTAGACGCTTACAGAGTTAGGTCAACATAAGCTGCCTTGCGTCAACCTAACTCTATAGTAAAATCAACGAGGAGTCTTTGTGGCACCTTAGAGACTAACAAATTTATTTGGGCGTAAGCTTTCGTGGGCTAAACCCCACTTCATCAGATGCATGGAGTGAAAAATACAGTAAGCAATATATATATTACAGCACATGAAAAGATGGGGTGTCAGTGCTAACAAGGCCAATTCAATTAAGGTGGAAGTGGCCTATTCTCAACAGTTGACAAGAAAGGGTGAAGATCAACAGAGGGAAAATTATCTTTGTAGCACTAATGAGGCCAATGCAATCAAGGTGGACATTGCCCATTCCCAACAGTTGACAGGAAGGTGTGAGTATCAGCAGAGGGAAAATTACTTTTTGTAGTGACCCAGGCACTCCCAGTCTTTATTCAGGCCTAATTTGATGGTGTCCAGTTTGCAAATTTAATTCCAATACTGCAGTTTCTCATTGAAGTCTGTTTTTGAAGTTTTTTTGTTGAAAAATTACCACTTTTAAGTCTGTTGTTGAGTGTCCAGGGAGACTGAAGTGTTCTCCTACTGGTTTTTGAATGTTATAATTCTTGATGTCTGATTTGTGTCCATTTATTCTTTTGCATAGAGACTGTCCGGTTTAGCCAATGTACATGGCAGAGGGGCATTGCTGGCACATGATGGCATATATCACAATGGTAGATGTGCAGGTGAACAAGCCCCTGATGGTGTGGCTGATGTGGTTAGGTCCTGCAACAAACCCTGTTGCCAACTCTGTCTGCATATCTATTCAAGGGACACCATCATAGGACCTAACCACATAACACCATAGCATAACACCACTAAAGTCAGAGAATTTGGCCCAAATAACTTGAGTTCAGTGTTTAAAGCATGCAATTTTAAAAATCCATTCTTTCTAGTTATACAAATTTTATGCTGAGTCACCCTGTACTTTATGGGACTGTGCTCCACAGAGAAAGGACAGTCTTGTTAAAGCACAGAAATGCGTCATGAGATTTGGATTCTATGCCCATCTAGGTGTGACTTTGACAGCAAGTAATTTAAGCCAAACTTTTCAATGTGAGTGCCTAAAGCTAGAGGTCTAAATCCATATTTGGTTAACAAGATAAAAGTAATCCAATTTTCTGAGGTGTTAAGCTGCCACAGCTCCCATTGACTTCAATACTGTTACTCAGCACATCTGAAGAATACGACCGTTTAACTTTTGTTGCCTAAATATGAATGCAGGTATGCACCCAAGTTGAAAATTATAGCCTTCACCTCTCTGAGCCTCAGCCGAATCATTGTACAATGGAAAGAATAATATTTACCCATCTCACAGGGTTGTTGTGAGATTCAATTCACTGCTTTGAGATCCTTGAATGCAAGTCACTGTATGACCATCACATATCGCTATTATGATAGTATTGAGTGGTTATAGCAGAGGACTGAGAGTTTGGATTCTTTGGTTCTATTCCTAATCATGTCACTGACTTGCTGTGTGAGCTAGGCATGCAGCCTAACTTAATTTTAGCATCTGTCAATGGAAATAATATTTTCCTACCACATACTGGTGCTCTGAGGATTATTATAAAGTGCTTTGACTCCTCGGTGCAAGTGCCATAAAATAACAAAGTATTATTTGTGTACTGATTACAGTACTATTTTTGTTAGTTAAGATTTTATCTTTGAAGTGTAGAAAATAATAGCATTACAGATTTGATTAGAAAGTGGAGCAGGTTCAATGTCTCAGCTTTTTCTAGGGCACTGACTTCTTGTTTTGGTCATGGAAATTCACAGTGACATTATGTTCATCTTCTGTATCTAAAACATACCTGCATGGAAGTAGCTTTTAATCAGTAAACACTCTTGGAAGGGCATAGTGTATTTAATTCAGGAACCCTGGGTGAAGTTAAGTGATTTGAGGAAAATTAGACTGATTCAGTAGCAACAGATTTTATGTAAAAATAAAACAACTCCTTTTTAACAATGCAGAGGCAGAAACGTGAAAATAGCAGAAATTATCAGACGAGCTAAACTGAAACTTAGCATTTTTCTAATCTAAATAAGGAAGGATGAAGCCAAACCTTGAGTAATGTTCTGCCTCAACCAACCACATTTGTTATTTGATGTTCTTAAACATGAGAAACAGTAATGACCTATTTCAATCTTCTTGGGAAGCTGCTATTTTTCTGACAAATAACACATGACAAATAACTTAAGACAATTTCACAAAGTTTAAAGCTTTTCCTAGTATGAAAAATTAGTCTGTAAAACTGGGATAAAAAGACCAAGCAAATATGCAGGATTGTCAACCCCAAGTCTGTTAAACAATCAGGAGTCAGGCCCCAAAATCATGAGATTTTAAGAGAATATTAAATTTGGGTTCTTTTCCTTTGCCTTCTGGTTTTTGAACCTCAAGGTTACAGCTGGGTCATGTTTTCAAGCTTTTCTCTGGAACCATGAGGGCTAGATGGTTCCTTATTTCTTCCCCCCCAGTCCCCCCAAAAAAAAGAAAGAAAGAAAAAAGAAAGATAAGATTCTCACATAATCAACTGCTTCCAGGAGCTGGGGCCTTAAGAAAAACATCAAATATAGTGAACATGGTAATAAAGAAAATCACAAAAGTTGGCAACACTAAGGACAAAAATCAGAAATGTACAGCAGAGAGCAAAGGAAAGTAATTTCAGGTCTGGAATTGGAATAGAATTCAACAGAACTCAGTAAATCTGAGACCCAATCCACCAGAACTCAAAAGGACATGTTAGCGTGAAAAGTCTCAACCCTCCTCACCCCCCATCTCTCATTCTGATGTTCAGTCTTTGCTTGCAACCTTACACGACTTACTTCCACCTCCTCTCCGGCTAGGCTCACTCCCTACCTGCATCCATTCTACCTTGGCAGGTAGCAGAAGTTGCCTCAACGAGGCAAGATGCCAAGACTTCCCTCTTTCCCAGGCCTGCTCTTTGCCATGATAAGCCTCTGCCTCTTTGGATCACCCTGTTTTTATTTAAAGGAGCGGAAAGAGGGAACACCACTGACAGGCAGGTTGCTGGAGCAAAAGGAGCCTGAAAAGAAGGGGACAGAGAAGGGGAGAATTGTTAGGAAATTCCCCCATCTCCAGGGAGAAAAGCAGCTGCTGAGGAAGGAATGCGGGAGCAGTGGGGAGCAGCAGAGACTCCCTCAACCACTGCCACCAGTAAAATAAGTGTTTGTGAGGAAGAAGAGGGAGCAGAGACACTCTGCCCTGCCCAATGAAAGATGCACTAGAGAGTTCAGGGATGGGAGAAGGGAGGTGCAGAGGACTGAGGCCTTGTCCACATGAGAAAGTTGTGCTGATTTAATTGATTTTAAAGCAGTCTAGTTAAAATGGTACAATAGAGCTGGGTGGAGAAGAGTATTCAGTTTTGTGAGCTGTGGTCATTTCCCCACCCACCCCTTCTCACCAACAAATAATTTATATTCTTCTGTGATTGACAGTAATATAAAAAAAAAGGGGCTTTGTAATTTACTTGCATGGGATAGATTGTTTTTTTAGGCCTTAATTCTGAGTTGGAGTTTACTAACATTAACCCTCCGATGCCTCAGAATCTCATTAAATTCTGTGGGGTCTGGAATTTTGAGTCACATTTTGCTCTCAGTTATACCCGTGCAAATCTATTTGGTCTTTTGTTTTCCCACTAGGTGTAGAGTTTAAGAACATTGTTTGGACTATAAATACATAAATAATACACAGCTATTCAAAACATGATTGAGATTATGTGGCGGGGGAGCCCTGCAGGTCACAGCGCTGGTGTCAGTGTATGTGTGTATGGAGGAGCGCTGCAGGTCACAGCGCAGAGCCGGTGTCAATGGGGTGGGGGGGGGGAGCTCTGCAGGTCATAGCACAGAGCCAGTGTCAATGGGGGGGGGGAGCTCTGCAGGTCACAGCACAGAGCTGGTTTAAATGGGGGGGGGAGGGAGCCCTGCAGGTCACAGCGCAGAGCCGGGGGGGGGGGGCAGCTCTGCAGGTCACAGCACAGAGCTGGTTTAAATGGGGGGGGGGGGAAGAGAGGGAGCTCTGCAGGTCACAGCGCAGAGCTGGTTTAAATGGAGGGTGGGGGAAGAGAGGGAGCCCTGCAGGTCACAGCGCAGAGCCGGTGTCAATGGGGGGGGGAGCTCTGCAGGTCACAGCGCAGAGCTGGTTTAAATGGGGGGGGGAAGAGGGAGCTCTGCAGGTCACAGCGCAGAGCTGGTTTAAATGGGGGGAGAGAGAGAGAGAGGGAGCCCTGCAGGTCACAGCGCAGAGCCGGTGTCAATGGGGGGGAGCTCTGCAGGTCACAGCGCAGAGCTGGTTTAAATGGGGGGGGAGAGAGGGAGCTCTGCAGGTCACAGCGCAGAGCCGGTGTCAATGGGGGGGGAGCTCTGCAGGTCACAGCGCAGAGCCGGTGTCATGGGAGCCCTGCAGTTCACAGGTCACAGCCGGTGTCAATGGGGGGGGGAGCTCTGCAGGTCACAGCGCAGAGCTGGTTTAAATGGGGGCGGGAAAGAGGGAGCTCTGCAGGTCACAGCGCAAAGCTGGTTTAAATGGGGGGGAGGGGGGAGAGAGAGAGGGAGCCCTGCAGGTCACAGCCGGTGTCAATGGGGGGGGAGCTCTGCAGGTCACAGCGCAGAGCTGGTTTAAATGGGGGGGGGGAGAGAGGGAGCTCTGCAGGTCACGGCGCAGAGCCGGTGTCAATGGGGGGGGGAGCTCTGCAGGTCACAGCGCAGAGCCGGTGTCATGGGAGCCCTGCAGTTCACAGGTCACAGCCGGTGTCAATGGGGGGGGGGGGAGCTCTGCAGGTCACAGCGCAGAGCTGGTTTAAATGGGGGCGGGAAAGAGGGAGCTCTGCAGGTCACAGCGCAAAGCTGGTTTAAATGGGGGGGAGGGGGGAGAGAGAGAGGGAGCCCTGCAGGTCACAGCCGGTGTCAATGGGGGGGGGGAGCTCTGCAGGTCACAGCGCAGAGCTGGTTTAAATGGGGGGGGGGAAGAGGGAGCTCTGCAGTTCACAGCGCAGAGCCGGTGTCAATGGGGGGGTGGAGCTCTGCAGGTCACAGCGCAGAGCTGGTTTAAATGGAGGGTGGGGGAAGAGAGGGAGCCCTGCAGGTCACAGCGCAGAGCTGGTTTAAATGGGGGGGTGGGGGAAGAGAGGGAGCCCTGCAGGTCACAGCGCAGAGCCGGTGTCAATGGGGGGGGGAGCTCTGCAGGTCACGGCGCAGAGCCGGTGTCAATGGGGGGGGAGCTCTGCAGGTCACGGCGCAGAGCCGGTGTCAATGGGGGGGGAGAGCTCTGCAGGTCACAGCGCAGAGCCGGTGTCATGGGAGCCCTGCAGTTCACAGGTCACAGCCGGTGTCAATGGGGGGGGGGAGCTCTGCAGGTCACAGCGCAGAGCTGGTTTAAATGGGGGGGGGGGGAGCTCTGCAGGTCACAGCGCACAGAAACGCCGTCGGGCGGGGCGGGGGGGGAGCGACTGCAAAGTGGCTCTACAGCGCCTACAGCTCCCAGCATGCAACGCTCCACGCGGCGCCGCGTGTCCGGCCGCGCTGCACGCTGGGGGCTGTAGTGTCTCGCGGAGGGGCGCTCGGCGGGGCCCCGGTTGCGGGAGGTGGCTGCTGTCTCTTCGCCGCTCGCTCGGGGCACGGCGGGCTGGGGCGCGGGACGTGGGGGACGCGGGGCTCGCGCTCTCCGGCGCTGCGGGGAGCCCGGCCCGGCCCGGCCGGGGGCGGCTGCGCAGTGAGGCGCCGGACTGGAGGCAGTGAACCGTCGCGGCGTCCGGTCAGTTCCGTGTTTACACGCCCACCCCGGGGAGTGAGAGCGGAGCGCAGCGCGAGGCGCAGCAGGGAGCCTCCCCCCCAGCGTAGTAACAGCTCTCCGGCCTCTCCAGCAGGGAACCTCTCCCCTCCCCCCTCCTCAGACATACAGCAGCGGGGGGTGCTGCCCCCATCCCCGCAGAAGAGCTCTCCAGCCCCCTCCCCCACCGAACAGGGGTCTCTCCTGCCCCCCTCAGCAGGGGGGTGCTGCTCCCTTCCCCCAGCACATCTCCAGCCCCCCTCCCCTCCCCCACTTAACAGGGGCGCTCTTCCCCCCATCCCCCCACGGCAGCGGGTGCACCCCCCATTTACCCCCCAAGCATCAGGGAGTCTCTGATCCCCCATCTCAGCCGTCAGGGAGTGTCTGCCCCTGCGGGATGTTCTCCAGAAGGAGCCATGCCGATGTCAAGAAATCTACACAGAAAGCTCTGGACCCGAAGAAGGACGTCCTGACCCGCCTCAAGCACCTCAAAGCGCTGCTGGGTGAGTCGGGGTGGGGTGGCAACAGACAGGGTGCAGACCTTGGGGGCTTTAAACTAAAGGATTCTGTGTGGGGTGTGAGGAGCTGTCAGCTGGCTTGCTAAATACTCTTTCCCCTCCCCACTGGATTATTCCTCCCCACTGCAGGACTTTGTCCTACTGGGTGCTGAATATTGTATCCTGAGAGCAGGCACCAATAAAAGGGGATTGAAAGGTGTCACAGCAGCTCTGGGTCTGTCTGTCTCACTTTCTGCCATTCAGTGAATGAGTCCATGGCTGAAATCCAGTTGCTCTGGTCAGGGCAGGGCTCTTAAAAGCCAAGGGACTTCTGCTCCCAGGCTCTGAGGACACACTTGCTAAGCATCTCTGATTTATTTATTTCTGTTATGGTGGCATGTAAAGACCCCAAATCAGGGACCCATCTTGTTAGGCACTGAATGCACAAGTTATAAAAAAGACCTCCATTGCCCCATACAACTTATAGATGAAAGATGGCACAAGGATGCCACAAGAAGACTGGGAAGGGGGACCTCAGTGGACACATCATAGTCTCTCATCACAAGAAGGAGTTAGTTTTAAAAATTGCTTTGAAATCTTTTTCTCTTTCTTTCCCCCAACTCCTCCCAAAAAGGGAATTGTCTCCGTTTGAGTGTGTGAGCATTTTCAGAGAATGGGAAAAAAACTGCTTTTGTTTGTTTCTCAGTTTCATTTTTGTGGTTTAAAAAAAACGACCTTAGTTTCATATAAGTTAATCAAAGCAATTGATTTTTATGTCATTCTTAATTGTAGCTATACTATATAATAATCAAGAAAAACTTCTTTTCCAAATAAAATCTATTGAGTAATGTATACTGAGGGAAAACTTAAGCAAGGGGATAGTCTCCATCCCATTTTCTGTTTTAATTGTAAATGTTGCAGCTGATACTGTTATGATTAATGTCTCTTACATACATTTAAGCAAATCTCTTAAATTCTATTAGGATAAAAAGAAATGGCTGCTTTATAAAATCAGAATTCAGGATGTCTTCGCTGTAGTCCAAACTATTAGTAGAAAAGAACACAATAGGATGGGTAAAACCTTTCAGGATGTTCCAGGAAATGTAAAAAGATTATTTCTAATTGAAGTGAAATATAAATCAGTTATTCAAATCACTTTAGCGATATTTTGATGGAATACTTTATTCAATTAACCTGTGAGTATTATGCGAACGTGGGTTAGGTGGAGATTGACAGAACAACAGGGTAAATAAAACTTGAAGGCTTTTTAAAATTAAATAACTTATTTAAAAATTTTTAAAATTAAATATGAATTTGATAATCTACATTAAGGCCTAACTTACTATAATCTATTAAAATAATTTAAATTTAAATAAAATAAAAATATTCAATCAGTACAGGTTTGTTGCCAAAGTTTTAAAGAAAGTCAAACCACTGAAGTGGTGGCTAAGCACCTGGAACCAGAACTTGCTGAAGTGCTAAGACCAGCTTTTGACAGCAGTAGCCTGTTCTGCAGGTACAGAGAGAATATTTTCTTCATTTCAGTTCATTGAACTAGTTTAGTTCAGTAGCTAGCTTATTCAAAGTTGAGACACCAGTTGGGAATTGAAGAGGTAGAAAAACTTGTTTTCCTCTTTCAAGCTATGAATAATGAAGAGGTCTGAGAGGATGAGATCTACTAGTTCTAAAATATTGAAGCAATTAGTTCAATTCACTATAGATAATATTAATTGTTTAGTAAATCAGTTA
The DNA here is from genome assembly GCF_027887155.1 of Malaclemys terrapin pileata. Classification (NCBI taxonomy): domain Eukaryota; kingdom Metazoa; phylum Chordata; order Testudines; family Emydidae; genus Malaclemys; species Malaclemys terrapin. The sequence goes on from NC_071507.1 coordinate 5,422,814, forward strand.
GCTTTAAGTACAAAATATGTTTTGATAAACTTATTTTATACATGTACCCAACACTTTAAGGTACTTTATTTAACTAATAAAGAACTAATTTTAAAATGCTCTTTTGTGCATTTTTAATTGCATTCCAATTTCCTTTCCAAATCTAGCTTGAAACAAACCATGAGTAAAAAATTAATAATCTTGTACATAAATGTCATCCACTATTTTCTAACATCATAAAAATGTAAAAATGAAGAATCTGAATAAATATGTATTCAGCTGTCTAGATGCTTAAATAAATGTTTATAGTTTTAGTGTATCGTTTTGGTTAGCAAAAAAGTACCAAATTTAAAGTAAAGGTTATATTTAGTTGCATATGAACGTGTTTTAGTGGTTATACCAACCAACGTGAGTCAACTTTCTTTAGGAAAATAACTAAAAATACAATTACAGAACAAAATCAACATATTTAAATGGAGGTTTCATGCTTGTGACTTAAATCATGATTTAAAATGGTGATTTAAATAACTTTGATTTAAATCAATCCACTCTGGAGAACAAGCCCAACGTTTTTCTTCCTAGTCACTTAAAATAATAAAATCCAAAACAGCCCTTACAGGGTTAATTTCTTGTTGTGTCATATCAGTTGTATGGAGTCAATCTATGCCAGGGTTCAGCAACCTTTCAGAAGTGGTGTGCTGAGTCTTCATTTATTCACTCTAATTTAAAGTTTTGCGTGCCAGTAATACATTTTAACGTTTTTAGAAGGCCTCTTTCTGTAAGTCTATAATATATGACTAAACTGTTGTTGTATGTAAAGTAAATAAGGTTTTTAAAATGTTTAAGAAGCTTCATTTAAAATTAAATTAAAATGCAGACCCCCCCGGACTGGTGGCCAGGACCCGGGCAGTGTGAGTGCCACTGAAAATCGGCTTGTGTGCTGCCTTTGGCACGCGTGCCATAGGTTGCCTACCCCTGATCTATGCTATGAAGATGTCCTTGATAAAAGGCAATATAGAAGAAATATTTACAGTCCATTGATTATTTCCTGATCACTTTAGTTCTTTGAAATAAAAGATTTTGCCCAAATACAGTCTTGTGACTTTCTGTAAATTCTGAACATGTTCTGTTTATCAATATATAGAGAGTTGATAATATTAAAAATAAAAAACAAACCAAAGTAACCAAATTCTTGTAAACTTTTTGCTTGTTTGCTTAGTCATTCTTTGATTACATTTGATTCTCACTCAGCCATGAACATGAAAACATGCATCTTGGTTCATACGATAAGTAGGTAACATTATTACAGGGGGGCTGGTTACTCTTTATATCGACCTAAATAACTTAACAAGCTACGCTTAGGCTAGAAATTTAATAGAAAATAAGTTTATGTAATTTTAAAAAGAGTGACAGTTGCTAAGAGTAAACTACACTGTCAATCACAAAATCCAAGCTTATAAAGCAAAGAAATTAATAGTTAAGAATTAAAAAAAAAATACTGCCTAGATGAACGCATTCTCATCCATATAAAGAAACTTCATCACAGCACAACCCTAACTCCAACCCATGGTTTGCTGTATTTTTAAAAGATTTTTTGCTATCTTGATTTCAGTAAAGTTTTCTTTCAAGGGATAGTCTTAAATGGGAACTATTATTAGCTAATATTTATCAACTGACATTTGAATTTTTTTGTAAAGTACTTATAATTGTTGTGTTGCGGGAATAAATTTTGACATTTTAATATTAAGGTGATAACCATTAGTGATTAGTAAAATAATGTATATATGTGAACTTGCATTAGAAGCAGGGCAACAGGTGTCATTAATCTCAAATATAAAATTCAATTTTTTTTTAAAAGGGTTTTGTGTGTTTACTGGTAAAAGAATAGTATTTTTAGATCAGAGTGAAGGTTGTTGTGAGTATATGCATTTCTTTATACTTAACAAATAAACACTTTCTTATTATGTGCAGTGTAAGATTTGAGGTCCTTAATTTTTCATTTCCACTGTTTGGTTTTTCTAAATAATGTGATAAGAAACTACATTGTTATTTAACAGCCCTAATTGTTGTTTGAAACAAAGTTGCTGTTTTTTTGTTTTTGTTTTGGTCTTTGTAAAGGTTTTGGAATTTCATAGTGTCTGTTTTGTTTTAAACATTTACTTTTGGTTTTAGTGTTTTCCTTTATCTGCACAATAGGAAATATAAAGAAGTGGGATAGGATGGATCACCAGATTAAACTAAGAGAGCTGAAAATGATTCCTTCAAAGCCTGTCTCATTTGATACACACCTGACAAGATATACTCTTTAGGTGGCTAAATTACCAAAACATGCATGTGGAGCATAGTCTAACTTCATTTCAAATGTTGTTTAATCAGCAAATTGTCAGATCCAAAACTAGAACGCACATTTTTTTTCACAGCTAAAGCCTCCTAGGCAAGTCAATGTACTTCTGTCCCTTGGTTATGTTGGAGAATAACAGAGTTCTCACTTCTTGTTTGGGTACAGCAAGTCAGATACTTTATTTTCCCAAGCAATTGTGTAGAGGGAGAGAGCTAAACAGGTCTCTCTCCAGGTAAACAATTACAGCAAGCCTTTATGCTTATTATTGTCTGTAATGAAATGTAACAGCTGCATTTTGTTTATACATAGGCCATCTTGATATCTTATTTTTCTCACTTGTTTTGACTCTAGTCTACATACAATATTTTCTACACATTATCTACACAAGGTCGCAACAACTTCTCACACAGTTCTTTCCCACTCGCTTCATACAATCCTCGCTTCTACAAATCTCGCGTTATTAGGGTTACAGTTAGCCTGACTCTTGCTAACAAACTGTCATGCATTGCAATCCCCTTCCTGTCAGTTCTTTCTCTGCTTCCACAGTTACACCATCTGAAAAATGTGGCTAATGATAATGCTTTCCAGTTACCTAGTATTTTTTCATTTGTAGATCTTAAATACTTTACAAAGGTGAGTAAGAATTATTATCCCTATTTTATGTTTGGCCGCAGTACAGAAACTCGAGCCCATTTGTACAGTAACTCCTCACGTAAAGTCGTCCCGGTTAAAGTTGTTTCGTTGTAACGTTGCTGATCAATTAGGGAACATGCTCGTTTAAAGTTGTGTAATGCTCCCTTCTAACATCATTTGGCAGCCGCCTGCTTTATCTACTGCTTGCAGGAAGAGCAGCCCATTGCAGTTAGCTGATGGGGGGCTTGGAACCAGGGTGGACCGGCAGCGCCCCTATCAGCTGTATTCTTAAAGATCAAATAAGATACTTAAAGTTTCATTCAGAATTGAAATTGAAGAAGAGACTATAGCGCTTGATCCTTCAGGTGCTATGTCTGGTGCCTTGATTGAAATGTGGCCGTGACAATGATTTTATGTCTCTGTTCTGGGTCTTCTGCACAACTCTTCATAATCAGCTTCATTGAGAAGCAGTCTCTATTCATCTTTGACACCCAGAAATGACAAAGGCTCAATCTGTGATAACCATAGGTACTACTACTGAAAAACAGGGTTTTAAATGAATAGTAGACCAAATTGAACAGGGAAGTGGGCAGAACCACAGAAACTGAGGGGGAAGAAGAAGCCTGAAAAGTTAAAAAATACCATTGACACTGCTGCTTCATTTGGCTAGGAAAGTTTCACTAGAAAGAAATGGAAGTCTCTGCGTCCCTGGAGCTTCCAACTCATGTTGGCATGGACTTGCAAGATTGAGGAAGTTCTGCCACCAGACAAGCCTTATGTATTTGGCTCACTCGTTTTTTTTCCCCTCTTCTCTCCATCTGAGAGAGCTCCATTCTGCAGTGTAAGATTCCACCTATGCTGGTAGAATCTGTCTCTGTATTCCTCTCCTTGCTGTGAGGGTGCACCGTGTGGAGGAGGACAGACATAATTTTTCATTGGGTGCAACAGAATAAGGAAATCCAGTGATCTTACACACACGAGTGCTCAGAATTTTGTTTACATCAATTGATCATTTGCACCAGAACTGACAACTTGTGTGCAGAATTTCAGCAGAACCTTAATTATACTGGAACTGGCTGCCACTGCTGCAGTAAAAAGAGAGTGTTGCTGTTGAGTGCCCATTTGACCTTTTGTCATTCAAAGTTGCAAATTGTTTCTCTGTACTCTGCAAGAGAATTTCAGGAACAAAATAGCTTGGAAGGAAAAGGATGTAGCTATACAAATGTATGCTTATCGCAGAATAACAATAATTTTGTGAGTGGTTATCTACCCCGTTGTTAATGAGTTTATTTTTGATTAGGCATTCCACCCTTCGCTCCCCCATGAATAGAAGGGAAAGTTTTTTATGATCTCATCTCTTTCATGTGAAATCCTGTAAATGGAAGTCTTGTTTTCTACTAGCTGTTGTATTTAACAGAAGGCATTCAGAGAGAGGAACAAAACATTTAGTTTGCAAATTCAAGACCTGTATTTGTAGGAAACAATTGGCACATAAAACACTTTCCATGGGTAGATCACTTTCATAGTACAGACTTTAAAAAAAAACAACAAAAAACCTGGCCCTTCAAAATGTACAAATAGCAAGTCAACAAAAACTATTTTTTTACATTCTGAAATTGTACAATGTTGTGGAGCTGTCTTTTGCCAATTAGTCTCTATAACTTGGATTAAAATAAGGAATGGCCCCTTGAGAAATGACACCACAATAGAGAGAGACATGGGACAACAGAACATGCATTATCTACCGTGCTGTTATTCCCAGTGCATTGTTAGATAGACTTGTTGGGTTTGGCCTACCATGACCAGAGTGGATAAAAATTGATTAAATAAAAATCTTGTTGAAAAAATATATATACATGTGTGTGTATATATATAAAATTAATCTGCTTAAAATTAAATTTGAAATAACATAAATAGACAAGATGCTGCATCAGCAATTCCTCAAATTTTAATGAGTTAAGGAGTGCTGCTGCTTTTTTTTGGATTACATACGGAATCGGAGTGAAACATCTCAAACTTTTGAGGTTAACTCAAGCTTTATAAGTATGCCACAATGTCATGCACTGCATTAAGTATACGATTTTCAATCTTTACAATGCGGCAAATGCTGGTATTTACATTTTTCCAAATATAAGTACTGTACTTCCAGTTTTTGTTGTGCAGAAGGGGTTTGCCTTAATTCAAGGGTTCCCTGAGCGGGTTGCGAGGTTATTACATGGGGGGGTCGTGAGCTGTCGGCCTCCACCCCAAGCCCCGCTTTGCTTCCAGCATTTATAATGGTGTTAAATGTATAAAAAAGTGTTTTTAATTTATGGGGGGCGGGGGAGGTGCACTTAGAGGCTTGCTATGTGAAAGGGGTCACCACCACAGAGGTTTGAGAACCACTGCCTTAATTGCTTTTGATTTCAGCTTAGTGAGCACATCAGAGAGAGTATTTTCTTCATTTGAACTAATTCATTCAAAGTTGACAAACCGTTTGGGAGTTAAAATAGCAGGCAAGATTTTCTTCCAGTCTATAAACTATAACCAGGTGAGAGAGGATGAGAGCTAATTCTAAAAACTTAGAGGACATGGGACCAAATTTTCAAAGGTATTTAGGCACTTAAGGTTGCAAAAAGATGCCTGGTGAGATTTTCAACTATCTGAATCTTGAGGTGCTGTTGAAAAATTCGACCGATAGTGATCTGAAGCAATATGGCAATTCATTAACTACATGTAGTAGTTCCTATGTTTAATAAATACGTTTTAAATACAAAAATGTTTTAATAAACTTATTTGCTTCTTATGTATGCAGCCCTTTAAGGTAGCTTTGTTTGTTCTAGTTAAATAATCTTAATGCTTTTTTGGCTTTTTAATTGGATTCCAGTTTCCATTCAGAAGCAGTTTGACACACGAGTAAAAAGTATCTAGTAAATTAATGTCATTCACCATTTTCTAACATATAAAAACAAGTAAAAAATGAAGAAGCTGAACAAATATATGTTTAGCTATATAATTGCTGAAATACATGTGCATAGATAAAGTGTATTGTCCTGGTAAGCAAAAAGTACAAAATTTAGGGTAACGTCTATATTTAGTATCAAATTAACATATTTTAGTTGTTATACCAGTCTGCTATACGGAATCTTACTTTAGGAAAATAACTAAAGAATACAAATGCAAAACCAGTATAGATCAATTATTTAAACAAAGGTTTCCAGCTTGGTAATTTAAAACAGTGATTTAAATAATTTTGATTTAAATCAATCCTCCCTGACCATGATTTTTAGACAAGTGTATACTAGTGCCTTATTGCATACTAGTGATGACCAGTGTCTTTGCCACTCAAACGTATGGTTTTACGGTAAATATGAGTGAGGGTGAGTGAGGGTGTGATGTGCTGGGAGATTTTGTGTTGATTTGTGCTTGTGGCAAATGAGGCGCGTGTTTCGCTATCTGCATTTGGGGTTCTTGTGTGTGCTGGTTGTGTGATTGGTTTTGAAGAACTATGGCAGTTGAGCCAAGTAATCCACCATTTGTGCATTCCCCCTTACACAATCAATGAAACTGTTGCATGTATATTAGCTGTGGAGTTACTTCTCAAAGCTTCTCAACCTTCTTTTACCCAGGGGCCCCCTAAACTTAAATAGTCAAACCTGCGGCCCTCCAACCAGAGGTGATGCATGGGGAGGGGTCACGTGAGGTCACATGCTCCCCCCGATTTTTGCCTTCTATTGGGTTCTGCTCCCTGAAGTGCTGATGTAGCAGGGCAGAGCAGTGGTATGTCTCCTTGGCTAGCTGCTGTCTGCTTGTGGAGTCAGTGGCTGGCTGAGAGGGAACTTCTTCTGAAGGCAGGGGGAGATCTCTCTTCTGCAGTGACACTGCAAGTTTTGGTAGTGCTCCCTCCCTCACCTAGCCCAGACAGGCTGGGTGGCCCACTGAAGTGAGTCAAGGGATGGAGGGGGTGCGGCACTCAGGGCTGAAGCCCGGTTTATTTTGGCAGAACCCTCGAAACTGGCTCGCGGACTCCCAGGGAGCTATGGACCCCCGGTTGAGAACCAGTGGTCTAGGACTCTTGGCATGGCTTAGTTACATGCCTTAGGGCTAGTCTACGCTGGCAATGCTAACGAGCTGCTGCGGCAACGCTTTAAAGTGCCTTGTGTGGTTGTGATGCTGGGCTGGGAGAGAGCTCTCCCAGGGCTCTAAAAAACCCACCTCCATGAGGGACGCAGCTCCCAGCACTGGTGCACTGTCTACACTGGTGCTTTACAGCGCTGGAACTTGCTGTGCTCAGGGGGATGTTTTTTCACCCCCCTGAGCGAGAAAGTTGCAGCGCTGTAAATTGCTAGTGTAGACAAGCCCTTACTGTAGCAGTATACTGCACAGGTGTAGTTCATAAATTCTCAGCCATTTTGACTTTAAAAATTGGGTGCTAAAAGGATGCATATTACAGTGATGATTGAATCTGGTGATATTCTGAACAAAATGAGCACTCAACCATGCTTTTAGCTGTTTTTGTCACTTCATGTTGACTCTACAGACCTGCTAGGCGTTAGAGCAAGGGTAGTGAATTAATTTTTTGTCAAGGTCCAAATTTCTTGGTAAAGGTGTAGTCAAGGTCCAGACTCCAGAGAAGAAAATACAAAAAAATTAACAGTTATGATAGTAAGTAAATAAAAAGATTTTGGGATCACTTCCAAAGCATCTGGCAGTCTGGATTTGGCTTGCAGTCTGCCTACTGACTATCCCTACCTTAGAGTGACACATAGGTCAGCAATCCTGGAATCTTATTATATAGTTAAGCGGTAGTTCTGCGTAAATAGATGATAAAGGTTATGGTGATATCAGTTTTTCTGTTAGGTTCATGATGAACTAATGCAGGGTAGACATGTTTGTGTCACAGAAGAATTGCTTGATGAAAAGATCATTTGTGGAAGCTGGCAGAACTATGATACACAGAGGGATGCTTGTTCTGTTTCTCTATGCTGTTGGGGGGGAACCTAATATTTATATAATGCCAAACAAGCATTAATTCCCTTGTGGGGTAAGGGAATATTCTTTCCATTCAACAGATGAGAAAGCAGAGGCACAAAGAGATTGAAGCCAACACTTTCAAATATGGACCACTTACTTAGCTGTATGACTTTGAGGTGTTGAGTACATGTTGACTTAATAGGAGATCTGGGTGCTCTGTATTTCTGAAAATGAGACCACTTACTAGGATAATAAATTAGATATATTTTTTTTACTATTGTGAATGTACTGTATGCTTTGACTTGCTAAACATATTTGATTATAAAGTTGCTTTTGAAACAAAATATAAACATATTGATTCTGCAAAAATATAGTAAACTAATTTTACTGTTGTAAAATGTGATCTTGCTGATATTAAGGTATGCTCAAAATTTGATATCTCAGTAAGAAACATCCATATATATATATATATATTTAATTTTAAAGAAAACTATCTGATGCACCAGATCTCCTCAGAGTGCTCTCTGTACCAGGTTTAGTGTTGCTATTGTTCATAAAAGATCAGTAGGACTACCAAGAAAAGTGTCAGCCGGTGTCCAAGTTAATTCTTCCCAGTAAAAAAAATTTTGAGGAGAAATCAAATAAAGATAGCACAGAAAATTCAAAGGATATAGAAACTAGCCCACTGTGCAATTTTGTACAGATTGGCCATCTATGTCTAGAGAAAAACAGGCATTTATGATCCATTCTAAGCCCATTTCTGAGTACAACCCTAACAATAGAGTCACAACCAGGAACCTCCATAATGTAATGTGATGTTATATCGGTGAGCTTCCATGCTGGCTTTGCAGCAGAATTTGACTAGCGAATATTATTAATAGACGTTTGCACGTTCTTCTCAGAAATCTGGTGCACACAATCGTCTGGTGCACCAAATTAATTCTGGTGGCCTCTTTTAGGTTTTCATAACTATACATGGAGTAATGTCCATGCATAATTTGTATTTGCAATCACTGCAGTTTTACTTACAATTCTTTTTGCACATGTAGGTGGCCAGTTATACATCTTGCTGGTTCTCTGTTTGTTTACTACAAATGCATGTATAAGTATGTGTGTCTGGCCATGTATCAGAGGGGTAGCCGTGTTAGTCTGAATCTGTAAAAAGCAACAGAGGGTCCTGTGGCACCTTTGTGTCTGGCCATTGTTGTTGTTTGTTATTTTTATTTGTAAATGATAGGACAAAACTTGTGCTTGAAATATTGGGAACTGTTTTCTTGAAAATATCTGTTTTTCGTCAGCTCCCTTTCGTAAAGGGAAATGGAAGAGAGTATAAATATCCACTTTTGAACATTAGTAGTGCAGTATAAATTTAATGTTAAATATTTTATAGAAAATAATGTGACAGTTCGGTTATTGCTACATTAACAGTAGATTTTTCATGGTAACTTTTTATTTTTGTATGGGGAAAATACAGGCTTCATACTTCTGCTGTTTGTAAGTTAGTGTCTTAACTTATACTTTTTCTTAATTTTTCAGATATTGTGGATGGAACTGACCTGAAGCAATTTTTTGAGATCAACTATTCTCAAATTTATTTTATCTTCTATGAAAATTTCATAACACTGGAAAATAGCTTGAAACAAAAAGGTAATCTGTCCTGTCCTACAGTTTTGCCGTGATTTTTTCATAAACCTCACGTGTTCTTAACCAGTTTTAAAAGCATTCCAATAAACACACACTCTAATTGGTACGTCTTCCATACCTTGCTGAATTCATAATGCTTTCATAGTTCCAAACATTATAATATTTTATGTACCCTTAGCATCAATACTGTTACATTTTAAGTTTTCAGGTACTTAAGCTTCATTTTGTAAACTCAAGCCAGAAAAAGTAACTTGTTAAAGCAATTTATGAGCATTCCCTTCAACTTCTGATTTTTTTTTCTAAGAATTTGGATTTATAAATCTTAAACAAAGGAAAGCTGCTTAGAACGATCAATAGAAACTGTTATAGGTACATGCAAAAATCATTACCTAGAACAGGGGTGGGCAAACTTTTTGGCCCGAGGGCCACATCTGGGTGGGGAAATTGCATGCAGGGCCATGAATGTAGGGCTGGGGCAGGGGGTTGGGGTGTGGGAGGGAGTGTGGGGTATATGAGGGGGCTCAGGGGATTGGGGTGTGGGAGGGGGCTGAGGGCAAGGGGTTGGGGGCTCAAGGCAAGGGGTTGGGGTGCAGGAGGGGTGCGAGTATGGCGGGGGCTCAGGGCAGGGGGTTGGGGTGCAGGAGGAGTGCAGGGTACGTTAGGGGGTTGGGGTGCAGCAGGGGTGCAGCAGGGGGCTCAGGGCAGGGGGTTGGGGTGCAGAGTGCAGGAGGGGTTTGGGGTGTGGGCTTTGGCCTGGCACAGTTTACCTTGAGTGGCTCCGGGGTGGCAGTGGCACGCAGCTGGGCTAAGGCAGGCTCCCTGCTTGCCCTGGCCCTGCTACGCTCCCGGAAGCGGACGGCACCACGACCCTGCGGCCTCTGGGGGTGGGCAGAGGACTCTGCGTGCTGCCCTTCCCTGTGGGTACTTCCCCCCACAGCTCCCATTGGCCTGGAACGGGGAACCGTGGCCAATGGGAGCTTTGGAGGAGGCACCCACAGGCGAGGGCAGCATGCAGAGCCCTCTGTGCCCCTCCTCTCCCAGGGGCCACAGGGACGTGGTGCCGACCGCTTCTGGGAGCGGTGCGGGGCAAGGGCAGGCAGGGAATCTGCCTTAGCCCTGTGGCACCATGGGGGTGGCAATCCCGCGGGCCGGATCCAAAGCCCTGACGGGCCGGATCTGGCCTGCGGACCGTAGTTTGCCCACCCCTGACCTAGAACAAAGCATTTCAAAAACACTTGTAGATATGGGGATATTGCTGGCTTAACTACTACTAATTTAAAATCCATTGACCATTATGTGTTTGACTTTCCACCTAGCAATGAACAATTTTACCCATATCTACAAATCAGAGGTTTTTATGAAACTTCACTGAAACTATGAATTAAATGTGGAAAATAAGACCTGTAAAGAATGAAGAAAGATATTTGCAATATGCTCTAATATTATTTCTAAAATATGCTTCATATGACACCAGACTCAGAGTGGTATGACCGATTGCTGACAGGGAGTTTTCAGAACCCCCATAACTTCTCAGCTCAGATCCATAAAGAGACTTAAGTGTTGCAATTCCTAACTTTTAGATGCCTAGAAAATCACTGAACAAAAATGGGATCCACAAAGCCTGAATTGGGCACCTAAGCTCCCTGTACAATGAATAGGAGGAGATAGGAACCTGAGAATGGCATCCAAAAAAGCCAGCCTGCTAGGTGGGGAACTGCCTAAGCTACCTAATGGGTGATGCCAACGAGGAAGGTGTCGTAAGCCCCTCCAACAGAGTTAGGTGCCGAAGTCCAGGCTGCAGGGAGATTCCTATCTCTGCTTGAGATCCACAGCCATGAACACTCTCCTGGAGTAAGATGGCTTCAGCACCTAATTCCGTGGAAAATGACTGGGGATTGGGATGGAGGAGGAGGAGCCAGAGGCAGCAAGGGCCTCCCTTATAACCTTTAACCCAGAGTTTTAAGGTACTTACCTGGGATGTAGGAGACCTTGGTTCAATTTCTCCCTCCAGTGAGGAGAAGGGATTTGAACAGGAGTTCTCCAGCTCTCACATGATATTTTTCTGCTTCCTAACAAGGGAATATGAATCCTTGCCCAACAGGGGTGTGAAATTAACAGAATTATTAACACTAGTTGATAGAAGCAGTGAGACTAGGTTTTATGGTCTCCTGGCTCCCATCACATTGGGTCTTTCTATAGGCCAAAGAATATTTTGAGGGATGAGATTGTTTTTGCTTATCTTGCTTGGAGCGCTAGCTCTGTGTGTGTATTGTATGCACACTGTGCAGGAAGTTCAGCAGGACCCTGAATACAGTGCAGTTGGAACGTTCAGAAAATTGATGGGCATTTTTTCAAATTCTATGGTGCATGTAGAAATGGCAATTTGCTATTGTTTATAACATAGGTGTAGTTTGCACAAAGAGTTGCACCACGTCAACTAAAGGTGAGATTTTTAAAGCAATTTAGTTAAATCCGTGAAAAATCCTGTGTGGACACTCACAAATCAGTTTTAAGTTGACTTAAATCTGTTTAGTTTGCGTTGGTAAATGCACAACCCCCACTAATCCAATATAACTGGTTTTAAACTGATAAGTGTGTTCATGTAGGTTTTGAATTTGCACTGATATAACTAAATCCATTTTAAAAACCAATTTAAATTAGTACAACATGTGTGTAGACAAGGCCTTATCAGGGAAGGGAAGGATTAACTAGTCTTCAGATGGATAATTTAAAAAAACACGTTTTTAAAATATATATGTTTAAATACATTCTTTTTATTAACTGAAAGCTATTTAAAGACTTTAATGATAACTTTAATATAGATTATGCCTGGCACAAAAATTAAGCACTGTTTATGTTTATATATTTTGTTTCGGAATAATTAAGTCCCCGATCCTGCAAATACGCATGTGCTCAATTTTAATCACATGAATAGTTCCTTTGACTTTAACATAAAGGTTCTTCGGTGGAACTATGCATGTGCTTTAAGTTAAGCGTGAAGATACGAGTTTGCAGGATTGGGGCCTTAGATGTTATATATTGTTAACTGTTAAATATACTGCAATATGGGGATATACCTTTCTGTACTGGCTCAAAGCCTTTCAGTTCACTTAAATAAAAAAATCATTCTGTTCCTTTTTATGCTTTCTTGCTATTATAGAACAACAAACCATGTTATTTTGATATCAAATATTGTTTTCTGTATTGCAGGGAATAAATCACAAAGGGAGGAGCTGGACTCCATTCTGTTTCTTTTTGAAGTAAGTTATCTTATTACACTGTTTACTCCACAATGAGACCTACAAAACTTATTCTTCACTGCTTCATTCCTTGCGTAGTCATATACAGCTGTGCAGAGTAAATTTAATATGCACAAATCAAAATGGTGGTAGTATTTTATTCCCATTTTGCACGAGTGTCAGTGACTATATACAGGAGCACCACCAGCTTTTTCGCCGCCCTAGGCGGCGGAAGGTCCCACCTGAAATACCGCCCCTGACAGAGGCGGCAGAAGGTCCTGTCCCCAAAATACCGCCAACGACCGGGGCGGCCGAAGATCTGGCCGCCGTGGTCGCTGCCCCGCAAATGTTAGTGCCCTAGGCGACCGCCTAGGTCGCCTAATGGGTTGCACCGGCCCTGACTATATAAGTTGCAAGTCAGTAGAGATTCAGGCCCTGTATTTACTATTACTACTTTTTTAAATAAATATTCAGAAATAAACTCTGTATTATGATACATGAATACCATGAGCTTGAGTAATATCGAGACCTAAGAAATTCAAAATGAAAATAAAAGCTATTTTATCTTGCAACATTATATGGAGCCTAGTTCTAGACTCTTCTGGCCTATAATCACTATTATATATTGTATTAGTCAGTTTCTTCCAATCAGAATAAAGGATTTTTTAAAATCTCTTGACTTCAGCCTTTTAGGCTTTCTGATGAATGCTAATGAAAAATGTAACTAAAAATCACATTTAAATTATTTTAGACCATAAATATTGTAGAAATATAAAACACACAATTTGGAGATAAATTTTCTGTATGTTAATTTGTATTGTTGGGGGTACTGTGTCTAATAGTGTTGCCTCTGCCAGTGCCTTGAATGAGATGACATTTATGGTGTAAAAGTGATGCATTATTTCTAAAGATATTATAAATCCTTTAACTTTCTGCAGTTAAGAATTCCCTACGTACTCTTTTCATCTATGCTTTTTCAAAGCACTGAACACCCTTTATGTTGCGGTAGCTACGTCAGACCAGGAGAAAAATTAAATTTAACCTGCCAATCAAAACTTCTAATTTTTTAAAGTGTGAATAAGAATGCTTCAGCACATTAAGGGGTTGAGGGTTTGCTTGCTGGTAGAAAGGTATGATTTATAATTAGAGATGAAATAGCTAAAAACAAATTAGAATAACGTTGTAAGTTATCCCTTCAATTTGAATCATGTTTTCTGTGTACATTTCTATCTTGTTGAACCACCAACAAATATTTTCCTGTCCATACTGATGAAATGCAAGCTGAAATGAAAATTGTGGGGAGCACAGACTTGACTGCTGAATGTCTCCACTAGGCTTTAGGAAAGTATTCAGCAGCAGAATAAGTCTTATCTTGCATTTTAAAATGTCTTTCTCCTTTCCCTTCCAAAATCCACCTTTCAGTTCCTGCTTCACTAAAGTTCTCTGAGTGCTTTATTCTAGGATTTCAGATACCCAGAGATTCTTCATAGCTCATGATACCCAGTGTTACAGTGACACGCTCTTAGAACTTCAGTGAAGTACCATGTGAAAAGGGATTTCACAGCGGGAAGAAAATGAAAAACAAAAAGGCAAGTTAAAACATAAATTTGAGCTAAAGGCGCCCTTCAGCCTAGCTAGTGGAGTTTTTCAACACAGATCTCTGTGCAGTCTTACTCTTAAGTTTGTGTTTGAAAACAAAAAATATTGCTACACATTTCTAAAGCTCCCACCATCACAGTATTTGGAATTCCACATTGTGTCTCTGGCCTTCTATACAGTATAAAAACTTACCATGCTCAGTAATATTTGTTCCCCTTTACTCAATTGAAAGGTGTAAAACATCCACATACAAGTGATTCAGTTCTAAGGAACATTTCTCACACACTGTTTCTGGGGGTTAACAACTGATTTTGTTATTCCTGCCTCAACTATTTGTGTCAGTGTGGATAAAGGAACTATCTCTCAATAGCTGCCTCAGTTGGCAAACCACCTTTTGGTTCACCACCGAAGAGTCTCCTCTCTGCCCCCAATCATCTCCCCCCATTTCCCCTCCAGAAAGGCCCTCAACCTCTACAAGTTCCCCCCCCGCTCATATCCTCAGTTGGTGAAACAATTCGGATGTACCCTCTGAGAGCAGTGTAGCAGAGACAGATGAGGGCTTCCCCTGAGTAATGATTATTGGCCACAAAACTGCATTTTCTATCCCTTAGATATATCCCTTTTTCTTCACTAGGGCCCCCCTATTTTGGTCCTTAGCTAGCAAACTAACTGTGGTTCATTGGCTGGTGGGGCCATTAGCAGAGGTATGTCCTTTCCTTAGAGAAGTAGGGCTGGGGAGGGGTCCAAGACAGCTTAGCTGTGCTGTCCATTCCTCTCCCACACCCCATTTCTATCCCTCACAGGGCCTGGGGAAGGTGCCTAGAGAAAGATCTAACAAATAACTGGATCCTGACACCCCTCTGTGTTGAAGATAAGTACTCCTAAGGCATTTGAGATGAAATGATTTAAGGCAATGCCAATATGGATGCCTGGGTGAAAGATAACTGATCAGCATACCTAATGTGGATGCACTGAATTGTTTGTGTCTCAATTGGTGCAGAAAATGACTAATTACAAACGGTTCAGTTCTCCAGTGCAGACAAAGCATCAGTAACAACTGGATCTAATTTTTGCACTTCACAGAAAAAAGAGATGGTTTTCAAACAGCCGTGCAAACTCAAGCTGAGATGTAAAAGCCAGCATGTGTCTATCAGTCTTGCACATCACCTTCTGAAATAGAGACTCTGTATTTGGACTTAGCTAACAGTGTTAATGACTTTGTGCAAACCACCAAAGAAGAGAGTACACTTGCCAGTAGCTTATATTGATTCTGCAGTGCTAACGAGTTTAAAAGTTTAAAAAATGTATATATCTTCTTAACTGAAGGAAACAGGTATAATTTGGAATTCACACAGGGATGAGATTTTTTTATTTTAACTAAAATGTAATTTTTTTTTAAATAGTTGCAAGTATGATTAGAAATGGAAAACTAGCATGCTCGGATTGTCCCCGGGGGTAGACAAGGCAATTTGTATTTTAACTTGTCATTTAACACATCTTTTTTTCTAGTGTGAACACAGCTTAAGGGAGTGAAGGCAGGTGAGGAAAAATCATGCCAGGGGAACTAAATTGCTGAAGGAAGGGGGGAAATGGGATGCTTGATTCATTTGGAAGTGCCTCTCAACTGTTGGTGAGGGAGGAAAGAGGAAATTCTGATGTGTGAATTTTGATAAGGATGTCTGGTCTACGATATATTTATTGTTCGTATCACAGTAGCACTTAGGAGCCCCAATCATGGCCCATTATGCAAGGAACTGTACAAACATGTAACAGAAGATTGCGTTAAGGCTATCAAGATCTATGGAGACCAATGAGGGAGGAAGAAGTTTTGAGGCTTTGTTTGGGTGAAAATTACTTTGGCATGCAAAAAGTTAGTTTTAATGACTGACTGTAAACAGCATGAAACAACAGCTTTGAGATGTGAATTATTGTTCTTCTCAATTCCTGGGATATGGATAAGATCCTGCAGCTAGCACGGATTAAAAAAACTCTCAAATAACTCTACTAAGATCACCTTTTTCTAGGACTTCAGGTGGAGAGACATCATACGCACTGCATATTCACTTCAAGGAAGTGAAAAGAGGCTAAATATACCAGTGTAAAGTACTCCGATGGACATGCTGAATTCTTTACAAAATCATAGGAAGCCCATAACTTCATTTGAATGTAGGTTGTGTCACAGGAGAAATTGGAATGACCCTACTGGTTCTGGAATTAAAATGCATCCTCAAATCAATCTTCTTGGTCAGAAGTGGAATGTCTACCAGCTGATTGACCTGCCTGGATTTATTTTTTGATGGAACTATGATTATCTATATATACCTTATTCAGAAATCCTGTTGATAATTCAGGCCCGTGTTTGTTAATGCAGGCACTACAATGGCTCAGCTATGTCAATGCAGCTGTTCCACTGTAGCAACATACAGGAGTAGATGCCTTCTATGGGAATGGAATGTGATTTTCTGTTGGCCTACCTATGTCTATTCCAGGGGTTAGGTTGGCATAATTATGGTGCTCAGGGGTGTGAATATTTTCAAACCTGGGAGTGCCGTAGTTATGTCAACCTAACTTTTAAGTGTAGACCAGGCCTAAATCTTAACAGTTGTAGATCCTGAGCCTGTCAGGTGGACCCACTGAGGATGACAGTTTGAACTTGAACTTTGAGTTAGTGGCTACAGAATCTGCTTCCATTAACAACCTCCCCAGTTCCCATTCCCTAAAATATGGTCCCTCCACTTAAGTATTTAACACAGTGATAGCTTGCCACCCTCTGAAGATCTGCAACTTTGAGTGAAAGTTAAAAATGAAAAAACAAGCACAGACTTCCAGCAGTTAAACTGATATACAGTTATTTCCCTTGGAACTAAAGCTATCCAAGCAGTATTAAAACTAAACTCCCAGCCCTGAAAAATATTTAAAATTGTCCAGCTTGGTTAGAGGGTAAGCGCACTGTGGAACCTGGAGTTGGAGAAGCTACTGATGCAGTCCTGAATCTTCACTCCTTAGATCAAGCAGCTGAAAAAGAGACGGCAAGAAATGACTTGACTTAGTGCGGAAATAATATGACAATAAAGAGTTTCTGAAAATTTTTGAATAAAGGAAACCTCCTCTGCAAGTGCAAAGCTTTAAAATGCACTGAATTTAAAGCAGAAGTAGCTATTGATGGAGCTCTAAGACTGGTTTCTCCCTCACTCCAAAAACTGGAAGTTGTCCTAGAGATGTAATTATTAAGATGCACTACTATCAGATGAGAGAATCCTGTGACTCACAGGAGATGTAAGAGCAAAAAGGACTTTTTTTTTCCTGAGGGCATAAAATCAAAGTCTTTGAAGACTTCACTGAAACTTTGAGTCAGGAAAGCAACAGAAGAATTAAGGCAAAGAGAACAAAAATGTAAATGGGATTTTCCCTATAAACTCATTTTACCTATTACAGCAAGATTTTCAGTGTGTGAAACCTAAAAGGAGAAAAGGTGCTTCATTCTCTGGGACTGCCTGAGAAGACAGAGCTAAAATATAAGGAAATGATTCTGAGGAGAATTTAGAGGACTGACAGTGGCAGATTGCAGAATGCTTGAAGACAAAGAAGTAGGGTCAGGATTCAGCCTTGCAGGCAGCAGTGAAAGATGAAGAGCTTTGAGCCTAGGGTCTGAATGTGTCGATAATTCCTTTTTAGAAATATTCAGAATCGTATAATAGTGTGTATGCTGTAATGAATTAAGGATAAAATTTAGAAAGTTTCTAAGTCCCATTGACTTTCAATGAGACATAGGCTTGTAAGTGGTGTAGGCCCAGTCTAGACTTAAAAATTAAATCAACAAAGGTATGTTGCTTGGGACTTTGAGAAATTTCACACCCTGAGAGCCATAGTTCGGTCAACCTATAACACCCTGGTGTAGACACAACTAGGTTGACAGAAGAATTCTTCTGTTGACCTAGCTGCTGCGTCTCAGAGAGATGGATTAACTACATTGATGGGGAAAAAACTCCTTTTGTCTATGTAGGAAGCATAAGACTTCACTTTTATCCAGTCTTTAAATTAAGAACATAAGTCATACTGGGTCAGACAATGGTCCATCTAGCCCAGTATCCTGTCTTCCAACAGTGGCCAATGCTGGATACTTTAGGCCTTGGCTACACTGGTGCTGTACAGCGCTGCAACTTGCTGTGCTCAGGGGTGTGAAAACGCACCCCCCCCCCGAGCGCAGCGCTGTAAAGCGCCAGTGTAATCAGCGCCTGCAGTGCTGCACGCTCCCCTTGGAGAGGTGGAGTACATACAGCGCTGCAAGAGAGCTCTTGCAGCGCTGGCGGCGCAACTACACTCGCGCTTCACAGCGCTGCCGCGGCAGCGCTGTGAATTCCCAAGTATAGCCAAGGCCTCAGAGGGCATGAACAGAACAGAGCAATTATCGAGTGATTCATCCCTTGTCATCCACTCCCAGCTTCTGATTGAAGTTTAAGGACACCTAGACCATGGAGTTGCATCCTTGACCAGCTTGGCCAATAACCGTTGATGGACCTATCCTTCATTAGTTTATCTAATTCTTTTCTGAATGCAGTTATACTTTTGGCCTTCACAACATTTGCTGGCAAAGAGTTCCATGGGTTGACTGTGTGTTGTGTGAAGTAGTACTTCCTTCTGTTTGTTTTGAACCTGCTGCTTATTAATTTCGTCAGGTACCCCCGGGTTCTTGTGTTATGTGAAGGGCTAAATAACATCTCTTTATTCACTTTTTCCATATCATTCATGATTTTATAGACTTCTATCGTATCCCCCCTTAATCGTCTCCTTTTTCCAAGCTGAACTGTCCCAGTCTTTTTAATGTCTTCTCATTCAGATGTGGCAACCAGAACTGCACACAGTATTCAAGATGTGGGCATACCATGGATTTATTTAGTGGCATTATTGATATTTTCTGTCTTATCTACCCCTTTTGTAATGGTTCGTAACATTGTTAGTTTTTTTTACTTCTGCTGCACACTGAGCGGATGTTTTCAGAGAACTATCCACAATGACTCCAAGATCTTTTTCTTGAGTGGTAACAGCTAATTTAGACCCCATCATTTTGTATGTATATTTGGAATTGTTTCCAATATGCATTACTTTGAATTTCATCTGCCGTTTTGTTGCCCTGTTGCCCAGTTTTGTGAGATCCTTTTGTAGCTCTTCGCAATCTGCTTTGGACTTCACTATCTTGAGTAACTTTATATCGTCTGCACATTTTGCCACCTCACTGTTTACCCCTTTGTTCAGGTAATTTGTGAATATGTTGAACAGGGCTGGCCCCAGTGCAGATTCTTGGGTGACATTGATATTTACCTCTCTCCATTCTGAAAACTGACCATTTATTGTTACTCATTGTTTCCATTCTTTTAACCACTTACTGATCCAGGAAGGACTTTCCCTCCTATCCTATGACAGAGGCTCTTATGCAAAGCAAGTAGTCATGGGATATGAGGGAAGGCTTGCTGAAGCAAAGTAAATTCTATTACATGTTGGCTGTTTCTGAGGGGTAATATGAATGCTTAAAAATGTGTAAGTCAAGGCGCTAATAGTGGGGATGTGTGTCCTGACAAGAACAGATGGAGTCGTCCTCTTCCATGTCAATATGAAACCTCAAAAAGAGTTTAAATTTACGAGACTGGTAATAAGAGCTATTTAGCCTGTACTCATTTTTTTTTAAAAATTGGGGCAGCCATTTTGACAGCAATACTTGATCTTGATACAAAGAAAATACAAGAGAGAGATCTGGGTGTGTGACTGTGTTAAATGCAGGGCTGAACTGTTGGTATGTCTAGATTTGTTTTGTTTAAAATCAATGGAGCATCTTGTTCTACATATAGCAGCAAACCCCCAGTCAGCACTTGGTCTATGGTCCCTGCCTTTCACACCGGGTGTGGCAGAGAGATTAACCAAATAATTAAATTAAAACCATCCTAGTTTAAGCAAAAATTAAGAGGAATGGAACTGTGCTGGATAAGATTATTTCAGGGATAATTTTAATTTGATTAGAGCAGCTGTTTAAGTGCATTTGGATGGAAGGAAACGTCCCTATTGGAGTGAATGAATCTCAACTGTATGAACAGAAAATGAAATTGCTCGTAATGTACTCCAGAAGCCATATCACACAGTATAATCCTAATCTGCCCCTGAAGTCCCAGATAGCAATGGCTGTCTAAAATTAGGTTTCTAAATCCATTTGTAGCTACCTAAAAAGGTAGTCTGATTTTCAGAAGTGCTGATCATATAGCAGCTGTAATTGATTTCTCTGTTTTAGTTTTGTTAGTATTGCTAAAAAAGCAATTTTGAGACTGCAATTTCTCTTTCTTTGATGTTAGTCCAGAAGTGAATTATTGTCTTCAGCTGGGAACTACTTCTCCAGTGGTGACTTTATACTCAAAATGGCATTAGAAATGGGGATTATTTTCTAGAACGAGGAAGAAAAGAAGACTCTTCAATACAAAAGTTAAAATGAAATTTAATTAAGGTTGTTCTTAACTCCTACATACAGATCTTCCTTCTTACAGAGCAAGGATCAGTGAAACACTCCATCTTTTGTTTTACATGCATCTATATTTTAAATGCCAATAAACTAGGATTATAAACAATTACAAAAACACTTGGTCATCTTAATGTGTGTCTGTAATCTGAAAAAAAAAATTATGAAATGGGAGTTTGGGCAATCTGGAATTTTCAGTCTCTTATCTTTTGACTTGTATATTGTTTTTTTCCTAACTTGCAACACTTCATTTTCAACCTGTAATCTGAAAATCAAGCTACGTTTTCTGCTACTTATGTTAACACTAATAAAAGAATCTGCAGTAGGAGTTTAGCTATTAAGTTTATACATGAGGCAGAACAGAGTCATGTTAGCTATTGTATAGCTGTTTTAGCTCTTCAATGGCAACAGCAGAAAAATATTTCCTCCCCCTCCCCCCCAAAGAGTAAGAGGAAGGCATTGTGGCCTGAGCAAGGCATCAGAAGGCAGTTGCTCCCTGAGTTTTAATCTTAGGTCTATATTAATTTACTCTGTGGTCTTGGAAAAGTAATTGTCTATTTTTCCACTCAAGAAACAGAGCTAATACCCACCCAGTATGTTAGTATTTACTGTTTCTACATTAATTTTAAAAATGCAAGGCACTGTATGGGTAACCAGTACTAAAAAAAAAAATACTTGAAAACACTTAGGACAAGAATACTGTGTAAAATGGAAAAATATTGCACAGTAACTTTTATGAACATAACAGCATTAGGTCCTGATTCAGCAAATTGCTTATGCATGTGTTTAAATGTCATGATTGTGTTTTGCTGAATAAAATGCATTAAAAGCCTTACATTTACTTAATTTTAAACATGCGCTTATGTACTTTATTGAAACAAGGCTTTAAAGCAGGGGTCGGCAACCTTTCAGAAGTGGTGTGCTGAGTCTTCATTTATTCACTCTAATTTATGGTGTCGCGTGCCAGTAATACATTTTAACCTTTTTAGAAGGTCTCTTTCTATAAGTCTATACTATATAACTAAACTATTGTTATATGTAAAGTAAATAAGGTTTTTAAAAATGTTTAAGAAGCTTCATTTAAAATTAAATTAAAATGCAGAGGCCCCGGACTGGTGGCCAGGACCAGCGCAGTGAGAGTGCCACTGAAAATCAGCTCGTGTGCCGCCTTCGGCACGCGTGCCATAGGTTGCCTACCCCTGCTTTAAAGGCTTGAAAGAGAACCAAAAACTTTGAAAGCTAATAGAAATCAAAGGATATTGGTGGATAAGACTTACTGAGATGTTAACTATACAATACATATTCCTGAATGGTAATCAACAGCATGAGGAAGAGGAAATCCACAGGTAAGATATTTCCATAAAACTAGGAGTGACCTGCTCTATAATGTTTAACTGTTGGAAATAAGATGACAACCCATTTTACTAGTAAGTTTATCACTCATTATCTCTGTTATACTGTTAGTAATGTAACGCACAAAGGAGAATGGACTTTGGAAGGAGCTGTTAACTCATAGACCAAAGGATACCTCAGTGTGACTATAGGACAGAGAAAACCGTGTAAATGCCAATAAATGAAACGTTCATACCTCAAGCCATAGGAGATGAAATTAATTGGTTGTTTAGTTTACCATATGTAATCCTATTTCAGCAGGAGCCAAGGTTTTCCCAATATTTTCTTCTAATTAGGTAAGTAGTTAATTAGCTAGGATTAAAACATCCTCAATACAGGTGCTGAGGGTTAACTGAGTTTAAGAATCAATAAACATATTTAGGAAGGGGATTTACATATTTTTTTTTACTTTTTCCAGTATATTTTGGTGGTATTTGCAACTGTTTTTGAGTGACACCTAGTGTTCGTTTAAAACAAAAGAAAGTAACTCCCTTCTCCACAAATAGTTTGAAAGTATAAAACCTTTTTAGTTCCAAATAGAGAAGGCTGCTTCTGCATTAATTTGGAATATTTGTCTGCACATCAGCGTCAGTGTTTATATACCTAATATCTAATTAAAACCAATATAGTAATGGATATGAAACAATCAGAAGGGAGGAAGCCTATTAAATTAAAAGGCAGTAACATCAGACATCAGTACTTGTTCACAATGACTATTTTGGAATGTTTTTATGACCAAACAGAAAATGTAAGGTTTTAAACTTCAGCTACCTGGAATATGCTATAAAATGATTTTGGCCTCAGTCCAGTTCCCAGTGGTTCTGTATCAATTACCATCACAATTGAAATAATTAGCACCCTTATTCACAGTCCTACCATGGAGATCAAAGACTGCATAAATGTGAAGACTGAATTTCCCTCTCTTCCTTAGCGATGGTCACTCCCTGTCAAAGTAACAGAATATTTTCTGGAAGCTTGTACTACCATTGTCTGTGCTGTAACTTTCTGTGACTACAGAAGGCATTACTCGTTAAGGCTGAACTCGGTCATGATGCACCTTTTATGAGGACTATATTTACATAAATGTAACCTTACATAACATATAGTAATCTCTGGAATTCACTGCCAGAGTAGGTAATTGAGAGAACTGGATTTTGAGAGAGCTTGATTTCTCTTATAGCCATGCATACTTAGGAACCTCTGATATCTTGCCTCGGATAACAGCCAATGTCTAATGCTTCAGACAAAGAAAAGAAAATCCCCTTCCACCTCCATAGTGCAGCTAGACAATTGTACTGTGCTGTATGTGGCATAGCTTGGAGATTGTTTTCTTCCAAATCCCTGCAGTTACTTGTTTTTAAACACAAAAGCATAGTTTCCTAACTTTCATAAGTGCAAACTCTTTCAGGAAAACACAAGATTAAAATAAGAATTATATTGCAGAAAAGTCTAGGTTTTACACTGGTTTTCCCACGAGGGTATATATTTTTCCTTTTCAAAGATCATAATGAATAAAAATATTTGAACTTACAAACCCATCCTATGCGGTACTGCTTGTTTCTGTCTAGAACTAATGATTGGTCTTTAGAAATATATCTAGATATAAAAATTTAAAGGCCCATATTTTCAAAAAGGGAAGGATATGTATGTATGGTGCACACATGCCATTATGATGGGCATGGTTTAAGAATCTGAATGGAATAGGTGTATGCACTTTTATGTCCTAAATTTATGTGTGCAGTTTTGCACAAATTCACTTGTGTGTGCACATACTCAGGTTGTGCATACAGTCATAGTAGGAGTTTAATTGAACATGGATCACCCACATCCTTTTTTGGAAAATGTAGTATAAATAATATACAGCAAACAAGATAATTAAACAAATGTTAAGATGTCTGTGTGACCCAGGCAGAGGGCACAGGTGTACATAAAGGTTACAGAGATCCCCTGGGTCTGGCCTTTATCTTCTACTCTGCCAAAGAATGTCATGTAAGATCTCTAATGAAAGCCTGTGTCTCACTGGTTATCATAATCATTGTGAGATGTGTATACGGAAAATATGTAGTTATATATTTTTACTAAAAATTATGTTCTCTAGCACTGCGAGTTAAGGCAAGTGTAATGGAAAGGCGATATGCGTATGTCCCTTGCAGGCAGAGGGGAAATGATGCTTACCTCACTGTAGTTGGTGATGTAAGTATTAAGTATTATATGGTTCACAATAGATGCCCATTTACAGTCTGAGCTAAATGCTAATCAGGAGATTGCAGGGGCTGGAGGGAAAAATAAAAACAACAGGAGTTATCCTGTTTAGCAGTAAGATAATAGTGACCTTTTGAAATTATATCTGGAGTGCAGATGAACTGCCAGGGATTCCATCCTCTGAGGACAGGCAACCAGTGTACTTGATCTTATAAGGAGGAGGTTTTAGCCAAACTGGTTAAAAATCCTGGGAAAAGGTATTTTGGGGTAAGCTATCTTGTAGGAGATAGGGGAATGCATGTGGATTAAGTTTAAGCTCTAGAGAGTGTTATAATTTTGTTTTATATGTAACCATGTGTTTCCAGTATCACTAGAATCTCTGTTCTTTGATAATAAATTTATTCATGATCTATCTATTAATCTAACCTAATCTAAAGTGCTGTGTGTTGAGTAGAGTGATCCTGAGTTGAATTTTATAAGCTGGTGTGTACTGTTCCTTTGGAAATAGTGAGTCTGAGAGTTCAGACCATGTTCATCGGAACAAGGGCTGAGTGCTCCAGAGGGATGCTGATAGGATGTGTATGCATAGGCACCAGCTTGCTTTGGGCCCCGCGGGTGCTCAACCCCCTGCCCCAAGCCCCCAACCCCGCCCCCTCTTTCCGCTCCACCCCAGGCCCTGCCCCCACTCCACCCCTTCTCCCAACCCCCCCACCTCCTCCCTGCCTCTTCCTGCCCCACCTCTTCCCACCCAGTTCCACTCCTCCCCTGAGCATGCCCTGTCTCTGCTCCTCCCCCTCCCTCCCAGCGCCTCCTGCCCGCTGCAAAACAGCTGATCGTGATGGGCAAGAGGTGCTAGGAGGGGAGAGGGGGAGCAGGCTGCCAGTGGGTACTCAGCACCCACTAATTTTTTTCCGTGGGTGCTCCAGGGCTGGAGTCGGCACCTATGCCTCTTGCTGAAGAGAGAGCGAGGGCTGGAAGGTAGTGCTTCTGTTGCCTGAGGCTGGTGGTTTCAGGGCACTGATCCACAGCAGGTCCAGTGAAAACTTCCTCACACTAAGGGCAGGTGATTGTGAGGTGTCTCACAACCCTGGATACACCTGAGAAGCATCAGTCTGTCAGGCAAATACTCACTGAGACTGTATATTTAAGGTGAGCCCAATAAACCCAAAGACCAACACTCTTCAAGAGAATATGTGTTACTTTCAGTGCCACATAACTAGCATAAATATATTTTAAAATTATACAAATTTCAGCCATCTGTGGACTATGGCGAGACTGTCATGAACGTTACATAGTCTCACCATATGTAAAAATCTCAATGCAGTACTACTTCATACATACATATTACAGTATGTTAGCAATACTGAGTCAAGCTGTTTAAAACAAAAACCTAAATAGTCAACTGTAGCATTGACAAACCATTTATTTTTATTCCCATAAAAATAGGGCCAGAGTAAGATTTCCAGTCTTCTATGTCCTCTTGTTCAGCCATATCTTATTCTGGGAGCCTCTGGAACTCTGCTTTCTGCTTCTACTATATATACATAAGAGAGCTTCCTCTGGCATATGGAATGTGAAAGTTTGCCAGGTTGGTAGGTCTTTAGTCTGTTGTTGGTCCTCGCAAGTTAAGCAGTGTTTATTTTTAATAATGGAATTGTTTGCCATCACATCCTTTCTCTCCTCGCTATATTTCCGATCTTTGAAGGAAATTCCTCAGTTCATGAGTGTTGATTCTCTTACACATGGGAAAGGGCATTCTGTACCTTCTAAGGCTCTGTCTACCATGACTGTAATTCATTCAGACATATCTGCCCTAGTGTACCCTTAAAATATTCTGATAGCTTTCTGTTGTAAAATTTGCAGTATGCTGCTTATGTTCCACTTCTAAGATATTTATTTTAAGGTGCTTCTTTGGAGCATGAAGGAGTAGGTTGCATGGTTGGGCACACATCCCACTTGGCCTCAAGTACTTATAAATGTTTACTGTGATGTAATTAAGAGAGTATCCTGCAGTCTAGATTGAGCTGCTGCTGGCATCCTAACTTCAGTGGCCTCCCACTGCTTTAACCAAGCTCCTAAGTCTGTGAATAATAGCTTACATCCTAATTTGCTATGGGCCTTACCATTGGAATCCTTTAATACTAAAGGTACAAATCTTTGCTTATAGGTACCAGCAAAATTGCAGTGCTCACACATAGCCAAGTAGAAGAGCTACCCTGGATCTCTCTGTTGGCTCAGTTCACCAGCTGAATATTAGGACTTCCCTGTAATGTGAGAGTTTGCATCAAACATTTGCTGCTTTCTGGATATGTAACCCCATGAAGTGACATGACTGACACCATCTCCATTTCACTGACATACACTTTTTCTTTCCCTATCCAGTCAATAAGAATACACTCACTCCCTGGCTTTTTTTAGTAAGGCACTCAGCACAGTGTGTTTCAGTCCACCTGCAATTATAGCTGTATAAGTTAAGACAATTATGAGGATCATTTCTCTTGCTTAAAGGTGTAAGCTGGAAACCTACTGGGGTCAGGAAGGAATTTTCTCCCCTTCCATATAGATAGCTACGTTATGGAGTTATTTTTACCCTTGAAAGCACTGGGTAGTGGGCATTACTGGGTGCAGTATTCCAACCCTATATTACTAAATAAAGTTGGGAAAATAGAAGCATTATATCTTCCTGTTTCCCCCCCCCCAGAAACTGCATTATTAATCGAGACTGTGAATCTGCTAAAAAATGATGCATTCACCCTAATAATCTGAGCTGTAGGATTCTTTTTACACATACAAAATGAAAACTGAGTTTAAAACAAAAGTGTTTCTTTCAAAAAGCAGCATCCTGTATAAACTAAGGTTGAAACTTCACATTATTCCTAGTCATGCAGTAAGCCCAGAAGAAAAAGAACTATGGATAATCAGTTAAAAGAACTGACAGATACCCTGATGTGTTGATCAGTAGTAATACCTAATTTCTATTTCAAGTGTGCTATAATGGATTACCATATAGATGCAGCAAAGCACTAAGCATTAAATAGATCTGTGTGTTTTTTGAAAAAGTAATATTATTTCACACTGTGGGATTTCTTAAAATATTTCATATTACTTTACTGTGAAATTACAAACAAGATGTCAATAGCCAGTTTGGAATTCACAGCAGTATAACTAAGAATCGAGGTTGGAGTAGAAGAAAATGTCATTTGTTTTTCACAGTAAAGGCTGTATACATTTCTTACAACTGTGTTGGAGAGGAGAGAGCAAAGAATGGATTCTCAGGAATACAAACACGGGTGGTTGTCCATCTGATTGTGAGTTCACCTCTCTAATGTTAATATGTAAAGTAACATGTTTTTAGCTTGGGACTCAATAATACATAGGCACAAGAAGCACTAATAACACAAGAGTTTCAGTCTTAACTTTGAATTAGGTTGTGTTTTTCACCTCATTTAGCAGTTCAGACACTTCATGAACCATTTCCTGTGTGCCAGGAGCAAAGTGTGCTAAGTTAACTTTGATTACTTATATCCATTCTCTTAATAACTTGCGCAGTTTTAAAGTGGTTTAGATGGAAGCTGTGATGTGATTGACCTCAGATAATTACATAGATTGGAAGACCCCCTTCAGCTAAATGTTCAGGATTGGACTATGCAGATGATTCACTAATCTGATCGCTGTTAGCCTATTTAATATTTTTCTCCAAATGCATTCATTTTTCATCTCTGATTTTGAACTGCTGAGAGCAGTGGAGAAGAAGGGGAAGTGATGTGGGTCAGATGTGTCCTAAATCTAATTTTATCACAAGATTTCAGATATGGAGGCTATTCTGAGCCAGGACCACTTTACTTTCTTTCCTTCCCACCCATTTTACTTCTCCCCAGCTGATGATCAGGACTAAAAGGGCTGTTCTAATGCAAGGATCTACCAAAAGTCCTACCTCTACCAAATAGTGCATTTTCCAGGGAAAACCAAAAAGATGTTTTTTTTTTTTTTTCATGTTACCTGTCCCATGCAACTGAGATCCTGAATTTGCTCTTCACAATGTGTATCACAGACTCCTCTGTACAATTTCTAATCAGTGTTGGCTGTAGACACACCCTGAAATTCATTGGCACCTGGGTTATCACCTGGTGGTAAAGTCAACCCCAGCCTGTTTTCAAGTGAAACAGTTGTTTAGTTTGATATTGTTTGGACCACAAGCTACATACTCACTCTCTGTTCAACCTTGATTATCACCAGGATTTTGTTTATTCTTGAGGCTAGATCCTCTGGACTTGGATCATAGGTCTAAGGGCTTGTCTACACTGGCACTTTACTGTGCTGCCACTTTCTCACTCGGGTGTGAAAAAACACACCCCTGAGCGCTGCAAGTTTCAGCGCTGTGAAGTGCCAGTGTAGACAGTGCACCAGCACTGGTAGCTATTCCTCTTATGTTGTGACTACACAGCCATGTTAAAGCACTGCTGCGGCCAGCGCTTTAACGTTGCTAGTGAAGACATGCAGAGTCTTGGATGGATTCCAAGAAATCACAACCTCTGCTGGGGTCGGACTCAGTTACTGTAGCTCCCTCAGTCAAGCCTCTGAGGCTACAGATGCCCAAACCGAAGGGCATGTGGTCAGATCCCACTGCCCTGGTTCCAAAAGAGAGGCAAAGAGAGGTGCCCATACCTTGTGCCTCCTAGCTATCCAACCCCAACAGAACCCTTGTGGCTGCAGGACTGGGGCTGGTTATGACTTCCACTTCTTGATCCAGGAAAATGGAATAGCTTAGTGTGTCAGATTCTGGGCCACCAGAGCCTTTGGTTGTGGTGCCAAGAAAAAGAGGCATAGAGACAAAACAGCTGGTGTTAGCAGTGCTGGTTCCTGTGCATCAGAACTATCAGATCTGCCAGATTCTGACAAGACTGCTATGGTTCTGAAGCAGAGATCTATTCTGTTTTTGGTAGTAAGGGATATAGATCAGTGTCTGTCTTCAGATCTAATGTTGGCTCCTGGGTCAGTCCTGGCTACGTCCTCTTTTCTGGAGAGCTCTGTCACTGTGACAGCCCAGGTTCGCCTGCCAGTTCTAGTTGCTGCTTCAGTTCTGAGTGGGGGAAACAGTTCCCCAGTTCCAAGGTCTTCTTACTCATTCCCTATTAAGCAGAGGAGGCCAGAAGATGCTGTGGGTCTTCCTCTGGCTCACACTCCTCCCTCCTCCTAAGACCTTGCAGGATCTCTGCAGAGAGCTGGATCTCTTGCATATACTGTTACCACCATTGCATTCTATATCAGATCTGGACCTGGATCCTTACCAGGAGGAAGAAAAAGGAAGAATATAGAGACCTGTAGTTCTCTTTGTGCCACCCTATAGTTGTCCTCTGGCAGGCATATTCCTGTACCCTACTTGCTGGGGAGCCTAGCAATCCAGGGGCCTGTGGCCTTACTGGGGGCCACCTTGGAGCCTTTTAATTACCCTCGAAGTGATTTAAGTGGTAATGTTTTGTCTGTTAAAGATTTGTCAGTCTAGAGATCTTCTGATTTAACTCCTACAGATCTGTCAACATTACTGACACTGATGCCTAAAACCCTATCTGAGGAACAAGATGAGGAGGTAGCGCCTTTCTTCGATCAGGAGCATCTGGAAATGAACTGAGCTCAATTTATCACCAGATGAACATTTGGGGGGTTGCTTCAGCCTTCTCCCTTTTCGAGGACACTACTCAATTCCACAACTTGGTGGATCATCATCTTCCAGAGCCTGCAGAAGAGATTCTTGCCTGGGGCTTGATATGCTTAGGATTGCTTCAAGGAGTACAAGATCACTACCCATTTTGGATGATTTGCTACACCCAGCTAAGTCCATATGGACAACACCTGCTTCTTGCCAACTTGTTTCTAAGAAAGTTGACAAGTTGTATCAGATACTCTCAAGGGTTTTCCTACTTTCATTCCCACTCTGTCCCTAACTCAATTGGACTGGCTGCTACCAGTAACCGGTGACTAGATCTGAACTATCACATTCACCCTGGCTGATAAAGAAGGGAAAAGGGTTGATTTGTTGAGGAGAAAAATGTTCTTTTCTTTGTCCCTCGGTATTAGGGTGGTGAATTATCAGGCAGTCGTGGCCTGTTACCAATTCTACCTGTGGGAAAAGATGACATGCTTAATGACAAAAGAAGCCTTGTTTGATGCTTTGGACTGTGCTGCCAGAGCAGTGGTGTCTGCTGTGACTATTAGGAGGGCATGCATGGCTCTGTTCCTCTTCCCTACCTATGGACACTAGAATTAAGCTGGAAGATCTTCCTTTCGAAGGGTGTGTGGGGGGGTCTAAGATGATGAATTGCTGGATTCAAGGTATTTAAACAAATATATTTGGAAGCTTTGGTTCTGCATGTTGACTCTGGCCACCATAATCCCTTTGCTGTCAGTCATGGATTGGTGTGTGACTCTTGATCTAAAGGATGCCTATTTTCATATTTCAATTTGGCAAACTCATTACAAGTAACTTTGATTCGTGGGGACCGGATGCCACTTTCAGTAGAGGGTGCTCCAATTTGGCCTTTCCACTGCACTGTGGTAGTGGCTCATCTGAGAAATCAGGGTATTTTTGTTTACCCCTATTTAGATCACTGGCTACTGAAGGCTTCCTTGCAGGAAGATCTGTTAAATAATACCGCCTTCACAACCAATCTCTTTTCAGACCTCAGGCTCTTTCTCAACTGCCTAAAGTCAGTCCTCTGCTTTTCTCATAGGATCCCTTTTATAGGTGCCATACTGGACTCTGTGGATGGCAGAGCTTTTGTGCCACAAAACTGATTTATTAAGATGACCCAGTAACTGTTACAGATCCAGCGATGTCCCACCCAGAGAGTAAAACTTTTCCTGGGTTTTAGGGCAGCCACTACATAAGTGGCTCTGTTTGCCCGTCTAAAAAATAACACCTTTACAACACTGGTTGTCGCAGGTTTATAGGCCAAGTTGGGACAGCCTTCAGGTATTGATCACCATGCCACAGAATATCACAGTCTTCCTAGACTTGTGGTCAGTCAGAATGGATGTGCTCAGGGATGTACAGTTCAATTATCTGGGTCCATCCTGGACAGTGAGTTCAGATGTGTCAATCATGGGTTGGGGAGCGCATCTGAATCATTTGACAGTTTGAGAGCACTGGTCCTCTCAGGAGCGATCCCTGCATATCAGTGTTTTGGGATTAAGAGCTGTTCATCTGGCTCTTAGGTCATTCCTTTCTCCCACCTGCAAGAGAGGGTTGTGCAGGTAGTGACAGACAATACATTAGTGATTGTAGTACATCAGCAAGTAAGGGGGTGCCCATTCCACTCTTCTGTGCACAGAGGCCAGACATTTATGGGATTGGTCTATTTGTCACCAATTTGCATCTTGCAGGGGAAAACAATATAATCATGGACCATCTCAACAGAGACTGCTCTTGGATGCATGAATGGTCCCTAAGGGATCAGTTGGTTTAGACTAAATTAGCCAGCTAGAGTCGACAGAGGTGGACATGTTCACAATGAGGGTCAACAGGAAGTGTTGCCTCCTCTGCTCCAGAGAAGGCAGGGAGAGTTGGTCCTTGTTGGATGCTTTCCTTTTGCACTTGGGGAAGGGCTTGATGTATGCATTTCCCCCCCCCCCCTTCCTGTTCATTCAGATAGTGGTAAGGAAGAGGCTCAGGATAAGTTAAGGATGATGCTCATTGCCTTGGCTTAGCCATGTCAGTGGTAAACCACTGATCTCCTTCAGCTGTCTTCATGGAGTCTTCATGCATCTGTCCCCAGGTCTCCTGTTCCAGCAGGAGGGCAGGATCTTTCATCTGGATCCACAGTCTCTTCTTCACCTGATGGCATGGCTGAGCAGTCATATTCTTCATCTGTGCAGGATCTACTAATTAAATTGCAAAAAGTGTCTACCAGAACTGTTACCATCTAAAGTGGTTCTGATTTCAGACGTGGATGAAGGGGTGATCTGATTCTCCTGTATCTGCTTCCATTCCTTGTGTTCTGGAATACCTCATGTACTTAGAAAATCAGGGGTTATCCACATCATCATTAAAGATTCACTTGGCAGCCATCTCTGCATACCACTGTCTAACTGATGGTAGATCACTGTTTACTCATTGTTTAATTAACCCTTTCATAAATCTTTTATCAAATGTTTATCCCTCGGTTAGGGATCCCATTTCTTCTTGGGATCTCAATATGATGTTTGCCATGCTGGTGAAATCACCCTTTGAACCCTTGGCTGAGTATTTTGTGCCATTTAGCTATTAAGATAGCTTTCATTGTTGCCATCACATCAGCCAGGAGAGTGAGTGAGTGAATGATGCCCACCTTTCTTTTCCTACAGACAAAGTAGTTCTCAGACCTGATCCCATATTTTTACCTAAGGTAGTGTCTGATTTCCACATCAATCAGTCCATTAATTTGCCTTTTTTTCTTCCTCTAAGCCTCACTCTAATAAGGAGGAATCAGTTCTACACACTTTGGATGTTAGAAAGGCTCTTACCTATTCCTTGGTCAGAATTAAGAGTATTTGTAAATCACCTATATTGTTTTCTTATGCCAAGAACCACATAGAATATATGGTTTCTTCCTAGACTGTTTCTCGGTGGATTAAACAATGTGTCGCTGAGGGCTACATGTTAGTGAAAATCCCTTTACTTGCTGCAGTTCAACCACATAAGAACTGTAGTGGCTACTTCCTTCACCTGTCTTAGGCAAGTGCTGGCTGTTGAAATTTGAAGGCTGCAACATACTTTCACTAAGCACTATGATCTGGACTTGGCTTCTAGTGTGGACACCAGATTCGGTAAGGCAGTGCTTTAGTCTCTATTCAGCTAGGACTCTGTCCCCACCTCCAGGTTAGTTTTCAGCACTTCTTATCAATCTATCCCATAAGTGGGAATATGCAGAGCCACTCAAAGAAGAAATGAAGGTTACCTACCTGTAACCAAAGTTCTTTGAGATGGGTCTGCATATTCACACTTCCCACCTGCCTTACCTTCTCTATAAAAGTCCTTGTCATTCTGTGTCTTTAGCTTTGCAGTGGAAGGATCTGGGGTGGTGAGAATGCGCCACCCACTTTATAGCATCGCCCTTGGTAAATTGTAATGCTGAGGGGAGGGGTGAGATGGGGGTTTGGGAACACTCTAGCTGACTGCTAGAAGAGCTTTTTACCATAAGGCTCCCTAGGGTGGCTCAATACCCATAAGTGAATATGCAGAGCCATCTCGAAGCGCTCTGGTAACAGGCAAGTAACCTTTATTTATTTAAGTTAGTGACCCATCAGGACATAAGGCATTTTACGCTTTCCTGCAACCCACAGAAACCTCCAAGTGACTGGACACTTAACTTCTTATTGCAAATAAAGGAAAATTGTATGTAAAGGAAACATGTCACACACATAAAATAAACCTTTGCAAAACCCTGGTGGTTTGAAAGAGTCATTTCTTTGACATTCTTTCCTCCAGTAATCTGGGTTGTATACTAAAGTGGGGTTTCCAGTGGGTTTGCAGTCTCATCAACATAGTGCATGTTGGTGCTTCTCGTAGAGCAAGAATTATGGAGTCATGATTTTGCGCTTTCTGAAAGGTGGATGAATAAGCTACGTTCAGAGTGCTGCTTGTCCTTGACTGGTTGGGTATTCTTCACATAATCTTACAACTAGTTTAATTTTTCTTCAATATTCTGCATTTACAGTCCACCCTTTAAAAAACACTAGTTTTTAGAAGTAATTTGCTGCTTTTATATTGTATATTACATTTTCTATAATTCTTCCCACACTTTATCAATGAGCGTATTTCTATGGAAGCAACTTCTTTGTTTGCTTTTCATTTACTTCTGTTTGTTCTGCATCTGAAGTTGTTATATTATGTTTTTGACATAATTTGTGCATCACATTATATTCAGACATTTATTAATTATACTTTAATATGGAGAATTCCATATATTTTTAAGATTAACATACTATGCCATGTACTGCAAATGCTCATGCTATTGGGAGCCATATTTACAATTTACTTGTGTTTCATTATGTACCCATTTACATTGCGTTGCCTTACAGCATAACATTTTACTCTTCTTTGTACACTAGAGCAAGTAGTGCATTTTAAAATCTTACGTTATCTATGGTCTTTGAGCAGGTTTGTCCTGAAATATTTTGATGCAGAAAAAGGTCACTGGCCCTTTTTAGAGGTATAAAAAATTTGGGTATCAAGAGTGTGTTTTAATGTTAGAGGAAATTATATCCAAGACATACATCATAAAGTATTTATTTCTGTTTATTTCCTTGTGGTAAGTTGTTTTGCTTTTTTTTTCTTTTAGTCAGTTTATAGTAAGTACAAAAAAGTTGGAACATTTCCACATTGGATCCCTTTTAAAAGATAATTCTGAAGGTCCATCAGTTCATTCAGGTTTTTGTAGCAAATTTGTTTTTGTTAAAAGCCATGAATTCTTACTGTGCACTATGCATATAGCATATATTGTGTGTCTAACATTTATCCGAATGCATGAAAAATTCAGCGTGATTTTTTTATTCTTCACATTTGGTACATGTAGTACTGTAAAACTTAGAATGAAAACACCAAAAAGAAAAGTTCACAATTTAGGATAGAAGAAAACAGAGATTAGCTGATTAATGTCAAAAGTAGTATTGAAAGATGCAGATCTCCTAGTATTTTAATACTTAGATGGATAATTATTATATCCTTGTATATCCTGCAATCTGATTGGCAGAAACATGGTCCTTAACAGGTAACCCCCCAATTTTTTTAACCATGACCTCATTTTTAGCCAGCCAGATCTTTCCATTCCAAGCACATTTACCTTGCCCATAGACACAGAGCTAGACATCTGGCCATGTGATTTTCGGGGTAATTATTGTTAGCCACTGCTGCCAAGGTAAGCCCCAGGTGAAAATCTATGGAAGGACTTGTGGGGATTATATTGAAGCAAAGTACAATGAGGAACATAGAAGGGATATCGCAGACTTACTTTCTCTTCTGAGTTAACTATAAGAAGGTTTTTAATACTGTCTATGGGACAACTCCCATAGTAAAAGTTATAGAGGACTTTTACCCTACTCTGGCTGCTGATGTGACCTGAGGTCTAGTTCTCAATGTCTATGAAGTTGCCATGACTATCATTTTCTGCTATGAAGAAAAGAATGTTTTTCATTTTCAGAGACTGTCATTGGAGTACTGTATACAATTTCTGAAACACTTTGTTTTCCAACAGATTTATTCTGTCGTAATCCATCTTTTGAGCATATCGTTCCAATGGCAATAATGGCTCACTTGTTGGCCCTGTATGAAGAAATAACTAAAATGTTAAGTGTTGTCTACTTGGCTGTGTTGCCTTAATTCCTCTTACCAGTCTTTATTTTTAAAGACCAAGAAGTGGGTCACAGTTGCTTACATTATTACTCGTCACTCATTTTGCATCCTGCATGTAGTTTTTTCTCAAGAACTGGTGGTGCTTTAAGTTTTGTGAAAGTTTGTTCCTATTGTTTTGTGTGATGATTAAACAGTACTGTCAATTTCTTTAGAGATAATTATTTGACCTTTAATATTAGTGTTAAAACTAATTTCCCTTTTGGATTCTTAATCTCTTCTTAAAATCCATCGCTCAGCAGTTGAAAAGGTTTCAGAAAAGAAAAAGAAATCCATATTCATTGTTTTGTATTAATTTGATCCTTTTATATCCTCAGCAGCAACAAGCTAGCAATTACTTGCAGGAGTTTCCTTTCTGTTGGATATCAGCCTATAATGCACTTTCATAAAAAAGACCTATAATTGCAAGTTAGCCACATTGGCTTGCGCTACACTTAAAAGTCATGAAAAAGTTTTGGTGATTCATACAAATTGCTTTGTAGCATTATAATTCATGGGGTTGGCAAACAGCAAAATTTGATGGCCCCAACTGTTTTTCCAACCAAGATAATAGGCCCCCATTCAGCAAAGTACTTAAGCATGTGCTTAATTGCATTGCTTTATTGATACCATATAGAATACCAAAGTTAGAGGTTGTGGTCAAGATTTTCCCTCTTCCTTGCCTTGATCTTCCTCTGTCAGAGTCATCCCAAAACTACAGAGGAAGACCCCACTACATATTATTCCACATGAGTGCTTTACTAACTGCATCTGCTGTGGAGTAATTAATGAAACTTTGTGTAATTCTAGTCAGTTCCACCCAGCAGATGAAAGTGCAGGTAAATCAGTTCTCTGTAAGAGTACTCACAAAAGTTCCCCTAGGGCTGCTTGAGATGGTGGATCTGCCAACATTAGGTGGTGGATCTGCCAACATTAGGTGGTGGAAACAAAAGTGTTCATTACCCTTCTAATCCATAGAGTGTAAGATTTGCTCAGATCTGTCCAATATCCTGGCTCTGACAGTGGACAATATCAGATGCTTCAAAAGAACATATTAAAAACTCTGAAGTGTGCAGTTTTGAAATACCCTGTCCATAGATGAAGTTTCTTCTAACTCCTTCAGTTAGAAGTTGGTTTATGCTCTGAAATATTAGGGTTTGGATCCTTTCTAAAACAATGGAAAGTTTAAAAAGCAAAAATTCCTTGATGGTGATACTTTTAAAAATGTAATTACAATTGTGGTTAATGAACATGATATACGCTAAATATCCAGGGAAAGTAAAATAGTGGACACTAATCCTTGCTACTGTAGGTGCCCATTTTTGTATTGTTTAATTCATGTTTGGCTTAGAGTTACACATCAACTGTTCCATAAGATTCGCCGAACAATCTAATTTATTATGGAAAAGTTAACAGTTTTAGTTTTGTTTTCTGCAGAAAATATTACAACTGCTACCTGAGAGGATATTTTATCGATGGCATTTCCACAGTATAGGTAAGAAGAAACACTTTTAAAAAATATTTTAGTAGCAGCTTAAAATAAAAGTCCTTTTTCACACTACTGATTTCCTGCCCCTCCCCTCATATTTAGCTTGATCATGCAAGAACTCTAACTGGCTCATTTTCCACTTTCCTTGTTGTATTTCCTTTAACCCAAAGTAAAGAAAAGAAAATAACAAACCGTAAGCTTGTACTTTGTTCTCTCAGTTTTCAATCTGTTAGAGTCTGGTTTTGTAAGTGTTTGGAGTGTAAACTTCAATTTGCTGATGTTGGGGTGCAACTCCTGTAACCACTATGCCACTGTGATGTTTTGGGGATTACCCAAACCAGTAAGGGGTTTAGTCACCATCTGTTCTGTAACCTTGGGTGCATTTATGCCGTGGAGCTTTCATTCAGAACCCTGACACCCGTAGTTTGCCCACAAGCACAAGGTCTCACCCTGGCTTCCACCAGCCTAGTTACTCTTTGCAGAGTACCACAAACAGCCCTTCCAGGCCCAAGTCACCCCAAATCCATCCACCCTGCGTTCTTAAGTACTAGACACTTGGACTTTTATCCTCTGCTTTGTCTCCCCCAAAGGTGTGAAACCAGCGCCCCCCCCTTCCCCCGCAGACACCAGCTTTCTTTGGTGCACACTAGCACAGGGGTCGGCAACCTTTCAGAAGTGGTGTGCCGAGTCTTCATTTATTCACTCTAATTTAAGGTTTGGCGTGCCAGTAATACATTTTAACGTTTTTAGAAGGTCTCTTTCTATAAGTCTATAATATAGAACTAAACTATTGTTGTATGTAAAGTAAATAAGGTTTTTAAAATGTTTAAGAAGCTTCATTTAAAATTAAATTAAAATGCAGAGCCCTCCAGACCGGTGGCCAGGACCCGGGCAGTGTGAGTGCCACTGAAAATCAGCTGGTGTGCCATGTTCGCACGTGTGCCATAGGTTGCCTACCCCTGCACTTGACAGTTTGCATGCCAGAGACCTGCTTGGGGTAAAAATAAACAAAAGGCTTATTAAATAAAAAATATCGCCGATTCAAAGATAAAATAGTATGGAATAGCAAACATATACAAGTTACACAGCAAATAAACATAATGATAATAAACATAAATCAAATTAGATAAACTCCCTTCTCTAATGCAATTTACCCAAAATCTCTGAACAGTTTCCCAAAGTACCTCCTACTATAGATTGGATCTAGTGGTTCATGGACAGCACACACGAAGTGATTGTCCCTCAGTTTCTCTATGAAAACAATAATTTAATGCCTCCATTTAAAAAGCCTTCCCCCTCCACTTTTTTCCCTTCTCTTGCGTGGTGACTCATGTTTGTTCAGAGTGGGGGAAATTCCTTCTTAAGCTGATAGTCAGGAAGTCAGTGTTTTCCCATTAATTTCAATGGACTACTATTTGTCTTTTCCTGGGTAGTACAATGGTCGGTGTTAGAGCTAATCTCTTCTCGTTAGGAAGGCAGCCCCTCCTCAGCCTGACAGCACCACTAATTTTGAGCACAGTTTGCTATATTCATGAATACATAAATTCATAACTACAATCTATATACATATCTCAAATGAACATCAAGTTCAGAACATTACATACTTTATAAAAGACCTTACTCAACATATTTTTATAGTACAGTATACAATCAGTTGATTCAACTGCTTATTCTTTGGGGTTCAGCCCCCCTGTTCTCCCCTGGGGGTGCCTGAACCCTGATTGTCACAGCAGTATTAAAATATGTGCGTAAAATATGGTTGTTTACCATTAAAAACTTTCTGTTAGTATAAATATAAGCTGGGTAGTAATGCCATTTTCAGTGAAATTTTCAAGGGCATCTTTGTCGTCATAAAAATTCCAGGCTACTGTCGTCCTACATAAATTGCCATGAAGATCCCCACAGAAGGAAGGGCACATCATGCCCTATGAACCACAGAACCATTTAGTAGTAGTAGAAAAGTGCACAGGAAGAGCTCCAATACCAGCCCTAGAGCTAAACATTCTTGAACCTTCAGCTCTTAAAGGCTCCATTCAGCTACAGTCCTCAGTTCCTTTTTCTCTCCCTGCCAAAGCAGTCACAAAACCCTTCAGCTACATCCCCTGATTTATTTTACATTTATTTATTTATTGGTATTTGGCTGTCTAGTTTCTTCTTTTGCCACAAGAGTTGTTATATAGTTGTAGCTTTTATTTCCAGGGATTTTTTTCCCCCAAATAGTACAAATCCTGGGCATCACAAAAAGAGTGAATTTCAAGGCTCATGTCTTTAGCATTTGTATTTAGTAGAGTGATAAAAGCAGGAAAATGTCAGCCAGAAGGTCTGAGTTCTACTCCTGATTCTGTTGCTGACTTGTGGAGCCTTGGGCAGATGTATTAACCTCTCTGTGCCTGTTTTCCCATCTGTAAAATGGGAATAATACTTAGGCATTCTTTTGCAGAGTTCTTTGAGATTCTTGGATGAAAAGCAGTACAGTATCTGTGACCTAATCACTGAAAGGCAAAAAGTAGCACACAAGATGACGCACTCTGAGGTAGTTTCGATCCATAAAGCGATTAATGGATTAGGATGACAAATAAATAGAGAACTTTCATCTGTGCTTATAGTAGAATCTGGCTCCAGTATGTTTTGTTGTTTATATGAAACCCTATCCATTTTCTTCAGACCAATACTTGAAATTTCAAAAAGATAAGTTGCACTTTTCAGCTTGTATAAACTGAGAAATATGGAGATTAATTTGCCATTATCTTTTTGAAACTTCATGCCTCTGGGATGAGCAGATCTGAAAAATCTTTCTGTTAACTCCTTGCACAACATCATGTTCTTGAAAAAATAGAATGGAGATTACAATATGAGAGAGGGTTTTGCTGTATTTTGTGGCACAATAGCACCTGTTTTGCAAGCTAGCAGTGTTGTGGTACAAACTATGTGGCATACTACATCTGAAAAAACAAGTGACATGCCTTTTGTTGGATAGAAGGATGGGGGCAAGAGCAGGGAGGGGGTTGAGGGAAGAGTTGGACAGGAAGGGTGAGTGAGAGGGCAGGAGCAGGGGGAGAAGGGATTGGTTTGAGGGGACAGGAGCCAGGATGGGTTTGGGGAAGCAATCCGATAAGGGGAAGGCGGTAAGGAGCAGGGATGGAGCAGATAAATACAGAGGGAACAGACACAAACAGGTTGGGGGCACAGAGGCAGAAGGGTCTATAAACCCACTTGAGAACGTTCTCCTATAGAACCTGGAATTATACCCAACCCTGTCTGAACTTTTTAGATCAAGTGGGAAGTCCGTGTTGTACATCCAAAGATCCAAACTTTGCTGATGACCCCCAAGGGCGGCAGGGGAGTGTCAGTATGCCTCCACATGATGATATTTCAAGGTTTTTTAGTTAAGAAAATTACATTTTTAAAAACTACATTAAAAGAATGTTAAGGTTGCAAAGCCTAACACTCAAAAGTTAGGAAATGCCAGAATTAAGGTGGCCTGTGAAATCTTAATTCAGCTCCTGTGTGCTTATGCATTATGATAGCCTTTAATACATGAACACATAATATGCTTTCCATTGGACCCCTGCCTCGTTCAGTGAATAGGTAGTTAGTTATTCAGTATTGCTTTTTATCCGCCTCATTCATTGTGTGGTTCTAGGTCTTATTTAACACAGGCAATTCAAACCCTCCACTGAATACAAAATTATTCATTTCCTCCTTGACATGTCGGGTGCTCTCACCGTAGTATCCAAGTGCTTCACAAGCATTAATGAATTAATCTTCATAATGCCTCTTTGAGATTGGGTGGTAGTATTGTTCCCATTTTACAGCTGGGTAACTGAGGCACAGAGAGAATAAGGCCAAAATTGTCAAGTCTCCACTAATTATGGATGCCCTATGTGAGATACCTAGGGCCTGACTTTTCAGAGTACTTAGCATTTTTATAGCACTTAATATGTTGAAAGCACAGCTATAATGACCTTCAGTTAAAGTTGTGTATACCCAGCACTTATGAACATCTGGCCCCAGGTATCTTATGTGGGCACCCAGAAAATGAAAAACTATGGTAGAGACAGGGATAAAATTCCATTATCCAGGACAGTGTTTAATAACCTAAACCCTTAGAACATCCTTCCTTCGTTTTTCCTTTCCTTGCTTTGTGCCACTACACACCTTCCAACTTATGCAACAAATGAGGAAAGGGTCCTTACAGTCAACAGCCTCATATTTTACAACCTTGATTAGTTCCCAGAGCACTCTCCATCTCCTGTACTGAATGAGGCTGGGGTCCTATGAAAAAATTGTATGTAGTCATGCAATTAAAGACTGTGTATCATAATGCGTAAGCACAAAGGAGCCAAATTAAGATATCATAGGCAAACCTAATTCAGGCATTTTCTGATATTTGAGTGCTTGACTTTGCAACGTTAATGTTTTTAATGTAGTTTGCTTATTTAATAAACATAAAGATATAGCACAATATGGCTAACAAGCTAATATTATTCTCTTGTGCACTGTGGAAAAGCCAATAATAAAATGAGGCAGAAATAATTTTTCTGACTAAATTTCATAGCTTGAAGGGACAAGCTTTTCTCAGGTAGTTCAGGGCTCTAAACTGCAATATTTGTAAGCCAAACATTGTGGCTTGTGTTAACGCACGAGAACCAGAAAGCAAAACTGATCATTGTTGTTTCATTGACCTGGATGAATTAAGTAGAGTAAAGAGAGACCATAAATACTGAAATGTAAACTAAATTTTCAAAGTTTCTTTAAGTTTTAATAATCTAACTTGTTTGTGACACGGGAAGGAAACTTTAACATATATATTTTAACCTGATGGTGTCCCTGTAAATTAATTTGAATATGTCAGACTTATTACTGCTTTGAAAATGAAAAACTATACTTCTGATTAGCACCAAAGCAGTCAGAACATTTACTGTTCTGTTTATTGAATATAATTTGGACTCATGTCACATTTTTAAAGCACTGTTCTTTATTTGGGATTTCAACACTGATTTTGCTGTTTCATCAACCAGTGTGTTTTCTAGCTGAGCAATGAATTTGTGATGGCAGCAGAAATAATGGGTGGAAATGAAAGGTCAAGGAAAGGGCTGTTGTCAAATTTCCAGTTAGCACATACAAAAATAAAAGGAGACATCTGCTTGAACTACTTCATTATAATTTCCTGTAAATTTGAACAGCATAAATTGGGTTTTGCTCAGACATTTTGTAACTATTGTATTGTTTTGATTTCAGTCAAAAAGTCATAATTTGGGAAATTTTTAGCCAGCTTCAATTAATGGGCAAGTAAACTTGATGGCACATTGATTTGTGCATGCACATTTGTGTGTACAAATAGTATTTGCACATGCAAATGGTTTGCTTTGACAAACAGTTACTTAATGTTCATGTGCACTAACAATAAAGATGCAAATGTATTGGGGCAGTAGGTTTACTATTGTGTTGCAAAATGGTTAAATTTTGTTCAGTAGGGCATAGAGTACCATGTTTAAGTAATGCATTTAATAACAAGCCATGGATGTGTTACTTTTCCACTGAGAGATTATTTTTGAGAGTTCAGCTAATGATATTCTGCACTTTCAAATTTGCTCTGATGTATATTAAAGTATTTTATGTTAGTTGACTGGCATTTTCAAAGTTGTCTAATTTTTTGAAAATGTCTTTTTTGAAAACAGTTTTTAGTCTTTGTTCTCTTAGTTGTTCGTACATCTGCAGGCCTCCTAGTGTGTGTGTGTGTGTGTGTGTATATATGTGTGTATATATATATATATTTTTTTTTTCTCAGCAATTGTTGTCAGTATTAGTTCTTTTTCTGTTCCCATGCTTCTCCCTTCCCCAAATGAAAAAACCATTATAATCAATTTTCCAGTCAGTATACCATAATGTGAACTGTGGGCATGAAATGTTAATACAATAATTAAAAAAAAGATATAAAATTATAAATTTAATGGGTCAAAGTAACCAGTTGTTCACTGATAATATTTTTAAAATGAGAGAAATCTGAGTAAAACAAAGTAGACGTCAGATAAAAAAAATCAAATTTAATGTTCCATCTTTCTGTTCAACAGAACATATCATATGTTAGCTACAACATTGCTAATTCCCCACAGGTATTTATTTCTTAAACGAACACATTGCAGTAGTAATATTGGTTAGCAGCATTTAAATGGTCTGTTGTGGTAAAAATGCATTTAATAATTTTAATGTATTTTCCTATTTCATTTTTCTAATTTCAGGGTCAGTTTTGAAGAAACTTTTGCACACTGGAAACTCTATTAAGGTATTTCCCTTAGATGACATATTAGTGTTTCTTGCTACTTTTAATTCCAGAGCTACCAGAGGTGTTTGGCCCCTGGTTCAAGGCAGAGCAGCTTCAGGACTACTCTAACTTACGGTGGCAATATTGGCTTTCTAGCGACTATTACATTGGCCGGATATTGGCAGAATGCAGCAGTACTCCTGAATATGCCTCTAGCACACCCTCAATGCTGCCTCTTAATATGGTCGGAGGGCTCACTGGAGAGTGATAGGAGTGAAGGTGCTTATCTTCATATGTTTGAAAAAGTATTTTTTACTTCTTTAAATATTCAGTATTTTTACTGCATTTTCCTGTTTATATCAATGTAACTTTCTACTTTCTTTTCTTTTTAGATAAGATGTGAAGGAATCCGACTATTTCTTCTTTGGCTTCAAGCACTTCAGACAAATTCCACAGAGGAGCAAGTGTTAATTTTTGCATGCCTAGTGCCTGGTTTTCCAATGATCATGTCATCAAGAGGTCCCTGTACACTGGATACGCTCATTAGCCCTGCTCCTAATTTGCCTGATGGTAAGTAAAATCATCAGAATTAAAGTGCT
The DNA here is from genome assembly GCF_027887155.1 of Malaclemys terrapin pileata. Taxonomy (NCBI): domain Eukaryota; kingdom Metazoa; phylum Chordata; order Testudines; family Emydidae; genus Malaclemys; species Malaclemys terrapin. The sequence goes on from NC_071507.1 coordinate 5,467,010, forward strand.
GAATATATAGCCCTTTCTGGCTGCTAATTCATAGAATTACAGGTGTTGCTAATGGGGGAAAATATCTAATAGATCATACTATCCATCTCTGTAAATCAGTGAACCAGAGACATGTCGTATTGAGATTATTATCTATTAAAATATTTTCACAACACTGTATCCCTGTAGTCTTGTAGTTCCAGAGTGAAGAACATTTTTATGTTACTTAGTGTTAAAGATATAGAAAAGAAGTTGCCAGATCTTTTTGCACTGCTTTGCTACTTCCTGCTGGTCACTGAGTGTAAGTAGATCTAGACAATTCTGTTCAGTATAAAATTTAAAAAGAACTTGAATCCTATATGGCTAGTACTTATATTTAGGTGAAAATTGCTTTTTAGATGCTTATAAGTAGAAAACGAATCCCAAATTATACTTCATATATTGTCAGCATCGATTTCATATTTGAGACCTCTTCCCCTCAGAGATGGAGAGGTTTTGTTTGTGCTAGCAGGGAAAAGAAAATCCTTGGGGCCCTTTAAGGATTGCTCACCCTTCCTCTCTCCTTGTGGGCATTTAGTCTTCTTGTGGGTTTGGGAGGGATTTTTGTTAACTGGCTAGATTGAAGCCTATGGGTTTCTGTGCATTAGAGGGGAAGTCTTATGAGTCCTTGTCCATCCCCAGGATGCCGTTCTACATGTGGGGTATCTGGTTTCTAGGTCATGGTGTGAACATCACACTAATCCCTTTTTGGATCTGTGAAGGAATTTTTCTCACTAGTAGATTGGCCGGGTAGTGTGGGTTTTTCCACTCCCCCTATCAGCAGTCCAGTGACCCGGTGGGTAGGTTAGGTTGTAAAGTGTTCATGTTGTCGCAACTTGGCAAGTGTCCAGAGCAGGTACTTGTTTAGTAGGGGGTCAAGTTCCCTGATCAACTGAAACTTAAATCAAGATTAGGGGAGGATATCCCCTAAAGGAAGATAAAGCCCAGGAAAATAGATGAGTTTTTCAGCCTCCCTGAAACTCTTGAAATCTGGACTCTTGCAGACCAAACAGCAGCCAATTCCAGAGTTTTCATTTAAGGACATTTAGATTGATCCTAACTATTCAAGTGAAATGCAAGTATCATCTCTTTGCTAAGGTCTTTCCACAGGAGGAGTCCACAGCCTGTAAAGGGAAAAGTTTAGCAGGCAAGAAGAAACAGTGGGGATGGAAGAGGAGGAACAGGAGAAGGAAAACTTGAAAACTGCATAGTATAAGAGGGAGGGGGGCATCTGTGGGAATATTACCTTCTGGGAAAGCGCTTAGTGCCATTCTTAATTGTTAAATTGGATACTTTACTGATATACTTCAGATGGATATCAGGGATTATTGATTCCATACACATCCTCTCACTGATCTGAACAAAGGTGTATAAGGGATTGTGGTTCCAACCATCATTAGTTAATCCCTTCCTTCTATTATTTTTTCAGTTGTTGGCAATCTTGTTCTTTCTTAAGAGCTAATATGTCTAGTGTTGTCGAGGCTTCATATATTCTGTAGTAAGGTCCCTGGATTCTCTGGCACTCCAGTGGAAATTTTTATTATTCAGTGACAACTGCAGATATATTTTAAAAACAGAGGTTTAAATTAAAACTCAGTATAAATAATAGACCTTGTGTTATTCATTTCAGTATTAAATTCAGTTTATGCTGTTCTCACATTGCTAGTGTGCCACAGATTATCATTTTTAATTTTCATAGTTAACAAGGTATTAAAATGAATTGGGCAGTTCACATCTGTCAGAGCTACTGTTTCAGGCTATCTGCAAACTCGGACATCACTGCATCAGTTCTCACTCAGTTCATTATTTTCAGGATTGTCACTGCTGTGAAGGTTAGAAATTCCTCTCTCAATAAATTGGTCTCATAAAGGAAAAATCTGTATGTTAGGTTTTGGTGGTTACGGGGCCAGGGCTGATGCTGTTTCTAGCTATATATTTTGGGGCATGGGTAGATATGAAAACAATCCAGCTGACTAATGGAACGTGGCTTTGTGCAATCAGTAGATGTATTTATACTATAATATTTTATAGAACATGACTACATCACAAATTTAATTTATTTATACCATTATTTTAAAATTTGATCTTTTTTAAAAAAATATTTCTCTGTATTTTAGCAAAGATTTATCCTGAAGAAATAACTCCACTTCTGCCAGCTATCTCTGGTGAAAAGGTTGCTGAGGACCAAACCTGCTATTTTCTTCAGATATTGTTAAAGTATATGGTAATCCAGGTGCGAAAAGAATAATTGGTAAACTCTTTAATAGGTGGGGGAACATACCTGTGGTGGGAGTTTGTTTTCATTGTTTCTACTTGTACAATATTTTTCAGATGGAGGTTACTGTCATCCAGAGAGTTGCTTATTTTTTATAAAAGAAAAGAAGTCAAATATTTTGTTGTGGCTTTTGTATTGAAATTGGTTATTTCTATCTCAAATAAGTAAAACAAGTAAGGGATGATGTTATATTGTGGGGTTTTGTGTTTTTTTTTTTTTTTTAAAGCTTTAGTTTATATCCATAAAGAAGGTTTCTCACAAGGTAAACAGCTTCACACAAATCCCTAGTCACTATGCTCCAGCATCTGACATCAGGAAGCTGATTTCAAAGCTTAATTAATTTTGACTTTTCATACAATAGTTGCACTTTGCACGTATCTCAAAAGCTGTTAATAGAATAATCCCTCTCTCAGCCATCAGTATTGCTAGTATGATAAGAGGTGGTCGACCCCTTTCAGTCAAACGATTCACTCATAACTCTTCAAATTCCTGTTGCTGGTTACGTTACAGAATTCTAACAAGTAATTTACTTTTCATGTAACCTTTGAGGAAGGTCATCCTGTTAAATCAAGATAAAGCCAAGTAGTTATGAAATGCATTATAGTAAGCCACACCTCTGAATTAATGTTCTCCACAGGACTTCATTCCATATTGTCTCCTATTTTACCTCTAGTCTCTAGGGATATGTGTACACTGCATCTGGGAGTGAGTCTCTCAGCCTGGGTCCACTGACTCATGCTAGCATGCTAAAAATAGCTGTGTAGACATTGCGGCCTGGGCTCTGAAGCCTGGGAGACTTCAGAGCCTGAGCTCCAGCCTGAGCCACAACATTAAAGCATCATCTACACATCTGTTTTTAGCGTGCTAGTGCAAGGCTTACTAGCACACGTGTGTGGACCTGGGCTGGAAGGCTTGCTCCAAGATGCAGTATAGACACATAACCCAGGATTTCAGCAAAGCTTAGAAAGTTCATTGGCTGTTGATTTAGTAGCACCCATGGCTGTGACCGGTTTGTTTTCTTCAGCTAGATAGTTGCTACAGCAGGATTTGGTACTGATGTTGACAGTGACTTTGGACATTTTTAAAAAAATTGACTTTGTTTAATCTGGAATCTATTTTACATATAAATGGACCCCCTACCTTTTAATTAGTCATCTCAGATAGATGTTTTACTAGGGGCATATGATGTCCTCGAGAGTTGTTGTGACAAAGGGGGGCAGGGTTTGCTGTGAAGATGGGAGCCAGGTTGTTCTTCATGGGACAAGGCAGTCCAGAATCACTAGTCTTTTCACTATACTCTTCCTCCCTCTGCTGCTTGGTACCAGCTTGCTATCTCATAATGGGAGCAATTCACATCTGTTTTAGGCCTGGTCCACCACACTTCAAATTTAGGTCAGCATAAGTATGGTGCTCAAGACTCTGAAAAATCCATACCCCAAGTGCCGTAGCTGTGCTGACCTAACTCCAGTGTAGATGCAGCTAGGTTGATGGAAGAATGCTTCAATCAACCTACCTACCATCACTTGGGGAGGTGATGTTCTTTCAGTGGTGGAAAATCCCCTTCTGTTGTTGTAGGCTGTGTCTACACTACAAGGTTACATCAACATAGCAATGGTGTTATGCTGCTATAGTCCCCATAGTGTAGACATGGTCTTAAACGTGTTATTTCTGGCTATCAGCAGATCCAAGAAGGTGCTCAAAATTGCCTTTTACAGCCATCTTTATGTGTCAGTCAGGCTGGGTGTTTTAAATCCCCAATGTACAGTAAGTAGGAAAGGAGGAGAGGCCATGGGACTATTTGGTTTGATCAAAATAATCTTATGTGTATGGGTTTGCATTTAGAATGTTGGTTAGGGGGTGTAGATATAACTTGTTCCTTGTTAGTGATACACACATTGATGAAAACAGATACTAGGAATGAGTGGAGAAGAGATAGGAGTCGAGAGATTGAGTTTTTTTTTAAAAGGATGTGAAGGCTGATTTAAATCAAAATTTTAATTAAAAAATAGATAAGACCCAATGGTTGTCTACATACTCTTCCCGTAGGAGAGAAGAATAATGAAAGTATTCAAAAAATACAAAAATTGAGATTAAAACAAAATTAAAGTAAAATGAGGGAGTGAAATATTAAAAAGCAACCCTAATAGAACAAATAAACATATATAAATTAGGTTTTAAATAACTCTAATATTTCCTGTAAAAAGAACTAAGGTAATGAAAAACTAAAAAGTGGAAAATTGATATTTTATTACAGGAGATGCGTTTTAGGAAGGTTATGTGAGCAAAATGATAAATGGTTTTAAGTGTTTGTGTCATCTTGCTTAAAGTGCAGTTTTACTGCACAAAGTGACTATGTAAAAATGATACCCTTCCTACTCAACAGAACTGCTCCCTTTATGTATATAAACATCCAACATACTATGGTGCAAAAATAAGTTCAGTTTTTTGTTTTTGTTTTTGTTTTTTTAGCGCTGTTGGCCCTGCAAAGCCAAAATACTTTAGGACTGTGTGCACTGCAGATTCTGTTCCATCTTGGTTCATAAACAGAAATGTACATTAAATTCTGATCAGTTACACTTGTGGAAAATGGTGTTGCACTAGTGCAGCTGAGGACCCAGTTTGGCTGTACAAACCTTTTTTAATGATGGTGATGGATGAGATGAAAAGCACCCATTCAGAGTACGGAATGAGCTAACACTTAGGGAAAAGCTATGCTTTAGGGAAGAAAGCAGTAGACAAACTCCCTAATGTTTAACGGGACTAAAGGCTGCACATATTTTGAAGAGTCTTCTTTGTGGGGAACAGATTTTTATGTCTTTGAATTCAGACCACAATTTTGTTGTTAGTTTTTTGGTTTTTGATTTTTTGGAGAAAGAAGAGCTGATACATTGTACATTAATTAGCTTAAGTACATTGTGTAATTGGAACCAAAAGAATGACCCAGTTAGTTTATAGCATGTAAACTGAGAACAGAGAAAAGTTAACTGATACCCCTGATTAAAGATGCAAAATAGAAATAAAGTTTTGGCAAAAATACACACTTTTTAAACTGAATTTTGTTTTTGAAACTAAGAAAAGCAGCATAAAGTGGAAGCAATCAAGAAATATTTAGTGGAAATTCAGCTGACTATGTCAGATGACTTGAGATGGCCAAAGAAAGCAATCACTGGACAGTAAATTTTAAAGGCAATCATGAATTTATATTCTTGTGCAATATTTGCAGCATCAGAGCAAACAGTAATTTTACACACATGAATAAAATACACATTGTGTTCAGTGATGCTATTCAGAAGTAGATTCATTTTACTTTATTTAGATTTGACATTATAAAAAGAACATGTATACAAAATCCCTTAGTACTCTGACAATAATTAGACTTACAGTAACTACACTGTGGCATTAATACATTAAAATTGACTCCACCAACATAAAATAATCAAGTAGGAGCAACAATTTACTTCAGACAGTAGACAGTAAAAGAAAAACTCCAGACAATACTTTCACTCCCAAAGCTTACATGTGTAAGTATTTGCAGAATAAGGCCTTGCAAGTTACAGGATCTTTGGTGATTTGGGAAGTTTTAAAAACATTTAATTGGGATGTAGGCTCATTATTGATGAAAGTGGGAACATGTAATAGGACTATGGCTGAAGCAGACAAATCAATGATGGAAAGTAAAGGAAGAACCAGTATCCCATCTTAATTTTAGATTTGAAAATATGAAGATGACTAGAGTTGATATTTCCTGGTTTGGTGTACAGGGATCAGGTGGACTTTTGTGGGAATTTGAAAATAGAAAATTTTCAGTTACTGAGAATTTTATTTGCTCTTGAAGCTGCCTTTAAAAAAGGGGGCCAGGGATTGAGTCAAGTTGAAAGAATGTACCTCAGAAGAATGGTAAATAAGTTAAACTGGTTTGGTATTTACCTGGTGTGAAATTGATATGAGAGATCAAAATCCACAAACAGGATTGAGCAAGTAGAAGTCTGTCTCTCCCTTATTGCGAGGATGTCTACCTTCACCATTCTTCTTTGCATCCATGGCACAAATAATTAGAGGAAACGAACACGTGCAGGGTTTAGCGGTTGGAACATGCTTACTATTTTTAACATGCCTATATTTCAGTGAAAAAATTACCACAGTCTTTAGCACAATTTAGCAATGTCTGTATCAAGATACTGCAGATCAGGACTGGTCAGAATGGTACGTGGAAGCTCACATAATGTGTGCTCACAACACCTGACGCTCACCAGGACTGACATACTGAAGCACTAAAAAAAATCAGATTTTGCAGTCAGCTCCCAATGCCAGTAGCAAATACGTATGGCTCAAGATTGAGGCTTTCTAAGGTTATCTTGTATGTGCATATGCAACTCCATTAATGACAGGAGTTGGTTATGCTGATTATGAGAGAAAAATATACCCTGGAGAGACTAGTAGCTTCATAGAACCCTACTTAGAGGTAAGAAGCTTTGTTTAATCTTAGTAAAATATTTTAACAAAATACAATGACATTAATTTATGACATTTATGTGAGTGATTGGATTATAATAGTATAAGTGTGTCAGCTTTTAATGAGCTTCCTTTGTGCTTGCTTTTTAAATGACCTGGCATGCATAATTTTTTTTCTTATGCTCTTATTGTACTCTGTAGAGCTTTGGAAATAGAATACTAATATTTCATATCTATTATTGAAGTGTTGTTTTCCATCTTCCACATTCAGTAAAGCAGCATTTATCATCAACATGGAGAAATTTTTAATAGAATGTGTATTAACTTGAAACATTTTTTTTGACTCCATGGCAAAGGCTGCAAGCTTAGAGTGGAAGAATAAGGAGAACCAAGACACTGGTTTTAAGTTTCTCTTCGCCTTGTTTAGAAAGTATTATCTTCCTCACTTGTTTCCATCTTTTACAAAACTAACCAACCTCTACAAACCTGTGCTTGGTAAGTAGTGAGTTTTACTTTTAAGTAGCAAAAATATTTTGTGGTTACTTTCTGTAGTTTCTTTGTGATCATTACAACTATATCTGCTGAATATATGCGTGACACTTGTGGCTTATAAGAAAACATTATTTTCTCTAGTACTATTTTAGATTCCCCTTTTGATATTAACATATGGGTGAAACAGATTAAGATAATTATATTTATTTTGCATTTTTATCAAATTATTAGGTGCCATTCATTTAAAAAACAAACCTTGATCTTTCACATGTAATCACAGATATTAGATGGGTTATTTAACTGTTGCTTTAAGGAAAAACGGGTTGTAATACTTCCATGGTTGGATTCAATCCCTCATGCCCCCTGGGAGGAGTGGTCCGAACACAGGAAGATTTTTGTTTTTTGTTTTGTTTTGTTTTTAACTCCATTCCCAACATGTGAGCTGGGGCCAGTCCTGCATTCCTTGAACACCCAAAACTTCCATAGCCTTCATGTTGTTTTAGGTTAACAAAGAACGTGCACAAAGATAGTAAAATACATGATACAGGGTAGATGTTGAAAGAATTGTTAAGGTGCCCAAAAGCCAGATATTAGTTTTGATACAAATAAAATCATGTTTATTTTATCGTCTTCATCTTTGAAGGGCGGGGGAGAGCGAGAATGGCATCTTAAGGATATGTCTACTCTTTGATCTGGGGTGTGATTCCCAACTTGAGAGACATACTTGTGCTCTCTCTCTCATTGAGCTAGTGTGCTAAAAACAGAATGTAGCCTGGTGTCAGGAGAAGCTATCTGCCCTGAGTGCATGACCATGAGAGACGATAGGCAAATGCTCAGGTGGCTAACCTGTCCCACTGCTCGCAGCTCTGTGACTACACACTGTTTTTACTGCACTAGCTCAATGAGCAATAGCACAAGGATGTCTCCTCAAGCTGGGAATCACACCCCCAGCTCAAAGTGTAGACACACTGTAGCACAGTCAGTGGAGGCTGAGATGTCGATGTGAGTACAGATGTGCTGTGAGAGCCAGTCAAAAAATCCAGTTGTATGATTAAAGGCTTCCGTCACTCTAGAAATGTTGAAATCCTTTTATTTTTGAGCTGTTCCTAATACACCAATTAAGTGGTGCATTGGAACTCAAGTGCTGGTGTTTGAATGGAACCAAAGCCATTAATACTTGGCCAGTATTAATACTCCTCCTCAACATCCTCCCTGACTGTGAACCTTCTCCTCTTCAGTCTATCCAGCATTTAGCAGCTAATACAATCTTACTTCACTGCCACTTCAACCATGTTATTCACCCATAGAAACTCTTCACTCCTTTTTTCACAACATTCAAAGTACTCATGCCCACTTTTAAGCCTCTGCACAACTCTGCCCCGCCTATGTTTTACCTCTCATCTATATAGTTCCTCTCCTGTGCTGTGGTTGTTCTTCACACCTTGAGCCCTTTGTCTTTTCTCCACTTCTTCTGTGCTTTTCTCACACTGCTCCCTGCACCTGAGTTGATCTCCCCTTTCTAGTGTGCCTTAGCACATCCTTTTTTTCTTCCTCAAGCCTCACTCCTTCCACTTGGCTTTGCACTATTTGACTGCTCCTGATTTATTTACTTCATCCCTCTTTACCCTTTTCTCAATAAAAATGATCAGAATTTAAAAGATAATTTTACATTCTACTGTGACTCATATTCTTACTTTTAAAGTCTTGTCCCTCCCTTCCCTATCCCTTTCTTTTGTTCGTTGCTTGCATTGTCTGCTGTTTATCTGGTATGGATTAAGTTCTTCAGGGCAGGAGCTGTGCTTTTTTTGTCTTGTTTCTCTCCAGCACCATTAAAAATGATGGCAGTATATAAACATATATTAATAAGAATAATATTAGGCGTAAGCAGCTGGTGCATCACATTTATTATTTCACATGGAGAAAAAATGCTATAAGTCTAATGTTCAATTCATTTCACCAAGCAGTTGTTTTTAAAAAAAAAAATTTATTCATATTATCTGTTTAATCTCACCAGATATTCCTGATTTGAGGCCAAAACCAGCATACATTACTGCAACTCGGAATAATGAAAACATCTACAGCACGAAAATCCCATTCATGGCTGCTCGTGTTGTTTTTATTAAATGGCTTGTAACCTTCTTTCTTGAAAAGAAGTACTTCACTTCAGTGCAGAATACTAAAAATGGAGGAGAAATGCTGCCTAAAATCATTCAGGTATGTCATAAACTTGTTTCCTTATGTATATGCTAGAGAAGCTGCAGATGATCAAAATATATTGACAACTGAAACAAAAAGGAAATGTTCTGCTTAGGTGGGTGAATGATGGAGTTTAAATTAGCTTTCCTCTGATGGAGGAGTGAGTCTTTGGAGGAACTCTTTTAGCAATGTACCGGAAAATATTTCTGTAGCTGTTTGCCCTTTGCTTTATTTAAAGAGGAAAAGCAACCTTCTGAATGCAATATAATCATTAGACATTCTTGTTCTAAACCAGATGTTCTTGAACTTTTTTTTTATATTGCAGACCATTTCTCAATAGAGAGAGTATCTTGATGGCCATCTTTAATAATCCCACAACATCTTTACAACAACTTTAGCAGTTGTTTACAGTGAAATACTAGGAAAGAATTTAATGTATTTTTAGCTTCTTTTAATACAATTTGCCATCTGGAAATGAGGAAAAACAGTACCCATATGATCCACCAGCAGTCTCCAGAGCACACATTTAATTTACAAGTTACTGTTTCTAATCTGGCCAGGATTGGTAGCTTCACACACCAAGAGTTTCATAGCAAGCAGTTGGCTTTGACTGCAGATTCTCTAAAGAAATATAGAAAGTCCCGTAGTCAGAAGTCTAAAATTTAAATTTGTGTAGCTATATAACAGGAAGGGCTTTTTTGTTTTGTTTCTCTGAAGATCAAGTACTGTAGATCAATTTATGTCTCCCAGATTTTTGTCTGAAGAGTTGTCTTGCCACGTTCAACATAGTTATAGCCACATGAGCTGGAAGAGACTTTTTCTCTCTGGTAAAGCTGGCTGAAAGCTAGTACTGAAAAAAATATTTGATTTAAAACCCAGTGAGGTATGGTAAAATGTTCACCTTCAAAGTCAGAATTTGTCAACAGTTACCCTATAGTTGGATATAAGATTCCTCTTCTAAATATAGAGCAAAATTGGTAAGAACTATGTGGTAGTTGTTGGCAGTGCTGACTTTTTAATGACTTTGAATTTCACTGAATGTGGGCAGCTCTCCCATGCAGCTTGTGAACTTCACTCAGAAATATTTCTGGAATCTGATACTGTAAAAAGAAAGGAACCTTTGCTAATCAGCACCTATGCCCAGGCAATATTTTCAGTGAATTGAACATTGTTGCATGTGGATTACATGTTTTCTTTTAAGATAGCATTTCTTCCACTAAGTAAGTAGGTAAGTTTTACAGAACCTCTTTTCAAAGGACTACATCCTCTGTCATCTTCTCTCTCATGACTGGATCCCTTTTATTACGAAATGTTACAGCTATGCAAATAACCCCGTAATTTACCATTTTGCCAAGATGCTTCATGAATATGATTAGGATGATATTTTTTTCCAAACGAAAAAAGTGACTTGGAATTCCTCCACTATTTGTTCTCTTCCTCCCCCTACATCTTTTCCTCCCCAATTTTACTCTTCTTTCCGATGGAGTAAAGTGACCTAAGGATCATCCCCTAGCACTGTGCCCTAATGTGCCATCTATTTTCTAAAGACTAAAAAGCAAGAATCTTTGAAGGTAGATCTCATGTAAAAAAAACAAGGTTGCTGGTGTACCCCATATCGGTAAACTCCTTTAAATCTCCATGGTCCAACTCACCCTATCTCGTGGTTTCCTATCTCACAGTCAACAGAACTGAGATGGGGAATAGGATGCACATTAGGCATTTAAATATTATGACTAATTTTTTGCTTAGCTCAAGTTTATTAGAAGTTGTATTCAGTTGCTCCTGGGATTCAATAAGTTTGTGAAAGTTGCTGGTAACTGGAGTTCAGAACAAGTAACCCAGGTTTGTGGTATGTTTATATGCAATATTTTACAAATATTTTATTAGGCTTGTATTTTCTCCTGTCTAGACTGTTGGTGGTACAACCCAAGATAAAAACCCCGAGTTGGAAACTAGTGTGCTATCAGAGCAAGAGAGAAATCATTCCAATAGCAGCACTTTGTCTGATAGGAGACTCAGTAACTCTAGTCTTTGCAGCATCGAAGAACAACATCGGACAGTGTATGAGATGGTACAGAGAATTCTGTTGTCCACTCGAGGTTACGTCAATTTTGTTAATGAAGTATTTCGCCAAGTAAGTAGTAGGAGATTATACATACTATTGTATAACTTTAAAAACTGCAGAAGCACATATATAAGTGCACTGTGTGGCTAAGTGTTATGTGAAAGAAAACTGTAAATGTTGCTGAACCAAAAGATTGACTAAACTTCACCATGGTCCCATCTGCAAGTCCTTATCTTTAGAAGTCCTTTCTAAGTCCAGTCCTTAGATTATTATTATTTATAATGTTCCAAATAGTAGAAAGCACCATTTGTTAAAGAAGCTTTCATATATATTATATACAATATTTTAAATATATTCATTAATTCATCTGAAGATGTAGTTTTTAAGCTGGGACATAGGCAGTTAAAAACCATGAAATGTGATATTGTGTTCTGCTATTTCTTAGTGTGACCAGAGAGACTTCTCCCACCCCCATGCTTATCACCTTGAGTTTGTTTCCCATTTTCTGGTTATAAACTGACTAGTGGTTACCATTCAAAACTTAAAGTAAGTTTAAGATTTTGTATATCTACTTGATACATTTAGAAGAGGGTTCTGAAATAAGATAACTTGGAAGGGATGCAGGTGAGGAAAACTGTATTATTTATACAATATAACAAGATGCTGTATTAGCATGATTAAAAGCAGTTTTGACATTTGCCAGCATTGAAAATCTCAAACTTTTTTATTTATCAGGATAAATTAGTAATTTGATAGATGAAGATAAGAAAGTCAAATAGGAATACAAATGTGTTGCTCAGACCAAAATAGCAATTCTGTCACACTTCCCTAGATCATTTAATGCAGCCTTGCATATGAATTTTGATGTTTCGTACACTGGTGCATATAATTAAAAAGCATGTAGTGTCTGCTACTGCATATGTGTGTGTAAAGCTGAGTTTGCAAGAAGCTTGCTTCTGCAGCTATGATCAAAGTAAATTCATAATTTCTATTTAGACAACAGTAAGTGTCATCATTAGATGTTTTCTCTTAGCCCCTGATATTAATTTGCCATCTTTGAAATCTTTTTTTTTTTTTTAAGAGGAAAATATCTATATGCAGTACAGATGCTTTCTATATTGAAAAAGAGATGGAGGTGGTTTGACACTAAAGAATAGTTTGGTATCCTTTATGGAATACTGTGTTATGCTGCCCTCTTCTGGCATGATGATAAATTAGTTCAGCATTCCTTCAAAGTACTTAAAACTTCACTGTATGTTCTAGAAAGAAAGAACATCACAACAGAAATTTGCTTTGCCTTTTATTTAATATACGTATGGATTATGTACTTGAAACAGAGAATAGATTTTTGGTCTAGAAGGGGAAGTGAGAATCTCTTCTGGTCACTGTGTAAATTAATTCTCATGCTTCTCTTGAACCCTCCCTTTAAGGATGTATATTGAAGTAGTCTTCCCTCCAGCTGATTAGGGCTGAGGACTTCTTAATACAGTCCTATTGTTTTTTACCCCAGGAATGGTTAACTTTAAAGTAGCAGAAGGCCACGGCAGGATACATATTGCATAACTCAAAAATATTTCCTACAATAGAGCATCTTAACATACAATTAACCATGTATTAACAGTATAAAACTGAAGTATTTTTAAATATAAAAGTCCCTTATAGCCCAGCCTTTAAATAAATAAATACAAATTAAACTCATCTATAACCTTTTTTTTCCACTGTGCAGAAGAACAGGAGATTAATAAATGAAAATAACAAAACAAATCTGTCTTAATTTTTTTCCTCTGCCTCTCCCAGTTTCTGCCGCCCCACGGGCACAGGCAAATGGCCACAAACAAATTAGTTGTGGGAGCCAATGGTATGGCAGTAATCAAAGCTGGGTGGCATGGGGCAGAGTCCACTTCCTACATGAGTAGGCAGCAATTTTACAAAAAGACTGCGCCCCTCAACAACCTGGCTCAATCTTTAAAAAAAGAATTCTTTTTCTGGGGCTGCGACCCCGCTGATGGCTGGACCAAATATATGGTTTGGTGTTCTGGATGCAGACCCTGGACTGCCAGTTGCCCATGCCAGTTCTAGCCAGTTAATGCTGCACCGCATGTTGGTCAGAGGGATTGTATTGACAGATATCCAGGTTCCAAACAAGATGCCACTGCAGTGCTCCCCATCCGGGTAGCTCAGGTGGAAAAAGATTAAGACTGGACTCATTATATCTACTCATTTCAGACTATATTTATGAAAAGTAGGTAATTATTCCATAGTTAGAAGTAAGCCTCTTATAAACAGACTTTGAGCTGCATCATAATATTTGGTGGGGCTGGGAATGGTACATCTATTGCCAGGATAACATGTTTCTACCCTATTTGGAGTTAATCACACAAGGTGTGCAGTGTTCTAAAACATTACAAAATAAATATTCATCAGAGTCCAAAAAATCTTCTAACTTTGTTTGTTATTACATAGCATGAACACAAAGTGAAAGATAGATAAATTCAGTAATCTGAAGTTTTAACCACTATCGAATGCAGAGGATCAAAGTTTTAGTTCGTTAAATTCTAATTTTAAAGACTACTAAATGTCAAAGTAGGAATTTGATATTGGCATAACAGACTACAGTGATCTTTATGAGGTTCCTCAAGATCTCCTGTTATCCAGTGTCTTTTTTCCAAACAGGGGACATTTCCTTAGATAAATGTTATGGTAGAGTTTAGGTTGAAAGTATATAACTAGGGCTGTCAAGCGATTAAAAAAATTAATTGCAAATAATCACATGATTAAAAAAATTAATCACGATTAATCTCACTGTTAAACAATACCATTTGTTTAAATATTTTGGGATGTTTTCTACATTTTCAAATATACTGATTTCAACTACAACACAGAATACAAAGTGTACAGTGCTCACTTATTTATTTTTTTATGACAAGTATTTGCATTGTAAAAAAAACAAAAGAAATAGTATTTTTCAGCTCACCTAATATGAGTACTGTAGTGCAATCTCTTTATCATGAAAGTTGAACTTACAAATGTAGATTATGTACAAAAAAACTCGCATTCAAAAATAAAACAATGTAAAATTTTAGAGCCTGCAAGTCCACTCCGTCTTGCTTCTTGTTCAGCCAATTGCTCAGACAAACAAGTTTGTTTATATTTGCAGGAGATAATGCTGCTTGTTTACAATGTCACCTGAAGGCAGCATTATCTTCCTTAAATGTAAACAAACTTGTTTGTCTTAGCGATTGGCTGAACAAGAAATAGGACTGAGTGGACTTGTAGGCTCTGAAGTTTTACATTGTTTTGTTTTTAAATGCAGTCATTTAACAAAAAAAAAAATCTACATTTGTAAGTTGCACTTTCAGGACAAAGAGATTGCACTACAGTACTTGTATGAGGTGAACTGAAAAATACTATTTCTTTTGTTTATCATTTTTACAGTGCAAATATTTGTAAGCAAAAATAATATATACTTTGATTTCAATTACAACACAGAATACAACATATAGGAAGACGTAGAAAAGCATCCAAAATATTTAATACATTTCAATTGGTATTCTATTATTTAACAGTGCAATTAAAACTGCAATTAATCACGATTAATTTTTTTTAGTTAATCGCGTGAGTTAAATGCGATTAATTGACAGCCCTATTTATAACATGTTTTGATGGTCCTCTGGTCCCATTTGAGCCTTACACTATTTGGGGGATTTCACCCTCTGAAGTCTTAGTAGGATTGTCAGGTCCGGTAACCCTACTTAGAAATGTTGTGAAGGGCTGACAGACCTATTTAGAAATGTTAGGAACTGATGAGTCTCACAAATTTGAGAGGCTGCCAGCTTAACCTCCCAAGGCTCTTGAATGGTGGACTTTACAGAGAGGCTTCCAGCTGCAGACCATAGAAAGTACGCAAAAATATGTTCTTCTGTGATCTCAGAAAGTTTAGTAGAAAGCAACAGAATGCTACCTGTTTTTCCCATCCTCCAGGTTATGCCCTTGGTGGCACCCCTTTAACAGCATTTGCTTAACTGGGATTTTACATGTGACACTGATAACATAATCTGAAATCAGTGGGGTTGCACAGGTTGTGTATCTAAGGGCATAATTTAGTTTACAGAACTTCTATCACTGATAATGATGAGCAAGATGGGAAAAGAACCCAGGTTGAGTTTGCAGAGAGACAGTGAAGAAAAATAACCTTTTACTTGCAGTCTGAGCACACACAATATGAAAGTCAACTAAGCTCAATAATTAGCTTGACTAACCAATGATTTGTGAGATGTATTTTTAGGTTGATTTTTATATAGCTTGGTGATAATCATAGCTCTTGATCGTAGTGATTTAAAAGTAGATTTTAAACTATTTTCTTTTGGTCTGTGTAATTTGTAATATTCTGTGTATAGGTAAATTGAGTTAAATTTGCATTTTAGGCTTTTTTGTTGCCTTCCTCTGATATATCTGCAACACGGAAAGTGGTTAAGGTATATAGAAAGTGGATATTGCAAGACAAGCCCGTGTTCATGGAAGAACCAGATAAACAAGAAAATATTCAAGATAATGTGTCCAACTTGGAACATACAGAGACAGATTGCAAACATGTATGGTACCGATCATTACTTACTGTGTACAAGCTGAATGATTGATATTATTCTTATTTGTCTTCAATCCTTTTTCATAAAATTGTTTTTTTTTAATGATACATTTTTGCTTATGCACCTTTTTATTTCTTTAGGTCCAGATTTTGAAATGTGCTGAGCACCCAGCTGCTCTCAAACATGGGTGATTCTGGGTGCTGAGCTGTTTTGAAAATCTGATCTTTAATCTGTCTTTTAACTCTCTGTGTAAATACCATTTTGGATGGACTTAGCGGAACAAATAGTATTACATTCTGCAATGTTGAATTGTTCAGACTACCGGTTTAGTATTCCCTGTTGGCAGGAATGTGTTTTTTCTTTTGACAGAAATATTTACAAATATTTGATTATCTAAATCCATCATAAAATCTTGATAAGGGCCCAGCTATATTTGCAGATAGTCCATCAATTTTATGATCTGGACCTAAACCTTGGATCCAGACACCCTGAACTTTGGGAAGTTCAGTCTCGGATCTGAACTTTGTGGCTTGGGTGCTCATATCTTAATATATTGAACCAGATGTATATGCCCTATTCTGAGGTGTGAAGTTATTTAAAAGGGTATTTCTGCTCATTGGGGAACAAGAGTTAGAATATAAAAATACTTATAGTACCAGTCTTTGCTTAGGCTGTTTTACAGAAAGCTTAAAATTCAACTAATTTTTTTATTTATAAAAAATTTTTTTACAGCTATGAATGGGTTATGAAAAGCATTATTAAATATTTTTAAGGTAATATGGACTGCCCTTATACCCTATACAAATTAGATCTCTGAATAAGAGTAACTATTAATAGTTATGTAAATGAGCACAGAACCTATGACTGTTTAAAAATTATTATTTTTTAGCTTTTATATGATCTATATAGGAATCCATCTTTTATAATCCTGTATTGCTAATTTACTTGTGTTTTTGAAAGCTTGCCTCTGGTCATTCTGGACATAAAAGATCTTCCAGTTGGGGAAGAACTTACTCCTTCTCTAATGCTGTTAGCAGAGGATGTATACTAGAAGATGAAGACAAGAATGTTAAGGCTGGTGCTCAGGCTTCATTACAGGTATGGTATATAGAGAGAACATTAGGTTATCAATTTAAAAATAAGTTTGTAATGATTCCATTAAATTATTTGTGAAGTCAGCAGAAGGGACATTTTTTTACAAAGATATCAAAGGAATATAAGGTTTCCAATTGCTGTACTAAAGGCTGCAAAGCAGTTTCCATTCTAAGTCAATTTTCATATGCTTATAACTTTCTGAAATATTCACCTAATCTTTGCTCAAAGATGAATGTTTCTGGGGTAAATTTAAGTAAAATTCATGAAGTCATTTGGGCATTTATAGGGTAAAAAAAGCTTACTTATTTGCATGTTCAGTCTTCTCAGCACTAGTAACAATGAGGACGAGTCAGCTGCTAAGCTCTAGCAAGTCTCTACTGAGCATGTGCAAACTGCAATTTTTCAAAGGCCTATAACTTGGCCAAATTTGAGCAAACTTTCACAAACATGGCAAAAGATTGATCCCTGACACAATGGCTCCTCCCTACCAAATTTCAAGTTCTTGCTCCAAAGCATGGGGGTGTTAGAGTATTTCAAATGAAAGGTTGCCAAAATCTTTTAACGTGGGCAAAATAATATAATTTTTACTAGCCTCGTTCTCAA
The DNA here is from genome assembly GCF_027887155.1 of Malaclemys terrapin pileata. Classification (NCBI taxonomy): domain Eukaryota; kingdom Metazoa; phylum Chordata; order Testudines; family Emydidae; genus Malaclemys; species Malaclemys terrapin. Next base: position 5,484,792 of record NC_071507.1, read on the forward strand.
AATGGCGGAATCATTTTGGCTGAAAATTTCCAAAACTATTCAGCCTGGCGAAGACACCTGACCTGAAAAATTTCAGCCCAGATGGTTAGAGGTTGGGTTTCTTATTTATTTATTTATGTTATGACAGTCATTAACAATCGAAAACAAGATTTATAATGGGAAGTGCCAGGCAACCTTAATAGTAGGTGGTGGTCTCAGACCTGCCTACGATATTGGAATTCAGAGCTGAGAGATTATTTTAGAGGGTTCTGGTGATAAAATAAACAAAAAAAGTGAAGTTTAAAGTGTGAATTTATACTGAAAAGTGACAAAATATGCTTTTGTGTAGATCCATGTTGTTATTGCTGCTGTAAGTACGAAAGAAGCCTAGTTTCTTTTTTGTCAAGTTGACTTTTTCAGTTAGTTTTTGATGTTTCCTTAAATGTTATTTAATAATTAAGCCAGAGATTATATAGAATCGCTTTATAATTCTGAACCATGTGCACAAATAAAAATTAGTCATACTATTAATATTAAGAAATTGAAATGTGTGGTGTGTAAGTTTGCTTCCCCCAAAAATCCCGCCCTTCAGAAAGTGTTGTTTTTATATTGGTCTCCCACTATATTCCAAACAGCTGGACTCTCCATCCCAGCAGATAGGAAACATATATCATTACTGATTATTCAGAGGACATGAACAGTAGAATCCTGGTGATTTTAAGGATATTATCTAGTATTTAGATGATAAGCAGCATAGGACATAACTTCATGTAGCCCAAATAGCTGAGAGAAAGTTTTATTATTTTCTCTCTACAGCCTGAATTGTTTTGGGGCATGCAACTGCACTGTGCTCACTTCAGCTGATCTGAGTCTCTCCCTTTTCAGTCTGCATATCTGACCAGATAACTGAAGTGACGCAGCTTTTATTAGGTTATAGTGTTCAGTCACCTGTACAGCTTAGGGATCATACAGGTAGGATCAGCAGAAGTGGTAGCTATGAACTGGACACCTTGTAATACCCATAGAAAGGAAGTATCTGTTGATCAAAATATGAACTTTTTTTCTTATCTCTTTGCAGAAATACTTGATAGGGAAAGCATAAAATTCAGTCAGGCAGATTAATATTACTAGTATATATAAGTCAAGATGATCAACCAAGGAACAAATATGTCAGAGGAAGGTCACAGAGCTAGCTATCTAGAATTTAAAGACAAATCTACTTGCAATATCAACAATCAGGAGGTGACATTCTGAGCACGACAGCAACTAACTGAGCAGGTAAAATTCACTGCAGTAGTAAAGCAGCTCAACAGAGAGTTAGGTGTTGCAAAATGTAAGGGACACAAAAGAGACTGTGTCATATATGAGTAATGCAATTTACCCCAGCTTTTAATCCAAACTAAAGATTTGTAGTCCATGAAGCTATATTTTGTTTTTCAAGGAAAAACATAATTTGGTTTATGCAGTTTCTTCATCACCTCCTTTCTTTTGAACTCCATTAAAAAATGGCTAAATGTACAGTAACCCTAATTACTCTGGGTTAGCCTTTGGGACTTTCTGGGGTCCCATTCTGTGTACCTAGCAATAAATGACCTGCTTAAGTAGTCTGTGATGAAAGACCTTTTCTGCTAATATGCTGTCATTCCAGTTTCAAAATGCTGTCTTTGATGGCTGTGTTTTGAGAAAATGATCCTAGTTAATGGCCCTCCAACTTAAATTAAGGTCAGTGGGAGTCCTTTCATTAACCTTACAGATGTTGGATTGGATCCTAAAAGAGGACACTCAATTAAAGTGGTCAGAATGCATTTACATGCCAGAAACCACCGTGTACCTTCTCTTGCTGTGCAAAAATGGAGTTCTGGTTCATGTAAACAATAATTCCAGATTTTTTTTTTTTTTTTTGAAGGAGAGTTTGGATAAAGCTCCTTTTGTTTGTGCTCTCAGATGTCAGAAAGCAATTGTTAGAGGAGTTGAGCATTTTCATGGATTACCTTGTGAACAATTGGACTTCTCTCTTTCTTTTTTAAAAAATTCATATTAACTGTGTGTTCCTATCTTGCAGAACCAGACACCAGTTCTAGAGACGTTAGAACATTAGACAGTTAGACACTGTTTCTATACCTGTGGAGTTGGGAATTACTCAGAAATCTGTACATTTGCCGGTGCTGAATGTAAATGATCAAAAATATGGGTGGCCATTGTTTAAATATGTATAGTTAGCAAATGGGTTGGGAGGGGAAGAGTACCCCCATGGGATAGCATGGAAAAGACAAGCATCTAAAAGATCAAGAATATGTTATATTTTTTCTATAATAGTGAATATAACATGACTCTCTTCTTTTAAATGGTGTGGGAGAACTTAAAGAAAATAGTGTGTTAGATAATATTACATATCCTTCTTTAAGGAAAGATAAGGGCTTGGTTAGAAGAGGAAAAAATGTTTGTTTTGAAAGTTAACCGTTGGTCTTGTTTGATAGTGTATAAACTTTTTTTTTCCTAATTAAAATGCTTTGTTTTCAAGGTGTTTTTGACGAACTCCGCAAATGTTTTTTTATTGGAACCATGTGCCGAAGTCCCTGCTCTCCTGAAGGAACAAGTTGATGCTTGCAAAGCAGTTTTGAGTATTTTTAGGCACATGATAATGGAACTTTCAATGAATAAAAAGACATGGTAAGTTTTACTAAATTAATTAATAGTATAACCGCCGCTAGAATTTTAAGACTGAATAATTGAAAAAAGATGAAGGAATTTCCATAACATTTTAGTTCTTTAATGTTTCTTTTTGTACCTTTGTAAAAAGTATGATAAGATTGTACCTATTCTGTAAGAAGGTTCATGATTCCACTGGGGGGAAGATTCCTAAAATACTGAATGTGAGATTTTTGTTTAAAGTTTTTGCTCATGAAACCTTCCGTTTTACTGTTCTTTGAACAAGAATCAAATTTGAGCTAACTAAATTTTCAACTTTTAATAATACAGTTTATTCAAATCTTGAAATGCTTAGTATAGATAAGTTAAAAACTAATTTAAGAAAGCTTTTCTTACTATACACATTCTGTGGCTAGCTAGGGCTGCCAGATGCTTTATAATCACTAAATACATGCAAATGTGTGAATGTTTGCATGGGTTTGCGCACACGTGCACCTAACTGTACATTTAATCAATCAGTGGAATTTAAAATAAACACATGTTTGTCTTTCTAATGCTAATTGGACTAATTTTGTTTGTCAATATATGTAAAACTTTACACACACAAAATTGGTAAAAGAACATTATTAGAGGGTCACACACTTTGTTGCTTCTCTAGGCCAAGTGCATCCTTCCATTCCCCCTCCCCTCCAAAAGTTCCTGTTGTGCCACTACCCTCCCATCTCACTCTATTTCTGGAACACCTAGCAACCCCTCCCTCATGTCAGGGTCTCAGTATGCCCCACATTACCCCCCCACACCTGTAATGGTCTGTATGTATCTGACTTTCCCCATCCCCCAATTCACACCACCACGTGAGGTGCTCTGCTCCCCATGCTAGGGACTCTGCCCCCTTTTCCCCCCTCTGTGTGTACTACCATCCTGTCACCTCACCCTCATTCTTATTTCTTTTCTTTACAGTCTGGGAGAGAAAACTTTCAGAGTTTAAATCTGTATTGGGAAGATGGGCAGAGCTAAAATGGGGGGGTGCTGGAATGTGTTAATGGCTGTCATGAACTGGTTCTTTGATCTGTAGGCGTGCATAAAGGTGGTTGAAGCTGCTGGCTCTGCTAACCAGATGACAGGAGCTCCATGTGTGATGTGTCCCCATTTCCCCCTTTTGGCTTTTCCAATTTTCATCAAATCAATAGGGTTATAGCCATAGATACCTAGAACATTCCCTTAAATTTTGGAATTGATTGGACTCTGTATTCAAAAGTTATTGCATTATAGGCAGACAGATAGGAATGCCATTGAGTTAAGTGTAAGACCTTGCTTCACTCAGCCAATTGCGAAATCAAGCACTCAAAAATTAGGAAATGCCAGAATTGATGTGCAACCTTAATTCCGCCCCTTCGTGTGTGTGTGCGCTTTGTCATGACACCGTCTCACCAGATTCCTTGTCCCAATCTACTCCTGTCCTTCCCCCCGGTTCAGTTTTTGTCCCTCAACATTTGACTCAGATTTCTACCTCCTCTACATTGCTTAGATGCCAGCAAGGGGTCGTTGAGAAGGAGGGTCTCTGCTCTTGGGTCTGGTCCCTGGCCCAGATTGCATGTGCAGTCTGGTCAGCACTAAGCTGTGAGAGGATGGAGTATGCTCAGTCACTTTGTGGGGATGGGGCATCTTCAGAGATTTTGCCTGCAAACCTCTAACAAGTCTACTGAGTATATGGAAACTGATTGATTAAAATCCTATAACTTGGACATATTTGGGCCGAATAGTAAAAGGTACATCTTTGACACAAAGGCTATCCCTGCCAGATTTCAAGTTCCTGCTCCAAAGCATGAGGAGCGAGAGCTGCTCAAAGAACAGGTCTCAAGAATTTTGTAATGTCTGCAAAACAATATATTTTCCCCAACCATTTTCCCAAAAAGTTTCCCTGAAGTTTGGCAAAGTTATAAGCAATTGAAAAGGGGGTCTTATAATGGAAAGAGTCAGGCAACCTTAATTGCTGCTACCAGCTCCACTGATCTATCACTCTGTAGTTTTTGTCACATTTTTGTCAGCTTATGGAAACATTTAGTTTCAATGCCTAGTAATGTCCTTAGTGTATAATAAAGAGTTATCATCCTTCAGTACATTCAATTCTCCCTGTGCTCACAATGAGCTGTGCCTTGGAAATATTTGGGGATAGCGATTTCATACTTTCTCGACCTTGACTTTGGGGACCAGGCTGTTACTTCCACTCCTGACTTGGCTTCCTCTAAAATTGAAAGTTTGTTTTTTTTTCCTCTGTGAGGTGCTCCAAAAGTGATTATCCTCAACATAAGTCTCCACATACAGATATGGTTGTCTTAAAGGTGTTTTTGAGTATTGTCACATTTTCAGTTTGAGAGACTTTATCAATGAATTAAGAGTGGTTTTCATATCTAGAAACTGAACCAGTAAGATTAATAAAACTTGTAATTGAAATGTGAGGTTTTATTTTGGTACCAGGGAACAGATGTTACAAATACTCCTGCGAATAACAGAAGGTGTCATGCAGAAGCCGAAGGATAACCAAGTAAAGGACATGTTTGCTCAAAGCTTGGCAGGATTACTTTTCAGGGTAAGTGCCTTTCTTTTTGATAAGAAAATGTAAAACTGAAATGGAGTGCTATTTTTGTTCTTTTAAAAGTGTTTTCAAAGAATGGAAAATAAATTTCAATGACAGTTTATTTTATATCAGAAGTGGGTTTTTCATGATATAATTTTTATGCCATTCAAAAAGGTATGGTTTTATTTAAATATTGCACTGTATTACAAAAAATACTATCTATAACCCATAAAATATTGACTCTTGTTAATAGTACAGTTTAGGTTATCGGGTACTCTATCCTTTGTAGAATGTAGCCACTAGAGGAAGACTTGAGCAGGTCTGTCAGTCTGTCCGGTATACTTGTATATTTTAGTAGGCAGACAGACCTGCAGATGTTGTATGTTGTTGTTACAGGATCTGCTTTTGTTACTATTGCAAGGTACAGGATGTACTCAAAATTTGCATTTCCCTTATGTTTCACTGATCCCTTATTTACATGTGGTGGGTAGGTTTTCTGTTGTTTAGTCATCATGGTAGTTCATTTTGCCCCCTTGTGGTCACACAATATTTATTTTCATATGAACTTAACTTGGATACTTTAATAAAATAGCATATAAAGTGTACCATAGTCAAGACATGCCCCTTTTGTAGGACAGCTGTATCTTTGCAGGACTACTCTAATCATTGTCTCTAAAATCTGAGCTTTTTGTAATTGTTTCCTAAAGGTAAATTAATATCTAGCCAGCCAAAATGCTGCATTATGCTGAACCAGAGAAAAATATTCATAAGTCATCTAGTAAGTAGTTATATCCTAAGGTATAATAAATATCTAGGTCTGTGCACTGTGTATCTCAGTTTTTATGTCTAGCATTATGTTCATCCTGAGCTTGCGTGGAGGAGCTTTGCACCCTGTGCTTTTTGTCATGCTGATAATTCTCCGTATCAATGAATTATTTCAGGTTTCATAAATAAAGAGTTTTACGAACAAGTGTAGAATTTTTCAGCAAGTTCATATGAGTCATATTGGCAACCTAGGAGCTATACTCCAGCTTTCATAAATTTCCTTCATCAGTAACCTTCACAGTTATTTACTCAGCAAGATCCTTGGAAGTTTTTGGATTGATGAAAAATTAAAACATGTTCTGCATAATTTTTAGACCAAACAAACAAACAAAAAAATCCCAACAGTACCACCCAAAATGATTAAGATGGATATAAGGTGAAGAGTATGTGTCAGTAATTTACAAGTGAAAACATTACAAGGATGTTGTAATTAACCCAAAACCAAGCATGCATAAACCCAGGAAATTCAAAATTGTTACATTTAATAGAAATCTAAATACATTAAGGTGAAAAATGAGTTAAATCACCCAAACACCCTTAACTCTACCATATTGTGACCCTAAGCAATAACCATAATGATGAAGATTAAGTCATTTTAACGTTTGTTGCCTCAGGCTGCATAGATGAAACACATTTTTAAAGATGTTTTATTTTTCTGTCCCTTGTGACATCATTGTAGGACAGAGTTAATTTTGTTTGGGTGCCTTACCTGTGTATCTTTATACACTGTTGCATGTTACATGTCAGAAGCTATTCGAGATTAGTCAGTCACCTCAATGTGAATAGGACAACTTTGTCTTGTGTATAAATTGGTCTACTTGGACTCCTAAATTGATGGATATATGATGTATTTCTGTTTCTAATTATTTCAGATTTAGAGAATTCTCTGGTATCAGTCATATTATTTAAAGTGTTTAGACACCAAATTGGTCTATGTATGTTTCTGGATTTACAAGCGAATTGAGTGCCTATTCCTTCCTAAAATGATGATGAAATTCTACCATCAAAATAGTAATCTTAACTTCCTTTTTAAAAATAGTCTTATAGGAGATTGACAATAACATTCCCCCTACCAATTATGTTTAATTTCTTTTTAGAAAGAAATTTTCCTATAGCTTATGAAAGTAATTTAAATAGCACATTGTGGCACAACATTGTGTGTGAAATCTATAAAGTTTCAGGATACTGTGATTCTGTTAATTTCTTAACATCATTCAAGTTACATCCAGTAAGCCAAATCAAGTATTTTTCTAGAAAAGAATACAAGCAGAAGGGAAGGAAAACTGAGTCAGAAAATTTAATGGAACTATACTCAGAAATCAATAGAAAAAAGAAAATGAGGAGGAGCTGGAAAGGAAATTTTTTCTGTGATATTTTTTTAAAAAATCATAACAGAACACATATAAAATAGATTTTTTCTTCTTTTTGAGTACACAGAAACATTGCTCAAGACAAAATATAAAAATAAATGTAACCTTTTATCGTCTTTTAATCAGCATCCTTAGCTTTGAAAAGTTGGATCTCTAGCACCACCTTCTGGCTATTATATGTTCATTTTCTGCATAGACTGTGCTTTTCCATTATAATTTTGTTCCAAACTATACTTTCCACAAACTGGTTAAATTAATATCTGCAATAAAGAAAGGGTTGCTAATTATTAACTGATGTCACAGTAGAGCCACATCCAAAAACCAGTACCGTTGTATAAATGTCTGTTTCATATAACTTTGCATTTAATTTCTAATGTAAACGTAATTTATAGCAATTTTTTTAAATGACTGTATTTAAAAAAAGTTCCATGTTGGAGTTAAAGGTTGCTGGGGCCATACAAGCATCTCCAGCCTTTAATTGTTTATGTTGTAATTAGATTTCTTAAATGGAATAATTTAATGGAATTTCTTAAATGGAAAGTAATTATTCGTCTTTTCTTCTTTGAGTGACTGTGTATGTGTTTTCCACTTCTGGTGTGCATGCTCCCTAAATTCTTTTGGCCAGAGAAGTGTCCACTGAGGCCAATCCTGTGCCCTAGGTGCCATTGTATCTTCCCCCTTCCATCGGAAGGCATAAAGGGCAAAGCAGGCTAAAACAAAGTCCCAGGGGCTCAAAACTTGTCCCTCCTGTGATGCAGCTATTTCATGTAAGGCACATGCCTGATAAATGCTCAATGTGTCATTCCTTCTCCAGGAGGACACAAAAGATAGGAGCGCTCCATGAGAGCCTCCTCAGAACCAGAGAAAACACTCCAGCGAGGGCTGAACAGGTTAACCAGGTTTCCACAGTTAGTGCTCCTGGAAGTGGCAGCTCAGATCCAAGACTCCAAGGCTCACAGTTCATCAAAAAGTTCAGACCCTTCAACAATCAGAGCAGTAGGGAAGCTAAGTCCTCCTCCACTCAGTTATCTGAAAGGGGTAGGAATGAATGTTATTTCCACAGCGAGTGCAGGCCGAGGTTACCCTTAATGGAACCTATTAAAATGGGGCATAAATCTCCTCACTACTCAGCCAAAAGGTCTAAATTGAGTCCCTCCGTCACCTTGGCAAAAACCCATCACTGAGCACACTTGGTAGCCTTTGAGACAATGTTCCGCACTTCACTGATCCCAATCTCTTGGTACTGACATCACCTCACACAGTGCTGATGACACGTGCTCCTCAACTCCAGTGCCGAACCCATTGATTCTCCCAGCATCAACGTTCCTGGCACCCACGTTATTTTCAGGGCTAAATGATCTTGCGGTGATTGCTCAATCTGAGTTACTGTGACTCTCCTCAGCTCTTAGTGCCCTGTATCATTACTGTTACAGTATCAGCCAGCTCTTCGGCTCTGGTGGTGGGGAAAGAAAGACATGGCAGTCTCTTTTCCTGTAGAAGCAGGGGTAAGGAAGATAGAACCAAGTGAAAGAGGGGAGCTACTCCTTCCCATTTCTACATTCCATGGACAAAAGTCCTGAACCTTCCCCCTCTCCCACACAGAATTAAGCCCTGATGGGCTGCTGAAATAAGGGGGCATTATTGCTGCAGAATTTTCTCTTTTATAGTTCTTTTCTTGTTAGCTGCTAAACTCATTTAACTCCCATGAAACCATGTTTTCTGTTTATAGTTCCTCATAATTTTTCACTAACAGCCTCAGGAAGTGGCAACTTCTGAAAGTAAAGAATAACAGAAGGAAAGAAAGAAAACTCGTGTTAGTGACTGGAAATTAAAAATGTGGTGATAAGCTGTTACAAAAGTCTAAATTCTCTTGGTCTTCGGACATGCATTTCCAAATTTTTAATTCTGTACTTTTTAGAAATGTACAAAATGTCATTGCTTTCCTATTTCCCAGACTCTTATTGTGGCTTGGATCCGAGCAAATCTGAGTGTTTACATTTCTCGAGAACTCTGGGATGAGCTGCTCAGCGTACTGTCTTCCCTTACTGACTGGGAGGAGCTGATAACTGAATGGGCCAACATCATGGATTCTCTAACGGCAGTGTTAGCAAGAATGGTGTATGGAGTTGAAATGACAAACTTACCACTGGATAAACTAAGTGAGCAAAAGGAAAAAAAACAAAGAGGCAAAGGTAAAGTCTCTCTTCTTTAGTGTATTTTATGTTAAATAAGTTAAGATACTCAAACTTAGTTGGACTATATTAGATTTTCAAGTGTAACTTAAACATTATGGTTCTTTACACATTGTAAAGATTCATTTGAAAAAATGCACTCCATTTTACTTAGTATTATTTCACGCAAAAATATTGAGCATTTGCATTAGTAAGATACTTATACTGATCTGTTTTTATAAAAACTTTTTAAAAATGTGGATGGGTGTTTCGGGGCTTAACACCAGTCTCCGCTGCAGTCGTAGGAATGGAGCATGGCTGCTTGTGCTGGAATCTGTGCATAGCCACCGACACTAGAAATCCTTTTCAATATAGTTTAATTTTATTGCATTTCATTTTAATAAACCTGTTTAAGTAAGAGACTGGGGGTCAGTGGAGGATTTTGTGTGCAGTCTTGTGAATCTTCACACTGCTTTCGTAGCAATTTACAATAATTAACTAATTGAACCATCTTAGTGAACATGGTTAGAGCTCTGTGAGGTAGATAAATGTAATTCCTATTTTACAGGTGGGAAAACTAAGGTAAAAAGACCCAAGGTGAGACCCTTTCCATGCACCAACCCTCTTATGCTGGGTAAAAGGGCCAGAGCAGCATAGAGGGCCTTATAGGCCTATAACTTGCCAGGGGACTATTCACTGAGCACAGGCACTATGGAAGATAGCCTTAAGGCTGTCCTGCAAGGACTTTCTCACAAACCAGGGGTCAGGGCTGACACCAGGAGGAGCATGTTTTAGGGGGGCAGGAATACAGTGCTGCAGTGATAAAGCCCATAGGGTAATCCCAGGAGGTTGTCATAATTTAGGTAGACCCCTAGATTTGTCTAAATTACATCAGAGGCCTCTCTAGCTCCTGAAGCAACTTAGGATCAGGAGAGTGCAAAGGTGACTTAGTCATCTTAGCATCTCCTCCTTCTGGGCTGCAAGGTCTTTATTGTGTCTTAGAGGTACAGCACAGAATTTCATTCCTAAGATTTGCCCAAGACAATAAAGAGAGTTAATGTTAGAACCAGGATTAAAGCACAGGAATCCCTTACTCTCACTTCTGTGTTTAGTCTGCTTTACCAGGTTGCTGCTTCTAACTCCACTGAAATGTCACCAGGTGTGGGCAGAGGCCTCACTGGTAGCTCAGCAGATGAGCCAGTTCAACTGCAGGCAGTTAGCCAGGGAGAAGCTTGCATTGACCGTACACGCTTAATGACAGTACTGCCCACCCCTTACCTCAAGCCTTTATTGGTTCTGGAGCCTCCCTCAAAAATCAGAGGTCCAATTTCACAACTCCCAAAGGCCAGCCCTGGGTGATGACCATGAATAATCTGAAATTCAGAAAAAGTAACTAGTAAGCTTTTAGGTCTAGTGATGAGTTTACAGTTTTCTCTGCCACCTCCATAAAAGGAATAGGGTTTAGAAGCATATAGACCAAGATTATTAAAAGAAATACGTGTCTAAAGTTAGACATCTAAATAAGTGGCGTGATTTTCAAAAATGCCAGGCACCCACTGAAATCAGTGGGAGGTACAGGTTCTGAACTTTAGCCCCCTTATTTTTAAATTTGGTCATAGATTAATCTTAACACTTAGACATCCTGAAAATCAGGGAATTGGATGGGGGAGCAAGGTGGACTGTCAATGCCAGTGACTTGATTCTTGAATTTAAATTAAGGAACGCGCAGTACAATGCGGTGTTATTGTAGAAACCTATTTTGACTCTTGATTAAGTCCTGCACTTTGAGTTCTGGCCAAGTGACAAATTACTGTACATGAAAATAAATCAATTTAATGGCTCAACTTTCAGTACATCATTCTGTGCCGATGACACTATCTATAACTATGTTATTTGAGAAAATGAATAGAAAGAAGAAACAATGGGAGGAATTGTACCACATGAGCTTTGTGGTACAACTTCTCCACAGTTGACATCTCTTAAATTATTTTGAATAATATTATTCTGCCAAAAATAATAGGTTTAAAACGTGTCCCATTTTAGTTCCTTTTTGTAGAAACACTTAACTCTATGTAGTAAGCATAGTATTAATTGTAAATGTTCTAGATTGATGTTGCTTTTGCTTTCTTTATCTAAAAGGTGGCATCTCAGATCCTCAAAAGGCAACTACAGTGGGACGATCATTTTCATTAAGCTGGAGAAGTCATCCTGAAGTTGTGGAACCAATGAGATTCAGGAGTGCTACTACCTCTGGAGCACCAGGAGTCGAGAAAGCAAGAAACATAGTCCGACAAAGAGCAACAGGTTAGGCACTGGCTACTTTAACATCTTAATTATAAATTGAAAGATCAACATTTATAAAACTGAAATTATTTTAAAAGCTACTCTCGTGACTTTTAATTAGGAACAAATGTTTGCAAATTTGTCTCTAAATCTTTTTCTTCACTTTTCTTATACCTTGAAAGAGAGGTCAATTTTATTTACTTCAGGATCCTTTTAGTCAAACATACTATGATTATAGAAAATAGGAAAGATTTATTGATTACTGAGGTAGGACACAATGATTTAATATTTTGTTGAGTATTTTTTTAATGGGCTAGATAATAAAGAATGATTGGCTAAGTATTGTGAACTATATAGATATACTATACTAATGTATTTGTTCAAGATGGGACTTTTTAGCCAGCATGACTACCTTTCAGACATTTAGAATAACTTTTTATAAAAGCAATAACTCGTCGTCACAGGCCACTTTTCCCTGGAAAAGTCGGCATTCACTAGTGAATCAAGACACGTTGGCTTCATTCCTTAAAACTTTGCTCAGACTTTCAAGCATTCAAGTGCTGGTACAAATAACCAAATTATCATGTCCTTCTGATGTTTACATATATTCTGTGCAAAATAATCCTGTTAGTGTGGTATTAAGATATTGTATTTTCTGGCTTTAAAATTGTATGTGTTCACAATAATCTTTGCTGCTTTTACCAGATCTGAATTGTAAAACACCCTTGGATTTTTTTGGTGAACGATTGTGTATGAAAATATTTTAGTGTATTCATTATGAATAGGTTCTTTTATGTATATACTAAATTCTGGACTACACGACTTAGTATTTGGTAAATATTATATGGAGGTGTAGAAATACTTTAAAGTTTCATTAAACAGTTATAGTACCTGTAAATTAAGCAAGTAAAACAAGAAAATTAATGAGTGGTTTACAGACTATTAGGAAATATATAATACCTACTATTGGGGAATTCTCTTACTACAATCAATTAAAAAGTGCTGCAAAACTAAGCCATTTTCATAAAATAGTGTATTTGTATAACTGTAAAAATATCAAACAGTTAATAAATAGTTATGGAGTAGTCTATCATTTTTACAACCTAAGAAAAATCTCTTATTTTAATAATTCTAAAATGTCATCTTTTCATGAAAATATTTTTAAATTATCATTCTTTGTATTTAGTCGTACTTAACATCCATACCTATATCCCTTTGTATACTTTATTACATCTTACACTTTCTCAATATAGAAACCTTTTTAAAATTTGTTTTGTATTTTCTGTAAAGTGAAATATACATCTGTAGCACAAGTTTTCAAAAATGGGTACCCAAATTAAGCTCTTAAATCCATATTTTAGGTGCCTGAATAGGGTACCTGATTTTCAGCAGTGCTGAGTTCCCAGCATTTTTGAAAATAAGGCCAAGTAAATATGTATGGTAGCTCAATACGTATATACAGTAGCTCGGTGTTCTCCCATATTCTTTTTCTCTGTTTCTTCTATAAAGAAAGAGAAAATGAGAAAAATAAGAGGAGAGTGAGGGCAGGTCAGGGAGTGAGGATGATGGAAGAGTCTCCCTGAGTCCCCAGATGCAGAAGAGAATACACGGTTTTCAAACATTCCAGATAATAGATTGTCTTTCTCTGATTTGATGGTCACAAGTGCCGCTCATTCCAGTTCAATGGGCCATCAAGCAGCAGCCACAGCAGATGTTCATTACTGCTTTTGAGTAAGGGATATTCCACTGCACAGCATCTCTCCTCATTCATAACAAATGGGTATCTCATTGTTGAATTTGGAGACAGTCCAATATTGTTGCTGGAGGCTCCAGGACTAGGCCCTGCCCTCCAGGTCAGATCACCAGAAATTCAGTCTCTCATAATAGAAACAAGTTGGTGGTTCAATTTCTCCTAACCACTTTGTTATAACTTCAATTTCTTCTTCAAGTAGTGTCCCTATTAGTGCTCCATTCCAGGTGCGCATGTGCCTCTCGAGCCCTTGATTGGCAATTTCTAGCTAGTTGTGCCTGTTCATCCCATGCATGTGCCCTATGCCTCCTCGTGGCAGACTGAGAGCAACCCTCAGTTCTTTCTCTACAGCCTCGGCCTGAGAGACAACACTAGTGTGTCTGCCTAGAGCATACTTGGCCTTTCTCTTTACTTTTTCTATTAAAGTTAGTTTAATGTCGTTGTTAGTGTTAGTATATTTAGTTTAGGTGAGAGGACTGTTTTCTCTCTTCCTCAGGGAGACCTGTCTTCTCTTAGGGGGTGTGCCTAGTTTGCCAGGCTTCAAATGTTGTCTCTCCTGCTGGGAGGCTATGCCAGTGAGCGATGGAGACTCCAAGTGGCTCTGTTGTCTGGAAGAGTCCCATATCTCCCAGAAGTGCTCCTTTTGATTAGTCCTTAAGTCCAGGGCTAGGAAGAACAGCGAGATAAGGCTCAGACTTGTTGGCAATGGAGCGTTTCCTGCAATTGCCCTCTGAGCCAGGTCAAGAGATCACATGCAGATTTTAGCAGCTTACCTTACAGGCATCCATGACTACAAATGGGAGCTGGACCCGCAGGTCCTCCAGGACATATTCTGAGATGGGGACAGCCAGAGATTGATCTATATGCCAACTCCGAGAACAGGAAGTATTCTCTCTTCTGTTTAAGTGGAGGTCTAGGTCCTTGCTCCCTGGGGGACACCCTCCTTGTTCCATGGAAGAGGAGTCTGTTCTATGCCTTTTCTCTGATGCCCCTAATTCCAAGGTTGATGAACAGGATCAGGCAGTCCAAGGCCAGAGTTATTTTCATAGTACCTACCTGACTGAGACAACCTTGGTACCATTACCTGCTTTAGCTCCGAGTACAACCACTGATCAAGCTCCCGACAGTTTCCCATCTCCTGTCTCAGGATGTGGGTCACACGATTCAGCCCAACCTGGTGGTTCTACATCTCAGAGCCTGACTCCTGAAGGTTCTCATAAATAGAGATTTCCTGCTCCAGAGCGGTGCAGCAGCTGTTATTCCACAGCATGACATCTGCCTTCACTGCTTACCTGCAGAAACAGAAGAGATTTGTCCACTGGTGCGGTTGCTACCTCTGGTCTAAGTTGGTTCCCCTTTCCTTCATCATGGATTACGTGCTGGATCTGAAGACATCCAGATTATTCATCAGCTCAGTCAAGGTTCACCTGGCTGCCGTACCAGCCTTCCATCCCCCGATGGAGGGATTCTCCATTTTTGCTCACCCAGTATCATCCAGATTTATTAAGGGTCTGCATAGTCTCTTCCGCCACAATAGAGATATGTACAGTTGCTACCTGATCTTCAATCCATATATTTTCAGAGCATTACACCCCACTCCATGCCATCAAATACGATGTGGCACTCGGCTCTGTGATACTATCTTCAGTTCTAGGTCCTGTTCCAAAGGCAACCCCCCCCCCCCCCCGCGCCGCCTTCTCCTCCTTCTGGGGATATTGCTCAGAAGCCACAGAGCCACTACTCAAAGAAAAAATGGAAATGTTACTCAACCTGTGCAGTAACTGTAATTCTTTGAGGTGTGTGGGTTCTTCATTACCTGCCCTCCTTTCTCTGTGCTTCAGTCATTCTTTAGATGATGACAGAGTAGAAAAAGACCTGAGTGTAGTTTGCCCATGCACCCCTATCTAAGCTTGGTGTCTGCCACGAGGAGGGACAGAGTGAGAGTGTGTGCTGAACAGGGACTGCTAGCTAGAAATCTCCAACTGGGGGCTCAGGAGGCACATGCACACCTAGAGTGCAGTGCACAGAGGGACACATCTTGAAAAAATCCAGTTACTGCACAGGTGAGTAACATTTCCTTTTATTCATTTTTATGCGGTAGTGACTTCATTTCAGCTTCTAATTCTGCTCTTCCTCTCCTCAGCTGAGGAGTCACTGGAGCATTGAGGCTGTAATCTTTTGATTCCTTCAGTACTGCACCCATCTCCCTCTGCCCCTCCCCAAGTCATTGAGCAAAGTTCAAGAGCTTTTCAGGAACAAAGACTGCTTTAGCCAAATTCAATTGATTGGCCTCGATAAAGGGATAACTGGGTGAAAATTAATGGCCTGTGATACACAGGAGGTCAGACTAGATGATCTAATGGTCCCTTCTGGCATTAAGCTCTGAGACACTGTCCGTGAAAACACACACGACTCTTCCACTGGAGTGGAAGCCAGTTAGTGGTTTGCAGGGAACTCAATAATAAAAATTTAAAAAATCTTTGCCTTCAAGAATGGTAGGTACTGTACAGGGTAAGGAAAGACTATTTGGTGGCAAGCAAGTGGTTTGTTTTCTAAGGATATGAATCTTGCTTTGAGTGTGAGATGTCTGAGGTTCACATTCTGATTGAATTCTTGCAGCCATGTGCAAAATATTTTTTCTTGGCTAACCCTACTGCAGTTTTATAAGGGGGGGGAAGTGTGGTGGAATGTACCCCTGGATTCACACCCTGCACCTGATGTAATATTCTTTGTACAGGGCATGCCTTGTGAGGTATCTTTTGAAAATTCATAACTTGCTGATCAGTAATATCATGGTAGAATGCAGGTAACAATATTATATGTAAATTTATTAACATAATCTGAAATCATGGCTGAAATGCATTTCCCAGATAAGTTTCAGGAGTAGCTAAAACAGTTTCTCAAAGACAAAAGGCAAGCTGATGTCCCATCCAGGTGTCAACAAAGCTGATGGGCCACCACCTATCAAGTGGCCATTCTTTGGCAAGGAAGGGGACAGGGACAAAGAGGTCTGCATCTTAGCAAAGAAACAGCATGAGGTCTCCTTCCTCCACCAGATTCCCTGTCTCTTGGTTCTCAGCTGGAAATGCTTTTCAAAGAGGGACTGACACTATAAAAAGAGGGGGTAAATATCCCAAGACACCTCTCCCTTCCTCCCTCCCTTTCCACCTCACTCTTTGCACCTTAGAAGACAAAAGAAGCAGCTGTTGGACTATGGGGGAGTAGTCCTGACCTGAAATATTTAGTCAGTAATGCTGCTGGAGACATGTGGAGAGCAACTTTGTTTTAAATCTAATATAGTTTAAGTTAGGCACTAGAAAGCATTTTATCTTTATTTTTCTTGTGACCATATCTGACTCTAATGTCTCATTACTTGTACTTAATTAGTTAGTACATTTGTTTTGATGTTTTATCAAGTTAATGTGACTGGGTAACTCCATGTAAGGTCCCTTAAAGGAATAATGGACTTAATATATTTGAACTGTCCAGGAGCGGGCTGGAGGTTAATGCTGCAGTGCATTATAATGGGCAGTTGAAGCCTCAATTGCCAAAACTTTAAACAAAATCATTAGTATAATTTCTACTGTTCAGCCACGCTGTAGGTTAGTTGCAAGAGCTTCGTGGTGTGGGGAGAGTGTTCCTGCATGCATAGGTACTATTGTGGAAGAGGAGGGATAGTTCTGAATGTCACCACGGCATAGGCGCCGACTCCATGGGTGCTCTAGGGCTGGAGCACCCACAGGAAAAAAAATAGTGGGTGCTCATCACCCACCAGTGGCCCCGCTGATTAGCTCCTTCCCCTCCCTCCTGCTCAGGGGAGGGGCCAGAACAGAGGTGGAGTGGGAAGAGGTGGGGTAGGGCCTTGAGAGAAGGGGTGGAGGGGGGCAGGCCTGGGGCAGAGCCGGGTGGCAAGCAGCCCCCCAAAATTGACAGAGTCAGTGCCTCTGCACCATGTCTGTCAGATGAGGAAAAATTCTCCTGGAATTGGATGATTTTCTAACCCAGCAGACCCAATAAGGAGTGCTGGCATAAGGTTGAGATTCTAGTGCTGAAGGTGTTCTGTGGGCAGTTTAATGTTTTTATAATCTATGTCAGGGGCACCTGGAGCCTTGAATGGATGCCCCTTTTAATTTTGTGTATAAATTTAAATAAAATCAAAGTGGGGACAGACTTTGTACATGATTCTGAGGCACACAAGAATGTGCTGTATGACCGCTGTGATACCAGAATCTAGATGCTTTTTTTTACCAAAGGTGAACTCCTCTTTCCATGCGTTGCAGAAAATTGTCTTCCCATCTTTCTCCCCCGACCTATAACTTAGGCTATGGCATAATCTAGATGCTCCTAGAGCACTAAAAATATACTTCATGAGCATCAAATTAACAAGGAGGTCAGGCTCTTTGTCTCCTTCCACCAGAAGTGCTAAAAATGGACTTTGGACGATCAAATTATGCATCACAGAGGCATACAATACATCATATGAACCTTTTTCTGATGAAATCAAGGTGTACTCCACAAGGTCTTTGGTGACATCATGAACAGAAAAAGGTTTTGCTTCCACTGAGGAAATCTGCAGGGCAGCAACAAGGTCCTCTGTTAACACCTTTGTTATACACTAGAATGTGGACATGCTATCCTCTGCGGAGGCCTCCTTCAGAAGGAACGTGTTGCATGCATTGGTCCACAAACAGCTTGCCAGTTTGATACTTACTTTCAGGGGGAAACTTTCCCTATCTCAGTCTATTTCTGTTCACTGGTTGCTCCTTCTCATCCACCTCAGAATTGTGGAGTTGGTGGGGCTGCAGAATGGGAAATTTCTTAACAGATCATTTCCTTTCTGCTAGCAGTGTCTTCCACATTTCAACCTTTCCCACATGGCTTCTTAGCCAAAAGACAAAATTTAATTTTTATATTTACAGTTTGTGGGCTGCTATACATAGTTTACTGCTTGGCTTTGAAGTTGTTGTTGCATGTTATAGTCTCAGAGTTTGTACACAATATTGGAATGAATTGTCTGGTGGCAAGCCAGGGGCATGGCCCGCACAGACTGTGTTACAATATTTAACTGCCTCCAGAACTGCAGAGAGGAGCCCATACATCTCCAAATTGTGAGAGACAGATAACAGAAAAGAAATTATCAGGGAAGAAATTTCCCATTCATTTAGTTTTGAGATGCACACATTGTTGGATATATTTCTCTTCTGTTTTCTAATATTCCTAAGTATTAAAGATTTGGGATAGGTTAGACTGATGGCACATCATAATTTTACAGAGTTACTGAGTAAGATTTAGTAAGATAACCTATGTTAATTGACAAAATGGATTTATGGTAAAATATGGTATTGTAATATTTCACAATCTTGTAAATAAAAAAAAAACATGTTGATTATTGCACATTTATTATGTGGCAATTTTATTCCAACACATTCAAACCTTTACTGTATGGGAATTCATTTTTATGTAGGATTTCTGAATATTTATGTTAGGAACTGTTTCAGATGTGTGTTGCATTTATTTTGCCAGGGCACTTAAATAATATCCTTAGAAAAATCCCTATATTTTATTGTTCTTCTGACATAATTATTACTTTATTTTTCCCTGGAAGCTAAGCGAAGCCAGTCTATCAGCAACTGTGTTCATCTTTATGAGGCTTTGCCAGCCACTAAAAGTGTACCTCTTCTGCTTCACACTGTGAGCTCTCTCTTACCTGGTATCTCTTACACTTCTTGCTCTCACAGACTTTCAGGTACTGTACTTAAAGCCATCTTGTATCTAAATGTTCTTTATATTTTTTAAACTGCTGTTGCTGGCTTTTTCTGTCTCTTTAATTATTCTAGTGCATTAGTATGGTTTACACTGCACTCACTGTGTCTCTCCTTATCTTCCAATTAATCAGTAACAACTTCTGTTGTTAAAGCAGCATTTTGTACTCCTTGGGAGATATTTCCTCTTTAATCATAAGGTTATCTCATGTTCACTATCAAATTTTGTTTGGATGGTAAGTACTTATATTCAAATAATTCTAGTGATTTTTATTTTTGGGTCACTGGATCTGTACTTACTGTCAAAATGGAGCACCATTTTGAGGACGAGGAGAACAAAACCTTTTTAAATATTTATTTTTGGAGTAGTTTCAGGGAAAATATTCCTAAAACTATTTGAATGATGCTTCAAAACAAATCATGCTGGAAAAATCCAGCCAGCCATGGTTTTTCGACAATAAATCCCATTCACGATCAATCTAACAATGAGGTCGCACAAGTTAATGCTAATTGTAAATGTTTGCCTCTAAAGACATTTTCCTGGGGATCCTGATTTCAGAAACAAAAAAACTTTCTATCTATGCTTCTTATTACCAAAAAATTATTTAAACATACAAGGCTTAGACAGTATCATTTTCTGTTTTTGTTCAGACGTTTGGAGCCCCACAAACTATTCTATTTTATACACTTAAACATTAAGGATTTATCTTGACCTACAGTTTATTTAGGTATGTCTTCCTTTGTAACTAAATTAAAATGTATCTGAATTTAATTGCCTTCCCATTAATTATATAGACTGTCTGAGTTAGGTAATATCTTGTATTAGATGAACTTCTGTTGTTGAAAGATACAAGCTTGACCACTCCATTGAACTAAAAATAGACCCATTAAGTTAGTGCTGGAGACCTAAGCTTTATTTTAAATAAAAATGTAAATTCTCGCTTTTGAGAGGCCTCAGCATGTAAAGCAACTAATAGAGTTTTATCAATGTGAAATTCAGGATATTTTCCATTAAAATTGAAGTGAATCAGGCAATTCATTTATAAACGAACACACGCAAAGGTGGGGTGGTCAACAGAGAGTGTGGAGAGGGGAATGTCTTCCTTTTTTGCTGGTCCCCACCACAATCCCCTGCTAGCCCCACTGCTCCCTTCTGCAGACTGCCTTTGGTGTTCACTTCATGTAGACTTTAGGAGATGTGCAGGAGGTAGGCATGGAGAGGGGCAGCAGAACAAAGGTGCCAACAGACAAAGGTTTGAAGGCATAGTGGAGGAGTAGGGAAGGGTAGGGGGAGTGGAGAAGAGTTGTGTTGAATTCTCAGGGATGGCCTTGAATTGTCCCTCAGTGAGTTGAAAGCTTATTGAAAGTTCAGTGTACTTTATATGCTTGTTATGTAATATTGTTTGAAGAAACCAGAGCTTGGAATCAATGGTGTAATCTGTATTTGTCTGAACTAAGATTCTGAGTAGGGTTTTCAAGGCTCCCAAGGAATTGCTCTAGCAAGAGACCAAAACATTTTTAAGAGGAGAGGAAGTGTGCATATGTGAATCATTGGATACTTGTTCTGAAGAGTCAGTTTTGATAGGATATGTTTGCTATCCCGTTGGAATATTTTCTAGGAAGGAGCTGGATGTTAGCTTAGGCATGGCAGGGAGCATTAACTAGCATCACTGCCAGGCCTGTCACTACCACCACAACCATATGCTAGGACCCATGACTTTACCATCAAACTCTTAGGTCTTCTGTTTCTTGATCCTGGGAGAAATTCTGACTATTCAAAAAGAATCATCTCCACAATTGTGTTCTGACTAACTCCTGAGATATGAACTTAAGGTTCCTGCTGTCACTCCTTTGCTTGTGTGTTGTTTTCCCTTTTTCCCCACTTGACTCCTCATATTTCTCTCTTCTCTTTATCTGTTTGACTTCAGTCTAATGAGACTTCAGCTTAACCTGCCAGGACAAGTCAAACTATTCAATCTTTTGCTGTGTCCAGAGAGGCAAGATAAAGTGATACCATAGTTCAATTCTGGTAGTTGTTTGCCAGATCCTGAAGAGGCTAATAAGGTTGTGTGCTACTCATGTTACTTTTCCAGCAAATGAATTACAGCTGTAGACAGAGACAGATGCTGAATTTTGCTGTTTGCTATCCTTTTCTTTCTCCACCTTTGTGTGCTTGTCTTGTTCTATCTTATGAAGAAACATGATCAGACTTTAACACCTAAATCCAAGAGCTAACACTTAAAACTGAGTCTCCATTTTTCCCAACAAGCATATTTGATATCATCTAAGAAACTGTCAAGCAGGAGGTTTTGCTGTCTTAATAAAGAGAGAAGGAATGAGAGAGAGTATGTTAAAGTTATGGTTTACATAATTTTTAAAAATGCTTTAAATCTCTAAACTTTTTTCTTTTTGTATATTTAATATATATTGAACAGACTTTCTGAAATTGGTAATGCAAAACAAATTTCCTGGCAACATAAACCTGAACCAAGTTAGTGTTGTCGTTGAGGCAGTTAAATAAATAACAAATAGGTAACTTAAATTTTTTAACATGCTAAAAACCCTATCCAGTCCCCATCACAGCAGATAGTATTGCTCATACTTAACTAACCCTGCTAATAGCCTTGGGACACTTACTGAGGATTTTCCAACATGCCTTAGTAGACTTATAGAGGGGTCCAACCCTTCATAAGCCTTAATGGGTTAATTGGGATCTCTTAATGATTTTGGTGGGGGAGGATGGTTTTATTAGGTTTGGCAGATTTTCATGGCCCTCAGGGTCACAAGCCCCCTGATGAACCTAAATAGAACTGTCCAAAGACTGACCATCTTATTAGGCCTGTCAGGTGACTAATGATTCAGATTTTGCTCATCAAGAAAGAACAAGTTTTCTAAGGTTAGGAAGGATTGATTGGCCACTGAAAAGGAATCTGTGGCTCACATTGGATATGTTTAAGCTCTGCCCACCTATCTCATAAGGCTAATAACAGAACCTCACATTCCTTATACCACCTGCATGTAGGGAGTATAGGGAAGGGGGAGGGGTATAAATTTGCTAATACCTGCAGAGTGGACCTCCTGTGCACCTCCTAAGATGTGCAGGTATTGCTCTTATGGATGTGAGACGATCCACTGGAAGGACAGGGATCCCCCTCCCCCTGCTCCTATTCTTCTCTCAACTTACAAATCTCATAAGGTCCCCAGGAAAGGATCCAGCTTTCTGTGCCCATTCTAAGGACTGCAGGAAAGGTGATCCCCTCCTGTATGTGTAAGGAGGCACCTAAGTCTGAGTTGCAACATGGGAACAAACCAATGGTCTATTTAGTTCAGTGTCCAGTCTGTGCCAGTGGTGAATGCTGGATGATTGAGGAAGGCATAACTAGGGGAATAGGCTATGAGGGAGTCAGTAGGAATGGGGAGAATGTTCTGCCCCTAGATTTTACCGTTATTGTTATGAATGTCTAATACTGCTTGAGACTTACTAATGTTTTTCTGAATCAGATCCCTTAGAAGTGAGTCCCGTTGCATAGTTATGCAAGGTGTTTATTAAACATATATATATATATTCTTTTTATCCATTTGGAATTTGTTGACTTTTTAAGTTTCCATTTTTTCCTTTATTATGGGAAAAGTAAATGGGAACACCAAATTAGTCTTCTCTATACTGTTCATTAATTTATATATCTTCTCTCACCCTTTTCCTTTCTAAACTAAAAAGTCTTCGTTTTTTTTAATCTCTCTCCATGTGACACCTCCCCCCTCCCCTCAACACCCGCTCTATGACTCTAATAATTTGAGTTTCCCTTCTCTGAACCTCTTCCTAATTCTGCTGCTGGAATACATTTTTTAATGAATTTCTTTTCAGTTGTGGAGAGCATTTGGTAACTAAACTTGAAATTTTTCATTTTATTCTCATAATTTCTATGTGTTTTAAATATTTAGCTTGTTCATCTTTTCACCTGACTTTGCTATGTTAGTGTGTAGTAAATGTGCAAAGACTTTTAGAATCCTTGTAACACATTTTATTTTAATTGAAATCTGCAGAAGTTGAAGAAGCTCAGCAATCAGAAAATACAACAGGAGCAGAGTCTAGTGGCCTCTTTGCAGACCAGGACCAACAACTAACTCGAAGCAGTAGCACTTCAGACGTTACAGACCAATTTAGTTCTGATTTTTTTCAAGGTAAATTTTGTGACATACAGTAACTATACAGTATTAAGCTGCCTTTGAATCTCATTAAACTACATTTGTGAATTGGAAGGAAAAATGTCCCATTGCTGTTGTATGAATGTATATTTATGCCATAATGTCTGTTCATTTAAGCTATGGTACAATAAATCCTGTTATTCAGTGTTCTAAACCCTGTTTTTTAAATAACAAATTTAAATGTAACATAAACATGCTCCTAAAATAATACCTCTGAATATCTCCATCCACCCATGCATTGAGGATGTTCAATACTATAAATATCTCACTTAAAAAGTTAGTTTTAACCCTTTGAAGGTGCATTAAAAATGGCCAAGGAAAGTATATTTAACCTTAGTCTTTGGCTACATTAGAAAAATTAGGACTTAATTTACCAGTGCAGCTCCTAATTCAGCATCACTGGATGCTGTAGTGTAGGTAAGAGCCATTTATTTTTACCATCCTGCTTTAAAAACAAGTTCTGCTTTAGTGATCATAATTAAAATGTAATTTATCTCTTGCAAAAAAGTAGTGCTACGATTGTATTTTTCTATACTGGAGTACTTGGTAGTGTTAATTAATTTGAACTCTTAACAGGGTTAGATGACTTGGTGAACACATTAGAATACTACAGTTTCCTCTCCTTGTGCAACCACTGATGAACTGCAAGTCCTAATTTTCCAGTATAGCTGTAAGCTTAGAGTGGTCACCAATAAAACATTAACACTTCCTGCTCATAAGTAATTCTTTTTGCACATACTCTCCATTGTAGAGGAATACAGTGGTAACATTAATTACGTGCAGGCGGTAAACTTAATGAGCTGACCAGTTTTCAAAATAGCTTCGGTGAACTCTCACTCTTCCCCAGTGTGGACAAGAGCATTCATAAAAACTTCCTGTTTATAATGTTTTGTTTATAGGAGAGTATGTTGAAACCTTCCATGTGAGTTAGTTACAGGCGCTTTATACTATGGCAGGTCTACACTTAAAACGCTGCATTGGTTAGGTCCCTGCTGACATAGGGCTCTCTTCACTGGTAGTTAGGTCGGCGGATTATTCATACCCCTGAGCAACGTAGTTATACCAACGTAACTCTATAGTGTAGACCAGGGCTTTTGAGTACCTTACCAATGATTGAAAGACAGCTATCATTGGCTAATAATTTACCTATATAGTTTGAGATGTTTCCTCCAGGGTTTATCTGCTGTGATGCTGACTATACTCTTGGCTACATCCATTTGCCTGCCATTCATCTAAGAAGTATAGGGAACAGTCAAGCAAACTTTCTTATCTGCCTTATTGAAGGGCCTCATAAATGGACATTGAGCAGTTTAGTGAGATATTTGATTTCATTGTATAATTGATTTGCCATTAGCACATAGCCTGATAATATTTTATCTACTATGCCCCAGAAAGGAAGTACCAGCAGACAGGTCACATTAGTGGAAAGGTGTTGGGAATCTTGAGTGGCCATTCTATGTGCTCTATCTGTTCTGTGGGAAATATAACTTTATTTTCCAGCTCTGTTGTTCCAACGCTTTTCACAAGCACTAAATTCTCTTTGACAAGTGTCTCGTTTTTAGTTAAATTGTAAAAATCAGTTTGGCTTTAGGCAGTTGTCATTTGGAGGTGTAGAATATCATCTTTGTTAAAGCAGGACTTGTCTCACAATGAAAGCCACTGAAAATATCTGTGATTGGTGTGTAACTTGTCATTTCCAGAATCTAGCACTGCGTTTACATTTCACACACCACAGCTAAAGATTTTAGTTGTATTTTCATAACGGCAGTTTTTTACACTATTTATGAGGGAATTATCCACATAATTGAATGCTTTCATGATATAAATGATTTCACAACAATTCTACACTATCATATGAGAATGTCATATTCAATCACTTCTCTGTAAATATTAGAAAGATGAAAAAGATGCACTTATTTAGTGCTGTTTTGAATAGTTTTAGAATTAGCCCACAGACTCCATTTCCTTAACTGTCTGTATTTCTTGTCTCATTTGTTTACTTTTTAAAATTTTGATTATGCAGATAAAAAGACTGAGAGTTCGCAGAATTTAAATTGTTCGGATTCCAAATCCATTCAAGACAAGAAGGGATATATGAAGAAAGAAAATGAAGCCGAACATGTAAGGCAAAATTGATAGACTCTGATCCAAGTTCTAATATTTGACAAGGTCCTAAGAACTTTTCATTTCTAATTATTAATATAAATGTTTAGCAAGTATAACAACTGAAATTTTAAGTTTGTGGATCCCATTGATGATATAGAAATTGGAATAAAACTGTAGCTGTTAATAGCAAGTATTTTGAATATTCTGCATCTTCTAATACTATAAGGCTGTAACACTCGTTTATGGAAATACTATAATGAAGATTACATAAAGCAACAGATAAAGACTATGTATACGTGTGTGTGTGTGTGTGTTTGTGTGTGTGTATGTATATATATATAAATAAACACAGAGTTCATAACTGTCATATAAATTAAAATATATTCATTACCGAATTGCATAGTACTTAAACAAATGTTTGATAGTTCATGAAGTGTTCAGAGAAATGCCTTTCTCAGCACAATTTGCACCATCGGCCATTTATTTCAAAACTTTGTCTATGTCAGCATTCTGACTGACAGGTTTTTTTTAATTTTTCATGTTACTTTTGAATAAACAGCAGAAATAATTGATGATTGAAACTGGTGATACTGTTAGAAGTGCAATGCAATATCAAATTGATGACTGTAGTTTGAAACTCTGGTTTGGTCCACTGCTATTAAGTGGGTGTAATCTAAAAGCAACATTGGGACTGCACACTTGGCTCTAACAGAGGGGGAACACTATGTATTGCTCTGCTGCAGTTTCTTTACCCAATTCAGGCAAAGACAATGGTGGTGGGAGTAAGAGATTAACCCTCCTCCCCCCTTTTTATGTTATTGACATGCTGGTCAAAATATTTACTACCTCCTGATAATGCTGCCATCAATATTACACTTCCCACTTCCTTTGCAAGTTGATATTGAGGTTGTGGCCATATTTATTGCATAAATAACTGAAAATATTATGTGAACCAGTGCACAGCTCAAAAATTACTACATGCTGGATTTATCTGACCACTGCTCAACATGAACCTGATTTGTTGGGAAAAACAAAACTGTATGCAGTCTTCCAAACATGCTGCATATGCCTGAGGATTGGTTGTCAATTCCTTCCCCACAAAAATCAGCTGTGGGGCCACAAGTTCCAGAAAGACAACCTCTGCAAATGAATTCATTGCCTCCTGGATGGCAGTGCTTCGGCCTGAGAAACCAAATAGGGTGAAAAGTTGGTCATAAGGCCTGACCAATGTATCAAGAACCCTTAAGGTCTTTTGACATCTAGGTCATCTTTCCTTTTTAAAAAATTAAGAATATTAATTGCAAATAAAAAAAAACAGACCTTTTGATGTAACATTTTAACTGATAAGTTTTTAACACCCATATAATCTAGGAAATTTAGAGTTAAAGTTTCCACAGCAATTAACTCTAGTAACATGCTCCTACTCTATGCCTTATGTGATATGGTCTTTTATTAATAGAATTATAGAAATGTAGGACTGGAAGGGACCTCAGTAGGCCATCTGGTCCAGTCCCCTGCACTGAGGCAGGACTAATTCTGAATAAGTCAGAGTTAGTTTTCAGTGATACTTATGGATAAATGTATATGCATCTTAATAGAGGAAAGTATTCTAACATCTTATGGGATATATTTTTCAAATTAACCAGAAATGAATTGAGAGGAATTCAATTTTATATCTTTTCTGAAGGTTTTAATACGAAGGAGCAGCAGTCCAGCTGAATTAGATTTGAAAGCAGACTTGCAGCAGTCACTTGGAAATCATAGAGAAAGAGAAATGAGTGAGTTCCAGGAAACCAAATTATTTTTCTAAGGAGTAGTAGTTTGTGGTGGCACGTGCTAATTTGACTAATCACATATATAATATTGATTACCTTTAACCATGTTTTTGAAAATAAGATTTTTTTTTTTATTGTAGAACATTGCTTATGACACTTAGTAATTCCTGTTTACTTTAGGTGAAAGTGTTAGCAGTGACATGTTCATTGGCTACAATAATGAAGTAGAGATTAGCCTGGTCCCCTGGCAAACATGTGAAGAAGAACATGAAGTTAATATACCAACAGATGTTTGTGTAGATGCAGATGCTCGTCACTGGCTGCAGCTTAGTCCTTCCGATGCTGCAAATTTAACAGGTATCTATGTTCAAGAAAATGCAATAGATATTGTAGATTTTTGTCACAAAATGGTAGAACTTACACATGCTAGTTTATACAACTCAATTTGCATGCACTTTTTTGCTTTTTAAAAGGGTTTGTTTTAACTGAGATGAGAATTATTTGACATTAAATGTAACCCTAATGGAATGGTTCACCTTTTAAGATAAAATATTGTAAAATCGTAGTAATGCTTTATTTTCTTAATTTTGAATAATATTAATAACACTGTTTACTGCACTAGTGTCTAGAAAGTTAACCCTTCCTCAGAGAATGTGTTAACACTCCTCTTACACTTCATCACAATGATGTATCGATTTGATTCCCTAGGCCAAATGTTGCACAACAAAATACACACAGACACACACGAAAATGGAAGACAATGAAACACACCCAGCAAATGTATACTGAATGTTATTAAATGAGGGACAATTCTGGAAAAACATGATCGTGAAAAGAATGTCAGACATCACTAGTATCTCAAAGGGAAGGACATCTCGAAGATCCTTGTTTGTCCTCTGGTTATCTTTCATCTTGAGATTTGGTAGTGACATAAGTAATTGGATATTTAGAAAGTGGAGAAAGAGATCTGTAGTCACAAGAATATCATGTAAGGGTTAAGAAACTGGGTCTACTAGAGTTAAAATTGGCAGTAGAACTTAATATCCTACTATTTAATTACACTAGATACCATTTTAGAATCATAGGAATGTAGGGTTGGAAGGGATTTTGAGAAATCATTAAATCCAGGTCCCCGCACTGTGGGAAGGACCAAGTAAACCTAAACCATCCCTGACAGGTTGTCCAACTTGCTCTTAAAAACCTCCAATGATGGGGATTCCTCCGCCTCCCTGGGAAGCCTGTTCCACAGGTTAACTATCCTTATAGTTAGAAAGCTTTTCCTATTATCTAACCTAAATGTCACTTGCTACAGCTTAAGCCCATTACTTTTCATCCTAGCTTCAGTGGACGCAGGGAATAATTGATGATATCACTGAGACACTTTTGAAAATCCTATACTTAGTTAATATCTCTTCCAGTCTGCCAACTCTTGAAATGTATCATATTTTAATGAGAAGCAACTAATATCTTTATGGAGATTTAAGAGGCAAGTTGTCTGTACACAAGGGCAGGTATTTGGCTCGACCTTGTAAGTGTAGCTTTGGAGATTAAAGAACAAAGATCTGATGGCCTATGATTGATAATTGGTATAAAAATAGAAGACTGAAATGGTAGTTAACTTCTGTTTCATATGGAAAGCAGTAAGGGGGCAAAACTAAAGACATGTCAAGTACCTATACAAAGTTCCTTCCAAAGGTTATCAAAGAATATAGTGGTACTGACTATATTCTCGTGCTTTTGTTCCTTGCTTTTTATTTTTTATCTCTTGTTTCCTTCAGATAGAAACTTCATTACCACTTTACTTTCATAGAGTGCATTTATTGGAGATTAGAAAGATACTACAGGTCTGTCTCATCTTACACGGGGGCTCCGTTCCGTGGTTAGCGCGTAAAGCAAAAACCGCGTATAGTCAAAATTACATTGAGTTCAATGGCGGGCGGAATCCCCTGCACTACAGGTACAGTATTAAAATTTTTATTTTTCTCTCTTTCTTTTGCCGACCGCGTAAAGCTGAAATCGTGCATGATAAATGCGCGTAAGATGCGACAGACCTGTATAAGTAAATAAGGGGGAAATCCCATTTGCTAGCCATGATTCAGGAAGAAAGAATGTGCTATTCTTCAGTTGCTGTTCTTTCCTCATGACAATGATTTTCCCAAGATTAAACATTTGGAATCCATGTCTTCAAGATCTAGCTTTGAATGCTGAATCAGAAATGGGAATTGCAGATTCCCTTTATTAAAAGATTTAGAAAGTCAGACTGAAGATAATGGTAAATTTTAATTCAGTATTTATACTCTCTGAAACAACCACTGTATAGGTACAATCTTTGTCCAGTTGAAGTCAATAGTAAAACTCTTACTGATCTGGGGGGAGAGAGGTGGGCAGGCTTTCACCCTCTATGTTGAAGTTTTTTGTATAGTATTGTGCATATGCTTTAATTATGTAGAAGTCTCCAGTGTCATTAGGAAATGCATTAGAATATGGATCTAATGAAGGGAACCTCCTAAGAAAAGTCAGTTTGTTTTTCCTTTACCCTTTTCATTTAAATTGTTGTAACTTTGACATATAGGATACAACATTTATGACTATGTATTGTATTCTTTTGGTGCTTTGTTCTTTGTAAAGGCTACCTTCCATCTAATTTTT
Organism: Malaclemys terrapin pileata; assembly: GCF_027887155.1. Classification (NCBI taxonomy): domain Eukaryota; kingdom Metazoa; phylum Chordata; order Testudines; family Emydidae; genus Malaclemys; species Malaclemys terrapin. The sequence goes on from NC_071507.1 coordinate 5,514,895, forward strand.
AATAAGTGCATCATAGATTTTATTTCAGTAACTTAATCAGGTAACATAAGAATTTTTCTGGTAGGCTATTTTCTATGATGAGATATAGTTTCAGGGTTAGCTACTCCATTTATTCAATTATTCTTTGAAATACTACTAATATAATGAATAAGTGCACCCAGTTCAATAGTTCAGCTTGTCATCAGTACAAAAGGAGATTGTAATATAACATATGTTAAGGATTATTACCTATGTGAAGAAGACAAATTGCTAGCTTGCTTTCTATCCATAATACAAGAACTTTGCTCTTTGCATATGCAAAAGAAAACTAGTTTTATAAAATAATTTGATCAGTAACCTAGAGTAGAAAGGCAAATGTAGTAATAAGATTGTAATTACCTAACAGAATGAGTGTGCATAACTGTATTTCACATGTTGAGAGAGTGTTAGTCATGTTAAATATGAATATCTTTCTTTCTTTCTTTTTTTGAAACCATTTTTAGATTTAGTGGGGCTCAAAAATTCCAAGGTTTAATTCTTTGAGTTAACTTCATTTTCTTCTGTCTGATGTAAAATATTTGAGTTCATGCAGAAAAGATGGATGATTTGGCCTTTCATATCCTTTGAGGGATTCAAGTTTCCTTGTCAATGCTGGAATACTTCTGTAGAGCTCCCTGAGACACCCCTTTCTCCTATGGCACCACAGCTCCCTCAGAACCTTTGAGGGTTTCACTGAGCAACCAGCATATGTTAATAATGCATCATAATTCTTGAGGGGATGATGCCACAGAGAGCATCCCGCTCCTAAACTCATTACCTCCCAATGTGCAGAGCACCTACTCTGTAGTGCACCTGCTTGAATGGCTTCTCTTGGACTGTGGAAAGAACAAGAGCATGCTGTGGAACTGTTGCCATAACTCCTTTGGAGTTTCCACTGTAAATACTCCTCTTTTAGCTCCCCTCTGTGCACTGTAGTGGAGGGGATAATGTGATGAATTTCCATAGATGCAGTAAAATGATACATCTAACTGGAGCTCACTTATGGTTTTCAGTTTATATTTTGGGTAACCGCATTAATTTTACTTAGTGTTTTCATTAATACCTGTTTCTCCAAAGGTAAGAGTATTTGGTCTTGTGATTTAAAAGTTCTCTGAAGCTAAATTTACAGTTTGTTTGTAGAAGCCTCTAGTGCTGGTGTTGGATAAGAGTTTGTAATCAGTGGTAATAAACCTATCAGAAAAGAGAAATAACATGAAAATAGCAAGGACAGGAAAAGTTATGCTAATTAAAGTTCATGTATGCATATTGTATGTCATTTTTGAGTGATCGCACATGGCCATTCCACTGTAGGCGTGGGTGCTCCTCGTGCACAGAGGCCAGAGATTTTTTTCCCCTCAGCAGTACCCATCAGGTGGCTTGTGCACTTTATGTTGCCACATGCTGCTGCGTGCTGGTATAATGGGGTGGGGCCACCCCCGACTCCCCTCAGTTCCTTCTTAACACCAGTGAGGGTGGTTGGAACCATCTGGGTCTTATTAACTCAAGTGCCTTCCTCTCTCATTGTAGATAGTTGCAGTTAGTTATGGTTGGTTATTTTTTTGTTGTTTTTTTTCTTAAATAAGTTAGCATTAGGTTTCTGTGTTTGTATCCATTTGGACTGGTTTTCCTCTTTTGGTACTGTGCTCGGTACCAAAAGGATGCCTTGCTCCCCAGGATTAAGTCCTGTGAGACTGGGAGTGGCTGGGTCACTACAAAAAGTAATTTTCCTTCTGTTGATCCTCACTCCTTCTTGTTAATTGTTGGGAATGGGTCACATCCACCCTGATTGAATTGGCCTCGTTAGCACTGACCCCCCCCCCCCCACTTGGTAAGGCAACTCCCATCTTTTCATGTGCTGTATATTTATACCTGCCTACTGTATTTTTCACTCCAGGCATCTGGTGAAGTGGGTTATTGCCCACGAATGCTTATGCCCAAATAAATTTGTTAGTCTCTAATGTGCCACAAGGACTCCTCGTTGTTTTTGCTGATATAAACTAACACAGCTACTCCTCTGAAACGTACTCAACAAAGTTTCAGGGAATCCCACTCTTTCCTTCCTTGATGTTTTCTATAATTGGCTTCCATGTATGCCTACTTGCATTGTTTAATAACATAGTCCTCTTAATTCCCAAACAATCGATGTTTTTTGTTACTTATTTAAATTCTCAAAGTATAAACATGGTGGAAATGTAGGGTTTTTTACTAATTGAGAATGATTTAATTTATATCCAGAAAAATCTCCAAACTTCTCCATGATGATTTAAGTGATACAAATAGTTTTACATGGATTTCTTACTAATAATAGCATGTCATCCCCTTGCAGTGTAATCCTGGACATAGCCTTCTGCTTCTGCTAGTAAATGATAAGTGGGAATGGTGCTTAAGGGGAAATCCTACCTAGTGAAATAAGAAAAAAAATGAAATTGTAAGCATTTTGTATGTACCACCAGTACAGGGCATGAATAAATCATTGTAATCAAATACCTAAACTTTGAACCCAGAGCAAATTATTTAGGAGACTCTAGATACTGCTGTTAAACCCTAACAAAAGCCTTCTCTAATTACATGACCATCAGTGACAACAAATTATTCTTTGTCTGTCATGTAATGTGCCATTATCTGTAGATACTACCCACTTCTTGTGTAGAATAATTAATGAAGCTCAGTTTCCCTTTCATTTTGCCTAATCTGTTAGCCATGATTTTAGTAAGTAGTAGTCTGTGTTTTAATAATGAAAACCATTATTTCACTGTTTTGAATCTTTTTGTGTTTTCTGAATAGGGAAGATCACACAGTACTTGGGGTATTAGGTAAATTTTATTTTTTCCTAACTAAATTAATTGTACTGGAGTCAAAATTTCCCATATTTGACTCCTAAACTTATAAAGAAAGCATTTGTTTGTTCCCATTATTAACTTACTGCATCTCAGGGAATGCATATGGCTAAATGTCTTTTTGATGTTTTATTTCTGAGTTTCAAATGCCAATCATGTTGGAATTAGAAAAGGAGAGACGGGATGAGGATACCTCACAATAGGAAGTTCAAGAGGCTATAAAAGGGCCAAAATTGGATGCATCTCCAGGAGAAAAGATGACTTGACGGCAATTTTACCAATTATCTGTAGAAACATTCCTTGAGAAAGTTGTTGCTCTGAATATATACTTTGGATAATGAATGCTTAAATTCATAGCTCAGAACTTTTTTCATGACCATTACTCCCTTGTTTTATATGATTGTTTGTGTTTTGTGGACCACAGGTATACTACTCATTGTATTTATAAATGATGGAAACCAATTTTTTTTATTCTATAGACAGTAGCGAGTTCCTTGCTGATGACTGCAGTATAATTGCTGGTGGAAACCTCATAGGTTGGCATCCTGATTCAGCTGCTGTGTTATGGAGAAGGATCTTGGGAATTCTTGGAGATGTGAACAATATCCAATCTCCTAAAATTCATGCCAAAGTTTTTGGGTATCTCTATGAACTATGGTACAAACTGGCAAAGGTATTGTTTTTAATGTGTGTTTTATTCTAATGCAAAGAGTGTGATTTTGTATTTGCTATAAAAATTAATTCATAGTATATTCTAATAAAAGCTTACTAAGCAGTAAAATGCACTTTTTATTAGAATATTTAAGGAATTTCAACTGCTCATGCTGGTTCTTTTAGTGATACTGTAATTTTAACAGTGAAGTAACCAATAAAGTGTGGTGTTTGGAGGGAAAGGTTGTATTGTGAATAAAGAAAAAGGATGTTTGAATTTCAGTAAAAACACCTGATAAGAGACAATTCTGTGTAGTAACAAAAAGGATTTAAATTAATATATTCTGAGATGGTAAAATAGTGAAATAGAAGCAATGAATTAAAAGTACAAAATAATTCACAAATGTTGGGAGTTAGTGTAAATTTCCACAATACACCCTTAAAATGATAATATTTGATTAGGATGGAGGAATACTACCACACACTTTTCTGTTGAATTTGAGTTCATTGGAAAGTAAGTGTGTGTGTGTGTGTGTGTGTGTGTGTGTGCGCGCACGTGTGAGAGAGACAGAGGACAGCACTTCCAGTAGAAAGGCTGGGAAGTAATCATGTATTGTAAATAATACTCATTTTAATGTATTAAATATTTTATTAATCCCCTCCATTTTCTTTTTAAATTAGATAAGGGACAATCTTGCTATAAGTTTGGACAACCAGTCTACACCTTCTCCTCCTGTTTTAATTCCACCTGTCAGAATATTTGCATCATGGTTGTTTAAGGTAAATTAGTTTTAAATTCTGCGCAGAGTAGTATTTTGCTGCATGTCTATATTGAATCACTTAATGACATTTTTACGGTGTTGCTTTCTGCAATCCTTGTTGTTCTAGATGTATTAGAAAAATAATCAGTGTCCACCCTTTAGCTATACTTTTGTCTTGAATAGCTAAATGACTCTTGAGAATCCATATTTAGAATGTGGCTTCAAAACATTTATTGGCAAGCATACATACAGTTGGTTGCTGTATGTTGCAAATTTGCTTGCTGGAGATACAGATTTGAATTATTTAGTAACTAGAAGAGATCTCTTAATAAAAATTCTCTGCTCTTTTCAGGCAACAACCTTACCAAATGAATATAAAGAAGGCAAACTTCAAGCATACAGGTTGATCTGTGCTATGATGACTAGGCGCCAAGATGTTTTGCCAAATTCTGATTTCCTAGTGCATTTTTATCTCGTGATGCACATTGGCTTAACTAGTGAAGATCAGGTAAAAGCTTGACTTAAAATAATTTATTTGCATTTACTATATTTACTACTGCATTTACACATTTTTACTACATTGTTTTGATGGCAAAGCCTGAATTAGCAAATTTGAAGCTGTGAAGTTGGAGGGAAATGGCTGTACCACAAACTACAATAAAGTATGGACTAGAAATGATTTATACTGTAGCCTAAACTATTCCTCTCCCTGTCTATGTATTGTATATTTACCTCCTTTTCTGTTCTCCCAAATTTTGTTGTCTCCAGCATGTAAACTTTCAAACTGCTCCTGGTTTGCTTGTTTCATGAGTAAGAAATAATTCTTGTTTTTCGAGTCATGTCCCTGCGGGTGCTCCACTTCAGCTGTGCATCCACCTTTGATTGGAGAATTTTGGTAGCAATGCCCATTCAGCTTGCGCATGCACCCTACACATCCTTGTGCTCCATACAGAGGCAATGTAAGACTGCATGGGCAAACTGCTCTCAATTTCTTCTCAATCTCCTCTTGCCAGAGATGGAATTTAGTATGCGCCTTTTTCCTCTTTTATTAGTATTCCTAGCATTATTAGTTCTTAGCAGCAGTAGTAATGGTACGTTTAGTACCTTATAGCTTTTGGAATGTTTGTTCACATTTATTTCTTTTCTTTAAATAAAAAAAAAAAAAAAATTTGTTTGTGTTTTCCCTCATTGAAGGGCCCTAACAAAGTTTCTTCTGTCTGGAATGTTGGACTCCTCAGGGTTCAAAATATGCCTCTCTTGTCAACAAGCAATCTCTGTCGGTGACGGGCAATCTCAGTGTATTAGTTGTTTGAGAGAGACTCCTATTCCCAGCAAATGCAAAATCTTCACTTCTTTTAAGGGAAGATCCTTTAAGAGCAGGGAAATAAAGTATTGGCTCTTAATTATGGAGCAGATCTTAAGACCGGTTTCTGTCCCGGGTGCAGAGAAACCCTTCTGTACAGAGCCCCTCTACTTCAGTCAGTGCCCTGTCAACGTCAAGAGCATGGTCATGAAAGCTTCCAAGGTGAAAATGGCATCGAAACCCTGGCCTCCGACATTGTCCATGAGTGAGGTACCGACAGCGGTGCAGGGTGTATCGAGAGCTTCCCACTCAAAGAGTAAAGAGGGTGATAAGAGGAGCAAAATAGAGAGTTCCTCAAAGACGACATGGTTACTCAAGACTTCAGGCCCCAAGAGGAGTGCTAATGAGGCTCTGAGAACTTCAGCCACTGCAAAGCACTGTAAGATGTCAACTAAATCCCATATCGCAGCAGTAAAGGACTTGATAGTGAAGATGAATATGAGCAACAGAGCAGTTTCAATGGTATCTGTGATCCCCTCGATACTGACATCAGTGCCTTGGACAATGGCATCCAGAACATCATCAGTGCCTGTACCAAGTTCTGTTGTGTTCCCAGTACTGTAGGAATATTGGTACCCAAAAGACCTCATGGTACTGAATGAGCCTGAGTCTCCACAGCTTGTGACCTCCAGACATCTCTCGGTACCAAGGTCTGCTGAGTCACCAACTGCTCATGTTTCTGTGAAACTTGCCTCTTCCACAACTTCTGTTAGCCATGGTGAAGGATTGTCAGTTATGATACAATATGTGGAGGAGCAGTCTGACTCAGACTCTAAATTTTCTGTTTAAGGCTTTCCAGATTATTCCAGGAGACTTTATTTCTTGATACGGATGCAACAAAGGCAGGATAACAGACCCCTGGCTACTAACACTTGGGATGACCAACGTTGGATACCTCCCCCCATGCCTTATGATCCCTCTTATTGGCCTAATTGGGGTCCATGGGCAATGTACCACTAGCAGTTTCAGGGGACCTGATTCAGTCCCATAAGGAACACAGAAGACCTTGTTCCCTGGCACTGTCCATCCCTCCTCTCCACTCTGAGCTAGAGGAGACCTTTGAGAAGCAAGAGGCAAGGGCAGCCAAGGAGGTTACCCTTTTACAAACATCTTGTCATCATCACCTCAAGAGGCAGTCATGACACCACTGCCATGATTAGCTGATGACTTCATGCAATTCCAGGTCCTGATGAAGTGGGTCCCTTATACTCTGCAGATTCCCCTGGAAGAAATCCAGGAATCCCATCACAAGCTCCTGAACATATTGCACACTTCTACTTCAGTGCAGATGGGACTGCCAGTTAACAAAGTCCTTCTTGAGCCAGCCAAGACCATCTGGCAAACTCCAGAAACACACACACCTTCCCTGCCACATGTGCAAGTGGGCTAATTAAAAATATTTACTATGTCCTGGGCATAGATTCTGAATTTTTATTTTCTCATCCAGCACCAAATTCTCTGGTCATGGATGCAGTAAATGAAAGGGGCAGGCAACATACCCCAAAAGCCTCACCTTATAATAAGGACTGGAAATATCTGGACCTTTTTGGTCATAAAAGCTACTCATCAGCAACGTTACAGCTCATGATAGCTAATGTCATAATATGGCTGCCTGAACTACAAGAAGTTTAATGCTTTTATTACCATTTTCCACAGGAACACCAAGAGCAGTTTAGCACCATAATAATGGAGGATCAGCTTTTGGCAAAAGCATCACTGCAGGCTTCACTTGATGTGGTGGACACTTCAGCCAGGTCTGTTTCCACCACAGTACTGATGAAAAGAGCTTCCTGGCTTCAGCTGTCTGAAGTACAGTTGACGGTGGAAAGTTTACCTTTCGATGGCCACAAGTTCTTCACGGACTCCAAAGATGATTAGCTTTATACCCTAAGTGACTCTAGGGCAACATGTAGGTCTTTAGTGATATGCACACCTGCAAATAAGAGAAAATTTAGCAGGTCTGAGTTGACACAAAGATCCTGCCCTGTTCAGTTTTCCTCCTTCTATGGGCCATTGGCTAAGAGCTCAAGATTTTCAAAGGAGAAGCCTTAACGCTACATCGACTGCTTCATCCCAGACATCAGCATCATCTAAATACCACTTTTGATGGTTTGATTGAGACCAAACCACCCACTAACCAGCATTTCTCATCTGCATGACACAACCCCCACGCCTCAATTTGGGCACCACTTCTCTCTATTCCATCAAGCATGGGAAGCTTTAACATCGGACTCAGTGGGTAGGAGAATGGACATTAAGAGGAATGATAGCGTCATTGATATTGGCACTAACAGTCAGGTAGGCGATACTGGCAGTAGAATGGCTGTATCCAGTGGGGTGAGGAATGTGGGCAAAACCAAGCAGCAACAATTAAGATTTTTGTACACCAATGCAAGTAGCCTGGGTAACAAAATGGTGGGACTAGAACTATTGGTGCAGGAAATGGAACCAGATATTATAAGGATAACCGAGACATGGTGGAATAATAGTCATGACTGGACTACAGGTATTGAACGGTATTTGTTCAGGAAAGAGAGAAATAAAGGTGAAGGTGATGGAGTAACATTGTATATTAATGATGAGGTAGACTGTAAAGAAATTAGAAGTGATGGAATGGGCCAATTCCAAATTAGAAGAGTGTGTGTGGGCCAAAATCACTTTGGGATAGAAAGCTACTAGAGGTTCCCCTGGACTAGTGCTTGGGGTATGCTACAGCCTTCTGGATCCTATTTGGATATAGATAGCTGTATCTTTAATGTTTTTACCTAAATAAATACTACAGGGAATAGTGTGATTATGGGAGACTTTAACTTCCCAGATATGCCAATATAGAGGAGGACCAGAATATCATACAAGAAGATCTGGAAAACCTTGTAAACTGGAGTAATAGAAATGGTATGAAATGTAATAGTGCAAAGTGCAGGACCATGCATTTAGGGACTAAGAACAAGAATTTTTGCCGTAAACGGGACATGGAAGTGACCGAGGAGAAGAAAGATCTGGGTGCATTGGTTGATCACAGGATGACTATGAGCTGCCAATGTGATCCTGCTTACTTGCGTGGCTTGCATAAATACAATTTCTAGCTCCTGTGTTAAATCTTGGTGAAAGACATAGCAATAAATCAATGGGAAATCAGGAAATGAGTGATATTGGGAAATTATGGATTAACGTGAGGAACAGGCAACACAAAGAGATCTGCTCTTAAACTAAGTTTCTATTTTCGGGCAAATATACATAATGTAAAAACTACAGGAAGTAAGATATTTTAAACAGAATGGAACATCTCTAAAAATTGTTTTCCATGTTTTTTTATGAGGATATTAGTAAATCTTTAAAAAATGTATTCATGTGACGATGATTCGTGGAGAGAGAGCCTTTCCATGGCACCTATCATTGAAGGATGTTGTTCAAGAGGAATGTGAGAATCCTGACAAGGAAAAATGCCTCAGCATCCGAATGTACGCAATTCGGGAGCCTAAGGATGACCATTATCTCTTATATTTCCAGGATGAAATCTCAAACAGATTTTACTGAGTATCAAAACATTTATTTAAAGCAGGTTTAGGTAGGCATAGTAAATGCTGTGCAATATAATTTTCTGTGCCACAATTATTAAAATTCTAGAGGGATATATACAAAGGTTTTTGTGCTGCCCTGAATAGAAGTATCTGCATAAATCTTTATATTGCAATTAGTAGACACATTAACTCTTCCAGCAAACACCAAGAAATGGGAACTGATGTGTCTTGTGGTAGTAAAATGTTTAATACTCAGACAATGGAAAGCTAATACAGATCCAGTTTATTTAGAATGGTTAAAAGAATTGCAGACACATCTATAACTTGATGTATCATGGGTGCATTAATGCTGTAGCATGGCTGTTACGTTGACATTACAAAAACAACTAAAACTAGTATTCTTTGGCACAATGGTCTTGGACCCCCCTCCCCAGTAAAAAAATTAAAAACAAAACAAAGAACCAACAGAAACTTTAAAGTGGGATGTGGGTCATTTTCAACAAGATTCTCTCTTCCATGTAGGTACCTACACAAATTGGTCAGACTTTCAAAAAATGCATCACCCAGAAGCTTCTTTTGAGAACAAAGGGATCTTCTGGGTGCTGAGCTCTTTTGAAAATCTGGCCTCCGTTGCTGATGCTGAGCTGTTTTGGAAATCTAGCCCTGTGTGTTTGGATTCCTTTATCTTAGTGTTGGTAATAATGACTGCTATATTAATTTAATGTCTTGTATTTTTTCATCTTGTCATTGCAATTTTTGTTTTGTATTTCTTAAAAAATCAGTGCCAAAATTTAAAATGAAATGCTCACTGCAATGTATTCTAACCATAAACAGTCCTTGTTTCTCTTTTACTGTAACTTACTATCACAAAGTGGAATTTCGCTGGCATTTTTAAAAACAGGGAACTTACTGACCAGACAACACTCTCATCTTGGAGCCATTTTTAATTTAATTTAATTTAATTTTTATATATGACTGTATATCTTCAATATATTTTTACAGTCTAGAATTTAAATCTGGTCAAGGTGTAAAAACCACATAGTGAATGCAGATCCTTAGTTATAAACCATTCTGAAGTGTTTGTTTTGTCACATGTTAACGCTGTCCTTTTGTTCTTACATGGCTTGCTGATTTTTGCCTCTTGGTGGCACACTTGACTGCAAGTTTCCTGTCATGTTGTATTCCCTTATTTTTTTTGTCTACTTTTAAATTATCAGAAAAACTGCTCAGAGGAATCATTAACTTTTTGTTCCTTTTGATTTTCAAAACTCATGAATAAATGAGTTTGTTCTGATGATTACTATTTTTTATTTATCTGAGTGTCACAACTGTGATTAATATCATGCTGCTAGATCAACAACTCAGATATGTTTCCTAAACTGAGGATAAAATCTGCTATAAATAGACATGTACGAATATTTACAGAGAATGTGGTTGTATTAGCCAAAAATAACTGATTTGATTTGGGAAAACTTTGTTTCTCAACTGGAAAAATTATAATACACAGCAAGCATATTTGTACCAAATGTGGTGTAATATTATGACCTGACATCAAAGTACTCAGTCTTAATGCCTGCTGCTCAATAACTACAATATACTACTGTATAATATATTCTATTCTATTGTGTAAACTTTTGATTACATGAACCTACATATTTGTTAATAATTTGCTACCTATTGATATATTTGTATAATAGGATGAAGTACCATTGGACATATAGTACGCATCATAAACAGGGCCCTAAGTACATAATAATTCTGCAGAATTCACCCCTTGCTTCAGAACTGTAGACCAGAACCTAAACATTCATTAAAAAAAAAAAAAAAAAAAAATCCTGGCCCTTAAGGTTGTGATGAAAGCCTCACAAAGAAGAAATGGTACAAATTTATATAGTGATATTTGTTTGAATCTGCAGACCGCCTGAAACAGTAGCTCTGACAAATATGAATTACCCCTTTCAGCTCAGTGGGGTATTAACGTTGAAATCTAATTATGCAAATTGCATCATCAGTCTTGTTAACTATTTCACTTCTGATCATTTTAACATTTAGCTAATGTAGTAATCATCACATAGATTCAAACATTTACCATAGCTGCTTTGGTGCCAGAAACCCCAACAGTCCTTTGCCTTATCTGCCAAAGCTTCTGATTTCCCCTGACAGAGTCTATAGCAGTGTTGTGGATTTTCAATACAGAAATCTACAGCACACTCAAAATTTAAAATTTATCATTAGAACACAATTTAATTTAACATCACGTTAAAATGGAGGTGATATTGTAATCTTTATTTTCATGTTTATTTCCATATGTAATTCAATAAAAACATAAGTTTTCTAATTTATCTGAAGCTGCCCCAGGATGCCCCAAAACGACTGCAATGGAGTGTCACAATGCAGTGGTTTTGGGGCAGAATTTAGATCATGCTTCTCAGGGAACTAAATGATGCCTTAGACCTAAACAAATTACTGTGCAGAGCTAGCGCAACTTATTAAACTTCATATAATTAATAATGTAGATACTGGTAAAAAAACACAAGTCAGTGGTATTTAATAGATTTGTTTAAATGAATGCCTAACAACTTTTTATATAGTATAGTAATATCACAGTTACTTAATATTTGTATTATGGTAGCACATACGGGCCCCGATCATAGACCCAGGGCCTCATTGTGCTAGGCACTGTACAGACACATACAGGACAGTCCTTACCCCAAGGACCTTACAATCTAAGGCCTGGTCTACACTAACCCCCAATTCGAACTAAGGTACGCAACTTCAGCTATGTGAATAACTTAGCTGAAGTCGACGTACCTTAGTTCGAACTTACCGCGGTCCAGAGGCGGCAGGCAGGCTCCCCCGTAGACTCCGCCTACTCCTCGCGCTGAGCAGGATTACCGGAGTCGACGGGGAGCACTTCTGGGTTCGATTTATCGCGTCCGGACAAGACGCGATAAATCAAACCCAGAAGTTCGATTGCCTGCCGCTGAACCAGCGCGTAAGTATAGACAAGCCCTAAGCAAATATTGTGACTAATAATCACATCCCCTGGTGGTTGGGCACTGCGAGTGCCCGGTCTTCAAAGCTCACAGGGACGAGAGAGCACAAAAACTGAGGACCACCACACAACCATGTTGCTTATTTGAGCTAAAGTTCTTGTGTGGTTATATACTTAAGTAAATATATAGCCCAGGGGCCTTTTCACTGAAATGTGCTATCAAGAGTTTCATTGGTTCCGCTTGCAAGTTGGCACCAGTAATAAGCCTTTTCTGAAATGTTTCATTATTTAAAAACAAAAATCCCACAAACCTTTTATCACAGATGCAAACCTATTATTGAATAGTTGCTCACAACACAGCTGGCATGGTTTTCATTATGACAAAGAGGTTTGACAGCTTTCTTTCGGAAAAGAAATCATGCAAAGTATTAGCAAGAAGATACTAGTTGAACAGCCAACACAGTTGGGTTTATGTCAGTGCAGAGGCATGCAGATGTGTATGCATATTTATCTGCATACTGTATATATCTGGATAACTGCATATAGGGTACTCTTAAATTGGTAAGGACAATACCTCATAGCTAAAGCATATATGCTGTCTTTATTTGCTTATCACTTTATTTCTCTCACAACTCTAGTCAGACTGGCAAAGACAGCACTCCTTATTGAGGGCTATATGTGTGTGAAAATTGAATTTTTTTTTGTTATTGATTTTCAGGGCCACCGGGGGGGGGGGCAAGTGGGGCAATTTGCCCCAGGCCCCGCAGGGGCCCCCACGAGAATATAATATTCTATAGTATTGCAACTTTTTTTTAAGGAAGGGACCCCTGAAATTGCTTTGCCCCAGGCCCCCTGAATCCTCTGGGCGGCCCTGTCAATTTTTATATTGCTAGAAAAGGAATAAAACTAAAAAATATCCTTTTGATTTATGTTCATACAGTATAATTAATAGTAAATGTGACCTAACATTTCAAACTTGCCAGAAACGTCTGTCTCCTCTATTAAGGTATATAAAAGAGCAATGTAAGAGAGAGTGTTTTATGCAAAGCTCCCAAAGGCATTGTGAGTTTAAGATTTAGCAATTAGCTTAGAGAGAGAGAGAGAAAGATAGTGATGTAACTGAGATGCCTGTAATTTGGCCATACCTGCCTCTAATAACAAACATCCCTGTACAAAGACATGAATAATCCTATGCAACAATTGCATCACCTTTTTTCAGACTAGTGAAATCATATTATATAGTGGAAAATAAGAATTAGTCATAACATATGGTGTGGGAATACCCTCCCACCTTATAATTTTAAATTTTTATATACAGATAGAGAACATATTGGGCTGATATGCCATCATACGCCACATGTTTATACTGAATTTCTCTTTTGTAAGCCCAAAGAAAGGGGAGGAGGAATGGATTTGTTTTAATCCTTTGTGTTTCTATATGTGTGCTGAGAACAAATTGCAGAAAGGGGAACTCAGCTAGACATGCCCAGAAAATTCCAGAAGTAGTCTATGGTAGTTTCTAATAAATCTAAGTGAACAATGTAACTTTTTAGTTCAGCCCCCCGAACTAAAAATAATCCAGTCCGATTCAAACCCAAAACAATTATTTTTTTGGAATTTTTTCATCAAACTGAAAAAATTTGAATTGCCTTGAAATGAATTTTGTTTTTGATGCCAAAAATGCATTTTTCAGTGAAAAAACAATTCATTTAAAAATTTTCACCCAGCTCTAGTTACTAAGCATGATCAGTAGTTTTCAAGAAGCTGTACAGAATGCCACTGTTAGGGGCAGATAGTTATGCATGTCTTACGCATCCGCAGCTTTGAAAGCTCAGGGATGAGGAAAGAACTTAGAAATATACAAGTTGTTGAAAGCCCTATTGGACTTGTGATGCCAGGAGAGAGGTTAAAACCTGTAACACTTTGGTTATAGGCAAAAATTCCTGTTTGGCCTCACAAGCTGAGGAGAGTGAATGACCTATTAAAATAATTAAAAACGAATTATAAAACACTTGGAAGATCATGGTTTGATAGTGTCTAGCCAACACAGTTTCTACAAAGAAAAATCATGTTTCATTACTCCATTAGAATTTTTGAACTGTGTCAGTGAAGTGTAGTGGATAAAGGAGAACCAGTGGACATAATTTAGACTTTCAAAAGGCCTTTGACAATGTCCCTCACAAGAGGCTACAAAAGAAATTAAATAATCAAGGGGTGAGAGGCAAAGTATTGCCGTGGGGCAAAGACAAAACAAAGAGTGTAGGATTAAATGGTCAATTTTCATCATGGCAAAAGATTAATAGTGGGGTGCTTCCAGGATCCGTACTAGATCCTGTGTTAAATATATTAACGAATTACATGTGCGCGCGCGCGCACACACACACACACACACACACACACACACTGAAAAGAAAGGTAGGTGGCAAAGACAACTCTTAGATCTGCAGATATGCCAGAATTAGGGTTGCCTGTGCAATGATGCTAACGAAAGGAGCAGCTATTCAATATAGTGTTTAGTCCACATTGATCAATGTGTGGCTCTGTGATTTATTTATTATAAACTATTCAAACCCTGTTCTGAATACAGAATTATTAATTTCTTGATAGCTTTTTATATGGAGCTTATCATCTGAGTACTTCACAAACATTAATACGTGTCTTTTCACATCACCTCTGTGAGGTGAAGTGGTGGTATTATCCCTATTTTACACTGGCTCTCAGTCCTAGTTTCCTCACCCACTATTAGTTCCTAGACACAGTCGCTACATGTCCCCTGACTCTTTGTCCCAGTCTACTCCCTCCGCCCTCTCCTTCCCCCCATCCCTTCCTAGGTCCAGATTTTGTCGCTTCTGCATTTGAATTCAGCTTCTTCCCCTTGTGTGGGCCCAGCAGGGGCATTGAGAACATGAGACAGTCTCTCAATTCACATCTCAATAGCCAGGAGCAGCAATTTCAAAAAATGTCCTGCTCAACCCGGCACTCCTGTGCTGCCACATGCTCAATGCAGATCGATTATTTCAAAGAATTTAGCTGCTAAACTGTCGTCTTCTGAGTACGTGAACTGAGATTTTTCAGAGTCTTATAATTTGGTGAAATTTGAGCCATTTTTTGTGGGAGCAGCAAAAGGCACATCCCTGACACTAGGGCTGTTTTTCCCCCTTCCAAATTTCAAGTCACTGCTGTAAAGCATGGAGGGGCCCTAGAGCTTCTCAACAAAATGGTTGTAAGAAGTTTTTTAACTTGGGCAGTATATTTTCCCCTAATCTCATTCTCTGGAACAGCTGAATAACTTTTGCTGAAATTCTCCCCCTTCCCCCCCCCCCCAATTCAACCTGAGGCACACACCCACCATGGAAAGTTTCAGCCCTAACAGTTAAAGTTTGGAAAATTATGAGGAACTGAAGAGTCATATAAATGGCAACCTTAAGTACAGGTGGCACTCCCAGCTCTGCCTACAAAAACGTGGAATGGGACGTGAGCAGTGAGGTATCAAAATATGCAGATGATGCAAAGTTACTTTAAGTCGGCCAAGATCAGAGAGCACGCTGAGGAACTTCAGAAAGACCTACCCAAGCCAGGTGAATGGGCAACACAATGGCAAATGAAGTTCACTGTTGAAAAGGTATTAAGATGCATAAGGAATGGGATGGAGAATAATATAGCTATCGTGACATTATATAAATCCAGTGATGTAGACGCCTTATCTGGATGCTGTGCACAGTACTGGTCACCCTGTCTCAAAAAGGATATTGTAAGATTAAGGGGATTCAGAAAATGGTGATGAGAATGATCCAATTCCTGGAAAAACTCATATGAAGAGAGATTGAAAAGATTGGGATTGTTTATTTTAGTGAGGAAATGAGAGGGAATGTTATAAACGTATATAAAATAATGAATGGTCTAGAGAAGGTAGATTTGGTAGTTCTCTATTTCCTGTCTCGTAACACAAGAACAAGGACATTCAGTGAAACTAAAAGGTGATAAATTCAAAACTGATAGAAGGAAATACTTTTTCACACAACATATAATTAGACCATGGAGCTCATTGACACAGGATGGCATTGAGGTAAAATCTTAGCAAGATCAAAAAAAGATAACAAAAACTAAAACAGATAACAATATCCACATTTATAACCATTACTAACAGAAATTTTGGAAGGGATATTAAACCTCACACTTCAGAGTTAAACTCATCCTAAATTATTAGAAATTAGGATGACATAATGTGGGGACAGATTATCCCATATCTGCCTATGGCTGGCTGCTTCTTCCTTCCTCTGAAGCATCTGGTGTTGGCCACCGTCAAAGACCAGGTACTTGACCAGGTCTGATCCACTGTGGCAATTCCTATGTTCCTATTAACAAAGGACTGGATGCTGCTAGCTAGTAGGAGCCACCAGACTTTTGTTTGTTGACAAGGCAGAAGTGTGAGGATTTCAACATAAAAACACTCCAGTCTCCTTTCAAGCTCTAAAGAATCCAGGCGACACACTACATTTTAGGCCATACTACAAAGAAAAAAATGACCTCTGAAAGAAGATCAGAAGAGAAAGAACATGCTGTGCATGCGCTAAAGTATAGATACATAAATGTTATGCTAAAATCTTATGTTGTACTGAATTATGCACCTGATGCTGCACCATTGAAGCCTATGAGAATTTTGCTATTGATTTCAAGGGACACAAAAACAAGCCCAGTGTTACAAACCAAATTTCATTCTATGTTTACCACAGTAGTAGACTGACTATGTTACGGTGTTTGTTTTAAATTATTTAAGAGTATTTCAAATGCTTTGTACACGGTTTGTGTATTAAATGTCAATCTTTTTGTTTGCTAGCTAGACAAATTGTGCTATACTCTTTTAACTGACGCATCTAAATTCTGGACTTGATTGTATAATGCTCTCTGAAAAGATGATACACTAGAGTGATGTTTTTCTTAACACTTGATTCAGTAGAAACTGTTAGGATTCTCCTCTTTTGTATCAAATTAAATACTCCATGTCTCCTTTAGTTATTCCAATAGAGGGGGAAAAACCTTATTTAATGGAGTTAAAGATGTTAATATGCAGCAGCAATTTCTGAGGAAGGCCTCCAATTTGATGTTGCCCATGAACCCATAAACGGTTTCCTTCCCCTGTACCCCACCCACCAACCTTTGGAAGTTGTTTCCTGATGTCTTGAGATGGAATTGCTATTTGATGCAGTACTTGAGGCCATTCATTTTTTAATCAAAATATGATCCAGTTCCACTGCTTAAATCCCCTTCCTTATCAGTGTTTTTTCTCTGGAAACTGTTCCGATTAGAAGAACAGGAGTACTTGTGGCACCTTAGAGACTAACAAATTTATTAGAGCATAAGCTTTCGTGGACTACAGCCCACTTCTTCGGATGCATCCGAAGAAGTGGGCTGTAGTCCACGAAAGCTTATGCTCTAATAAATTTGTTAGTCTCTAAGGTGCCACAAGTACTCCTGTTCTTCTTTTTGCGGATACAGACTAACACGGCTGCTACTCTGAAACCTGTTCCGATTAGAAGTACATTTCTTAAGAATGGGAGCCATAGAAGTTCCTCAGCAGTACACAGGCAAAAGGTTAGGTTCTTATTTACAGGACTTCTTTATAGCAAAAAAGAAAGATGGCCTCCTGGAAACGAAGCAGTTTCATCAAAAGATTTAAATTCCACATGCTTGATGCTAGCTTCTGTCATTCTAACTCCAGTTGGATTGTGACTCTTGATTTAAATGATGCCACTTTCCTAATCTCACAAAAAAACTCCATTTTTATGTGGGGGACCAAACATCAGTGCAGGATGTTGTCCTTTGGCATGTCTGCTTCACCAAGGTGTTTACCAAGTACCCATCTAATGCAAAAAAATTCACCCCGAATGTGGATGATATGGCAGCTCTAGCATGTGTTCCTCTGAAAGCCTTATGACCTTCCGCTGGTGGGAGCTTCCAGCCCGTGTGTTGAAATTTTCAGTCCTTCACCCAGAACTCTTGTGATAGTCGTTGTCATCAATTAAAGCTGGGGAGCTCATCCCCCAAGCACTGCCAGTTTATACTCAATGGAATGTGTGTGAGACTGAATTCCATTTAAATGTTTTGGATTTAAATGGTGGGCTCTAAAATATTTTCTACCACTCATCAAGGGTTTTGTTTAAGGGCAAACAGACAGCACAGGGTCTATGAATTCTATCAACAAACAACCTCGTGCTCACTCTCAAAAAAACCTGTCAGGAAGCAATGTTTGCCTCACCAAGTGCATCTGATAGCTCTACATCTGGATGGCAAAAAGCATGTGCTGGCAGTCAACCCCTGTCACAAGCTTCAGAGATAACATAAGTGTTTCTTGGAACAGTATGTTGTGAATCTGCTGTTCAAGAATTGGGACTAGCCATTCATAGACCTCCTGTCATTTCTTCTATCAGTATCATTGAACCTACTATCTCAGGAAAACAGTCGGAGTCTGATCTGGAGTTATTTTGTTCTGTTGTCAGCAGCTGTCTTTTCTCTTTCAAGGTTCATCTGTCACACTGAACAAGCAATCTTTTGCCAGTGGATGGCCATACAGTTTTAGTCACCTGAAATATCTGTTTAAACTCTTCCAAAAGGTCAGAGATCCCATTCTATTGTCTTCAGTAGAGCTATGCCAATTTGCTCCAACTGTGACTCTGGCCCAGTGCTTTTTAATTGGAATTACATCTGGAAGAACTGTGCACTATAGGCTTTTAAGTTCTGATTCTCCTTTCATGGCATCATGCAGAGACATGGTATCATGCAGGTTCCATGTCTTCAGCCCAAATTTATACTAAAAATTGTGTGTGATTTCCACCTTAGTCAGACCACTTTTCTTCTGGTGTTCTTCCCACAATCTCATTTTTGCTTGGGGGAAAATTAGGTAGCACAGGCTAGATTTCAAGAGGGCTTTGAGCTTTTATTTGGGTAGGATTAAGGCATTTTGACTTTTTGTAGCCTTTGGTATAACCTGAATGCTGTTTACACGCAACAATTATCTAAGTAGAATAGGATGTCTTTTGAGACACGTTATGCTTTAGCAAGGAATTCAGTAGTTCTTGGTTTTAGAGCTTACTACCACTACCAATATGGGACTGATGGCATGCATTCAAAATGTTTTCATCATAGAAATCTGTAGGACTCCTACCCACACTTTTACACAGCCCGGCTTTCTCAACTTGACATCTACATCTATTATTGCTTGCTTATTTATTAGCACTTCTTGGGGATTCTACTGCTCACCAATCTTCCGCAAGTAGGAATATTCAGAGGCCCTACAGAGAAGAAAAAATGTTTACCATAATAACTGTTTCTTCAAAAAATTGCCTCTCCATATTCACATTACCCAACCACCTTCCCACCATCTTCTGTTGCCATAGGGGTTTTGCAAAAGGGTCTGATGTGATTGGTGCTGCATGGCCCTTTTATGATTTCAACTTCAAACGTTCAATGGCACAGGAGGATATACCTGTAGCTTCAATAGGTTTGGTTCCCAAAGCATAGGAGCACACAGGTCTTCAAAAAGGTCAGAGAAGAGATCCAAAAGGGTGTAGACCCATATTTACTGTGGTAAGAAATCATTTTTTATTATTTCACAAACCTTAATAAAGACACGCTTCATACAGCTCTGTAATTTCCTGGTGTCATCTGAAAGCAGAAGTACTAGAAATCTTATGAATGGATCAGTTTGTTTCAAATTTCCAGACAGAAGAGGTCTGGATAACTCCAGATCTGCTTTGAATAAACATTTCCATCTTTTGGATGATTTTTTGTTCTTTAACCAAATCTTCACAGGTTTAATGGCTACTCCTTGCTATTTATGGCAAGAGCTGCACCATCTAGTTTGAGGAGGGCTTTCAGGGTGAATTGGGTGCCTAGCTGCCATTTGAAACTGTCCCTCTAGATTTTCTTCAAAAAAAAAAAAAAAAAGACCTCTGCTTTTGTGGGGCAGGGTCACATCACTGTCTAGATTTAAAGTTTTTTCTTTTTAAACTTGAAAGGAGAGATTATTTTAAAGAACCCCCAACCCTGATTGGTGTCAGTTTCCCTCAGAGATTCTCCGCCTCCTGCCACAACTATAGACATTGGTAAATATACTTAGTATAATGTCTTTATAACATATGACATACAATACATGGCCATTGGGCAAAGGAGAATGTTTGAGATGTGGGCAAATGGGTTAGATAACATTCCAAACTTTTGGGTTGAATTCCATAAAAAATGTGGAAGTGTAACAATTAGATTTCATGGCTGCAGTCTCAGTGTAATTGAGCAGTCCATTTTGGAGCTGGGATTTTAAGATAGAAAATATATTAGAGAATATTCTTAAAGAATAGGATTTTAGAAATGCTCAGTGATAACTGCAGTTTTAGAATAATGGGAAGGCATTGCAGTTGAACCATGTTTTACTTCCATGAAGTTAAGAATAAAACTAAAACCTAAAGAAGAAACCCCGCTGAGTTAACAGATGTACTTGGTGATTAAATTTCAATACAGAGAGATTGGATTTGTTCCTTCATATAGAAAGTATAAGCCAGCAAAGTGCTGCACAGCTGAAGACTGAAAAGCTAAGGGTTAGATTTTCACTTCATTTCTTCTTTTCATTTTAATAAGTGTGACCAGACCAAGCTTAGAAAAAGTGAATGTACATTATTGATACAAATTACTTATGCCACGTATGTCTATAAATATAGTCTGCATATTTCGATGTGAGAGGAGGGATTTTAAACATACTCTGAATATACTCTTGGTACTTGTGGCAAGGAAATAACACAGTAGTTGTGTAGCAAGCTTCTGTAGAAACAATGTATATGGAGAGATGTCAGTTTGATTTAGTTAGGCAGCTTACTAATTTATCATATGAAGCATTTTATGTGAGGGCTGTTATAGAAGCCATTTAAATTATCTATTTTGTATCACCATTGATTTGAAGTAAAAAAAAAAAAAAAAAAAAAGTACTTGTGGGCTTTTATATCTTTTTCTATTAAGTTCTTATTGATAATTACAATGAGGAGGAGTGTAGAACTTTTAGACTGCCAAGCTATTAGTGCTGTTTACTGGAACATGTATTAGCTGGGTAGAGCATTGTTTTCTAAAGACACAATAAGCAAGCAGCTTTGCTTTTGTTCTCCATGGAAAAAGTACTCTTTGTAGGTATTTCTGTGGCTGATGAAGTGTTGCAGATGAGGACCCTTAGTTCTGAGGCAGTTTAGAAACCGTAAGCCATTGTGCGTATTAGATTCATCTTTACAGATTGATGTTTTTATACAACTAATAGAACTTCATAAGACTTTCATAGTCTACTATTATTTTATTAATTTTGGTTTCCTTCCAAGAGTTAAAATGAATTTCTCCCCTTCCCTTCTCTCCCCAAATGCTATTTTCTAGATAAGCATTTAGTAGTGCACCTTTTTTCAATAAAATCTTAACTACTGTACGGACACATGGGTATTATGTGTATAGTTTTAAAGAGAGTCACAAAGCTACATTGAAAGCCATTCCATGAAGCTGCTCCACCAATGCCTGGTGGAACTTCCAACCCTTCTTCAGAGGCCAGGGAATGAGAGTTCCCATAACATCAGCCTAGTTCGATCCCTTCTCCATTCCATAGCCCCTCCCCTCCAGTCATAAATTGTCTGTTACAGAAACAAGAAACTCTGGAGTGAGTCTGCTGGCTATGCTCATATGCTACAATTTAAATTCCCTTGCTGGCCTCTCATCTCTGCCCTTGTCCTTGGTAAATAACTTTACGTTTCCTTGCTAATCAATTCTTATGCTGAAGGCCTCACCGGTCTCTTCTGTACCTTTGCAGCCCAGCTGTTTAAACCCACATCCCTGCCCTTCCCTCCCACCCCCTTTTTTGCCCAGGAATTTGTTAATTCCTGAATAAGTAACATCCAACTTGATTTCTTCTCTCCCTCTGCCCCTCTTCTTTCTTACATATCTTCACTCCTCTTTCAAACTCTGAAGTCTCTCTTCTGCTTTATGCCCCGACCCTTCAGGCTGGCACCAAGATCCATCCAGAAGCTGGGAATGGGCCACAGGGAATGGATCACTTGATGATTACCTGTTCTGTTCGTTCCCTCTGGGGCACCTGGCATTGGCCACTGTCGGAAGACAGGCTACTGGGCTAGATAGATCTTTGGCCTGACCCAGTATAGCCATTGTTATGGTCTTATGTTCTTATCCCTTTTCATCTCCAGTCATCCCTGGTTCCATGTCTAGTTCCATTCTTTTCCCTTATTAAGCACTCTTTTTCCTCATGCTGACTTCTCTGGGTCACCAGCTTCAAAGTATTGACCATATATAATTTTAACATCATTCCCTTCTGCTAGATGAATATACATTTTAGTACCTATTTCTGTTTTGAGAGTACTTTTAAGTGACAGACTTTAATGACTCTTCTATCAAAATAATCCTCTTGCTTCATGTGAATTAAAATTCTTTATACATTTTTGTTGAAAGTAGATTAATGTTTTAGAAACTAAAAATATCATTGTAGCTAGAATAGTGAGGGTGCCTTTTTCAACAATTTCATCTTGTTCATCCTTTGTCTATTCAGACCATATAGTAGCTCTATTGAAACACTGAAAAAGGAAAAGGACAGAAAATCTTCTCTGGGAAACTCCAAAACCAGCATATTTAAGTATTTTTTCCTTTTAAAAAAATTGAAAACAAACAGAGCAATTTTGTGATGGATATTTTCCTTTTTGTAAATTCCAGTCCCTGGTGATATCTCATTGAAGAACAAGGTGAACTTTCAGTGAAAAACCCAGCTTGTTCCTGATGAGGGACAGTTGGGAAACCTGATAAAGACAGATGGCAAGCTATTGTGTTACACCTATAATGTGCAATAGCCTGAGCAAAAACTAAGTGAAGAATATTTTTATAATTGACCTTCCAGTGAACTTGCGTAAACATTTTTTTCACATACTGAGAGGATGGTGATGACCATATGATGTTATTTTGTTCACTACTAGAATACTCTGTATTGAAATACGTTATGTTATCAATTATAGGGTTAATCCATTTTAGACTGGCATAAACGGGATTTTTCCTCCCATTTTTGACACTACGGTGAAGCATTTGGAATTGAAATAGTCCATAATGGTTCTTTTTTTTTTCACTTTTCCATAACAACGTGAACACTAAATTATAGCTGTGCAATTATGTAAACAATGGAAATGCTTCCAGAATGAATACTTCATTTTAGATTTTCATTTTGTGTAATTGTTGAAAGGTTTGGAGCCATAATAAACCAAAATTATTTTACACATTTATCGTTCTAAAGGTCAATTATGAAAGAAGTAAAGAAACAACACTGTACACAATGAGTAAACCAATTTCTATTGCCATCACCATATGTTTTTCTTATTGCTTGTGTTTTTCCAGTTACTGTGTACATAGCATTCAATTAAAGTGATTCATTTACTAGGCTGTAAGCTGCTGAATACAGTTTACATTTATAGAACCGTGCTTGGAAGGGAAGGAAACAACTTGCCTCTGTTTGAATTACCTGATTTTTGCAAGATCACTGATAAAGGACAGATGTTCTCACTTGGTTGCTTTCTCATAAACCTGAATCTTTTGATAAGCTGCAAACCTACTGTATTACTACATAAAATCTAGCTTTTATCACTAGATGTGTATAATGCACAAAAGTGTGTTAATCAGGAAATAAGACATAAAATTTGACAAACTTTGTCATTAAACTTTGCATTTTTAAGGTTATACTATTAATATTAATTTTATGTAAAGCAGAAGCCTTTTTCCTGTTTTTTGCAGATTCTGATTTTATTTATATTGGTATAAAACAGGATTAATGTTAACCAAGTCAATAGAACCACCCTGGATTTACACTGGTATCACTGAGATCAGAATTTGACTGTGGAAACTGACATAAAATCAAAGACTGAGTGTAAACTGACTTTTACTCGATTGTACGTAGATAACTTTGGATAGCTGTGAGCCTGCCATATCGCCCAGTAGCATGACGTGTGTTGTAAAATTGCAACTCCTGAGTGTGAATAGTGAAAAAGAGAAGCTCAGGGTCACTCCACTGTAATAGTCTTTTCAAAACAATTTTATAGACGTTTTCTGACTTCTTACTTCGGGGGGGGCGGGGGAATCCTTTTTTTTTTTTTTTTAATTTGTAAAAGATACTTTACTATGTTTCTTCAGCAGCAAACATTATGGCATCTGTAACTAAATTCTTGCATTGTTTAGAAAAATGCAATGTAAAAACGTATCTGGTGCTAAAGTTGCATCATCTTGTTTTATATTGCAACTGTATTCTCAGACCTACAGCTTTGTCTTCCATTTATATTAGTTTCTTCCACTGCTTATTTACAAAGGGTGATATAAAAAGGACCAAAGTTAAAGCTTCATAATCCTGTGTACAGTGTTTTCTTAACCTAATCAACACCATGCTAGCAGTAGACATTAGTAAAGGGTGATCCTCCTAAAGGTTCAGGTTCAGCTTGGATAAATACCGAAAAGACTGGGTGTTTATTGAATCTTTGAAGCCTCCTCAGGAGGCTCACAGACCTTTTGTCCATACAGAGCCCTGCCCCCAGTAGTTTCCACAGCCAACTTTTAAAGATTTCAAAACAAAAATTGAAGATTTGGTTTAATATCTAACTTGAACAGATGGAATTAATGAAAGCAGGACAAAGTTAATGCAGTTGTTTGTGGTGTTCATCAAATCTGCTACGTTCTGCCACCTTTTAAGCCAGGTTTGCGTGCATTTTTTTATTGTAGCATATGTCAGCAGAAGTGTACGCCCATCTGCTGCTGTATAGCTTGATGCCTGATATTCAGAGACAGAGCACAGTGCAATACCTACCTCTGTTAGTAATTACAGGTGTGTTGTGAGGAGCCCAATGCATTAATCAGCCCCTTAATTATGAAAAAAAGGGTGGATCTTTTGTTCTGCCCTCAGAGCATGAGTTTACCACCCACTTTATGAGCTGCAGCATCCATCTGCTCAGTCTTTTAGAATGTTTGCATTGACTGATATTGACTTTAAAATGTATCAAAGGAAGTGATTAAAACTAGTTTAAACATTAACTTGAGTGGCATTGTAGTCATTCAGAGAGGTGAAAACACTATCTTCTGCAATGCCAAAATTAAAAATTCTCTCTTAATTTTATAACGGACAAGCTGGTTTATCATTTCACAGTATGCTAATGTAAATATTTTAAAGGAGAAACAATAAATAGTTTTTGCTCAGACTTCTATAATGTTTTGCAAATTACTGATGTAACTTAAAAGGTTGATCTGCAAGTGGAAAAAAGATTGAGTTTATGCTCTTTTTGCTTATTTATTATATGTATGCTTTTTAATTTCCAAATCTCAGAAATGTCAAATCTGGTCTTCATTGTTCTTGAGGATAACTGGAGGTTTCAGAATTAATGTAGATTGATAACTTTCTCGGATCTTAATCGAAAGGATGGAAATGTTGAATCCTTAACAAAGCGAGTTTTTCTCAGGTGTTTTTGTTTAAATAAGTGACATTAAAAAAAAAAAAACAGTTTTAAACAGGATAAATAATTTTATTCAAACTATTAATCAAGTTTCACTTCCTTGATACCTGTAATGTAAAATTCTTGCTAGTTTTTAAGCTACTGATGTACTATTCTAAGATAGACCAATCTTTATTTCTAATTTAAAAATCAAGCAGGAAAAATATTTTGTGTTCTAAAATAAGTTCAGGCCACCTTTAGTGCATTAAAAAAGTTGTGGGGAAAGGAGGGAGCCTAATAATTTTCTTGAGTAAGTTTTCTTTTATCTTTTAGTAGGATTGAGAATGGTTTTGAACTTCTATGGAAATCAACTACCTCATTCTTCTGAAAAAGTAATAATTGCAGTCAGGGTTTATGCAAACATTGTGTCTAATTTTGAACCCACTCAAGTTTTGTAGGTTTGGAACTTCAACTCAAACATTGTTGGGATCATTTCTTGATAAGGACAGCCAGTGAAAACAATTGAGCAAAAGGAAAAGGAATGAAAAAATTCTCACTCCAAGAAAGTGTGTGTGCACACAATACGTATATGTGTGGCAGCAATGCTTTTGATGGTGTTCTATCCCTTAAACTTAATGCAGACTTCCCGTTAGCATATGAAATACCCATATATACTCATTCATAAGCTGAATTTTTTTAGTAAAAAAGGGAAGCACCAGAGAAGGAGGTCGGCTTACGAACGGGTATAGAGAGGGAGAGGGTGGGACACAGCCCCTCCCCCAACAGTGGGAGCAAGGAGAAGCAGCACAGCCAGAAGGGAAGAGGCAGAGCCAGAGTCTCTCCGCTTCTGGCCACGCTGCTCTCTCCCCAGCCTCCGAAGCAGCTGCAGCTCCGGGGCTGGCAAGCTGCAGCCGTGCCGCTTGGCTCCGCCCCCCAGAGCAGGCTGTGTCCACGCTGCCCGGGCACCAGAGCATGCTGCGGCCGTGCCACCCAGCCCGCTGGAACATGCTGCGACCATGCTGCCTGGTTTGGCCTGCCGGAGCAGGCTGCGACCGCGCTGCCCAGCCTGCCGGAGCAGCTCCAGCCAGGCCAGAGACATCCTCCCCAGATAAGGTGGGATGGGATGGGGAGAGCGTGGGGGTCCCTAGCGGACGCTCGAGGTAAACAAACCATCTCAGCCCACCAGCGGCTTATCCTCATGGCCTGGGAGCCAAAGTTTGCTTTCCCCTGAATTATAGGGTCAGCTTATGAACGGGTCATAAAATTTTTCCATTTTTACTTATCCATCTTGGGAGGGTCGGCTTATAAACGAACCGGCTTAAGATGGAGTATATATTAAAAAACGATGTTTACCCCATCTAGTTTATTATGATAACTGGTAGGTGTGATTTCTGGTAAAAGTTAAACAAAGATTTCTTGGTTACTTTCTTTTTCTTTTCTATGCCCAGGTACTTTTTGTATTGACATTTGTGCGTTCCTATGAAGCAGTCATACTAAAGTTTTAATAATGGCTATAGGTTATTGTCTTGAACTACTCAGAAACAAGGACATTAGCTAGTGTAATTTCATTAATGTTATATAGCTATGGAAGCCTGAATAAAATGATTTTGTGGTCCATTTCTGATGGTATATCTGTTTATCATAAACTTACGAACCAGTTGAATGTTTTAGTATATCTAATAAACATAAAATGCATCATCTTATAAATAGATGTTTCCTTTTCAATGTGTTTCTAAATAAAGAAACTTATGAATTTTTCTCAAAGGGAGTAAGAATTGAAATGTTACAGAAATTGGAAACCATTTTAGGAGGTGTGCGCCTCGAGGACAGAATAGTAAACCAGATCAATGTATTGTGGTGCTCCATTATATGTATATTTGTGTTTTTATATATCAAATATTAGCACTTAATTTCTGTTACCAGTAACATCATTATAAGATACAATGATAGATATTCTCAAATATTTTTTCTATAAAAATTGAGAGAAGTCTCCTTCTTTTCAGGATATTTTAAATACCGTCATAAAACACTGCCCATCTTGCTTTTTCTTCTTGGGTTTACCTGGTTTTACAATGCTGATAGGAGACTTCATCACAGCTGCAGCCAGAGTCCTTAGTACAGACATGTTGGAGGTGAGTATGACAATGCTCAACATCCAAGTTCCCAGGAGAGTGCACAGTCGCTAACAAGGTTCAGATTTCTCTACTCTAACAGGTGTTGACTCATTAGTGCAATGTGAAACTGGGCTCTCGGGGCAGATACCATGCAGCTGATGTGTGAAATTGTAGGATAAGGTGACATACTAGTATTGCAAAGGTGTTTCATCAAAAGGCCAAAGTGTGAGAAATCATATCCTCACTAATATTGCAGCACATTTACACACTAAAAGCAAGACTTGGGTTTCAGAATCTCATTAGCTTTCTACAAGAAATGAATATTGAAAACACAAAGCTTTCTCATAACAAATGCAGATTTTCCTACATTTTATAAGGGTTAATAGCAGTGTGAACCAGATACCCTCAAATGTAATTTAAAAAATTAATAAAATACAAAACTATTACTGGCAGGCTAAAATAAGTTTAAAGGTCTGACAAGCCTGCAAAAGCAGAACTAGTGCATAAGAATGGGACATCAGAACAAGGGTATTCTTTCTCTGTGTTTGCAACTAGTATAATTATTGATGTTCTTCTGCACAGTAACTTCAGATTGTTGTGTAGAGGTATGTTAGCTGCAATAGCTAGGCATAGTATGAGTTGAAGAAGAAGAAAGATCACCTGCTCTTTTTTTCAGCGGAATTCAAATCGTGAAACATTTTACCCCAGCTGTCCATAACCTGAGTTTTTGGGGGTTATCTCTGGATTTACAGCCATCAGTTTTAGTTCACTTTTTGTTAATTTTGTACAGTTATCACAAAAATTAACCAATCCGATTATTGATCAAAAGCTTGCAGAGCTAGTAAGTACAGCAGAACACCATGTAAATATGTAAAAAAAAAAAAAAAAAAATCCTTCCTCTGACAAAAGACCTATATGGCACAAACCATTTTATACTTGCTATGCAGTATTTTTATTTGAAAGATTACAGAATTAATTAATATACTTAATGCACAAATATCCATTTGTCCTTAGTGTTCTTGGGCAGTTTAATTAGAATAGAGCTTTACATTTTGTTGTATTCCTGGTCTATTTATATTGTCTACTCTAGCGTATGCTCTATGCTCTCCTTCTAGTGTCATGCTATCAATGTTACTGTAAATGTTGAATTTCCATTCAAGACCCTTGCACACCTTTTGTGTGCGTATGTGGGGAGGTTGGTTAGTTTGGGTTATCGATTTTTGCAGCCATAACTGTGACACTTGAATACTGCAACGATGGGCATAATATAAAAGCACATAGCTCCTGGTGCTGAAAGCTCATGAGGTTGGAGCCATCAGTATCGAGGAAGCTCCACATAGGTACAGGAGTATACCAACGCATATGAACTTCCTCGCTCAGGCCATAGATTGAAATATTAGATTAGAGAGCAAAATTAATACCTAAAGTGTAGGCTGACTTTTTCCATGCTTGACCCTAACCTAAGAGCAATTTTTTTTAACCTGTACCAAGTTTGATTAAATTTGGTTCTGTAACACTGCAGTTCAAATGCAAAGAAAGTTTATCTAAAGAATATTTACATTAAATTACTTTGCATAAAAAAAACCCCATAACAAATAGAAGCAGTACTGTCTTGTACATTATTAAAATTGTTTTATAGTGTGCCATAAATATCTACACTACTGTACAAAATACATTAGACAAGTTCCCTGGCCAGAAACACTGACATAGCAAAAATTGCAAATAAATTGAACAGAACAGAACAAGTGAGGATGGATGTGAAGAGACTGGAGAGCAGAAACAAGATAGGAAGGAGTTCTAGAAGAAACTGATTTAAAGGAAGCACTTGGAGGAGGAAGGGAGAGGATGTATTTGTTAGGCAAGTCATTCCAAGCATGAAAGAGTGCAAAGCAGAGTGGAAAAATTAGGGGAGGATTTGGAGGACACTAGGGAATAGAGATGGGGTGTAGAAAGAAACTTTGGAGCAAGGTAGCACAGGCCCTTTCCAAGTAAAGTACTTTTTTTGTAGTAGTGGAGTGCTTCAAGGAGAATTTGATGTGGTCATAGATGCATGAGAGTAACATAAATGAAGCACCTGAAGAGGGAGGAATGTGGGGAGTTGCCGGAGAAGAGAGAGGTTATAGTAAACAAGGTCCAAGGCACAGACTTCTTAATTAGGTTAAAGTTATGGCACTGAGATACCATGATGAGAACTGCCTAAAAACCTAGAGTCAGGTAGCTAGATTTAGAGATTGTAAATATGTATCAATTTATAGGTTGAGCTCAAATTATAAACATCAGTAACTACCAACATATATGCTAAATCATTTAGCCTAAATGTATCAGATAACTAGGTTAAGAGAAACATTTAGTAAATAATTATTTTTTCCCTTATCCTAGAGAGGTATAAAGAGAGAATATTTAACACAAAACTTCAAAGACAAATATTTAAAGAGAAATGTGATATTTGTCTCTTTCTCTGTTTACTTGGGCATTCCAAGTATATCAATAGGCTTCTAATTTTTAATTGTATAGTCACTTTTTAGCATCCAGTGCATGTGAGTCTAATTTTAAAACATTGGATCCAAATTCTACAATCAGGGCTGGCTCCAGGCACCAGCTGAGCAAGCTGGTGCTTTGGGCTGCAGATTGTTCGAGGCGGCATTCTGCCCAATCCCAGGGTGGCACGGCCGCTTTTTTTTTTTCCTTTGGTTCCGCTCCAGCCGCCCTGTAGGGGGCAGCGGCCCGGAGAACCAGAGTGCCCTGCAGGGCCGTCCTCTTCCTTCCCTCCCCGCCGACCGGAGCGGAGCCCTTGCGGCAGGCGGCAGGAGGCGGCGCAGCGGGAGGGGCCGCATGGCAGCGCCCCTGCTGTAGCCCTGGCCGCCCCCTTCTCTCTCTCTCTCTCCCTCACCCTCCTGCCGCCCCCCGCCCCTCAGCCGGTCCCCCTGCACCCGTGCTCCGGCCGTGCCACAAGTTTTTTTTTGGTTTTTTTTGCTTTTGCTTTTGCTTTGCTGTTCTGGCCGCCCCGTTTTTTTGGTTTTTTTTGCTTGGGGCGGCCAAAAAGCCAGAGCCGGCCCTGTCTACAATTAGATGCTCAAATCGGCACATAGGCACATAAAACAGACATTTATATGTCTGTGTGTTTAAGCTTCCAAATACGGGATTTGAACAGCCTATTTAGGCATTTATGTATGAAAATTAGGCTCCCCAAATCTTAGAAAAGATCTCATTTTAGATCAGTATGTTAATAACCATGTTTAAAAGGTGAGGCTCATGTTTTGGAGTTAATGGAGTAAAACTAAATGCAGTATTTTATTTGTAATGAATGCAGCATAATAATGTATGCACAAATTGCTATTGATATGATACTGCATGAAAGTAACATTTTGAGCACTTCCACATCACTTGGTTGAGAGAAATAATTAAAGCTAGCAAAGATTTAAATGCCTCTATCATCGGTCCACCAAGCACAGCGCACATCTTGTAGTTTCCTATTCTAGTAGAACCTCAGAGTTACAAACACCTCAGGAATAGAGGTTGTTTATAACTCTGAAATGTTCGTAACTCTGAACAAAACATTCTGGTTGTTCTTTCAAAAGTGTACAACTGAACATTAACTTCGTATTTTGAAACTTTACTATACTGCTTAAGAATGCTGCTTTCTCTTTATTTTTTTAGTAGTTTACGTTTAACACAGTACTGTGATGTATTTGCTTGGGTTTTTTTTGGTTTCTGCTGCTGCCTCATTGTGTACTTCCAGTTCCAATTGAGGTGTGTGGTTGTTGACTGGTCAGTTTGTAACTCTGCTGTTCGTAACTCTGAGGTTCTACTGTATTACATGTATATTTGAATCAATTCCACGTAGCACGGATAACCACAGAACTGTGACACTACAGAATTATCCAAAAGAGTTGGCAATAAAGCATTGTGCACGAACAACAGATTAGGATCAATGAAAATTTAACCCTGAGGTGGGATGTAATGGCCTGATTTCCAAGAGTGGTCAGTGTGGTCAGTCAGAGAGCTAGATCCTACAGAAGCAGTTGCTTGTCTCTTCTTGCCAAACTACTGACCCTAAAGACCATTTGAAAATGGAAATAGGAGGAAACAATGGGAGGAGCAGTATGTATCATAATAAAACCAAAACTTTATGCTGAGTATGTAAAGGTAATGCCTGATTACTATTGAGGGTATATTTTAATGTATTGTACAAATTCAGCAAAAAAAGAGCAGAAGAGAAATGTGATCAAGTACAAAGAACTTTGAGTCTCTTTGATAATGTTACACAGTATCACCATTCTTTAAAATGTCCTCTTTATAGCTTATTGGAAAAATAACATATATTATGTTTGTATTTTTTCCTTTAGGCCCCTCGCTCAGAAGCTCATACCATTCTTGGTTCTCTTGTTTGCTTTCCAAATATCTACCAAGAAATCCCTCTATTACAACCCATCCCTGAAGCTGATGAAATCATCACAGGAGCTGCAGATGTCAAAGTAAAGTAAAATTATATTAGTAAATCCTTATTTAATCTAGTGAAGTTTTACATTTGGTTAAAAAATTTGATTATTTTGTATCATGCATTAAAGAAATGATCATACATTAATTGATATGTGATACTTTCTTAATTTTACAGACCATTTTTAGCACTGAACTAAAAATATAGTGTAAATGTTTCGACTTGTGAAGTTAATTTTTTTAATTTAAAGGAGAGAGAACTAGCTAAAATCAGGTGCTGTTCATTTCTGTCAGTCAAATCAGCTTTTTTATAATTTGAGATTAAAATATTTATTTTTATTATGATGTAGTGAATCTGTTCCATGGATATATGTACATCATTGACAGACTGGGCTATGCACAGAGACGCATTTATTTTTCATATTATCTTAAAATATGAAACAATGTACATTTACTGGAGAGAGAGAACTCAGTTTTGCTCTGATGTGTTTTCCTAGAGCATTAATTTCAATGGGACTCCATACGAGAATAACTGTAAACATGGGTGTAATGTTTTGCAGTATAGGGGCTTAATAATAATCATTTTGTTTTAAACAAGTGATAAAATGTTAATTTACACTGAAGTCAGCCCTAGTGGGAAAGATTGCACAAAAGCCATAAGATACCCCAGTAATATACTGGGGAATTTGGGTAAGGATGTGGTAGAATCTTCAAATGCCAAATAGGGAACTTCAGGTGGTGGAAGAGGAGAAAGACTACCCTCCCACACACCCCCTCCTTGACACCTGGTATGAGATTCTTGCTTTCTCAACCAGATATGAATTCGGCTTGAGGTTATGGGATTATTGGGGTTATGAGAAATATTAAAATTAACCAAATTAGGGTTGAGTCCTTTTCTGAACTAAATAAAGTAGGCTAAAATTTTCAGACCTGTCTGCCTAGAATTGAGACACCCTAGGCTGGATTCACAAAAGGGCTTAGGTGCCTAACTGCCAGTTCACAAAGTCTGACAACACTGGTTTTCAAACTCCGCCCCGCCCCCCTCCGCTCAGCTGCCTCCAAACACTGTATAGGTACCTCAACTCACTCTGCGCCTAAATTTTTTCAGCAAAAGTTCCCTGTGCGTCTATGTTTCTGCCTCTGCTCACACACACTGCAGCCCCATGCCAGGCATCTGGATGCCTAGTCCCAGAGCAATGTACCAACAGTGAGAAGACAGGCATTTCTCCGCCTAATTAACTTGCAAGGCCATTTGGTAGGGGAGCTCTGAGCGCACTTACCAGAATGGGGCCCTATGGACAGACTCATACAAAGTGGCCGGGGGAGGGAGGACCCTCCTCATAACATTGAGCCCAGTGTTTAGAGTACTCACCTGTGTTGTGGGAAACCCCTGGTTCAAATCCCCTACACCTGAGGGAGAGAAGGGTTTTGAATGGGTACCTGTAACCTTTCAGGTGAGTCCCCTGGGCTATGGGATATTCTAATGTGGGGTACCTCAGTTTTTCCTCTTGAAGATTTTCCACTGTGAATAAATAGTGAAAGAATCATTTGGCCAGAGGAAGAGGGAGGTCAAACATAAGAGTGACTCTGTAGCCTGGGGGTTAGCGACCACACCTGGGAGGTGGGAGACCAAGGGTCTAGTCCCCCACTCCAGTGACTTCTTAAAATTATTTATCCACAGTGGAGCAGCTTCAACAGGAGAGACTGAGGGAGTACCACATAAGAATATCCCAGAGCTCTTGCCTGAGAGGTGGCAGGTCCCTGTTCAAATTCATCTACTCTTCAGATGGAGCGGGGCTTGAACCTGGAGTAC
Organism: Malaclemys terrapin pileata; assembly: GCF_027887155.1. Classification (NCBI taxonomy): domain Eukaryota; kingdom Metazoa; phylum Chordata; order Testudines; family Emydidae; genus Malaclemys; species Malaclemys terrapin. The sequence continues at coordinate 5,548,883 of NC_071507.1, forward strand.
CCTAACCACTGGGCTAAAAGTTAGGAGGGAGCTCTTCCTCTGAACCTCCCATCATCCCCATCTTATTGCAGAAACAGCTTAGGTGTCTAATGCCAAGAGAGCGTTTGCACCTGATAATCCCAAGAAGATGGGGAGGTGCCTCCCTCAAGACTGGGTTTATGCACCAAACTCCCTCAGGGAGAGGGGCTTAGGACTCATCCCTCATCTTGGCATCTCCCATTGAGTAGCTTGTGCGGGGAGCTGCCTAGCATGCTGACTTTTGTGAACCCCATTTTGAGTCACCTGTCTCCCTATTCATTGTATAGGGAGCCTAGTCCTGAACTCAGGCTTTGTGAATCCCAGCAATTTTCTAGGCACCTAAAGGTTAGGCAGGGAGACACTCAGCATCACCACACCTACATTTCTTTGTGAATCTATCCCATAAATCCCTAGTTAGGCTATTAAAAGTTACTTTGACTTTTCAGATATGCAGAGCACTCCCAATGAGACCAATGGGTGCTCCGCAATTCTGAAAATCAACCGACTTCAGTTTAGATGCTGATGTTTGAATTTAGATATTTTAGTCATCCACCCAATTTTATAAATGTTGGCTGTAATCAGTGTGGCTCTCACTTTTGTCAAAATATGATATGAAACAAATATCCCTTAGAGTGTACTGAGACTACCAAATTTATTTCACTTGTGACCCAGTCCGGGTTAGATATCTAACACACTTGAATTAATAGAGAAGTAATCTGTTTGTGGAAAAAAGTGTTTATTCTAATGAATTTTATTGTTTTAGTGTTACCTCATAAATATTCTATTGAAGAATGCCACAGATGAGCCCAGTGAAGCTGCAAGGTAAAATCCTGAATGAAAGAGAAAATACTGTGGAGTCTTAAGATGGCAAATTGAAACAGAAATAAGTTGGTGTGAAAGGGCTGTACTTTTTGGAGGCCATTCAACTTGAACAGTATCAAAAATAATAAGTTGGATGACAGTGTTTTGGGGGATATTTGAAACTGAGTGTGTTGTAAAGTTTTTAAAATGGATTGGACTGAAATTTCTTGTAAAAGAATATTATATTCTTGTAGGTGCTTTTTATTACTATTATTTCATCTACCTGTAAACAAATAACTATATCCATGGTTCCCTTTTTGAACTTTTGTTTTGTACCACAGACAGCGGGGCCAAATTTTGCTCTCAGTCGCAGTGTAAGGAAGATCAAAATTTGGTTAGCCCGCATACATACCTTGAAGCCTGGTCTTTTTGATTTTGTACTTATTCATAGATACCAAGGCCAGAAGGGACCATTTTGATCATCTGGTCTGACCTCCTGTATAACACAGGCCATAGAACTTCCCCAAAATAATTCCTAAAGCATATCAGAAAAACATCCAATCTTGATTTTAAAATTGTCACTGATGGAGAATCCCCTACGACACTTGGTAAATTGTTCCAATGATTTAGTATTCTCACCGATAAAAATTTACACCTTATTTCCACTCTGAATGTGTCTAGCTTCAACTTTCAGTTGTTGGATTAGATTTTGTTCTGTACTAGATTTAAAAGTCCATTATTAAATATTTGTTCTGCATATAGATACATATAGACTGTAATCAAGTCACCCCTTAACCTTCCCATTGTTAAGCTAAATAAATTGAGTCTATCACCACAACTCATGTTTTCAAATCCTTACTAAAAAAAGAAACCTTATATTTAAAATAAAACCAAAAAGTTTCTTTTTAACCTTTATTTTCCCTTTTCAACTATTAGTTTTAATAAAATCTGTCTTATGCATTTTCTTACTAAAAAGGTTAATCTGATAGACAAAGCACATCATCCTGAATAATGTAAAAAGCAGGTAAACCGTATGGTGTCTACTCTTAAGACATTTTCAGCTTGGCTTACTGGATGTCAAATGTATTTACATGTGCCCTGACAACTTTGAAGGATAAAAGGCAGGGGTAATCAATTTATTTTTTGTCAAGGTTCAACTTGGTCAAGATATATTCAAGGTCCAGACTCCAGAGAAAATAATAAAAAAATAGTAACAATAATAATAAATAAATAAGATTTTGCGGTCTGTTTGAAAGTGTCTGACAGTCTGGATTTGGCCCGTGGTCCACCTATTGACTACCCATGATAAAAGTGTAGTTGTAACTGTGTCAGTCCTAGGTTATTAGAGAGACAGGGTGGGCGACCGTTCAGGGTAAAGTGGTCAGTTAACATCCCTCTAGTCATAGGGGGTAAAGGAAGGGGGCGCGGAAGGTAGTTGGCGGGGGTGTGTGTGTGTGTGGATATTGTTAGCTGCTTTCTTTCCCCCCTATGACTGGAGGGGTATTCATGGGCCACTTCACCTTGAATGGTCCATTGAAATATGTGCTAATTACTTATGATAAACAGTCTGTGCCACCTTGTATTTAGCTGTGATACTGAATACCTTTCCCAGTGCTGAAGAAGAGCTCTGTGTAAGCTTAAAAGCTTGTCTCTCTCACCAACAGAAGTTGGTCCAACAAAAGATGTTACCTCACCCACTTTGTCTCTCTAATATCCTGGGACCAACGTGGCTACAGCAATATTGCATACAGCTTTGAAAGAGGCATTTGACTCCATCACATCTATCTCTAAGTATTCAAAATCTGCATATTTTAACATGCTATTAGTTACGTGCAACATTTAATTAAAAGTCAGAAAATACACGGAGTAGATCATAGCTATAAACAAGAGCTTGCCATCTATTTTGGGAGAAGGTTCTTTTAAGGATTCTAAATTGAAAGAAATGCTAAACTTTACATTTAAACAATCAAGACTGATACCAGACAAAGAAAGAAGTTTAAAAAAAAATTCCTATCGGTGCTTTTCTTTGCCACTGACTTCAACGAGAGCTTTATCCTTGAGTTCAGTGGCAGCAGGATCTGACCTAATATATTTTAATGCAGTATACAGTTCATTTACAAATAATTTTTGTAATCACAAGTAAGGCCCAATCTTGCAAGCATGAACACATTACATCCTTGATGATTTTTCCTAAGAAAGCAAGGTTGAAGATGGGGTGAGAGATGGAAAGGTCTTTCTCACTCAATGTTGGGTTTTTCAAGAACGAGCAGACTAACGCTTTTTTCAGGTAAATTGGCAGGGTTGCTTATCTGAAGGAGCAGCTTAGTCACTAAGATGAATAAAAAGATGTTTTCAATTAATGAAGATATCCTTTTAGGAGTTGATTTTTTTTAAATGGATGAGTCATATGACATGATATAAATAGATCTATGTTCACTATATAATACTATGAAAGAGAAGTTTATGTGTCTCATCTAGGAAATGTTTATTTGGTTAATGTATTACTAGAGTTTTATTGGAGGATTCTTTACTGGAGGAATATTTTCATTATTAGTAAGAACATTTTATTCTTTGATGGCTTTCCCCAGCCAGGAAGTTCATGGATCAGTTTTGTAGACAATGGTTTAGATATCCCTAAGGGCTTCCAAAGGTTACTCTTGCACAGTCAGATGGGTTGGCAGGAAAGTTGGGAAAAATAGCAGCCAACTCAAAGGTTCAAAACTTAGCAATGTTAAAATAGCACAACACAACTCATAATACGTTAGGAGGGTCGCCAGTTTAGAAAGTTGTGGATAAAAGTCTAAAAGCATCTAACAAGCTTCTTGAACCAAAGACAGTTAATCCTGGGGAAGTTACAGAAGAGCTATATTTCAGGAGGCTAGAACTAGAGGAAGGCTACAACAAGAAGGTCAAACAGTTATCTCCATTGTAAATGAGAGTGACTGTAAGGTTTCAAATATAAAGTGGCTGCCAACTTGCTGAACTAAGAGCAGTACCTCCCTCACCAAGGTGTTACATCTTAGTGATCCGTGAAATCCATTCTTACAGGAGGAACAGAAGACATTCAAACAAAACCAAGCCCATTGTCTCTCGGTCTCTCGAGGACATTTAGAATGCTACTGATCATGCTTGTGAGCTGGTGGAAGTAAAGTATGCCCACTCAGTCTCTGATGGTGAAAAATACCAGGAGCAGGCAAGCACAGGCTCCAGGAAGTGGAGACACCTCATGGTTGTATGGGCTATTGCAGAAGAATGGTTTTGAGTGCTGAATAGACAGCTAAAGTTAAATTAACAGAGAAGACGTGACCACGTGGTCAGAAAGCCACCAAGGTTCAGAGACAGTAGTTAACAAATGATGGTTAAGAAACAGAATAGTTCTCCCATCTGTTGGAGGGGCTTATGGTTGTCTAGCCTGATCTCCATCCTAAATATCTGTTAGTTTGTTTGGATTTGGGTTTGTTTTCTTTTCTTTTACTCTTGCATTAATTTTTGGTTGATGTTTTTGGCTGATATTGTTTTATTTACAGTTCATTATTTTTTAATGGGAAGATGCAGTAGCCATTGGAGTCCTGCCTTGTGACAGGAGTATAGCCTTTTGTAACAAAACTGACCCGTGTTATGTGGCTGGGGACAGGAAACAGAGACCAGTCTGTTATCAACACTGCTGTGTGTACTGCACCTTTATTACACCATCTGTCGTTTATAAAATAATAGAAAATCTATAAGGGCTTTTTGGCAGGAAGGGAATTTTTTCCTACCCGCCCATAGTCATTAGAGGTTTTGCAAGCACCTCTATTCCTTGTCAAAAATCATTCCTAAATGTTTAAGGAGCCTTCTTTCTTTCTTCGCTGCTCCCAAAATCATTGGTTGTGCCAAGAGGTAGGAAAGAGAGATGTGGCTTGATGGAACCTTTCTCCTCTTCTCCCTGGCTGAAAGGGAAACTTGGGGTTGGTTTTTAGAAGTGCTCAGCATTACCTAATTCTGCTTCCTTTAAAGTTAGTCCTGTTTACCTCAGTGGGGAGCAGCGTTAGGCCACTTCTGAGTACTTCTAAAAAAATCACACCCTCAGGGTACAGACAGCCTGAATGCGGTTTTAAAATTTGTCCCAGGTTGACTGACATTCAGTCAGTGTCAAACTCTCTATTTGATTCTGTTGCTTTCTGTAATTAGCCATAAAATCTGTCAGTAAAAAATGTACTGTGTCATTGAGAAATCATTATGAAATCTTCCAAAATATATTTTTCAGAAAGTGAGAAATGTTAAGGAAGGGAGGATATTCTTTTTAAGCTTATAACTAAATAGTTGTTTCCCTTTCTTTTTAAAAGGTGCATAGCTGTTTGCTGCCTTGGAGTTTGGATATGTGAAGAACTAGTACAGTGCACAAACCATCCTCAAGTGAAGGATGCAATAAATGTTATAGGTGTAACACTAAAGGTATTAGTATGAATTGTGTTTGTGTGATTAACAAAGGGAACATTTGTATGAACAAGGTATTCTAGATACTTGAAATATTCATCAAGCATATGTTTAAAGTTAAGCATGTACTTAAATTCTTTTCTGACTTAGGATCAAGATGTGTCCCAGTTGTGTATCCTGATTTTTAGGTTCTTTATGCTTACAATTGTATCTGTCTGCAAGTTTGTTTTTTAAATGTTATGGGGATTATCAGGCATTTGCTGACCATGGAACTGCTCAGTGAATTTATTTTTTGCTTGATTGAAATTTTCTTCAGGATCTTCCACATGTTCTCCGGCTGCTCCGCAGACTTAGTGAACCTGGCTTGTCTTTCACTCACTCACTATCTAAAATATCACTGTTACCACGGGCACCGACTTTTCAAAGTACTCTAGAGAGCATCTAATTGGAGTACCAATGACCAGAGTGCTGGATCAGCCACAGTTTCCTACCACTCTGTCACAGGTTGCTTGATGCTGTCTTTAATATCAGTCGAGATGGAATGAATGAAACAGTTTTACTTTAATGTATTAGCAGGGGAAATGAAAGAATCATGAAAAGATTCTTATTTTTGTGAAAGCAGCTGCTTTCTGGATACAGCCTCTTCAGCTGTATTGAAGACGCAGAGTGGCAAAGGAATAGAGTTTGTTATGGAGTGATAAGTTCCTGCAGCTGTATAAATACTGCCTAAGACAAGGCATTCATTTGAAAATAAATTTTGATGAGCAGTAGGAGACACTTGCCTAGAGATGGTGTTAAATGACTTTTCTGTCATATCAAATGATTGGTAATTTGGTAGATGCAGGGGAGTGACCGTTATTCATTATATCAAATTTTGGTGCAGTTATTGGAAAGTTATATTTTCTTTTGGCTTATAGAGAACAGAATGAACGTGCAGTTCTTTTGAAATAGTAAATATTTTAATTTAGTAAAAATTCTTAATAATTTTTCAAAATCTTATAGGTAAGGCTTAGCTATCTAAGGAAGAAGTGGAAGAAATATCTTGTATTTTTACTCTTCAAATAATTCACTCATTTTTATTCAACTAGTAATAATTTTTGAAATAATCACAGTATGATCATCTTTGTTAGCATGTGCCTTTAATTTTCATAAACCTATGTGTGTTTGAAATTTCATTATGTGCGTAGAGATATATTGGTCAAACAACAGAAACTTGAAAGCATCACACAAATATTGGCATGATTTAAGAGGCCCTACTTGTGAAAAACTCAGAGCTTGAAAAGATCATGTAAAAAATTAACCTGTCATAAGCAGGAAATGGTTATACTACATAAGTAATGATAATTACTCATAATAATTAGTTATACTATACTAAATAATGGAGATTATAGGTGGTGAAGGTAGCAATGCCTTTAGTTAAGGTTGCCTGACACTTTCCATAAGACCCTGTTTTTAGTTGCTTATAACTTTGCCAAACTTTAACCATTTGGGCTGAAATATTCCATGCTGGGCACCTGCCTCAGGCTGATTTATTTTATAGTTATTTATTTATTTATTTATTTATTTATGAAAGTTTCAGCTAAAATGGTTCAGCTGTTTCTGAGAATGAGGTTAGAGAAAAATATGTTGTTTTTCCCATATTAAAAACAATTCTTAACAGTGTCATTGAGAAGCTTAGTAGCTCTAGCATCTCCATGCTATAGAAAAGAGACTTGAAATTTGGCTACTGGCATTGACCTGGTGCCAGGGATGTGCCTTTTGCCTTCTCTGTAAAAATTCACCGTAATTTGGCTACTTTCTGAGCCTTTGAAATGATCTTGTTTGCACATGCTCAGTAGAAACCTGTTAGTTTGGCAGCTAAATTCTTTGAAGGGTCCATCTGCACTGAGCATGCTCCATAGCTCCTACATACTAACCAGACTACTCATGCACCATTCTCACAGAGTGGATGAATAGGATCCTGTGGAAAAATAGTATGTGGATCATATATTTAAAGACTGTATTATGATATGATTTGCATATACAAAAGGAGTCCACATTAAGATTGCATAGGTAATCTTAATTATGGCATTTCCTAACTTTGAGTGTTTGACTTTACAATCTTAACTACTACTTCAAGGGCTCTGCATATTCCCACTTATGGGTTTTGGGCCACCTAGTCGTGCCTAATGGTAGAACCTTCTCTAAGCAGTGTCCATTAGCATGCTCACAAACCCCCTCCTGCCCCCCCCCCCCGCCAGTGTCTCCAAACATTCTGATGGCGAGGCTATATAAGGGGTCACAAGGTCCTTTACCACCTTAGTTCCTTCCAACCACTTGCCTAGATGCAAGTGAACCACTCCGGTCCATTCGGATCCAGGGATGGTGGGAGATGTATGTCTCCATTGTGAATTGTTAGTTGTTTAGTATTGTAGTTTGTGGTAAGTATAGATTGGTAGTTAGTAGCTCAGTTCCAGGTTATGGCAGAACCAAAGAAGAAAAAGAAGCTGGGATACTTCAAGAGGTGTACTTTGTACTCTGCTGTCTTCTTGATGTCAGATGATCACATTAGGTGTTTTTCACAAGTAGGGCCTCTTAAATCATGCCAATATTTGTGTGATGCTTTCAAGTTTCTGTTGTTTGACCAGGTGCTTGGGAGAGCATAACTCACTTTCTGGGTGTTCCATCTGGGTGTCAGATGGGTGTTCCATCTGCTGCACTGTTATGCCCAGAACTCACAGGGAGAGGCAGAACTGGTTGCAGGTGCTTCTCCATAAGGAGGCCCTGGAGGCTTAACCTTCTGGATCTAGGCAGTCCTCAGATCCAAGGTCCCATGTGACAGAATACCAAAATCGAGGCGAGTTCTGGGCTCAGCTTCTGGATCCAAGAAGGTGGATTTGAGTATTTCATTGGATCCTGTGTTGTCCAAGTCTCTGGCTCTGGCCGTAACCCCTACTCCAGTTCTGGGTTCATCTTCGGTTCCAAAGTAGACTTATACTTTGGTAGCTGATGCGCACTGTTTAGCTTCCGCGCATTCCTTGGATCTGAGGGAGAAACAGAGGGTCTCGAAAAAGAGACAGGTTTTAACCATTCCGAGATCTGCATCTTCTTCACCTGAGAAAAGGAGAGTAATAGAGGAGTTTGTCAGTCTATCTCCTGATCTGTCTAAACGTCGTCCTCCTAACAGCTTTCTCTCTGCAAAGAACTTTCTCTCCATTTGTTTCTCTCCTCTGTCTGGATCTGTTGTCTCTGGTGCATTCCATAGTGGATCCAAGGCCGGATCTGTATCTAGAGGAATAATACAAAACTGTTTCCTCTCGATTTGTCCCTCTATTTGGTGGTCCTCTTGCAGGTATGTTCCCATATCCAGTTGCCAGGTTGGCAGCCACCACAGGAACTTTTCAGTTGTCCTCCTTATGGATGGAGAGGTGATGTTTCATCTGAAAAAGAATTTGGTGGGGGAGAAATCCTTGCATCCGATTCCACTATATATCCATCTGCACCTCAAACAGTGGTTCCTGATTCTCTGTCTAAAGAAGATGATGAAGAGATTGCTCCTCTTTTTAAATTGGAGCATGCTGGCACAGAATGTAATCCTGATTTGTCACCATGTGAACATGCAGGAATGGCTTTTGCCTCTTCCCCTTCTGAGGACATGCTGAAATTTCATGATTTAGTGGATCACATGGTGTAAACTTTGCATTTAACTTTAGTGCCGGTGCAGGAGACATCCTTCCTGGTGTTTACATTTTTGGGGCTACCTCCAAGAATAGGATGTTGTTACCAATCCTTGACAGTTTGCTGCAGCCTGCTAAGGCTGCTTGGTCCTCTCTTGCCTCTTGCCAACCTATTTCCAAGAAAATAGACAAATTATATCAATGGGTTTTGCATATTTGCATTCACACTTTGTACCTACTACACTGGTGGTGACTGCTGCCAGTAATAGATTGAGGTTTGGACCCGTTTAGGCAGAAAAGGGAAGAAGATTGATTCCCTAGGGAGAATGATGTTCTCTTGTTCCTCTCTTGGTAATAGGGTGGCAAATTACCAAGCTGTTATAGCTCGCTAACAGTTCCACCTGTGGGAAAAGAAGGCACTGTTTGTGCAGGATTTCCCAAATGACAAAAAGAGATTGGGAAATGCAATCCTAATGGAGGGTCAAAATGTAGCAAAGCACTCTCTCAAGACTTCGTTTGATGCTTCAGACTCTTCTGCTGGATCACTGACTTCTGCAGTTACTTAGAAGAGACATGTTTGGTTTCATTCCTCTTCTCTGACTCGTCATACTACAATTAAAGTGGAGGATCTCCCCTTCAGAGGAGATGGTCTAATCTGTGAAAAGACGGATGCGTTGCTGGAGAAGCTGAAGAAGACAAGATCTTTGTGCTTTATTACTTCTACTAGGAGATGTTCTATTTTTTAGTTCCATTATCAGAGACTGTCAGAAAAAGCTGATACCAGCTACAGGGCAACCTAATACAGAAACAAATAAAAGTGGAAAAAAAACATACTGCTATAGCTATGCAATGTACTGAAATGCAGATACTTGCTTTGTCCACCTTGGAACTCAAAATGTTTTGGGTAATATCAGGAAACACTAAGGTTTTGATACACTTGTTAAAGCAAAAGAAAAAAAAGATCATTGTTTGATACCTATCAATATAAATGAATGCAGTATGTCTCCAGTACGGTGTGACTGTATTATCCACAGTTATCTTCAGCTTATTTCTTATCAAATCAAAGACATCTACAACAGCACCAGCAGTCTACGTATTTCCAGAGCCAGCATAAGAAAAGGTCCTTTAAATCGAGGCCTAACTCTAAGCAATATGCTACCTTTCTGTCATCTTCGTTGCACGCTAGGCCTCAAATTTTATATGAGGATTGAGAGTCTAGAATCAATGAGAGAGGACCCTTCCCTACCTGTGTTGGAGATGTGCTAGCCCATTTTATCATCAGATGCAGGCTTATTACATCTGACAAATAGAGAAGGACTATGCCATTCAATTCAGGAAACTACCCCTTTCAATTTCCCTTGCCCGTCTATTTTTAGAGAACCTTCTCATAAGGCTAGTCTACTTTCAGACATACAGAAATTTCTTCTCGTCGGGGCTGTTAATGAGGTATCAGAGCACCTTCAAGATCAGGGGTTTTATTCAAGGTACTTTCTGGTGCTGAAAAATGATGGGGTGGGAGTGGGGAGTTCATTCCATTTTAGATTTAAGAAACGTAAACAAGTATATTCTGAAGTTTTGGTTTCATATGTTAACTCTGGCCTCCAGAATCCCTTTGCTTTCAATTATGGATTGGGTTTGTGACTCTTGATTTAAAGGACACATTTTCATATCTCTGTTTGGCACAGTCATCGAAAAGTACCTTCATTTTGTGGTGGTGGGACACCATTTCCAGTATAAAGGGCTGTTATTTGACCTCTACAGCACCGAGAGTTCTTTCAAAGTGCTTCTTTGTCGTGGAGGCTCAATTGAGAAAGCAGGGTATTTTTGTTTACCCTATTCTGATGATTGTCTGTTAAAGGCTGTTTGTGATGATTTATTAAGCCCCATAGCTTTTTTTTCAGAACTGGGATTTCTCCTGGATGTCAAAAAAGTCAAATCCCTGTCCGACTCAGATAATTTTATTCATAGGCTCCATATTGGACTTGGTAGCAGGGAAAGCCTTTTTACCAGAGGACAGATTTTCAAAAATAGCTCAGTATGTTTTATACATTCAAATATGTCAAAATCAGAAAGTAACCTTCTTTGTGGGTCTTATGGCAGCTACTACATATGTGACTCCGTTTGCACAACTCACAATGAGGCCAATGCAGCTTTGGCTGTCTCAGGTCTACAGATCAAATCTGGACAATCTCCAGATGTTAGACAGCATGCCTCAAAACATTCTGGAATTATTGATGTGATGGTCAGTCAGAGAAAACATTCTCAGGGGTGTCCAGTTCTATCCCCCTTCACTTTCAGTGAAGATAACTTGAGATGTGTCAAACTATGGTTGGGGTAGGGCAACATCTGAGTTATCCTATAGTTCAGGGTCCTTGACTTTTCAGGAGAGAGCTTTGCACATAAGCGTGTTCTCAATTTATTTAGGACTCTGTTCTCTCTTCCAGGTTATTTTCAGTACTGCTTATCAAACTACCCATAAGTGGCAATATACAGAGCCATTCAAAAAAAAGAAATGAAGGTTGATTACTTGTAACCGGAGTTCTTCAAGAGGGCTCTGCATATTCACACTTCCCACCCGCCTTCCCCTTTTTTTCAGAGTTATTTTCGTTCTGTCCCTTGGGTTGGTGAAAGGAACTGAGTTGGTAGAGGGCACTCCCCCTTACATAGTCTCACCTTCAGAACATTCGGTGGCACTAGGGAGTGGGCTAGGAGGGGGCACATGAGCATTTTAATAGACACAGCTTGGAGAAGGTTCTCTTGTTAAGCACCACTAGGCAGCACAAAACCCATAAATGTGAATAAGCAGAGCCATCTCGAAGAACTCCAGTTGCAAGTAACCTTCATTTTCCTTTAATGTAGTTTTTATGACTGTATTACCATTTAAAATAGTAGAAACTCTAACATTACTGTTTATTATATGTGAATATTTTTTTCTGGCATGATACTTTGTTTAATTTTATTTTTTTTTCTTACAGTTTTCTAATAAACTGGTAGCTCAGATAGCCTGTGATGTTCTTCAACTGCTAGTTTCTTATTGGGAAAAGCTTCAGAAGTATGAATCCTCTCTATCCAGGAAAATTACTGAAGTATGTCTTATCTCTTCAAATACTCATGTCTGGGAATTGAAAATAACACATCTGATGTTCTGTGTTGATTGTTCATAGAATTGAAAAAGCTTCAAAGTTAATAGAATGTCCAACTGATGCTATTTTTCACAGTTGAATTGTTGCTTACCATAAAGTTACAATCTTAGAACTCTAACTTTCTTTGCTTCCTTCTGCAATCATTATTAGGAGAGTTCTTTGCTATAGTTTGCTGGAGCCAGTGTAATTTTTTCCAATTTGCACTAATTTATTTCTAGAATCTGCTAACAATGTGGAACTCTCAGTTTGGTTCAGATGCTATATACAAAAACGGCTGCTAACAGCTCTTTATAGTCTTCATCCAAAGTCTGTTGAAGGTCAGTGGTTCAGGCCTTGTATTTATTAAAGATACAAAATGTCTTTTTGTAATTTTGTTTGCCTGTGGGTTTGGTTTTTGTGCAGATTCTCGTGGCCACCATTGCATTTCTTTTGCCAAGTGCTGAATACTCCTCTGTAGAAACAGATAAAAAGGTATGTGGCATAAAACATAAACTCCATCATTGTTTTTGCTTCTTGAACTACATATTAAATGAAATCGTTTAGTCCTAAATCTTATTTTTAAAATATTAAGCTAATATTTAAACATGTTGATGAATTTGATGAGTATTGCTTATGCATTCTTTTGCATGTTTCTGTTTAGTTTATAGTTTCATTATTACTTTGCTTGTTGGATTGGTGCATGGCACTACCAATGAAAACCTTACTAGAGCCAGTGTCTACTGTTCTGGAAGATCAACATTCCTCCAAAGCTCCCTTACTGGATTACATATATAGGGTGAGTATGAAGGATCAATTCAGTATGAATTGTTTTTAACAAAGCTTTTAAATGTGTAAAGATGTGCCTGTTTTGGATCATTGAAGCACAGAAGCATTATGGAAGTATAACTGATGATTCCATTTGAATGACATTGAAGTTTTTCAGTTACTGTTGTTTAAATCCATGGGTTAGTTATGAAAACAAATGAAAATGTCACCCCTAACATTTAGGGGGTAGATTTGATTTTCTGGAAAGTTACAGGTCTGCTCAGTAGTTTTGGAGCTTAAAGGAGTTAAAATGGCTCCTTTTTGAAATTTCAGGGCTGGTTTGTAGTGTTTCGGGGATCATGTTGACTTACAAATGATTATTTAAATGCTTCAATCATTGGGTGGATAAATAACTAAACAAAATAGTATGTATAGGTTAGTTAAAAAAATTAAAGGGACAACCTATTCCGAGCACTGCTTGTCGTGACTCTTTCTATTACATTATAAATACCAATTTAATAAAAAAAATAGTCATTTGATGCCAAGATCTGAAATGTTACACACACAAACTCTGGAGTATAAAATATTAAATGGTGGCAGTTTTGAGAGAAAAAAGAAAGTGCCTTGGCCAACAGATCTTAAAACACTAGAGAAGCAGCTCCCAAGGAGCTTAGGAGTCCTGCCAGGGAAAGCACCTACAGTAATTCCCCACTTAACGTCCTCTCACTTAACATTGTTTCGATGTTACGTCCCTGCTCCATTACAGAACATGCTCATTTAAAGTTGTGCAATGCTCCCCTATAATGTGGTTTGACCTTCTGCTTTGTCCACGGCTGGCAGCCCCCCATCAGCTCCCCTACGCCCCCCTAGCACCTCCCACCCGCCGGCAGACCCCACGGATCAGCGCCTTCCCCCTGTTCCCCCGCCTCCTGCCCGCAGCAATCAGCTGTCTTGCGGCATTCAGGAGGCTGGGGGGAGGAGCAAGGATGCAGCACGCAGCCTCCCCCCTCTTCCCCTACCTCTTGAATGCCGCAAACCAGCTGATTGCCACGGGCTGGAGGCAGGGGAGGGAGGGGAGAGGCTGCGTGCCGCGTCCCCGCTCCTCCCTCCAGCCTCCTGAATGCCACAAACCAGCTGATTGCCGCGGGCAGGAGGCAGGGGAGGGAGGGGAGAGGAGCAGGACGTGGTGTGCGGAGTAAAGGGGGAGGAGGTGGAAGGGGAAAGCTGCGGGTTAAGGGTGGGGTTTGTGGGAAGGGGTGGAGTGGATGGGCCGAGGGTTGAGCCCCCCTGTCCCCGGCAAAGTCAGTGCCTGTGCTTGCAAGAACAGCAAGAGGAGCAGCCGGACAATCCATCCTCTTCCACTCTCTGACTCCACCACCTCAACCAAGCTTCAGACTCAGCAATGATGATTGTAGTATTAAATTTTCTTTAAAATTGTTTAAAACTTATACCTGTATTAAATTGCTTGTTTAAAATGTATATAATGCCTTTTGTCTGGCAAAAAAAAATTTCCCTGGAACCTAACCCTCACTATTTACATTAATTCTTATGGGGAAATTGGATTTGCTTAATATCGTTTCGCTTAAAGTCGCATTTTTCAGGAACGTAACTGCAACGTTAAGTGAGGAGTTACTGTATTCTAATAGCATGACTAGTAAACTTCACAAAGAAAGGAGTTCCTGTCTTGAGGACCTTAGGAGATCCATGGCAATGTTATGTCTTTCTTGCACACGTGTTTGAGGACAGTTGGATCTGGATGAAAACTATATGCACCTCCTGCTGCCAGAGCTGTGACTGTTGAATGAGGTCCCCCTAGAGGAGCTCTGTAGGAAAACACGCTATAAATGCTCAAGACCAGCACTGAGGAGATAGAAGTCTATAGTTGTGTAAAGCCAGTTTTAGCTTTGTGGCCATTTCCCAGTGGACAAGCACCCACTCAAAATAAAGAGCAGTCTCCATGACTGCTCATACTAAGACACTTGTAGAACTCATTCATTTAATGCAAATGCCAATAATAATCAAGTGAAGACAAGAAATACAGTACAACTACGTATAATTAGCAAAATTTTCCATAAGTAAGTTAAACATGTTTTATGAAATATCAGTACATCTTTCAAGTAAACAAAATAATCTAGTTTATAACTGATGTAATACACATTTGAATATGTCTGCATATGCCTGAGGGATGATATTCTATAATGACATTCCAATTTATATAACAATATACCACAGTAGATTTTGTCCCAATTGTGAAATTGTACTTAACAAGCATGAAGTCAGTCTTGCTTTAAAATATGCATTAACACATTTTCCAAATATAAAAATAGCATGTTTATATTGCTTTTATTTAAAATTAAGATCTGTGATGATAAATAGTTTTGTTTTCATGGCTAATATAGTAGTTTACTGATAAAAAGATAATTTTATAAGAATAAGCATTTTCTTTCATTCTTAAAGAATCGGTGAGAATTTAACAATGGGCATTATTATTATATCAATAATATATCATATTTATTATTAATAATAATAATTTGCATTGTACTAGCCCAGAGGAGCTCCAGTCTTGGACCAGGGTCCCAGTGTGCTACGTGCTGTACAAACACCCAAAAATGATGGTCCATGCCCCACAGAACTTACAATCTAAGTATAAGACAAGAGAGAACAGGTGGATTCAAGAGACCGATTTGTAGAGCACCAGGAAACAGAGAGACAATACTGGTCAGCACAATGGCAGCATTCTCAGCACACCAGATGTATATGTGTTGTCAAGTTTTTAGTAGACATCACAGCAAAGGAGGGTTTTATGGAGAGGTAATCTTGCAAATGTTTATGAAGGGCCGCATGGGACAGAAACACAAAAATGCTTATTTGAAAATTTAGCAAGTGGACGATAAATGACGATAAAGGCATTTTCATAGTGGAGGCAGGAGTTAACCTCTTGATAGTTTGAGAGGTGGTAGGTAGGATAAGGATAAGCCGTGAAGGACCTTAAAAGGGATGACAAGTAGGATAGTAATGGAGAAGCAAAAGCCAGTGGAGAGATGCAAAGAGAAGGGTGACTTAGTCAAAGCAGTGAACTGCGAAAATAACCTTTGCAGCAATTATTTATATTGATGCAAGCAGGGAGAAATTTAATTTGTCAAGGCCAGAAGAGAGAATGTTGAAAATGGAGGTTGTTGCGCTAATGAGGATACAAAATGAGGGCCTGGACTAGAGTTTCATTTTAGCAAAGTGACGTAGGAAGAAGCAGCAAGATTTAGGGTATGTCTACACAGCCGACATTAAAGCTCACGGCTTGTGTAGTTGTGGCTCCAGCGCTGGGAGAGAGCTCTCCTAGTGCTGTAATAAAACTACCTCTGCGAGGGGAATAGCTACTGTCTACACTGCCACACCCCTGAGCGAAGAATGTTGCAGTGCTGTAAGTGGCAGTGTCGACAAGGCCTTAGACATATGCTACAGTGTGTCAGAATTTAACAGCATAGTAAATTTATCTCATCACTGTATGTCACTTGACTTGATATTTTTTTTGTACAATTTATTTCTAGTACAAATTTCGTCTCTTTTCTTCTTACAGGTGTTGCACTGTTGTGTTTACGGCTCAAGCACATACACGCAACAAAGCCATTACATATTGAGCCTTGCAGATCTCTCATCTAATGACTATGATCCATTTTTGCCATTGGGAAATGTCAAGAATTCTGAGCCAGCACATTCCTATTCCACCCCAGATTTGGGAAATCTACTCACTGTTGTTGAGGGTAAGTAACTCCAAAGAAAATAACTTGAAGATTGCTAGGATTTCAACATTAACAATATGAAGATTTAATAACCTGCTAAGTGGCATTTCTTAGTTGAAAAACATGCTTGCACAGGTAACACTGAATAATTCTACAGCTGTTTTACAGGGAAAGCCATGTGGTTCAACGCATTCATAGTCTGGAGTTCACTTATGTTAGGTGTGTTCACTATATTAGGAGAATACCAGTGAGGGACCAGAAAATTTCACACAGTTCTTGATGCTTACTAAAATGTGTCAAAACCAGAATTTCTTTGTAGATAAGATAGCAGCCATGATAAATTATGACTGCAAATACATCAAAAGAAAACATAAAGACATCTTCAATGTTAAATGTTTACCTCAAGAGCCCTCTTTTAGAAGGGAAAACCATCAACTAGTTAACCACATAAGGAAGTTGATATACTGTTTTGAAAAGAGAAAGGGCTGGAACTCCTAACACATCTGAGCTAGAATGGCAAGAGAGTAAATTTTTGTCCCAGTTAAGAAGTCTATTTGAAATTCTCATTTGGAGTCTAGGTAGATAATAGTATTGAGGTAAAGTATATAAAAAAATGTTAATTGTGAGTATGCTTTCTATGTTAATTTTAGTTGTTTAGTGATGTATGACAGAGAAGATGACCTTATCTATTGATTCAAATTTAATTTGCATAAAAATTCTGAGGTTAGATTGAATTCAAATCCTCAGATAAGAGTTTGTAATAATAAAAACTGGGTTTTGATGTACAACAGTTTGGGGCTAGATTCAAGACAGCTCTATTTCTGCTGCTTGTCAGAGCATCATGAAAACTTCCCAAAGTCAATTAATAGACTGCAGATATGTGGTATGGAATACTTAGGATCTCGCAACCTCACAAAATCATTGTAAAAAGGCACAATTGGTAATCCAGGCATTGGAATTTACTGGTAATTCCTTATGTAATAAGAGAGTATTAATACCCGTTGTCAGTGGTTCAACTACTAAGATGAACAAAGAAAAAAATGTCAATTCTCCCATGTGGTCTTTTCGATAGTGAGAAAGTCATAGATATGATGGCATTGGGCAGTCACTTTTGTTTGTGGCTACGTATACAGAATTAAAACTGAGTGAATAAAATTAACTCCAAATCAAATCCTTTTGAGAACTGTGTGGCTAGTCCACTGTGTACCATGTTTGAACACCTTTTCTGCTTTATGGGAAGCTAAACAAGTACAGCGTCATCAGTGATCTGATGTTGATGGAATAATATGAAAACTCTCCAAACAGCAGTGGCTCTTCGCTTTTTACTAAAAATGACTTTTAACTTTGTAAATATTGGTTTCAAGGAGAGTTTCACTAGGAATGTTTGAGAGCAGAACTTCGACCTTATCTGATTTACTGAAAACCAAAACATGTCATCCATAAACGCCGGCAAGCTCAATGGTATAAAATTCTAGTAAAGAACTATAAACATGCAGCATTTCTTGGGGATTGTTGCAAGAAAAACTCCTGTGATTGTAATACCTAAAATGGCCAAATAAACATTTTGTAGATGAGAGAGAGAGAGAGAGAGTCATCTCTCTCACAATATTTTATAGTGAATTTAGTTCTATGTATGTCACATCATTTGATTTAACCATTAAAAAAAAAAATCAACTGCTACAAGGATGTATTCACTAAGGGAAAACATCTATTTATGTATTTTGGTCAATATCATTAATTCAAGCATTAGATTAAGAATAACTTCCAGAGTTATTCTTGCATCTGATGAAGTGAGGTTCTTACCCATGAAAGCTTATCCTCCCAATACTTCTGTTAGTCTCAAAGGTGCCACAGGATCCTCTGATGCTTTTTACAGATTCAGACTAACACGGCTACCCCTCTGATACTTGATTCCAGAGTTCAATATTGTTCTAAAACTTTATATAAATCATTTCACAGAAATATTTTTTACACAGGATTCAGAAACACAGATGCAGTATAAGGATGTACAAAATAATGCTAGACCAGGGATAGGCAACCTATGGCAACCTATGGCACGCATGCCGAAGGCGGCACGCGAGCTGATTTTTCAGTGGCACTCACACTGCCTGGATCCTGGCCACCGGTCCGGGGGACTCTGCATTTTAATTTAATTTTAAATTAAGCTTCTTAAACCTTTTAAAAATCTTATGTACTTTACATACAACAATAGTTTAGTTATATATTCTAGACTTAATGAAAGAGACCTTCTAAAACATTAAAATGTGTTACTGGGACGTGAAAGCTTAAATTAAAGTGAATAAATGAAGACTCGGCACACCACTTCTGAAAGGTTGCCGACCCCTGTGCTAGACTTTCTATGCTACTTTGAAATACAGTTCTTTCTGTGTTTCATACTGGAACAAATTTTCATCACTACAGCATGTTTTCTTTTTACTTCCCTTGTACCTGCATTTTTAGTTTAACAAAAAGGTTAGAGGCATTAAAACCAATTGCTCTGCACACACTTCTTGCTGAGTGGGTACATTTTGTGAAGAGCAGAAAGATAAAAATAGATGTGAGAGAGATTTGTCATTTTAGGTAGAACAAAATGTTTCTCATCTTGGATATCTTTGTGCCTTATACACTCTTCTATTTTACTGTCATGCTATTTTCAAACGAACGTTAAAAAGAGATTCTTCCTGCTTTTTTTACATTTTTTATGTTATTTACATATGGCTTTTACCTACCACATTATTCATCACTCGTTATAGCTGGCTACAACAATACAATAGGTTTAATCAGGTCAGAGAAAAGAGGAAACACATTACAGTAACAGCTGCTATAGTAGCAACAGGCATTGTAGAAGCAATACTGAGTGTGTATTTTTATTCAAAATATAATAATAGTGTAGGGAGAAAGCAGATTACTAATTTTGCAAGGTAACTATCCAGGATAATTAAAATAAGTTAAATACAAAAAGTTAATCATTACAAGATCAATTAAAATTAATAAAGCTTTCTGTTGTTCGTCTCTCCCACTTCTTTAGTATTCTCAGCATCCACAAGAAAATTAAACACAGTCCCCAACAATTTGGAAACCTGACAGCTTGAAATCACTGTCACTATTTTTATATTAATGAAAACCTCAACATTAGGAATATTAAACATATTTATTTTAAAAACCAAAGTTTATGCAGTAAACAGGATATTTTTTTTCTCCCTTTCGATTGGATCTTCTGGGGGCTTTTTTGTTGTTGTTGTATAACCAGCAAGCACCAGAGTAATGCCCACCCCCTTCAGCTTTCTTCTGCTTGGCCCTTCAGCTTCTAACCTTGTGTTTACCCGCTGCAGCATAATGGCAACGTACCTCACTGGGATCGAATACCGGTGTTCATACTCCTTGCCTGAGACTGAGAGGGGAGAGTGTAGATTCCAGAGCCTCTTTACCCTTCAGCACTTCTTGGAGGGTTTTCTTCTCTTTGAGGGCAGACTGCATGAAACTACCCATACAACAATAATTGTAACAAAAACAAGGTTTATTAAAAACAGAGAGAAATAGAATTGCAGCAAGAGAAATAGTTTGCTTAACATATCTAGATTTCTAATTCTCATAAACTAGGTAAGGCATTTTCGGCTTAGTTACAGCTTGTGAAAGCAGTCCCCTGTATCTAACCCCTTTGGTCCTTGTCTCAGCACGGCTCTGCTCACTGTCGGTACCAAGATCCTTGATCCAGTATCTCCACTTTTCAAACCAGTTTTCTCCACCTCAGTCACACACACGGTAGGGTACCAGATTCATGGCTCATCTTGCAGGAAGTAGCCCACTGAGGAGAGGTAGACTATTGAACAATAAAAGCTTAATGACCTAGCTCAGATGCCAACTTTCACAGACCTGGTTGTATCTTGTTAAAAGCCCTTAGACAGGTTTTTTGTTCTTTTGTCATAAACTATGAATTATGGACAGAGGCCTGGACACTCTTTCACAGCCTGATTCAGCTGACTTTTATAGACACTTATATCCTGTTGCAGTGTTGGGATGAACTTGAAGCCTGTCGGTGATTGATTATGCCCCAGTGAAAGAAATGCTGAATACCTGAATAAAGAGAGTCATCTTTCTTTGTAGAGAATGAGGGAGTTAAGTGTATCTTTTAATATCTTATGCGCCTCAGTATATCAGTTTGATAGTATCCTGTCTGAATGCAAGTTAAATCAAAGGGTGTGGTAAGGGGGGAAACTACAAGGGTTAGCAAGGGTCCTTTGGGAAACTGTAGGGAAATGGGAAATAACCCCTGGCTTGGTGCCCATTAGGTTGGCAAAGTTTACTCTTCCGAGGCCAAACTTAGGATCAAAGGGTATACTAAAACCTTAAAGATGCTGGCCTAGGCTGGAAGGGGAGTGCAGGTTTGAGTGGGCTGTCAGCAGCAGCTGGAGTTGTATTCGTGACACACACAGAGAGAGAGCAAGCATGCTGCTGAAACAATGCAGACTGTCCCTCCCAGCCTAGAGATGGGCCTAACTGGGCTGAATGGAACTTACTACAACTTGCAACAGAAGATCACGGTTTAGGTAATGGGAAATATGCATATAGACCTTTATTGTTTTAACCTTTGATTCTGGTTGCTAGGTACTTTTAGCTGAAAGAATAAATAATGCTTTGTTCTGAAGAAGCTATTTCCATGTCACTGCAAACTTATTTTGTCACAGTTTTCCAGAGGAAATGGGTTTACAGGTGCCAAACCCACATGCCAAGTTGGGCTTGTCAGGTTATCACATTTGGCAAGGGAGCTGTAGCCCAGAATCTAGTCCAAGAATGGTAGGATGATGTGGTTCCACCCAAAGTGACATGCAGGAATCCAGGCTGGTCACCTGGGGGATGCACTGAAGAGGGACTGAAAGGGGTTTAAATCACAGCTTGCCCTGTAACGGTGGTGATGATGTTCTAGATTATGAACTTGTTTGGACCATAAATTCATTCTGAAGAGTATGTAACACAGCTAAGAAGTCATGAGCCAATGTCAAATAAGATGAAAGTAAGCTGTTGCTAGTGCGCTATGGCTGGGTTCGTTGCTCCGTGACCCCCTTCTGACAACAAAAATCACTACAGAACCCCAGGAGGAGGGACTGAAGCCAGAGTCCCCCCGAGCCCTGCCAAAGCCTGAGCCCACCACCTCAGGTTGGGGGGGACCAAAGCCCAAGGGCTTCAGCCTCAGGCAGGGGGTTGGGGCCTGTAACCTGAGCCCCAAGCCTGAGCTTGGGCCCTGGGCGGTGGGGCTCAGGCTTCAGCTTCCACCCCAGCAAGTCTAATGCCACCCCTGGCAACCCCATTAAAACGGAGTCGTGACCCACTTTGGGGTCCCAACCCACAGCTTGAGATCCGCTGTACTATGGTATTCAAGATTTAATGAGACTTTAGACTGGAGTAGCAGCAAAGAACATTTGAAAACAATCATCTGTGTGTTGTGTGTCTATCTTTGCAGATGTAAAGCACTGTATGCATGATAAGTATTGTTTATTAAGAGGCTTGTCAGTGCTCAGCCCGTAGGAAGGAGGAAACACCTGACAACACTCTTGTAACCTCTTCTTGCAGATGAATGGACTATCGTTGATTAGGTCCAGAAAGAGCTGTTTCCAGCCCATTGTGACAGAATGCAGGCAGCTGTTTTGTGTCTTTGAGGGTGGACAGGGACAGTAAAATTAAATGTTCTTGAAGATTCCACTCTTTAAAAAAAAAAGGGGGGGGGGGCATCGGGGTTTGTGAAATACAGCTTACACAGACATGAAGAAAAGCTGTGTGTAAGCTCAAAAACTTGTCTCTCTCACCAAAAGAAGTTGGTCCAATAAAAGATATTGCCTCACCCGCCTTGTGAGCACAACAACAATACTTTGGTAGTGTTGTTTTGCATCAAATTTGGCAGTATACAGAGAGAATTCATGATTGCAACTCACTTTGCAAGGACGACTAGCACTGTCATGGCAAATAGACAAATGCTTTATGATTGATCAGGAAGTGATAGATCAGCTCTGCCTCATTAGATTATAACAATTATTATGTTGTTATAACAATCCATAGCCCACTAACGCCTCTTTTTGTCCTATGATTGTGGTGGTTATTAACAGGCCACTTCACATTGAATGGTCCCTTAGAATATGTGTTAACTGCTTATGTTAAACAATCTGTTTCACCTTTTATTCAGCTGTGACACTCTGAGTAACTTTCCAAGACCTGAAGAAGAGCTTTTTATAGCTCGAAAGCGTGTCTGTCTCACCAACAGAAGTTGGTCCAATAAAAAATATTATCTAACCCATCTTGTCTCATCAGATTTCTTTAATGTCCCAACTTCCTTATTGTTAAACACTCTCTCGCTCTCTGTGTCTCTCATCTGTGGATGAGCTACACTTTGTGGGTTATCAATAAATATGAGCCTAATACAGTAGAGATAAGACAACTCTGATAGCCAGTCTCAGGTCAAATTTTTCATAAAATAAATGTTACCACTTTCACTGGATGTCATTGTAGTCTTATTCCCAGATAATTACATTTTGAGGGAGATGTGAATTAGAATAAATGTAAAATACCCAAAAGAGAATTTTGAAACCTAAAGATTGTTTGAAAAGGAATGTGAAGTGTTTGGTTTTTTTTTATTTAAAAAAATGTCTCTTTAATGGAAAAATGGATGGCTTAAAAGAAAAAAAAATCAAAGCAGGCTGCAATGGACTACATATTGATTGAAATGTGTGGGTGCTCATTTGCTGCTGTGGTTGATTATTATCTTTGTATTGATTGATTTTTAGAAAAAAGAAGAAGAAGCTTGGAATTAATACCTCTAACTGCACGGATGGTTATGACACATCTAGTAAACCACTTAAGTCACTATCCCCTCAGTGGAGGACCTGCTATTCTTCACAGCCTTATTAGTGAGAATCATGACAACTTTTATGTGGAATCTTCTGAGCTGTCTTCAGAAGTCTTCAGAAGTCCAAACTTGCAGTTATTTGTATTTAATGACAGTACTCTTATATCTTACCTTCAAATTCCTGCAGAAACGACTGTGGATACTGAGCCAGCAGGAGCCCTCTCAGATGTAAGAGTAATTGTCAGAGATATCTCAGGGAAATATTCTTGGGATGGCACGATATTATACGGACCTTTGGAAGGCTGTCTAGCAGGTCAGACTGGAAATAATTCATTTATGGTTTCGGGCAGTCATGAAGGGCAATTTGAGGCCCAGACAGACTTTTCTCAAACAGAAGAAGGAGAGGATGCTCTTGACGAATTGCTAGAAAAGATTGGAAACACTAGTCCTGAATGCCTTTTACATCCACAGCTAAAATTAAATGAGCCATCACCACCACCATTTGGTATGAGCCATGATCAAGAGAATGAGATCATAGAAGCCATAATAAGGCAGAGTGCCCAAGAAAAAGAGCATGTACATAAATGCAGCTCTGATTTTGATATGAAAGTAGCCAGTGAAGAAGAACCAAGTTCTGCTGAACCACAAGCACCATTTTATTTCTGTAGGCTTTTGCTGAACGACTTAGGAATGAATTCTTGGGATAGAAGGTAAGAATGTATCTATGAATGTATATTTGTAATGCTGCTGCTATCTAAAATAACTGAAGAATTCTTCAGTTTCCCTGTGCTATACTACCACAATTGTGATTTACAAAGATGCTCATGCTGGAGCCCCCTTGGTATTAATCAGATGGAGCCACTGGCATAGCAGAGAAGGGTCCCTGGGTCTGAAATAGCCCAATTTGATTAGCTTCAGGGTAGGCTGCAAAATACCTTTGTTTCCCAAAATATTGGAAAAGAGAGAACTGTTAGGTTGGTTAGTAGTTGGAAAAAGAGCATTTTTCAGTCTTTATTTGGTTTTGCTGGTTGGGGGTCTATGGGACAGAACTGATGCAGTTTAGTCATAATGAATGGAATTTTTAGATATATATTTTAAGTCATCCTCTTATTTAGCTGTGTGAATTATGAAACTTGCGTCATGTATTCTGTGATGCATTTTCCCTTAAATCTTTGTTTTATGTATCTATAGAAAAAGCTTTCATCTACTTAAGAAAAATTCTAAATTATTGAGAGAGTTGAAAAATCTGGACTCCCGGCAATGGTAAGTGAAACTTACTCAACAATTCTAATGTTAAAGGCCACATTTTCAAGGGAGGGCACCACAACGGCATCCCCCAAATTAATCATTCCCAGAAGAAGTTGCCTGTGTTAGCAATGCAAATACTTGTTGTGTATTGAGTTTTTGATGAGAGAACCTTGATAGTCAGTAAATCAGCTTATACTGTTTTCCCCATGCTTTCAGTCCATTTGGGTGACACCCTCTTCACAAGTTTGAAATGAAAAGGTTTCTTGGTGGGTTTTTTTTTTTTTTTTTTAACTGGAGTGAGCAAATTACTTTTGGTGTCACTATGTATGAGATTGAATATAAGTAGCAGAAATATATGACTCCTTAAACAAAAATCCTGTTTTCATGCCAGTGTCCATAATGACATAGGTGAAAGGAACTACTATAATTGTATATTAGCCAAGGAATATTTTCCCAAAGAAGAATTTTCTTCAAAATGATTCATATGACAATAGCAGTCCTCTAAAGAGCAAGCTCAAACCCATCTCTTTAGAACTAGGCAATGGCAGAATAGAGTTCTGAATGTTGTGTACTATTTCCCATTCCTTAAAGTGTGATTTTTTTTCTTTGCAAAGTGACTGTAAAGATAGCATTGTGTCCCAATAATTTTCATAATAAATATGCTCAGTTTACCCCCCCAAAAAACCCTTTTTTACACACCTGGGTTCGTCAAACTCAACTTGGGTTCTGAAAGTCCATAAACGTTTTTTCCTTCTTCTACATCAGTAATTAAGATTCTACAGGCCAAATTATGCCCTCATTAACACCTGGGCAATTCCATTGTTTTCAGTGAGGCTGCACAGATGTAAGTGATTAACCCTGTAATTGTAATTAGATAATCAATTTTTTGCTGGTGTTGACTTTTCAGTGTAATCAGAAGTAAAACATGATAAAAATTAGTTTTTGCCACTGAAGTAGGATGACATGACTGTATTCCTATAAGGATCAGATCTGTTAAGTAAAATGGTATGATTTTTATAAAGTCACATTTCAGAGTACACTGCTCTTAATTTGAAGAAAAATTAATTGAACTAACAAGTTCTTCTTCAAGTGATGGTCCGTGTGTATATTCCACATGTGGGGAACACATGCATGCCATGCACCCAAGTCCAGAAGTTCTTCAAAGCAGTGTCCATTGGTCCATACATGTGCAGTAGCTCTCCTTGTGCTCTTGACCACTGTTATAAAAAGGCAGTGAGGGTTGATGCCTCTCCAGTTCCTTCTTACCGCCACATGGCCTTAGTCGGACTCATGTCCTCCTTCACTTCGTTGTATAATCTATTTGTATATAGTTATATTCTTAGACTAGTAGTTAGTAGTTAAAAAGTTACAGTATACTATTGAGTATTTCTTTCTGTCTGGTTGGGGATCCCCTCCCCCAGCGGACTATGCCCCAAAATCGTGCGATTCAAAAATTGTGTCTCCTGTCCTTGATCCTTCTCCATCTGTCATGAACATCAACAATGCCTGTACTGTTTGGGTGAGGCGCATATTTCCGCAAAGTGCAATATTTGCTGCTTCTTCCCACCCAGAACTCAAAAAGCCTGGGAGCTTCTCCTACAGAAGCACCTCATGGAGAAGGCTATGGGGCCCCTGTCCGATCCAGACCCAGGAGACCGGCCTCACCTACCTAGCATGTGCCTTGGAGTGGTGCTGTCAACATCTAAACCCGAGGACTCTTCTTCTCGGGCTCCTCATGAGAGTAGAGGGCACTCTCATGAGCACAAGGACAGATCCCTGTTGAGGATTGTCCGTAAGAAATGCATTTCCTCCCCAAAGCAGTCTGAGTTGTGTGAGACGTTGCAAGCGGAACCTAAGGAGCCAGCTCCAATGAAGACCCCCAGATCTGAGGGCAAGATGCATAAAAAGAAAGGTCCACCAATTCAGTCGGTCACCCTGGTACTGAAGCATAAGGATGGACACTTGCCAGTTCTGTCTGAGTGCTGCTCCAAATCCATCGTCGGTACCACCTCATCCATCTAAAGACTGTCCAATTATTGTTGATGCATTGGATCCATCAGACTTAACAGCAGGAACCCATCAGGCATCAGGGCATACCAAGACTTATATAATATCGGACCTCCTTATCCTCAGTCTCCACTTTTTTCTGGCTCAGCCCTCCTAAAGCTTTTTCTTTCTGAGCGCCCCACCCCCGCCCCCAACATGTAATAAAAACTCCATGGCCCACCAGTGCCACAACAACTGCTTTCCTGCATAAAAAGCCAGGGCTGGCCCGGCATTAGGAGATAGCAAGCAGTGCACTTGCCTGGGGCCCCATGTCACGGGCCCCAACAAAGCTACATTGCTCAGGCTTCAGCTTCGGCCTCAGGTGGTAGGGCTCAGGGCCCCAGGCTTCAGCCCCAGGCGGTGGGGCTTTGTCTTTCTGCCCTGGGCTCCAGCGAGTCTAATTCTGGCCCTGCTTCGCGGACCCCCTGAAACCTGCTCACGCCCCCCTAGGGGGCCCCGGTTGAGAACCACTGTCCTAAAGATTATCCATACTCGGGAGGAGGACCTTACATCACTGTCCCAGGAGCTGTCTCACCTCCAACCACCAGGAATGCCCTGGTACTGATGGCACTGTCACTACCAATGCAGCTGTTCTTGGACTTGAATCAGATGAGATGGCCACACCATTATCTCCATAGAGGCACTTGAGCCCTGATAGGCAGTCAAGGGGTTACGCTCACCATTCTGCCTCATATAACTTCCCCAGGGATTGCTGATACTGATTTCCTTGGGGTCCCCTGAAACTGATTGATCCCTCTTTCTAGCCTTATTGGGTCCATTGAATTTTTATGGAAGGTGTCCTAGCCCCTCTCAGGAGTTGTACTGCTTCTCTCCCTCTCGCCAGCCAGTCCTGTCAGTGTAGGAGGAAGAAGGGGTGGAACCAAATCCGCAGGTACCAACAGTTCCAATGGGTGCCTCTTCGTTATCTCCAGATGAAGCAGTCACTCCTTCTCCACCAAATGACCATTGTCATTACCAGGAGCTGTTACAAAGAGTGGTCAGTTACCTACAGATCTCTTTAGAGGCGGTCCAGGACCCTCAACACCAGCTCTTGGACATCTTACAGTCACAAGGACCAAATAAGGTGACTTTAGCCATCAATGAGACCATATTAGAACCAGGTAGTACAGTATGGCACACCCCAGCATCCTGTGCCCCGACACCAAAAAGGGCCGAGAGAAGGTATTTTGTTCCTGCAAAAGGGACTGAATTCTTATTCCGCCATCCTGCCCCCAACTCACTGCTAGTACAGGCAGCTAGGTCATGCTATCAAAGGAACCACCCCAGTAAATAAAGGCTCTAAGAGATGGGACCTCTTGGGGAGAAAGGTCTTCTCCTCAGGCCTGCAATTTCTTTAGCTAACTATCTAGCTTTGTTAGCAAAATATGATTTTAATACCTGTTCGAGGCTTGTGGACTTCACAGACCAGCTTCCCACAGATGACAGGGCCCAGTTTCAGCCTCTTGTAGATGAGGGGAAGCTAGTGGCATAGGTAGCCTTGCAGGCTGCAGTGGATGAAGCAGACATGGCTTCCAGAAGTTTGGTCACTGGTCTACTCCTGGCTGCAATTATCAGGGTTTTCTAGGGAGGTCCAAAACACCATCCAGGAACCTCCCCTTTTGATGAGTTGAATCTCTTGAATGAGAAAATGGACAAGTCCCTGCACTCATTAAAAGTCTTGAAATTGACTCTGTGTTCCCTGGGGATTTATACTCTTTCCCTCAAGAGGAAACACCAGAGGCTACTCTATAGACCGAGGCCACCTCTCCTTATGCACCTTATTATCAGAGCAGAACTGAACAACCACACAAATGTCAGAAAATTCACGGACCTTGCTTCTCAGCCCTGCTACTGCCATAACCTCTACTCATTCTCAACCACGAACCAAGAATGTCTTTTCACTGGTGAAGACATGCATATCACCACTGATGCCAACCACCTCGTCCCGTTATTACTGGGGGCCGTCTTGCATTCTTTGCCCACCAACGGAATAAGATCATTACATACAGTTGGGTTCTGGAGAGTATCCACAAGGGGTACTCCATAGAGTTTCTCTCTTTCCCATCTCACAAACCTCTTCAGGGACCAATCTCATGAGGTAATTCTTCAATGGGAAGCTGAATGCCTCTTACGCTGAGCGGCAATAGCACACATCCTGCCTCATTACTATGGGAGAGTATTTTACTCCCTCTATTTCCTAATTCCAAAAAAAGACAGAGGGTGGAGACCCGTCCCGGACCTTCAGCAACTCAACATCTTTATTTGAAAACTGAAGTTCTCGATGATTACATTGGCAGGTAAGGAGAAGCAGCTGGCTGCAGCTGTAGGAGTGAGGGGAGGAGGAGCCCAGCCGCTGCTTCCTCCCTCCCCGGACTGCCAAGACGCACAGAGATTTGGGCAGGGGCATGTCCCTGCTTGTCCCCCTTTGTGCACACTCTTGATGGTGGAAGTTCCCTTCAGCCCTCCCATCCCCAGGGCTACCATTGTGATAGATGCCTTCCTTCTGAGGTGGGGTGCTCACCGGGACAACAAACTGCTCAGGGTACCTAGACCACACAAGAGGCCAGACTACATATAAACCTACTGAAACTGAGAGTGGTCTGCCTTGCATGCAAGGCCTTTCTTGCTTCAGATCCTGTTGGATTGCAGTAAGAGGAGGAACTGGAGAGGCGTCAATACACACTTTCTCATACCTTCGGTTGGGAGCATGAGAGCTACTGTGCATGTACGGGCCAACAGGCATTGCTTTGAAGAACTTCCAGTCTTGGGCATTTGGAGCGCACGTGTGGCCCACACTTGGACTATGGTTAGGGACCACACTTCTCAACCTCCAGTTACAGTAAGTAACCTCCACATTTTAAAATGAACTTAGATTTCTTGTTACCTCTAATTGCAGCCGTGAAACTCACAAGATTGCAGTGTTTTACATTGCAGAAGGACAAGAGGACAAATGCTCAATATTGTCCAATGCAAGAGGAAGCCAAGCATATGAAGATTTTGTTGCTGGATTGGGCTGGGAGGTAATAGTAACGAATTTAGGCAAACTTTGAATGTTTTTTGTAGGAATGTTGAAATCAACATTTTAAAAACGTGTAAATTATACATTAGCTACGCATATTTAAATGTTCAAAACTGGAGAAATAATTTAAACTTACATACTGCGTGATATTTGGCAAAAGTTTATTTAAAAAAATGCTGAGCAATATACGAAGCAGAATCCTGACAGTTAATATGTTAAGCACTCCCTGCCACGTGTAAACTGTGAAATATTTTAGAAAATAGTTTCTAAAAAAAGGAGGCTAAAAGTACTAATTTCAATTAAGTTTATTTTTTATATATGTGTGTATTCATAGTTTATTCAGTTGTGAAATATTTCTTACCATCAGGTGTTTCAGGGGGCTGCGCTGAATGGAGCAACTTGAATGCAACTTTCCATTAACTTTTTTAAAAAAAGAAAGAAATTTGCTTTAAATTATTAGAGGAATTACTGTAGGAGCAGCTTGTGTTACATTTTGACATGTTTCAGAACAAAATAAGTTTTCTCCTGTATCCCATAGGTCAGGCCAGACAGTGGTTTGTTGTTTTTCCTCCTACCTGCGGATGGAGATGGAGAAATAAAATAATATTGTATAGCTGCCCTAAGAAAGGCTAGTTTGAGCTCAGCTAAACCAGTTCATTTTCTGTCTACAATCATGTCTGGATCAATTCTGATTTTAGCTATTTGTAATTTATTTTTATCTTCCCTTTGTTCTGAGATGGTTTGTTTTCCATTGGAGGTATAAATGGGCTAGTGGAGACCATTTCCACTGGAAAATGGTTCCAGTTATTTTCTTCTGTTCTATCATTTACTCCACAGAATGCTGTATGGAAAAACTGCCCACCATTTGTGGCAACTTCATGGTACCCTATTCTAGGTTCTCCCATTTCCCTTCCTAGATTTTCACAAACACGAAGCCCACTTGTCAGATCACTGAGTCCTGAAAAGGAATTTCTCTACTTTAGGTAACACAGCTTAAATTTAATCCCTTTCTTGTGTCCAAAGACTTGTTTGAATGATAAATGAATCAGGAGATGCTGAAAACCTGCTGATTGTTGGGACAGTGAGCCAAGTCCCACCAGAGAGGGTATCATGTGGTTTTTGTAGTCTCCAAAGTCTAATTGGGGTTCTGAACTCCTTTTCCTGGCTGGTTCTTTCCTCATCTCATGACTGAAGTCAGTGATTCCAGCAGTGAACATGGAAGTTTGTCTCTATGCCCTGGATGTAAATTGTTACATTCCCATTATCTGTTTCTCTACATTTTTGTCTTGTGGTCAATATTAATAATATTAATACGTCAATAAAGCCCTAGAGTTTGGTCTAGCCATTGACCCCCAGACTTCCATCAAAGTGATGATGATGTTAGCTGTTACTCATTAGCGGGAGAACCTCTTTACACATCTTTCTGAGGAAGACCTACTCATCTGAGTTACATTCTGAGACCAGATATTCCAAGAGGTATTGTCTGATCCTTACTATAATCCCAGAGCGAAGTTATAGTCCAATAAATCCTTTCCCCTACCCTGACTCAGTACTCACTGCGGCAAGATGTTCTTCCTAAAGCCTTGAGTCAGTAGGCTTTCAGGGATCAGATCTCTGCTCTTGCAGAGGCTTACCTCAAAGTTCATGTTGCTTTGCCTAGAAAGCGTGCATACTACAAAGACTAGCACTCGATAAATAACCTAAATAAGTAGATCCATCTATTAGTGGGCTCACTTCCATAAGTACTCTCTTCAGCTCTGACTCATGAGATTTCTGTACCCATTAGAGCTGCTACTCTCTTTCACTAGACCTGAACTTATCCCTGGGCTGTTGACTGTGAAAGGATATTATCTATTATGGGTCATCTGTAGCTTCTTGACCTGTACTGCTCACTTTTGTCACAAAGTAGCATAAGGCTGCCAGATTAAATCAGAGAGCTCCTAACTGTCTGGGAACTAAGGACCTGATTTTCACAGGTGTTGAGAACCCACTGATGCAGCGGAATTGAATGAGAACTGTGGATGCTTAGCACCTCTGAAACTATGGCCACTGGCCAGTGTAGTTTGTCCTTCTTCATTTCAGCTGTGATCTAAAGGGCCGAGTGGTGAAGATGAACATGACCATGGTCATTTGCATATTCACATAGTCTCGAAAAAGGAATTGCAGAGCAGACTGGCTATGCCTCCGTCCGATCCATTAAGGGGAACCACAGATCTAGGTATTCTCCTTATATGACAGCTATGGGCATTTGCCCCACAGGGACCTAAACATTATACCAGAAAATTGGAAGGTATAGAAGCTCCTCTTCTGCTGTCCACCTTTTGAATGAGGATGATGCTCTTAAGGTTGATGCCTTGTACCACCTACATGCCACAGGTAGTACATCTTTTCTCTTTCCCTGCCAATGGAAAAGTTACATTAGAAGGTCTTGAGATCTTAGGCTAGTGGCATCTCAGTATTCTTCATTTGATCCAGGGCACCTTGGTGCAGTATACCGCCTCATCCATTCAGGGTATGTCTTTGCTGCAGCTGGAAGTGTGCCTTCCAGCTCAAATAGACAGACCTGTGTTAGCACAGCTGAGCTAGAGAGCTAAAAGTAGCAACAAGAAAAGGCCAGTGGAGTCTCACCCAGAAGTGGTCCTATTCCATAAAGGAAATTATAGTCAGAAAATTACTCTCCAAAAATGGAATCCTCTTTTCAACAGAGCTGCTCCATGTGTTTAGTCTTACTCTCCTTGCTTCAGTGAGAAAAGTACATTTTTACAGCTGTTTACTCTTGTTAGCCCTGCAGAGTCACTGCAGCGATGAGAAGAGTGAGCTGGATTCTGTTCTGGATCACACATCAACAAGAGGATTGTTAATTAAGGTCCAACTGCATGGCCATATTCTGTCCTCATGTACACTGTGCAATCCTACTGAGGTGCAACTGAAGGCAGAATTTGACCTAGGGGGTCCATAATGCTAGTGATAATGCATGAAACAGTAAAAAGAACCTAGCTTAACTTTCAGCTCAGAGGCCGAGTCTGCATGGCTAACAGGAAAAAAACAACTTTCGACATGTAAGATAAGCAAATTTGAACCGTTTCCTTTTAGATCAGAACCAAAGGTAGTAAGGCAATAAACAAGCCAAGGCTCTACTCCCTTTCCAACTGTTTATACTCCCTTTCGATCTGAACCTGGTCTTATATGCCCTCCTGTGTTTTCTCTTCAAGCCTGTAAGACAAGTCTCCAAAAGATTCTCCGCCCTTCAGACAGTTTTTCTAGAGGCCATCAGTTCAGCTAAGAGAATGGAAGATCTTCAGACCCTTCCCTTCAAAGCTCTTTAATCAAAATGCAATGATAACCAAATTGGCCCTCACTAATTCCTTTCCCATGTTCCTTTCCCTGACAAATTGGCTGAAGAGAGTCCTTCCTTTTCTCTGATCCTTTCTAAATAATGAGAATTACTGCATACCTTTAATGTAAAGAAGAAACTGGGGGTCACGCTTAAAAAAGCCCTAGAAGCAGTCATCTGACCTTTTGTTCATCTTACAGCAGTATAGGGAGTTGAAGGACTTAATCACCAGATACATCTCTCAGTCATTCTCTCATCTCTGTGGTCTAAAGCAGGTATCACCTTCCAACCATCAGAGCCGACACTAACAGGGTTTTAGCCATCTCACAGGCGGAAAGAGAGAGATGCTTTCCTTTTAGAACTCTGCAGGGCTGTAAACCTAGGCATTCCTACATCATTTCTCTTGCCACTGCCAGTTTGGCATGCCTGCAAGGAAGCCCTGTATATTGTGGTCTGTTGACTGTTGTTACAGTAATGCCTATAGTGATATTGCCATTAAAGTTCCCACTGTCTGCACTGACCCAGAGGATATAAGAGAAAACAGATAGTTCTATTGCCCTAATTTTAGCTTCTCTTTTTAATGGGTCAGCCAAGATTGCTGAGCTGTGGAGTGCAAACTTTGACTCCCCTTTGCCCTTTAAAGTGGGGTTTTACAGTTCTAAAGGTTTTATAAGACTGAAGCAGTAGTGAGTATCTATGCTTTTAGATATTTATATTTGTTACTAAATTGTAATGGTAACCACACTTAGTGAGAGAGGCTCTTCTTTTCACCTGTGGTTTCCCTGTTTGTGTTTTCTCCATATTTAACATTGATTTTTCATTAAGGGTGCATGGGTGTGGTTAACTACTCTGAGGTTTCTTGAACTGCCTTGCTCAAACAGCATTAGCCAGAATGAAGGAGCCTAGTGTTACAGAATTATTTTGATCCCTCTTGTCATTTGCTAGTAGAAAGATATAATACCAATTGTCTGTAATGACCCATTAAAGACTAAAAGAAACTATATTAACAGGTAAGCAAATCACCTTGTCTCCATTATGACTGTCTGGTTATTAGTTTTAGAGATGTTTCTTTTTAGCAGCTTACAGATACAGAAACAGAAAGCTGGTGTATTCTAAAATGTTGTACAAAGATCCCCCACGCGCAGAAAATTAAAGCCTTAACACTTTAAATATATATATACATACATATACACACACACACACACACACAGCATTGATTGTCTATGCTATAATATCCTTTAAATGTGGCTCAGTAAGGAGAAGGTTTTTTCCTTATCGTTTTCCCTTTTATATCAATAAGGTTGATCTTTCAACACATTGTGGATTTATGGGTGGTCTGCAACGTAATGGCAGCACAGGACAAACAGCACCATATTATGCTACCTCTACTGTGGAAGTCATTTTTCATGTGTCCACAAGAATGCCGTCAGATTCAGATGATTCACTGACCAAAAAGGTAACTCACTTATATCATTTACTATGATAGACATATTTTTAAGATATTAGTAGTACATTATTTTGAAATACAGGAGTTAATCTTCAGATGCTCAAATCAAAATTTGAATGGAACATAAATTGTGCTATGTATGCAAGCCCCTCTTTATTCTGCAGCCACATGGGAGTTAAATTCTGCAGCTAGATCCCCCAAATTAAGTGCCTTGTGAACATTGGATTCTGCATTTCTATGGCAGCATCAAATACCATATTAGTAATAATAATAGCAATCATTTTATTTCATTTGCCTCACTGCCAAAATCTTCAGAGTTCAGTACAATAGAATAAAAACACAGGCAATATAATGTGATAAAATATCATTCTCTTAAAATACAACCAGGGATGAATAAATGAGCCATCGAGTCTAATAAAGGAAAAGAAAAGGAATGAAAGAAAAGTGCTGAGTTATAGTAGCAAAAATCACCAACCAACTTCAATTTAAAACCATGATTGGATCATTCACAATCCAGACAAGCAATCTCCCCTTCAAAGGATGGCCAGAACCCAGACAGGAACCAACTCCGAATTTTGTTGATATCCAGTTACTTTTTCATTTAAGATTGAGCAGTAACTGGCGGGC
Organism: Malaclemys terrapin pileata; assembly: GCF_027887155.1. Classification (NCBI taxonomy): domain Eukaryota; kingdom Metazoa; phylum Chordata; order Testudines; family Emydidae; genus Malaclemys; species Malaclemys terrapin. The sequence continues at coordinate 5,583,954 of NC_071507.1, forward strand.
ACTCCAGAATTCAGAGATATTTTGGACAGGTGGCAAACTTCTGCGTGGTTTAAGGATGGTCGGCACCCTCCCTCGTAAAGTGAATTGTTAAGATCAATCAGTAATGGCACCATAGCTATCTCGTTTGCTTTAAAATATGGTTGTGCCCTGAGAAATAACTGTTAAATGTCATGTGAGGTGCCATATTCATTGACATGTTGATTTCCATATCACATTTGCTTAGTTAACATTAAAAAGATGGAATTTCTGACTACCAGCCCTGCAAACTCATCCTATTTTTTGTTAGTCAAGCTGTGTCTTTTCCTTTTCCCATAATATTTGTAATAAAGATCCTGCAGGTCTTAATTCACACCTATGCAATCTCATTGCCTTCAGATCATATCTTCACTTGGGTCTGTGAGATTTGGTTCTAGCAATGATAATAGATATGAAATAAGGTTCACAGTGAAACCAATGAGCTGATGGTTTGAGCCTGAATATCTGTGATATCCAAACCAGCTCCAAAGACAAGGATGAATATACAGCAAGCCCTGTGGGAGCTTCCCTCATCCTCACGGTAAAATCCAAGGTGTCCATTTCTTCAAATCTGACTTGCTGATCCATATGAGCTAATATCAGTATAAACGTTGAAATCCCCCAAAACAATAATCCACTGGAACTCCAACAGCAGTACGCAGACCAGCTCAGAGAACTAAGCTATGAAATCCCACATTTAGAGGTCTATATGCCAACAGAACCAGATAGGGCTATGTGCTTGAATAAACTTGTCCATGTGACTCTCTCGTGCAGTTCAATCAGAAGAAAAATGTCATAGTTGCCCTCACGCACACCTTTTTTTCGGCACATGAGTCAATACCTGACCAGAACAAATCATGAAAAGATTGGGTTTGTCGTGTCAGTCATCCAGGAGTGAGAGAGAGAGAGATGCGAGATCTGGGTGATACTCTCAGATAAGATCATGACATGTATCTGCCATATTCACAACAGGACTGATGTTACCCATCCAAATGTTCACGTAGGAGGAATCCATGTTTCCATCTTAAATCAGTGGAGAAGAATGTCAAGACCACAAGGAGTTTTATACTCCTTTTTCTGCTCCTTCCTTTCCCTGTCATAACTTCCCAACAGGAGTTGAGAAAGAGAAGAGAGATTTATATATTGTGGCATTAAAACCTCATGTTTTTGAGTCGTTTTCATTCATTTGATGCTGCTACAGAAATATCCAATGCTATGTTTAAAAAAAAAAAAGAACTTGTATTACAGAATGGTGAGAATCATAGTGTGCTGCCACTCAAGGATGAGAGAAGGGTAGCAGTCTCTTTCCCTCTGCTTCCACCAGGCAGATTCTCAATGACACTTTATCCTGTATGAAACCTGGTGGCTCGTAGGCCAGTAGCTCTATTTTCATATCTGTATTCTTTGCTCTATTCTTTCTGCCTGTCTCCAGGCAGAAGACTCAGAGTGCTGATCATCTTGCTTAGGTTGCAAACCCAAGAGTATAACAGAACGTTTTACCTCTGCTGGCCAAGGAAGCATCCTGTAAATACTGCAGTGGTACAGTGGGCTGTATATTCTATGGTTGTGGAATTACAGTCTGATGCAGTAACTCCACCTAAATATTTTGTTATGGTGTTTTGTTTTTTTTTATTAGGCACAAGGGGATGCATCCACTTCTGGTGTAAAATTCACTAAAATTAGTGCACGTCCATTAGGGATGAATTTGGCCCAGTAATTCTATAGACTACAATAATACAAATATTTTTTCCTTTACATATTTTTGTATGGCCTACATTTTAAAAATAAAGTTTTTGTGTTAAAAATGTTGTTGCTCTTTTTAAAATAAATACTACAACTCCAAATAATATTAAAAGACTTGGCCCTGAACAAAAGCTTTCCTACTGACATAATCAAAATTCAGCTGGTACCTTTTCCAGCTGTAAGATTTAGCATCATTAGTGTTAAAACTTTTATCAGATATCTCACAGCTAGAATAAAAATCAATCTCAGTAACAGCATCCTACAGTTCCTTGTCTTAGTCTAACTAAATTGTACCTAACAGTTTAAAAATGAGCTGCAAAATTTCCAAGTGATTTATTCCATCTTCTCCCATTGTCATAGTAGAACATTTTCAATTCAGAAATCTGGTTGCAACCCTATACTGAACTCTTGCTCCTTCGCTTCAGAAATTTGTTAGCTCTAGCTAGATTAGATTTTTAGCAGCTAATCTAACAGCTGTAGGGGTTTGCAAAGTGGGGACAGAGCTGTGCTATTGGATTTGTCCAATTCATTTGACTCCAGGACTATAATTGCACTTATGTCTTACAAGGCTTTTATAGCCTCAGGCTGGCCAGCAGCAGAAAAACAAATTGGCAGTGATACAGTAAGAGTGAAAGGGAATGAAAGGCACACATTATCAGTCTCCAGGCAGCGCTGTTCTGGCAGGAAGTTTCTTGGTTAATTTACAAATAAAACTTAGATTTTAGGATGGGCTCACTGTCAGACAAACAATGGGGATGTCAGGCCTGACTGTTACTTAGTAAAAGTAGCAGCCATGCCTACCCAAAAGCAGGAATTCTTCAATCAAACAGACGACTCCTTTTTGGAGCCAGCTGGCTAAGTAATGCAATTAGTAGGAAAAGGAGGTCAGACTATTAGGTGTGTACCATGACCAGTGTCAGCAGTGGCGTGTTGCCTGGCAGGCAGCATGTAGACTAGCTAAAGCAGAGTGCCTTTAAAACTATTTACTCAAGTGAGTGAGTGGAAGCGGCGCACGACTAGCCTCAGAACATGGAGTTGTTTTTGTAAGGCTTGAAAAATGAGCATTTGTGCTGTAACTGACAAGTACATTCTGAAGCACATATTCTAGCTGAGGGAGTGCAGCCGAGACATGATTAATGATGGCATAATTCAAATTAGAGGCTATAAATTGACCAAAGTTATATGTATATTCATGGTTTGATCTAATTGAGACATTAAGGAAACTACTGTACTTGAACAAATGTGTGGTTAAAAATGTGTGTAAATCTCATTCAGATGATTAAAGTTGTCTTTATGTGCAGTTTATAAATTAATACTCATCTATGAAGTTTTGAGATGGAAAATGCAAACAACTGCAAGAGCTTCCTTCCTTGAATGTATGTTTATGTACCTCTCCAGTATCTTTCAGAGCAGGGCTCAATTTAAAACGACAGTCTACTTATTTGTCTTATTTTCCAGTTGTTTCGTCCTTTTCATGGTCAGTTGGTTGGTTTTTTCAAACTATGTATATTTGGAGGAGAGAGGGCTCGTCGCTTTTGCTCTGAATTATTCATGTATTTGCTTATTTGGCCATAGCCAAAACTGTTCCTTTGTTGTTCAGTTTGTGCTCAGAAGCTTTAGATATATCACACACAAAATCCAAAATATTATTTTCTTTCAGTGATCCAAGTAAGAAGTCTACAGTTAGTGTATTATGGTTTTACTATTCCTTGTCATTGGCAATATAACCATGTTTTAGCAAAACACAAAAGCTGATCTTTCAAAAAAATCGATAGGTACGGTATTATAACGATATAATCAATATTGTCAGAATTCACAGAATTTTCAGTGAAATCTTTTCCTCCTTTGGTTTACAAGACTATGTCCTCTCCTGGTTCCCCTCCTAACCCTCTAATCTCTCCTTCAGCATGTCCTTCCTCATCTGCCCTCTAATTTTCTGTGGGACTTCCACAGGCCTCTGGCTTAGGTCCCTTTCTCTTCTGCCTATACATTTCATCTCTGGGTAATCTCCGTCGCGAACACAAATTTAACAACCATGCCAGCAACTCACAGATTTACATCTCTACTCCATGTTGTCTTCTGTCCAACCTAAAGCCTCCGTCTGCCTCCCTGACATTTTGTGAATGTCTAGCTAAACATGGCTAAAGCAGAGCTCCTAATCTTCCCCCTCTGACATCTTCCCTACTATCTCCTTTCTCTATCGCTGTGGACAACACCACCATTGTGCCTGTCAGGCAGGCCATAACCTGAGTGTCACCTTCGACTCCGATCTCTCTCTGGGTCCTCATAGCCAGGCTATATCTAAATCTCTAAGCTACGGCCTTTCTACATCCACTAAAGCTCTCGCCCAAACTCTCATCATCTTGCGCCTTGATTAATGCAACATTCTTTTTTCTGGCCTTGACAAGTGCAGTCTTTCCCCATTCATATCCATTCAGAATGCTGCTGCTAAGTTCTTTTTCCTAGCCCATCACTTTGACAATGTCACCTTTCTTTGAATCCCCCCATAGGCTCCCCTTTCTCTGTTGAATCAAACATAAACTGCTTGCGTTCACTTTCAAGGCCCTTCATAGTAAATCCCCATCCTACTTATCTCTCATTCACTGCTGAGCTGTCGACGTTCGCCTCTGTTTGGCCCATGATGCCAGCCTCCACTGCCCACTTGTTAAATTTTCAAACAGGCACCTTTGTGCTTTCTCCCTTGTTGCCCCATGTGTTTGGAAGGCATTTGGCATAAACATCCACAAAGCTACCTTATTACCCACCTTCAGATCCCCCTCAAAATTCTGCTTTGCAATGATATCTACAAAAAACTTGACAATAGTTAAGCTGTTGGGTGGAGAAACCACTGCCCGTCATGCTGAACAATATTGTCTCATTGTTTACTTATATTCCCATCCGTCTATATCTATCTGTTGGTTTTCATCTTGTACACTAGATTGTAAGTCTCTGGGGGTGGGGAATGTCTTTTTGCTCTGTGTTTGTACAGTGCCTAACACAATGTGGTCTATGGCGAGGGCCCCTAGGCACTATTGTAGTACAAATAATACTACTACTGATCAAGGAGATATGTCTTTTTAGAAATATTATGATAAATGGTCTTCTATGCTTTAAAGGCAATTGTCATTCTAATGTAAAGCAAATGCATGTTTCTGGCATGTTACTTTGGGCTGTGATTGTGTTGTATCTCATAGATGAAGCAGAATGTAGCCTTGCGAGTACTTGGATGGGTGTAACGTCTCAGAGAATCCTAGGAGCTATAGGAAGTGAGGTTCATGATTCAGTAGGTGTCTGTCTTTCTTCTAAGTGAGTATCAAACTGATGCCAAAAGCGTTGTACTAAGTAAGGAGCGCTATGCTGCTGAAGGGAGATATCTTTCAGAAAAGACATAAAGCCTAGGCTCCAATCATGTGTGATCATGAAGTATGCCATTGTGGTTTTTGCAAAAAATAGGGGCATAAGCCATTGTTTCCTGGTTAAATGGCAACTAGCAAAATTACATTCTTTTGGCCTAATTTCCTCCTGTTTTGGATGTTCTCTTGCATCTAAGTCCTACTACGAAATATGGTGTTGCTGATTCAGAATGGCTACTATGTTAGCACTCTAGAAGTGGCTATGTTTCAGACGTAGGTGGACCGATCACTGTAATGTTTGTAAAGTATTTTGGGATTCTTCAGAATGAAAAGTGCTGATAAATATAAGAAATCATTGGTTGAAGAATTAATATGATTAAAAAATGTTACATTTTTAAAAGGATTTGGTCCTATGTTTTGCTCCCTGCTTTCTATACACCTGAAGATGCTGTTTGTCCTTCCAGAGTACTCTGAGGCAGAGCATTATAGGAGGCATTTCTTCATAACTTTGTATCTTACAATTAAATGAATGTGCTTGTGTTCTCCTGTGCATTTTCCTGTGTGGTTGGATAATCTACGAAGAGGGTGTTCTGTGAACTCATGTATGTTGTTTACTGAAAATTGTTAAATTAGTGAAGGTTTAAAAATTCAAGCAATGCAGGTTTTTAATTTGTTGCAAAGCTACTACTAGAGCTCTGTCTTAACTCCAAGCCTATATTTGATGAGTTGGGTTATATATATTAATCCTCATTTACATTGAGTTGCACTTCCAAAAATAATCCCATTGAACTGTTTTCAAAAATGCTACTCAGTGAGTACAGGTGGTCTAATTGGGCCCTTACTGTTGTTCAGCTAGTAAACTAATATATTAATGCACCACATTCCCTTCCACTTTCCTTTTACCTTTTTACTTTACAATATTACCTTACCTTTTACCTTTTTACTTTACAATAGTCCCAATATTCACACATTGTTATTTTTATCTCAGTCATCAGATATCATTAGAAAATAATGAAATGCTTGTAGCCATGGACACGATAGTGAGAAAGTTAATTTACGCTAATCTGTATTGGTCCAGGAAAAAAAAATACTTTGTGTAGTGTTTACACATTTCAAACTGCAGAATGAGGGACTGATGATTACTTGTTTTGTAGATAGGATTGAAATGGATTTTCATTTATATGTATAAATTCAGCAACTTTTCTGTGTCAAGTAAAATCAAATAATGAGCTGTGAACTTGAGTTATTGTATGAACAGGTCCTATTTTGCTTTGCTTAAGTATAAATCCCAGGTATTATTAACCTATAATGTCATAAGCAAAGGTACTGTTGTTAGCATTCTGATCCTCGCAATGTTGTTTTGCAACTTTGATAGAAATCCTTTACTGTTAAAAATTACCATCCAATTCTAGTAGCGTGAAATTCATCACTATACAGAAGGCCAGAACAAGGCCTATGCTTCACTTTAATCACCAGCTTTATCTATTTTAAGGTTTAAATGGAATTTAAGTATTGCACAGGTCTTGTGCTGGCCCTCTGCATAGGGGTAAATTATCACCTTTAATAATAGATATAATGTCAAGGTAAAGTGTATAGCAGAAGCAGTCTATTGTGGATGCTCAATATGTAATTTTCAAATGACTTTACCTTTGTTAAATCACAAACATTTTTTTCCTCGCAAAGAAAAGGCACTACTACTTAATAAGGACTATTTCTATACTACGTTTCAACTTTAAACCTCAGACATATTTTGTGTTTTTTTTAAAAAGGTAATTTTTCTCCTATTCTGTCATAACTCAAAAACTACTTCAGAGATTTTGCTCACTTTTTCAAAATACAGTTTGCCTTCTGATACAGATATAGCACAGTACGTCTCAGACCCAAAAGTGAATCTTTCAGATATTTGAGAAACTAGGATATGGGGAGCCACAATGGAAAGTGTGAAATGGAAATCTGAATCATAGCAGTTCCTATCACTTTGAAAGCTATAATATTTTAATTGAATTAAATGTTATATAACATTTTGATCTAATAATCCAGATTAGCACAGAAATCTGTATATATACTGTGTATGTACACCTCATGCAAGTTGATAATTTGATAATTACTTAATCAAACCATTAAATAACAATGTGTTTTGAATGAGGCAAGTTATTTAGTTGCTTTTAATTCCAACAAGCATAGAAAGAGCAATATTTTAACCTTTTCTGTAATGAAATATTTCTACTGTCAAGCATTGTAATTCAATTTGTAAGCCATGACCCCTCATAAACTGTTGTTATCACTCTGATTAATAAAGAGCCAATTTGCCGTTGCAGCTTCGTCACTTGGGAAATGATGAGGTTCACATCGTCTGGTCTGAGCACACCAGGAACTACCGCAGGGGTATTATACCAACAGATTTTGGAGATGTTTTAATTATTATTTATCCAATGAAGAATCACATGTTTTTCGTGGAGATAATGAAGAAACCAGAGGTATGTTTTGACTACTTTGTGTCCATCATAAACATTGTTCAAATGGCCAACAATTCTTGTGTAGCTTAAAGGAAATTTTATTCTGAAAATTTAATCTGAATAGAGATTTAAATGGTTAGATCTGAAATGAAGAACATATTCATATTACATGAATGCTTAGCAAATTCTAAAAGTGTAGGAGAAAGATTTTTTTTAAACAATGGCAAAGATCCATTTAAACTAATAAAAGCAAGGGAATTTAGAGTTCAGGCTTTCCCTTGGCATTAATTCACCCCATCATGCTTAGCTACTGCTGCACAGATGGTACTGTATGTACCCTCAAACCTCTGCAATAATCTGACTCACTGGGATGATTTAAGAATTGTGTGTGATTCCTCTCACTCAGCATCCTTGTTTTTGTGTGAAATGTCAAAAAATTTGTATTTGTAAGATGTGTTTTGATTTCTTTTCTGTTTTTGTCAACAATTTAAAATAGTGTAACTTTTTTCAACTTCCTTGTAAATGTGGATTTAAATCTCAAAGCAAAAGCAACCATTGTCTAAAAAGTTGTTTACATAAATATGGGATTTTTATATTTTAAATGCTGAAAGTGTGTGTGCGTGTGTGTGTGTGTAAATTTTGGTTCTAATATATTTGATATGTTAGCTTTTCAAGGCAACGTTTATTTTATAAAAGTAACTATAGTCCACAGTTTCATCTCCTTCATACATAAAGGATGATATTTGTCTTGGAGCACTGCCAAGTGCAGAAATGATGCATAAATCCAGTGACACGTTTTTCAAGTTGAATATGATACATCTTTCAGAACTTAGTGAAAGATACAAGAACTGTACAGTTTAATAACTAGTAATTTGTCAGCATACATTTACAAAAATAAACCTTAGAATTTGCAACTTTTAAAATTATGACCTTTTATTGCTGTTAAACTTTTATTTTGGGTATATAAAGAATCTGCAATCCACTTGTCAGGGACTTAAAAGTAGTGAAAATGACGTCTTAGAATGCTGAAGTATTATACAATAATCTAGCCAACAATATCTTATTATGAGAGTTTCATAAACATTTTTTAGAATTTAGCATTATAAGCTGGTTTGAAAATTGTGTGAATCGATCCAAGAAAAGCTGTCTCTTTTACATATTAGTCAAAAAAACACCCAAAGGCATAAAGAATAATAGCCAACTGGAAATTTAGTGTTATCCCTACATTTAAAGTACAAACCATTACAATGTAATAAAATTAATCCAGACATTTCCAGGGCAAGTGTGGCTGACCTTTTGTTCACCAGCTACTGACCCCAGGGTGAATGAAAGAGGCTTGCAGAGAGAAATGTCTGTTGTTTGGCTTCAGTCCCTGGTATTTAAATTGCATTCCCTAATCAAATGAAAAGGCTGTCCTCTCTATCAGGTTACAGAATCCATGGCAACATTTGGCCTTTTATATACATAATGTTAGCCTTTTTGTTTGCATCTAAGTAGAGACACCTGGAGCAATGTTAACATTAACCGATTTAGCATTAATAGCTTCATTATATAAGAATTTCTGATCAGATAGCTGTTACTTTTGTTATATTGCTTCAGCTTGTATTGTTTTCATTTTTATCTCCCTGCTTGGCAACCAGGCAATGATTTGCAAATTTTTTTTGTCTTGATTAATTAAGCAATATAATTATCAGGAACTGTGATGCAGTCTTTGCTCAACAAAGCTTCTGAGAGAAAACAATAGTAAGTCTGTTAGTATGAATGCATTCCACGCGTCACAGATGCATGAGGATATTCTAAACAATGAGACGAAAAGCTGCCTGCAAAAGAGGACAAAGAATGCCATGCAGACTCTACACACTACACATACCGCCAGGGACATACTGTGGGTTCCCTGGGACACAGATGCCTCGTTAGATTGCAGCTAGTCATCAGAGATTAATTCTCAGCCATTTGGTACTATAATTTACCCATTCCCCAGTCTTTTAACTAGTGCTGCTTACTATAGAACTGAAGTAGTTATATTCAAAAGGTTTATTTAACCTTGCCTTCTTTTAGTGTGTACAACAACAACAAAAAACCTTTTTTTTCTTAGTGATTGTAATGAAGCAGGTGTTTGCAATGTGGGGAATATTAATTTTTGTGTTTCATGGATAACTTACTTCAGAATTAGTAGTGGTCAAAGAAGGGGTCCATTTCTTTCCACATCTGTAAATTTTATCCAACTATAGTTTATTTCTATTATTATATTTATTTTTCATCCCTCTGACACTTATAATTCTTCAAAAGGTAATCTTGTTTTGGCTCCTTAAAATAATATCAACTTACATAACTTACTGAAGAGAGAACATTGTAATATATATTCAATTTACTTATTCAACCAAACTCCCTCATTAAGGCAAAAAGATCCACATGGGTGAAAGCTTATGACTGCATGGAGTCTCATTGATTTTAATGGGCCTCAGCATGGGCATTGAGAGTGCATAGGAATTGATAATTCTAGTCTTTTTTTGTTCATATGGATTTATGGCCCAGTCGTGTATTTCTTGTGCAGCTAACACTCCCATAGAATCAGAGTCCACAATTGGGGATTTATATACCAGTCCTGAAATGTACTGAACACCCTCAACATCCACTGAATTCAGATGGAATTAAGCATTCTCAACAATTCAGAGGATTGGACCCTTAAACTGAAATCTCTTTATATTAGGGATTTAACACATTTTGAGAAGTGCTATACGTATAGCTGGCAATTGATACATATGTATTTTTATTAATAATAAAATCCTACTAACTCCATATTTTACTGTGTGACCCCGTCTTCCTCACCAAGAAACTCCTCACTTTTTATGAGGCAGAGAGGTAGCATGGGGGCTCACAGCTCTGGATGCCCCAGCACCGTGTTACACATTGGCATTCTGAATATTTGTCTTTCATTGTGTGCATTCAGTAACTGTCATGCAAAGTCAATTCTGTACCTCCCTGTGTTCACTGTCTCTGAGTCCATACTGCACTGAAAAAGAGATGTGTGCATAAAGGGTGTTTGTGTATACATGTTGATAGAACCTGTCATCTTTTGTTTATTGTGTTTTTAAATTTTTATAAACCCCAGGAATTAAATAATTTTCATACAAACCTTTGCCTGGAACTTCCCTTGACGTAGTCCAAAAGTTGTCTACCCCCTTCTTTCTTCTTCAAGGTCCTCCTGAAAATATGCTTCTTTAAAGAGGCCTGTAAACCATAGGCCACCCCTCCACCTGATATACTGAAAGATAGTCACATAAAAAGTAATCCGTACAAAATCATGGAACTGACAAGACAACTTTTTATTGCTACCCTTCTTACCACATCCTTGTTTGCATATCATATGTTCTTCTTCGAATGCTTGCTCATGTTGATTCCATTCTAGCTGTGCGCGCACCCACGTGCACAGTTGTCGGAGACTTTTGCCTTAGTGGTATCTGTAGGGCTGGTTGTGGCGCCCCCTTGAGTGCCACGCTTATGCGTCGGTATATCAGGTGGCTCCTGCCCTACGCCCCCTCTGTTCCTTCTTACCGCCCGTGGTGGTTGGTCGGAGAGCCTCTTTCCCTTGCTTTGCAAGTGATCAGTGTTTTTTTTTCCTACTCATCGAACCTCATGTTCCAGCTGTAAATAGTTTGTTTTTTATAGTAGATTAGTTAGTAACGGGGCAGCTCCAGGCACCAGCGCAGCAAGCGCATGCCTAGGGCAGGAAGCCGCGGGGGGCGGCCTGCCAGTTGTTGTGAGGGCGGCAATAAGGTGGCTTTTGGAGGCGTGCCTGCAGGAGGTCCGCTGGTCCCGCGGCTTTGATGGCGGGGATGCTGATGCCACGGCTCCGGTGGACCTCCTGCAGGCATGCCGCCAAATCCGCGTGACCAGCGGACCGTCCGCAGGCTCGCCACCGAAAGCCACCTGCCTGCTGTGCTTGGGGCTGCAAAAAACATAGAGCTGCCCTTGGTTAGGAAGTAGCTGTTAAGTACTATAGCTAGTCAGTTAGGGTCCTGGTGGGTACTTTGCCCCAGGCAAGGCATGCCCCGGTCTCCAGGTTTTAAGCCCTGCTCTGACTGCAACAGGCCTATGCCTGTTAGTGACCCGCGTGGCAGCTGTCTGAAGTGCCTGGGGGACTCCCACATTAAAGAAAAGTGTCGCATCTGTAAGAACTTTCGTCCCAGGACACAGAGTGCGACATTCGCTTGAGGGCCTCCTCATGGAGGCCGCTCTTTGCCTAGCCTCAGGAATGCCCAACACTTCAGCCTCAGAATGTAGCGCACCCTTGGCACTGGGCTCTTCCCAGCACCAATTCCCTTCACCGGTGCCCAAGAAGAAGACGAAGAAGAGGGATCTGGCACTGAGCAAGTCGGACCGAGGGGCATTGGGCAAATGACCATGCTTGGTCTGCCCACCCACGCCAGAGACGCAAGGGGACACGCTCCCAAGAGGACCTACTTACCCCCCTAAGGGATCCACCAACAACTCCGGGGAGCGATAGGGGACCCAGACTGATGGCACAGTGAACGCCTTCTCAGCTCCCGGCGCCCAGAGAGCAAAGGACTCTCCCACTGCAGCCAGCACTGTGTGTGGCAATGAACCTGGTGAAGGCTCCCTACGAGGACAAGCCATCTGTGAAGGCCTCCCAGAAGGCAAGTGAGCGTCACCAGTCTCCAGAGCCAGGGCAGAGCCCTTTGTCATCGTGCCCTTGGTCTCCGCATCAGCCCAGGTCACCGGTGTGCCACTACTGGTCGCTGTCGCCCCACTCCCGGTCTCCACCCTCACACCAGGCTTTGCCCAGAGGGAGGCACTGGTCACCCTACAGTCGGCACCGGTCATCTTCGCGCTGACAGTAACAGTCACCGAGCCCTTTGGGACACTCCCCAACATGGCGCTGCTCCCACTACTCCTGTCACCAGTCTGACTATTCAAGGCACCAGTCACCCAGGCCCTGCCCTGGTCACCAGAGGAGGATTTCTCCAGCTTGGAGAGGGAGTCCAGCCCCTCACTGAGATAGCACCGTAGCAACTGGGCTCCGGAGGTTGCATCCACCGCAGCGATGCTGACCTGGCAACAGGGCTTGTGGCCAGCGCAGTGGCCTTACTGGAATACCTGGGTCATCCCGGTTATGCCGATGCTCCCATCTCACGAGTCCTCGGTTGCCGCATCGGACAAACCCCACAGAGCCAGTTATCTCATCATAGAAGGCAATTAGGTTAGTCAGGCATGACTTGCTCTTGGTGAATCCATGCTGACTGTTCCTGATCACTTTCCTCTCCTCTAAGTGCATTAGAATTGATTCCTTGAGGACCTGCTCCATGATTTTTCCAGGGACTGAGGTGAGGCTGATTGGCCTGTAGTTCCCCGGATCCTCCTCCTTCCCTTTTTTAAAGATGGGCACTACATTAGCCTTTTTCCAGTCATCCGGGACCTCCCCCGATCGCCATGAGTTTTCAGAGATAATGGCCAATGGCTCTGCAATCACATCCACCAACTCCTTTAGCACCCTCGGATGCAGCGCATCCGGCCCCATGGACTTGTGCTCATCCAGCTTTTCTAAATAGTCCTGAACCACTTCTTTCTCCACAGAGGGCTGGTCACCTCCTCCCCATGCTGTGCTGCTCAGTGCAGTAATCTGGGAGCTGACCTTGTTCGTGAAGACAGAGGCAAAAAAAGCATTGAGTACATTAGCTTTTTCCACATCCTCTGTCACTAGGTTGCCTCCCTCATTCAATTAGGGGGCCCATACTTTCCTTGAATTTCTTCTTGAAATATCTGCAGGGCCACCACCTCGTCATCTGTCCATACGTTCAGGTCTCACTATGCGCTTACCCAGCAATCCCGAGACGACGCTGGCTTCGGTAGAGCAGTGCTGCAAGACTGTGAACTCAGAGTCCACCTCTCCTCCTTCTGCTTGTGAGTCACCTAAAATGGAATTGACATAAGCAAGTACTCAAAGAAGAAAAAATGGTTACCTACCTTTCTAGATGTGTTGCTCATGTCCATTCCATTACCCAACTCCTGCCCCTCTGTCAGAGTTGTCGGCAAGAGGGAACTGAGAGGTCATAGGGCCGGCAACGCCTGATATACCAACGCATGAGCACGGCACTCAAGAGGGCACCACAGCCAGCCCTACGGATACCACTAAGGCAAAAGTCTCCGACAACTGTGCACGTGGGCACGCTCACACCTAGAACGGAATGGACATGAGCAACCCATCTTGAAGAAAAACAGTTACAAAAGGTAGGTAACCGTTTTTTATGGGACCTATCCTTATGCAGATGAATAGATTTATGGTAATACTCACCTGAGTAAAATTACTTGCACATGTTGGCAGGATTGAGCCCTTACTTTGTAAGCTGTTCAGGGCAGGGACCTTGTCCTCACATTTATCCATAAATACCTACGACACTGCTAGAGTTATACAAATAATAATAAAATCTCATCTGTGGTACAAAGAATAATTGCAGTTTTCAGAATTCTGCTTTTCTTCTAAATTTTGTATTGTTCAGAAAAACATTTTACATTAGCTCAGAAGGTGATTTAATGGCATACTTCTCTTGAATACTAAGAAAATACAATCATGAATGGAAAAAATACATGTTTTTTCTCTTTAGGGATATAATATTGAAATAGATTTATGTGTCATAATCTAGCATTTGATTCTGTAGATGAAAATGGCTCAGTTTTGAAACATTTAATGTTTTGACATTTGTTAAAGATTACCTATTGAATTTCAGAAAATGTCATGAAAAATTTAGTAACTCATTGTTTGATGCTGCTTTAAGACAACCCAACACATTTCCAAGATTCTAATAATTTTCTTTAATATGAGGGTATCAAGACCTTACCAGCAATGGCTGATAGTCAATAAGCATATTTGAATATTACTTTCATTTTATAATTCCAGTGATTTACATTATCAACTGTTTTGTTTATGTGGATATTAAAACCTCTGTAAAATTAACTCTTAATACACTGACTAACACATATCAGTTTCTGGGCATTTACGTTCATAACTCACCAAAATATCAAATTGAAAATGTGTGAGGTCTGCATATGTTGTTTATAAGTGTATACCCTCGTTATTCACACCTGGCATACAAAATTAACAGGTCTGACTCTCTGCTCCCTGTCTCAATACTTCTAAAAATGTTCTTCCTTTCATAGAGTTTTCAAATGAATTTATACTTACAAATGTTTTGGTCTTTGCAATTCTTAATTTAAAAACAGAGTCAGCACAAAACTTGATGCTGTAGAACGTCTGTGGCATAGATTGTTTGTTTTGTTTTTTCCAGCTGGCAATCTACTAAATCTTGCATATAGAAATTGATGAAGGCTCTAAATGTTAAACTGCATGTGCTGAAAATCATCCAAAATTAGTCAAATTATGGAAATATTTTATACTAATCTATTTTTTCTGTTTTTAGTAATTATTTTAAGTAAAGGAATGACATTAACAAGAACTGTGTGAAAAGACAGCTGTCATTTGCAGATGTTATATTAAAACCAAATTTCTTCTGTGATTCATTGCCACTTCTAATTAGAGGGATTCCCCTGATGCAGGGGATTTATATTATTCCTTTTGTCCGTTTATTGAATGACTGTCTCAGTCACCCACAAAGCGGTTGCAGAAGAATAATAGAGGGTATTTATTTATGTTATAAGCCCCAGTACAGATGGAAAAAATCCATAGATTAAATTTTGATAATTACTACTAGCTCCGTTTAGTTTTTTTCATTTTGATTTTTGTGGTGGAGAAATTAGTTCATGGTTGACTTATTCTGAAAATCAGTATCTATTATAAATTTTTAATATTCTTAAGATTTTTCATTTTTCTTTTAACCGTCCATATTCATTTTATTTGTGTGTGTATCCACACATTTTTCCAGTTTACAAATGATTTGGGCTTCTCCATATGTTGTGCTTATTCTAGCATTTACTTGTGATGGTCAGAGGTACTGAGAGTACTGCAAGTTGTCAACCTACATTACGTGTTCAGTTCCTTAGGGAGAGATTCTAAACCAATGAAAGGTGTTGCAGTTCTAACTCATGTAACAGGGCGAGCCTGTCAGCATCTTGCCTAGATGTATCTATGAGATACTGGTTTTAAGATGGGGTTTTTTGGTTTCTTTTTGCCATTACTGCCCCTTTGCTAAGAAGCTAATTACCTTGGGCCAGATCATTCTTTTTCCTTATAAAACTCACCAAGGGGGGCTGTACAGGGGAGGGGAACTCTACGTGAGGTTCCACTTGTAAGATTCAGCATAGATAAATATCTAGCTTGAATATCATAAAGTAATATCTACCAGAAGCACACTGCCGCCTTCAAGTTCATAGATGAACTCTGCAGTTATACATAATATGAAAACTAAGCACATTTAAATCTTAAAAAGCTTATGAAAATATTTGTTTACATGTTAGATGTGCTGAGGATAGCTATGTAGTGTTTAGCCTCTCAGCAAAATGTATCCATCTTACATGCATTGAATTATATCTAATACTGTCTTGGTTTCTGTATTGAAGCTATCACAGTAGTATCTGAATGGTGAGAGAAGGAGTTCAAGTTAGAGTTGGTTGGTTGGGTGATCTTGACTGAATTTGTGGTGTCTATCTAGTGACTGAGAGCTGGGGTTGTTGGTTTTTTGTTTGTTTGTTTTGTTTTTTTAAGATGTAAATTATTTTAAAGCATCCTTGAAGATACAGCTACATATTTTCAAATAATTCAATTCTCATAGGCTTTTTTAGTAATGTATTTTCCTTACATTTTTATGAATTAATTTAAAACAGGCCTGGCCTTGAAGAACTAATAATCATCACATCAGACTTTGCAGAGCTAATGTTTCTAAGCTTTGCAGAACTTAGAAACTCTACAACAATGGCCATGTGTGTCCATGACCCTTTCCTGATGTGGCTGTCTCTCTCCATTCATCTGCACACTAGACCCCCTTGGGGACCCATGTCTCTCATTTTTCCTCCTCTGTCTTCCTGGACCCCTTGTCCCTGCTCCATTCCTGAGCTTAGGAAGCCCACAACCTGTGGGCAATGAGCACCATGTTCCTGACCTGTTAGACCTTGTAAGGTATTTATTTCATGTATTTCAATGTTTGTGAACATTGCATGCAATAACTAGGGTCCCAATGTACAGTTGAGGGTGCAGGATTGTGGCCTCGATCTGAACCCAGAAATCTACCCTAATCTATTTTTAAATACCAATCCTCATTTAGGTCAACAGAATAAAACACTTTTTATTAGGACTGTTGATTAATCGCAATTAACTAATGCGATTAACTAAAAAAAAAATTAATCGCGATTAATCGCACTGTTAAACAATAGAGTACAAACTGGAATTTATTAAATATTTTGGATGTTTTTCTACATTTTGAAATGTATCAATTTCAATTACAACACAGAATACAAAGTGTACGGTGATCATTTTATATTATTTTTATTACAAATATTTACACTGTAAAAATGATAAACAAAAGAAATTGTATTTTTCAATTAACCTCATATAAGTACTGTAGTGCAATCTCTTTTTCATGAAAGTGCAACTTACAAATGTAGGTTTTTTTGTTACATAACTGCATTCGAAAACAAAACAATGTAAAACTTTAGCGCCTACAAGTCCACTCAGTCCTACTTCTTGTTTATCCAATCGCTAAGAGAAATAAGTTTGTTTATATTTACGGGAGATAATGCTGCCCACTTCTTAATTACAATGTCACCTGAAAGTGAGAACAGGCGTTCGCATGGCACTGTTGTAGCTGGTGTCGCAAGATATTTACATGCCAGATGCGCTAAAGATTCATATACCTCTAAATGCTTTGGCCATTGTTCCAGAGAACATTGTAAACAAGAAGCAGGCAGCATTATCGTCTGCAAATGTAAACAAACTTGTTTGAGCAATTCACTGAACAAGAAGTAGTACTGATTGGACTTGTAGGCTCTAAAGTTTTATGCTATTTTATTTTTGAATGTGGGGGGAGTGTTTGTACATAATTCTACATTTGTAAGTTCAATTTTCATTATAAAGAGATTGCACAACAGTATTTGTATTAGGTGAATTGAAAAATACTATTTCTTTTGTTTTTTACAGTGCAAATATTTGTAATCAAAAATAAAGTGAGCACTGTACACTTTGTATTCTGTGTTGTAATTGCAATCAATATATTTGACAATGTAGAAAACATCCAAAAATAGTTAAATAAATGGTATTCTATTACTGTTTAACAGCACAATTAATTGCACAATTAATCGTGGTTAATTTTTTTAATTGCTTGACAGCCCTACTTTTTATACTTAGCTTAATCCAATCTTCCATTTAAGTTTACTTACCAGCTATACCAGATTCTTGACCTCTTTGGGGAGTTTCTCTTCTCTTGCATCCCTTGGAGACTTCAGTTTTACTCTTGTTACCTTTTTCGTTAAACTATACTTAGGGTTCTAGACAGGAAGCAGGTCCTTAGTTTCAATTCCAAACTCATGACTACACCCCAGTGCTATGGTTTATGAGAATATACCTAAAGATTCACTTTATTCAAAATGGGTTATGGCGGTCAGTATCCAAATGGATGTTTAAATTAGGGGGGAGGGCTGGTCCCCTTTGGACAAACATGCACTGGCTGCATCTAAAGGTCTGGGGCATAAGAGGGTAAAGCAGTCCCCATGGCCCATGCTAGACAAATCACCACCTAACAGATTTGCGATACAGTATCTAAGCTATTTCCACATTGTATCTTAATGCTACTTTTATATATAAATGCAAATACTGACAGTTGCCATCACATTTTTCTGTTCTTAACTTGAATCTGTGCTGCAGTTTAAGCTATAGCTTTGTGCTCAAGCAAAAATTATTATCTGAGGAGGAAAATCATGACAAAAAAACCTGCTTTGCAGTACTTACCAAAACTAAACTCTACTGGGTATGAATTTTCTTCCATGTTCATTCACCTACCTTTCTTCTGATCTTAGCCCAAGTGATGGGATAAAGGAGAGACTACATCCCTAACACATATGCAGTAGGAACTATTCTAACAATCAATTTTTTTATGTCTGCAGTCAGACTGAAAAACTATTTATTAGTATCTTCCTGGTCTCCAAGAGAGATGGGAACTGATGGTATCTGTGAAGAATATCCAGTGGCAAAATTTTAGGTATACAAATATATAGCTACAGCACAATGCCAGATCTGAACAAATGTATGTTTTCTTGAAAACAAAATATTGTCATGTATGTCTTACTAGAAGATTATTTGGTACATATAATAACATGCTTATTTTGTTTCTGTCGTAAATAGTGGAAGAGGCTCATTATAAAGAGATAATGGGTCAGATATTTTTAATTTTTTGTAATCTTCCCTTCCAAAACCTCATTGATCCCTATTTGTGTATTGCAGGATTTAATATAATGTCCTCGGAATAGATTTTCAAAGGCACAAAGGGAAGTTAGGTGCCCTACTCCTTTGGAAAGTCAATGGGGACTGAGTACCTAGTTTCCATTTGTGACTTTGAAAATCTCCGTCCACCCCCAGTGATACCATCAAATTAAGACTGGAGATTGCTGTGTCTGAAAATGCGATCACTTTTATTTTTTGGTTTGCAGGTCCCATTTTTTGGTCCTCTTTTTGATGGAGCAATAGTGACTGCAAAACTGCTGCCAAGCCTTATATGTGCCACGTGCATTAATGCCAGCAGAGCTGTGAAATCTCTCATACCCCTCTACCAGAGCTTGTATCCTTTCCTTCTGTGCATTTTATGCAATTTAAATGTAGGAATCATAAGTACAAATATTCTCCTGATAGAGGTAAGTGCGAATGAGATCTCTTCAGTTGGACTTTATGCTAAGAACTGTGCATCAGGAAAATGTCAAAGCTTTCTTCATATCAAGCAGCATGTTTTTAGACTCATTCTTGCTGGGCTTTAATCTGATATGGTATGCTTTAAAAATAAAGGATAACAATACAAGCATTTTTGGACTTACCTGTTAATTGCAAAGTCAACAGGTATACTGTTAGATATAATGGTGCTTTAAACTTTAAGAGGGAATAATTTACAAATTTCTGTAGCACGAGAAAATAATTGTTTATATTAGCTTAATATTTACAAAAGGAGCCCAGTTCTACTCCCTTATGTAATAATGCAAGTAATTCCACAGTCTTCTTTGGAAATCTTCACATCAATAAGATAGGTAACATTTGGCCAATGGTATTGATATTTATCAGTCTTTATGTTCATTTTTCATTTTACCCACATTGCGTCTTAGAGTTTTGAGAACACATTCTTCCAGCAGTAGTTATAGGTAACTGGAAGGCATGCTTCAGTATTGTAGAATTGTGTAGTGTGAATTATTATTCTTGTGTGGTATGCAGGCTAATCACATAAAATCACTTGTTACTTGACATTCTGGTTTTCTTTTCTCTTAATGCCACTAATGTTATAAAATTACTCTAGTGTGCTTCATTAACCACATTGCTAACAGTCCCATATGTTTCTATGGATCAGCACTCATCTTATTTCAGTTTATTTTGAAGGCTTTTAATTTGGGGGCTTTTGAATTATGTAATGAGGAGTGCCTCGCTTGATTTTCTTGAGATGAAACAACTGGAATACTCAATCTTTATGATGAAGGAAAGATGGCTTTGTTAGAGTTTATCAGAGGCATTTACATTTTAGGTTCAATTTTTCTAGTTACTATGGCTATGTAAGAAATAGTAATTTTTGTAGAAGAGCTGAACTTGATTCATTGTGTTTGTGGAAAGCTTCAGAAATGAAGATTTGCATAAGAATTAAAGAAACTAAATAACATTTTATTACCTTTTTTGTTTTTCCTCTTCAGTTTAAACCAGGTGAAGTTGTCTGGAGTTGCACAGGCAGGCCCACACAATACCTTAGTTATAAGATTATGTCAGTACTTAAAAGCAGACTCAAAACTCTCTAGCTTTTTCACTTTTGTGTCATGAGTGGGTAATTCAACTAAGTACTACTGTCAAAGTAGTTCCTTCTATCTGTAACCTTGACTGTATGAGCAGATGTGTTAAGCTGTGTCTGACAATAAAACAATCAGTCTAGTGTTGCTGGTAACCTGAACACAGTAACAGAGATTATAAGAGTGAAAAACATGCCATTATCTCTAAGGGAAAAAATGATTTTTGACACAGTAGGAAAACAGAAGATATGATTTGATGTAATGTTCATCCTTGCCCTTTGTCCCTCCTAGATTTTCCTATAATAACTTTCTCAGCAGGCTAAGTAGAATCTGTCAAGTTTAGTCTTTATCTAGTGGTCACTGCTCTTTCTCAGTGGTGAGGGCTAGCTCAACTGCCATCTGCTTATTTTTTTCCCTAGTGGGCAATCAGTGGACGTATTTCAATGTCTAGAGTGCTGAAAACTGGAAGTTTGCCACTTGCTATGGTTACAATTCCCAAGTTAACCAATGATTTTAAAATCAAATCATGGTCATTGGATATCAGGCCCAAAACCTATTTCTCTAAAGTTGAGCTCCTTCACCTAAAAACCAATGATACATAGCAAGTATAAGTACTGTAGCATTTTATAACTTCAGCGCACTGTATACATGATAAAACACATATCTTAATAGTTTATGCTTGTGTGTCAGAGTCTGTGGCATAGGTAGTGATATACATATATGTGTGCATGCACGCACACACAGGCTTGGATTAGTTTTAAAGAAAGAGCTCAGATCTGATACAGTTACCTTATGAGAACCACTTGACTAATCCCTCGCACTCTACTGTGTGTGTCTGTGTGTATATCTATCTATCTATAATGTATATGTATGTATCTAACTGTGTGTGTGTATGTGTGTGTAATAGCATTTGAGGGTGATATGCTGGAGTCTGAGGGTGACTGGGTTAAGAAGAAAAATTTTATTTTATATAAATAAATATATCCATACAAGAATACTAGGGATAAGTAAACTGGTTTTCATAAGGAACTGTATCATTCAGCTGTTTCCCCAAAACAAACCATTTTTAAGGTTCCTATTAAGGTAACAGTACCCCATAAACAGGTCCCCAATTACTTCATTGTCACAGCTCCATCCCCCTAATGTACAGAGAGATCACCGTGACTTTCATCTCCCACAGGCCTTAAGCCTCTCTAGAGTCTCTCCACACGCCATAGGCATTTGGTTTTCACCAGCCTGCTGTGACCCAACCTTTGCCAGGCCTCTTTCTCGCTATACTTAAATGCAACACACACAGAGACTAGGTATGATGCATGCCACTGTACCCTTCTGGGGGCATTGTGAGGTCTAGCTGCATCATTACTTTGCACATGTGCACTTTGGCATCAAACCGTACTGTGCATGTGGTAATGTGATGTGAATGGAAAGTAGAAATACTGGAGCCTGACAAAGGCAGCTGCTGGACCTCACAACAGGTAATGTAGTGGGGAGGTGACATTAGAGAAGAGAAAAAGCTGGAGTAGGGTGGAAAGTCCTAAGCAACTTTTATTGGATGTGAGAGAGAATAAAGATTCCTCTTTAAACACAATGTAAAGGTTTGGTGACTTTCTTAAAGGGACAGAACATTTTGTTGGAGACCCCTGCCAGAGGGAGTTCATTGAAGCAAGTGATTGCTGGTGGGGAAAACAAGATAGAATAGAGCACTCTAGGGACCTGAGGATCTGTCAGCCTGTTGGGTGAAGGAATCTGTCAGGCTATCCTTTGGAAATAGGAAAGAAATGGAGAGGGATTGACAGGATAAGCTCAAAAGGTTCATATATACAAGTATAATTTTCCATGCACCTATATGCTCATAAAATTCTTATACCAAAAGGGAGAAACTTCAGGAATTAGTAATATAATGAAAAGCTTGATATGTGTATGTTTCCATAGTTTTCATATGTTGTATTTTGGTGATACCCAACCCTGGCGTTTTGAGAGTGACTGTGTTAAGAAGAAAATTTGTGTTGGATTACTAACTAAACATGTTCCTTGGACAGCACCATCTGATTTTTAAACGGAAGTACTTGAATACAGTAGTGATTGAGTTATAAGATGTGAGAAGATCAATGTCCTCTTTTCTTCTAAAAAGGGAAAGAATAATCATCCTCCTGATAATTATCTCCCAGCGATTCCTCGTGAAAAAAGAATTGCTCCAAACCCCAGTAAAATAATACAAAAAATACTGAGAAAAACTTTCTAAGCATCTACAGGTTAATAGAACCATCAGCAATGGGATCATGAGTTAATCATGAACACATGTTGCCAGATATATTTATTGCATTTTTGACAGAATTACAAAAAACGGTAGTTTCAATAACTGTACAGTGTTCAAATATTATTGAAGCTTTTCTGATGTCTCAGGAAATCTTACTCTCTTCATTTAATTAGATTTTCCTAGGTATGGACAGTGCCACATAGACTGGAAATGAACTGAAGAACTGTAACCAAATTGTAATGATAACGATGTGTTGAGGTGCAGGGATGATGTCTAGCAGGTGCTGAATTTTATGTCCATTATGTCTCATTTACATCCTTGTTTAGGGCATGATTTTTACAATGCTTATGCATGCTGAGTAACTAGTCCCACTTAATGGGACTCCTGTCATGAGTAAGTGCTACTTGGCGTGAGTTGCAGAATTAGGCCCTGAGATCATAAGTTCTTTGGGGTTCAGTTTTTTAAAGTGACCAAAAAAAATGGGCTAGTTACCATTTTAATAAAATTTTCAGATGATAAAAACTGCAGGTGTTCCAAAATTAAATGAGGAAAAGGAAATAGATCCTTTTGAATTATCTAGTAAGACTGGAAATAACAAAATAAGATTAAACTTGGAAAAACACTAGTTAAGAAATCTGGTGTGAACATAGGCATGGGAAGTAGGGATGCGGGGGATGCCTCAGCATGCCCAGGTTCTGCGCCTGGCGTTCTGGCCGTCGGCTACTGCCTAGGGGCTCTGCTGCTGGCCTCAGGGTCCCGCCGATCCCATGCTCAGGGGCTCCGCTGCTAGCCCCAGGGTCCTGGCCCCCGGCCCGCACGTGGGGTCCTGCCCTGCTGCCAGCCCCGGGGTCCCTGGGACTCCGCACCCACGCCTAGCTGTGGCCCTGCCCCCTCCCCCCGCCGGAGTCATGGCCCTGCTACTGGCCCCAGTTCTGGGGGGTGGTGAGGGCACGGACAGGGGCTAGAGGGATGCAGTTCAGCACTCCCACTCCAAAAACTGTTCCAGCACCTCTGGGAGTGAACTAATTAAAATATTCAATGGAAGGGGTAAACCCAGAAAGCAATAATGCTAAAATAATTAAGATTGAGATTAGACAGCAAATTAAACATGACTTTGCACTGGAGATATGACACCAGAAAAAGTTGTTGCAACTTTAGGGTACATATATATAAAAGAAGTGCATCTCAGAGCTAGGATTGCCAACTTTCTAATTTCTGAAAACCGAACACTACAGCCGGAGAGCTGGAACCTCCCCTCTCCCCACCTCTTCCCCCGAGGTCCCGCCCTCATCGCTCGCCGCTCCCCCCTCCCCCCTGCCAACTCCCTTCCTCCTCGCTTGGTCCTGTTCACCTACCTATGCCCTCCGTCCTCCCCCCCGCCCCAGCAGGGCTCCCTCTGCTCCAGGGCTAGGACTGGGCAGGCAGGCTCCCAAGATGCAGGTAGGAGGCAGTCCCCGCTGAGCAGGGGCTGGCATGGGTTGATAACGCAGCACCTCATCCCTTGGCCCCCCCACCCATGGCAACTGGACTTTTGGTATCCAGTCAGTACATGTGACTGGTCACTGTACAGATCCCCTTTCAACCAGACTTTCTGGTTGAAAACCAGAGACCTGGCAACCCTACTCAGAGCATAGAAAAAGTACAAGCCATTAAAAAGTCAACCATTACTACAAAGTTACTAGAGATGCTTTTTATTCTGTGTATAGGTGGAAACTGGTAATCTGATACTATGGTGTGGTAAATGATAGCCATGCAGAGCATTGTGTCTCCGCTGAGACCATATCTGGAATATTTCAGTTAGTTCCGGGCAGCTCAGTAGCAGTGAAATATTGACAAATCTGAAGGCATTCCGAGAACAGCAACAAAAACAATTAGGGGGCTTCAGAAATGTGTTTATGACCTAGATTTGGAATAAAGTAAAAAATTGCATTACGGGGAATGATAGTGGAGTCAGAAACATGGTGCAAAGATCAGAATAATTCTGGGGACAGGACAGAATTTAGGGACAGGACAAAAAACATTTATTTCAAATAGCAGAGTTTGCTTTCATTTTCACTTTACATTTTAAACAACATGCAGTGAATAAAATGCTTGCACTGCCTAAGGGGAAGTTGATCTACATCTCCTAAATAGTGGGCTGTAAAGTCCTGGCAGCCTCATGCAAATAATGGCAGCTGAAGTCACTTGTTGGAAAGTCTGTAAACTCTGGTTACAGCTGCACTTATCAGTAGCTATAAGGGAAGTGTAATCAGCCACCGAGATTAATTTGCATCTCAATTAGAAAAGAGTCAGGAGGAAGCACTAGGGTCTGTTGCTAGAAGGTTGTGGAAGAAATCTCATCAGACACAAAAGCCTCCCAATACTTAGTACTCCAGCTGAGTGGAGGACAATATCTGAGGTTTAGTTACCATGGGTACCAGAAGCCTGCAGAGCCACAGAAGAATCTAGGGTTTGCACTGTAATCATTTGGTCATGATGACTCAAATTCCACTGTTGTACCCAAATATATTTTTTGCTATTAGAAAGATGTTAAAAAGTGGGAAAGGTAAAAACTTCAAAGAGTGTATGTGTGTTTTTTCCTATTCTTAAATAACTTTTCATATTGCTGCAGTGACTTCTATGTTTTAAAGCATTTATTAGAGCATGGAAAGCATTCAAAAATGTGCCAGTTAACTGACGTATTCAAATTTTAGTGTGTAGCTGCTGTCTTATATCTCAAAGCCACTCATGAAACTGGTTCATTTACACAATTCAGACAGAGTGATGACATCACACAAAACCAAACCAAAGTATATAGTTGAACTCAAGTTAAGTTAAATAACAAAATAGAGCATAGAATAGTATTCTTTGAAAGATCTGAACCCAACTTCTCTTGAAGTGTTATATAGTTCACGTGTCCGGTATTAGCATACATTTAAATGTACTCCTGAAAATGAGAGGATTATTTGTAAAGCTTCTAGAAATGTCTGGACTCCTGGCTTTAACCCACGCTAAGGAGTGCTCTCAAAAACATGAAGATGTTACTAAGTGCTAGCTGATATACTTTAGGGAGTAGCCTCACTATCATGCTCAGTCTTTGAGGCAAGAATTTTATTTTACATGTGTTTTAATGGCTAACCATAAGCTTTCTGCTTAGTCATTAAAACACATGTAAAATATGACATATCATAATAAGAATATAGTACTAATATGCAAACCCGCTAAAAATTGCTATATACTAACATAATAAGTATTACATATGAGTTTGAGGGTTTCAAAACCATCTTCTGTTTCCTGGAGAGAGGAAGGAACCAGTAATCTTCAAGAGATATCATTCCTGAGTACTCTTTCAGACTAAAACAATTGACTGCAGATAAACAAAAGATCCTCCTAATCAAATGGCAATTAAATCTGAGGTTGCTAATTGTCAGTACCATCTTGAAAAGAACATAATGCTATAAGCAGCATGTCCTAGGCATTTATTAGGAGTAGGGTTGATAAACAATGTATGTGTAAAACTAAAGCTTTAAATCAGTTTAATTACACACAAAGAAAAAGGCAAGGCACAACAAAGAGCATGTAAAATCTATGATGCAATGAAAAAGGCATCCATGTGAAAAGAATCTTCCTTCTGTGTGGTCTCTTCTTCGGGGTTATCCAATAGTTTTTTAGTCAATTTAGGATTCCCTAAATGTATTTTCTTTATAAAATTTACTTATAAGCATTTTCTAATGACAGCAATGCACATTTTTGCTAAATATTGTACACAAAGCTCAGAAAAATATGCTATATTTTTATACTGTCAGTTTCAGAGGATTCAAACTGCTTCTTGTTTTAGCAGATGATGTAGCTTCTGACTAGAACAGCTACATAGACACGATGTCAGATATAGATAAATTCTTGTAATTCAAGACTTCAGGTCAAGTTGCTGCTGTACATCTAACTTGTCTTTGGTTTTATGTAAAGCAGGTGTGGAAGTAGCACATCTCCCAGTTTGGCCTGGACCTTCTAGATCAGGATTGAGGCAAATTGGTCATAGAGATTAAGGCCAGAAGGGACCACCAGATTATCTAGTCTGACCTGTACATCACAGGCCACCAACAGCAACCAGAATCCCTACACTGAAGCCAATAACTGAACTTAGACCAAAGTATTACAGCTCACAAAAGACTAAACTGTTATGTGCCAGAGGCAGAGAACAAGAGGGACTGAGGTGCAGCACTGCCAAATGTCCCTCAGATGGCAGGGAGTTGACTAGGTGAAATATATCCAGATAATCCCAAAAAGTAGCCTGCACCCTACAGAATCATAGAACTGGATGGGATCTCAAGAGGTCATCTAGTCCAGGCCCCTGCACTCAAGGCAGGACTAAGTATTATCTAGACCATCCGTGACAGGTGTTTGTCCAACCTGCTCTTAAAAATCGCCAATGATGGAGATTCCACAACCTCCCTAGGCAATTTATTCCAGTGCTTAACCACTCTGACAGGAAGTTTTTCCTAATGTCCAACCTAAACTGCCCTTGCTGTAATTTAAGCCCATTGCTTCTTGTCCTATCCTCAGCGGTTAAGAAGAACAATTTTTCTACCTCCTTGTAACAGCCTTTTATGTACTTTAAAACTGTTATCATGTCCCCTCTCAGTCTTCTCTTCTCCAGACTAAACAAACCCAATTTTTTCAGTCTTCCCTCATAGGTCATGTTTTCTAGACCTTTAATCATTTTTGTTGCTCTTCTCTGGACTTTCTCCAATTTGTCCACATCTTTCCTGAAATGTGGCGCCCAGAACTGGACACAATACTCCAATTGAGGCCTAATCAGCGCGGAGTAGAGCAGAAAAATTACGTCTCATGTCTTGCTTACAATACTCCTGCTAATACATCCCAGAATGATGTTTGCTTTTTTTGCAACAGTGTTACACTGTTGACTCATATTTAGCTTGTGATCCACTATGACCCCCAGATCCCTTTCTGCAGTACTCCTTCCTAGGCAGTCATTTCCCATTTTGTATGTATGCAACTGATTGTTCCTTCCTAAGTGGAGTACTTTGCATTTGTCCCTATTGAATTTCATCCTATTTTTTTCAGACCATTTCTCCAGTTTGTCCAGATCATTTTGAATTTTAATCCTATCCTTCAAATCACTTGCAACCCCTCCCAGCTTGGTATCGTCCGCAAACTTTATAAGTGTACTCTCTATGCTATTATCCATGCTGAAGAGGAAGGCAAAAAACTCCCAACATCACTGCCAATCTAACCTAGGGGAAAATTTCTTCCTAACCCCCCAAATGGTGATCACTTTCCTGAGCATATGAGCAAGAACCAGTTAGCTAAGCATCTGAGAGAGAATGAATGGTGCTTGGTGAAGCAATGTGTAGAATGACCATCACATTAAATTGTATATCTCACAAATCATGGTATGAAATTTCAAACTACTATTAAAATGACTTTACATTGTACTTGAGGACAGCAGTAAGTTCCTCCCCTTTTTCTCCTCTTCTTCTTTCTCCCCCAAATAACAATTGCATCAGTTATACTTCAGGGCAGGGGAATAGAGGGGAGTCTAAACATCTAATATAAACAAAATGTAATTGTGTGGAGCTGCTATAAAGTTTTCATAGACAATTGTTTGAGAAAGACCTTCATAAGTCACTCGCGACTCCTCTGCATATGTGTGACTCAGCCATCCCAAAGTCATGGCAGTAAAAATTTGAGAGAGCCAGTCCTTCTCTAGATTTACCCTTGTCTAAGAAGATTATGTTTTGGAGCCTAATCGAGTAATGTAATAAGAAAAAAAAATGAAATTTTTTGGAGAGTTAAGTACTTTATATTAAGCTATTGAGGCCTTATTTGGAATATTGTAAGATTAAATTGCTGTTTCTGCTAACTCTGCTTGGTTTCCTTGTGAGAAACCAGGCAATATCTAGATAAGCTACATGATCATATTCTTCACTACCAAGTCCTGTGTTCTTTGGATAGGAGTCCCCCCTATGGATTAATTTGAGAAATGACTACCAAAAGTGCTAGAAAAAATAAGATAAATAATGGTATATTATGTGCAAGAGAATTTCAAGAAGCTGGTTTTGTTTGTTAGAGAAATATCTGAGCATATGGTAAGGATACGAAGTGATGCTTGTGAGGATCAAGAATTGGTTTGGGCAGATTTTATGGTGCTGCAAGTTTCAGAAAATACACAGAAGTTTCTCAGTCCCTTGTATTATGGAAAATACTTATTTTTGGCATATACGGGAGAGACACCATCTAAAACAAAAGCAATAGGATCACTAGGGCTAATTGAAAACAATCAGAATGTCAGAAAAAATAGTATGGGCTAAACTAGTGTTTGTACATGTAAATTTAATAAATAAAGCAATTAATAAAACCTAAACTGGCCTGTTGCTGACTTCAAGGCATATGCTGATGAAATTATGTAAGGAGAGATCAGGTTTGTTGGAACCCTGAGTCCATATAAAAATCTGATTTAACCAACAATGGATTCTTCCGCGATATTGATTTCTTGTATTTAGCCCAGTGAATTTCAGGCTGGCTCCTATTGTTTTTTTCTTAAACAATACATCTTCTGTCTTGTATATAAAAATACAATAACTGAAATATATAAAACTGGAATTTGCTGCTGCTGGAACACCTAGAAGAAATATATACACTTGCAGAAAGTCCATAATGAAAAATATTTATGTACTTGGCTTTTGATGGAATCCAGATCTCATACAGTATGGAGAAAGGTTAAACATGGTTTATGTATTTGTAATTTAAGTAAGGATAACTTCTGACAATGGCACATGTACAATGTATTTTTGTGCTTTCCTCCAGATTCTCCTAAATGAACTGTACATTAGGAAGGTATTTTTGAGCATCCTTTTGTTCCCCAGGTACTGTTTCCTAAGTTACCTTGCAGTCATTTACAATGGGCTAACATCATTGAGAGTTCAGTTTACAAACAAGGTTGTATCTTAAGATGCACTCATACTGTTCTAAATCTAAATTGCTATGTTCTTTTGAATCTTAGGTACTAGTTTTATCCTCTGGAGGTGAAGGTGCAATTCAGTCTGCAGGTTTCAGGGACTTAAGTGATATTTGTTTCATAATTTCACATTGACTGCCACAAAGATTTTGAAGTTTCAGTGACCTCACATCATGCACATACTCTCAGAATGCAACTGAAAAATACGGCTTTGACTTCAAATCCAATCGGTCTGATTAATTTCCTAGCTTCCTAAATCTAAATCAGTTCTGGTCATATGTGATTTACAATTGGGCCGCTCAGCAGGAAATTTTATACCCAGGATACTTTGTCCCATGTTACATGTCAGCCTCCTAGAAATGAAACCATTCCTGGATTATCTGTGGATCACACAAATCTGGTGTTATGCAAAACTGTCTTTGTACAGTCAGTGATGCTTTACATCGCTTAACGAGAAAGGATAAACTCAGCCCACTTGTGCTGGGAAGCTCTTAAGGTTTGAAATAGGACAGAATCTAGTGAGGCCTTTCTGCCTGCTTCTAAACTTGAGAGAAGAGTATCTCATATCTTGCCTCTGAAGAATGGCCACACTGATCCATGGTGAACTGGATCCTTGCGTGGGACTCTGAGAGAGATCACCTGGCTTGAGCCTGAACTTTAAGAGGTGCACATATATAATTGGAGCATTCACTTCTTCGATGGAAATGCCTGCATGCTTATCCTCTGATAGTTCTGGTGAGTAAAGTCCTTTCTAACTTCAGAAGAGACTGTGGTGCTAAAATCTGCTAGTCTTCTATTGACTTTGGGTATTGACTAGGTGTCTTCATTGGTTGGATGTGACCATAGTAATTCCCATCCAATTTACTGTTTCACTAACTCTCATTGCTTAGAACAATGTAAAGAAATCAAATGTTTGGGTACGCATCTGAAGTTCTGCCCCAGGTTTTCCTAACTGCTTGCAAGACATCCACAGAGCATAAGATTTACAGTCTGTTGTCTTCATGGGACACAAACTGCTTGATATGCTTTCTGCGCTCTATGGTAATCTGACTCTGGTCTCCTAACTATTTCCTTAATAGTTTAACTACAGTTTCTGTTTTCAGGGACCATTAGATGTTAAATTAATATCTGCTTTGGATTAATAAATACATGGTCAATCTAAAGACATCTTTTTAAAAGCCTCATTTCAGAGGACATCAACAGAACTGATGCTGTTTTCTTTTCTTTTTGAGCCACTTGATTCCTGCAAATTAGATTCCTGCATATGTTTATAATTTCATTTTGTAAAATCTCCACTACGCTACAGTACTGGATTGTCTCCTGTCTTCAGTAGAAATGGAGATAGCCCAACCAGTAACTCTACCACACCTCTTCCTCTTGCTTGCTAAACTCATTGCTTTTAGGAGCAGAGCAAAAAGGTTCCAAATGTTTGAAAATACTAACTGTATCATTTATTGGTTTGGGTTTTTGTTTTTTCTATTGTATAAATAAAAAGTAAAGCTGAACCACATTTCACTGGGTTAGCAAAAAAAAATCACTCCCAGTATGACAGCTTGTGGTGTCCCACCCCAGGGTTGGGATTTTTTCATCCAGTTATAAACCCTGAAAGTAGAGAGTGATAATGAGTATCTTCTCAAGTTTAACTTGAATGTTCATACTATTCCACTGCAAAATTATATATTTGTGTATATGTCTGTATATACATGCACACAATAAGAACACCCTCTTGATTTATGTAATAGCTGAGCATTGGATGTCATCATTTCTCTCCTCAGATGTTAGAGAGAGTTTGTAATCCTGCAGATTAGTAGAAAAGTCTGATAATTAATCATAGAAGATTAGGGTTGGAAGAGACCTCAGGAAGTCATCTAGTCCAACCCCCTGCTCAAAGCAGGACCAACCCCAAGTAAATCATCCCAGCCAGGGCTTTGTCAAGCCGGGCTTTAAAAACCTCTAAGGATGGAGATTACACCACCTCACTAGGTAACCCATTCCAGTGCTTCATCACCCTCCTAGTGAAATTGTTTTTCATAATATCCAGCCTAGCCCTCCCCCACTGCAACTTGAGACCATTGCTCCTTGTTCTGACATCTGCCCCCACTGAGAACAGCCTAGTGCCATCCTTTTTGGAAACTCCCCTTCGGGTAGTTGAATGCTGCTATCAAACCCTCCCTCACTCTTCTCTTCTGCAGACTAAATAAGCCCAGTTCCCTTAGCCTCTCCTCGTTAGTCATGTGCCCCAATCTCCTAATCATTTTCATTGCCCTCCGCTGGACTTTCTCCAATTTGTCCACATCTTTCCTGTAGTGGGGGGCCCAAAACTGGACACAGTACTCTAGATGTGGCCTCACCAGTGCCAAAAAGAGGGGAATAATCACTTCCCTCTATCTGCTGGCAGTGCTCCTACTAATGCAGCCCAATATGCCGTTAGCCTTCTTGGCAATCAGGGCACACTGCTGACTCATATCCAGCTTCTCGTCCACTGTAATCCCCTTTTCTCTTACTTCTAGTACAGTCGTTGGGCACATGAGCAATTCTTAAAGATTTATCTGCTATAGCAAATACAGTATATAGAACCTCAGAATTACGAACACCAAAGTTACGAACTGAATGGTCAACCACACACCCCATTTGGAGCCGGAAATATACAATCAGGCAGCAGCAGAGACCAATAAAAAAAGGAAATACAGTACAGTACTGTGTTAAACATAAACTATTTAATAAAGGGAAGGTTTAAAAAAGAAAGATTTGACAAGCTAAGGAAACAGTTACTATGCTTGTTTCATTTAAATTAAGCTAGTTAAAAGCATTTTTTTCTTCTGCATAGTAAAGTTTCAAAGCTATATTAAGTCAATGTTCAGTTGTAAACTTTTGAAAGAATCACCATAACATTTTGAAATGTGTGTTACCTGCCTTTTTGAACTATAAGAAGAATACCATTGTGATCTTCGATTCGGATGGTGATTTGAAAATCAAGGAAAAAGCCTAAGAATCTTTTCAGAAAAGTTTTTTTTTTTTTTTTTTTTTAATCCAGTGAAATTTGTGCCTTCAAGTTATATAGATCATGTTAAAAATTAGTATGAAATTCTTAACTGTATCAGTGTAGCTTTGGCAATTATTTGACATGGCACCTGACAGTTTTCTGCTGAAATGATCAGTTCTGACTCTCAGGAGCATCTATAGTCAGTCTCTGATACCTTATCTACAGAAAAGCAACAGATTTAACTTGCCATGTTTAGCTTCTCTGTCAGCTATTGTAACCAGCTATCACAAGACAGGTTGGAGTTTGAGACAGGAGTAGTGGTCTAGTCACACCAATTTCTGAAGTATCCTGATGAATGCTACAGTAGCTCTAATAGGTGGTGAAAGGAGTACTGACCTTCATTTTGAAGTGCAGTTTCCCTGCTGAAGTAGATCGATAGTTTAGCTGTCTGTCTCTGCTGCTTGCCTTCCGTTCTCACAGTGAGAACCTTCTCCAGGCAGCAATCGATAGCTCTAATCTGTTCCAGCCTGTAATAAGTCATGCGAGGCAAAGCATTTAGGTGGCATTACATGGGATTGTAGAGGCAGCTCTTCAGCTCTTATTCATAGTGCACTTCTTAGACTTGGAGAGAAATGTATTGCATTCCAGTGGTACTGTATAGTTCTGTATATATTTGCTTCCACAGATTCACACTGAAGCATTCATAAACATCTAAAACTTTACATTTCAGATACATTTTTCCTTCCTCTCTTGTACTAATTGACTGCTCATCTTCCCTCTTCACATATCTTGGATGCAAATTCCTTTTCACTTCTGAGGCCTGGTCCACACTAAGCCCCCAGTTCAAACTAAGATACGCAACTTCAGCTACGTGAATAACGTAGCTGAAGTCGAAGTATTTTAGTTGGAACTTAAAAGTACTTACCGCGGGTCCACACGTGGCAGGCAGGCTCCCCCGTCGACTCCGCCTACTCCTCTCACAGAGCAGGATTACTGGCGTCGACGGTGAGCACTTCCGGGATCGATTTATTGCGTCTAGACAAGACGCGATAAATCGATCCCAGAAGATCGATTGCTGGCCGCCGAACCAGCGAGTAAGTATAGATGTACCCTTAGGATCATCAACATCCCGAAAAATCAGTGCGATCTCTACCCTTCTGTATCTCATGTATACAGTGTTAAGAGAATTAAGAATTGAATTGAGAGCCAGAGCAATAACCCAGAAAGCAAAGTCCTCTTTATTCATAGAACAGGTACAACAATTACAGTTCAAACTTCCAACATCCCTCAGCCTTGTGATAGGAGGGATTGTCTCCAGTATTGAATAGTTTAGTCCTCCTGCCAATTCATTCTTGTTCTTGTTCTTTGAAATCTCTCATCATAACAGGAGCATTGCTCCTCTTCATTGATTTCAAGACTCCTTTCGATTCCTTAAAATCATTGTTGACACTATAGTCAGGGTTATCAAATAAAGACTTCCAGGTTATATATATCCAGATTGTATTGTGAGTGCACCACCCTGAAAAAGGTTATTGGCACAGAGGCCTTTGTTGTCGTTCCGTCCCCTGTCCCCCACCTCCGCCCCCATATTTTCATATGCCTAGAATTAACCCAAAACAATCCAATTAATCTTTCCACCATGACTTTGAACTTCATTACCCGTCACCCCATTTAGGTGATGTGAGCTTTGCAAGACAACTGAGCCTGGTCCCTTTATTGGTAAAGGCACTAGTCTCAATATGAGAGTGCTTATTTTCTACATCTCCCTGTTTTTGATGTAGTCATTAGTGCTGTAACTCTTGACAGTGATGTCATTGATATAGTTCCAATCCACTGGTAGAAGTTTCAATTGCCCTCCTTAATGATGATCTCCATATGTGCAGAAACCATAATCTCTCCAGTAAATAGTAAGCAATTTTAAAAAGGTTTTTATTTGTGATATTGGTTTAGTGTAACAGTTCATAAAACAGAATCTCTGGTTAACTAATGTTCTGGGTAGGCTAAATAATTTTAAAAACCAATAATAAAGTAAGTATGTGAGATACCAAGTCATTCTGTGAAACTGGTATAAATGTGGAGTAAATTCCAGTGAATTAAAACTTTTGGCCTAAATATACAGTAAACCTCTGATTCAAACTGAGAACTGGAAGGTCCATTGTGATTTTAGATGCAATATAGTCTACAGAAATGAGCACAGGGTTTGGATTTTGGAATTATGAATTCTAATCCTAGTTCTGTCATGGAAAACACTGTTGTTTTACACAGATCGCTTTCCCTTTCTGACTTATTTCCCCACCTGTAACAATTTTATTTATACAGCACCATACACTTCGCAGGATTTTGTTAGTTGTTATGTGTATAGTGCTTTAAACATGCAGGTCCCAGTCCTTGGATCAGGCTGAGGGTATGTCTTCACTACCCGCCGTATCGGCGGGTAGCAATCGATTTATCCGGGATCGATATATCGCGTGTCGTTAAGACGCGATATATCAATCCCCGAACGCGCTCACCGTTGACTCCGGAACTCCACCAGAGCGAGGGGCTGTAGCGCAGTCAACGGGGGAGCTGCGGCCGTCAATCCCGCGCCATGTGGACCCCAGGTAATTCGATCCAAGATACTTCGACTTCAGCTACGCTATTTGCGTAGCTGAAGTTGCGTATCTTGGATCGATTTCTCCCCCCCCAGTGTAGACCAGCCCTGAGTTCCACGTAATTAACAGTACGCCACCTTTGTTCTCCTTGGGTTGCTTGAGGTTGGTTTAACCAATAATCGAGTAAAGGGAACTTCACTGTACTCTAATTTGTACTGGCTGGTAATAGCGCTCCTGGGGTAATTATAACATGGGATTGTCAGTGCTCAAAGGTGAGCAGGCCTATCCCAGCCATAGCCTGCAAAGGGGGATTGTGTAGGACCCACCACAAGAATATCCTCAGTTGCATTTAAGGTAGCTGTATAGTCTGTTTGCATGACTCTGAAGCTAGGACTCAGCCTGTAAAGAGCTATAGAAATACTAAACAGTAATCCTCAATTTTGAAATGCCCATTGCTGTTTGTTGAGTAGTGATTTCTTCGGTGAGTAATTACATTGATTTCAGTAGTGTTACTCACAGAACACAATGCAACTCAATGTAAATTAGCAAAGTTGGGCACTCTTTAAGAGAAATATAGTTTTATTTGTAACACTAAGTTCATACTACATAGTAAATGTACTGCAATATATTTTCTTAAAATAATGAAATATTTGTATTATGAGCCCTCACTACACATTGTTCTTAGTATTAAATCTGTGTTGGAAATTATGGTGAAACAACAGAAGTCTGTTTACAATATCAGGTTTGCCTATTAGTAAGAAGAGAATTAGGTTCCACCCTAAACAGATTTTTTAAACAAAATGTTGATAGTCACTTCATCCCTTGAGTGTAGGGCTCTTTCCTCTCCAAGAAAGAGCTGAATACAGCTCCCTACAACTGGGTTATCAGGAAAAACAATGAACCTCTAACTCCGATACTCCCAGGTAAAATATATTTTAAAGTTATGACATAAAAGAAAATTAACCATAGTTGCCTATGTTTGGACTAACACTGAATTAATAACTCTAAACATTTTTTTTTAACCCCGCACCAGCACAAAGTAAGGACTTTACTCTGAAATTTTCAAAGCAATCCTTAGGGAATTTGTTGTGCAGCTCCTGTGTAATCCCTTATAAAAAAAAAACATTCATTGGCTTTACCACAGGTTTTGCCTGACTAAAGATTACCAGGTTGGCCACTTACTATGTTATTGGCTGGAAATAAAGATCACTGTTTTAAAATAATAGAATTAAATGGCAAAATCCAAAGGCCCTTACTCAGATTTTACTCAGACCTTACTCAGGCAAACTCCCATACTTTAGTGGGAGTTTGCCTGAATAAAGATCACAGGATTCAGCCTTAAGATCTCAAAAATAAATTAAAATTTACACATTTTGAGATGCAGGAACTGACAAAATTCAAATTGATATTTTCTCTTTTGAGGTTTGTGCTGTGAGCTCATGCAGTCTCATTAACATTCTAGCTCTGTATTGCCGTTGCTTCTTGCTTGCTTACCAGCTGTTCCTGCTGCTAGTTACAATGTCTGATGTGTTCAGATCACTGGGTTCCTGTACTCACCACGGAGAGGAGACAGCCTTTCCACTGGGGATACCCACGTGTCTGCCTGTCAGCAATGGCACCGAATAAAGTAATAGGTCCTCGCATGGCATATGGTGTCTGGATTCATACAAGATGCAAAACTATTCTGCCACTAATGCACAATGACTCATAGCATTGCTAATTTTTCAAACAAAAGCCCACTTCCACACCCACACTTTTAACCCCCTCAGGCTAAAAAGCCTCTTCTTTAGTTTCAAAGCTTTGGAAATGTAAGTAGGTGGCTTCTGGATCAATATATGAAACCTTATATTTATTAATGCAAGTTCTTGTTGTTTTAAAAACTAAGAATAATATAAAAATTCCAGCTTCATTTTCTAACAAGTTAAACCATACATTGTTCTGTTCTAAATCTGAGGTTTTTAACTTTTCAAATAGTTCTGTGTTAGAAAGCTAGTCAGTCACCCTGTACAAATACAGAACATTATAAATTGTATTTCAGAAGGAAGAGAACCAATCAATATATTAATATAACAACTGGGTGTGCAACTATCATATTTGAATGTCCTAGTATTCAGAGGCCACCCATTTATAATGGGAAGGTTGAAATGTCTATTTATCTCCCCAGGATACCATGTTCTTCTGAGTGGGAAGGGGGGACAAAAATAAATTTTCCAACTAGAGGGAGCTACTGATATTGCTTATAGTATTCCCAAACCATCCAATATAATCACAATCTGCAGAACATACAGTGATGACTACAATATTTTAACTACATTAAATTACTTTGAGTACTTTATATTTAAGGGGATGTACCAAATTTTTACAAAGTAATGTGGCCAATTTAAACTGCCAAAATCAAAGAGATTCAGAGTAAAAACAATAAAAACCAAGAGATTGGAAAATGAGTGTGTGGGTACAAGAATGGTATTGGGCATGAAAAAAACTCTCAAGAAGAGAGATTGAAAAGATTAGGATTGCTTACCTTAGAGACAAGACAAAGAAGAAAGGGCATGAGATAAGTATATAAAATAAGGAATAGAATAGGGAAGTTGTCACAGGATATCACTGAGGCCGAGTTTAGCGAGATTCAGGGTTAAAGCCTATCTCTAAGTATTAAGGAGTTGAATGAGACCTTTTCAGGATAATCACAGGATAAACTCTGCCTACTGCAAGGTTTTTGCACCTTCCTCTGAAGGATGTGGTAATGGAGACAGGTTACTGAACTTAAATGGACCACAGGTCTGATCCACTATGGCAATTCCTATGCTCCTAAAAATGCACACTTACATTTGCACCTGTAGTTAGAATGAGTGATGATGCAAAAGACCAGCTAGATGTCCAAATGGCTATTTGCACGTACAGATACTCAATGTATATATGCAGATGCAATAAATTTATATACTAATATACAATTGAATATGCATTTTTGTACACTAAGCTCCAATTTCTTATTCTGAAAGTAATCTGAGCTCAGTACCTGGTTTTATGGATCATATGTACCTCAGTAGCTAAAAAGAGTTAAGAATGTGGTGGGACCTTTGGCAAATAAAAGTGGACTTTAAGGACATTCAAAGATAAACCTGAATTTTGTTGGTTTGTCTCATAAGCAAAATACATTTACTTTGGTCTGTGAACTTCTATGAATCTGTGAACTTCCATGATCTGGTATATAATTATTTAGGGCTTTTATACCGGATGTTATTATGCTCTTTTGTCTCAGCTCTTAAGCACTTCATGACATTTTTCTCTATGTGCTCTTGAAAAAGGCATATTTATCTGATAGGGCTTCTGTAGAAGGTTGAAGCTATGGTTCTGGAGACAGTAGTAGTGAGGGCTGATGGAAAGATACTTTTCTGCAACTGATTTTCTGCCTGCTGAGTTGAGTTAATTTGTTTCTGTGTAAATGTTTATTTTGTAATGCTTGTGGGTGTGTTGCACTGTTGTAAGATTACTTCAGAATGGCTAGAGCTCTTGTTTCAGTTAAATCTAAATCTAGATTTCACTTAAATCTAAACATAAATAAGATTCCAATGGATAAGTAGTGTTTTCCTATAATTACTAACTTTGAAAACCTTTTTCGGTTTCCCTGATATACTATGGTGTGTGTGTGTGTGTGTGTGTGTGTGTGTGTGTATATATATATATATGATGTACTCCTTTGAAGTAGTGTAACCTGGTAGGTAAATATTATTTTAATTGTTTATTTTGAAAAAAATATAATTTTCCTCAGAATCCATAATGGTATCTTCTGGAAAGTTATGGGCTGTGTTATAAATCTGGTAGGTTGTCCACCTAAGCAGTAACAGTTACTAGGGAGATGATCGTATAACAATTTTAAGGGCAGGTCTATACTTAAAATGCTGCGTCAACACAGCTGCCCTGATTCAGCTGTGCCTCTGTAGTGCTTTAATGCTTTTAGCCAACTGGAGAGAGCTCTCCCGTCGGCATAATTAATCCACCTTCCTAAGAGGCAGTAGCTATGTGGATTTTTCACACCGCTGAGCAACACAGTTATACCAATATAGGTCTGTAGTGTAGACCAGACCTTAGCTTGCAAATCGCTAACTTCATGAAGCAAAATGGATCCGTCACTCATGCACCTCTTAGCTGGATTAGATAGTATATCTTTCCATTTTAAATCAAAATTCATGACTCTACCACACAAACATAGTCATTGCTCACTGTCTGATACTACAAAGTACTGACTTCAAAAATGCTGACTTATGAAACTGAGATTGTAGAAAACTATACATGTGACCTTGAGATTCTTTTCTTTTTCTCCTCTTATTTTTGGAGGTTCACATTTTGGCTCATTACTACATATTTTAGGACCCTATTTAGCCTTCATTGTATAGAATGTTGATCTCTGGAGTGCATAAGCAGTCTGTGCATCAGAACATCTTCCAAGGTAGATAAGTACAGGAGCCAAACCCACCCATTGCCCAGAGCACAGCACTGAAACTGCTTAGAAGGCTAAAAACTTGTATGTAAATGAGCCCAGCCCCTCCATGAGTAGCTCTATTACTTATTTCCATTCCCCCCTAAGAGCGTCTTCTCCATCTTTCTGGAGCTACTGAGATTTACTACTGGCCTAAAAATTCTGGGCTTTAGTAACACCTTTCCCTCTAAGCAGTTCCAATGGCAGAGAGAAGAAAGGACTGAGACTAATTTCTTGTCCTTTTGTTAAAAAACAAAACACGTTACCGTGAGGGTTGGGGATGATGGGAGTCACTCTCTCACTGACTGGTGGTATGTCAGGCTGAGAAAGTTTCTGCCTCTGACAAGGGGCAGATCTTCTGTATCTCTGAGTTGTGACTGTGGCTCCTTTCACCTTCCCTTAATTGCAGTGAGGGTGATCTCCTTCTTCACCTCCAATTGCCAGAGGGCACCCCAACCTATCTTCTCATTGGCCGAGTTTATGTTCTGAGCTGTCACTCAGACGGAGAAAAATGCCACCTGTTGAGCATACCCACTGCCTGCTTGTACTTCATTCCCTGGAACCCAGTGCTATATATGACAAAAAAGAGCTAGGCAATTAGTCACAGATTCCACCCCAGGAAGGCGACAGGACTTGCATGGGTGCGTTAGCTTTACATACGGAGTGCTTCCCAGTTAGAAATGGAGAATGCTCCATGGATGCAGAGTCCTGGCACAGCAAATATGTCCTAAAGTTGAATTTTATATTGATAACCATATAAATATATGAAAATTTTTACTCTATATTAAATTTTCAGTGGATTAAAATTTTGCATGCTATGTTTAACCTTGGTGCATGTTAATTTTTCATCCAAGTTGTAAACGCCTTTAAAATAAACAACAATATAAAGAACTTGGCAGAATTGCAGTTAAAGTGGTTTAAATACATTATTTTTAAGTTTTATAATTTTAGTTTAAAATGTCACTTTTACCAGTTAAGTACAAATGTGTCTAAAGTATTTTACAGAATTGTAATTTATTTGTGATGGTTGTATTGTAGTACATTCTTCTAAGCATTTTCTCTGTGCTTAATGCAGCCACCTTTAATTACATTATCATAACTGGTCTTCTAAATAGGGAAATAGTGACAATTTACACTGATGAAATATGTGCTTGATTCATAAAAACATTTAAGAAAATGTTCTATTAAAGTGAAAACATAGTCAAAGGTTTTCATCAAATTGGGATTACGGTATTCAATGAATAAAATAATTTCTCATCCTTCATGACAACTGTCTCCTCAGTATCACATGAAACAAAAATAAGCTATGAAATAAATAAGGTTAAGGACTTATTACATCTATATAAGTAAAGGTCTAATTAGAGCTACTGAAAAAAACATAAATTTTAAATAATCTTAATAATCCAATTTTCTGGATAGCTGCATTTACTAATCATACTGGTTTAAACAGCCCCAGTGCCTGACATATTACATCTCCATTTTGCTGTAAAGATAAAAGGAAACTTCAGTGTCTCATTTTCAATAATGCATTTAATGTGTGACAAAAAGATTCCTGTTCTGTTCATTTCTGTAGCTAGTTATTTTTCAGATCATTGCCCTGTTGGCTTTCATTTGGTTAACCCTTTAGGTGCTACATTTCCCTGATACTTTGCTACAACTAATCAATTCTACAGCATGTATAAAGACGGTAAACAGTTACTTTAAATCCTGATGATTTTTTCCATGGACTGGGATGTGAGAATGTATTGTTTGAATCCAAAAGCATTTTCTTTATTAGGTTTTGGAGTGCCTTTTGGTCTTTGTGTTACCATGTTTTATGACTTGTTGCCATGATAATTCAGCTCATCTTGCAGGTTTCTGTAATTGTGACTAATGTGTAATTATTCATTTTATTGAACCTCGTTAAGGTCTGCAAACCTCTGTACCAACGTACAGTAATTAGAGTCCAGATAGCCATTCCATCTGTTCCACAAGCACTGTTTAATTAATGAACTTTTAACGTGTTCTTTGCCTTGTAAAAGCTCTTAGTATTCTCAAGCTGTTGCATAGGATTTGCATGCCAGCATTTCCACCTTATTTTTAAATAAAACTACAATAGTGTTAATTATGAAATTCCAAAAGTCACACTCAAAGTATTCATAATTCTTGATGCAAATTGGAGAGATTTGACTTGTGTAATGACTACTTGATTAATTACAGTTTGTGTAAGATGGGGCTACAAATAAAAATTCTCACGTGAATTTTATTACTGTTTTTGATGTCTAAAGGTTTTAGCATTTTTAAAATCTTTCTGATCTCTTTTCCTGTGTATGCCAGTGTCACCGTGCCTCAGTGGTTCACTGGTGAAAATACCAGATTCCAGACAAACTGCTGAGAAATAGGACAGACTCACCCCAAACTGGTGGTTATTCTATCATTAGATATACCAAGCCAGTAACAAAAGTAAACTTCTGTCTCACCACTTTGGATATCAAAAAGTCAAAAATGCAGTCTCCTTAAGCATTCCAGTCCTTATTTCAGCACCCAGACACTAGACTTTATGATGAGTGGTTATTGAAAACCAGTTTAATCAAACAAAGGGTTTTTCTGAGCTCAAGAGATCAGCCACATAGCCAGGTCAGTGTATAACTCAGATTTTACCCAATAATCACGCTGCTGCCAATCCTTTAGTAACTATAATCTACAGGTTTATTTGTAAGAAAGAAGAAGGGAGTTAAAATGGTTAATAAATTATATACATACAATCATTGCAAAGTTCTTATATCAGGTTTGTAGCAGTGATGGAATGAATTGCGGGCTCGTAAAGTCTCTGGTAACTTTCAAAAGACTGGAAGGTCCTCAGTTCTGTGTGCTCCTTTTAGTTGTAAATCCCCAGTCCAGAGAATCGGAGCAGGAAAGAGGCAACAGGGGAGATGTTTCAAGGGTCTTATATACCCTCTGCCAGGTGCTTGGGGTTTTACTTAGGGTTACCATATTTCCACAATCAAAAAAGAGGACACTGGGGGCGGGGCTTCCCCGCCCCGCCCCATCCACTCCCTCCCACTTCCCACCCCCTGACTGCCCCCCTCAGAACCCCAACCCCCCCTGCTTCTTGTCCCCTGACTGCCCCCTGCTGAGAACCCCCCACCCTAACTGCCCCCCCTAGGACCCTACCTGTCCCCTGACTGCCCTGACCCTTATCCACTCGCATGGGTGGCAGAGTTGTAGAATTTTGGTGGTGCCCAGAACCCACCCCCCCACACCTGCCTAAGGCTCTGGGAGGGGAGTTGGGTGGGGGGAGGAGGTCTGGGATCCAGGTCCTGGGCTGGGGATTAGGGTGCAGGAGGGGTGCAGGGTGCAGGCTCTGGGATAGAGTTTGGGTGCTGGTTGCAGGCTCCGGGCTGGGGCAGGGGGTGGGTATGCAGGAGGGGGTGAGGGGTGCAGGCTCTGGGATGGAGTTTGGGGGTGGGAGGCGGTGCAAAGGGAGGGGGTGCAGGCTTTGGGAGGGAATTTGAGGTTAGGAGGGGGTGTGTGGGAAGGGGGGAGAGGGTTTGGCGATAGGAGGGGATGCAGGGGTGAGGGCTGTGGGTCTGAGGATGAAGGATTCATGATGCAGGAGGGGGCTCATGGATGGAGCAGAGGATTAGGGTGCAGGGGGATGAGGGCTGGGGATGAGGGGCTTGGGGCGTTGGAGAGGCTCAGGGCTAGGGTGGAAGGGCAGGGTAAGGGCAGCCTGTCTTCCCATTAGCGGATGGGGGACGCTAGGACCCGGGGCAGCAGACAGCAGTTGCTGCTGGCTCTGGCAGCACAAGCAGGCAAGGGAGAGGCAGGCAGGGAGGGAGGGTCCACGGGGGGGGGGTGGCAGGTGGAGGCTGGGGACCCATCCAACACTCCCCCGCTCCCTGACACCCCCCCTCCCCCAACTCCCCTTACCATTCTGGCTCCACGTGTAGGCAAAACACGCTGCCCGGTGGGTCAGTTTGTGTGTTACACAGGGCTGCAGACAGAGGGAGGGGAAAGCAGGGGAGG
Organism: Malaclemys terrapin pileata; assembly: GCF_027887155.1. Classification (NCBI taxonomy): domain Eukaryota; kingdom Metazoa; phylum Chordata; order Testudines; family Emydidae; genus Malaclemys; species Malaclemys terrapin. The sequence continues at coordinate 5,627,728 of NC_071507.1, forward strand.
GCTCTGGCTGCTGGAGGCCAATGGGAGCGGCTCAATCGGCGCAGCCGCCCAATCAGCTGCCGCACTCTGCATGGAAGGGAGGGAGGCGATGGAGGAAAAAAACCCGGACATTTTAACTTTGTTACCAATTCCTCCTGGATGGCTATTTAGAGATGCAAAAGCCGGACATGTCCGGGGAAATACAGACGGATGGTAACCCTATTTTACTGTCCCAAACACAGCTCACAGCCCCTGTCTGTGGAAAGTTACTGGCACAAGATGGAGTCCAGGGTCACATGAGCATGTCACGTGTCCTTACATGGCTTGCTGATTCACAATGGCAGCCACTGGTCATTTCTGTGATAAGGCATCCACAGGTAGACTTGCTGGGCGGAAAGAGTTTCTTCTGTGGCCCATTGTGAGAGTTAAGTGTCTTTAATAGGCCATCGACACCTACCTGTCTGACTTCAAAGTAGATTTTAGCTAGTGGGTGTTACCCCAGGAACAAACACATTTGGGATACAGATATATAGCCAATATTCATAACTTCAGATACAGTGATGATACATGGATTTAAACAGGATAATCTTATTTAGCAAATCATAACTTTTTTCATTGACACCTTACATAATATGTTTTGTACAAGATTCATTGCAATTGTCTAACAGTAGAAATATTAATGATATACATGGTCATATTTCAGTCACAGCCGGTGAGAAGGATATATGGATAATTACAGTAAAAAAATGTTTCAGTATGTGTGTCTTTAGTGTTTGCTGAAAGGAAAGCAATGGAAATCAAGATATAGCAGATAAACCCATATCTTTTCCCCTTATTTTTCACCTGCCTAGTTATTTAAAATGTAAGCTCCAGGGTAGGGCTTGTCTTTTTACTCTGTATTTGTGTTTAAACTCAGCATAATGAGATTCCAATCCTGATTGAGGCTTCGGGGTGCTATTTTAATATAAATAATGATAATGCTTTTACTTCTCTGCCTTTTCTCTTTCTTTGTCCTCCCGCATTCTCAGGTGCACAGGGCATCCCTCAGTTTCCACCATTTATTTTGGTCTTTTTCTGGTTTGTTCAGGCTTCTTAGTGTCATGTTGATGGATTGGCTTCTTTTTCTGTTGTTCTGTGTAATGTTTCTCTAGGTTGTCCTCTTTTTCTCTTTCCATGTGCTGTCCATTATTATCACTCACCATGGAAGTTGTGTTGGTGGCATCCTTAAATTGTGTCCCAAATAAGTTCATTGTCATGTTATCATGTTAGACAAACAAATCTAAAGCATCAAATTAGAAATTCTGATGTTGCAAGAAACTCTTTCCAGTAGACTGAAGATTTTCCAAGGACATTTATTTTTGAATGAGTTTATCTTCTTACCAATTTCTATTATAGTTTCCATAACTCTGCTCCATAAAGGAGAACAGACATGATGCCAGTGTTAAAATTCCTATTTTGAATGCCTATTATGCCACTTTCCTAAATCTTCTCAAGTTTATGTAAGTTGTTTGCTGCTTTTGATATTTGTTGCTTATCATATAGCATGGTGACACCATCATTGCACAACTCACTCCGTGGATAGGTAAAATAATGTACTACTTTTAGTGTTTTTTTTGTCCTTTCTAATGGTTACCTTTAGGACATTGATAGCCCTACAGCTCATCTTCCCCTTGTGGATGAACAAACCAACTTATTTTTCTGTATGTGCCAAAAGCTTGGGGGGGGGGGGGGTGTTCTTCCTTTTAGCCACATGTTGAACTAGGCAAGACAATGTCATCAGCAAAAACAAGGTTATCCAATTGGGCTTTATAATTTGTCCATAAAATTACTCAGTTGTCTTCTGCAATTACTTTCCTCAGGACATAGTCAATGACCAATGTAAACAACAGTGGGGACATAATACACCCTTGTCTTACTCCAGTTATAAGTGCAAACCATTAGCCGATGCTATCACCATCTCTGACTGCACATTTGGTATTATCATATAAATTATTTAAATTATTTTTGCTGGTATTCCATAGTTTGCAATAATTTTCATAGATTCCAAGGCCAGAAGGGACCATTGTGATCATCTAATCTGATTTACTGTATAGCAGGCTATAGAGCTTCTTCAAAATAATTCCTAGAGCATATCTTCTAGACAAGCATCCAGTATTGATTTAAAAATTGTCAGTGTTGGAGAATTCACCATGACCCTTGGTGAATTGTTCCAGTGGTTAATTATTCTCACCATTAACATTTTATGCCATATTTCCAGTCTGAATGTGTCTAGCTTCAAGTTCCAGCAGTTGGATCATGGTATACCTTTCTCTGCTAGACTGAAGAGCCTACTATTACATATTTGTTCCCCCATTTGTACACTGTAATCAAGTTTCCCCTTAACAATCTCTTTGTTAAGTTAAATAGATTAAGCTCTTTGACTCTCTACTATAAGGCATGTTTTCTAATCCTTTAATCATTCTTGTGACTCTTCTCTGATCCCTCTCTAATTTATCAACATCCTTCTGAAATTGTGGCACCAGAAATGGACAACAGTATTCCAGTAGCAGTCACACCAATGCCAAATATAGAGGTGAAATAACCTCTCTACTCTTGCTCGATATTCCCCTGTTTATACATCCAAGGATCGCATTAGCTCTTTTGGCCACAGTGTTGCACTGGAAGTTTCTGTTCAGCTGATTATCCACCACACCCCCCAAATCTTTTTCATAGTCATTGCTTCCTAGGATAGAGTCCCCCATCCTGCAAGTATGGCCTACATTCTTTGTTCCTAGATGTATACATTTACATTCAGCTATATTAAAATGCATATTGTTTACTAGCATCCAGTTTCCTACATGATCCAGGTCACTCTCAATTAGTGACCTGTCCTCCTCATTGTTTACTACTCCCCCAATCTTTGTGTTATCTGCAAACTTTATGATCTGGTTGATTTTAAATTTTCTTCCAGGTCATTGATAAAAATGTTAAATACTGTAGGGCCAAGAATGATCCCTGCAAACATACCCACTCAGTGACTATTCACCATTTGCAATTACATGTTGAGATCTATCAGCTAGCCAGTTTTTCATCAGTTTAATGTGTGCCATGTTAATCTTCTGTCATTCTAGTTTTTTAATCAAAATGTCATGTGGTACCAACTAAAACACCTTACAGTTGGCCGAACCGGCTGACGCAGTAGGTAAACTGGCCCGGCCCGCCAGGAGCTTTCCCTGAACAAGCGGCATCCCTAGTTTGAGAACCACTGAACTGTCTGATTCTTTGTAGTACCATCTGGGAGTTCCATGTCACTTTATAGATTTCTTTATGAGGAACTATTGTTCCATCTATTGCTCACACTGCAAATTTCTTCTAATCCTTCACCATTTTGGTTCATGTCCGAATTCCTCCTGCACTTGCCCATGATTTTATCTAACCCATCATTGTTACTTCCAACCTTTGCCTTAAAATCACTCAGTCTCTGTGATATCATATTTTATTTCTTTGTGCATATGTTTTAACCAATAGTCCAATAACTTTAAGAGTACCTGATTTGTTAGGAGTGGATGAATAGTTTATCTTTTGTTTTAATCCAGGTAAACTGTTGTTTCTTACCCATAGAGAAAGGAGTGACAGGATTTCAGAATTAGAGCCTGTTGAATTTGGACTCTAAAATAACTCTACAGTCAGATATAGCAGTTATTATTTCTGTAATTATCAAGACAGGATGTCTAACCACTGACATTCTTGTAATAAATCTTGCATTCAGGAAGACTTCATACAATCAAATTGATATGTCAAATCCATATATCAAATTGCTGTCACTGGTGGTTTCAGGGCAAAAGGGGCTAGTAGAGTAGAGAAAGGTCACGCTTTCCTGGTGCCCTGCTTTGGGTTTGTGATCTGTAGATAATTTGTTTATACTGAGGTAGTGTGACTGTAGCATGGTGTTGTTTTATTTACCTTACTTTGACATTTTTTCAAAAATCCAAGTATATATTTAGGACAAAATCTCACTCAACCCTGTCAAATTACTTTTCAGCATCCAAAGTTAGGACAGCTGACTGGGTTCAGGTTTGTCTTTCTTTCCCTAGGTCAGGGAGATTGGAATACATTTTGGTGGCAGGTGTGCAGAACTACTAACTATGGTATATTACCTATCATTTAAATCAGTTTCTGTACCATATGACTGGAGGATCGCTAATGTGATGCCAATTTTTAAAAAAGGCTCCAGAGGCAATCCTGGCAGTTACAGGACAGTAATCCTAACTTCAGTACCCAGTTGAAATTGGTTGAAACTATAGCAAAGAACAGAATTATCCGACACATAGATGAACACAAGTTGTTGGGGAAGAGTCAACATGGCTTTTGTAAAGGGAAATCATGCCTCACCAGTCTACTAGAATTCTTTGATGGGGTCAATAAGCATGTGGACAAGGGTGACCCAGTGGATATAGTGTACTTAGATTTTCAGGAAGCCTTTGATAAGGTCCCTCACCAAAGGCTCTTAAGGAAAGTAAGCAGTCATGGGATAACAGGGAAGGTTCTCTCATTGATCAGTAACTGGTTAAAAGATAGGAAACAAAGGGTAGGAATAAATGATCAGTTTTTAGAATGGAGCGAGCTAAATAGTGGTGTCCCCCTGGGGTCTATACCATGACCTGTTCTGTTTAACATATTCATAATGGTCTGGGAAAGGGGGCAAACAGTGAGGTGGAATTACTCAAGATAGTTAACTCCAAACCAGATAACAAGAAGTTACAAAGGGATCTCACAAAACTTGGTGACAGAGCAACAAAATGGCAGATGAAATTCAATGTTGATAAATGCAAAGTAGTGCACATTGGAAAACATAATCCCAACTGTACATGTAAAACGATGGGGTCTAAATTAGCTGTTACCACTCAAGAAAGAGATATTGGAGTCATTGTGGATAGTTCTCTGAAAACATCCACTCAGTGTTCAGCAGTAGCCAAAAAAAGCTAACAATGTTAGAAACTATTAGGAAAGGGATTAATAAGGAGACAGAAAATATCATAATGCCTCTATATAAATCCATGGTATGCCCACATCTTGAATACTACATGCAGATCTGCTTTTCCCATCTCAAAAATGATATATTAGAATTGGAAAAGGTACAGAGAAGGGCAACAAAAATAATTGGGAGTATAGAACAGCTTCTGTATGAGGCGATATTAATAAGATTTAGACTTTTCAGCTTGGAAAAGAGACGAGTAAGAGGGACTATGATAGCGTCTATAAAATCTTGCATGGTGTGGAGAAAATGAATAAGGAAATGTTATTCACTCCTTCACATAATACAAGAATAAGGATTTATAACTTGTTGCCAAGGGATGTTGTGAAGGCCAAAACTATAACAAGGTTCAAAAAACAACTAGATAAGTTCATAGAGGATAGGTCCCTCAATGGCTATTAGCCAAGACTGTCAGGAATGCAGCCACGTGCTAAGTGTCCTTAGCCTGTTTGCCAGAAGCTTGGAGTGAACGACAGGGGATGGATCATTCGATGACTGCCTGTTCTGTTCATTCTCTCTGAATCACCTGGCATTGGCCACTGTTGGAAGGATACTGGGCTAGATAGTCCGTTGTTCTGACCCAGTATGGTCATTCTTATGTTAACAGGGATTGGACTGCATCCAAGATAAGGGAGGAATCTTGATTTCTTGGTGTAGAGATTGGGTCAAAACCTTGATGCTTATGATTCCTTTCAGGAGTGAAGCACAGGGGCCTGTCTTTAAAATTTTCAGAGGCTGTGTGAGAATTGTTTAGAGATAGCACCTGTTATCTGCCTTTTATTCCATCATGAGTCTCCTTCCAGCACCATGACTGCCCCAATTCTGACTGACTCAAGCCTCTTTCTAAGGTATTAATATCCCCCAGCAGTATCAGTCCTTCTTCCCAGGAGGCTTCCTGGCCCCACATTTCCCTCCTAGGTTATAATTACAGCAATGCATTTTTGTTTAAATGGAAGTACACACAAATAGATTCCCTACTTCCCTCATCCCTGCTCTCTTAAGGCATGTCAGCCCACTGTGCACAGGGCTTAACATAGTGTAAAGGGGAAGGTTTGAGTGGAAGCCCCAGATAAAATGTTGGCAGCACTTCACTGTAGCAGTTAGAGCATCCTTGTGGGGAAATGGGAGAAGTGTTGAAGAATCTGTCACCCTTCACCCCCAAGCTATTCTTGCCTTTCCTCTCAAAATATATAATTCTGACTCCATCTGTCAGAATATTTGCAGCCAGGGGTTGATCTGTGTGCATGACTCTTAATGAAAAACAGTTTGTAATAGTTCTGGGACTCAGAAAGCACTCTACACTATTGCAGCAATATGGATCTGTGAAGGCAATATAGTTAGAGTATTCTAGTTACTGATAAATAATCTTCCTTTAACTTTCCCTACTCAAAATAAATAAATAGAATGGAACATGAGGTTTTACTCATCAAGGCAAAACAGGGGTTAATCGAAGTTGTTAATAAGTATTGTACAGTAAGAAATAATCATTCGATCTAGGGTAGCTAGAGAAACTAATCAACTATACGTCCCAGAAGTAATAAATACTTTTGGCTTACAGGCATGTCATTTTATTTTCTGGAAGTATCTGCTCTCCAGCTCTTATTGAAAAAGAGTTCTCCAAGTCCAAGGATTTAGCTCTCTAAAATGTATTTTTCTCAGAATTGTTATGAAGAATGATTAATGCAAAATTATCAGGGGGTAGCCGTGTTAGTCTGTATCTACAAAAACAACAAGGAGTCTGGTGGCACCTTAAAGACTAACAGATTTATTTGGGCATAAGCTTTCGTGAGTAAAAACCTCACTTCTTCGGATGCATCCGAAGAAGTGAGGTTTTTACTCACGAAAGCTTATGCCCAAATAAATCTGTTAGTCTTTAAGGTGCCACCAGACTCCTTGTTGTTAATGCAAAATTAGAAGATCAAAAGAGCTAAGCCAGTTAGGCCTACAGAGCCATGCTTTATGTGAGATATAAATTACTAATTTATTTTTAACATTGTTCCTTTAAAACTCTGAGTCTCAGCCCAATTTGGTTCTTACCCAGGTGAAAGTTCAATTGATATCTATGAAACGTCAGACTGTTATATTAAGAATAGTTGGTTTAATGGAGTAAAAAGATACTTTAATACTTCAGATGTTGGCTCTCCTCTAATTATGATTTAACAGATTTTTAAACCATTGTCGGTTGATCAAAAGTTATAAAAAAGGTCTGTTTGGTTTTTTTACTTTAAGATTATAATATCTATTTTAAAGCTTTTCATATATTATATGTAATCATTATTTGGTTTTTTAATGAAACAGCCGAACATTGTCTATTACTCTATCACTAGTTAAATATTATTGTCCAACGATAAAGATTTTTAAAGTTCAAAGGCTGCACTAGCGTTTTTTGTGTTCTTCTTTTTTACTTTTGGGAAAGATGTCCTTGTACCAAGCATTCATTTTGTATGAAAAATGGACTTCAGTTCAATCCAGGCATAGATTGTCAGAAAGATTAAAGTAATCATCATGCAATTTTTTTTCTTTACAGAAAGGGCCTTTTGATGTGCTAATGTTCACTTTCTCTGTATTTATTCAGAAGTGCTGGTTATTGTTTTGAGCTGTAGAAGAGGATCTGCTTCTAATAGGCACATTCTAATACCTTTGTAGTCAAACCTTGTCCAAGGTAGGGTAATAGAAAATAAACGATAACGTTAATGGCATTATACATTGGCACCAGGTAGTAGTCTGCCCCAGAAGATAAATGCCACGGCATTTATTGAAAATAAATGTTGAAGAAAAACTGAAACATTTATTTTCAAAGAATCTGATCATGGTCTAGTAACTACATGTAGTTCCATTAGCATTACTGCTATTACACCAAATAATGTAATTCATTTTTAAAATAAAAAGAGTGCTAGATGATGTAGTAGGCGATTACACTAGCCTTTTACAGTAACTCTTCAGAACTGGTTTGTAATCTATTTGAAAAGTTAATTAGGAAGTGAAATTAATTGGGCAGCCTCATTTTAGACCCTGGTGGATGTTTTCCAGAAAACAGACATAGTTTTGCAGTTTCTGCACAGGAGCAACCCAGGACTTGAATAGCAGCGGATTGATGGCTGTCAAGAGTAAAATTGGGAAATCTGCACAGGCGCCTATTACCCCTCAACACCCATCTTGCTTTTGCTAACTTGCTATCTGGTCTCCTTAGTTGTGTCTGCTCTCCATTAATGTTCATTTAGTAGCATACCATACTCATATTAATGGCAAATCTCTTTTTTAGCATATGCTGATTAAGAACTTTTTGAAAGGACTATTGAACCTGTGTCCCCTAGGGCAGGACCTTGTCCCTCCATGGAATCTGAATTTACTTTTGACTCAATTTGTGTCTCAACCATTTGAACTTTTAGTGAGCTGCTCTTTGTTCCATTTATCTGTGCAGATGGCTTTTATAATAGCAATTACTTATGCAAGAAGAATTAGTGAACTACATGCACTGGTGGAGGACACCTTTTATAATACTTTTTATAAGGACAAGGTGGTTATTGGACCACACCCTAAATTTCTTCCTAAAGTTGTTTCATGTAAGTGAAACCATCAATTTACCGGTGTTCTTTCCAAAGCCTCATTCATCTAAAGGGAAGGTCTGGTTATGTTCCTTGGATGCCAAGAGAGTACTACCATATTAAGTACTCCTGTTCTTTTTAAAGAGTTTTAGGTCTTCTTCCAAGTTATTTGTTTCATATGCTAGTGACTGCAAAGGGAAAGTCATTTCATCTCAGTCCCTGTCTAGACAGTGCATTGAAGAGTGTTATGGAGGAGCTTCTCTTCCCACCCCTAGTCTGTTTACAGCTCATTCTATTAGGGCAGAAGTTACATCTACAGCTTTTAATAAACACATTCCCCTGATTGAAATATGCAAAGCCACCCTTGGGGAAGTCTATTCACACTTTCCTGAAGCATTATGCATTGGATATGGCATCTAAGTTGGATACCCAATAGAGTAGAACGGTACTCCAAACTTTGTTTAATTAGAACTCCACAGCTCTCCATCCAATTTACTCAACTGCTTGCCAAGCTTTCCCAAGAGTGGGAATATGCAGAGGACACTTGAAAAAGACATGAAGTTTACTTACTTGTAACCAGAGTTCTTTGAGATGGACTCTGCATATTCACACCATTCGGAGCAGGCCTCCCTGGATGTCCGGATGCCCTCCACACCGGAGGCCCTGCAGGCGGCCTGGGATGTTATGGCCATGCCGGTACCAGGAGCACCGCCGATGGTGGTCCTGCACTCCAGAGGCAAGTCACTGCTGGGATCTCTGCAGTCACCCCCAGCTCGGTACCGGTCTTGGTCGAGGGAACGTTCCTGACACCGTTTGCCGCCCAGCAACCGTTCAGGGCAAAGTCCACGGGGGTTGCCCTCAACGCCCACCAGGCTGTCTGGTTGGGTTCCGTCTGACTAAGACTCTCGGCACTGCTCCGCCTCAAGGAGCGAACACCGATGGGACCAAGGCAGAAAACCCCCGTCAGGGACCTCACGGACAACACAGCCTCGATGTTCTACGTCAACAGGCAAGGCGGGGCCCGATCCTCTGCCGCGAAGTCCTCAGGCTGTGGGACTTCTGTATAGCCCACGACATCTGCCTACAGGCCTTCCATCTGCCGGGGGCCCAGAACGTGCGGGCAGATTGCTTGAGCAGGGACTTCTCCTCTCAGCATGAGTGGTCTCTCCACCCAGAGGTGGTGCACAGACTTTTCCAAGTGTGGGGAACTCCCCAAGTGGACACAACCCCCCCCCCCCCCCCCCCGTGGCCATTGCCCTCCCGCCTGGATCTGCTCTCTCAGGACCAGAGCCACCTCCTCCACCCCATCCTCACGGTGTAGCTGCTCAATGGTTAGATAGGGAGGAAAGGACGTGCTCGAAAGGGGTTCAGTGCATCCTCCTAGAAAGCAGGCGCGGCCTTCCACGCACTGAGCCTACTTGGCAAAGTGGTCTCAGTTTTCCAGGTGGGCGGATAAGTGGGGCGTTTTCCCGGTGGCAGCCCTGATTCAGCTTATTCTGGACTACCTCCTTCACCTGAGAGCCCAGGGCCTGGCGCCCTCGTCAGTCAAGGTGCACCTGGCGGCCATATCGGCCTTCCCGCCGCTGGTGCAGGCCACACGGTATTCTCCCATGCTATGACTGGCCGATTCCTTAAGGGGTTGGATCCTCTCTTCCCATACGTTAGGCCCCCAGTCTTGCAGTGGGACCTAAACCTGGTGTTGGCCCATCTCATGGGGCCCCTGTTTGAGCCACTAGCCACGTGCTCCTGGTCACACTTCTCGTGAAAGGTGGCCTTCCTGGTTGCGATCACGTTGGCTAGGTGGGTCTTGGAGCTCAGGACTGTGACCGCTGAGCCCCCGTACATGGTGTTTCATAATGATAAGGTCCAGCTCTGACCACACCCTTCATTCCTCCTGAAGGTGGTCTCCACCTATCACATGGGTCAGGACATTTTTCTGCCAGTCCTCTGCCCCAAGCCCTACACGTCCAGTGAGGAGCGCCGCCTCCACACGCTGGATGTGAGACAGGCTCTGGCTTTTTACCTGGAGCAGACTAAGCCATTCAGAAAGTCCTTGCAACTGTTCATCGCCTTGGCTGAGCGCATGAAAGGTCGGCCGATCTCCACTCAGCGGCTCTCCAACTGGATCACCTTGTGCATCCGTACCTGTTATGACCTGGCTGGAATCCCTCTGCCACCAATTGTGAAGGCGCACTCGTCTAGGGTGCAGGCCTCGTCGGCTGCCTTTTGGGCTCATGTCCCCATTCAGGACATTTGTAGGGCTGCCATGTGGTCTTCAGTTCACACATTCACCTCGCATTATGTGATTGTCTCTCAGACCAGGGAGGACGCTGGGTTCGGCAGGGCTGTTCTCCATCCCAAGAGTTTGTGAACTCCTTCCCACCTCCAACAGATATAGGGTGGAATCACCTATTGTGGAATACACATGAGCAATCACTTGAAGAAGAAAAGACAATTACCTTTTCCGTAACTGGTGTTCTTCGAGATGTGTTGCTCATGTCTATTCCACATCCCGCCTTCCTTCCCCTCTGTCAAAGTTGTCTGGCAAGAAGGAACTGAGTGTGGGGGAGTGCACAGCGCCCATTATACCACGCCGTGGAGGCACCACTCCAGGGTTTGCTAGGGCGCTCACCTGTGGGTACTGCTAGGGGAAAAACTTCCAGCACCGGTGCACGTGGCGAGCACACACACCTATTGTGGAATAGACATGAGCAACACATCTCAAAGAACACCAGTTATGGAAAAGGTAACTGTCTTTTTCTGCCTCTGGGCATTCACCTATTTCACCCCTAAGCTCCAACATGATCCTCAAACCAGGTGAAAATGTGTGTTCCCCATCTCCTGCAGGGCCAATCTAGTAGGCATGCTGTGAGCTCACCTAACTCCACACAAAACGGCCATCCGGGGTGTGGAAAAGGAGGAGGCCTCCCTTTACATCCTCTAGCCTAGTTAGAGTATTTACCTGGGATATGGGAGACCCAGGTTCAATTTCCCCTTCTGTGGAGAAAATGGGACTTGAGCTTGGGTTTCCCACTTCTCCGGTGAGTGCCTTAACCTCTGAACTATGGGATATTCTTTCTCAGTCTCTCCTGTTGAAGCTGTTCCACTGCATATAAAGAATTTAAAAAAAATGTATTGGGCAAGAGAGTATGAGTGACTGTGTAGCCAAGTGGTTAGGGCACTCACTGAGATGTTGGAAACCTATGTTCAAATCTCTTTTCATTAGGTGGTGGTCGGGAGGGGGGGGGGGATTAAACAAGGGTCTCCCACTTCCCAGATGAGTTCCCTAACCACTGAGCTAAAGGTTATAAGGGAAGCCGCCTCCTCCTCCCAACCTCCACCAGCCATTTTGTATGAAGTTAGGCAGGCACTGCTGCTATTTTTAAGAAATGGCAAAGATGCCTGACTCCAGGAGAGGGTTCCTGGATGTGGATCCCAAGCAAAGATAGGCATCTTGCTCCAGCCCAGATTTAGACACCTAAATTCAAGAGAGAGACAGGGCTTAGGACACACCCTGCTCGTTGCCTCCCTAGCATGTTGGCTTTTGTGGTTCCCCTTCTCAGGCACTTATTTTTCCCCATGCATTTTATAGGGAGGCTAGGCAGTTAATCCAGGGTTTGTGGATTCCTTTGGGTGGGTAGGTGCAACACCCAAGTCCCGTTATGAATTTGGACCTACCTCACCACTTACACTATAGTAGTTCTCATTGATGCTTTCTATCTGTCTTTCTAGCTACATACTTGTATAGCCCCATCACTATTGTATTTGAATGGTTTTTGCTTCACACATTGATTATTACAACTCTTTCCTCAGATGTCTGTCAGTCTTTTATATCCAAACTCCACTTTGTATGCAATGTAGTTGTAGCTGTATCAGTCCCAGGCGATTAGAAAGACAAGGTGGGTGAGGATTACTAACTTCTATTGGTGAGAGAGACAAGCTTTCGTGCCATACACAGCTATTCAAATTGTCTTTCTCACTAACAGAAGTTGGTCCAGTAAAAGATACAATCCTCACCCATCTTGTCTCCCCAAACTCCACTTTGTTTATTGTGCTGCAGCATGCCATCAAATGTGTATACAGAAACACTTTACCATCACCCTTATCTTTAACAAACTCCACTGGTTTTCCATCAACTTCTCTATCCATTACAAAATCACTCTTGAAGACCCTTCATGGTCACCCACTTCAAGTTATTTTTGTAATCTAATCTCTTCCTATATACACGGATATATTCTTCACAGCCATCCCTGGCCTCTTCTCAGCTCTGTAGTCCCTATTCTTGTCTGTCAGAAGTCACATCATCTGTCTGGAAAAGCCTGCGGCCTTCATGTGTCTTAGCCTCACAACACTTTTATAGATGTAGCTCAAAACTGATGTGTTCTCTGATCCCTTCAGTGACCTGTCAGCCAGTTCTGCACACCAGGACTATTACCAGCCTTTTACACCCATCCCTGCACCTCTGTGTCTCGTGTCGCCACCCATTCTCCCACCTTCTTACTGTGACCCTTGCTTTGCTTTAGTACTGAGAGAGTTCTTCGTGTGAACAGTATGTTCTAAACCTGTGCTGAATCATTCACTCTGCTTCATGCTCCACGATTCAATGCATGATTGTAAGACCCTACAGCAAACCTGTGCCTCTTTCTTACTACCCTCCTTAGAACTAAACAAAATTCTTCCTTTTAAAAACTTTTAAATGTCATTGCTTTGAAAAAAAATCATGAAATAGGAACAAAGCTTAGGAGAAATCAACAAAAGTGGGCAAACTTTCACATAACTTTGTTGCAAAGGAGTTGCTAACACTTTCAGTTTTGCGTCATTACCATACTTCCCAAGTGAAAACTTCCCAAGAGGTTTCACCGAGGTGCCACTAGTATTTTAATTTACTCCTTTGGGGAAACTGAAAAACATCAATACATGTATTTTGGGTGGAGATAGGTAGTGAGAGGGAAGTTGCTCTACATATGGACAGGTCACTTCAAAAAAAATTGCTATTTCAAATTTTGACCTAATAATTTGTCTTTGGGGATCAAATCATCATGAAACTGGTAGGAACCATTACAATACTTTGCGAACTGAACACAGTGGAAACTTACTGCTGTACTTATACCACTGCAATCTGCATGTTTGCAAAGTATATTTTAATTTAATGGATTTTAAGCAACATTGTTCAATGATCAACAAAGGACGCTGTGTTATATGAATAAAAGATTTCCATTTGGTACTTGTTAACCCTACAATGACTAGCTAATGTAATTGAAGTGCAACCACCTGGTAGGGAGATTTTGCTGTCAACTGCCAAGGAAGGCCAAGTATTGAGAGTACCAGGTGTTCTGCTCTGTCTGTCTGATTGTTACAATGGAATAAACAGCATGATTGCACAGTATGGCTGGGAGGCTAGAATCTGAAGATTGTTGCTAACTATCTTTTTAGTTTTTGACTCTTGACTATGCAACTGTTCCTGATGAGCTCAGGTAGAGCTAATGCTGAATCTGTTTGCTGAAATTAGACTCTTCTGCACCAAATAAAAGGAAACAACACTGGAATATCTGCTTTGATATTAGTCAAAGCTGAGGCTTTCCAGGGGATGCAACGTGGAAAGTTGAAAACTGTGTTTCTGAAGGTGATATTTATATTACAGAGAGCTTTGTGTCTGTGTTCAAGAGGCTAGCCAGCGTGAGATATGGCTGGAAATTGAAGCTAGACAAATTCAGACGGGAAATAAGATGCAGACTTTTAAGTGAAGGTAATTAACCATTTGAGCCATTTAGCAAGGATTATGGAGGATTCTCCATCACTGGGCATTTTAGCACCACAGCAGCAAAATACATTTAGTATCCAGCACCACTGGCAATGTTGTACTTAGTGATAAGCCCCCGGGTAACATATCTCTGTTTTGCAATTAAATTATCAGCTGTAATGGACCTAAAACTTTGGTATTTAGTATTTTTCTCAAAATAATTAAAAGCTCTGTAATAAATTTACCTGGGAGTGGGGATTATTTTGTATAGTAATATTTTGTTCTGATTACAGCTGTCTGAGCATCATTTTCTGTTATCAAACTGGCAGTTATGGTATATTAATCTTCAATAGGGAAAAATATACTGATTTTGAAATACACTTGAAAAAGCCATCCCTGCAAAGAGATGTATTGTTAAATAGACATTGGCAGGGAACAACTTTTGTCAGGTTACAAATTTTGGTCCAAATTTCCAAATGTGGACTTCATTTGTGTGTGTGGAAACCCCTTTACCTGTGCTTTTAGAGTATTTACAGATGTACAGATGGGTGATAGAACTGGCACATACAAATCACATGTGTGGGTGTGTTAGTGCTCAAAAGTCTATCCAGATGTTGTGAAAGCCACTTTGAGGCCCTTTGGAAATAAGGCTCCATACACTTTTAGAAACTCATTTCTGATAAAACCTCAGATTATTAAGACTGAAGGAAATGTTATGTACTTTTCACTATTAAACTGTTTGTTTATTTATTTATTTTTTGCTAGTCTCCTATCTTGAACAGAAATGTTAAATGCATGCAAATATTTCTGTATATTTTAGGTTTTTTTAAAACTGACTTTTACAAAACATACATTCTCAGTCAAATTAAATCCTCTTCTTTAGGCCTACTCAAATGTTATTCAGATGTAAATAGGTGTTAATTGTGAATAACTAAAAACTCCATTATAGAACAGCAGAAATCAAATAGGATTTTGTTCAAATGATACAGTGAGCTTTGCAGTCTCAATTAAATTAGATTAGTCCATTCGTTACTTCATAGCTACCTTGTAATGCTTCTTACTCCTCAGTATATTAAGGGCCACATTCTCTTAAGGAGTGCTTGGTGTAACCCTAGGGAGGAGGGTTCGGAGGTGGCTTTTAGCCTTCAGCCTACTTCCTCCCAGAGCCCAGGGAAAAGATGGATTTTTGAGCCAATTTGAAATGACAATTTTTGTTTCAAATCACATTTTGAAGCAGAACATTTTAAGTCAGAACTAAATGAAAATTATTACTTCAACTAGACATTGGCACATACAATGCATTTCGCTTATTTTTTCAATGAAAAGCCAAAACAAAATGAGTGCATGCAATTTTTCCCAGGCACACTCTCTATGCTGTTTGTCAGAGGAGTAACATAAGATCTAGACATACTCTGAAATTTTTCCAGTGGCCAGCTACACCAGCTGTAGGACTCCTTTGTGCCCACGGAATGGCACAGAGCTGCCCTAATCAAGGGAAGAATTGGGGCATAAATATGGGTAGAACCAAATCTTTTGTCATCTTGTCTACTGTATATATTTCAATAGGCTGGGTACAAAATGCATTATTTAATTCAGGGGTTCTCAAACTGGGGGTCGGGACCCCTCAGGGGGTTGCAAGGTTATTACATGGGGGGTCACAAGCTGTCAACCTACACCCTTAACCTGACTTTGCCTCCAGCGTTTATAATAGTGTTAAATATATAAAAAATGTTTTTAATTTATAAGGGGGTTGCACTCAGAGGCTTGCTATGTGAAAGGGGTCACCAGTAAAAAAGTTTGAGAGCCACTGATTTAAGACCCTACTGCATTCTAAAATGGCATATCTTATTTAACTGTGAAGACAAATGCACCATGATACCAATAATATACCTGAGATACATCAATGATCTTATCATCCTCTGGACAGCTGATCTAAAATCCCTCATAAACTTCCACCACAATTACCACCCATCCACTAAACTCTCTCTAGAACACTCCCATGCTAGCATCAACTTCCTGGATACAATGATCATCTTCAACAATTGAACCTACAGACACTATATACAAGAATCCCACCAATAACTACACTTACCTTTACAGATCCAGTTACCACCCCAAACACACCAAGAAATCTGTTATCTACAGCCAGGCACTCAGATACCACAGAATATGCTTTGAGGAGAAAGTTCAGGATATACACCGTAACACACTTAAAACTGACTTCACTAAACAAGGGTGCTCCAGTAGATTGTAGATTGCATCATGGAATGGGTCATCCAAATATCCCGAGAGAACCTGCTTCAAAGCAGAAATAAAACCCCCTCTGACTGTACACCTCTAGGTGTCGCCTACCACCCCACACTGGAACCCATACATGGTATCATCCAACAATTTCAACCCATACTCAACGGGGACCACATCCTGAAAGAAATGTTTCCTGAACTCCCTCTTCTGCCCTTCAGACAACCTTCCAACCTGCTCATCACCAGAAGCAAGCTCCCCCCAAACCAGGTCCCACCAACTCAAAGCAGCACTAGTCCCTGAGATAGAAAACCTCTAGACATATCCCCACTGTTACAATAATCAACACCCTCCCCCACAACACCTTTCAAGATAAATGGATCCTACGTGTGCCTATCAAACACATGGTGTACCTCATCCAGTGCACTGAATGCACCAGTAACAACCAGTCAATCACTACACTCTCAAATGAACTCGCACAGAAAAATAAGAGAAAAACACTCTATCACCTGTGGCTGCACACTTTTTTCACAAAGTGATCGCTCTATATCTGACTTCTGAGTCCCATTCTCAAAGGAAACCTGCCACAACACTTTCAAAAGATGAACTGGGGAGTGTAAATTCATAACTTTGCTAGATATTCACAATCATGGCCTGAATAGAGACACTGGATTTATGATTTATTACAACAATCTATAACCCACTTACCCCTCCCACCCAGCTTCTCCCCTCCCCCCATTCCGCCCTCTGAATGGAGAAGTGTTAATGGGCCATGTCCCTTGCATGGTCCCTTGAAATCTTACTCTAAACAATCTGTTCCACTTTGTACCTAGCTGTGACATTCTGAGTACATTTCCCAGACCTAAAGAGCACTGTGTACACTTGAAAGCTTGTCTTTTTCACCAGCAGAAGTTGATCCAATAAAATATATTACCTCATCCACCTTGTCTAAGTGGAACAGTTTGTCAGATATGGTAGTTTTTCCTCCATGATTAGATGTCTTCAAGGAAAGTTTAGCTAGTTTATGGGAAAAGGTGTAGGTTATTTTCTGTTTCAAGAAAAGGTTTTGGACTAAATTATTCAAGAAATCATTTAAATTGCATCATAGTTGTGATTTTTAGCAGATTATAAAACTATTTTATACAGTTTTTTAATCCATTATGCTGTCTTCCTTTCTGAGAAAACCACAGGGAGCTGTCTTCAGCACCCAGCAGGAAAAAAAACCCTGTCAACTACTGTTGTCTTATTAGTGTGGATAAGTTTTGCTTGTACAAGTTTATAGATTAAGGAATCTGCTGTGCTTTAAAAATGTAAAGTAGCATGTGAGAGCTAAGTATTATGTTCTTAGATAGATCTATATATCAGAGTAGACAGGATTCTTTTTTCCATTAGTTACAGATGTAGGTAGACTTTTTATTTTGCTGTTGAATTGTTCCAAACATATCTAGTGTATCAAGTTGGGTGAAATCACATCCTTAGTTTCCTAAGTACCAAAGTCACCATAATTCTAAACTATACATGGAAAATATTTGATAGTTTTTATGTTTGGTTTCCTTGAAATTTGGATACAGTGTTCAGACAATCAAAGATTTAAAATTAATCTTTACTTGAAAATATTCAATTATTCTATCATAATTACTTGAAAATTACATTCATAATTACAAAGACAGTCTTTGGAAAATTATGGCATACTATCGAGTGCTAGCCAAAGAGAACTAGAATCATCAAGGATCTGTATGATAATGCTGAATATGCAGTCAGAAATGGTGACAATATCAGCCAAAGGTTTGCAGTGACTACTGGAGTAAGATAAGGGTGTATTATGTCCCCACTATTGTTTGCCACTATGTCATGAGGAAAGTAACTGCCGAAGGCAACTGAGGAATTGTATGGACAAATGATAAAGCAGACTTGGATTACCTCATTTTTGCTGATGACAATGTCCTGCTTAGTTCAGTACATTGCTTAATGGAAGAAAAGACACAGCTTTTGGCACAGATAGCAAAACAAATCGGTTTGTTCATCAACATGGGGAAGATAAACTATATGGCTATCAATGTCCCAAGTGTAACCATTAGAAAGGACAAAGAAACACTAGAAAAAGAAAGTCATTTTACCTACCTGGGGAATGAGATGTGCAATGATGGTGACACCATGCTAGATGCTAATTAACAAATTTAGAAAGCAGCAGACAACTTTCATAAACTTGAAAAGATTTTGAAAAGTAGCAAGATTGGCACTAACACAAAAATATGATTTTTTAATACCAGCATAATGACTGTCATCCTTTATGGCGCAGAGTCATGAAAACCTACAACAGAAATAGATAAGATCAACTCATTCCAAAGTAAATGTCAATGGAACATCTTCAGAGTCCATTGGAAAGTGTTTCTTGCAGCATCAAAAATTCTAAGTGGAGTAAAACAATCTAAAACATCAAATATGGTAAGAAGACAATGATGGACATATTTAGGACACGCTTTAAGGATGCCACCAACACGACTTCCGTCACAAGTGATAATATGGACAGCCCATGGAAAGAGAAAAAGTGAGCCTTTAGAGAAACTATGCAAAATAGAGAGAACCAAAACCATGAACATGACTCAGAAACCTAAACAGACCAACACAAGACCAAAATAAATGGTGGAAACTGGTGGATGATGAAGATGCAGGAGGATAAAGAAAAAAATGAAAGAATTACTTAATTAAACAAACAGTATTCCAGTTAGTTTGTGGGTGCAGCTCTCAAGGCATTGGTTTTAAACAATGAAGCTCTATGGTTTAGGTCCCGTTTCTTAGCTGTACCTTTGGCCTGGTCTACATTGAGGGGGGGATTGATTTAAGATACGCAACTTCAGCTATGAGAATAGTGTAGCTGAAGTCGACGTATCTTAGATCGACATAGATTGACTTACTTCACGTCCTTGCAGCACGGGATCGATGGCCGCCGCTCCCCCGTCGACTCTGCTTCCGCCTCTTGCCCTGGTGGAGTTCTGGAGTCGTTTTGGGGATCGATGTATCGCATCTAGACAAGACACAATACATCGATCCCCGATAGATCGATCACTACCCGCCGATGGGCGGGTAGTGTAGACATACCCTTTATCTCTCTCTCCCTCTCTATTTGTTCCATCCCCAAAGTTAAAGACAGCTGTGATCATTGCCAGCTGCAAGATTTGTGTGACTGCAGGCAAGTTATTCTCAGTAGAGGACCCTCTACTCTGGAACTCATTTCTATGTTGATTTGATAGACCTTCAAGGTATGCTGCGAGGCCTGGTCGTGGGCTGAGGGGCAGAGTGTGAATTTCTCTTGCTGTAGAGTTTGAGTTCTCTAACTGACATTGTGCTGATTTTGTTAAGTGTTTATGTATTTAAGTAATATGTCTATGCTTGCAAAATGTGATAGGCACATTTATAAATTAAATAATAAATATATAGCACATATATATATATATATGGACGCATGTCCAGATGTGATAACATTTATTTATATCTATAAAGACCTGTATAAGTCCCCATCTTATGGTGTAGGGCCCCAATACTGCTCATCCCACTGCTATGATGATAATATAATACATCCTAATCTCTGTAGCTCTGAGCCTATAACTTCCACAAAAGCCTTGGGAAAAGATGGATATTGGCAGTATGCCATGAAGTATTTGGGTTCTGGTAGACCAAGTGAGGGAGCAAATTCTAAAGTCTCACAGACCATGTTGTGCTACCAGCTCCTTCGGGTTTATAGCAAGGGAGCTCCAGTTCAGATGTCTCCACTGATCTGAATTGTTACAATATGTCCCAGGGAGGAAGATGATCTCCCCAGTGACCATGTCACAAACCAGTTTGTAGGTTAACTCCATCAGTTCAAACTCCACCTGGAAACATTTTGGAATCCAGTGCAGAACCTGGTGTAATGTGTTCCGAATATGTAATTCTGTTTAATCATTGAACTGCTACATTTTATATTAGCTTTATTGTCTGAGTGGCTTGAGGATGTAGGCCCATGTATATCAGGAGGTGACTAAGGCATAGAGCATTGAAGCACAGACCACATCAAAGAGAAAAGATGTTCTTCTTCCATGGGCACATGAAACAAGTGATCTTGGTCACTGACCCTATATGGACATCCGAAAGCTTCCCTAGATCAAATAATACACGAAAGTTTGGCGTTCTTGTTAGAAGCACTGCTGCACTTTTTCAATCAGGAGGACCAAATATAAATTCTACCACCTCTTTTGAGTGCCTATCATGACCAAGCCATATTATCAATCTTGTCTAGGTGAAGTTGCATCCACGTAACAAAGCCATGTATTAAACTGCATGTATCGTTCATCTTTGGCTTACTCACCTGTATGGTGCACTCTAATCCATCTTCATAAAAACTACTACTAATGTTCCGACCAGCAGCTTCAAACACCTGTCAATGAAGATAACAATAATAATAAACTACCAGAAAAATGTTTTCAACTTCTGCTCTATTAGCAGAATTGTCCTCTTCCTCTGAGACTTTTGCTTTTGGATTCCTGGTAAATAAGGGAGCCTGGTTTTGCAGAGGGACAGAGATGAAAATCGTACCAGTTACATTTGTAAAACTCATCAAAACAGTCCTGAAATAGATTTTTCACTAAAATACACATTACATGCTAGTGTGGTATGGTACAAATGCTTTATTTTAAAGGAGATGATGTTCTTGTGGTTAAGGGACTGAATTGTAACTCAGGAGTTCAATGTCGTTTCCCCAAACATCCCCAGTTCTCTGGGATAATAATGGGGGATAATACTCGTTCCGTTCTCCCATACTTTGTTTTGTCTATTTAGATTGTCCCTGTCCAGAATATCTTAGTCTCTGGCTATATGTTCTTACATTGCCTATCATAATGGAGCACCTTTCTCAGCTGGACCCCAGCGGTGCGGGGCTGAAGTCAAAGCCCTACGTGGGGCGAGGGAGGGCGGGCCAACTGCCCAGGGCCAAAGCGGAAGTCATGGGGGTCTGTTAAAGTCACGGAATCCGTGACCTAGTCATATCCTTATTCATAAGTAATGCAGCCAGAACTTCAATTCTCATAGATTATTTCCTGAAGCCTTCCACACACCGCATTCGGAGCTCTGGGCTTCAGCTGCGGTGAGGGGGTCTCGGGGCTTTAGCCCCATGGTGGGGTTGTCTGTGGTTGGGTGCCTTTTGCCCCCGCAGGGTGGTAGATGCCATGAGGCTTAGGGCCAAGGGTTTGAAAATATTTACTGGAGCTCCTCTCTGGACAGCTTCAGCTGAATTTAAGCCCTGAATGCAGCTATCCCAGAGTCATGCAGATAACATCTTTATTCCACACCTTCATGTATTTTGCACTGTGAGAGTGTATGGATTAGGTTTTGAGTTTAGTTGAACATGCAGCCCCGAAATACTGTACAAATTAATGAATTAAGAATTTCTTTTCAATCTGACAACCAGGATGCAACTTGCACATGCTGAGAAATCAATCATGCTAAGCAGAGGGTGGCACAGTATGTGTATGCTCAGCTTGAATGCTCTTTCTTGACAGTCAGACTCTTATAACTCAAAGGAAATATTTTCACTTTTAAAATTTACATCTGGCAGTTGAATGGTCTCTTAGGCGGCACAGCTGTTTAATTAGTGTCTAATCACTTTCTCTATATTGGAAAAAAAATGAAAGGCAATGAAAATGTTCGTGTGTCACCTAATGTGAATTTACAGTGTTTTTTCCATCAACTTTTTAAAGGTTCTTAGCTTGCTTCCTTGGCTAAACTAAGGCCCCAATCCTGCAAACACTTAAGCATGCAAATAGGCCCAGGTCAAGTAATTACACATTCGGGAAAGACATAGGTTCAAAATGTCGCATCTTATGTCCATTTGAATTATTACATTAGCAATAGTGCAGATCTTCAATTGATGTAGGGTTGGGACTTTTGAAAAGAGCACTCAGGGTTAGCCCACCTCGTGCCCAGTTGAAGCCAATGGGCATTTTGTGATTTACTAGAATGGGAGCTGAGTTGGGCAATGCCGAGTACTTTTGGGGAAACCCCTGTAGTTTTTACAAATAAATAAATGGCTTAGAATGTTGTTGTAAGGAGGAAAAAATCTCATGCTTTGAAAAGAAATATCTCATCCTCCCTAAGCATATACATAAAGTAGCAGAGACAATTCTGACACAACGTTGGCTTTTTTATCAGCTCTTTGATAATTAGTTGTATGTAGTTTTTGACAGTAGCCCACCAAAGATGGCATGCCATTTCTATCAGTTAGAATGTCCTGGTTCAGGGAACTGGAAGGGATTAGTGAATGACAAATTAATATATAAAAAGTAGGTTTCAATTAACTTTGTCCCCTTCCTTAAAGTCCAAAAGTAACAGCTCATTAGTGGACTTGTTGAAATGGGTGTATTTCTCCAGTATTTTGAATAAGATTAACACGTTAACAAAGCACGGGGGAAGCATTGCTTAGTAACATGTGACCTTTCCTCCAGTTATTTATCCCTCCATGATCACCTAGTTTGTGGAACAAGCTAGATAATTAGAGAACATGACCATCGGCAGCTGTACATACATCGATAAAATGGGACAGTCACATTGTTATAATGATCTCTGTAGAAAAATGACACAGGGATTTGTCTTCTGTAATCATCAGGCTTCTTTCATCCTGGATCTTTGCGGTGAAATGAGTGTTGCATAAAGCCTCTGCATGACAACAGGTCCTTTTCACACTTGCCTAAGAATCAACACCTGCTCTCTGCATTGGCAAAGGTCACAGGTGCCCAAGTCCTGCTTGTAATTAGGTTTCTCTGAATATACCTCCTCACTCCTGGGTTTTGTGCTCCCTTAAGTGAGACAGGCAGTTCACTTCAAGCTCTCAGCTTTTTGGTCTTTGTGGGCAGTAGTAGTATGTTGGTGCATGAGCCGCCATCACCCTTCCGCCCAACTGGTAATTCTTTGGATATAAGGGTCTTGAGCATTATAAACCTGACCTAACAACCTTACTGAACAAAAAAACCCTCTAATGGAAGCAGCCAGCACAGGGTCTTTCAGATGCATTGGTGATAAATGATCTCTGGCCCAGTGGAAGTCCATAGACAATCTTCAGTGAGGACAGGGCCTTCATTATGCCCCCTATTCAAATTGCAGTCACTACAGATATGTCCCTCCTGGGAT
Organism: Malaclemys terrapin pileata; assembly: GCF_027887155.1. Lineage (NCBI taxonomy): Eukaryota > Metazoa > Chordata > Testudines > Emydidae > Malaclemys > Malaclemys terrapin. Next base: position 5,651,405 of record NC_071507.1, read on the forward strand.
GAGGAGCCCTTGCATAGGAACTCGACACCCAAGCAGCTTGGCCTCTCCAGGAATAACTTCTGCACCATCAGTATTCTGGATATGAGTGGCCTTGAACTCCCTAAGGACCTTTAGTGTATGTCTATACTGCAATTAAGAACCCGTGGCTGGCCTGTAGCAGCAGACTCAGGCTGCAGGGCATGCCTTCCCTTAGTTGAGAAGCTTTTTCCCATGCAGAGACAGAACTTTGCTCCTCATTTGCAATGCTCTGTGCTTTGCTTTGGGATCAAATACATTTTAAAAACAAAATCTCCAACCTCCTTTTCATTCTGGTTATTCAATATTGAACTTGATTTGAAAGCTCTGTAAATGATATAAGACCCTTCTCAGTTTTGATTCATGTATCATCTCTTTTTAAATGACTCAGTACAATTTGCATAGACATTTTATATGTACAAAGGTAAATTGTCCACTGTTTGCACTGATGTAAACAGTAGCAGAGAGCCCTGGTAGTGGATGGTGCTTGGGGCCAGATTGCAGCCATGCAAAGCAGCACCAACTTCTGTTTTGGGGGTTCAGCAGAGTTGAATCTTCTGGGGGTGCAGTGGGTTATGCTGGTGTAGGCAAGTGTATGTACACCTCCCCGAGCAAACTTTGCTGAATATGGTTCATTTATTATAGTGGCATGAGTCATTTCATCATACAGTATTGTAATAAACATTTTCTGTATGGTAACCAGAATGTTAGTACTATAGTTTCATCGTTTTTTTCCACTGTGTTCTCTCCCATTAAGGTTGGTTTGAATCAGGAATCGGCAACCTTTGGCACACGGCCTGCCAGGGTAAGCCCCCTGGCGGGCCGGGCCGGTTTGCTTAACTGCCGCGTCTGCAGGTTTGGCCAATCACAGCTCACACTCCAGGCCAGCACATCCCTTGGCCCGCGCCGCTTCCCACAGCCCCCATTGGCCAGAAGCAGTGAACCGTGGCCAGTGGGAGCTGCAATCAGCCAAACCTGCGGACATGGGCCCGTGTGCCAAAGGTTGCCGATCCCTGTTTTAAATTGATAATTTATCCCTTCAAGTGGCTGAAATGAGATGTTTTCAGGATTTGAATAATTGGGAAATGCTGGGCCAACCTCCATTCAAGATGCATGAGTGTCTTGATTGTTTGACACATCTGATTGTTCACAAGTTATTTATTTTGAATCCTTTATTTTCTGCAATGGAAAAGTCAAACTTTCTCAAACAGGTGATGAACATTTACTCGGGTTTTTTAAAGCAAACAGGACAACTCATTAAATTTTTAAGATTATTTATGTTGATAGATATCAAAATATAGTGAAGAAAATATGTCCTTTGGTGGAATGTAACAACAGTTTCTTATGCATAACAGCAAGCTTAGTTGTTTGAATTATTGATCTCAAAGTAGATATCAAGTATCTTATAACCATTTGAGGCTGAAGTATGGAAAGTCCCCTAGGCATAAATGAATTGGTCTGGACTTTTATATTTGAATTCTAGAGTTACTGGTCCTTTTTGCTGTTACTATGACATTTATCTGTCAGAATGAGAAATGATGGGTTTAGTCTCTCAACATCATATGACTAGACATAAAATATTAAACCAGAGGGTATCCATATTATAAAATACAGCCGGGATGAAATCCTGGCCCCATTTAAGTCAATGACAGAACTGTTGATTTCAGTGGGGCCGGGATTTCACCCCAGGGTAGAAGAGCTCTTTTGAAAGTAGATATGCCTTAGCATTTGGTGTTCTGAGAAATTACCTAGTATTAAAGACATGTATAGGATTGCTGTGCATGGTACATAGTTATTTCATTAGCTTAGTAGGAGCGTTTATGATTTAAAAATGAGTTACAAGTGAGAGGCATTGAACATCTTGTCATTTTAGGATTCTGCTTTGCATTCCATTATGCAAACATTCCATTATGTTATCAGTGTAAATGTATGTGTTTTATTTAGATTTATCAACTTTAGAGGCAAAATAGGTTTTTGGAGGCAACGTAACAGAATTATAAAGGCACACAGAAGCCAGGAAGAGAACCCCAGGATAAAAATGCACTGTCAGTCACTAAGGCACAGGAAACTGTGAAGGTCGACACCCACAGTTTCCACTGACTTCTGTTGAAATTTTGGGTCAGACTCTGTGAATTTAAGTTTCCTACACTGCAACTAAATGCATTGCCAACAAGCCGCAGCAGTCGTGTTTTGTGAAGCCTGCTTTTTAATATACTAGCGTTGTACACTGATAAATGCTGAAATCTTTACAGAAGCACATAATATGCATATAATAGGGGCTAACTTTATCCCTTAGGCAGATTTGATTGCTTAACTATGGTGATTAAAACCTCACCAGTGGGGTGCTGAGGGACCCTAGTACTAAGTGGAATATGGAGCTTGTAGAGGACTGAGTCTGCCATTTGCAATGCCTTGTGTGAACAAATGCCCTATTTGTAGCACAGGTGTACGCTCCTTTTTGTTTTGCAGCTTTTGGCTTGTTTTCTTAATGCATTATCTTTATGTAGCACAGGTATTATTTTGACTTGTCTATCTGTCTTGTGCACAGCCACAATTACGTATTTTCCTTTCTGATGCATTCGCGTGGGGTTTCTTTATAGTTTTTCTTTCTTCTTATAGGACTGCCATTCTTAGACCGCTGACAGCCAGGTTGATGGCCCTGACAGAAAGGGTTCAAATAGCTACCACCACACAGCTGTCAGGTGGGTGGGAGCGATCTCTCAACTGCATAGTAGTTGGAAGACTGGGGATATATTACTTTTTCTGTAACATAGTCCAGATCACTCAGATTGATGGGGGTTGGACTGTTTTGTGGTGGAATCCATTTCTTGAAGTGAGGGGTAGGTAATATTACTGGTGCCTCGATCACATACAGTTTTTGACCATCTGATGAGACTGGGAAGATCTCACCAAGGAGTTTGTCCCTGTGGGCAAACCAGGTGCTCACCCATTCCCCGCCAACAGCACTTCCAGCCGTTGGTTTCAAAAAGTTTTCTTGTCTTTAATTCAGTAAGATATTGTTGCCTTTTTCCAGCTGCTTCCAGTCTGTTTCATCACCAAGAGTGCCTTTGACAATTAGCAATCTCTATTCAGCAAAGCTGAGGCCTGGAGAAGAGATGTATCATGTGTTATGAGCTGTGCTTTTGAACAATAGGGGGAAATCAATGGGACAGAAGTGCATTTGGTGTAAATTGTCATAGCCCATTGAAGTCCTTGGAGCAATGACGATATTTTGGCATGCCAGTTTATAGGGGAGTGTACTTGTAGGTATGTGTTGTTATCTAGGATTCTCCATATTATTCATGTTGATTTTTAATAGTACAAGTTATTTGAATAGGGTTTTATTTGTCAAATTGACAAATACTTTTTGTATGGAGAATTATACAGAGAAGTTAAAAGTAAGAAATTAGTATCTTTTTCTCAGAATTACAATATTTTATTCTGGTCTGTCACACAGCTTGACAATTTTGTATTAGAGGTCTGAATATAACATCATAAAGATTAATAGTTTGGATTTCTTTCTACTGTTTCCTACATAATATTTTTTAAATGAAAAATACAGTATGTCTAACATATAGTTTTCTTGTCAAGAGAAACTTAACGTGTCTCATGAGATCACAATCTTTTTTATTCCTTAGATTTGTTGATTTGACCACAATTTTTTTGACTGACAGATTTTTTTTCTTTTTTCAATCCTTCTAAATGCCGCAGTGGAAAATCATTTCCAAAGTATGTGGGAGTTTTATATTAAGAATGATCTGTAATAAGAGAAGTAACTTATAATGAAGATAAATTGCATTTGTAATGTTTTTCTGCAGAGCAGATAGCTGTTCAAATAAAAGAAGCTGATAACAAAGGCAATTAAAAGAACTAGGGAAAAAAACCACACCTAAAGGTGGTGGATATGCGTCAATGCAATGAAAATGCAGAACTGTTGGATGGTACCAGGAAAGTAACCCATTGCTCTTTCAATATTCTCATGAAATTAATCATTTAGATGATATCATGCATCTGCTCCCAGGAGGTCTCCTTCAAGGAAGGAATAGTAGCAAACAAGTTATGATGCTTTACTCCCTTTTTCGTAACAAATGAAACATTTCCCCCCAAAGCGCTTGGGATGACTAATCTACCACATATTCTTGACATTCTACAGAAGAGCAGAAGCACCCCCTGCTAACCTGGTAGTCCTTAGCACACCTTGGGCTACCACAGATTAAACCAGAGACAGGCGCAGATGGCACAGAGCATTTCAGCACATAAGAGCAGACGCCTTAGTTTTTCACCCAAGGGCAGACACTATATGTTTTTGTTATTATATTATTCCTCTTCCAAGGTTTTGGACTTCTAATATAAAATTGTCTTATTTTCATTTTAAAGCCAGTGGTATTAATCATCATTGAGAAACACAAGGTATCCCTGCAGGTTACATTTTACAGACTACTGCTGAACAGTTCAACACATTCCCATATACAATTATTTTTTATTATTTATATTATGATAGCGTCTAGAGACCTCAGTTGGGCATGGGGTCCCATTGTGTTTAGGGATTGTGTAGACATATAGGAAGATACAGTTGAAAAGGTACAGCAGAGTTTCTCACTGTTCACAGCATCATCTACAGGTACAACAGACAAATGGTTCAGGTGTTAGCTGCTGAAAATATTAAAGGGGAGATTTCCAAAGGCACAAAGTCTCCTAACTCCCATTGAAAGCCCATGTGTGCTGGACACCTAACTGCCCTTTGTGCCTTTGAAAACCTCCTTCTAAGTTTGCTGCTTTGTCTAGTTTTTCTAAAGTATGTGTTCCTCATGGGCAGGACAAACCTAGTATGGAGTGGCAGCACAAGGCCCTCTGTCCAACGTAAGTCCAGGGCGGTGGGCTGCAGGCAAGGTGGCTGCACCTCCCGATTTCTGCAGAGGAGGACTCTGTGCTTGCTCTGAATAGGGGAAAGACTAGGGAGGAGCAACTGCATTTGTTCTAAGCCAGTCCAATTCCACTGTGGACAGCAGCGACTATTACATCCCAAAGGCTGGAGTAGCTGCCACAGAGGGGCTACATTACATTCTTGTGGCTTGGCTGTGGGTTGAAGCAGTGAGTTTCATCCTTCAGCTCCCACCTAGTCCCTCACAGAAAGCCATTGACTCATGGAGTTGTGCAGGGCTGATTGAATTTCTCCCCATATTCTTAAACATTCCTATCAGTGAGAAACTCTTGTTCATTTTACAAGTTCCAGCATCTGATATTTTTATAATATGGAAAGCACTGCTTTACTTACCAAAAATATCATTTAAAAAATGTGTAACTGTTAACCAATGTGGTTTCATTGCACCTGTTCTGTGAAGGGTGTATGCTACCAGAATTCCCCAAAAAGTTTTCAGTTAAATTTATGCAGTAGTGGCAGTAACTGGACCATAACTGATAGCAAGCCTAACAAGCAGATTGAGTTTCACACATAAATCAACCACCAGAACATTTTATTTTAAAGTATGACATGATATGTTTTTACAGTGCTTAGAGCAGTAGGCTGATTAGGTATATAAGGGTTGTGTACTAACACTTGATGTTGAAATATTTTTTTATGGTCCCTACATTGTTCCCTTTTGGTAACCCCCTAACATTTATATCCATATTCGTTTTCCTACATTAATTTGGTGTTATGGTTAATATCTCTTTAGAGATCCATTTCTGCCATTTGGGAGACAATGTAAGGTGGTTGTTGAATAAAATGTAAAGCTACATTAATATTTTGGACCTGCAATTCCGAAGTGCTCCAGTCCCCATTTGTTTTTATAAGGTAGCATATTTGCTAGTATTTTATTTTTATTGTGCAATTTCTTTATTTAATAAGGATGTTTTAGCTTCACAATATTCAATTAAAAGAACAACTGAAATACACATCCATGTTCCAGCTCTTGGGTGGGGTTTGACCGGCTGTTAACCGCATTCTTATCTAAGGCATATTTTAAATATGAGTGCAGTGATTCCCCTTCTGGTGATTTTACATGGGAACTGTGGCTGAACACTTTGGAGTATTCAGGAACGAAGAGTCAGTTTCCGTTAGCATATGTGGCTTGATTCTGCACTACTAGAGTCCATGGGAGTTTTGCCATTGACTTTATTGAGAACAGGATCACAGTGCTAGGATGGAAATTGGATGGCAAAATTTTAACAAGCCCTGTTTGTCCTGCTGTTGCTATTTCCAGTAATATGAAGACCGTTGCCTCTTTCGTTTTTACCATGACCAATTCTAAAGCTGTACATCAAGAGGCGTGCTGTGGACACTCCTACACTTACCTGAGAAAGTAAATGTAATGCCCAAAAGATAGAATTGTTAATGTGGATGGGGGATTGATATTACCAGTCAGTTGTTCTTTGGCACTGGAGTCTTGAAGGACCAATCAACAAAACAAATAAAAGCTCAGTAAGCTCTTGTATTCTTTCTGTATCCTGTAAACTGCAAAACTGAAAGAAGGAAATGTGTCCTCACTAAAGAGAGTTTCCCTGGTCTTGTCTATGATAATTGTTGGCCAGATAATCAACTGTGTGGGTTATTCCTATGTAGGAAGCTGGAAACTCCAAGTTTGGGCTATTGAAATTTCCTCCTAATTTCTTGCAGTTGGCAAAGCTTGCCCTCTCACTGAATGGATAAGAGTGGGTTCATCAAATTGGTTTATCCCCTAGAGGGCACGGCCATCCATATGAGAGGAGCCCTCTGCCTCCACATTACCTCAGCCTGTCCACTTGCCACATACTCGGAAGTCCTCTCTCAGGGTGGAATTTCTACCAGTAATGGGAACCCTAAACCTAAGATTAATATTGATAGTTAGCATTAGCTTGCTTGACAAACCCCATAGGGCCACTTGGAGAACAGTCTTTTTGTTTTGTGTTTAGACTGAGGTCCTCGTCCGTCACCTGGGCTCCTACGCACTACCCCCGTACAAATAATTATATTGTGGTCTGTCAGTCCCTCCTCTCCCTATCCACAGACCCTCATAGAATTTAACCCTGTGCTTTCATTAAAATAATGGCATGTCAGCAAGATATATGTGTGATGGCAATCATGCTCCATATGTTGGTGAAAGTATTTAAATGTTACCCTGAACTGCTGTCTAGAATCCCTTTATTTCTAAGTTGAGACTTAAAAGTATGATGATCTCCAACTGTAAGGAATGCAGAGCCAATGGAAGTTTGTGAGAGCAGAACATTCAGATTTTGCTTTGAGCAACTATGTTCTGCCTACCTCAGTTCCCACAGCAGTTTCATTTCTAATTACAGTAGAATCTCCATTTTACAAATGACCAGTTATATGAACTGTTTTTCCTGACCGGGGGAAGGGGGAAATCATAAAACAAAAGTGCTGTTGAGGAAGAACAAATCAACATCCCTTAACATCCGATGACTTCAGTGCATTGGAAATCGCTTTGCAGTGGTTTGAAGGATAGGAAGATAGCAGTACATCCTACTGCAGTTTATGCACCAGATCTACTGTAATTTTGAGATGTTCAATTTTATGAACTGTTTGTTTTAATGAACTCCTCAATCCCTCAATTAGTTTGTAAAATAGGGGTGGTTCTTCAAGTACTACACATGTGGATCCTACTCATGCCGTGTGGGTGCCCAGTGCAGAAGCTCAGAATGTTTTTACTAGCAGTGTCCAGAAGGGATCAACTCACACTTCCCCTACCAAGGGCATAAAGAGTACGGCAACCCTGACCATTGAAGACAGAGCAGCTGGAACAATATTAGTGTAGCTTTTATAGTTTTCTGTTAGTTATGATAGTAGTTATTTTTTAAAACTTTTTATTATAGCAAAGCTACAATATTAGGTGAACATAACATATTACGTTCAGTATCTCTAACAATCAGGACAAGTTCCCCCACAATACATGGGGCATACATGTAAGTCACATAATTCAAGTTCTCTAGTGTCCCATAAGTCTCCTGCTTGGAATCATAAGAACAACAGAATTTATAGTGATGAGACGGTATCGATCCACCAGAAGGATTCATCTGTTCCTCCACATTGTTCTTCTTTATATCATGAAGCTTTCTCCTCCACTTAGTTCTTCACCCAAATGCAGCATTGCTACATCTCACAGCTTGGATGGGTTCTGTATGTCTACATTAGACGCAGTGTTCTTCAGAAGAACAGAATATCTTGCTTTAGAGCTTTAGAGCAGGACATTTTTTAAAGGAATTATGCATTCTGCAAAATACAGTAACTCCTCACTTAACGTTGTAGTTATATTCCTGAAAAATGCGACTTTAAGTGAAATGATGTTAAGCTAATCCAATTTCCCCATAAGAATTAATGTAAATGGGGGGGGTTAGGTTCCAGGGAATTTTTTTTTTTTTTTTTTTTTTTTTGCCATACAAAAGGCATTATATACATTTTAAACAGTTTTAAACAAGCAATTTAATACAGGTATAAGTTTTCATAGAATCATAGACTTTAAGGTCAGAGGGGACCATTATGATCATTTTAAACAAGTTAATACAGGTATAAGTTTTAAACAATTTTAAAGAAACAATTTAATACTACAATCATCACTGCTGCGTATGAAGCTTGGTTGAGGTGGTGGAGTCAGAGAGTGGAAGAGGATGGATTGTCCGGCTGCTCCTCTAGCTGTTCTTGCAAGCACAGGCACTGACTTTGCCGGGGGCAGGAGGCTCAACCCTCGGCTCATCCACTCCACCCCTTCCACCAAACCCCCACACTTAACTCTCCTCTTACCCCCCCCACCTCCTCCACCTTTACTTTGCACACTGCGTCCTCACTCCTCCCCCCTCACTCCTCTCCCTTCTGAATGCTGCAAGCCAGCTGATTGCCGCAGGCAGGAGGCAGGGGAGGGAGGGAGGAGGCACGCTGAGTCCTCGCTCCTCCCCCCTCCTTCCTACCCGGGGTAATCAGCTGGCTTGTGGCGTTCAGGAGGGAAGGGGGAGGAGCGAGGACTTGGCGCGCAGGCTCCTCCTCCCCCCCCCCCCGTCTCCTGTCTGTAATCAGCTGGTTTGCGGTGTTCAGGAGGCAGGGGAGGGAGGGGGAGCCTCCTTGCTCCTCCCCCCTCCATCCTTCCTCCTAAACGCAGCAAGCCAGCTGATTGCCGTGGGCAGGAAGTGGGGGGAGGAGGGGAAAGGCGCTGATCCACGGGGTCTGCCGGCGGGCGGGAGGCGCTGGGGGGCATAGGGAGGCTGCCAGTTGTGGAGAAAGCAGGCAGCCAAACAACGTAAGAGTGGAGCACTGCACAACTTTAAATGAGCATGTTCCTTAATGTTATTACGTTGCTGATCAATTAACTGGGACGACTTTAAGTGAGGAGTTACTGTAGAAGTATTTCTTATTATGGGCAGTATCAAAGGGTCACATTTCTTCTCAGTGCTTTTTTCCGATAATCTTGGATTATTCATTATATTTAAAGTACTGAGTCTATCTGTTGCTTTGACTAAGGTACATTTGGAAGTGATATCAGCATTTCATCTGCCTGTAAAAGGAGGTTCTGTTTTCTCTCATCAATCAGTGAGCAGACTTCTGGGAGGCTTGATTTGAGTTTTTCCTCCTGTAAGAAAGAATATGCAAACATGGGATTTAAATCTAGTGCTTTCTCCTCTAATGGAACCCCCTTTTTGAAACCTTACCAAGCTGTCCAGTTCACCTTTTCTCAATGAAGGTAGCATTGATAAATGAGTCAGCCCAAAGGTCCATCTAGCCTAGTATCCTGTCTTCTGATAGTGAGCAGTGCCAGATGCTTCAGAGGGAATAAACAGAACAGGGCAATTTATCAAGTGATCCATTACCTGTTGTCCAGTTCCAGCTTCTGACAGTCAGAGGATCAGGGACACTGAAAGAATGGGTGCATCCGTGACCATCTTGGCTAATTGCCATTGATGAACCTATCCTTCGTGAACTTATCTAATACTTTTTGAACCCAGTTATACCTTTGGCCTTCACATCCCTTGGCAATGAGTTCCACAGGTTGACTCTGTGGTACGCGAAGAAGTACTTCCTTATGTTTGTTTAAAACCCATTGCCTATTAATTTCATTGGATGGTTCTTGGTTCTTGTGAAGGGGTAAATAATATTTGTTATGTTATGTGAAGGGGTAAATAATATTTCCCTGTTCACTTTCTCCACTATCTTAGCCCCCCTCTGTTGTCTCTTTTCTAAAATGAACAATCTGTTTTTTTAATCTCTGCTCATAAGGAAGCTGTTCCATATCCCTAATCATTTTTGTTGCCCTTTTCTGTACCTCTTCCAGTTCTCATACATCTTTTCTGAGAGGTGGTGACTGGAACTGCATGCAGTATTCAGGGTGTGGGACTACCATGGATTTGTATAGTGGCATTAAGATATTTTCTGTTTTATAATCTAGCCTAACATTCTGTTGACATTTTTGACTGCTGGTGCACATTGAGCAGATGTTTTCAGAGAACTATTCACCATAACATCAAGATCTCCTTCCTGAGTGGTAACAGCTAATATAGATTCCATCGCTTTTTATATACACTTAGGGTTATGTTTTCCAGTGTGCATTACTTTGCACTTATCAGCATTGAATTTCATTTGCTATTTTGTTGCCCAGCCACCCAGTTTTTTTCAGATCCTTTTGTAACACTTCACAGTGAGCTTTGGATTTAACTATCTTGAATAATTTTGTGTCAACTGCAAACTTTACCACCTCGTTGTTGACCCCCCCCCCCCCCTTTTCTCCATCATTTATGAATATGTTGAACAGCTTAGGTCCCAGTGCAGATCCTTGGGAGATCCCACTATTTAACTCTTTCCATTGTGAAAACTGACCATTTATTTCTATCCTTTATTTCCTTTCTTTTAACCAGTTACAGATCCATGAGAGGACCGTCCCTCTTATCCCATGAGTGCTTGCTTTGCTTAAGAGCTTTTGGTGAAGTACCTTGTCAAAGGCTTTCTTAAAGGCCAAGTACCCTATATCGACTGGATCACCCTTGTCTACATTTTTGCTGACACCCTCAAGAATTCTAATTTCCCTTTCCCAAAGCCATGTTGATTCTTCCCCAACATATTGCGTACATCTATGTGTCTGATAGTTCTGTTCTGTACTATTGTTTCAACCAATTTGCCTGGTACTGAAGTTAGGCTCACTGTCCTGTAATTGCCAGGATCACCTCTGGAGCCTTTTTTAAAAGTCAGTGTTACATAAACTATCCTCCACCCTTCTGGTAGATGATTTAAGTAATAGGTTACATGCCACAGTTAGTAGTTCTGCAATTTCTTATTTGTTTTTCTTCAGAATTCTTGGGTGAATACCATCTGGTCCTGGTGACGTATTACTGTTTAAGGTATCAATTTGTTCCAAAACCTTCTCTGTTGACACCTCAGTCTGGGACAGTTCTTAGATTTATCACCTGAAAAACCATCTGTTATATGTCTAAGTTGAGTGCCAATATTGGAGATTTGCAGAGGAGCTACCTGGACTTTGACTAGTACTTTTGACAAAACATTATTTTTAGTGAATGTTTCTAGATCAGACACCCATTTTGGAGAGGCAGTTTAACAATCTCTTTTCAAATAATTCCTAGCCCCAACCTCTATTTAAGGTCACTGCTAGCTAACTACCATAAGTGGGACCCACATGTGTCATTCAGAAAGAAGAAAGAATGGTTACTGTCTTAGAGTAACTGTGCACATGTGGATCCCACAACCTGCCCTTCTTCCCCACAACTCAGAGTCTGATATATTTTGGGGATGTCATGCTTTTTATACCTTCGGTAGGGGAGCACAAGGAAATGAAGAGTGTAAGTGTGACCCCCTACAGAACACTATGGGTGAAACGATTCCAAGCTACTGTGCTGGGGTGCCCATACACCATGAGTGGGATCCACATGTGCAGACATCTCGAAAAACCACACTTACCGTAAGGTAAATAACGGCTCTTTCTACTGTATATGTTTCTATTTTACAGTTATTTTTGTGTGCCGCTCTTGCATACACATTATATATATATATAATATTGGAGTGGGGTCTGCATCCAAGATCTCTACAACTAGCCTAATCCAAATACTAAAACCAAACATTTAGGACTTTCTGAAAGTTAAGACATGATTTTTAAATGTCCAAATTTAGAAATGTCTATCTGGGAGTCTGTTTCTGTCTGTTGCAGCAGTTCAATCTAGAGTTGAGGTATGGAGTTAATGTTCATTTTGTGTGGGTGAGAGAGAGAGCTATTTATTATTTGTATTATCGTGCTGCCTAGTAACCTTAGTCATGGACTAGGAGCCATTGTGCTAGGTACTGTACACACAGAACAAAAAATACAGTCCCTGCCTCCAAAGAGTGTACAGTGTGTGTGTGTGTGTGTGTGTAATATATGTAAATAAAATGTATGTGTTTATATAAAGTATCTGTATAAAAATGTGTGTGTATGAGTTCATAAGGCACTTTGAAATCATTTGGGGTGAAACACACTATATATAAATATGAGCTGCTGTTGATATCAACTATTTCCTAAAGGAAATAGTCTGAAAGCTTTAATAATATTCCCCATTCCTGCAGGCAGGTGTTAACAGTAGATAGTAAACCTTCCAATCTGTGGAGTTAAGTGAACACATTTTTCACTGTGATACTCAAGTCTCTCCCTAGATTCCTTTATTTGCCACTTGTATCATGTCTTGGAATACCTTCTGTCTTCAGGTCTCAGGTTGCTGCAGTTTATATTCATATAGCTGTTGTCTGCTTTTCATCGCTCCTATTATTCTCAGAGTATTCTTTTTTTCTCATCATGTTGTATCCCATTCTGAACTGATCTTTAATTATTAGTGAAGTAGACCTGTTGATTTTTTTTCTGTGCCAGCTTTCTGAATGACTGTTCCACGTCTCCACTCCTTCTAGTCCCACATAACCAAAACATATCTGCAGAGGGACTTTCAGATAGAGAGGGGAGCATGTCTTCTAGCTACTCTCCCCTTCCCTCCAGCTCCACCTGACATTGTTCCCTTTACCAACAGAAACAATCCTGATAAGCATGTGATTATGACAAGGGAGCTATGACAGTTTACTCCAGCTGATAAATTAAACAGTAGTAAGTCACCAGAGTACCTGTAGCAGTACAAAAGTTCTTGAAATGATCCTCTGGAAGTCCTTCCGTTCTCCTTTTTTCCTTCGGTAAATACTCATTTGGACTTTTGCTGCATAGCATTACCAGTCAGATGTATGAGGAGGTGTGATCCCTGACTGACAACGCTGTGCCAGCAAAACCCCCTAGTGTAGACTCAGTTATAGTGGCAAAACTGTGCTTTTGCCAGCATGACTTATTTTCCTGGGGAGGGCTGAAATAAGCTATGCCAGCAAAAATGTAGTCAATCTGTGTAGTTTTGCCAGTACAATCTGTGTCCACAGTAGGAGCACTTTGCCAGTATAGTGTATACCAATATAGCTCTCCTGGCAAAGCTCTCCTTGTGTAGACCTGGCCTGAGTGATTAACAGGCATTCATAATGAAGTCGTGCTATTTGTTGTTAAATTCAATGGGATTTGGACACCTGATTCCATTAGGTCCTTTTTGAAATTCCCAGCGTATGTGCTTAGATATTTAGATTTGGAGAAAATGTCTTTGAAAATGTCCCATTTATATATTTGTTAGGATTACCTTTATTTTAAAAATATATTATTGTCAAAGGGCTCTATATATTACTATACCATACTATATACTATAATTTATAATCCTTCTATAGACTCCCTTAAAATAATTAGGGCTTTTACCTCCCATCTAAGATATCATTTTAAGTGACCTTGATAAAACCATTTTTTGTTCTCAGACTGCCTTTACAAATATTTTTGCACTTTTAAAATAGGTAACAGTGAATTTAGTTCATTTATATTTAATCATTTAATACTTCCTGGCTTAGGCTACAAGTGAAAATGAGTTTGATCATTGTCTAGTCCCTAGTGAATTTCTGTCTACAACTGCAACTTGGCCCTCTTGGTAGTCTTAAACTGGAATAAAAAATATGTTACATTCAAGAATAAAATGCATGAGAACAGTTGTGTGGGGGAACTTTCACAAAACCTGCCCACGCTGTGCATGGATTGAGCTACAGGTAGTGCTTTTAATCTTTCACACACAAGAAATTCAAGTGCAAATTGTTTGGTTTTGGTTTTTTGAAATGAAAACTTCCTTTTATGCCTTTCAAGCATGTTAAATCTTTGTAGATCTCTGGATGTTTGCTTAGCCTGCCTACATGTATTTTTTTTTTATGTTGTTACTGTAAGATAAAGGACATAGTCCCTCTGCCTTTTTCTATATTAGGGACATCTTCAGCCTCCTAAATAAGAATATTCATAATTCATTTTATTATGAATTAACATAGGAAGGGCCCCATCTTGCTATCTTTCCATGCAATATTTAGCAAAATACATAGGAACTTCTGTTTTGTTAGCAATGGTTTATTGCATTGTATGCTTATGTGTTAGACGTGCAAGGCCTTTCATTAAACAGCAGGGTATTATTAGGCATAGCATGAAAAGCCTTTATAGTGTATCTGCCTTGTTTAAACTTGGCCCACAAGCATGCTGCAGACTAAAAGGGTGAGCAATGAATTGAGAGTTGATGGCAGGCCCATAGAGGTCCTAAGGCTCAGGTGGTTGTCAGCCATAAGTTTAGCTTAGCTCTTTCAGTAATTTGTCACGCCTTGGTCTGCTCCTGCTGCGCCAGCACGTGCCAGCTTAGTGTCAGAGTGCCTGTTCGCCAGACGGCCACTCAGGCCTAACATCCTGCTGTTAACAGGACCAGCGGCTTGCTGTGGCAGTATGGAATACAGAGCCTTGGCAACAGCCAAGTGCTGTGCAGAATAAGCATGTTCATAATGAGATGTGAATGGCATCAGTCAGTCCCTTTAGAATAGGGTCTAGGCGTGTGCCTCCTCTCTTAGGAAGTTTGGCAGCCTATTCATTAACAAGAGTCATCAGGAGTTCAGCCTATAATAGTGAAGCAGCCCCAAATACACTCAGCCTAATACTTGTGCTATCAGGAATGTATTCTGCTGGGCTTTAAAAGAAAATAAGTAAATAAAATTGTCAGCAGGTGCAATCTCTGAAATGCTAAGTATTAATTTTCTTTCTTCAGTTTCCCAAAGGGAGTTTATAGAAGGATTTATCATATGTGTATCTGTCTCTATTAGCATGAAAATCTTTCTAAAATGTCATTTAACCTTAGTGACTACAGTAACTTGCATATGATTAAGACATAAACACATTGATTATCCCCACTGAGATAGAGCACTAGAAATCTAATGCTCCATTATTTTACCCTGAATTGAAAAGAATGTTCACTCATTTCTAAAGTATCATATTAATGTAGCAGAAACTACAAATGTGCACCTTGGAATAATTCTAATGAGTAACGTAGGCTTTTCAATTAAAAAAATCCAATCACCTACGTTATATTGAGTCACTGGTGTTATTTCATCGTCTCATAATTTGGTAATTATGAATTGGCACTTTCTCCTACTTAATGCAATCTCGTAGAATTAGCATGCTTTTCCACATGACAAAAACGCAATGAAGATCTGAAAACTCTTTTTTTTAATGAGGAAATGGGGAATGAGATGTCATACTGGCTTCTTCAAGTGTTAATTCATAAAGTCATATGTGAGATTCTTCAGTCCATTGTAGATTTGTTTCAGACGTTATCCTGTTATTGGAAATGCATGATTCACCTTCTGAGAAAACAGAAGCTGCTCACAAAAGGAAAAGATTTGCTTTCTCCACTGTGGAAAGCTGCCGCAAGCAGGGGTCCTATTAAGACAGCTGGAAAGTTGCTTCAGCTTGTTACGCTTGTAAGTTTTATTGGTGACTGGTTTTTGATGACACATTTGAATGCTGCGTGTTCCAGGTTGCCGAGTTTTAATTAAAAGGCAATAACCTTGGTTTAGCTTTGTTGTCTGTATTATGTAGACTGTATTGCATGCAAGGTCTTATTTTATTAATACGTATAATTTATTGGTACATCCGATGATACCTTCTACAGTATAACTTTAACGTAAACTTTACACGCTGAGGAATCTTATATACTTCCTTCTTTTAAGTAGCACAATGATCAGTTGCATCTATTCTTTTCCTTTCCCTATAACCTGTACTCCCAATTCAATTATTTTTGGTAGGATGAAAAGAATAATTGTAATGCAAATATTATCCATCAGGAGCATGCTAAACATGCACTACATTTCTGTTGTCATTATTGTTTTTCACATTAAAAATGTAACGTTTTTATTTCCCAGGAATATACTTCTAGGGTCTTTGTTTTCATCCCCACTAACTTCAGAGATCCCTTGGATTCAGTCACTAAACCATGCCTTTTTCAAGAACGATATTTGTGTTGAAGCTAAAAAAAATTATTGATATGATAAATAATTTCAAAAAGTACAGTTCAGTGCTTATGTTTAGAAATCTTAAATATTTTAAAGAAATTTTGAAAGGCATATTTTTCACACCAATGATGTAGTTCTCTACATGTATTTGTATGGATTGAACTGTTAGCATTCTAGGACATTGTGTAACAGCATTTAATTTTGCATGTGAATTTCCTTAACCTGATTATTGCAGTTATGAGGAAAGAGCTCTATATCTTGAAGCAATAATCCAGAATCACAAAGAAGTAATGACATTTGAGGATTTTGCAGCTCAGGTCTTTTCTCCCTCTCCTAGCTACTCTCTCAGTGGAACTGGTGAGTCTCTGTACGTTATTCTTCTGTTTAGCACTAAGAAGCACTTGAGCAGCAGATGTACACCTGTTTTTCGTAGATAAATGCTTGCAAATTTAAGAAGAGCATTCTCCCTCTGAATCAACTAATGAATATCAAAAGGAATGATGACATTCATTTTAATTTGTTTTGCATCAGAGCTATTCACTCAGTTCCTTTCTTCAGCTATCCTGTTAACCCCCGAATCTAGCAAGGTTAATGAACTTTCTCTCAGTAATGTGCTCTGGTTCATTCAGGAGTGTGGGTTTCTTGCTGAGCTGGGAATATGTTGTTCAAAAGCTATGCCTGAATCAGTGCTTACTTATCGAAAAATAGTTCCTCACAGTAGAAGCCGTTGCTACTAATGCTAAATGGGGATTATGCTGCTGAGATACCAGGGTCAGGGATTAATGCAGAAGAAATGTAAGGATAGTGTTCGGTTAGAATATTATAACAGTAATACAGTATGCTAACATTTTCCTTTTAATATTTGATATATGTGTGGACAAATTTCAAACTTCCTACCAATGCCTGGATTGGAATCTCATTTTTAAACTCTATTTCAACAATTATTTCATCAATCTTGTTGAAAGATGGAAATCTATGTAAAACTCAGTGAATGTATTCTTTATGTCATAACAAGATTTTAAGTTAACTTCTAAGGTCAGTAAGATACCAGTTGCTACTTTGTCATTTTAATTATCCTTGATAAATTGGTTTAAAAGGAAACATTAATTCTGAAGAGTAGGTTTCTAGCACCCTAAGGATTAATTTTCCTCTCTTGTGGAAAAGTATACAGTCAGTGCCTGATGAATTCCTTAATCCCTTCTTTGCACCGATTGGGTGTACACTTTCTAATTATTTCATGATACTCTTTTGGATTGTTAAATAGATTATTTCAACCCTGTATAAATGTTTCAACACATCTGCTTTATTCCCTATATTCTGACTTGTTAACAAATATCTTCCATCTAAACTGAAAAATTGAAGGAAGAAATTAAATTTACTGAAATAAATCACTTACAAATAAAATCAGCCATGCATCATTGTTTAACATTACTGGCTCCAATCCTTGAGCTTTCAGAGCTTTGTTAGGAGATAAGAGGTATATGCATGTACTTGTATTGGTCGCCAGTAGCAGCAGGCAGAAGGCTTTGGAGATAAGCAAGCTGGCAGAAGTAAAGGGGAACCAGTGCTATTTACATAATCGCGCCTCTGCTTCCTGGAGAGGCGTCAAGAAACACAGGGATGGCCTCTATTGATCTTTGTTGAACTGGAATACTAAACAACATTAGAAAAGCTTATAACTTAAAGCTTTGATTAATGTTTTCTACATTAAAAAAGTAGAACAGCTGTGAATTAAATTCTTTTATATGCCCTGCCAAAACTCGGAGACAAAAAAATTATCAATTTCAATAGAAATGTAGATTTCATACCCAGTTTTGTTAGAAACTTTGAGTCATTTATCTGTGTAGGTATCAGCAAATAAAAATATAGGCATCTTGGCAGAATTTTAAAATACTTTAAGCATATTTTATTGTCTTCATCAATCTTCCATACTTCTGTTCCACCACATTTGCATATGTTATTTGGTCATCTTATTCTGATCAAATTAAACATAATTAGAAAAGACATTACTATGGAATAACATTCTAAATTCTATAATATCTGTTATATGCAAAAAATACTTAACATTTATTTAAATTGTTCAGAAGAATTGTTAAATAATCATTAAGTACTAGAATAATTTTTTATGTGATTTAATTTTTCTTAATCAGAACTTGTCACAAAATTCAGATCCTGATTTTCAGCCTTCCAAAGTTTGGGGGTGTTTGAAATCATATTTTTAGTTCGGCCTGTTATAATACTAGGGCCAGGCATGAGTCAGATACCAAAACTCGAGTCTCCAAAGTTCAGGGCTGTTCAGAGCTGGGATTTCAGTTTTCCCAGCTATAGTCAGAGGCACAAAATTCCGATCCAGGCTTGAATTTATAAGCATCCCCTGCCAGTCTCCCTTATTCCCCTCCAAGGTTTCAAGTTGTTCTGATTGAGCAAACCTCTAGTCTACTCAGTGTTACAAGACAGTTAATACCTGATTTAAAAGATCTGTTGTAATTAGAGAATGTTGGAAGAACAACACAACAAACTATATACTTGAGAAAATCATTTCATTTATGGGCTTTAGAAAATTCTATATCGTAAGGTTTCAAGCTATTAGAAGAGAATAATTTATTTAATATTTTTAAAACAGAATTTTCTAGATTAGACAACTTCCTAAATCATGAAAATTACTTGTCATATTAGCCTTTACAAAGACATGTAAATCCGTAACTCAGGAATTTCCCTATTCCAGGATTAAAAGAAAATCTATCCATACTTTTACCTTTTACTGTTTAGTTGCTAAATTGTTTAGTGTCAGGATTACTATGAGTCCTATTATAATTAGATTTCAGGATTGTGCACTCTTAGGCTCGAAGTCAATATTGAAACCAGATAGAACTCATGGAATTCCCCAATCATTGTTAATGCTGAATAGTCCCAGGGCTTATAGGCCCTGATTCTGCAAAAAGGTCCAACAGAGCCGCACTGCAGTCAGTGGAGTTCCGCATGGGCACTGTGGTCTGCCCACACCCATCCACCTGGGAGATCAGGGACATCTGGATTCATCTAATATTTCCATTATCACCACATTTTAGGTTAGTACTTTGCAGTAGATCTTCCATTACCAACTCAATATATAAAACCATGAATCAGGACAGTGTGTATTTGTATCTCTATGGGCAGGTGTGGAATATTTTGATCCTTCGTGAGATGATAATGCCATTCCCTTAAAATAAAAATCAAGCTATTATTAAATTAATTTTAATTAGTTCACATCCATTTATTTATTCACATCAATGTCCGGGAAAGGGGAGTGGGTTTATTTTGATGTGAACTATTCCCAGAGCAAGTTTGAAGTGCAAGCAAACACAAGTTGTGATAATTTCAGCTAGTAAGTATTACCAGTGCTGTATTTGTAGATACACATCCTCCCATCCATCATGTCTCATGCAGTTCAGAATTTTGCCTTATTGACATGTGTATGTAGCACAGGTTGGCTGTGCAATTTGTGTGGAAGTGGTATTCTTCCATTTAAGAAATTTGACACATGTTGATAAGATCTCAGGTTACTCTGAGGGGAATGCCCATCCCAAAACAGAGAAATGAAACCTGCAAAGAAAAGTGGAACTGCCCAAGGCAGGCCCATCTATCTGTGTTTTTATCCTCTTCCAAGCAGCAAGCCAACTGGAAAAATTGATCCTGAACAGCTTAAGCTTTCATGGTGAATTTAGGGCCCATTCTTCCCCCCATCCAATCCTCAACATCACCTCATCATAATCCAAGATCACTATATATACAGATAGACAATCCCAGGGATCAATGAGTAGTACAGTTTTATTTTATCTAGGATGTTTTAAGCAGTTAATGAAACATAAGATTCAAAAAGCATCCTGCGATATACTATAAATTAGTGCAGTGAAAATATAGCCATTAACATATGCAATTTGTATGATATTATTAATTACCTTTTGGGGGCTTTTATGCCCTGTTGCACAACCTCAGACTACTAGCAAATAGCAAGGTGCTGCAGAATGGATGTTGCCCCCAGACTCGCATGTGACATGGATTATAAAGTGTGCACTGACTTTAGGCTCCCATTCTGCAGCGTTTATGCAGGTGCTTACCTTTATGCATGGGAGTAGTCCAACTGATTTGTGTAAATATTTGTAGGACCAGGGCCTTTAACTCTTTATATGTAGTGTTAGATCTCCATGCATCTTAGACACTGAAAATACTGAATACTAGGCAGAATGAACACCCCATAACTCATTTATGGGAAGTGCAGATTTAGGATCAAAAGATCAGAATAAGGTCCTTCGTTGCTAAACTGGTACGTTACATGCCTTATTTTAATTAGGCTGAGTATAAGAGTCAACCCAAGAGGTCCTTAGTTGTCCTACAGTATTTAATTATTCTCATCCTGTCCCTCTGCAGATTTTCCCACTTTAAAGGGTGTTCTTAGCTACAATCCTTTCCTCTTCTTCCTCCTGCCTTCTCTGGCCAAAAAAACAAAAACAACTTTGTTGGACAAAATACTGGTACTCCACACAAACTTCAGAAAGTGCAACTTGATGGTGCATCCTTTCAAAAAAGCAATCCTAAATGGCCAATACATATGTACTAACAGGTGCATAAAATAAGTTTCCAAGTCTAATTGCCCTTATTGATGAAACAAATAGAGTAGCAGTATAAGATTAGAAGCCCGACAGTGGTTTTAACTGCTAAGAGATGTAAACATTTTAAAGTTCTAGAAAAGGGAATCAATATTCAGACTTTAAATAACAGTTCCTAAAGAAAGAGCTGTGTGCTGCATATTTGGATACTCATCATGGTAGCTTTCTACTGACATGAGAATCCAGAAATTGTATCTGCAAGCATTCTTTTAATATTGCAGACTTGCAGTTGATTCTTCAAAGGGTTAATTGGAATGGGCACACTTGACTGCTGAGAGGACTGATCTAATCACTGCCATATCCAAGTGCATCTGTTCACCATGAGGTCATTCTTGTGCATGCTAATGATTTGGAAAATAAAGCATAATGCTTGACATTATCAGAAAGCATATAAATAGTGTAAATCTTTACTTTTTAGTCGCCGATGGCCCTTGCAGAATGAAAAGAAAGACAAATGAATCTCAGATTGCACTTTTTTTTTAGGCAGTCTTTATTTATTGTCACGGGGCTAACAGGAAAACTATATAGGAAAACTGTGGCACCCAATAATATATGTTGATAAAGGGATTCTTTAATGAGTATTGTAGCATTGCCCAGTTAAGGAACTGTAGCCATTTCCAGCATTCCCAGGTTTTTCAGGCTGTGGAACTCTTGCATGCTCATTTACATAGGATTGAAACTTGGCAGCCTCGTTGCTCCATTTTTTGTTTTGTTTGTTTTGCTTTTGTTTAAAAAAAGATAGAAAAGGATTAACCTTTCTTTTATTTCTAGAATGTATAATAAAAATGTTTTCCCTGCCCAAGACATATTTACTATTTTTTAAAATACCTTTTGCTGTGTGTTTAGCTTTCATTGATCCCTTTTGATATTTAAAGGGAAAGAAACATTCAGTGCAGCCATGTTATTTCAAAAGACACTTTTTCTAGTTTTGATTTTCTTTGTACTCCTCGCTGTTCATTGTGAACACGTTGGTATGGCTACACTGCAGTTAAACACCCACAGCTGGCCTGGGTCAGGTTATTCAGGCTCGCGGCACTCAGGCTGCTGTAAAATTGCAGTGTAGACTTTTGGGTTCAGGCTGATTCCTGGGCTCTGGGACCCTCCCGGGATGATGGTGACTTCCTGTTCTGCAGTGGAGATAGGTCCATGCGGCAGTTTGACATTTTCTGATCAGGAAAGATGCAAAACTAGAATTGCCTCCGGGGTGTTGCATGACTGGCCTGGAGTGCTGTAGCTGAAGAATCATATACAGCCTGTGCCTGAATTGTGCCTGGATCGCTCCTGTACTAGCAGTTCTTCCATTTCAAAGACAATTTTTATCTCCAAATGTAGAGGAAACGTAACAGATTATGATTAATACGGAGTCTGTTGCAAAGTCTGATTGAACTCAGTATGACTTTGCATTCTAAAAATTGTTAGGTGCCAGGAGGTCAGTGATAGGAGGGAGAATCACAAGACCCTCAGGATAGATTCTTGAAGCCTTGATAATAGATAAGAGAAAGTTACTGTCTAAGCCAAGACAGAGTTTCCCAAATTCACTTAAATATTTAAGAGTTAATCGCTGAGTCCTGTAAGAAACCTGATGTGAAGCCCGCCTTACCTAAGGCTATGCATAACTTTTATAGATAACCAAAAAGGTGTGTCATCTTCTGGGGTACTCTGCCCTGTATAGACCATACAGTTACATCCTCAGTACAGTCATCAGCTCTCACTATGTAAGGTACTGCAAGCCTGAAGGACCCTTTTGTCTCCAAATTCGAATTCAATAACTAGAAACCATAATTTAGTAACTATCTCCATTGCTGCCAGTTCCATTGTGGCTCCATACCTCTCCCTTCAAGCGTATGGTGTTGGGATTGGGACCCTTATTTTGGCTCACTAAAAGTGACCTTCCTGTTAGCCATTTCCTCCCCGTGGAGAGTGGGTGAGCTGGCAGCCCTCTCCTGCAATGCCAGTTCCTCTTTCAGGTATCCCATAAAGTAACCCTTCATCTGCTTCCCAGATCTAGTCACAAGATTAATTCTGAGCTCCATAGGGATCTTGACATGGATTTTCCTACCATTTTGTCCTCAGATGACTCGGTGTAGGGAAAGGGCTTGGCATTCTGTAGGTGGTGGTGGGGCCTTGAAGTTTTACCTACAGGGAATTTAGGGGTTCTTCAGTTTCCTTCCCCACAAAAGAGGCAGATAATTCCCATTCAGATTC
This sequence comes from Malaclemys terrapin pileata, assembly GCF_027887155.1. Lineage (NCBI taxonomy): Eukaryota > Metazoa > Chordata > Testudines > Emydidae > Malaclemys > Malaclemys terrapin. The sequence continues at coordinate 5,674,607 of NC_071507.1, forward strand.
AGTCATTGTTAAATGGGTTTGTGTATGTATTAAGGAAGCATACATAGCAGTCTCCCTATTCCATAGGCATTAAAGCTTCTTCCTCTGAAACGTAGTCTCCTCCTAGGCAGAGAGAGAATCTGCGTCAGTACAGGAAACCTGTCAAATGGACCCTTGGCGTTCCATCCATGCCATTATCATCTGCATCAAAGCTCCCACTGATGCAGCTTTTGGGCCTGTGATCCTGAGTGCTTTAGTCCAAGGAACCTCTGGAAAATTCCCAAGATAAGTCCTCCCAGTCTGGGTTTGGGTTTTGCCAGGCAAGGCCCAGCATTCCAGTTGTTAAAGCCCCCTGAGCAGAGAGGGATATTTTGTTCTTTCCATCTAGGGAAGCTATCAACTGGCCAGAGAGTGTGCTTTGGTACCTGAGGATGAAGAGGTGCCAAAGTTTCTGTCAGCTGATAGGTGGAGCTAACTGATTTAACAAAGGAGAAAAAATTCTGTAGTTTTCAGATTGTTGGAGTCCCCCATAGAAAATCCATTTTACAGGGAGGAGCAAAATTTACCCTTTCATCTTGGGGAAATCTGAGATCTGACTGAAACATAAATCCATTTCACATTTTCCATAATTTTGTATGGCTCATTATAGTAAATTTAGAATCAGTGTTCAGACAACATAACACAGAAATTCTGGTCCATCTTCTGGATCTGTGAATTTGTGAGATGAGAATCATTTCCGTGGCAACAAACTGATAACATAAGCAAAATTGTAACTTCACTGAAGAAGCATGTAACAGCTTGGCAGTAATGAAGAAATCTCATTCAAACACAAATGTCTGCCATGGTCAGAAGGACAACACTGAAAATTACAGCCAAAGTTATTTCTCCTTTTCCAGTAAAGAAATTTCTTCTTTCAGGCTGCCATACCCTCCTTAATTCAGTGATCTGCTAATGGGTATGACTAGTCTCAGAATTCTCAGACTCCTCCACTAGCTATGTGCAGTGGAATATGGGAAGAAGACACATGCTAAACTCGCTGTTCTCCTGATTTTTGTACGTTGATCAGACACTTAACATTTTTAAAATTATTTAATATTGTGTATGTTGGCAGATGATTTGCATATTTTTCAGGAAAAAGAAATACTGGAGTTAAGAAGTAAAATGTGTAAGTTGTGTGTCAGGAACGCTCTATTAAATCGGTGACAAAAAGCTGTAGTGAATACCAAGAGCCAGATCCTGAGATGGTGTCAATCAATGTAGGTTGGTGAGCTCCATTGAAGGCATGCTGATTCACACCAGCTGAGGATCTGGGCCCCTCTCTTTTAGAGATTTAGTCAGGCAAAATTGGGAGGCCTAAGAAGGTTGCATACAGTAGCTATGCAGCAGGATTGAACTGCCATGTGGAAAGACCGTCCTGCTCTACAAAGGGAAGAAAAAACAGTGTGGCTGGAAGTTGTTTTGGGTATCAGGACAGGAGTTCTCCCTGCATGTTGCATACCATTGCTCACAATTTGTATCTGTCCCCCTAGGGCTGCTTAGGCTACAGGAGCTACTCCCGGCCTGGACTGTTGTAACCACTATGCGTGGAGCTAGTGGCTATGATCTGCGAAGGGCAATCAGTCTCTCTGCCTGGTCCTGTTTCTTTAAATTGTTGGTTGGGTCAGGGGCAACTCTCCCCTCCATGATCTCTGGAAGAGACAATGGATTGGTGGGGGGAACGTCCTCCCTAGCAATGAGTTGGTAGAGGAAAAAATATTAACTTGATGGGCCTCTCTCTTCTTTCGAGCTGACAGCTCCAGCTGCTTGACCTGTCAGCCAGCAAGAGCGCTCCAGGCAGTATGGCCCCTTTAAAATTTCTTCCCTGGCTGACAAATGTCTGTCAGCCAGCCAATTATGAGCCAGCCCCCTGTGTGATGGTGTCATTCCCATTCACCAACTCCACCCGAGAAGGAGGCAGGGTTGGCTGGCATTTTAAGGTTATCTCCAGCATTATATGGCCTCATTCAAGAGGGACATACTTCTTTGAGACAGATTGCAGCTCCTCTGGCTGTGAAGCTTAAGAGGTTTGTGGAGCTTTTGCTGGCTGGCAAGAAATTGCAGAAGTGGCCTCAGGCTAATCAGAGCCCACACTGCTTTACTTATGTCTGTATTGTAGACCATTGCTTTTGGTTCGAAATTCTCTAATAGAACAAAGGGCCTGATACTGAGGGGTGTTGAGCACCCATTGCCTTCAGTGGGAGTCATGGGTGATTAGCTTCTCTCAGGATAAGTTTACATCCCAGGGAAATATTTCAAGTGCCTCTTAGTGTCAGGGGATTGTCTTTTTCTGAACCACAGATGGCACAGAGGTTAGGGCACTAGTCTAGACCCCTGTTCAGTTTCCTATTCTGCCACAGACTTCCTATGTGGCCTTGGCAAGTCGCTTAGCCCCTCTGTTGCTCAGATCCCCTTCTGTACATTGAGGAGAATAGCACTGTCCTACCTCACAGGGGCATTGAGGGTAAATACATTTAAAGACTGTGAAGCGCTTTGATATCTACTGATGAAACGCTTTGTATAAAAGCTAGGTATTATTACCTTTAACCTTATTGTAGAGTAGTTTTACATCTGGACATTTACCAGTGGTCTGATTCAAAGCCAATTGAAGTCACTGGAAAGAGTTCCATTGACTTCAGTCAGCTTTGCATCCGACCCTAAAAATAAAGGCTGAGTCCTATCATATTTGAGTCTCCAGCAGAGTCAGGGCTAAGCTGTCCTTTGCATTGACATCCTCCATATGCTTCGTGTGTTCTGCTGGCCCAAAGAAATGTGCTGCGTAACAGCTGTCATAGCTCTGGCATGGGGAACAGTACATCACATGCAGCATTTTCATGTATATTCTTTTCAGTTTAAATTCAACTATTTTAAAAAAAGAACCGCCAAATATAACTAAAAGTTAGATGATGTAGTGAATGTGTGGTTTAATCATTATTTTGAGCAAAAAGTTACAAATGAGAGATCTCCAAATAAAGATTTAAATGAGTGATCATGTATAACCAAATCCTTTAATACCTTACACCAGACATGACATTCTTAACACACTGTGCAAATGGAATTCTAGTGTTTTCCTTTCCCACACTCCTGGAGCTTGTTACTGTAGATCTGCATTTCTGAGCATAATGTGTTTAAAACATGTTTGTTTCTGAGTGAATGCAGCCACAATTGTCGGTTAAATTGATGGTTTCTTCAAAATATCCTGAATTGAACATGTAGGCTAAAAGTTTCCAGTTACACTGTGATTATAACTGCAGTAACCAGTGTCTATGCGTGTATACAAGTACAGTATATTGAACTAAGCAGAGTTACTAGGGAGTTTCTTTGTGGCTGTTTATTTAACAATAGACATGACTGTAATATCCTGAAAACAAAGACTTTCATAGACCTGTCATGGCTTATAGGTTAATTACATGTTGTTTTGTACACCCCAGGGCCAGTGCTAAAACTGATAGGAACTCATATCTAGGCTATAGCTAATTCATGCCAATTCTTTCTGTATAACATCTTTAAGTTACGGCCTTTCCTGTGTATTCACACAGCTAAAACTCTCATCCCAGTTCCCATCATCATGCACCTCAATTACTGCAATAGCTTCCTCCCTTGACCAATGCAATCTTGCCCCTCCCATAGCTAATCAGAATGATGCTTCAAGTATCATTTCCCTAGCCCATTACTTTGACCTTGTCACCACTCTTTTTGCATCTCTCCACTGGCTCCTTCTTCTCTATCACATCGAACATACGCTACTTGTCTTCACTGTCAGGGCCCCTCACAGTCAATCCCCACTCTACCTATCATCTCTCATTTGCTATCAAACTATTTATACTCACCTCTGATTGGCCCGTGATGCCAGATTCCTTTGAAAATTTAACAGGTGGACAAACAAGCACCTTTGTGCTTTCTCCCACGCTGCCCAAAGGCACTTCCCCTAAAAATCTGCAAAGCTACCTCATTATCCACCTTCAGATCCTTCCTCAGCACTCTCCTTTGCCCTGATAGCCTACAAAAAACTTGACAATGGTTAAGCTGTTGATGTGCAGAGACCATTGACCGCCGTCCAGACCAGTATTCTCACATTGTTTACTTGTACTCCCCTGTCTGTCTGTATCCATCTGTTGTCTCTTATCTTATACTTAGATTGTAAGCTACTTGGGGCAGGGACTGTCATTTTGTTCAGTGTTTGTACAGCACCTAGCACAATGATGTCTTGGTCCATGACTACAGTAACACAAATAATGGGATAATAGTAGAATAGTTTAGGGTTTTTTCCCATAGTCTAAGGCTTTAAACCCTTTAATAACTGCCCTGATGTTAATCCTTCTGTCTTTATTTACTTAAGCATTGCATGTTACAAACCCAGCTTTTCTTTCTCAATCTTTTCCTTAAATGAAGGAAATGTTTTCCCAGTTACAGCCAAAACACTCTGATGTTAGTTTTGCCAATCAGTTTCCCCAGCCAAACTTGGACAACAGAGAAAGGAAAAGGAAAACATTTAAATATGTACTCCTTTTTATGGTCCAGCTGAAGTAGATAAGTAGTGACTTGTCAAGTTCAGGTAGGAGTTGTGCTTTTCTCTGGCAGGCAGACTCCCTGGGCCATTTTAGGTCAATCTGGATGGCTGGATTGGAGGCAAAGTCCTGTTGTTAGAGTAAGTTTTCTCCTTTTTCCCGGTAGCAGGATCCATTCTGAAACCTACAGGACATCATGGCCTCAGGTTCATTGGACATGACATCCATTAGACTGATGGCTTGAGAGAAGGAAATAAAGGGAGGCAAAGAAAAGGAAAGACAGTATCGATACAGATCCCAACTATGGGTTATTCCTGATTTATACTCTTAGGCAGTGGTCCATGTCAGTCTTTTTTCCAGAGATTTTCAGTATTCTTGTTACCCAAGCAATCTTACCTCATAAACAATACAGCTTTGATCAATCTTAGAATCTATCGACAAAAGGCCAGTTCTCAAAATGAACTCCTTAGCATAGTTTCAGATAAGTGATTTTAGTTCTTTTCCAGAGTACCAGGGAATAGTTCATAGGCCTTAAATATCTTAGGCCATTTATATACTAGTGGCTTTTGTTGGCACAGCTAGGTCAGTTAAGTCACACACCATCACAGCTATGACTGCAAATGGCTGTAGTATAGACCTGGCCCTAGTCTTTCTCCTGTAGACAGAGCAGATCTCTCAGTTCCATTGTCCCAACGTGCTCTATAATCAGAAGTGTCAGAATCTTTAGAACAATTTTATTTTTAAAAGTTAGAATCACTGGATAAATCTGATCATCATAAAAAATCTTTAAATTCTTGCATAATTCCAGTCTCAAAGGGAAATTAAAGCAAGGCACATTTACAACTGCATTTTAATAATTACCTCAGATATGTGACCGATTACATTTAAACTGCGAATAATCCATATTTGATTAGAATTAATATTGAGACAGATAAGAATTCTTTGAGCCTTGTCTCTCTAAACTTTAGATGCAAGATAGACAGTATGCTGGGATTAGGTTAACAGTCCAGCAAGGACAATCATCATGTGAAATCATGGTTATTAGGCCAGAAGAAAGAGCAGAAGGCCCTTGGAGCGAAGGATACCTTTTTGGGTAATTCGATGAGAGGGTCAACACAGAAACAATTACACCGTAGAAACTCCTACAAAGAAACTTCAACTTATGAAGGGGCTTGTCTACAAAACATTTAGTACACGGCAGTTGGGGTGTCAATCTGCCTTACACTAGCGTGCCGTGCGGTATGTCCCTTTGGACCCTGCCGCTGTGCACTAACCATTCCCTAGTGTGCTTTGATCTCCTCCCATTTCAAAGTGGGGTATATCAAAGCACACTAGGGAATGGTTAGCGTGTGGCAGCAGGGTCCATACTCACCCTTAGTGCTTGGCAGGCTAGCGTGGGGTATATTTGCACCCCAGCTTGCCGCAAACTCAGTGTTTGTGTAGGCAAGTCCAAAGATGTTCTGAAAAATAGGAACCTAAACTGTTTTTCCTGCATAGTGATTACAATGGTTAATGCCTTACATTAGGGAGAAACTAAAATTTCCCTCTTTAGAGATACCATAAGACAGTACATTTGGGGGAGGGAGGTGTCAGGTCTGAAAAGTCAGGCACATCAAAGGATCCTGAAAAGTGTAACAGAGTTGTGCGTCAGGGAGGGGGCCATGACACAAGACATCTGAAAGAAGATGTGCCTCTCATGCCACATGTTGAAAGGGTCAGAAGGGAAAAAAGATGCAGGCTCTGGAAATATATGGTGTATGTAAGGGCTATTCAGCTTAGAAAAGGAACTAAGGGGATGGGTATTATAGAGATCTATAAAATTATGAATGATGTGGAAAAAGTGAATAGAGAACTGTTATTTACCATTTCATGCAATACAAAAACCAGGGGCGCTCGATTTAAATTTATAGGCAGCAGGTTTAATACAACAAGAGCAAGTACTTTATCACAAAATACACAACTAAACTGTGGAACTCATTGCTATGGCATGTTGTGATGCCAAAAGTATAACTTGGGTTCAAAAGGAACTGGATAAGTTCATGGAGGATAGGTCCATCAATGGCTATTAGCCAAGATGGTCAGAAATGCAAACTCAGAACGACTTAAAACTGACTACCAGAAGCCAGGAGTGAAAGACAGGTGGATCACGTCATAATTGCCCTGTTTTGCATACTCCCCTGAAGGTTTGGTACAAGGCAGGTTAGGATACTGGGCAAGGTAGATCATGGTCTGACCCAGTATGGCAGCTGTTATTTCTTATGAGTCTTGAATTGTTTTGAGTTAAAGTTGCTGCATTATAAACTTGAAGGGAAGACAACCTTCTAATCTCCTGGCAGGGATATTTGGGTAGATAATGGTTCCTAGCCTGAAACACTCTACTGAGGCAGCCACCTAAGAAATACCGTCACCACAGAATAGTTTATGAGGAAGGCTAGCCCAGTGGTCAGGGTACTGATCTCAGACTTCAGAGACCTCAGTTCAGTTCTCTGCTCCGCTATGGGTTTCCTGTGTGACCTTGGGTGGGTCACTTAGTCTCTCTGTGCCTCAGTCCCCTCCGTCCCCTCCTCCCCCCCAGTGTTAACATAGAGGTAATTGTATTTTCCTATTTCACAGGAGTGTTGTGATTATTAAAAGTGGATACTACAGTAATGGGAGTCATATAAGTATGATGAATTATAAGGAAAGTGAGCCGACCGTGAGGAGTGGCAGGAATAAGGGACCTAAGGTTGAATTTACAGATGAGATGATGTTGTTGTTCTCTATCTTTTTGTTCTTACTTAACACACACAGAACCAAACTCCCTCAGATGTTGCTGTGACAAGGGACGGACAGAGAGAGAACATACCAAACATACATGCCTGTAGTTTCCCAGCGACGAACCCTTTTGGGAAACACCTGCCTTTTCTCCCCAAGAACATTTGTCTTTAAAGGGAATGTATTTTCAATTCTTTTAGCATTTAATATTTTAAAACTAAGATTTTCAAGTCAAGTGAAAGAGGTTTGCGGCAAAGTTGCAGTCCATCTGTATTCTTAGAGCATTCTTTCCTTGGTTACTATATTTTTTCTTTGATTCAGGCATTGCTTCTATAAAATGACATGCTTTATTTCAAGCATGTTTGATTTAAAAATTACTTGGGCAAAAGAAACACTCATGCAGTAAATGGACAGATGATAATGTTGGTATTATTGGTATAAGAAGAATCCTTTTACCCCCAAAATCTCTCACTTATACCAAAGTGGGAAAAGAGAAGGAAAGAAGAGTTCACATGAAAGTTTCAGAACCAAGACTCAAGAGTCTGTTGAGAATGGCAGACAGCTAACCATTTTCTGTTGGTTTGATGTGAATAAAGTTGTAATAAAATGAAAAAAAGATAACTTGGGATATGTCTTCATTCCAAAAAACGAGTTCTTAACTCAGGTTAGCTAACTCGGGTTAAAATAGCAGTGAAGACACAGCAGCTGGGTTTTTAACTCGGGTTAGCAGCTTGAGTTAAAGCCTATAGGGGAGCCTGGGTTGAACTAGAGCTGCTAATCCAAGTTGAAAGCAGAGTTGCCTTGTCTTCACTGTTATTTTAACCCAAGTTGAGAACACACACTTTTTTTGTAGTGAAGACATACCCTAAGGATATGTCTACACTGCAGTTAGACACCCCACGGCTGGCTCAGGTCTACAGGGCTGTTTAATTGCGGTGTAGACATTTAGGCTCAGGCTGCAGCCTGAGGTCTGGGACCCTCCCACCTCACAGGGTCATAGAGCCTGAGCTCCAACCTGAGCCCAAACATCTACACACAGTTAAACAGCCCCTTAGCCTGAATCAGCTGGCATAGGCCAGCCATGGATTTTTAATTGCAGAATAGACATACCTTTAGATACCTAAACATCAGGTGCAAAATACTGCAACCCTGGAACTACTAGTTCGCAGAACCAGACTTAGACAATCAAGGATCCTAGACACTTCCCTAAATGAGGCCCCTTCAGGGCTCTGGCCTTCCTTGGAACGGGACAGGAGCAATCCAATAAACTATGTGTTGGGGAGCCCTCCACCACTTCTTTTCAGGTAGCCCTGGCCCTTCTCTCACCAACTGTCCCTGTGTTGGCAGGTTGAGTTCCATCCCAGAGGTGGGGAGAACTCAGTCGCTACCTACCAAAGCAGAGACTGCTTTGCCAACACCACCTCAGCAGAGCTATGATCAAGTAACTGCTGTGAGGGTGTTGTCAGGGCTGCCCACAGAGCAACAGGTGTCAGAGTTAACAGCCCTTTAGACATCTGAACTGTTGTTTCAGGCTTTCCACAGACTCAGGCAGGTCTTGCTGCATCAGTTACACTCCGATCAAGTCTGAAAGCTTTTCTTGCGAAAAGAGAGATTTGTCAACTTGGTCAAAACTTCCCCATTTTGTACTGTGCTGTCCATCTTCTGCTTCCTTTACCCTCCCACCCATGAGATATTAGTGATAAAGCAATTTCCAGGTTTGCCAAACACCCCTGATCCCATGTTAAAAAATCATGAGTAAGGCCTCAAAAAATCTTGAGATTTGCTTAAAAATCAGAATATTTTTAAAATAAAAAATGTGGGGGTTCTCTTCATTTGTTTTTCTGGTGTTTGAGCCTTTAGGGTTCACATTTTCCAGGTTTTCTTAGCATCAATGAGGGCTAGAAACTTTTTTTAAATGAAAGATGAGATTCTCATCTAATAACATGACTCCAAGAGTTGGGGCCTTCAGAAAAAACACCAAATATTGCAAGACTTGTGATAAAAATTTTGACAGTTGGCAGCACTGAATTCTTGTGTGTATACCATTTATCAAACTCTTTGAGATGACATGCACTATGTTAATCTAAAATGTAGTTGTTGAAGATACTATTAAAAGGGTGCTATCAACTTGAAAACCACATTTTCTACTGAATAACATGCATCTGTTTTTACAATAACACCTAAAATTATTGGACTGGAGAGAGATTGCAGAGAAAACAATATTTTCCAGTTTATTTATTTTGTGCGTTTAACATCCCTTCCAATCAGTTTCACTGTTCTAGTGTTGGTCAGTTGCACTTCCTGTCTCCTATTTTAGCAGGATGAAATCACCCTCATGAACTAGGAGAGCTCACATGTATGTTCTTTCACAGCAAATGCAAGAGGGTGTTAGCAGAAAATCTGAAACTGAGGCAGCAGGTGGCATATAGATAGGAATGGGACAGGGCATATTTATTGGTATTGCTTTCAGGACTGCCCTCCCTCTCCAGATAGAATGAGCCTTATAAATATCAGCAGAGAAGAAAAATCTTTCATTTTTTAAGAATTAAAAAAAAAATCTACATGCAGTTTAAAGGGTGCTCTATCAGAAACTTGAATTATTTTAAACTGACTTTTTAATTTTCCATGGATCACAAACCATTCATTAAAAGTATAATTTTCTTTTTTATTACAAACTGATCGTTGTCATCCCCTTTTAGACGTAATGCAACAGAAATATAAAGCCCGAGATCCATGCACAAAAAGCATGTGCAATTGCACAATACAGCTATCATAATTTTGCACACAAATCAGGTATTTGCATATGCAAATGATCACAGAATAATCTGAATCATCATTTGTTCATGCAAATACCTTGCTTGTGTATGTGGTTGTACGAATTGTATGCACATCCACGCACACAATTGTACATGCATTTTTGCATGCACAAGTGGGCTTCTACATTATAAAAATGTAGTCCAAAGAGCTTAACATTATATATTCACTTGCTGATTTTTAACTTGACCAGCAAGTAAAAGCTATTTAAATCTTCATGAAACTTCAGAGTTTACAGCTGTTGGAAATTATACAGCCACTAACTGACTGACAATAATAGAGCACTAGAATGTCTATAATTTCATAGTAATGTGCATGTAATATATCCTTAAGTTGGGTGGAAATAATTGTGTGCGCAAATTTTTTCTCCACATTTCAGCCAACATTGGAGAGAAGTGTGGGTCTGCTCGTCCCACTTACACCTCGCGAGATAACCGCACTAATGTGAACTTTAAAGAATATCATTATTTTCCATTATCATTATGAATGATATCTTAGTTACTTTCTGAATGTTTAGTTAGCTTTAAGATGCACAATTAGTGTTCTTGCACAACTAAATGGTGTAAGCAATGTCTATGAGCCTCATAACAGAGCAGTAGGTGTGCTGTTCCTTTATTTATATGATTTTGTGTTTTTTCCCTTTAGATTAAAATATGTAAAGGTCTCATTACGGTAATTGAGAAAGGTAAGAGTGACATCTCGAGCAGGCTACAGCACTGGCATCACGCTAGATATACTAACCAGCTTCCTTCCTTCCTTCTGTTGCTAATATAAAGCTGAAACAACTCTTGGTTTGTGGGGTCTCTCTCTCGCACTGCAGTCCCACCTCATCTTCAGGCCGGGTCTCTCTTTCTTCCCCCCAAAACATGAGTTCCAAGCTCTGTGCTGGAAAAGAGCGACCCTGACTATGCCCACCTCTGAGTAGCAGCTCTCAGAGCCCGGCTGCCTGCCCTGTTAGCATCCCCCTGCATGTCTGAGAAGCACATACTTTTTTTTCTTTCTTTCTTCTGCTCCTGTTTGCTGCAGGCGGAATCTGACACCAACACCTGCCATAGTGGAAAATGTCTTTGTTGCTTTGCACTTTTGTTTGAATTGCTGCAGGGGAGCCAATGGGAGTTAAGTCCATTTACTTTTTTGTTGGCTAAGCACCATGGAATAGGATCTTGAGATGGGGCCGATAAGGAGCGGCACGTGCTGTGCTGGCCCTTTGAGTTAGCTCAGCTTAATAAGGGCCTCCCTTTCTGGGGAGGGCAGATTGCTGAACTTGGGCCTCTGAATGGAACAGCTGGGGGAGGAAAAGAAAACAAAAGAGGGGAAACATAGAGTGCCCTGAACCTGGCGATTGGGGGTGCGGTTTAGGACCCAGAGAGCAGGCCGGCCGGCCACACGCCAGGTGTGACCTTTGCAGGCTCCTTGGTTCTGTTTGTTTGTCTGGGCAATTTCCAATGCACTGATCGAATGGAAGGAAGCAGCCTGACAGCAGCATGCTGGCTGGATACGCTCAGTGGTAGGCTGGGCTTAGGCAAAGAGGCTTGAAGCACTGAATTAACTCCTTGAATCCTGATTCACAGATGGATGCAACCCAAGCGCCTTTAAATAATAACCTGTCAAACTAGAAGCTCAATGGATAGATGAACGGGTATTTATAACCCACATTGGATCATCTAAAAAGTGTTCCATGCTTATAAATGATTGATTGTTTTACGTTACCCGAAATGAGGATTTTAGGCTTAGAGTATCTTTTGGTAGGTGTTTGTGTTTGAATTGTGTATTTGAGAGGGCGAAAACGGAGCCATCTGTGAATCAGAATCTCAGACTCTAATATTTAGTGATGGACCTTTTTTACCAGTCCATTTTTATAATTGCTTTGATGAGTTAAAACTTTTGTGCTGCCTATTTCCCCCCACCCCCCCCCCACCCCCAAATTTAGAATATAAATTTAGATAAACCTCCTTTGGGCTGTTGGAAAATCTTGAAATCTCATTGTAACCTTTACATTAATGTATTATTTATTTTTACATATGTGGGTATTGTCCTGTTTCCTTTCACTAAACTGGTGCATAGTTAAGTGGGCTAGAGTGTGTTATCTGAATAAAGTTCCAAGCTTCCATTGCGAGAGAAGGCCAAGTAATTTGAGTTCGTGCCAGACAGCTTGCAAGTGGAATTATAATATTTGTATGAAAGCCTTTATCTTTTGTGGTTATTACTTGCTCATTCTGCAGCTGCTGTCTACCTATCAATCAAGACGGTTTAGAGGGAGCTTCAAGGTTGATTGCATAGTTAAGGACTTGCCAGAAGAAAGTTTTGACTGATGGAATGTACAAACTCTAAAGGCTAAAGGAATGTTGTGGATGATTCTAAATGCTTAGGTGTGGCTATGCCTTCTTACACACTGTTTGAACTGCACTGCTTTTCATATGCGCAGGAGCTGTATTGAGAGCTTGCATGAATATTGCTTGAGCTTGTCCATTTGGTGAAAATTGTATTATTTTGACCATCTGCCATTCTGCTTAGCTGCAGGAATGTAAAATACAGCACCACCCTCCCTCCCCCCCCCCCCCCCCCCCGCACTTTCTTTCTTAGGGAAAACACAGCAATTTTCCAGTTCTAAGCCAAAACTAATAGGTCCATATTTTTCACAGAAAATGTCTTTGCATATTAAATCACATTTTTCACTTATTTGGAAGTGTTTTTTTTCTGCTCGAAACAGTTGACTTAAAATATAAAACTGGTAAGTAAAAAGTATAATTTGAAATGTGAGTATCAGGTTTATTAAGTAATTTAAGAATTTCAAATGCACAGTAAATGCTTTCAGATTAACAGCAACTAAATTGTCCGTTCTTTGGTTTTTTCATGCATTACAATGATATTTATTAACATAGTTGCATTTAATGAATACAAGTTTCACTGTTGTCATGAGTGCTGTGTTTTAAACCTTACAGTAAGGAAATAAACTGAGACACTGTCTATACTGTTGCATTTCCAGACTGCTTCTAGGAAGAAGTAAGATTAATACAGGCGTCTAGCTCACAGTGGTGCAGCTGAATTTCCAGAAGCACTCAGAAGACAACCCAGGATTGCTTGCAGCTACACCACTGGGAGTTGCTTTTTGTGTAATTGATTTGTGAGAATCTGCTAAACTTATAATTTTATGAAATATACTTTCTGTAAAGTATCTTAACCCCTTCAGGGAGGAACTAAAGCCGTGGAGTCATGGTTAGAATGCCAGCTGCAGTCATTAGAATGGGTCCCTTCTGTCAGGCATCAGGAAAGAATTATTCAAATGAAAATGCTTTAGTTTAGAAACATACTGGGCTAGGTTCACCAGTGCGCTGAGTCTGCTTTCCACTGCTCCAGCAAAGCAAAACACCCATTAGACTGGGTTTACAGCTCCTTTACGCATCCATGGCATGCAAGGGAGTCTGGCTCATTAGTTTTATGGTCACTACAAGAAGGGATGGGATGAGGTAGTTTAGTGGCCCTAAGCATCAGGTTTAAAATACCTAGAACCACATGTTCAAATCTCAGCAGACTCAACTTAGTCCTTTGTCCTTCCAAGGTAAATGGAATATCATGCAGTTTACTACATGAGGATCTTCCAGTTAAGACATTACAAACTGATGTCCTGTCTTCTTTTCTTGGATAGGAAAGATTTCCTGACAGTTTTCATAAGGGCACGGTTTACCCCATGGTTTCTGGGCCAATTATTTCCCTCCTGCTGCTGTTGTATAGCGTGCTATTCAACCAATTGGTTGCCAGCCTCCACTGCAGATGTAATTCAGTAGCGGATGCATTTCAGTGGTGGTGTTTGTGCACAGTATTTGAAACATTTTGGGATCATTCAGGATGCAAGGTGCTATAAACATGTAAAACGTTATCTTAACACAAGTAAATTAAATCCAGGTACAGGAGCAATCTGAAAAGAGAGTATGTAGATAAATTAGAAATGGGCTTACGCTGCAAAACGTAGCTCTAGGTCTGAAGTTTGTGGCTGCTCAGCCCTTTATAGACATAGAGGCTAACTGTGAAATTTAGATCTAGGTTTGAGTTTGGATTCTGAATCTTCCTCCTCCATCCCCAGAGGTTTGGAGGTGTTTGGATAAGGGGCTTTGCTTCAGTCCCATCTCTAATAAAAATATTTGTATTGAGGATTTACAGGGAGAACTATACCATTGTTTAAAAATATTGTACCAGGAGAGAGCTGATGAAATGGCATTCACGCTTACAGAAATGTCCTGGGACAAGTCAAAACGACAGTAGCAACAACAGAACTGTGTTGCAGCATGCATTTTTGTATTCCTCAGAGCATGATTATAATTGCACCGGGGAAAGACAAGAGTTGCACACATGCTTTAATATTATTCATTTACCTTTGAGTTTAATAGCTGTGTCCTCATCTGTTCTCATTCAGACAAACTATTTAGTCCTGACCTCTAGTTGTAATCACCTTTTGGGAATAAATGAGTTGTAACTTAAATGTGTAAAATAACAATATGTAAATACATGTGGACTATATGGTAGCCAACAGGGATTTGCTAAGCTTTGCATAAAGTTCTTAAATAACCTTCTTAAATACAACAGAAATTATGGTGATTTCGTTTACTGCTTCCTTAGTGGAATTGTTTAAAAAATGTTGCTTTTTTTCTCTTCAGCATCAGCAGTTAAGGCACCTTACTGTTGTATGATCAGAAATATTAATACAAAGGAAACTAATTTTCAGTCTTCAGAAACAGAGAAATTAAATACTGCAGAGCCATTCAGTGAAACAAAAAACAAAGACTAGCACCTTTAATAATACATGTGCAAGAGGGAGATTTAGAGCTATATTGTACTTTTAAGCACCAACCTAGGAGTAGACCCCAGAGACACTGTGACCCAGAAATACTCCTCTGAGTCTCTCTCAGTTCCTTCCCTGCTTCCTCCTTGCTTCAGGGGGCACCAGTAAATTATAACACCCTCTGTGCCAGCTCTGCTGAACTGCCCAGCACATTGAGAGAGTGGAGCCAAGACTCTACTCGCTTCTCCACCCCTACCCACACACCTGCTCTGAGGTGGGGGAGGAGCTGGCACTCATTCCTGCACTCTGTCTCACGGTCTGGGTAGCCTGCAGAGGGGTGTGAAGAAGGTTTGTACTCCCCTGCCTGGGCACTTAGTCCAAGTCACAACCTAGCCCTTTGATACCTTCTCTGGAAACAGCCAATACCAGCCTCCTTACCATGTATGAGAAGCTCATTCTTCTTAACCCTTAGGGTCCTTGGGCCAAATACATTCCTAGAGCAACTCTGGTCAATTCAGTGGAGTCGTATGGGATGAATTTTGGTTTCTTTTTTGTATTTTAGGAAACACTTTTGTCATTGGACGCATTCTATTGTTCTAATAATACTTTATTTTCTTTGCCCACTTGCTTTTCAGGCTGTCTCGCTATGAGTGCGAGTGCTGATCTTACCGTAACCACAGGAATACAGTTAGCAGAGCAGACCTCTCCAACACTACCCCCTGCCACGAAAACCTCGTCGCTCTGCTAGTGCTCTCAGCAAATCTTCAGATTAAAGCACTTTGGAAGGGGAAGCCCATTCGAGGGAATCTGAAAAACAAAACCAGAATAAAATCATTTACTGTATCAATAGAACATTGCTACGTGCTTTGGATGAGCACATAAGGAAGTAACTTCCCTTATGTTGCAAAACTTAAATTATTGATGGACAGCTATCACTTGATTTACCCATCATGCATTACACATGATTATTGTTGTCACCGAAATAACTATGTCAAAACTGGATCTTTTTCAATGTGTGAAGCATTTAACTGATGTGGGGTAACTCACTTATTTTCCCTTAAAATCTGTAGATGCAAGTACAGCTGTCACAGGAAGGGGATGCAAAGCAAGTATTGAAACCAGTTATTTAATTTACTTTCATTGTGTTGATCGTTTAATCATTCCAATTATAGTTTAACACTTGTGTGTATATTAGCAAATTTTGTCTAAATGGAAAACAAGTTTTCATTTAATTAAACATGTGTTGGACTTTTTCTCTTACGTGTGGGTGAATGACTTGGGTGCTTTTCAGTATGTCATCAAGTGCTCCCTTCCTTTTCTGTTTTGAATTGATACCCCAGTACAGTTTTTGTGCATAAAAAACGTAAGTATCAAATAGCTGGTTTAGGTAATTTATTTGTAATCTAGGAAAGTGCTGCCAATTGCATAAATCACCAAGACCTGGATTAAAGTCACTTAGCTTAATCTTCCCCTTTTATTCAAGGGTGCATGTCCCCATACATTTACTAAAATCCTGAAATTCAGCTTGCGCTGACCCTCGCAGGATTGGACCCTTTGTGGGATGCTGCATATTAACATACCAGAGAGCAGACTTAAGACCCCTGCAGTCTCTCTCTTAGTGTTTGTTATAACCATCACATGCCAATGCTGCTAAACATAAGGGTTTGCAGTTTTGGCATTATTGGTATCTATTAACAAAGATTCATACTTATACCATAACATGTAATACAGGTTAGATGTTAACGTGTACAATTTGGTTCAAACCATTTAATTTATATCTGTCCATTTATTTTTTTATAGAAATCTTCTTTTGCAGCACTATCTTGGACATAGGGTCATTTTGTCATATGAAATGTTGCATGTGATTAATGCATAATGTGAGCTAATCACCTTTTTTCTGTTTGTGTGGAAAAATAAAATGCCCAGTGATTTCATTTAGAAAAGCGAATATTGCACATTTGCAATAACTACTTTTCACCCAGATTTGTATAACTGGGAGCCAGTTCACATCCTGGGTAGCCACACTGACATAGTACATCAACACGGCAATAATCTGCAAATTAAAGTATCCCTAATTAGTCCTAGATGTTGTAATAACCTTCCAAGGACACATTACATTGTGTTCTTTTGGTGATCTGCATATTGTGCAAATGTTTTGGATATAAAAAAAAATCAGTACAGTTTCAGTGAATAGTGGGTTTGAGGAATTAAGGGGAATGTTTTGTACTTTTAGAAAATTAATATTACCATAAAAGCAAGGAAAATAAGAGACACATACTGTAACCACTTAAACACTTAATAGAAGGTAGGGAATTTAGATTTAAGGCTGAAATTCTATCATCCATTATGACTCTGTATTGCAAAGGTCTCTAAACAGATGTTGATTTTCCATATAATAATGCTGTAATACCTAGGAACAACAGGGTATGAAATGGGTGGAGTTTCAAAACTGAATTTCCTGACCCTTTTTTTGTTTGGTGGAGGGACAGGGAGTAGTTGTCAGACACCTAATGTTACCATAAGTTTGTTTTTTGACATTTTGGCTACTAGTGTTAGTATATATGCCTGATTTTTGTATCATACCCCTGTAACCTTCCTAATCTTCCTCAGGTCTAGTTAACATAGTCTCTGTTTGTTTGTGTTTGTTAAGCTGGATGCACACCTGAAAAACTTAATGTGACTTCTTACCTGAACTGAAGGGGAGCTACTTTAAGTGAAGCTAAATGCACCAATGGGTAGCCATTATTATTTGGACTTTTTGTTGTTGCACTCAGTTTCTGTGTATACATTAAGTGAATGTTTATTTTCACGTTGACAGTGATCTGTGCTTATTCTCTGTAAATAATGAATGCTATTTGATAAATCTTTACAGTAATATTAAGTTATAGCTTGGCATTTTGTTACTGACTTTATGTAATAGTTTATTTGGTTCTAGTGGCAACCAATTTACCAGGAAAAATTAAAATTGGATGCACTCATTATCCAGAGCAGAAACTAGAAATTGTTGCTTGTGTTGTTAGTACATAGACTACACTAGCTAGCATGTACAGGTAAATGCAGCCAGCCTCCTGGCACAGGGCATAATTAATTGCTAACATTTCAGACTGCCATTTGACTTTCTGTTCAAATCTTGTTCTTTGCGTCTTCCTGATTGTTTGTCTATAAAGTTACAAAAAAATGTGTATTGCATTATCTAATGTGTTTTCATTTTAATCACTGTTGGGTAAGGAGGCCATGACTGTGCTTAGTTACCCAGTAAAATGTGTGTCAAATACACACCACATGGAGTAGCTCAAAGAGCATTTTTCTGAAGGAGACAAAATCTTTCGTTCTAAAACAATACCAATCTCTAATGCAGGGAAGAATGAAAGTGCAGAATTATTATTTCCCTGTTATATAAATAACTTATTTTCTTTTTTAAAAAAGGAAAATTAGAATCCAAGGGTTTTGGTAGTATAAAACAAATAGTACACCCTTTTCTTAACTCCTCAGAAATCAATTAAATCTCAGTTCACTGCATAATTCTGATTAAAAATATGTTAAATGTATCTTTGTGATATATACAGCTACTCTGGCCCTTTGTTTAGATACCAGGTTAAAACAAGGTACATTGATCCTGTGGCAATGGATTTTATTTCCAATATTGCAATAATAAATGCAGATTTTAATGCATTGTATGAATATGGTCATTTCCTTATCCGCACCATATCTGGTGTAGGTGGTAAAACAATGTAGCTGACACTGATCTGGCATTCATGTAACTGAAGCTGAGCAGCAGAATAGGCTGTATACCAGGAAGAACCCCTAACGTGGGGGTGTAAGGTAGGATGTGGGAGGATAAATTGGACACCAAAGAGTTATACCTTTTTTTTTGTCCCGCTTACACCATTCTTAAGCCACTGCTGAATTTGGCCCATTGTAGGCTTCAGACAGACAAGTACACTGCTAATCCATAAAAGTACAAGGGACCAGACTGTTCCATCACATCTGCATATGCAGGTCCTTGAGAAGTCACCTGACAGGATGATCGGGCCCATTTTTGAAGAGTATATTGTACTTTACGAATGAGCTGGTTTCTGACAGATGGAAGTTTTTGTTTGTTTAGCTTTTATCAGTGAAAACTATTTGGCTACCCAGCAACATACTTGCCTGGTTCAGGTTCCACTTGGCATAATAAAACACCAACAACTAGATTTAATTTAATCTAAGGACAGTTCACTCCCTGCCCCTCATCATAACAGTATTTGTATTGCCGTAGGGTTTCCTAGAAATTTTAAAACTAATGTTACAAATACACTCATTTCAATATTCAAGGGAAATCTCCAGAACATCTTCAGTATCTGATGACATTAGAAGACCTCCAATTAATCCTTCCATACAGTGACAATAATAGTAGTGTCTAAAAATAGTTTGTAAAACTTTGGGGGGGTCACCTTTTTTAAAATCATGAGACTAAAGATATTTTTTCAGTTTGTGTTGGATCAAACTCTACAACAGCTGTGGCTGAAAATTCTCTCCTACTCCAGTGCTCTTGACTGTTTGCTTCATAGTACCCTTAACTAGGGAAATAAAATACTCCAGAAGTGTGTGCTGTTGTGATGCAAGACCTTATTACCATAGTGCAACTCCATTTGGCTCAGGTGTGGTAGTGGATATATCTAACCATTCAGTTGTCAGTAAGATAATTTACAAGAACAAGACATCCAGGAATTTTTATTCACCTAGATATACCTTCATATGTGTTGGGTAGATACCTTCCCCAAAGTGTAAGGGTAGTCATATAGTATAAGTTAATTGTGCTTTCGTAATATTTCTTTTGTAAATGCTTGTATTCTAATGATGGAGGGAACAATCATGGTATCTTTAGAAAACTCAGGAAGCTTCCCTCCTTCAAAATGAGGCATTCTTCATAGTGAAGGGGCAATTTTGTACCCTCTGTACTAGTAAAGCAGGAAAATTGTGAGTCTTTTAAAAATGCCTCCAGGAACCAGTAAGATACAATATTTGAATGTCTCCACTTATTAGGAAGGGAGTCTGTTTTCCTAATATACAACTGGTTACAGTTCAGTGGGTCTCTAATTTATTAGGGGGGGGGTCGCACTCAGAGGCTTGCTGTGTAAAAGGGGTCACCAGTAAAAAAATTTAACACACTTTTAAATATATTTAACACCATTATAAATGCTGGAGGCAAGCGGGGTTTGGGGTGGAGGTTGACAGCTTGCGACCCCCCATTGTAATAACCTCACGACCCCCATGAGGGGTCCCAACCCCCAGTTTAAGAACCCCTGGGTTACATGGATATTTTCACAATAGTGGCTTTGCTTTTATCACAGGTTATAAAGTCACGGCTCCTGTGGCTTTTACTAGAAAAGGTGCTGGAAAAGCTTCAGTCTTTTATATGTTCTCCTATTGGGCCCATCTGTAATGTCCAGTATATGGAACTGTGCAGAAGCAGGTGACGTGAAAATGGCTGTGCTTTATAATTTTCTTGTCTCTGAACATACCAAACAATCTTCCCAGTTGATCATCCTCACGAAAGTCAAACAGTGGAATTTCAGCAAATAAATTGTCCCCTCTGAGACTGAATTCCAACATGTCATGAACCACACTAAATCCTTTACTACTCTAAGGTCTAGGTGACAGCCAGACCTAAGTGCAGGTGCCCAAAGATGTGACGATGCAAACAGCCTTGCCTTCCCTTACACTCCTGGGCAGGGGCCAAGAATAATCCCATTGGAGAGCACAGGCACTGCGCCCAGCTCATGCTGACAGCACTACTAACTTCCCAAAAGGGGGAAGAGTAAAAGCATCTCACTCCCGGCAACCATGCTGGCTTGGCACGGAGCACAGTGCATGCTACACCTTTAAACAGAGTGGCAATGTGTCAGTGCAGCATGTGCTTCCCCAGAGCCCCAGTTGAATTTCCATCTGGAGTTCATGCTATGCTGGAGCCGCTCCTCAGTCTCCCAATGTAGCTAATGGCTTAGAAAGCACAGTCTGGCCCTTAAAAGACTTTGAAAGAAAGAAGAAGGTACAAGCTCCACAATGCACACTCATTGTGTAATCCCGTGCACAAATGAGGGACTCAAATCGCACCCTGTGATTGTTCAGAAACGACGTTCCAGATTATTTAGCTTCTTAGGCACTGCCTCGCTTGAAGCCATTTAATACATGTCCTAGGATGATTTCTGGGAGAAAGTGAAAACAGCCCTATTGGTGACTTTCACTGGATAGGCCAGTTACAAACTTTTGCTCCCCTTAAAATTTGATTGAGAAAGTTGGTTTCTCAGATTGTTTTGGGCCTGAGTCATGCAACTCTCACACAAGGAAGGTCAGAGTCATCCCTCGTGAGACCGTATCAAAGTCAAGGAGAGTCCCCTCTATTCACTCTATCAGACTTGATAAGAACAACTCATGGGAGCAAGGTGTATTCACTAGGAATACAGGATTTGATCCTTATCAAGTAATAATCTTTGACATAATGCTTTAAAGTCCAAAATGCTCCCGAACAAATGCAAAGGGCTGCAATTAGCAAAGCCTCTCTCCCCATTTGGGCAAAGCTGTATAGCTCTTGGATTGCCTTCAAGTGAAATGTTCAGCAAGACCCCAAACCATCCGTATGTCAGAGAGAGATTTGCCTGAGTGAGGAGTTCTGAACTGAGCAGAGACAGGGTACTCAAGATAATCAAACTGATTCTTCATTGGAATGTTACATCTTTTATTCACGCAGATGGCTGTGTCCTTGATGCACGCAGGCAATTCAGACTGAAATTCGCTCCTTTTTCATTCCCCCCACTCCCGCCCCCACCCGCTGTCTGTAAGCCTAGCCGCCTCCAAAGGATCTTTGACTACTGAACTTAGAGCCCAGCGCTGCCACCAGCATCCTTTCTCTGGATCATATTTAGGAGCATTCATTGCAGCACTCAGCTGCCAGTAGTAAGTACATTTGATCAATATTTTCAAAGAAATGGCCCTTTGGATAAGTGCAGAAGTGAGGCCCTCATGAGAGCACTCCCACTGTATTGAACCTCGCAAGCATTCTCAGCCGTAGCCTCTAGCACGGTTTGAACCAGCAGAGGCTGTGCAACAATGGCATTATCTTCAGCTTCCTCTGAAGGGGTTTTTGCAGCATTTTGCTAATAATAATTACAGACCATTACCAACCCCCAAAGACATTATTTATGTACCATTCAGTGTAAGAAATGCTTAATGAGAGTTCCTCCTCTTCTAAGCCTCATAACGCCTTGTTGTAGAGTGATTTACATGAACATTCAAAATGATCTGTTTCTAATGTCGATTTTCTACTCTACAGAGAGTTTACATAGGAAAATGAAGGGGGTCAGTTCTCTCAGTCATAACGGGAATATTAGAGGGGTATTTGTTGGTGGGAAAAGGGACCCCCACACTGTCTATATTGGAGAGATGAGGGGGTGACAGAGTTCTCTCTTAAATAGCCTTTGGGTGAACTTTTGATACTGAAATGGAAAGTTAATCCTACACAGCAAGAGATGAATTCTAAAGTCATTTTGTTTGTAAAATGATTAGTGTGATCTGAGAGTTAATTAGTTTGAGCTGCCGAGAATGGGTTACATGTGTTCTGTTTGTTATGCTGTAATGTTAGCAAAGTCTTTAAAATTCATTTTACGGTTAAAAATACTGTTCTTTTGGGCCAAGATTTTTAAAAAATGGAGGCCTAAAGTTAGGCTCCTAAATGTGTAATGAGATGTTCAAAAGTGCTGCCAGCCAGAAGCTCTCATTGAAGTCAATAAGAGCCTCTGAAAATCAGGCCACTGATTTAGAGTACTAAAATATGGATATAGGTGACTAACTTCAGGCCCCCACCTTTGAAGTCTGTCTTAGGAAATAATAGTTTTATGATTATTTGCTGCCTTGTAAGCAATTGGGAATCAGCTCTTCTTACAGACAAGGGCTGGCAAGCTGAGACAGCTGTACCAGAGCCCAGTTTCTAAGGACAATCAGAAAAGGTTTAAAATAATTGAAAGATACTCCAGAATTGAGAGACTGTGTAAAACGTTTGTTTTCTCCAGCACTGATGGAGATGAAGGCCCAGATGCTGTGCACACTTTTTTCACACGTGAGTGACTGTACACGAGTAGTCCCACTGAGTTCAGTGGGGCTACTCACACACGAGTGTTTGCAGGACAGGGACCTTAATTTGTAAAAAAAATAATTTGATACATGTTGAGGGAAATTTTCAAAGGGCAGTTAGCGAACCACCTCCTCAATGGAATTTGGGCATCTAAGTCCTCTTTGGGCTTTTGAAAATCTCATCTTTCCTTTCCCTTCCCTATATGCATGTAACATGCATGATATTTAGGTGATCAAAAGGGAGAGACCCCAACCCTGCAAACACTTGCACACCTGTTTAGCTTTACACAAGTGAGTAATCCATTTAAGTCAAAAGTTAGCACCTATTAAGTGTTTGCAGGATCAGTGTCTTAACATTTTTACTATTGTATTGGTATATGTCAACATTCCCATCAGAAACATGTCTATTATCAGGAGGTTGTAGCCTGCTACATTCAGGAGTATCTTGCTCTTGTATGGCTCTAAAATATCTTTGATGTTTACATTTAGGTGGGTTAATGTTAATACAGGGTATTAGATATATAAGAATTGGAAAAAGTACAGCGAAGGGCAACAAAAATGATTAGGTGTACGGAAAAGCTTCCATATGAGGAGAGATTAAAAAGACTGGGACTATTCAGCTTAGAAAAGAAACAACTGAGGGCGAATACGGTAGAGGTTTATAAAATTATGAATAATATGGAGAAAGTGATTAAGGAAGTGTTATTTACTCCTTCACAAAAGCAAGAACCAGGGTTCACCCAATGAAATTAATAGGCAGCAGGTTTAAAACAAACATAAGGAAGTACTTCTTCACATAATATCCAGTCAACCTGTGGAACTCATTGCCAGGGGATGTTGTGAAGGCCAAAATTAGAATTGGGTTAAAAAAAGAATTAGATTAGTTTCTGGAGGATAGGTCCATCAATGGCAATTAGCCAAGATCAGGGACACTAGCCCATGCTCTGGGTGTCCCTAAACCTCTGACTGCCAGAAGCTGGGACTGGACAACAGGGGATGGATAACTCGACATTGCCCTTTTCTGTTCATTCCCTCTGAAGCATTTTGCACCAGCCACTGGAAGACAGGATACCGGGCTAGATGGTCCATTGGTCTGACCCACTATGGCTGTTCTTAACTAATCCATTTGAGTAGTCAAACGACATGAACAGCTCACAAATGGTTTCAGATACTCTAGTCCAGTGGGTCTCAAACTTTTTTACTGGCAACCCCTTTCACATTGCAAGCCTCTGAGTGCGTCCCCACCCCCAAATAAATTAAACACACTTTTTTATATATTTAACACCATTATAAATGCTGGAGGCAAGCGGAGTGGAGGTGGGGTGGAGGTTGACAGCTCGTGACCCCCCCGTAATGACTTTGTGACCCCCTGAGGGTCCCGACCCCCAGTTTGAGAACCCCGGCTCGAGTCCACATTGCCATATGCCTGAACTAGTGCTGTTGCACAGAGGTGAGCAGTAGCTAATTCTGTAAGATGAACAGTACTGTAATGTGAATGTAGTGCTGGCTAATTTACAGGGCATTAATTGTACGTTCCCATTGAAACTGCATCATTATTTGACCCATAACAAGTCTCTCCACCCATGAGATTTTTCTTTTCTTTTCTAGCATGCAAAATAGCAATAAGTTTGATGCTCAGGATTAATGATCATCTAGGGTCTCTTAACTGTGCTTCAGGCCATTAACTTCTCCCATTTACATCACTCCCTGAGAAATGACCCACATCATGATCCTTGTTGCTTAAACCATCACCCAGATAGTGAAGATGAGCACTGAGTCCTCTAATGATTATGGGCCTGATCCTACAAACACTTGCTACCAGACAGAGGGCCTGAGCGAAAGCCTATGCAAGTTGATGCAGAGTCTTTCCATAGACTTGAATGGGCTTTGGATGAGGCCCTTTGCACCTACTAACATGTGAAATTCCGTTGAAGTCAGAGGAGCTACTTGTACTTTAAATGTTTCACGGCGTAAGGGTGAACATAAGCACTTAAGTATGCGCTTGTCTTGAACATTTGTGTTTCCTGAATCAGGGCCTATATGATTAACAATTATGATAATAGCATAAATGTCCCTAAATAGAAATGTATACAATAGACCAAACCTCTTAGGTCTGCCAAGTAAATAGCATTGTTAAAAAGAATCTAAGTACCCACCAGATGGAGGTATCAGGCATTTTGAGCTTTTTTTTTTTTTCTTTTGAACTAATATTTAATTTATATATGGAAAAACTATAGAAAAGAGCAGTAAAATGTTGGCTTAACCCAGCAACGTCTGAACTGTCACCGATGTATGCCGTTAACCTACTCTGCCATGCCTTGGTATTACAGCAGATATGTCATCAGTTACTACAGTGATCCAAACTTCTAGTGGACTTTTAGCTTTAAACTGACAAAAGCCAGGCAATTCAGAGATAGGAGGGAACCTTTGCTTTGCTTTGAAATAGTTTTATGTGTAGATTAAGGAAAAAGAAGTCACCTAATCTAAGAGGAAAGGTGATGTAAAATTAACACTTTGCACTAATCCACTGAACTTCCCAGGGCATTGTGAAAAATATTGAATATGTGTTTGTTTATACTAGACTATGCTAGCTTCAAAGTAGTGTTCTCATTTCTAGAAATAGTAACTGATCCTTTTCTAAAAGTAATATTAGGCAAAGGTGTGTTACCCTGGAGAGTAGGCACTTACTGGTAAAAAATCATTTAAAGTGAAGTTTCATAACTGAACGGTGCATTCTGAAAACTTTTCCAATGTTACCTTACCTCACCTGACATGTCACTAGGCACAATGTATTGATTGTGAGTGTGCTGTATTCTGCAGTAGGGTTACATGGGAGATGTGGAACTCCTTTCTGCATGGTTTTAGTCTTGACTTGGCTGTACTGCTGAGCAATAATGGAAAAAATCAGAATCCAGAAGTACAGTCACATTGGGATGTCTATACATATTTTAGGCTGCATAAGATCATCTGTTCAGTTATAAAAAGCAGGTGCTACAATGTCCTCTTTTGGTGCATTTACCTGTACTATAATATTTGAAGATGAAAACCCATGCTTGAAGTGCCCATCTTTCTGCTTAACATGTCAAAAGTTTTTATGATGCAAATCTGAAATCTTTGTTATGTGAGTTTTACAGTGAACTAAGTTTCATTAAAATTATTTAAAACTGGAACCTGACTTTTGTGTGTGTGTGAAGGTTTGAGATGCTTCGATGAAATGCGCTATATGCAGCAAGTTCAAACGTGCTGTGACTTTACCAAAACTAGCCTTAAGAAAACCACAGTGATATTCCAAGTAATGAAATACAATGTATATTATACTGTAAACTCTATAGTAAAACACTTGAGTCTTAATTCAGTTACCCTAAGGCCCCTTTACACTGTTCTGGCACACTAACAGAGCCTTAAAGTGGGTATAAATATAATTTATTGGTCCCATTTGACTGCAATGGAAGCAAAGTTAGGACAACACTGAGCACTTCTGAAAATCCCACCCTTAGGTTTTGTTTTTTTAAACCTGTACATATTACCCGCGAGAGAGGATACTGCAGAAGACTGTACTTTATCAGTGGATATGTGCCTAAATAGCATCCTGCTGTGCATTTTCACTAGACCAGATTGGCTTGTCACCATGGGCACGTGCACCTAACAACGAGGAAAGGCAGTTACTGATCGGTTACATAGAAACCTCAATAATCAAACAACACTATGTACAAATCATAAAACAAGAAGATGCATGTCAGCACTCACCCTCAGGCCCATCTGCTCACCATTTATACATGCCAGAAGAAAACATTTATGGCTTGAATATGCAATTTTCCAGATGCAACAGATCACACCCCCAAAATGCTACCTGAGGCTGATCACAATGTGGCAATAGAAGCATGGAGACGAGAAAAGCACTTTCTAGGGGCATGTGTTGTTAGGGTTGCCAAGCGTCCGGTTTTCGACTAGAACACCCGGTCAAAAAGGGACCCTGGCGGTTCCGGTCAGCACTGCTGACTGGGCCGTTAAGTCCGGTCAGCGGGCCTAAGGCAGGCTCCCTGCCTGCCGTGGCTCCGCACAGCTCCCAGAAGCGGCAACATGTCCCTGCAGCCCCTCATCCCCAGCCCCACCCCCCAGCCCGTACCCCCAGCCGGCGCCCTCACCCCCTCATTCACCCCAACCCCCTTTCCCAGCCTAGTGAAAGTGAGTGAGGGTGGGGCAGAGTGAGTAACAGAGGGAGGGGAACTGGAGTTAGCGGGGGCGAGGCCTTGGGAAAGTGGCAGGGCGAGGGGTGTTCGGTTTTGTGGAGTCAGAAAGTTGGAAACCCTGTGTGTTGTGTGGGTCACAGTTTGGTAAGTGAACACAAGCTCTAGGAATGTCAGCAAAACAAGAAAATGTAGCCTCATGTAAGCAAAGTAATCTAGAGTGCTGTGTTTGAGGCATTCCGCTCTTGTGGTTGAGATACTCCCCGATACTACCACTCCTTGCTTAAGTAGGTTGTCATCCACTAAAGGAATGCTGAATTTAAGAGCATACTGTGTGGAGCATGCATTGTCCTATACATATCACACCTTTCAACCTGCCACTAACATTGCATCCACATTTCAGTGGAGGCATCTGAATCTCATTTGCAGGATTCCAAAGCTCCTTGCCTAGAATTATAAAAGTATAATAGGGCAGGTCAAAAAAGAACGTGAAGAGCAACTAGCAAAAGAGACAAAAACTAACAGCAAAAATTACTTCAGAAGCAGAAAACCTGCCAAACACTCAGTGGGGCCACTGGACAATTGACGTACTACAGGGGCACTGAAGGAAGACACCGCCATTGCGGAGAAGCTAAATGAATTCTTTGCATCTGTCTTCCCTGCAGAAGATGTGAGGGAGATTACCACACCTGAGCCATTCTTTTTAGATAACAGATCTGAGGAACTTCCTCAGCTTGAGGTGTCAATAGAGGTGTTTTTAGAATAAATTTGATATGAAATTGCAGAACTACTAACTTTGGTATGTAACCTATCGTCAGGCTCCATCTGAGGAGAGAGTAAAAAGACTGGGACTCTTCCGTTTAAGAAAGAGGCAACTAAGGGGGATTATGTTAGAGGTCCATAAAATCATGACTGGTGTGGAGAAAGTGAATGGGGAAATGTTAGTTACCTCTTCGTATAACACAAGAACCAGGGGTCACCCAATGAAATTAATAATCAGCAGGTTGAAAACCAGCAAAAAGAAGCACCACTTCACAACATCCCCTAGCAATGAGTTCCACAAATTGACTCTGCATGGTGTGAAGGTCAAAAGTATAACTAGGTTAAAAAAAATTGGATAGGTCCATCAATGGCTATTAGCTAGGATGATCAGGGATGCAACCCCATGCTCTGGGTGTTCCTAATCCTCTGACTCAGATAAACTGGGATTGGATGACAGCAGATGGATCACTAGATAAATTGCCCGTTTTTTCCCTCTGAAAAATCTGGCACTGGCCACTATCAGAAGACAGGATTCTGGGCTAGAGGAACCATTGGTCTGCCCCAGTATAGCCATTCTTATGTTCTTGCAAGTAATACTCCTGATTTTTTTAAAGTGCTACATTTTAGGCCATATGTTCAATACATTGCAGAGTCAAAGATAGATATGGACAGAACAGACAGAGTATCTATAATCTCCTACAATGGAGAGGCATGTATGACCATTTGCACAGTATGAACAACCTCTTTGTCTGCTCTTTGAACACCATCAAAAAGCATGTATCGTAACATATCAGGTAGCATGGTCAAGCCTACTGTATGAGAGGTGACTACTCATTGGATGAATCCAAAGTCATGTGCAAAGTGATTTGTTTGTAGACAGGAGGTGGCTTTCCTTGCACAGTTCCAGCCTGTCCCTCTCATTGATGGATGGCACCAAAAGCAAAGCACGGATTCCCAGAAGTTGCTGCACGCATTGATTTCAGGCTGTGTGTACATTCCTCAGCTATTACTGTAACAATCAGGGCTAGCGCCTGTCTAATAGAGACTAGATTATTACAGCCATAGGAGACTATTCCCGTCTGATACCATAGAGAGCCTGCACATTTCCTGGCACTGTTATAATCCTAGTAGCCTGTCAGTCTCTCTGGACTTCCATCTAAGGAATTTGGACTCTGAACATTTCCCCAGGCCTCCCATTAGTCAGTGCTTGGGATGCAGATAGAATAGATACTATTTCCTGTACTCCTTTGTTGTTGTTTTATTTATTTACTGTTTTGTCTGTTTGATTGTAGGATCCTTGGCTCAGGATCCTGTGTTGTACATCTGTAAAATGCCTCAAAGTGTGTGATCTAGTAGTAATGTATATTTCCAAGTCAAGTAACTGAGATCTGGTCTACGTTACAGAGTTAGGACGACATAAGTCAGCTTATGTCGACCTAACTATGGAAGTGTCTACACTTGTATTTGGTTCCTGCCAACATACCTGCCCCACTATGTTGACTTAATAACTCCACCTCCATGAGCGGTGTAGAGTCAAGGTTGATGTAGTTACAGCGACGCAGTGTCAGTGTAGACGCTGTGCTGCTTACTGGCTTTCAGATGTCAGCCCACAATGCCCCACACTGACAGTGTAATCAATACAAGCACTCCTGATGAGGACGCACACCACCGTTACAAGGAGCAAAATGTAGACACGCACAAGCTACGTAATTACTGCAGCAGCTGTATGCCCACGTAAATTAGGTTGACTTAGTTTTGTAGTGTAGACATGACCAAAAGTAAAAATTAACAGGTACCTCAGATGTCTCTGACCTAGCAGCCAAAATGAGAAACACTGGGGACTTCAATTTGCAAAAGTGATTTGGGATGCTTAACTTGAGACACCTTCAGGGCCTGGTTTTTAAGGTGTTCCACACTTTCCAAAAGTCACAGCACTTGAACCTGACTCGAGATGGGCCCCCAAAAATAGAGGCTCCCAAAACCACTAGTCACATTCAGAAATATGGGTCTGTGCAAGGACAGAGGGGGTGAGGTTTGCAGCCTCATTTTACCTTCATCCTATGAAAATGTGTCTCATTGCAATAGATGTCATCTGTCTCCTACAGGAGCTTAGTTGGATTCCCTAGACTATAGGATATCGATGATACCACAAATTAATTCCCTCGCTGTTCACTGATGCCATGTAGTGACTTAAGCACTGGAGGTATGTTCCCTGTCTTGAGCTATGGAGGGACAAAGCAAGGAATTTCTGATACTATACTGCAGCAAAGACCTGAATTCTGGAATTTAGAGGCTCTTCTGGAAGACACTGCAAGGCTAAAATCTGACAGCTGTGCTGGGTACATCATTCAAGATCTCTCTTGAAGAAAAAACGGTTACCTACCTTTCGTAACTGTTGTTCTTCTAAATGTGTTGTTCACGTCCATTACACATTAGGTGTGTGTGCCTCGCGTGCATGGACGTCGGAAACTTTTTCCCTCAGTGGCTCCCGTCGGGCCGGCAGGGGTCTCCCCCCCCCCCCCCCACACCAGAGCGGCGCCCCGCTCTAGCATATATATATATATATATATATATATATATATATATATACACACACACACACACACACACACACACACACACCTGCTGACCCTCCCCTCCCTCAGTTCCTTCTTGCCAGTGACTCCGACAGAGGGGAAGGAAGGTGGGAAGTGTAATGGACGTGAACAACACATCTCGAAGAACAACAGTTACAAAAGGTAGGTAACCGTTTTTTCTTCTTCGAGTGATTGTTCATGTCCATTACACATTAGGTGACTCACAAGCTTACCATAGGAGGAGGGTAGGAGTCAAGCAACAATTGATTGAAGCACAGCCCTGCCGACCACTGCGTCCTCTCCGGTCTGATGATGGACTGCGTAATGGGCTGTGAATGTGTGCACCGACGACCAGGTGGCTGCTTTACAGATCTCCTGGAGTGGAACCTGCGCCAGGAAAGCCGTCGAGGATGCTTGGGCCCTAGTTGAGTGAGCCCTGATCGCTGGGGCTGGTACTTCGGCGAGCTCATAGCATGTGCGGATGCAAAGCACAATCCATGATGATAATCGTTGTGCCGAGCTAGGCTGGCCTTTCATTCTCTCTGCAATGGCAATGAACAGTTGTGTCGACTTGTGAAATGGCTTGGTCCATTCCAGATAAAACGCCAGGACTCTACGGACATCGAGGGTATGCAGGCTGCGGTGGCTCGGGTCCGTATGGGGTTTGGGGAAGAACACCGGTAAACAAATGTTCTGCCCCACATGAAATTGCGAGACTACTTTAGGGAGGAATTTGGGGTGCGGTCTCAGGTGCACCTTGTCCTTATAAAAAACAGTATAAGGAGGTTCCGAAGTGAGGGCCCTCAGCTCCGATACCCTCCTAGCCGATGTAATGGCCACCAAAAACGCTACCTTCCATGAGAGGTGCATGAGAGAGCAAGAGGCTAGGGGTTCAAAGGGTGGTCCCATGAGCTTGGTTAGGACCAGGTTAAGGTTCCATGTAGGGACCGGCGGGCGTGAGTAGGGGAACACCCTTTCCAGTCCCTTGAGAAATCGGACTACTGTGGGGTTGGAAAATACCAAATGCCCCAACTCTCCCTGGTGGAACGCCGATATTGCGGCCAGATGCACTTTAATTGAGGAGGGGGTGAGCCCTTGATGTTTGAGGTGCAGCAAGTAGTCCAGTATTGATGGGATGGAGGCCTGCAGAGGCTGTATGTGATTAGGCTCGCACCAGTGGGAGAACCTCTTCCATTTGGCAAGGTAAGTTGCTCTTGTGGAGGGCTTCCTACTACCAAGGAGAATTTGTTGGACCTGGTGGGAGCACCTATTCTCCGTAGCATTTAGCCACAGAGATTCCACACCGTGAGACGTAGCGACGGTAGGTTCGGGTGGAGTAGGCGACCCCGGTCCTGCATGATGAGGTCTCGGTGCAGGGGTAAGGGCAATCGGGGCTGTCAATGACAGTTCCAGCAGGGTCGTAAACCAATGCTGGTGCGGCCATGCCGGTGTGATGAGGATAATCGCCGCTTTGTCCCTGCAGGTCTTGAGCAGGACCTTGTGGATGAATGGGAATGGTGGGAAGGCATACCTCAGGCTCCCATCCCACTGAATCGCGAAGGCATTTGCCAATGAGCCTGGGCTGAGGTTCTGGAATGAACAAAACTGAAGGCATTGGCTGTTGTCCTTGGTGGCGAAGAGATCCACCTGGGGAAAACCCCACCTCTGGAAGATTGAATGCAGGATGTCCTGTCTCAACGTCCATTCGTGCATGTAGTAGGACCGGCTGAGGCGGTCTGCTAACCCGTTTTGAACCCCTGGAAGATATGTTGCCACCAATTGGACTGAGTGGGCTATACAGAAGTCCCATAGGAGGAGCGCCTCATGACAGAGAGGAGAGGAGCAGGCCCCGCCCTGCTTGTTTATGTAGAACATGGCAGTAGTGTTGTCCATCAGAACTGACACGCTGTGGCCTTCTATGTTAGCGTGAAAGGTCTGGCAGGCAAGACGAACCGTCCTTAACTCCTTCGCATTGATGTGGAGCAACTTTTCCTCCCTGGACCATAAGCCCTGCGTTCGTAGGTCCTCTAAGTGTGCCCCCCAGCCCAGGTCTGACGCATCTGTTACTAGCGTCAGGGTGGGCTGTGGTGTAGTGAAGGGGACCCCTTCGCAAACTTACTGTTGATCGAGCCACCAGCGGAGGGAGTTGGAGACCCGAGCTGGGATTGTCACTACAAGGTCCAAGGGGTCTCTGCTGGGGCAATACGTTTGGGCTAGCCACAGCTGTAACGGTCTGAGTCTCAGGCGGGCATGTTTGACTACCTGTGTGCAAGCCGCCATGTGCCCCAGGAGCTGCATACAGCACCTGGCTGTGGTTGTGGGAAATTGCTGAATGGAGGTTACAGCTCTTTGAATGACCAGGAACCTGGGAACTGGAAGACTTGCTCGTGCCTCCACCGAGTCTAGGACTGCCCCTATGAAGTCCAGTCTCTGTGTGGGGATCAGTGAGGACTTGGGCACATTGACCAAGAGACCAAGCTTGTGGAAGACATGTAACGCCAGTGTCACGTGGGAGCGAACCTCGTCCTCTGACCTGCCTGCGAGGAGCCAGTCATCCAAGTATGGGTATACCTGCATCTTTCTTTCTTTTTCGAAGAAATGCATGTCTGTGGTGGCAGCCTTTCGTGAACACTCAAGGGGCCGTTGCCAGGCTGAAGGGCAAGACCGTAAATTGGAAATGGTGCTGGTTGATGGTGAAACGCAGGAACCGCTGGTGAGCAGGGCAGATGGCGATGTGAAAATATGCATCTTTCATATCAAGGGCCAGGGCCGGCTTTAGGCCGATTAAGCTGAACTGGGCCCCGCGCCAAGAGGGCCCCGCGCTGCAGCTGTCCGCCCCGCCCCCAGCTCACTTCCCCCTCCTCCCCTCCCCTGAACGCTCCGCCCCCTCCCCTGCTTCCCGCGAATCAGAGATTCGCGGGAAGTCTGAGACGAAGCAGGGGCGGGCCAGCAGCACGAGGTAAGCTGGGGTGGGGGTGGTGGGGGCGGGAGAAGGGCTCCGGGGAGGCGCGGCCTGTTCCCGCAGGCCCCAGCGGCTCTGGCCCGGCTTGGCTCCAGCCCGGCCCCCGGGGCCCGGCTCCGGCCCAGTCCCCGCGGCTCGGGTCCTCCCCCCCCCCCCCCCCCCGCGTGGCTCGGATCCCCCCGGCGCAGCCCCCACGGCGCGGCTCGGGTCCCCCTCCCCCCCCGCGGCGGGGATCGGCTCCCCCCGCGGCGGGGCTCGGCTCATCCCCGTCCCCCCCATGGCGCGGCTCGGGTCCCCCCGTCTCCCCCCCCGCAGCATGGCTCGGGTCCCCCCGTCCCCCCCCCGCAGCACGGCTCGGGTCGTCCCCGCGGCGCGACTCGGGTCCCCCCTCCCGTCCCCCCCCCCCGCGGCGCGGCTCGGGTCCTGGGGGCGGGGCTTGCAGCAAGCCCCGCCCCCAGGAATCGGGTGCCGCTCTTGCTAAAGCCGGCCCTGTCAAGGGCGGCGTACCAATGCCCCGGATCCAGGGATGGGATAATAGCGCCAAGGAAGACCATGCGAAAGCGGGCCTTCACTAAGAATTTGTTTAGTTTGCGAAGGTCCAAAATGGGGCGGAGACCCCCTTTTGCTTTGGGGATAAGGAAATATCTGGAGTAGAACCCTTTCCCTCTTAGGTCTGGAGGGACCTCTTCCACCTCCCATGCCCTGAGGAGGGCCTGCATCTCCTGCATAAGGAGTTGCTCATGAGAGGGGTCCCTGAAGAGGGATGGGGATTGGAGGGAGGGGGCAGGAGAATTGAAGAGTGTATCCCACCTCCAGCGTGCGAAGGACCCAACAGTCTGATGTTATACGGGACCAAGCACGGTAGAAATACGACAAATGGTCCCTGAAACATAGGGGAGGATCCGGTATGAGGGTTGGTATGCTGTCCTCGATCGCAACTTCAAAATCCTTGTTTGTTGCCAGGCTGTGGCTTACCCTGGCCTTGGTTTTGGTTAGGCGTGTTGTTTCGCCTACGCCTGTTGTCTCTGCCCCTTCTGCGGTACGGTTCCTGCCTGGGGCGAGGGTGGTACTGCCTCTGCTGCGGCGGTTGGGGCTTAAAGGGCTTCCTCTGCGTCACTGGGGTGTGCATTCCCAACGACTTGAGGGCTGCTTGGGAGTCTTTGAGGCTATGCAGCCTGGCATCCATTTGGTCCGAGAACAAGCCTGACCCTTCGAACGGGAGGTCTTGTAAGGTGTTTTGCACCTCTAGTGGAAGGCCTGTAACCACGCCGAGCACCTCATCACCACCCCAACGCGATTGTCCTGGCAGCTGCATCCGCAGAGTCAAGGGAGGCCTGTAGAGAGGTTTTGGCCACCGCCTTCCCTTCGTCCACGATGGCTGCAAACTCGAGTTGTGAGCCCTGAGGCAGGGAGTCCTTAAACTTGGAGACTGATGTCCACGAATTGAAATTGTGCCTGTTCAGGATCGCCTGCTGATTAGAGATCCTTAATTGGAGGCCCCCAGACAAGTAGACCTTTCTACCAAACAAGTCCTAGCGTTTTGCCTCCTTGGCCTTGGGGACCGGGGCTTGTTGGCCATGTCGCTCTCGTTCGTTGACCGCGGATATGACCAGCGAACAGGTCGGGTGACAAAAGAGGAAGTCGAACCCTTTGGAGGGGGCGAAGTACTTCCTCTCTACGCCCTTTGCAGTTGGTGCACTGGAGACCAGTGTTTGCCGTACTGTCTTATAATTAGACTGTATCGTTTTTATGAGCCGGAGCGGGATTCTGGAGGGGCCTTCAGGGCTTAGGATGTCCACCATGGGATCCTCCTGCTCTACCATCTCCTCCGCCTGTAACCCCAAATTGAGGGCTACTCGGCGGAGTAGTTCCTGGTGCGCTCGATGGTCAACTGGGGGAGGGCCTGATACTGCCGTGCCTGCCACGACTTCATCTGGTGAGGAGGAAGAAGTTAAAGCCTTCTGTGCTTCCTCCTCTAGCCCTTCCTGCAGCTCCTCACTGGTTGAGAGCTCCTCTGGAGTCTGTCCAGCTGAGCGGGCCTGAGACGGTACCCGGCTCGGTGCCGTGTTGGCTCTCTCTTGTTCTGGTGGTCTGGAGACCGTGGCCTCCTTGTGAGAGGAGGGGCGCCCCTCTGTGGAGTGGGAGCGGTGTCCTGAGAGGCCGGATCTCGAGGCCCTGGACGGGGGGCCTTGGTGCTGGTGGTAGGCCCATGGAATCCAGAATGGCCATTGTCCTGGCGGGCCCCATTGTGGGTGCCAAGGGGCTTGGTGTTCCCTGCTGGCTGGTGCCCTGTGGGCATATCTGCTGGAATGGCCCGAGTCTGCCTCAGAAACCATGGACAGCGACCTTGAGAGCCACGGTGGTGCCATGGAATGGTACTGGTCCGGGACCGGAGAGCAGCGCTGTCTTGACCAGGACCGGGAACGGTACCGGTGCCCATGGGACCGGGAACAACTGCTAGTGGTCGGTCTCGGGGATCGCGTGACTGAAACATCCAGGAGCCTGTTTGGATAAGGAGCTGGGGAATGCTGGACCGGTGCTGGGCATTTGCTAGGGCAAGACGCCTGTGAGGCTGTCTGCGCCGAGGGTAGCCGGGAGTCCACCGAGGCGGAGCTCGACCGGGACCGGCACCGTGAACAGTGCCGAGATGGTGACTTGATGGGCGCACCATTGCCGGTTTGCCTCTGGATGGCAATCTCAATTTCTGCCCCGGATGCTTGTCTTTGGCCTGGAGGGGGCTCTCCGCGGACAATTTGACGAGGTCCCTTGCTGCCTCAAATGTGTCCGGCGTGGAGGGCTGTTCCAGAAGCTCCTCCAGCCTTTCCTCCTCACTCGAGGCGCTTATCCCGGGGCTCGACGGGCCTTTCGGCGCCAGAGCCACTGGCACCAGGATCTGTCCTGGGAGAGCAATGCCCTTTAGCACACTCGAGTCCTTCACGGGCGCTACCTTTTTATGTGGGGAGCGCCCTCGGGCCTTGGGTTGGCCCTTCGATTTGGTCGGCGAAGACGACTGGTACCTGGGGCGGTCCTGTTGTATTGGTGCCGTAGGCTTAGGGTGCCCCACCGGTGCAGTATCACGAACCAATGCCAGGGCACTCCGCACCGAGGCTGACAGTGCCGCAGTTGGATGAGTCGAAGTGGAGGGCTGTAATGCAGCCTCCATGAGTAGCTGTTTAAGCCTAAAGTCTCTCTCTTTCTTAGTTCTGGGCTTGAAAGCCTTACAGATCTTGCAGCGCTCTTTCTGGTGTGATTCCCCCAGGCAACGGAGACACGAGTCATGGGGATCACTAATCGGCATAGGCTTGCGGCATGTGGCAGGTGTCAGAATTTAACCAAACACCTAAACAATGGAGCTTAACTATCTTCGAACAAACTGCTAACTACTAACATTAACACTGATAACTATTAACGCTAAGGGACACACTCAGGCGAGAGATAAGAGTTGTTCCAACGCTGTCGGTACGAAGGAACTGAGGGAGGGTCGGATCGGCAGGTGTATATATATGCTAGAGCTGGGCGCCGCTCTGGCGGGGGAGGGGGGACGGACGGGAGCCGCTGAGGGGAAAAAGTTTCCGACATCTGTGCATGCGATGTGCGCACACCTAATGTGTAATGGCCGTGAACAATCACTCATAGAAGAACTACTGCTTTCTGTCTGTAATGAAATGGGCCCACGATGCCATTCTGGATCGTAAGGACAAGTTATAATAGG
Source organism: Malaclemys terrapin pileata (assembly GCF_027887155.1). Taxonomy (NCBI): domain Eukaryota; kingdom Metazoa; phylum Chordata; order Testudines; family Emydidae; genus Malaclemys; species Malaclemys terrapin. The sequence goes on from NC_071507.1 coordinate 5,711,783, forward strand.
TCATGACAACCTGGAAGTTAGGGATTCCCAGGACCAGGGCTGTGGAGAGAAAGTTTCCTGCCAAACATATCTAACTTTGGATTCCTTGTCCCCCACTTCCCCAGTTTTCACTTTCTCACTTGCTACCAAGACCACAAGCAAGCTGATGTTTGGAACATAGTGTAGTGTAAGGTCCAGGGAATCTGAACTCAGAGTCTGGATGGCTCCAACAGCAGGATCCTTTTAAGAGCATCTTTTTCCTACTACACAACCTCTTGAAATTGCTGGCTCCATAAGAGGTGCTTTCCATCCAATGAACCCAAATCCTCTAAGCCTAGTGCACTTGTTTTGGCAGCCTTTACAAAAGAACGACCCTTTTCAGACACAGATTTTTGCATCAGGCTCCTGCACCAAGGGACGTTTTTAGCAATCACACTATTCATGCCTGGGGATCCCTTTTTAGGGGGGACCACCCAGGCTGACGTATACTTAAAGCCATGTACAGGAGCAAATCTTCTGGTGCTTGCAGGAAAGACCTTGCAGCCATTGTCATTCCCAAGGCAGAAAAGACTCTTTTGTGCTTGAATGAAGTGGGTCAAGAGAGTGCCTCAAAGCCGGTGGTTTCACTGAGGCCCACCACCTATAGCAAGGCCCATGACAGCCTAAATCATTTCTCAAAATTGATTAAACAGCCCCCCCCCAAAAAAAGTAAAATAGAAAGGCTTCAGTTTTAATGCCTGAGCTGAACTCTAACAGCACAACTATTTAACAAGCCATTGACATTTAGACTTGCACAATAGGAACTGAGTGAGATTGGTTCTGTGGCTTCTCTGGCTGGCAGAGGGAGACAAAAGTTGCACCAATCTGAATTAAAAACATTTTCTAAATCAATTCAGTTAAAGCAATACAACTCCCTGTTGTTGACACGCTTCTCTCAGTTTACAACAGGCTTATAATGATTTAGCATAGCATAGTCACATACCAAAAAAAATTGATTAAACTAGTGTAACTTATGTGTTTAGTCAAGGTCTCGGGCTATAGAAGGTTGGGATTGAAGGAACTGGTGCACACCCCTAATTACCAGTTATTGCTCAGAAACTTTCCATGGCCATGTGGCTAGGCACATATAATGGCAGAGCCCTAGTCTACAGGTGTGGATAGACTAAGGATGTGGCATGGCTCTTTGACCATGCAGGAAGTATCTGGACTAATAGGCAGTGTGATTTCATAGTTTCCAATGCTGCTTGCCCCTAGGATGTCTTCAATCTTCTTTTCTAGGGGCTTGCCATTGCTTTGGTGCCTTAGCCATTTGCAATGGGTAAAATGAGGTACAATAAACCACCCACTTCCTCAGTGACTCTCAACCTGAGGACGCTGCTGAGCATCAGTAATTCCACCAAAGGAATTAAATATATTTTGCACCTGAGCAGATCTAACAGCTATTCTCAGAACAAAAATGAGCCCAAGCAAAACTGTCCATAATAGGGTTACCATACGTCTAGATTTTCCCAGACATGTCCGGCTTTTTGAGCCTCAAATCCCCGTCCAGGGGGAAATCCCAAAAAGCCGGACATGTCCGGGAAAATAGGGAGGGAGGGCCCGGTGGTGCGGGGCCGGCGCGGTGCCGGGCCGGGGCCAGGGGCTGACGCGGTGCTGGGCCGGGGCCGGGGCCAGCGCGGTGGTGGGCCAGAGGCCAGGCTGGGGGCGTGGACATTTGGCCGGGGGCCGGAGATGGCACGGGCACTTGGCCGGGGCCGGGGTCGGCGTGGTGCTCAGCCAGGGGCCGGGGCCAGGGGCGTGGGCACTTGGCTGGGGGCCGGGGCCAGGGCCAGGGCCAGGGCCGGCGCAGTGCTGGGCCGGGGTTCGGTGCGGTGCTCGGCCGGAGCCGGGGGCGCGGGCAGTTGGCCGGGAGCCGGGGCCCCAGGGCCCAAGCCGGGCGGGAGACGCTGGGGCCAGGAGGGCTGGACTAAGCCGCGCCGCACCCCACCCCACCCCACCTGCTGCCTCCCTGTTTCAGGCTTCCCGCGAACATTTGATTTGCGGGAAGCAGGGGAGGGGGAGGAGCAAGGGATGGAGCGTTCAGGGCAGGGGGCAGAGTTGGGGCCGGGGCCCCATGGAGTGTCCTCCTTTTTAAAAATTAAAATAGGTAACCCTACCATAGGCTCCAATTCCTGTTTGGAGTGGAGGCAGCCAGACACTCACCATTTCTCCATAGCTATCCAGATAAACGTGCCTGGCTACTGCTTATCTCGGATTTGCTCAGAGGATTCAGGGTGCCCTGCAGTGCCCATTGAAGTCAATAGAAAGGCTCCCATTGGCTTCAACAGGCTTTGGATCAGGTCCTTAGTCCTAAATGCACAATAAAAAAAATTACTTCCCCTGCAGCCATTGGTATATTACAGGTGTGAGGCATCTGCACTATGTTACAAACGAGGCTCTGTCTCCTTAAAGGGCTTGAGTTTTCCTTACCAATAAAGAATTCTCCCAGGTTTCATGTCACATCTTTGCTAGAACTCATCCCCTCCAGATAGTTTGGTAACTGCATGAAACCAGTTTCAAGCAGAAGATACTGGAGAAGGGAGTAGGTGATTTTAACACGTTCGGAGTTAAGTATTTCAAGCTGATTACAAATCAGCCCCCCCCCCCCCTGCGCAAATACTATTTTGTGCTTTGGGAATCCAGGCCGTGCTTTCTGTTCCGCATAGCCTCATCTAGGACTGGACGCGATCGATCAAACTCAGCCTCGGTGTTAATGTTCATGATCATGACGAACCTGAATGCAACAGGCAATAGCTGAGTCCTGAGAGCCTGGGCCTTGGCAAAAATCCCCAGCACTGGCTTTCGGGTTCTTTCCCAGTCCCATCATGTTACACAGCGGGCAACTTTTGCGCTAGTGCGAGGGGAAAGGCAGCAGGCTGTTTGTCCTTTCCCAGCTCCTGGTCTCCAGCAGCTGCATAGCGCTGATTCGGCTCAGCTGCGCCCCTTGCCTATTTGTGGAATTGTGGTCCTGGTTTTATGCCACCAGGTCACCTTTGTAGGGTGCTTATTGGCCTTATTCGCTGCTGCTGTTTGCAGTGATGGTATCTAAGGCTAAACTGCACCCGCCCTCCATGCTAGGTCTGCTGTGCAGGGGGTTGGTTGTGTAACACATTAAAAGCTGCTGAGTGACTCAGCACCTAATGGAAGGGGCCAGTCCAGGTGCGTCCAAATTCCTTGCTCATTTGCTACCTTACCTCCCCTGCAAGACTCTCCAGTACCGCACCCTGGACACGGGCTTCCCACGCAGTGCTGGGGACCTTTGTGCCCCGCTGAGCCCCGGGAGTACGTGTGCAATCGAGGCTGCTCTGCGCCATGGCGAGTCTGTGAATGCAGCTCCCCTAGATTTGGGGGGGGCGGGGTGGTCTCCACAGCCAGGCCCTTTGCAGCTCAGGGCGCAGCGCAGTCGCCTTTGCCCTTTGTGCGGTTATGCTATTTTATCCGTGCTGCGCTCCTGGGTGATTCACTCCGCGGGGGGGGGGGGGCACGCTAGGTTAATGCACGGACGGGCGAGCCGCAAAAAGGGGACGTGAGCAGGGAGCCTGCGATGCGCTCTGGACTGCAGGAGAAACGCAGCTAAAAGGACCAGCCCTGAGGCGCTTCTGCCAGGGTTAAGGGCAGTCGCTCTGCTGCTGGCAAGGGGGAAATAATACAAGTGAGATTTACCCTGAGTGTCTCCAGCGTGATTTCCTGCTGTTTCTGTTCGGCTCCAGCCTCCAGACCCGTCAGCCCAGTGGCTTCAATGTGGTGGGCAGTGCATGTGTCTAGCCCCCCGAGAGGCGAGAATAAGTGCTTTAGAGTGACCTTCCTCACCTGGGGCCCCAAAGCCGAGCGTGTGAAGGTTTCTGCAATGGGGCTATGCCGGTGGTTAGACCCCGGCACTGGTGAAATGAAAGTTGCGATGGCTGAAGACAAACGCTCACTTTCACCTTCACCACGGATCAGCTGAGCGCGCTAACAAGCCATGTGCTAGCGCTGATCATTACAACCAGAGTTTTATTTTATTTAAAAAAAAACATTAGCTCTGCTGTGTCTGTGATTTGGGGCTGAAGCTAACGTTGATTCTGGCCCAGGCCATGAGGCAGCCCTCGGTGAGGAACGGTCAATTCGCAAGGGAAAGGGGATTAGCCAGCCTGACCTCAGCGTTAGCCCTTCCCCTTTGTAACACGTTGGTTTACAGTAATTTGCTTTCTGGTAACTTTACCAAACGATGGACAAACTCCTCTGGTCTCCCAAGCTGCGCGCGCAAAGAAATAACGATTTAGTGGGTGGTGGGTTTAAAGCGGCAGAAGGTGTCAATAGACTGCCTGGGCTTTAGCTTGCTCAGTCACTCAGAGCGCCTTCCAAGGAGGGCTGGGAAAATGACCACCACAGTGACATTTTATATACCATCTAGGGCGCTGGTAGCTCTTCCTTCTTTTAAGCTTAAATGAATACATGATTCTTAGTTAAAGACAAGCAGGAAGGCTTTGATTAATGAGACATATGAGAAGCGAGAGGATGTGTATTTGAATTTGAAAATATTTTATTTGAATAGTAAATAGTTATACAGTTGAAACAGTTCTATTGAAGCATTCTATAAATAGCTAACAGTTAAGAAAATAATGTGTGTAGAAAAGAGATTGCATCTAAAAGTAAGAGCTGTCGGTTGCACAAGAGCTGTCTGCGCCCTTAGAGCAGGATAAAATGGTCAAGATTGTGTGTTATTCTAGGTAGAAAAGTTAAAACCTTTTAGCAGATCCCTTTAGAACAAGATCTTCTTCTAAAATGCACAGTGAAATGGCAGGAAAGGGGAGGGGAAAAGCGCATCAAAATATTCACGATCAAATAATATCAATCTTCATAATTAATATAAATAAATAAAGAATAAATAACAATTACTCAAATCAACATATACATATAGTCAGCTCGGGAGTCTACCTCGCTAAGGACAAACAATCGAAAAAAAGAAAGTTGGCAGGTAATATTTAAGGCAGTTTCTACAGCATTTTCTGGAGACCATCAACAGTAGAGTCAAGGCATTTGTGGCTATACTAAAGAAAACAAAATGAAGCAGTTTTATTTGTTCACATAAAAGGGGGTGAGGGTGTAAAGCCAGCTTCCAGCAGTTCACAAGCCATAATAAAGCTAATCATGTGGTAAATTCAATTTACAGCCTGTGAAATATAAAGGCATTATTCTTCGAGATTGACTTAAAAAATAAAAATAAAACCAACAACCACCCCAACCCCTAGGCTACGCACACAGAGAGATGGGGGCAGAGGAAAACCAGAGAGACTTCCTAAGGGGACCTTGATCCCGCTAGCGATCAAAGAGGGGCTGCTTTTCAGAGGCTGAGCTACAGTAGAAGGACGGAGGAATCACCACCAAGGAGACACTGGCACAAGTGGATTTTATGATTACTCCCCTCCTCCCCCCTTTGTTTTCAGCTGTAAATAAACCAGGCGCTGGAGGAGGAGTAGGGTGTGGGGGGGGATCAGCCGGGGGCCTGGAGAGCTCGGCTCTGCAGGGCGAAGCCGGTCCGAGGCAGCGGCCAGGCTGCAGCCCGGGGGTCAGGAGGGGGCGAAGGCACGGCCTAGCAGGCGGGGCGCACGGGCAGCTGCAGCAGGATGACCTGCCGGTTCTCCGAGGGGTGGCACTTGTTGATGTGGCGGGTGAGGCCGGGCGAGCTGTAGAAGGTGGCTGGGCAGTACTTGCAGGGGAAGACCTGCGCCGAGTGCAGCAGGCGCAGGTGCCGCTCCTGGCCGCCCTTGCTGGGGAAGGTTTCCCCGCACACCGGGCACAGGTGGCACTCGCTGGCGGCCGGCGCGCCGGGGCTTTCCTCTGGGCCGGGCCTCTCCGGACCGGGCCCCGGCTCGTGGCCCAGCAGGTGCTTGCGGAGGTAGGCCTGGCGGCGGAACCGGCGGGTGCAGGTGGGGCACTCGTACAGCCCCTCCTCGGAGCCGGACTCCGAGCCGCCGCCGCTGCTGCTGCCGGGGCTGGGCGTGTCCCGCTCGCTGCTGCTGCCTCCGGCCTCCTTGGGCGGCGGCTGCTCCTCTGGCGTCTTGGCGGGGGGCGGCGGCGGCGGGGCGCTGGGGGCCGGCCGCGGCTTGTGCCAGCGGCGGTGCGAGGCCAGGTTGGCCGGGCAGCTGAAGACCTTGTCGCACTCCGGGCAGCGGTACTCCACGCGCACGATGCGCGAGCACTTGTGCTGCGCCAGGGCGAAGGGGTCGGCGTACTCCTCCTTGCACAGCTGGCAGATGAACTCGCCCAGCGGCCGCGGGCCCGGCCCGCCCGCCCCTCGCGCCCGGGGCGGCTCCACCGGCCCCTCCTTGATCTTCAGCCCCAGCACCGGCGACGTGGTCACCTCGTCCTCGAAGTTCAGCTTGCGGATGGCTTTGGCTTTCTTAGCGGCCGGGGGCTTGTGCTTGCCGGGCTCCGAGCCGGCGGGGGGCCGCTTGGGCTGGGGGCGGACCGAGGAGGCAGAGGAGGGGGGCAGCAGGGCGGATAGACTGCGGGTGCCGGCGCTCGCCTGGCCGCTGCAGAGGGTGCCGCTCAGGGGCCCCTGGGTGCTGCAGTGGGTGTCTCTGTGGGGGCCGCTCTGGGTGCTGCGCTGGGGGCCGCTGGTCTCTGCGGGGCTGGAGGAGGAGGCCCACAGTTTGAGCTCGGCCGGGGCGAAGAGCTGCGGGTCCATGGTGCTGGGCACCGCCGGGGCTGGGAAGGACTCTGCGGAGACCGGCGAGCCCAGGTTGAAGCTGCGCTCCAAGGATTTCTTCTCGTGCTCCTTGCTGACCGGCCGGGTGGGGCTGTACAGCGCCTGGCACGCGGCTTCGGGGGTGCCGAACTGCATGGGCTTGGGGGGCGGCAGCGGTTCCCGGGGCGCGGTGGGAGCCGCCGGATCGGGGCCGGCGGAGGGGAGGGGTGGGGAGCAGAGCTGCTGGCCGCCGGCGAACAGCAGCAGCTCGGGCTCGCCCTCCTGGCCGCAGCGGACCCGGTAGGAGATCGGCGTGGCCCTCCGGTTCCTTTTCACCAGGAACCCCCGGGGCATCTTTGGCGGCTGGGCCGGCGGGGAAGGCACTTGGGGCGGCGGCAGAGGCGCGGATCTGCAGCAAAAGGCTTGTGCGTCTGGCTCCAGCCGGCTGCCTCGCTCAGGCTTTGCTGCCTGCTTCTGCCATCCAGTCCGGGCTCAGCAGCAGAGGGACAAACCCCCGACGTGCCGCTGCTGCTGGTCCCCCTTTGCACTTGTTGTCTGGTGGGCGCCCCGCAAATGGGTCCCGTCTGCCCCTGCCCGGATCGCTGCACTCTTTTTAAGGGGAGAGGATGCCATTGTTCGAGCCTCCTGCTCCATCCCCGAGCCAATCAGCGCTTCCTGCGGCTCCTATGGATTGGAGGAGTGTGGGAGGGTGCAGGCTCGCAGAAAGGGGCAGGGACAGCGGGGTCGCTTGCTAGGTACAGCAGATGTACCTGAGGGGTTTCTCTCGTTCGCTTTCCTTTCTCTTCCCCCCCTCCCTCCTCCTTTCCCCCCCTCCCTCCTCCTTTCCCCCCATTTACTTCTGGCCCCTCCCGGCTAAAGGCACACGCCTGGCCCCTCCTCTTTTCACGGTCTGATGGTTTTCTATAGGAAGGCACACGTGCCTGGCCTTTGTGTGTCTCCTCCGGGGGGCACAGATCTGCCAAATGGAAATGTCCATCAGCATGACAATGAGCAGCATCTCAAATCGGGGGGATTACCCGCGGTTCTGGAGCAAAATAGCAACAAAGGAGAAGAATGGTCAGAAAAATGTCAGGAGGGTTCAATATGCAAACTGGAGAAAGGGGGGAGGGGGGGCAGAGAAAGAAAATGTAGATTCTGAATTGTTTAAAAGCTCCCACCCCTCAGGAAATGCTGGGATGGGGAGGGGGAGTAATTGCAAACAAAACATTTTAGGAGATTGCCACTGGAGTCTGAAAATCAGGACGTTAAATATACTGGTAAAGAAGAGTCCTCAGGAAGTGATGGGAAGCCATTTCCAGGAGAAACATACATGATGGTATTTTGATTAGCAGCGGATACTTTAAGGGTTTAAAAGCTGGTTATTCTAGTCTGAAGCGCTCATAAAATCCAGCACTACCAGAATCTCTTCGAAAAGTTCTGACCTTAAATAAACACGTTATCAGCAAAGCAAATTGTTGATTTGGTGCATTTTGGAGCTGAAGAAATTGGGCGCTGGTGAGGGGACTGACTTTTTGGGGGAGGAGGAGCTTTAATTACAAAAGAAAAAAAAACTTTTGTTAAGTTACTGAAAATACAATTGCTCATTCTGGTAAATAAAGCCTCCACCACTTAGTACAGTGTGTCAACCTCAGTGTTATTTATTAAAATTATAATGCATTTCTAGTTTATCATTACATATATATATATAATTTTGTTCTCCAGCCGGACAAACTTCTTTTACATGATCCTTTGCGGCCTCATGCATTTTAATTCAGTTGGTGCATTTTGTCTGCTGTTTGACATCAGATGCTAAATCAAGGGGTCTAATCAAGTAGCTAAAAAATAAAGAAAGGGTCTGTCTGTCTCTGCACAGTAGCTTCCCAAAGCCTCACTCCCTTCACCTTTGTAAAGGAAATTAACCTCTTTCTATTGAATGCGACCCGCGGCCAATCTGGACGAGAAAGAGACGCGTGCTGCGGGGCAGGGGGAGAAAGACTGGGGGGGGGGGGGAAATCTGTCCAAGACAAGGCAGAGGCTGCAATAGCACAAGACGCTCCCCCCCATCCGCCAGCAAAAGTCATAAGAGCGAAAAAACAAACAACACCCCAATACCCCGCCTCCCTCCCCGCTAAATTTGGGACGGAAAAGGCGTTATCCTTCTAAAGTCTCTGTCTCTCTCCAGATTGCTCAAGGAAAAGCATGGACCAAAGTCTCAGGCAATAAATACCTGTTACATGGGGATAGGCTAAAACCTTCCCAGAGCTGCTTGTCCTTTAATCTTGTCTAGAAAAAGATGTAGGAGGGGGATAAAAAAAAAAAGTGGCAATGATTTCCCCACAGCCTCAGAAAGAAATGGATCGAAAGCCAGCCAGACTACTCAGGCTTCCCGTGTGATTCTTGTCTCTGCTCCTAATCGAAGGGAATGTATTAGCCCCCCTCTTCTCCCAGTGCCCCAACGCTGAAGTTTGTTAGCTGATCTACATGGTTGTATTTTTGTTTGTAGGTTATTTATTGCCCTTCGTTACGCAGGGCCAGGGTTGGGCATGAACCACCAAAATAAATGGTCTGATGTTGAGGGTGCTGAACGCTTGTGCCAGTGCTTTAGTATCACAGCAATAAAGTTAAGGGAAGCACGTGCCTGTCTGCAAGATTGGGAATTTAAGGTAGCGCTGAGATGCAAGCTAGACCCTAGTGTAATTCATATGTTGCCTGCCATTCGTTATCGGCCAAATAGTCAGTTAAAGACAGACCATTGGGAAAAACGAGAAAAATGTTTATGTTTCCTCCAATTTTTATTACTCTGTAGGTTCAGCTTGGCTAGTTTTGTAGTTGCTCAGACTCTTCTCCTGCCCTATATATGTGAGGAATATAGGCACTCTTTTTCATTAAAAATTATACAATAGATAAGTCAAAATACGCAACCTTAAAAAGCTGAATGCAAAAGAAAACCCCGACAAAAACCAAAAACCCGCTGCAGCACAGCGAATTCAAACAGTGCTATGAATTAACCAAAGGGAATCTATTGAAACCTATTGAGATACTTAGATTCAAAGGATCCGTTTCTTTTTGTTGTTTTGCTAGCCCCAGCCAGCTGAAAAAAACCAAACCCCTCCTTGCTTTCAGTCGTGTATGGTAAAGATTAATTGAAACTTGAAAGGTACAAGTATTCTAAACTAATTTTCACAACAACGGAGTGGAAAAAATGTTGGGGAGGGGAAGACACCCGTCTTCAAAAGCAGGTGCAGCAGTGTGCATCATCTGACAGTTGGAGCTGCTGCTTCTAGCACTGCAGCTATGGATCACCCTCCAAAACGGCTTGCGTTTAACCCTAAAGCCGTTTTAGACTGGGGAGTCTTCGGGGCAAAGACTGGGCCCTCCTTTGCATTTGGACAGCTCTTACCGGAGCATGCTGCGGGCCCTACTGCAATCTGCACGAAGCAGCACAACATACTAGTAATAATGACTTTAGCACCGATCTGGGGAAAGGCGCTGTCCAAGCAGTTGTAATAAACAGATCCTTTTAAAAAATCAAATAGTATCAGTGCCTGAAACTCAAGACGCGACTGTTATTTTTGAAGCGCTTGAGTTGAATGAGTGAGTCCTTCTGAAACTACAAAGCAACTTCTGCTCCATCCCTATTTAACTCTTTGTCTTCAGCAGAAAACTTCCACGTTTCCCCCAGGGGATTCCCAGCTGAGTCCACCCCGCCCCCTTCCCTTACAAACCACTTTGTTTGCGCCAAGTTCCCTTCACAAGCAAGACGAGACCAACGGCATATGTGGGAATTTGCACAGGGAATATTTCATAGCTCCTCAGGCCAGGAGAGACCGCTGTCATCTTCTAGTCTGACCTCCTGTGTGACACAGGCCATAGGCCGTCTCTGAATGAATTCCTGTTTGAAACAGAGCCCAGCTTTGACAAAGAGATCCAGTCTTGAGTCACTTCAGCGCCACGTTTTACAACCTTTTTTTTTTTTTGGGGGGGGGGGGGGGAAGGGAATAAGGCATGTTGTGTTTTTCTAGCTCCGTTTCGTTTGTATTCTGCCAAGCTGGAAAATCAGTGGCAGCAAAGCTCAATTGCATGGCGTTTTCCTTTTGGCGAGGCTTGCTGGAGAGACGCGTTTCTACAAGATCCCTTATTATCCTGTCCTGTGACGAGGCATGGGGGGGGGGGGAGGGAGGGAGGAGAGAGCACAGTTTGGGCCAAGGAGTTTGCTATTTTGAATGTTCCTGCGAGCGCATCAGAGCGAACAGTTTGTCCATCCCTCAGCTTTATTGATTTGCCTACTTTACTCAAGATTTTAAGCATGCCTCCCTGTATCAGCCGACAGGCGCACAGCGGTTTTGATTACTCAACACAGCACCAGCGTAATGTGGTTGGCGGAACAAACCCAGAATTGGGCTGAAGTGTTACATGCAAAGAGCAGAGCCCTGCCTCCAATTAGATTTTTCTTTTTAAATCTACCCTTCCCCCTTCCTGGTGTAAGTATCAAGTGGCTTACAGATTTTTACTTACCTACACCCCCTTGTCAGCCAGTTTCATCACATTCACATTTTTGTACGTATCAAGTTGACTAGAGATTGTTTTTACACACACACACACACCCTTGAAAGTTGCAATCAGAAAGGTTCATCAGGTTCCTAACCCCCATTGTTGCATGACGCATAAACAATTGCTGGGTTGCTACTGTTTGACCCGGAGCTCGGGAGCGAGCGCAGCGCGTTTGCAGGAATTAGCGATTGTTGTGTCTGTCTGCGGGCCACGCGAGAGACACGCGAATCCCTCTGCCCGCTCCCTCCCCCCCGCGCCTTCTATTCACCTTCCCCTCTCCCCCGCCCCGCTCCCTTTGTTCAGCAGATTAGCATAAAGCTGCTATGGATCTCCCGTTTAAATAATTACACACAAAAGAATACTACATGAAAGCGAGCGAAAACAAGAAAGAGCCCACGAGTCTGTTCCATTTCACCCAGCTACCAGAAGAAAAAGACCTGAAGTATTTTCTATTGCTTAAGTTTCAAGTATCCCCCAATGGCAATCTGCTCTGCTCCCATTATTCAGCTTTTTGGAAGGGTGGGGGTGTGGGGGAAAGAGAGCGGCTCTTTTATTACGCAAAATATACTGGGTAGAGGAGCTTTCTCTTTTAAGTGGCGCATTTATGGTGATTTGTTTACGCTATTCAGGCATAGCTGCCCAAAGGCCTAAATGAACCGAAAGTTTTGTTTTTTTTCAGCGCAAGGTGGGTAAATTGATCGCCGTTTCTGGGAAGAGAGGGAAAAAGTAAATACGCGAGTGTGAGAGAACAACGCTCGATGGCATTTGTTGCAGGACCAGCATGACAAACGCCCTAAAGACTATGTTACCTTTCAATAGTGCCACACAGCCATCCAGCATTGATTTCCTTTAGCCTCCTCAATAAGCATGTCCTAAAACCGAGTGATCAGCCAATACCCTGTAAAGATAAGTAGGAGAAAATAACTGAGATTCGCACCGAGCCACATGCTGGCGAGTGGGTTGCCCCTTTCTTGTTTCTTTCTCTCTTGGTTTTGGTGTGTGTATGTGTATTTTATTTGTCTAGTGCGAGTGTATTTGTTCAGTGATGTGTGCTTCCCTGCCTCCTCGCTGTTTAATGGGGGAGGCAGTGGATTTGTTTCTATTATCATTAGCATACAGCTGCAGGTTACACGAGCAATCCCCACACGAGCAATGTACACTTTAGCCCAACCTTATCATCACTTCTCTCAACCAGAAAACAATCAACAGCTACTCACACATGGCTACGTTCCCCTCCCGCCCCCCATGTCTGAATAGTGATAGACGTGTTTTACATCTCCCGCAGCAAAGAATATTTTAACTTTTTCATCTCCCTTTTTGGGGGGGCTGTATTATTTGTACAGAGAAAACCAGGCGTGCTGGGATTACGGCAGCATCTTTTTTCACTTACATCCGTCAATTATTGCCGTGATGCAAAAGCTCATTTAGCGTCACGCTTTTTAAGAGTGGAAACATGGGATAGGAGAGCTACTCGTTTCATGTGCCACATAGGATTTTTTTTTTAAATCCATGTACGTAGCTGTCTCCCTGGGTTCCCAGAGTTTATGGCGCTTGGCGGGTAGAGTTCCAACAGCTCTGTGTCTGGCGCAGAAACACACACACACTCCCAATCACAGATGTGCCTGCCCAAAGCAGTGTCTGCCCCATACAGCAGTGTCCATGGTCAGTAGCTAGCCTGCGTCTTGCAGGCCGGGGCCTTCTCTTTGTTCCCGCTGCTGCACTTGGGGCTGCTGTCCGGGTTGCGCTCTCGGTCGCTCGGCGCATTGGAAACAATGGCCTGGAAGCGAGTCCCTCCAAGCCCAGCCTGCGAGCGTCACTTTCGGGGCTTGCTGGAGCCTCGCGCCAGAAATCAGCATCCGCTAGGGAGCGGTTCCCGCGTATCTTGCGCGCACTCGCCACGTGCCCATGATCAGAACCAACGAGCAAACCCGGGAAGGGGCAAGGCCTTCATCGACTGCCTACCCCGTATCCTCCTAACGCTCAACAGGGGCGGGCTCCGGGCCCCCGCGGCGGGGGAGCGGTTTGTGGCTGAGGAGGCCCGGGGTGTGCTTAGACAACGCGGCCCCCACGATTAACGCGGCCCGCGGCGTTGCTTTCTTATCCGCTGCTCGGCCCTGTCCCGGAGGGGTCTCCCCTTGCGTTGCCAGGGGCCGGGGAGCCCCCAGAACGCCTCAGGCCTGGGCGAGGAGGGATTCAGTGAGGCCTTAACCGAGGACAAATACCCCGCTGCGAAGGGCGTCGCTCGTTAGCTGAACCCCTAAACGCTCCCCAGGTGCAGGCCGCGGGGCGGTGTCTGAAGAAGGGACGTGACACCAGGCCGGCAGCGCGGTGTGATTTGGTCCCGCGGTAACACGCCAGCCCCCGGTCACTGTTCCCTTCCTAGCCCCCCGCGGCCCTCGCAGGAGGCCGGGCAGCGTTGGCCACGGGCGCGAGACGGCACCTGGCCGCAGCGCCTCAGCCCGGCTCCGTGCCTGGCTTCAGCTTTCCCGCCTTGGGCGCTCGCCTGCCGATTGGCTGGCTGCGCAGCCAAGCGCCGGCGGCCATTGGTCAGCTGGTTGCCGAGGCGCCTCCCGCGAGGGAGTTAACCCCGCAGCTGCTAGGTCACGAGGCGGCCCGTTGGCGCGCCCCCTCCCCCCGCCACAATGCACCTTCTGGCCGGGCCGCGTGGGGAATGAACAATTCAGCCGCGACACGGCGATCTCCAGCCCCCACCGGCCATCTGCCAGCGGGGCGGGGGCCGCCGGCCCGCAAGGGAGTCAGCCTCCAACCCCTGCTCCCGGCCCATCCACAAGCAGCCCGGCCAGGCCCGGATCAGAGAAACACGAGCTAGGCATGGCTGGGAGGAGCGGGCTTTTATTGTTGAAAGCCAGGCCAGCTTTGCATAGGAATGGCTGGGCCTGGCCCGGCTGGTTCTTGCGGAATGGGAAATCAAAGTCCTGCTCCACCTACTGGAGAATTGAAAGAGAAGATTGCATGTTGCTGGCTGAATGCAGCCTACGTCTGAAAGCCAGCTCAGTGCTCCCTAAGAGGGGCTGGTAGTTAGGGGGCCCTAGGGACCAGGAGTGAAAAGCGAGCCTCCTTTAGCCAATCCTAACTAAACAATCCCTGGCCATGCATACATAGGCAGATGGTAATTATTGTAGTTCAGATAACTGAGAATGCTTTCCTCCACCCGTCTCTTGTAGATATTTTGCTGAAAGAACCTTTTCAGGTATTTCTTTGGTTTCTCAGCAAGAATGAGTTTGCCATCCACTATCTGGTGAACCAACTGTTCCAATGATGGAAGGCCATCCACCTGTAAAACAGAGGAATAAGCTGAAAGAGAAGCATTGACTTGACAAAACATGATGGGCAGGTATAGAAACACTAGCTTCTATTATGATGAAAAGGCAGGGTGGATGCACACACCAATAGTTCCAAACAGCATTAGAGAAACACATAAATGTAACAGAACTCAATGGTTTGTACAACTAGATGGACTTAGGTCAGCAACAGTCTTCAAGGGTCAGGCACCAGATAAATTAGGATTTGTTGATATTAGGTCGCTCGTTTGAGGCAGCCAACTAAGCCTGCCTTTCACCCTTCATTCTCCCTGGCAGCAAATACAGAGACAGCTGGTCACCACATTCCTTGGATGAGGAAAGGGGTGTTTGGTGGCAATAGCTATCGGGAACACAGTGGAGGGATTATCACACTGTGGCAGTGTGGTGTCACTAATGGCTCAAAGGACACTTTGATAAGACCATAAATTCAGGTGTTAATTTTATCTTTTGGGCTGAAAATTCTCACCTATTTAGAGTTCAAAAGGTGTCTGTGTGTGTACAGACAGATATATGTAGAATTTGTGTACAAAGTCTGACAACTGTCTTGGGCAAGAAACAACAATTTCAGTATTTGAACTTCTTAGAAATTGAATTTCCAGATAAACCTTTCTGAACTATCTGAGCACCAGAAGTGTATGTTTTTAAATGTCAAATTTGCAAGCAACGTATGGCCTGATTTTCCAGTCAACCCCAGCTGCCATCTGAAAACCAGGTTAGTAGTTCTTATTGAAGACAAGTGCCTTTGCTTGGAAAGCTCATACTGCACGTGTACTATACAATTTTCTATTAATACTTTAACAGCTAGGGCTAGATTCACAAAAGGACTCAGGTGCCTAACTGCCACTTTAGGTGCCTAAATCCCAGAATCTGGCCTGACTGATTCACAAAATCCCTGCTCAACTACCACTGAACCTTGTAGGAGCCTAAACTCACTTGGCGCCTAAAGTTTCGTGATAAACGTTCCCTCGGCACCTATTTTCCTCCATCTGTGCATGCACACTACAGCTCTGCTCTAGATGTCTGGACTCTTCAGCCCCAGAGCAGTGCATGAACTGGGGGAAGATAAGTGTTCCTCTGCTTACCTTGTGTGTGGGGCACCATCTGTAAAGCATACTAAGAACTTGCCTACCAAATCAGGCCTCTATATGCGAGCTTACATAAAATGGCTTGGGGAGGACTTCCCTCATAACTTTTAGCCCCATGGTTGAAGTATTCATCTGGGAGTTGACTCTTCAACTTAGGGGGAAAGATGGCATTTGAACAGGTATCCGCAACCTCGTAGGTGAGTACCCTAACTACTGGGCTAGAGGATATTCTGATGTGAATCTCCCTGAGTCTCTCCTGTTGAAGTTGTTCTTATGGAGAAATAATGAAAGAATCACTGGACCAGAGAGAGAGTGCACACAAGCATGAAGAATAACTCTGGAGCCTGGTGATCAGAGCACACACCTGAAAGGTAGAAGACTTAGGATCAAGTCCCCCACCTCCAATTACTTTTAAAATTATTTATTCACAGTGCAGCAGCTTCAACAGGAGAGACTGAGGAAACCCAACAGACAGAATATCCCATAGCTCAGTGATAAGGGCTTGCACCTGAGATATGGCAGAGTCCTGTTCAAATCCCTTTGAAGTGGGGGATTCCCACATCTCAGGTGAGTACCCTGTCTGCTGGGCTTAAAGTTATGAGGGATGTTCTGTATCCTCCCCTCCCCTTCCAGCTTCTTGTACAATCAGCGTAAGTGCCTAACTCCAGGACAGGGTGTGCAGCTGAGAAACCCAAGTAGAAGGAGGTGCTTCTCTAGATTTACTAAATTTGCTGAGAAGGGCGGGGCTTAGGACACATGGCATCTCCCATTGGCTAGTTTGGGCAACAGCCACCCAGCATGCAGCTTTTGTGAATCCATTCTGAGGCATCTTCTCCCTTCTTTCACGGGAAGCCTAGGTGCCAAACCCAGGTTTGTGAATCCCAGCAATTTTCTAGCTGCCCTTCATGTTAAATCTGTAATAGCATCACCAGGCTTCAGTTTTTGTGTGTATCTAGCCGTGTATGGAGGTGCAAAAACTCATCTCTATCGTCTGCATGTCTGTGTAGCTGGAGCACCGCATGTTGAAATAAATACATGTTTGGGATCCTACAAAATGGGTAAATATTCAAAGCATGATCAGATTTTGAAGAAGAAGAATATCCTGTGCAAGAGACTCCTCAAATAAATACAATTTTATGGTTCAGAATTTAAACACACAAGTTCACACAATGATTCTAACTTGGCTCTTATGCATGTCTTAGTTTCTCTTACTGTATGTCTTGTTACATTTTAATTGAGTTCCATTTTCTATGGTAATCATAACTTAAAATTCCTGACTTTTGTAGTTTACATTCTCAATGCAACCGGGGGGAGGGATAGCTCAGTGGTTTGAGCATTGGCCTGCTAAACCCAGGGTTATGAGCTCAATCCTTGAGGGGGTCACTTAGAGAACTGGGGCAAAATCAGTATTTAGTCCTGCTAGTGAAGGCAGGGGGCTGGACTTGATGACCTTTCAGGGTCCCTTCCAGTTCTATGAGATATACCTATCTCCATAACTATAACAGTGCTCATTAAACATTTTTACTTATTATTTTTGCATTTGACTGAACATTTATTTGAATTAACATTCAACTGCAATATGAGCAACAGATAGTAAAGGTCCTGGTCCTCCTGCTCCCAAATTATATAATGACAATTTAAAAGACACTTTTGATATATTCCAGGGGTGCATTATGTATTTATTACGCACTCGACAGCATGCTCAGTGCTTACAAACAGACATAGAAGATACAGATTTACTAAACCTAGTGTTTCTAAATATCAAAATCTGTGTGAAGGGAATTAGAATAAAAATAGACAAATGTGCATTTACCCTGTCAGATATAGGACCTGATCTCGTAAACCCTTTCTCATGTGAGTAATCCTGATTCACAGGAGTAGTCCCAGTGATCTCAACAGGATTACTTGCGTGTGTGTGTCAGGACTAACTCACATGAGAGACAGCTTGCATGACTGAGTCAGTAATGCTGAAATATGTAATACACCATTTCCATGCTGTCCATAAACAATAATACAGATATTACATAAGAGATAAGTTCACATTACAATACAGGAAGCTCCGCTGAAACAGGGCAGAAAATCACTATCTTCAGGCACAATTTTTTGGTTAGAATTCCATTTTCTGTTCTTTATAAATTGTTTTCAAGAAAATCTAAAAATAATACTTCACTTAAGTACTCTTCATATTATAACAGAAGAGACAATACTATCTAGCACCTTTGTATTTTATTTTAACCTTTCCTAGGGACTAGGGTGATGTTACCTCAATACATAGTTAACAATTTTGTATGGTAAGCGCAGCAATCCATTAAAAAGTAGTGCAGCAATATAGAATTTTGATATGTAAAACAGAAGTGAAGGAGGTACATGGAGGGATACGGTAGAACGGCACTAAACCACCCACTAGGCAGCAGCAAGCTTTAGACTAGAAAAAAAATTCTGTTTACAACTTTGTGTCTTTTGGGACTGATCCAAAGTCCACTGAATCAAGTAGCAGCCTGTTCATTGGCTTCAATGGGCTTTGAATCAGACACTTGGGGAGGAAAAATAGAGAAATTACTATGAATTTATGCTCAGGTCAACAGTGCAAATGACATTAACAAACGTCTTAATTTCTCCGCACTCCTATATTTGGGAATTTCATCTATCATTGAAAAGCCCTTTTGTGTTACTTTATCAACTAGGTAGCTTGTGCCCATGGGTATTTATAGAAAGATTTACAGCTCACAGGATCTGAAATTTTAGGATGGCATGTACAGTGCTTTTATATCACTACGCAGAAAAATGAACGAAACTGTATGGAAAGCAGTATTAACTAAAGAAATGGAAATTCCATGTGTCAGTAGCAAGTTTGCACTAAAAAAACACATAAGTGGTATAAAAATCCTGCATAGGAAAATGGAGCAACATAAACAATGAAAAAACCTTACCAGCAACTTTAAGATTTGTAAAAATAACTAAAATAAGCAACTTCCAATATTTACTGACTCTCCCTTATGCTGCTTAGACTCTATGTCTATTTAGGTTTTCCAAAGTGAGTAATTAAACAGAAAAAAAGTGAAACTTAAGGCAGAAGATGGGAGCAAAAAACCTAAGTGCTCAACAATAACAAATGACTCCAATAATAAAATGCAATTGCTAGTCATTTTTCTTACCTGGCTGGATATTAGGATTTGGCGCAGTTCTTTCTTAAGATCAATAAACCGATCGTGATAGATGGCCATGGACCAAGGTTCCCTGAAATAGCTGGTTGAAAAAGAAGAAATTTAGTTATCCAGTGAACCTCTCATTAACCACTAATAAAGTATTTACCTGCTTTTTTGCTTTTATAAATTACAGTTCTGGACCCATCATGATCGTTTGTTCATAAAATGCCTCCCGTAACAGCATGGTCAATCAATTCTTTTAATGGATGTTCCTGATGTACAGCCAGCTTCAGTAATTACATTTAAAGTGGCTTAATTCAGAGCTGTGGCAAGACCCAGTGAAGAATCCTGATTTTATCAGAATTTAAAAGCCTGAAGACCTGTAAAGAACGGTGTCTCCATTATCTGTCCTCATTTGAGAAAAGCAGATTGCAGGATTAACTGAACTCCTGCATAAACAAATTAAATTTGTGTAGACAATGACACAAATGTTGTTCATCATTAAGGTTTCTGGATTAATAAAGGCCAGAAAAACAGGCCACCACAGTGTTGCAATATGTTCTTTCCACTAGTGCACTGAAGCTAAATTGAATCTATCTTAAGAGGAACTATCTTAACATTTATATTATATCTATTGATAGAAAGCATTCATTACACTTTTTCTGTGAAAAGTTAGAAAAATGTAAGTATCTATTTATCGCAAGGCCATAACGAGATATATAATTAGATACTGTAAATGCAGCTAGAGGCAACTGGATGACACAGAAAATTGCTGGTTAGTTCTATTTCCTATATAACGAAAAATAATGGTTGTTGTGTCAATAATCTGTAGATTACACAAGGTATATTCTCTGCTTGATGTGTGTATGCAATTCTCATTAATGTTAATGAAAGTTAAAAGGACCCACTGAAGAAAGAATAGCACCAAAAGAATCAGTGTGACTTATTATTAAACTGGGTATCAGCTAAATAGGGCCTGATCCTGCAAACACTTATGCAAATCCTTAGCTTTGCTCATTTCAGTCATCTCACTGATGTTAAACATGTGCATGTTTGCAAGATCATGACCATAGTCCTTAGACATGAACAGTGTCATTGGAAGCTTGTAGTCTATTCACATCAGTGGGATTGCTCTCATGAATAAGCAATATTGCATTTGTAAATCTGATGGGATCTGGCCTGATGTCCTTTCAATAAATATATTCATTTCTAGAATAAAAACTCAAATTACATAATTTTAATGACAATTTCCACAGAAAACCAGCATTCAGTTTCTTTCTAAAAGGAAGCCAACCTTTTAAAAATGTTGAATTGTGATATTTCCTATCAGCAATTTTTCTATAAATAAAAGCTTCATTGGACTTCAGATATTAATGACTCAATCAACACCACAGCATGTAACTAATAGAGCTTTGCCAATTGTTCACCATACCCATCTACTTGTGTGTTATACCCCCATCTCGTTCCCTCCATTTGCTTCTTTAAATGGTAAGCCCTCTGGATATGGGCTTGTCTCTTTTGTGTGTTTGTACAGCACCCAGCACAACAAGGCCTCAAACAGAATGAAGGACATATCCACAATATAAATATTTACTGACACTGCTACTCATCTTTACCTTTCCGTTTTGACAGACATAGGAGCATCTCGCTGCACACTGCTAGCACATTACCAAGACTGATTTCATCTCTATATTTCGGTCCAAAATCTTACAAAAGCTGAACTCAGCTCTAAGAGGCGCTTTTAAAAACGTACTTTAAAATGTATTTATCATATCCCTATAAGATACATAGATAGAAATGAACAGTTCCCCAAAACATTTTAACTAACTCATCTCAAAACATTTTTCATTTAATGTCAACAGTTAGATGGCAAAGCAAGATAGGAGGGGACAAGAAAAAGATATACCAAGATAATTAAAAATGCTCACATTACACTGACATGCACTGCCAAAATCCATGGCCCTGTTGCCATAAATTTTTCCTGTATTTTCACCTGGCATCTTAGTTTTAGTTGTGCAATTACTACTGGTAAATCTGTTTTAACAGAGAAACATCTGTTGGGCAAGAAATAGTTTATAGATCTGAGCACCAACCTGGGAGCCTGGAATTCCCACGTTTTAATTCTGTCCCTGACACTGATTTCATCTTGTGATTGAAGCTAGTCTTTTAAACACCCTGCCTTTATGAAACTGCTTACCTACCTCACTGAGATGTTATGAGGATTAAATGACATGTGTACAATGCTTTGAGGATACTGAGTATTATTGTTATTATTACTAGTTCAGCTGATATCATCTTCGGGTATTCAGACTTTTACAGTTTATCACAGCATTCCCAGATTTGGGAGTTTAAGGCCTGACATTTTTCACCAACCTACAGTATTTGGCTCAAATAAAAGTGTGTTTACTCTGGAAGTGGACAATTTCTTGTGTATATTTTCAAGCCTGGTTGTACAGGAGTTACCAATAACCAGTTATTTAATACAAAATTTCCTTTACCTCATTTCAAATAGAGAAATGCAACCATCACAGAGTATTTTCATATATAAGCAGCTCTCTTCCCTTTCTGGCAGTGCATATTTATTCTTAAGACAGAATCACCTTTCTAACAACCATATTTGGATTTACTCTCTCAAGCTACAACAACACATGTTCCATTAAATTGAAGTTTAATAATGAAAAAGATTCACTTGAAGCCAAACCAACAAGTTGACTTTCTGAGGCTCATTTTAAATTTTATTACCACTTCAACAGTAGTCCCTAAGGGCAAGCTGTAGAAAGCTTGAAAGTATAATGCTCTTCAGTGTACAAGATGAACCTGGCATGCTACCAACAGAGGCTCAGAGGCTCCTCAACTATCATGAGAACAGCATCTGCCACATGTGTTTGCACCATTTAGTCTTTCATAACCTGCCAAAATGATCAAGCTAAATATGTACAATGTTTGCCAGGGGCATAACCGATTTTAAAACTTGGTCACTTCTTAAGGGGGGATCCCCTGCTGGTAGACTTTTATATCTACAGAAGCTATCATTGGAAGGCATTTGTAACTAGATGGGGTGAAATGGTCTCCTTTTGAAGACAATATGTGACATCCTTTTTGTTGCTAGGAAGCTGTTCTCTCCTTTCATTGACAAACAATACATAAAGTCTGTTCTGCCTCATCTGTGATGTGTAGCTATATTAGATGAAGGGGAGAAAAAAGAAAATTATCTAGTGGCATCCTATGCAAAAGGAGCTGAATCTTTTTAATTTAGAGGGGGACACAGGATAAAAATGAGCAGATAAAGTTGGCCAATCCTGGGAAATAAAAATGTGGTATCTCTGAAATCTGCATGTAAATGGATTCCCATCCAAAACCCATCTATTTTTATTCTCCAGACTCTTATTTAAGGTACTGCTATACACCACTTTCAGAGGACAATGTTTTTTTCAAACATTCTAAAGCAGCAGTAGTTCTCTGATGCTTACTGGTACTTAAAAAAAAGAAAAAGAAAGAAAGAGGAGGACAGCACACTGACCCTTATCCACACTTGCACCACTTAAGTCATCCACACCATCCAAGACATCAGATCTTTCCTTGGATGTGAACATGTAAAAAAAAAATCTAAAGACTTTGAAAGTTGTGAGGTACTTTTACACTGAGAATGCCAAGCTCAGCATCCACAACAAGAAACCATGAAAGAAAGGGTTAATGAGAACTTTAATCACATCAAAAAAGTCCCATGACATCTGAGTAATGGGTAACAGTAGTGAACCATGAAAAAAAGAGAATAGTACTACAGGTCTCTCAACGGAGCCCATATTCTGCCAGGCATAGGTTATTAGCCATTTAGGCATACTCCTATAAAGGAATATAGACATGACACTTATTTTTACCATCCACTGCAGCACTGAAAGCTGAGCCCTTCTTTCAGGAAAATTAAACCAATCACACCCTCACCTCAATCCCACCATAAATTGTTAACGATCTGTCCAAAATGAGCAGTCATGCAGAGCAGATAGTACAATGTTGTCACATCTTGTGATTTTTATCATGGATTTTGTGATAGTTTGTGTTTCTCTTTGTCTCAGCTGCTGGACTTCCAGGAGTGTGGAAGAATCCTAGCTTTCATTAAATAAGAAAATAAAAAAAAGAAATTAGCCATCATAGTTGTAGAGAAAAGCTTGAAAATATGATCCAAGTGTACTATAAAGACTCAAAAAAAAAGGTAAATAAAAAGAACCCAATATTTATTATATTTTAAAATCTCATGATTTTTAAGCCAATCTGTGTGTGTGTCTGTGTCCCAACTTATCTTTTTTTAACATTGATGTTGTAAGGCTATGTAGATTTTCTTAATACGAGATAGCCTCTCCTTTTTCACATGCTTCAATGAACAGTAGTATATTTAACAATGTTGGCATTTAAAGTGTCATCATTGGCATCTGAGTTAGCACCAACTAATGAATGCGGCAGTTCATACTTCAGAGTAATAGTTTCAGACTCCTTGGCAAACACTGCTGCACACTTGGGTCATGCTTTCAAGGTTTTCTTCACAACCACAACAGATAAAAATGTACTTAAAAAAAAGCAAGCAAGCAAGCAAGCTTGGATTTTGGAGGACAGCTGAGAGGACCCTTTGTCCCCCAAGCTGGCTTGTCTTTGGGGTGCACCCTACACTTTGGGTATTGCTAACTTACTGACTCATTAACTACCCAGGAAAAATCTCTTTCTGCTGGTGAGTTTATTAAATGATCTGAATTTTGTGTCTGTTGAGACAGTTTTTTTTCTAGAACAGAATCATGTTAATATAATTTAAACAAATGTAGAAAACAACCTGTATAGATAAATACTAGGAGATTTCTACCATTGCTATATTGCCTTATGCTACCAATGTATTGGCTTTGCTCTGAGATGAGACCAAGGAGTGTGTGTGGTGACGGCTGGTGGCTTTTCAAAGGCACAAAGGGTAGGTAGGCACTCAGTTCCCGCTGAGAATCAATGGGGTCTGGGCACCTAACTGCCCTTTGAAAATCTCGGCACAAGTTACCAGTATGCTTGCAGCTAGAGTTATTTATCCATGGTGATAGCGAGTCCTCTCTTGGTGTTCAGTTGTCTACTTAAAAAAAACTTCTATAGTAGCAGCAATAATAAAACCAAATTAAAGTAAAGAACAAGGGTCTGTTATTTCTTATTCCTACTCCTGCTCTCCCCACTCTTCCCTCCCCCCAGTTTCCCACACACCCAATTCTCTTTATTTCAGAATCCCAACAAATTTATCAATCAGGACAAATTTGTCTGGGTGTATTTGGGTGTCATAATTCACTCTCTAAATCAGCAGGATTAGTTGGATTTTTGACTGTTGACTTTCATATCTTGATAAAACAGTCTCATTGGAAGAATCTCATATTGAAGCTGTGAATCAACCATTACTACAATAAAATGCCCCTTTTTAGGGTCAGCCACAACAGTATGGTTCACTAAGTGACCAAACTCCACTGAACTCTATGGGAGTCTTTCCACTGACTTCAGTGGGCTGGGGATCAGGCCCTAAATATTCTCAACTTCCTCACCTAGCACTCCAAGTACACCCATATATAGATGACTGGCACATCAGCGCCCCAAACTCTGAGGTTATTAATGCACTTTGGTGTACTTTTCCTCTATTTAAGTTGGGATTAAGGAGCAAACACAGAAAAATCCATATTTCAGCCAACTCAGGCGTTGCTCTTCAGAGGAGCCATTTTGGATTCTAGTATGAGTTTTGCCTCTCTTCCTTATTTCTAGTGTGAGAGCACCTACAGAATCCAATGATGGCTGGGAAGCCATTGTGTGAGGCACTGTCCAAATACTGAATAAAAAAGGATATCTGCCTTGAACATCTTACAGTCTAAATATGCTACAAGTGGGTTTAACCAATGATGGGCTGTGTGGGGTTGTCCCTCCATGCTAGCTTTGCACTTTAGATCAACTTAGCTTCAAGGCTGCTATAGTTTATATCGGCCACTCACACCAACTTTATGCAGTCCACCAGATAGAGAGTCGGTGCAGGGTAGGACAGTTGTTCCATTTTGGAACTCACAGAACCAGCCAGCATAACAGAAATAGAAGTTTACAGTAGGTGCAGTTCCTGGGTGGTAACGTTTAATGCCCACAGCACTGGGCATGGCTGCCTATACAGAGTGCAATGCAGTGGACAGCCAAGCAAAATTTAAAAAAAAAAAGTTTTAACCTTATTTTTGACAAAAATGGGATTTTTGAAATACAGTAAATATGCAAAACCTGGCTGATACTATCAGGTACATCTTGGAGATACTATATCAGTTCTCAAATGTTCAGAATTTCAAATAACCCAAAATATTCCAAGCAATTTTCCTCACCTGTTTAGATGCCTTAAGCCAATAATTATGCTGTACCATTTATGGAAACCATCGCTGTTCTGACATGCAGCCTTTCAAGATTGGCAAGGAGGTGGGATGTAGCCAGGTGAATACTAGTGGGTCTGCCAGACCCTTCTCACTGGTGCTGGTGGAAAGTAACCCCCCCCCCAAATGTTGGAGTCTGCCATCACTCTTATACACTCTGCTTCCCACACTTCCCATTGTTATCACCAGACATTTGGTACGACAAACACCTGTGCTATCGCAACAAATCTTGGCCTGAATTGACTGACACATGTGGCCATTATTCATACAGGCTGGCCAGCTCATATTGCCTCCAATTTAAATTGTGATTATTAAGTATAAAATAGCTCGACCTGCACATGGAAATAGCAAATTTCATGTGAGACCACTGGAGGGGAAATTTTATTGTGCTCAAAAGTAATCTGATTGCCTTTGTGGTGAAAGATATTTTCCAGAAATCAAGTCTCTTTTTTTTATTCTAGTGACTGCTCAAAGTATTCAGCACTACTGCAATGTGTTTAAAGATAATGAGCACATTACGAGCTACCAGGGGCGCTAGAGTAATTTGTACAGTGGAGGTGCTGAGAGCCGTTGAACCAAACTGTAAAGCATGTATATATGATGGAAACCACTTCCAGCCAGGGGGTGTGGTAGCACCCCTAGTTTCAGCACCTATGGAAGCTACTTTGTAGACTTTTGTTTGGGAGCTTTTGTTAGTCTCATCAAGACATTACTTAGAACCTCTACAGTCTAGCTATAGGGTTGGCAAAGTTTTAGGTATGGCCATGGAGTCATTGGCACTTAGCTGAAGAACAGCTGCATGGAAAGATGGAAACTCACAATGTCCATAACTTCACCCTTCATCAAGGTGACTGCCCTACAATCATCAAGATCATAGAATCATAGAATATCAGGGTTGGAAGAGACCTCAGAAGGTCATCTAGTCCAACCCCCTGCTCAAAGCAGGACCAATCCCCAACTAAATCATGGATCATAAAGATGGATCAGTGTCCTTCTGCATTCATTGTAGTTATTCAAATAGTTACAGCTGCTAAAAATGCTCATCCAGAGCTTGTGTCTATCCCATCAGAAGACTCTGATGGGTGTCTCATCCCATCAGAAGACACAGAATACTGTGTCTTATCCCATCAGACTCTAGGCTTAAATATTGTAGCTCATTTCTGACCCTTCAAGAATTTCCAATGGTTTAGAATGCAGCAGCCCAGCTATTCAGCAACACACCACTTGTTATTATCTTTCAGATGACGTATACAGCTCTATTTAATCTGAAGCATTGTATTAGATCCATAGGTTATCATTATGTTGCCCCCCAGCTATGTATGTTTTCACATTGACACTATGTGCTATATTTAAATAGTTAAAGCCTTTGCTCAGTTGCAAGGACATTTAAGAAGTGCAAGAGGAAAATTCTTATTCTGTCACAGAAAACATGGGCAGGTTTTATATGACATTTAGACATGTACAACTATGTGCCTAACTTGAACATGTAATGGCCATAACTGCAGACGCACACAGGACATATGTGTATGCAAATGGCCATTTCTGGTCATTTCTACACACAGTTATATGTTACTCAGGTGCAGTCACATTAATTAAGTGTGCAGGATGTGTGTGCAATTTTGAAAATCTGATCCTATAAATCTACTGAAAATCACATCTTCAGCAGCCAGTGCTGATCAGAATGATGGAAATGGTGTTACAACAAGTAGCGACATCAAAGGCGGCTGAAAATAAAAACTCTGATCGAGATCTAGACTCAGAGACAGTCTGCATGAATAGAAAATAATGGAAGCTTGTAATGGTGACACATTAGATACAGATTTTTGGTCTGTGAAAAATGACAAGTGACATTCATGGGGACAAAAAATCATGTTCTCTATATGCTGAGAACAACCAGCCTCTCCACACAGTAAAGGTTGGTTAAGATAGTAGAGTATTATTTATGACTATACAAACAAAGGATTTAGCAACTACCTTCTAAAAGACGTCTTATTTTCAATGGAAGACAACTTTTAAAAAAACTTGCTAACGAACACCACATCCAAAAAGACCATTGTAAAAAGTACTCAAAAAGTCAACCCTGCTGGAAATAAATAGCAGGGTTACTGACGCTGATGTTGCTGGGCTTGTGGCATTGCGACTGCAATTTAATTGACTGAATCATATAGGTGGAAAAGGGAGGGAGAGAGAGACTGACTTGTGAGATGCTGAATTACAATGAGATTGTGATGAGACCAGAAAATGAAATTCACAGTGAAGAAAACAACACTGAAAATTTGCTACCAACCCCAGATGATTTAAATGAGATAAAAAGCTATATTGCATGGCTAGGCAAACAATAATATTAAATTGTGTATATAAAAATTTTAACTGTTTTTGTAATTTTTTTTACAGGGCTTATAACTTATTTACAACCACGGAACAAGAAAACAGAAGTACATTACAGCAGAACCACTGCAGGAGTACTGTTTAATTCCTTGCACAAAAACACTACTTACTGAACATTTATTTATCAATGTGTTTCAGGTATTCCTTGGATAATTCAGTTATTTGGGATTCTGCTAGGGTGACCAGGTATCCGGTTTTGGACCGGCACACCCGGTCGAAAAGGAATCCTGGTGGCTCCAGTCAGCATCGCTGACCTGGCGCTTGACTGTCCGGTTTGCAGCGCCGTGCAGCGGGGCTGGCAGGCTCTCTGCTAGCCACCACGCCGCGCGGCTCCCAGGTCGGGAAGCAGCTGGCATGTCTGGCTCCTAGCCTAAGGGGCTGCTGGGGGTCCACGTACTGCCCTGCCCCCACCCACAGGTGCAGCTCCCACTGGCTGGGTCAGGGCAGGGGAGGAACTAACACGGCTCGTGAGCGTTCAGCAGACGGCTATTGAGGCTATTGCTGCTGGCCAGCCCTCTTCTCCTCGCGCTCTTCTTGTGGCTGGGCTCGAGCTGCGGCGCGTTTGTCACCCCATCGCCGGCATCTGGGAGTTGGAGGTATGTGTATCCCTGTCTCCGAGTGCTGGGAAGGGGGCTGCACTCCCATCCCCCTCACTGCATCCTCCCCGTCCCAACCCCCCTGCACCCGCATCCCCCAGCACTGCATCCCTCCTCGTCCCAACCCCCCCTCGCCCCCATCACCTATCATCCCAGACCTGTAGCCCTTACAGTTCTCTCCCACCCATCCTCTCCACCTCCCAGAGCCGCCCTCACCTTCCACAGCCCTGCACCCCATTCACCTCCATACACTGGTGCACTCCCATTATGTTCCTATACACCCATTTCCCCCACATCCTCATGCACCTGTAGCCTTTTGCCTCCCCCTGCATCCCCATCCACCCCACATACCCCCCCACCGCCTCCTCTCTCCTTCACTGCCCCCTCTCACCCCCACCTGGCTTTCATCCTTAGCCTCTTTCCCTCCCCATCCTCTTCTCCTCCCCCCCCAACATCTTTTCCCCTTCAGCCCATCTCCTCCCTTCCTGGCTGGGTGATTTAGGCAGCCCCTGGAAAAGTGTGTGAAAAAGCATCTTTCTGTAGGCAAGTGTGTGCATGCATGCATTGTATGTGTGTAAGAGGCAGTGTGTGTGTAGGGAGGTGCATGTATTGCCGCATGTGTGTATACCTGTGTGAATAAAATAAAATATTCAACCAGGTCCTATGATTTACTTTATTGAAGCAGGATTATAAAATAATACAATTCACTAGTTGAGAGGAATACATTCATTTCATGCTTCTTTCAATGGGAATATAAAAATCAAAGAAGGAAATTTGTGGCTATTTATCATTTTTTAAAAGAACACTGGGACTATTGTTAAACTGGCAATAATTCTGCTAAGAAATAGTTAATCATTTGATTTAAAATCCAACATGGGTATTGGCATTTAAAATACTGTTATAATTTAATTATAGTACATACGTACACTCCACTATAGGCCCAATCTTGTGACCCTCATTCAGGAAAAACAACCATTGAATTGGATAGGGGGTTTTCCTATTGAGCAAAATACCACTCCCAATGGACGCGCTCAAAAACCCACTGCAGTCAATGAAAAGACTGTCACTGTCTTCAATGGGCTTTGAATCAGGGCCTATACTTGTACCTATTTATGTTGTTTGCCAGCATCTTCAAATTGTAAAAAATATTCATCCATATCATACTGATTTCTCATTTTTATTTTCTGTATTTTTAATATCAAAGGAATATTATGTTATAATATCATTGATAAAAGTCATCATTAAAAAGTGAACATTTAGCAACAGTTACTTCAACCCAGTAACTGAGGTACTGTAGTTATTTCCTATTCTAAGAACACTATGCAGATATTCTGCACTACCTCAGTACCACAGACCGAACTGTTGGTAAATGTTTACTTCTTAATAGTGGCTACTGCACAATAGAGCCTTGCTAAACTGCAGTGTGCTAATCCAAACACATTACAGCTGGCACCCAAAATGGCAGTCTCCCCCCTATTTCGCAAAAAAAAAAAAAAAAAAAAAAAATAGCAGATGTTTTAAGGTTTTGTGTATTTCTACACAACATACTGCATGATGTATATTTAATATATTATGAAAAATAATTAAAAGAAAACTAAAACTGTCAAACAAAATCAATAAAATACACTTTGTGGTGCAGTATGATTACTTATCTAAAATTATTTGTTCATTTACAGATTCGGAACATTCAATAATTCACAATGGCCTGTCTAATTATTAATATGAATTAGCAAGGTTCTACCATAAGTAAACTATGTTAAGATTAGGTGACTAGCCTTTCCCTATTAATCCTGGCCTTGGGGTTTCTTAGTAACCTAGCTGTTCATTAGAAGCTTAGTTGCTCATTAAAAATGACATTAATTAAATATATAAAATAAATTTAAGCCACCTAAAGATGTCAGGCTATTTATATTGATTTGTTATGTAAGTACAGCTTTAATAGTGTGAATCATGGCTAGCATTTAATTCCAGTAGAAAAGAAAAGCTGTTAGGGCTTTAGTATCCATCCCTTCATGAGCTCCTCTTATTCTGGTTCTCTCTTCATAAAAAGCACACCTATTTACCTCTAATTAGGCTGGAAAGGGTACTGAGTAGCATTAGTCCCACTCAACCATGCTCACAGCCTTTCCCATTTCCGTTCTTTTTTTTTTTTCCCTGCAGGGAAAAAATATCTCATACAAGTCTGCGGAGTTAACAAAAGAGTAAGGTGGAATCCCTTTTATGTAATTGAGGCACACTAATGTGACAGCATCCAGCAAATTCCAGAAAGCAATGCATTCTAATATTTATTTTTAATAAACAAATGCTCTTAATTTTTTGAAAGGCTGGTCTAAATCTTTATATGCAGCACATATACCATGTTTAATATAATCCCTGATATGCAATGATTATCCTGTCCATAAGTCCTTTTTAATTAATATCTTTCACTAGTCCTATTAAAGATAAAATTTAAAACATTCAATATTTTTCTCCTTCCTAATGTGTCTATTATTTTTTGAGATTTATTAGAATGGTGCCATTAAACATTCTATTGTGGAGTTTCTGCTCAGAATCTCATAAAAATTACACTAATTCATTAATTCTAGCCTACTGCAAAAAATACTGTGTGCAAAGTGAATCTGAGAAGAGAAGGCCAAATAGTTACATTTTGTAAATGTCAGTATTATTTATATCATTTTGAAATATTTTTGACTATTTAGGATCATAGACTTGGGGAGATGTGGACAAGACTGAAGAGAACAGTTACCAGAACATCCAGTGATGTTCTCCACTTGTTTGGTCTTTGCAACCTTAAAGTTATTTTATTGTAGCTTTTTAGGATGAAATTATAGCATTATTTCTGATAGCAAAGGTTACAAAAATACAAAATCGTTCCCATTATAACTTCCTGTTTTCACATGGCTATAACATTACCTTTGGGGCTGAAAATTTGAATGCTTTGTCTGTGGAAAAGACTTGTGTCATGGCATGTCGTGAAAGTCACCACTGTTCTGCAGAACAAAGCAAGGACAATGGATTCCAGAGTCAAGGGCACATCATCAAGAATCCCCTAACTCCTGTCCCTCTTCCCTTTAAACCAGGAGGACTTTAGTCTGAGCACTTGAGCTGACCACGACTGCCACTGTACAACACAGAAAGGTCTCTAAAATAACCAAGGCTTTATAGGTCCAAAACAACACATTAAATTTCACCTAGAAAGCAACTGATTGCTTATTAAGATGTACACTGGCTAACAGAACATTCTGAACTTTCTACTATTTCTAATTTCTACAGAGCAGGTAACTGAAGAGGTTAAGTGACTTGGCAATAGTCAAGAAAGTCTGTGGAAGGACTAGGATTTAAACACAAATCTCGGATCCGATCAAAGCCTTCCTAATCCACTAGAGCCCTACATAAACTTTAAACTAAACAGTAGTAATGTACAAAAAGAGGTTGGGAGGGGGAAATAAAGTGTAATGTTACCACCTTCGAAATATGAAAGTCAATATGATAAAAAGACGCAGGAAGACACCCTTAGCCTTGATGACGGTAAACACTAAAAATAAGGGTAATAAACATTGTCCATTGTCATTACATTTAAAAAACCCCTCCATTTTGGCTTTTGAAGAAAGAATGGCATGATGCAGCTTCCCACTACAGTATTTCCAGTAACATCACCCCTAGATGTGCTCTTTTATAATGTAACATGGAGAACAAAGGCACTCACACGTCTCATCGTTGTCCTATGTTATCTTATTCTTTCCAGTTATGACATATACACTGGTACTTAGGCTGAATCTGAGGAGCAGTCGTGCCTTGTCTTGGCATCAACATTACTGCATCATATCATGGTGATCAACTTCTACATAGTATGATTGAAAACAAACTCACTCATCTGATACTTTACAAATCTCATGTATGAAAACCACTCACACTTCATTCATTAAATAAGCAACTTAAGTATTTTAGAAACTAGATGGTAAGGAGAGATTTTGTGCATTGTATTAACAAATGTGATTTTCATTACTGCAAAATGAAGCTTATATGAATCACTTTCATATCATATTAATGCCCTGATACCAAAGAATATCCAATTCGTTGCCAGGTATCAGGAGGATTCTCTAATTATCTATTTTGTACTTAAGATGCTGCGGCAGGAAATGCCACTGAACATAAGAACGGCCATACTGGGTCAGACCAAAGGTCCATCTAGCCCAGTATCCTGTCTTCCGACAGTGGCCAGTGCCAGGTGCCGCAGAGGGAATGAACAGAGCAGGTAATCATCACGTGATCCATCCCCTGTTGCCCATTCCCAGCTACTGGCAAACAGAGGCCAGGGACACCATCCCTGCCCATTCTGGCTAATAGACATTGCTCTAAGGATACGGTCCATAACTTGGCCACTGTGTCTTATGGCTTCCACAGTGGTTGTTTTATTGCAGGAAAACAAGGGGGAGGAACTGAGGAACAAGTGATTTAATCTGCCGGTCAAAACTCACCCCACCCCTCTTTTGGGAATTATTGTAAATATCTAGGGCTAGAGTCACAAAGGACCTTAAATGGGGTGACTCACAGCATTGCCACACATAACTTTTTGGCACCTAGAAAAACACTGGGATTCACAAACCTGAGCTAAGCATCTAGGCTCCCTATACAATGAATGGGGAGAGATAGGTGCCTCAGAATGGGATTCACAAAGCCAGCATGCTGGGTGGCTCCTTGCCTAAACTAGCCAATGTGAGGTATTTGGCCAAGGGGTGTGTGCTAACCCCTGCCACTCTCACTGAAATAAGCGCCTAAATCCAGGCTGGGGGGGATCCCTCTGTTCATAACTTTTAGCCCAGTGGTGAGGGTACTCATCCGGGATATGGGAGACCTCTGGTTCAGGTCTCCTCACCAACTGAGAGGCAGATGGGATTTGAACAAGTAATCTTCCCCCTCTCTAGTGAGGGCCCTTGCTATTGGGCTATGGTATATTCTGCTGTAGGGCTTCCTCAGCCTCTCCTCTTGAAGCTGTTCCACTGTCAATAAATAAAAGAAGTCATTGGAGCAGCGGGGACTGGATCCTGGGTTTCCCACCTACCAGGTGAGTGCTCTCTCTCTCTCTCTGGCCCAATGACTTTTACAATTATTTATCCTCAGTGGAGCAGCTTCAACCCCTTAAGGCTGAGCAGCGACAAATAATTAATTCAATGAAGATTGCAGAACCTCCTTCCTGACATGGGCATCAGATCTAGCCCATATATTAAGAAACTAATTTTTAAAAAATATGAATAAATCTCCAAGTAGAAGCCCTATACATTTCTCTGCCTGTTTACACCTTGTGAAATGTGTCCTTAGACCCTGGGGTACTGCAGTATAACAGGTTTGTATACAAAGTCTTCAGCTTCAGTGTTTCCTCTTCTGGGTTCTCCAGCTCTTCACTGCCCTATTATTATGCAAGCCCGTTAGACCCATTTCCACATGTGCCACAGAATGTAGGGGAGTTTGCAACCGAATTTAGGGCATCTGATAGAGCCTATCATCTCTTTTACGTCTTTGAGGGACTGAGACAGATGTCAGCGACCGACATGGAGGCCGGAAAGAAAAAAGAAAAAAAAAAATCAAAAAAATTTCAGTTCAATACAAATGAAAACTGATTTTTAATTTTTTTTCACCACATCAAAGCAACCAAAATTTGTTTTGGGTTGACCGGAAACATTTTGGTCAACCCAAAACTAAACAATGTTTTTTTAAGTTTTTTGTTTTGTTTTGGCTGTTTCTCACCCTTGTTTTGTTTAAATTGGTCACATTCAAAACAAAATGCTGTTCCAAAACAAAAAGTCAAAACAAAATGTTTCAAAATGAAAATGTTGAAACCAAACATTTCCAAATGGTCAAAACATTTAATTCTCCCCCCCACAAACGAGTTGTGGAATTCACAAATAGCTCTGGTACCCCCAAAATGTATTTTTCAGCAAAATTATTATAATGTCACACAGTTCTACTTGAGCTGGATTAAGTGACGGGAACCGTTACTTTTCTTCTTAGAGAGCGCACAGGAACAGATCTGCAATTTCCCCCAATAGATTTTGGAATTTTCTAAAACTGTCAGGAGGAGAAGCTGATAAGACTGCACTGCTGACTAGTTCTAAAAGGGGCAGCAGTCTGATCACGGGGGCGCTCATCTTCTACCTTAATAGTATGTGCCCCCAAGAATTTATATGATGACTTGGGCTTTATAATCATATTTAGGTACTGAATAAATGGGCTCGTTAAGGTGCTACACTCAAGTCAATGGGAGCTGCTGGATGCTCAGTACTTTTGAAAACTGGCCTTTTATTTAGGTGCTCCAATATGGATTTAGGAGCCTAACTTTAGGCAGCCACTTTTGAAAATCTTGGCCAGGCCATGTAATATTGATTTCAGCCTTACAACATGTCTCGTGCACCCTCCTGGAGCTGTGCCCAAACCCTAGATCTCATCGTCATCGGGGGAGCAGTGTCGATGCAGCAAGCTCTTGTGGCCAGCCACCAGAATAAAGATCTTTTTGTGGACATTGTTAAGCAGATGTCCATGAGAGACCACATCCAGGATGCCTACCAGTGCAGGATAAAGAGCAAACAGCTCAGGAGAACGTACACAAACCAAGGATGCCAGGAAAAGGTCTGGCAGCGAAAATGTTACCTGTCCATTTTTTGAGGAGCTGGACAAGATTTCGATCAATTACTCCACTACTGAACCCAAGAAGGTTGGGGACCCTGCTGCTGCCTCTGCTGCCCTCCTCCTCTCCCTTCTCCTGCCCAAGGCCGAGCGGCAAGAGACATCTGAGGATGAACATGAGATGGCCAGTGAAGAGCTGTTCCTGGAAAGCCAGGGTCTCTTCAGGCTCAGGACCCTGATGCCCTCCGAGCCAGAAACCCATGCCAGGACTGAGGAGGCAGATCCTATTGCGGGAAGCTCGTTATGCAAGTATCTAGCTTTAACATTTGTTATGCTAACTGGCATGCTAGCTTCTATTATGATGCCTCATGCCTGCGGTCATTTTAGCAGATGTGAGCTAGGTGCCTTTCTGAGTATCCAGCCCTGCCCCCTCCCTCAGCTCACAGTGTTCCTTTGACCCTCCCGCATACACGTTTTCAAAATGTGGCTGCTCCAGCCGGGCAATTGGCCTCTGTCTCATGCTAAAGCCTTGATTATCGAACATTTTCAAGACCAACCATGGAGGGTGCATGCCTGCCTACCTACCTACCTATCTTCCCTCCAGTATCTGTCCTGCCTGCTCAGAATCCATCCAACCCCCACCACGGGCTAATAGCTGGATATACAACTGCACATTTTCAAGCCTGAGACTCAAAGTAAGAGCTATAAGCATCCCTGAGAGTATTGCTTTTGTGGTTTCCATTTTCTATTGGATGCCTTGCTGGCTGCTCAAACCACTGATCAGGTCTCTGCACCTCAACCTTCCTTACTCTCACCAGTACTGTGCAAAATACAACATGCAGCTATAATCGTGGGCACATTTTTTTCTGCGGCTTCTAACCTATTACACAACCTTTCAAACGGACAAATGCACACTCCACTCTCTCACATATGGCATCTGCACAGCAACATTCTATAGATGCAGTTGAAGGTCCATAAGCCATTTCAAGGCCTCCTTTGTGATGCTGTGGATATCATCCAGTTCACCTTAGAATCCATCTTTGGGTACTGAGTTATGATGTGTTCGATGGTTCAGATGTTATCACCGCAAGTTGGGGGGGGGGGCGTGTCTTTGCTTTTCCACTTGTTATCAAGTAGCCGCATCTTCCATGGTTTGTTCTGATGTGGTTCACTGTGGTCCAAAGGCTGCCTGGCAGGTTGAAATCGGGAAGGCAGTTTGTTGAGTCAGTAATAATGTGCTTCTTTGGAATGGAAGAGGAGGTCCAGACATTTTGCCATTCCCTGGCTGGATCCAGAGACATGGAGGTGGTCACATGTGGTCCACAGTGACTTTCACGATTTGAGGAGGAGTTGGGGTATGTTATCCATAACCTGCCAGAGGGGAAGTTCTGGGTAGTCTTCAGTGTGTTTAAGTTCTCATGCTGTGGTTATATCTTGGACAGCTGGAGGGGTCAATATTTGCTAATATAGAAAGCCACAGCACAGGTGTTGATTTTAAAGTTCCAGTGATGATTTATATGGTCTGATTCATTGGTCTAGCCACAAATTGGGTATGGCAGCTTCTTGTCCACACTGGTGCACAGTATTCTGCAACTGTGTACACCCGGGCCAAGCCCAATGTTCGTAGCACCAGGGCAATTGATCCCCAGCTTGTTTCCACTATCTTTTGAATAATGGTGATACGAGTCTTCGCGTTAGAGGCTACTTTCTTGAGGTGGTCGTGCGATCAAGAATGACACTGAGATATGTTGTATTTCGGTCATAATGCACAGTTTCACCACAAAACTCATCAGTTAAAGTATTTTGTGTGATTCTATTGTCAATGGGGAAAGTAGAGACTACTGATTTGCTCAGATTTGACTTCAGCTGCCACTTTTGAAAGTCCTCCTCCGTGATCTTAAAATCAGGTGTAAGGGTCACTTCAAGTTTGTTAAAGCTACAGGCCTGAGTTGTGAGTGCCAAATCATTGGGATACACAAACTTCTGTACTATCGTTTCATGCATATTGCTCGTGTATACATTGAAGAGTGTTGGAGCAAGTACAGAGCCTGTGACAGCTCATTATTCAAAGTGCACAGCTTGCTGGTTTGATCTCCAAAGTATACGCGCATCCTTTGTCTGCTAAGCATGGGGTTCAGCTGCCTGAGAATCAGCACACAGGAATCATTTTGGTCATTTTCAGTAGCAGACCATCCTTCCAAACTGTGTCATATTGATGAAAGCAGTACTGGTCTTGAGTTTTCATTGGAATCCAGCCTCAATGTTCTGTAGTGAGGGACCTGGTTGAAGCCACTTCTGTGCAGTTGAAAACCAGTTTGTTCCTTGGGTAGGCTGGTGTCCACACTGGGCCCGATTCAGTTCAGAATCATATGCTCCATCACCTGGTAGGTGGTGCTCAAGAGGGAGACAGACCTATAACTAGAAGGGTGATCTGCAGGTTTTCCAGGCTTTTGGGCTGCAAAGACCTTGGCTTCTCTCCATATGCAGGGGATTTCACTAGTCTCCAGAATGCTGGTGAAAAGCTGCATCATCCATTTCCATGCCAGAAGACACGGGTTATATAGGAACTCAGGATAGATACCATCTTTTCCCACTGTTTTTCTGAATTTCGTGGCTGCATCAATTTCCTTCCTTGTGAATGGTCCAGACCATTGAGATGATGGAGTGCAGCTGGATGTCACCTGCGAAAGCTGATACTGGACTTGTCTGCAATACTGTTTGTCCACTGGCTGTTCTGATGTCCCCAAAATTTAGAAACAAGCGTATCGACTTTCACCTGCGGCCTAATGGCATTGTGTGGGATTTGCAGTCTCCAGGTGTCTCTGCAGGTTCTAGAATCTGCTCGAGAGTGTGAAGTTTAGACCTTCTACACATTCAAGCCACCGTTTCCGTCTTGCTGCATCCAGTGATACCAGGAAGGCTTTTCCAGTTTCTGGGTCTCTATACTCATCATATTTGTGGAGGAGCTCTTGGATCTCTGCAGTCCAGCAAGGAGTGTACGATGACCTGTATCCCCAGGGGATGTTCTTCTTTGTGGCGGAGATTAGGAGCACAGTAAAGTAGTCAAAAGTCTTCAGCATTGAGAGAATGCATGAGATTGTATTATCCCCAGTTGTGGTGAAGTGACCCAGTCTGCTTTTTTGAAGTTTCACTGCAGTGTCAGTTTTGAATAGAGAACTGGGATTTGAATGCCAATATGGGTCAGTACTGGTTTCTGCTGGCTGTTCGGGAAGTCATCAAGGTATTGGTGTGCTGGTATCACCTTTAGAGATGAGCGTCAGGTCATGGCAGTATTCTCTGCCCCATTTTGGAGAGTGAAAAGTGGCATGCCAATTTGCATCAAAAAGGAGTAGCATATCATTTCCTAATGCCTAGTGTGTCAGTTCTTTTCCTGCAATGTTGTTTGCTGCATAGTTTCATTGTGTGTGGTGATTATTGTCACCCACAAATACAGCAGGGTCCTGTGCATTTTGTAGAGCTGGCTGAAGCCACTGTGCACAAGGTGGCTTATATACATTAATGATGTTTAGCTTGCCGATGTGCATGGAGACTATAGTTGTTTCTTTGTGCGCTACAGGAGGAAGGACCACATATTTGTTGATTTCCCGCTTTATGTAAATTGCAAGCCCATATTTTGGGTGGTAATTGCTAGCTATGAGTTTATAGCCATTGATTTTGTACAACATGCTTTTTCTTCATTTGTGACATGGATCTCCTGGAGGGTGAGGGCAGTGATGTTGGTCGTCTTTCTCCAGGTAGTCACACTTGGACTGTGAGAGGCCTTCAATATTCAATGGGCAGATCTTTAATCCAAGTCTGATCTGCCTAGTACATTAGCCCTGAAAGGGGGGGCTTATCCTGTTGCTCTTTTGACTGAGAGGTCCACAGGTGACATTCGGTCAGTGGTTTGATGACATTAGTCATGGTTTCGAACTTAACAGGGTGGACTGCATGAAGGTTGTTATCGTCCACCCGTCATCTTCCACATTCCACTGAGGTGACACTGAATTGATAAACAGTTCCTTTCTTCTGTCCAAATGGTCTGTGAATAGTTTCAGATCTCCCAGAATAACTGGAGCAATCTCCACACCATTAATGTCCATAGTGTCTTGGGGGAAAACCGTCCTTTATCCAATAAAATAACTAGAGCTGAATTCTGAAAGATCCTAGCATCTTGGACCTTTCCAGACCACGTATGCATTGTCCACAACGTATGTCCGTAAACCTGTCACAGTGGTTGGCAAGCCCTTGGTGAACCATGGAGAAATACCCCTTTTGGTTTATAAATTCTGAGCCCTGGTTGGGGATGAGGGAAAATAATGGGCACATGGGTCCCATCAGTTGCCCCAACACAGTTTGGAAACTCCATATGTACAGAGATTTCAATAATCTTCTGAGCATTAGTAACTTTATAACCCAGTGCAACAAGACCTTATGCCTGGTATATCAAATATGTATGACAATGGCTCCAACAGTCAATCTCCCTACTTTGAATTGGTTGGCTATGGACCAGTAGCATTAGGGGGTGGCTAGCTTCCAAATGGCATTGGCGACCAGCTTCTCCACAATTATGGGGCACCACATGTTGACACGCTGCCTTTGTAGCTCTGGGGCTAATTCAACACATATCTCAAAAAAGGCTGCCTTTGCCATCCTCAAATTCTTACACCACTGCTGCTCACTCCAGGTTTGCAGAATGATCCTTTCTCACCAGTCAACACTGATTTCCCAATTCCAGAAATGGTGCTGCATGCTGTGAAGCTGCTCAAGGAATAGCTCCTGTAATATCAGTTGCTTGGTGATGTCCTCTTCTTCCTCCTCCTCGTCCCACTTTCTCTGCCACCGCCACTGAAACTCCTGCTGCTGCTGCTGGAGGAACTGGTTGTTGTTGCCAGATCATCTGCTTGGTGGTGTGGTAGGCAAAGTCCAAAAACGCACATCAGAAAAAATAATCCCAACTATACATATAAAATGATGGGGTCTAAATTAGCTGTTAGCACTCAAGAAAGATCTTGGAGCCATGATGGATAGTTCCCTGAAAATATGCAGTGGCAGTCAAAAATGCGAACAGATTGTTAGGAACCATTAGGAAAGGGATAGATAATAAAATAGAAAATATCCTAATGCCAGGATACAAATCCATAGTATGCCCAAACATTGAATACCTTGTGCAGTTCTGGTCACTCCATCTCAAAAAAAGTTATATTAGAATTGGAAAGGGTGAAGAAAAGGGCAACAAAAATTATTATGGAACAGCTTTCATATGAGAAAAGATTAAAAAGACTGGGACTGTTCAGCTTAGGAAAGAGATGACTAAGGGGAGGTATGAGAGAGGTCTATGAAATTATGACTGGTGTGGAGAAAGTGAACAGGGAAGTGTTATTTACCCCTTCATGTGACACAAGAGCTAGGGGCTGTCCCACTGAAATTAATAAGCAGCAGGTTTAAAACAAACAAAAGGAAGTACTTCTTCATACAATGCAGTCAACCTATTGAACTCATTGTCAGGGGATGCTGTGAAGGCCAAAATTATAACTGGTTAAAAAAAAGAATTAGAAAAGTTCAGGACAGGTCCATCAATGGCTATTAGACAAGATGCTCAGGGATGCAACCCCATGCTCCGGGTGTCTCTAAACCTCCAACTGCCAGAAGCTGGGACTGGACGACAGGGGATGGATCACCCGATAATTGCCCTGTTCTGTTCATTCCCTCTGAAGCATCTGGCATTGGCCACTGTCAGAGACAGGATACTGGGCTAGATGGACCATTGGTCTGTCCCAATATGGCCATAGTTATGGTCTTATGTGCATCTACTACACTGCACTGATGCAGCCTTGCAAAATGTCCATACTAGCTGTCTGATAATAGAAAGAAAAAAGGAAAAAAATCTTAAACTCTGAAACTGAATAGTTCCATCAGATCCAGTGCTGGCTAGTTTAACCATGAAAACTAAAAGCATTGTCCCCTTGGAAAAAATGTAGTTCACAGGTATTGGAGGCTTTTACTGAGCTGTGACAGTACTATACTATACAGTATCTTTAACTCAGTAAAAGCTTCCAGTGGTTTTAACCTACAGTATCCTAAAGCATCTTCTAATCAAGTGACTCTGGAAATGCAGCCAGATGATCTTATGCTGTTTTGCAATTACTGCTTAGACAGTTCATGAATTTAAAGACTTACCAATAGCAGAAGAGAAATTGCAAGAATATTTGCTACTTCTCTGTCATTTAGCTATGCAAATCCACTGGGCCAGACAACCCTGATCTGGGGACTTATAATAATATAATTAATGGAGATATCCCATCTCCTAGAACTAGAA
The DNA here is from genome assembly GCF_027887155.1 of Malaclemys terrapin pileata. Lineage (NCBI taxonomy): Eukaryota > Metazoa > Chordata > Testudines > Emydidae > Malaclemys > Malaclemys terrapin. Next base: position 5,752,907 of record NC_071507.1, read on the forward strand.
GGGACCTTGAAAGGTCATTGAGTCCAGCCTCCTGCCTTCACTAGCAGGACCAAGTACTGATTTTGCCCCAGATCCCTAAGTGGCCCCCTCAAGGATTGAACTCTCAACCTTGGGTTTAGCAGGCCAATGCTCAATCCACTAGAGCTATCCTCCCCCCCCCCTCCACTGATTCAAAATCCACTGAAATCAATGGAAAGACTCCCGTATATTTCAATAGGCTTTGGTTGTGGAAGGGATAGGCAACCACCTTACCAGAACAGGGTATGTAGCCCCTCAAAGAATGGTGGACAGATCTCAAGTAAATGGCAAGACTCCACACTCAAGCATGTCTTTATGGCTCATCAGGCCCATGTTTACCCATGCAGTAGCCACTGGGGCTTGAGTCTCTCCTTGGCTGACAACCCTGAAACACAGTTAGTTGTCAGTCAGGGAGACTGATGTAGCCCCTTTAGGGTCCCCCAGCTGCCTGCAATCAGCCAGGAGAACCAACCCCACCATCTGGATTTTGAAGAGGCGCTGCACACGTCAGGGCCTCCCTAACACCACTCCCAAGTGCCCAGCAGGGCATGAGTCCATGACTTCCCATGCAGAAGAGGCCAGTATGGACAGCCAGGTCCAGACTACGCAGCATGGACAAGGAGTGCCACAACTCTCGGGAACTGAAGAGGCTTCTGTGGGTGCAGGGCCAGGCAGCTTTGCCTGCTCTGTGCTGTGGAGGCTGCTAGGTTCAAGATTTAACCAAATTTACTTATGTTTGCCATGGTAACTAAACTTAAGAGATCAGAATTCTTAGTAGATTGTAAAGTCACAAAAGAGTTCTTTTGGGGTGAAATTCATCTGCCAGTGAAAGCCCACACAAGCCCTCTGTGCTGATCCAGACCTGTCATACCTGCTTGGGGAACGGGACATGGATAGAGCACCTGTACAAAGAAGACCTCTCTCTCCTTCTTCACTGAGGAAGTGGGCTCCACGTTAGCTCTGAATAGGCCAGCATGGAGGGAAGTGTCGGGGGTGGGGTAGTTTTGTAGTCCTGGATTGCTGAGTATGTTGATCTAGTGCTGGAAACCCCATCTGGGGCTTGGAGGAACAGCAGCTGCTTTTCCAGTCCCTAGATTGGAAGAATATTCATGGAAACGCTGCACTTGGAGTCCCATGGCCTGCCCCTGGGCTAAAGGATGGACTCACCACAACCCCACTTAGTTTCCTGTACAAAGCAAATTTACTCGTGCTTGTGTGTGTGTGTGTGTGTGTGTGTGGAGGGGGGATTTCATCCTTGATTTGTATGTGCAACTGTCAGTTGTCACTCAGGCAGAACTCCTGTTGAAATCAATTGGAGTCTTGCCTGGATGCAAAGTACAAGATTTATCCTGTTATTAGCATTAGTGGCAGTTTCATGCACACATCAGAAAGAGGCTACTTCTTAGAGCTAGCAGGATCTTGAGGGCCTGTTGTTAATGTTAATTTGAAAACTGCGCTGGCACATTATGTTCAGGAAATCCAGTACCACAGGGTTAACCATCCGCCTTTTACTGAATGCAAGGCAGTGAGGAAATTCATTGCTAGGTGCTGTCTCTAATTATTTAAAAGATAATTTGCATGTTACACAGAGACAAATTATCTCCCAGGTGACAGCTGTTTCACTGTGTCCATTCCTGGCAATGGATGTCATGCCGGGAAAATCTGAATAGACACAAAGGGATTAAAATAGAGCTAGGACTTTCTTGCCTTACAGTGAGGGCCTTCCCCAAGTCAGAGTTATCATAAAAAAGGAACAGAGGGAAAATACATATTGCAAAAGTACAGTAAGTATGAGAAATGTAACTGATTAGACTGTGAGCTCTTTTATAGGCCTACTTCTCATTTACAATAGGGTCCCTTTACACCACTCTGGCCACGTCAAAGGGCCTTAAAATGGGTGTAAATGTAATGTACTTAACATCAATGAGAATCTTGTGCTCTCTGACTGCAGGACCGTAAAGTTATTATGACACTGCATTTTTTCTTTGGATAAAAGCCTCAAGGCTTGAGACTTAATCTCACAAGAGATGCAGAAACATAATGCTTTATATTTTCTTTCTTTCTAATGGGTAGCTTTTAAAAAGATATATATTATGGAATACTTTCAAAGTTCTATGCAAGTGACGTACTCTACAGGAAGATGCATGACTGACAGGGATATCAGGGACAGTTGCAGATTGCCCCATCTCAATAGAATTATTTATTATAGAAAAAGCAGGTAGCACCACCTATTACTAAAGTTGCCCGACACTTCCCATTGTAAGATCCTTTTTTCAGTTGCTTATAATTTTGCCAAACTTTCAACATTTGGGCGGAATTCTTCTATGTCTGTTGTCTGTTAGGACTGAAGTTTTTGGAAAATTTCAGCCAAAACAGTTCAGCCATTTCCAAGAATGAGACTAGGGAAAAATACTTGTTTTCTCCATGTTAAACATTTTTGGCAACCTTTTCTTGAGAAGCTTCACTGCCTCATGCTTTGGGGCAGAGCCTTGAAATTTGGCAGAGGGGTGGTGCTGAGGATAATACTACCACCACCCGCACTGGGGTGTTGTGAAAATAAATTAATGTTTATGAAGCCCTCAGATACTCTAGTGTTGAGAGCCACAGAAAAGCCCATGAGGAAATTAATAATTCTGTCTTCAGAGCAAGGTTTGAATAGTGTGAAGTAAATACGGCCTGGGGCCACACAATGAACAATGAGGGGAAAACAAAATATTGAAAAGCTGCTCAGTAAGGGAGAACTGTCTATCCCGTGCATGGAATGAGGTGGGGTCCTGTGGAAAAAATAGTATGTCATCAAGTATGCACAAGGAACCTTAATTCTGGCATATCCTAATTTTGGAGTTCTTGACTTTGTAACATTAATGATGTTCTTCTAATGTAATTTTATATGTGAGTGTGTGTGTTGTGATTTATAAAATATTTAAAGAATATACTAATACAGGGGTCAGCAACCTTTCAGAAGTGGTGTGCCGAGTCTTCATTTATTCACTCTAATGTAAGGTTTCGCGTGCCAGTAATACATGTTAACGTTTTTAGAAGGTCTCTTTCTATAAGTCTATAATATATAACTAAACTATTGTTGTATGTAAAGTAAATAAGGTTTTTTGAATGTTTAAGAAACTTCATTTAAAATTAAATTAAAATGCAGAGCCCCTCGGACCGGTGGCCATGACCCGGCCAGTGTAAGTGCCACTGAAAATCAGCTCGCGTGCCATCTTTGGCACGCATGCCAGAGGTTGCCTACCCCGTACTAATAACTATGGTGACTTTGTGCTCTTAACTTTGTCCTCATTCACATCGTGTCATCAGGCATGAATTCACTGATACATGTACAGATTAGGAAAGTGAACTAATAACACCAATTACTCCCCTCTTGACTAAACATTATGTTCACCTTCTGCAACAAGTCAACAACATTGAACTTGATAGAAGATTAAGATATTTTCAAACTTTTCAAAAAACAAACAAAAGGATTACTGAGAAGATGTAGCAGTACTTCCTGGAACAAAAATGACCTTAAACTGTGTTGTGTGGCTGGATAGCTCCTTTATAAAATGGCAATAGTATATCATAGTCTACGTTATACATTCTCATTCACAAGGAATCCACCAATATGGAAATGGGCTACTGGGTAACCATGGCCACCAGCACTTATGTAGGCAACTCACCAAATAGAAATTTTGAGACCAAAGAATTCCCGCTATATATAGCCAGGATTCTGTCAGATGGAGGTTGTTCTACCTCCATCTGACAGAAGCTGCTCACTGTACCATATTGCTTTGAGGAAGGCCTGCCACTTTGGTTTTTGCGGGCAATTTGTTTCCATCTTTTTCTCTCTTGTTATATCTTCTCTATTGCCTCAGACCTCCCTCTTCCCTGGCCGGCTGTAGAGGAACAGACTACAGTGGGAGGAGGCAAGAGCAGCTGAGTTCTGTCTGCTAGTGTCTCCTTCCCCCTGCTGCAGTAGAGTGTCTTTCCCTTGGCTCCTCAACAAGCAATTTGAGCATGTGGCTTAGCTCCTCGTGCGAAGGCATTTCAGCCACCAGATAATCCAAGGTTACACAGAGAAAGGCAAGGCCTGTGGGACATGTGGCCAGACCTTGACTGAAGCTGGGGATTCTTCCTGCATGTGTGACTCTCCTGGGATAAGATAAGGTAACCTTGTCTGCCCCAATCACCCCTGTTACCCCTGTGATACTGGCTGCCCCAAATCCTCCCATTGTGTTCATTCAAGGGGTCTTCATCTATCTAGAGATTGAAAATGTACCTCTTACGAAAGGTTTGTGCCTTGTCCTTAATTTGCAACCCCGACAACTGGCTTGTGGTTTCTATGGGGATTCTTTCTGGAGGGATCCCAGGATCCCAGCATGAAGATAAGGACACAGGTGCTTTAGAAGCAAAGGAGACATATAGGTTCGTGGGTGTAATTACAGAGAAATGACCTACATATTCAGAAAGTTAATGTCTCATCTACCCCAACCATATCTGTAATACTGTGTGCAATGTTGTTTGCACAGGATGTTCAAGGGTTTGTCAAAGTGTGGAGGAAGACAGCAAAGTTCATTGGATGGGGGGGGGGGAGCGGGGGGAGGACCTGCCTTATGGGCATAGACTTCAAGAGTCAAATATGTTAAGCCTTAAAAAAGGGTGATTGAGAGGGGACTTAAGCCTGGTGTATAAGTACTTGATGGGCTCATACAAAGAATCTAGGGCAAGAACTGTTCACACTACAGGCTAAAGGTACAATACAAGACGGAGAATTAAAGCTCAAAGAAGTTCAGACCAGATATCCATATCCATTAAGGCTTATTTCAAAAGGTTATTAGCGTGTGCCTGGGTGGGAAGGAGCGGGGGGGAAGCTACCGGGATGCTCTGTGCAAGAACAAAGTAAACAATGCTGTTCTCTGATGGCAGTTGAGAGCCTTTGCTAGGATGAATAATTAGCCATCTCTTGCTCTCTCTCACTTCCTTTTACTGGTAATTCCTTCTAAGCAGTAGGCTACAATTACTGTTTTTCTCAGCCACAGATTTTCTTATGTGAAGTTTCAACCACTGCATTTTGGAGCAGGGGTAGGAAGCCCTGACTGAAGTGTGCTGTGCCAGTGTCAGCTTCTTCCTGTTATTACTTTTACATTCAAAGAATGCCTCCATCACCCCCAAAGGACTCAACAGTGCTGAGATACCTGGGGGGGTGGAGACACCTAGGTATGCAATAAGGGCGCCTTTACTTCAATGAAGGCAAACACCAGCCCCTATGTCATTCCCCTGGGCATCCCAATGTGAAATCCTGATATGTACAGTGAGAATCCTTTAATTTTTAGGAAGCAAAACCAATTCAACTGGTGTTAGCTGTTGGAACCCATCATAGTGATTTCATTTTGCCCAGCTGTCTGAACACAAGTATCCTGTAAACAGTAAATGTTAATGAGGCCAATGTAAACAAGGTAGCCCATTTCAAACAGTTGACAAGAAGATGTGAGTATCAGCGGGGGAAATTAGGAAATTTTGGAATTTTGTTCGGTGGAAAAACATCACAATTTTGAAGTGTCGACATTTTGGAATTTCGCAAGGAATGGGAATTCTGGGGTCTGAACACCTCTAATTGAGACATTTTATTGCTTTGTTTTGTTTTTTAATACATGGTGAGAGTTCTCTCTTCCTCATATGTCCCACGGAGTAAATCCAAAAACATGCAGTCAGAAGTGATTCATGCTCTCAATACAGCACTATTTATTCATCTGGTGGTGCATTTTGGCATCTACAAGATGACATGTCCTTGCAAAGCTCATCAGTATCAATTACAGGTTTGACCAAAATTGTAAGTGTAGAATTTCTGCCACTACTATAAATACTGCTGAACCTGTTACCTGCCTCCTCTCATACAGAAAGCTTTAGCGACCATGTTGCTATTGAAATCATGATTCTGCCATCCACTGCCACTTCTGATATTACTGCCTTATGATGTCAGCATCACCACTAATACTGATGGATCTTTACAAGAGAGAATGAATCAGTGGATGGAGAAACAGAGGAACCAGAAGGGGTCCTGAACTTGGCTGAGTGGTGTATATAAAACCATGTCTAACATGAAAGAATGAAAGTCAATAAAACAAGCTAACGATCCGTCCTTCTCTGAATTGCTGCAGAGTTGTATAGGCACTTTAGACAGCAGCAGAGGAAAAGGGAACAACTGCTGCTTCTGCCAAGGTCAAAAAACAATTGCTAACCATTCATCTTTCCTTTTGCTGCCACTGGTGTGACCCTTGCTAGTATGTCTAACAACAAGTGACAGTGTAACCATGTCTGGGCCCATAACAAAGGCAAAAGTGTCGGGAACATTTTGTGGTTCATGGTAAAGATGTGGCCACAGCTGCGTGCACACACTGTAACACAAATATAAGCAATTAAAAAGACTGATGACATCTAACTACAACCAGGTTATTGAATCACTTTCATGGTAAATCTAAAAATGTATTAACTGAGCAGTATCAGTGAAAATGTAAAGAACGTTGCCATCTTAGTCCATCCCTACTATAGTGATCTCATTCTCCCTCAGAATCTTATTCTTTAGCTGCTATTGGTAACACACTCTTTACTTTAACTTTACATTTGCTATGTGCCCTACCTTTTCTGTAAATCAAAATTAACCTTTCCCGTAAATAAAAACCAATCTCTGATATATTAATAAATCAGAAACTTCACAATCCTCTATGTAGATTGCCATAGGAAAGACTTCCCTAGAGAAAAATGGTTCGTACTTGCATAGAAACATTGACCTGGAAACATTAAAAACTTATGAGTTCAAGTAATACATTACTGTGGGTTTTTTTTCATCTGGTTCAACCCTATCTTCTTGCACAGGGTGGGGAGAACAGGCCAGCCAAATAGCTAAATGCCAGAATATTTAGATGGAAGAGAGATCTCAGGAGGAGAAATAATACCCCACACATCTGAGGGTTCTTGACAAGATGCAAGTCCAGTCCTGGCTAAGGGAATGGGAATACTTTTCAAAGGACTTCACTATTTAAGGTGACACTTAGTAACATGTTCCTCCCCAAAATGAATACAAAAAAACCTTCCACCATTAACTGAGGAGGGGAGGGATAGCTTAGTGGTTTGAGCATTGGCCTGCTAAACCCAGGGTTGTGAGTTCCCTCCTTGAGGGGGCCATTTAGGGATCTGGGGCAAAAATCTGTCTGGGGATTGGTCCTGCTTTGAGCAGGGGATGGGACTAGATGACCTCCTGAGGCCCCTTCCAACCCTGATATTCTATTCTATGTACGCCAGCTAACAAATGTACATGGCGCTATGTGGCCCAGCATTCTCATGCAAAACAGCACCTAGCACAGTGGGGTCCCGTTCCATGACTAGGGCTCCTAGCCACTATAGTAATGCTAATAATAATAATAACATTAATTATAATAAAGCAGGCTGGTATCAGACTGCTTGGGAAAAACAACATACTGCCTAAACAAGAGGCAAAAACCTGTCTACTGGCAGACATGAAACTGCCTTGACTGCTTCGAGAAATGTAACTTCAAAACCCACAGGGTGGCAATACTGGATTAGTTCACTGGTCCATCTAATCTGATTGTGCCCCTGGAAGTGACTAGTACCTAATGTTTAATAGGCAAGAGGGCCTTGTCCTTAATGCAGCTCTGCAACTGTTCAATGCTTAATATGTGCAATAAAGTACTTCCTGAAAGAGGGAATCAGTCTTATGCTCTGAAGTATATGATCTGGTTCCTTTCTTATCATTGTTTCAGGCTGCACAACTGAAATTATTATTCATCTTCAAAGACAAAATATTTTCTTAAAACGGAGTTAAGGCTGTAAATGCTCATTTGTTCTTTAGTAAAAAGCCTTATTGGAACCTTGCAATTATATTAAAAACAAATAAAACAAAACAAAACTGGAAGCCAGGAAATTCTAAGTGAGGGTTATATTTAAATTTTTGAAAGTCTGGTTCCTGTGATTTTCAGGAAGCATTCCCACATCCCCATGTTTATCAGTGCACAACTGCTTTGGTACATTAAGAAAGAGGGCTTTCAAAGTCTTTGAAATCAGCAGGAGTGCAGAAGTTGGGGAAATATATATGCTGATTGTAAAATTTCTAAAGTTTGTAAAGAGCTCACAAGCTTCTGAGAAGTTCAAAAGATTCTGAGTGGGTATCTCCAACATGAACCATGCAACAATTCCAAAAATAAGCACACAGAACCATAGGAATTGCCAGACTGGATCAGACATGTGGTCCTTCTAGACCAATGCCCTGACTCAGACAGTGGCCAGCACCAGATGCTTCAGAGGAATGTGCAAGAAATCTGGAATAACCTGCCCATAGGGAAAGTTTCTTCCTAACTCTAAATAGTCAGGATTGGTTTCTGCCCTGAAGCAGGGAGGTTTATATCACTTCCAAAACTCTTGGTTTTTAATTCTTACTATACTATCTCTGGATATTCTTGCTATCAATATAAATGTCCAATTCTTTTTTGAATCCGGCTAAGCTTTTGGCCTCAATGTTATCTTGTGGCAGTGATTTCTACAATGAATTGTGCGCAGTGTGAAAAAATATTTCCTTTTTCACTTTTCAATTTCAGTGAACACCCCCCTTTGTTCTTGTGTTTGGAGAAAAGGCAAACAGAGGCTCCCAATCAACGTTCTAAATACCATTTTTTATATCTTTATCCCTCTTATTCATCTCCTCTCCAAAGTACACAGTTCCAGTCTTTTCAATCTCCCTTCGTATGAGTTTTCCCATGCCTCTAATGATTCTCCCTGCCCATATCTGAAGCCCTCCCTTTCTGACAGATACTGAAGATTGAAGATACTGAATCAGGGTGACTAGAACTGAATATAGCTATCCTGGTATGGGCTCGCTTTTGATTTACATAATGGCATTGTAATATAGACAGTATTATGCTTTATCCCATTTTGCTTTTTCAACTGCTACTGCACATTGAGTAGAGATTTTTCACTGAACAGTCTGCTGTGAAGACCTGGTCTTTTTCTTGAGTTGTTGCAGCTAATTTAGCATCCATTAAGGTGAATGAGTAGTTCAGATTATTCTTTCCTATGTTAATTATTTTACAGTTGTGAACATTAAATTTCATCTGCCACCATGCTGCCAATTCACAAGTTTGGATACATCCTGTGAAATTACTCTCTGTCTTGTCTAGTCTTGACTAACCTAAATAATTTTGTTTTATCTGCAAATTTTGCCACCATCTGCAAACATTTATAAATATACTAAACAGGACCGGATCTATTTTGGAATCTTTTAGCACCCCACTGTTAACCTTTTACCATAATGAAAATTTACTATCCACTCCTACTCTTCATTTTTTGTCTTTTAGTCAGTTTCTGTTCCAGGACAATCCTTGGTGCCTCTCACACCATGACTACTTAGGTTCTTTAGTAGACTCTTGTGAGGGATTTTATCGAAGACTTTTAGAAAGTCCAAATAAATTATGTCAACTAGTTCTTTTTTATCCACTATTTTACTGACATAGTCAAAGAATTCTAATACAGAACTGATGCATAACTTTCCTTTGCAGAAGCTATCTTCGAAAGCACTGGCTCTGACTGAGGACTGCTAAATAAAATAAATGTAGAGTGTCTATAGGCCAAGGCACTTTTGAGATATGACATTGCTAAAACGCATCAGAAGACTTCAAACACACTTTCTCTCATTTTTCAAACACTCATATCCCCAAAATACCTTGTTTAATTAGTTAAAAATTTCCAAAAGGAACAAAAAATTATCTGGAAGGAGACATAAGAAACAGAAATAACCAGGCCTCTTTTCCAAAACAGGGTTTACTGTCTCTTATCATTTGAGAGAAGAATTTTGGAACTGGGCTCTGCCTCAGAATTCCTAGTCCAAAAGACTTCCTCATACCTAACCACAGATGGGACAAGGAGATCAGCTTTATAGAGAATCCACATAACCATCCCCCTGCTGAGAACTGGTAGGGGGATCTCTGTTGTGCATCCGGGTAGAATCCAGGCAAAGTTTGCCAGCAGGAAAATTGATTTAAAGTTAAAATACTTCCCAATGGTCTGCATTTACACACAGGACATGAAAAGTCTAGAGGGGAAAGTCCATAGAGTCTGTTACATGCCAGGTAAGCAGCCACAAACTAATCAGTGCAGGAATGTCATGACTAGATCCAATTCCATACATAACACATTACTTCAAATATTTGCAATGACCTGTGACTAAAAACTGTTTCATGAAATTCAACCAAACTTTACATAAACATTCTCCTTTGCCTTCAGAGTAAGTTTGGTAATTTTGAGGCCAAATTAATTTTCCAAGCACAGGTTCCAGGGGTACTAAAATTAGGCTTTTTAAATAAAAGCTGGTTCCAACCTTAATAACACAGCAGCTACCACTCATCTATAATAAAATTTTGGGAGCAGAAAGTCTCTCTCTGAAAGACTTTTGCTGTTAGACAGCAATGAATGTCAGCCAATTTACTGAAAGATTTATATACATACATGTGTGTTTAAGAACCTTAGTTTTCCAAATATTCCAGGGCAGCAAATAGACTAGTTAGGCATAGAATACATGCTGTAATAAAAGGAAACAATAATTTTATTCAGAAATGCTCTCATCTTACCTATAAAGATCTTTGATCAATCCCTCCTTCCAGCGAGAACAAAGATTGTTAAGGACCCGCTCATGCTGGCCAAACAAACAAATGTAGTTGGAGACAGGGAAGGGCTCCTTTGAAAGGCAGGTAATGGTTTCTACCATACAGTATTGGTTGACATGTATCCTGAAGTAATTCCCCTTTGTTGCAGCCCCTGTTATGATTTCCATCCCCTGGAACAAAAATAGTATGAATATTAAGAAAACTATTTAGACTGAGGGGATTTTCCAGTTGGCACATGTATAGTATCAGCTAAAACTGATGTTACACATCCTGATAGTTACACTAGTTCTTTCTGAAACTAAGAAGATTTTAGTAGCAAATAGCAGCTTTAGGAAATGTAGTTTATAAAGCAAGGCACCTTAGTAAGGCTGATGGCATAATCATAGAAATGTAGGACTAGAAGGGATCTTGAGAGGTCATCTAGTCTAGCCCCCTGATCTGAGTCAAGACCATTTCTGACAGATGTTTGTGTAATCTATTCTTAAAAACTTCTGACAGGGATTCCCTTGGAAGCCTATTCCAGTGCTGAACTATCCTTATAATTAGAAAGTTTTTCCCTAATATCTAATTTAAATCTCCCTTACTTTAGCTTAAATCCACTACTTCTTGTTCTACCTTCAGTAGACATGGAGAACAATTGATCACTATCCTCTTTATAACAGCCCTTAACAGATTTGGAGACTGTTATCAGATCTCCCCTCCGCTTTCTTTTCTCAAGACTAAACATGCCCAGGTTTTTTAACCTTTCCTCATTGGTCAGGTTTGCTGAACCTTTGATCATTTTTGTTTCCCTCCGCACTCTCTCCAGTGTGTTAACATCTTTCTTAAAGTGTGGAGACTAGACCTGGATACAATGCTCCAGCTGAGGACTCACCAGTGTCAAGCAGAGTGGGACAATTACCTCCCATGTCTTACATGCGACACTCCTGTTAGTACACCCCAGAAAGGTATCAGCCTTTTTGCAACTGGATCACATTGTTCACTCATAGTCAATTTGAGATCCGCTATAACCCCAGCCCCCTTTTTCAGCAGTACTGTTGCCTAGCCTGTTATTCCCTATTTTGTAGTTGTACATTTGATTTTTCTTTCCTGAGTGTAGTACTTTGCACCTGGCTTTACTGAATTTTATCTTGTTGACTCAGACCAATTCTCCAAATTATCAAGGTTATTTTGAATTCTAATCCTGTCCTCCAAAGTGCTAGCAACCCCTCCCAGCATGGTGTCAGCCATAAATTTTATAAGCACTCTCTCTAATCCATTATCCATGTCATTCAAAAATATTGACTGTATTGGACCTCAAGACAGACCACTGCAAGACCCTGCTAGACACGTCCCTCCAGATTGACAGCACCCATTGATAACAACTCTTTGAGTATGGTCTTTTGATCAGTTATGCATCCACCTTATAATAATTTCATCTAGACCACATTTCCCTAATTTGCTTATGAGAAAGTCATGTGGGAATGAGTCTAACATCAAGGTATATCACGTCTACAGCTTCCCACCTATCCACTAGGCCAGTATCCCTGTCAAAGAAGGGAATCAGGCTGGTTTGGCATGATTTGTTTTTGACAAATCCATGTTGGCTATTACTTATACCGTATTATCCCCTAAGTGCTTACAAACTGATTGTTTAATAATTTGTTCCAGTAACTTTCCATTTATTGAAGTTAGTCTATAATTCCCTGGGCTCTCTTTGTTCTTTGTTGCTATATTTGCCCTTCTCCAGTTTTCTGGGATCTCAACCATTCTCCATGAATTCTCAAAGATAATCCAAAATTGCTTCATCTAGTTCCTTAAGTATCCTAAGATCAATTTCATTAGGCCCTGTTGACTTGAATACCTCTAACCTATCTAAATATTCTTTAACCTGTTCTTTCCCTATTTTGGCTCTTGTTCCTTCCCCCTTGTTAATATGAATTGTGTTGAATATTTGATCACTATTAATCTTTTTAGTGAATGAAGCAAAATAGGCATTAAACAATGTAGCCTGCTTGATGTCATCAGTTATTCGCTCTCCTTCCCCACTGAGTACTTATACTTTCCGTCATCTTTCTCTTGCTCCTAATGTATTAATAGAATGTCATCTTATTGCCTTTTATATGCCTCTTGCTAGGTGTGCCTGAGGCCTTCTGATTTCGTGAATTAGCCTTTTTGATTTTGTCCCTGCTATTTCTTTGTACTCCTCTTCAGCAATCTGTCCATGTTTCCACTTTTTGTAGGACTCCCTTTTGATTTTCAGGTTTTTAAAGACCTCCTGATGGAGCCACGTTGGCTTCTTACTACTCGTCCTATCTTTCCTTTGCATCAAGATAGTTTTCTGTTGCATCTTTAATATTGTTGCTTTGAGAAACTACCAGCTCTTCTGAACTCCTTTCTCCCTTAGAATTTCTTCCCATGGGACCTCACCTACCAGGTCTCTGTGAATTTGTTAAAGTCTGCTTTTTGATGCCCATTGTCCTTAATCTGCTGCACTTGCTTCTTCCTTTCCTTCATATCATGAAATCTATCATTTCATGCTCACTTTCACCCAAACTGCCTTCAACTTTTCAGACTCACAACCATTTCCTCCCTGTTAGTCAGAATGAAGTCTAAAAATGGCCATTTGCCTGCTATGGCACCCCTTTGAAGTCAATGGGGACCTATATGGGTATAGAAGTCTGCCTGCATGCGATCATTTGGAAGATCCGGACTTAAGCTCTTCTATTTACTTTTAATATCAAAAGTAGCTTACAGTAACAAGGATTTTAAAAACTACTATTATGATGCAAAAATAGCCAAGTCAGTAACCAGACAGAAATAAAAGGAAACTCATTTAGCATTGCTAACAGTACAAGAAAAGACACAAAGTCCAGTATTTTAGTATAATTAAATTGCACAAAAATTTAGTGAATTACAAAAGAATGTAAAAGATAAAACAGGTGCATTGAGCAAATCTCTCTTAACCAAGCATTTTGGTTTTCTGCAGCGATTTTGTTGAGCAATGACCTCGATATAGGATTTATTTTATTTTATTTTATTTGCTGAAGTTGATTTGGAATTGCTATTACCCAAAGATAACAGTGACCTCATATAAATGTTAAACCGCATTAGTAAATATTCTCTTTGGTAAATCACTGTTTATTATTATTTGACATAGTTGTACTAACTTTAGAAATGCATATTACACTTTTAGCCAGCCCAGTCTATAGGGTTAAACTGTATTTATCAACTACAGTATTTAAAAATGATACTTTAGTCTTGACAAACTGCAAGAGCAGTTATCATCTATTCATGCAATTCTTTCACACTATTCATCCATTCGGGTGCTACATCTCTCTAAGTTTTTCTACACCTTCCATCACTGCTGTACTAGAGCACTTCCTAAAATTACAAAGTCAAATCCTCAACTTGTGTAAATCAACATAGTTCTGTGGAAAATAATGATGCTATATAGATTTACACCAGCTGAGGATCTGGCCCAAAAAACATACAAATGAAGGTATACTTATTGAACTCGCTTTTCCTTCTAGTCAGCAGAGGATGCTTATTGTTTCTAGTTTGTTTGAATTTTGTGAGAAATAAGCCCGCAGAGCAGCCTTTTAAACTGTCAAGAGGTAGTGTGGTCTAGTGGATATAGCACTATACTGGGACTAGGAAACCTGGTTCTACTCCCATTTCTACCACAAACATGCCATGTGACTTTGGATAAATAATTTCCCCACTCTCTTTCAGAGATGTAGTCTGTTTAATCTATTTAAATGGTAAATTCTTCATAGCAGGGCCTGTCTTTTACTCTAGCACTATGAGACCCCAATCCTCGCTGGGGACTCTAGGCTTTACTGCAACATCACTACAACTGAAATACTAATTGTGTTGGATGTTAATTCTGGTGTGATTGTGCTTGCTTTCATTTAGCCAAAATCAATCAGCTACCGAATGAATGGACAAAAGATAATCATACATTTTAAACCTCATATTTCAATGTTGTGGCCAAATATTTCACAGGTATATTTTGAGCTGTGCTCATGTTCTAGTTTTGTAAAATTAGTTGCTAGGTTACAGCAAGCTCTGTTACTCCCGCAGCACTCTGCTAATATGTTTTGCTAGTTTTTCTCATTTCTTTCTGCAGTGTGTTCTTTGATGATGTGCATGAAGTGTTTGGAATGTTTTAAAAGATGTTCTCTTTTAAGAGGACTGTGAACAAGTCAAAAGGTGCAGTGAAAGAATTCTAATAATGCTTTTGGTATTTAGAGTAGAAGAGACACTCCTTGTCAGGCCTCCCCCAAAAGGGCTATTGTAAGGTTCCTTCTGGATCCATCACACAGAACCCAAAAAAGAGGGGGACCAATTATTTGATTTTTCATAGCTTCTTCTAAGTCTATATTTCCCCCACACACACTTTAAACTCTCTATTCTTACTAAGGATCTCTGAACTTAAGGAACCAAAAGTCCTTGAAAAGCTATGGGGGTTCTGTTGGCCTCTTGCCACGAGTGAAGGTCTTGCACAGATGGTATCTTAGAGAATCAGTCCTTTTAGGTTGTTTGTGTGTATGTTGTATTTGTGGTATATGTGAATTTAAGTTTCTGGTAAATGAAGAGCTGAAAATGCCTTAAAGACACTGGTAATAAAGAATCACAGTTCATGGATCTATTGATAAAAGCCCTGATTCAGGCAAGCTTTTATGAACGTACTTAAGTCCATCACTATTCAGGACATTACTCAAGCGCATGGTACTTACGTAATGTCCTGAATAAGAATCCGTTCCTGAATCAAAGGCAAAAAAAAGAAAAATTCAGTAATAATACTTACATAATTAGGTTGTGTAATTTGTACATCCAAGCGTGTAGGGATTCCTGGTTTGGAAATATGCAAGTAATTATAACCTCCGGGTAGAACACCTCCTACCATAGACAAAACAGCTAAGATTAATATCTTTGTTAATGTTGTAAATCACAATTTATTTATTCAGTCATAAAAAAAAAGCAAGTTCCCCCCAAGTCATATGTTATTTACTAAAGAATT
This sequence comes from Malaclemys terrapin pileata, assembly GCF_027887155.1. Classification (NCBI taxonomy): domain Eukaryota; kingdom Metazoa; phylum Chordata; order Testudines; family Emydidae; genus Malaclemys; species Malaclemys terrapin. The sequence continues at coordinate 5,768,591 of NC_071507.1, forward strand.
CCTTGGAGAAAAAAAATGTTGCTTTTTGATGGCATTCATATTGTATATGTTTTTGTATTTTTGTGTATTTCAGTGCAATAGTCACATTGGGCCAGATTCTGATCATAGTTATATTGGTGTTAAAATGGAATATAGCTACTGATTTCAACGGAATTATTCCAGATTTACAACCGTGTAAGTGACATCATAATCTGGTACATTATTAGCAAAGAATATATTCTTTATATTTCTTTTGGTAACGGTAAGATGTAATATGCAACTTAAGACAAACTAGGGATGGTGAATCTCAAAGGACACATTTTCAAAGATCCGTGCAGCATGTAACTCTTGCAAAGAACATACACACTTATGCACAAATATACATCAACAAAGCAATGGATTTGTGCATATATATATATTGCGATATCCTGTCCCTTTAAATGTTTGGACACACTGCACTTCCCCCTTCCCAGTGGCCTCATTTTCGCTGCCAGAATGATAAAGCTACCATCATAGCTGACAGCTGTGTTTCTATCAGTGCCTTGTGTGTCTATCTCCTTCTCTGCTGGGTCCAAATATTACATATTGGTTAGGAGGACCTTCTATCCCACGAGTGTCCAGTGCTCCCATTTCCTTAACAAGAAGAATAATAAACAAACAGATCCTATTTTAAGAAAGGAAAACACTTCCCCTAGAAACAAGGTGGCAGACTGCTGCTGCACTTTGCTTCAGGCATAACTGGAACCAGCCAGCTAGAGAGGAGGAAGTAGGCAATTAGAAGTAGAACCAAGGAAGAGGTTTCTGCCATTGCTGCTGAGCTGCCAGAATTGTTCAAACAGAACAGTGATGGGTAGGGTTGCCAACCCTCCAGGATTGGCCTGGAGTCTCCGGGAATTCAAGATTAATCTTTAATTAAAGATTGTCGTGTGATGAAATCTCCAGGAATACAGCCAACCAAAACTGGCAACCCTAGTGATGGGGAAACAAGAAGCCATCTTGGCTGAACCATGTGCAAGCAGGCAGGGAGACAGCTTTATCCTGCACTGAGGACTTCAGCCAGCAGAGGGTGCCGAATTGCAGCCAAAGGAAGAATTCTGCATTCTGCAGTGTAGGCACTCAGCAAGCAGAGGGCGATCAAGCACAGACAGCACTCTCGTCAACCCAAAGAAACTTCCAACAAAGTGTTTTATCTCAGTTTGATGTATTGGTTACCCATTACAAAGAAAGTGCTAAGGATGATATGCTCTCTCTTGTGAAGGGAATGGTAATAAAAGGTACAGTTTTGGAACATAAGAATCCCCAGTTTACACATTTCGTGTCATGTCAATGTGAATTATCTGTGAATCATGGTTGCATCTTATGGGGAATGCGAGTGACCTTTCCACTGCTGGTTTTAGAAGCTCTTCACAAAGATCATTGTGGCATTGTTTGGATGAAGACAATAGCCCAGAGTCATGTCTGCTGGCCAGGGATCAACAAAGACGTTGTGAGGAAGATCTAGTGCTATACTATGTGTTAGCAAATTCAGCATGATCCTCGCCCAGTTCATCTATATCCTTGGTCTTGGCCTCAGACTCCTTGGAAATATATTCACATGGACTTTGCTGGACCATGAGAAGGTTACATGCTTTTGGTTGTAGTTGATGCCCATTTGAAATGGCCATAAGTTTTCAGAATGACTTCTACTACAGCTACCAAGACCATTGGACACCTTTGTACCTTGTTTAATCATTTTAGTTTATTGTTACAGTTGGTGAGTGACAATTGATCTCAACTGTGTTCTGGAGAATTTCAGAGGTCCCTAGCTTCAAATGGAATTACTACATACACTCTGCTCCATACCATCCTGCTACAAATGGACTAGCAGAACATTTTGTACAGACACTTAACCATGCCTTAAGAGCTAACAAGTGTATTTTGAGTCATCAGCAGAAATTGGACAATTTCTTGCTTGTCTACAGAAATGCACCACATGCCACCATCCAGGAGTCACCTGCAACTCTTTTCTTGAAGTGATATTTGCGTACCTGTTGGGACCTGCTATGTCCTGATGGTGCCTTCTGTGCAGCTAAATCCCAAGCTGTGCATAATGATCAATGACGTGAGACTTGTCATAATTCTTTTGAAGTAGGAGACTTAGTGTGGACTTGCAACTATGGTTGTGGAATGAAACGGGTACCTGGAGATCTTGTAAAATGCATGGGATCTGTTTCGTTTGTGGTGAAACTATCCAGTTGTACTCTATGGATTGACATATAGATCAGTTGCAGCCTCAGCAAGTGCCAAAATCTGGGGATGTTCCAGTAGGACTTTCTGTTCCTCTGATTGAAACCTCTCCAGTTAAAACTACTAATTTTGATGGCTTGGTGGAAGAAACTTTGGTATCTGGTCTAGCTGATTCCTTACCAGATCCAACTGATTCCTTATCATCAACTGTTGCTGTTGTTCAGCACACTGCCACACCACCATTACCATGTTATCACAAAAGAGTGTGAACACCAGTGGTGCACCTGAACGTATCAATTATTTAGTTAGTGAGTTGCTATTCCAGGGCAGAATAATCCCTTGCAATTTAAGAGTCTGCGGTAGTCTATCTGTAACCTTTAATTAGGTTATAGAGTGTTTTTTGTTAGCCGTGTAAATGATAATGTATATATTTTTGTGAAGTTCTTTAAAGTAGGGTGGAGGAATGTGGTGTCCTGTCCCTTTAAACATTTGGGCACTCTGCAGTCCCCCTGCCCCAGTGAAAAGCCTCACTTACACATTGGTTTCAGTTTTGCTGCCAGAACAATAAAGCTACCACCACAGCAGACAGCTGTTTTTCTATCTCCTTCTCTGCTGGTCCAAATAGAACATAGATCAGACATACTACATGTGCAAATAGATCAGAGGGAACATTGCACTTGCAATTACCCCATTTGCACACACTACTGTGATTTTTTATGGGCCCAAAGGCCTGCATGCATTGGCTGAAATCATGCCTGTACACAGGGCCAACACAGGGTCTGTGAACCAGTTAACTCAGACTTGAGGGCTAGTGCTGGCTCTCTGTGTAGGGGTGAATTTCACACAATGTGGTTCATCCATTGGAAAGGATTTTGAAAGTTTGGTCCCCAAAATGTCAGATATCCAGTTTGTTTCTGATTAACTTTATTTTGGAAATCTCACAACACTAAGCTTTTTTTTTTTTTTTACAAAATTTCTGTTACCTCCAGGATTTGGCTCGATGTGAAATAACATGAGAATAGAATTTCTTGGCACATTCTGACACGTCTGTTTTGGGACTAAACCAGGAAGTGCAGAGACACACTAAAATTTAACCTTCTATGTTTTACTAAGAATCATTTACCATCGGATTTCGGCATCAAAACTGATTCCTTTGGGGCAAGATTTGAGAAAAAGTTGTTATTTTATTGAACTCGTTGGCTCAGTGCCTAATAAGAACAAGGATAAATCACAGAGAGAAAGAATGAGTTTTTTCATAAGAGTTTGTTGCTGACAATTAGATCATTAATATGAAATTCTCAGAAAATTCAATTGGTCAAAGATGTAAACTGCAAATTTGGGAGAGGCAAATCTGAAAGATTTCAAGTACTGTAGGCTAAAAACTAGTATGTGCTGTTACAAGCTAAGTATAAGTGATCTAATTAGCTGCATTACATGTTCTCATCAAACAGTGTTAAGCTAGACACACCTTTATCATCAAGAAGTGAGTCTAAAGATAGAGATGAAGAATGAATGGCAAACAAATGGAACAGAGAACAAGTTTGATGGTAGTGACAAAGTGTGAGGACATGGGAGTCTTCCTTCACTAATATGGTTAAGTATAAATAAAGTAACATTACACCTACTGCAGGTACCCATCAGCTCAGGTGTACAGCATAAAATTTACTACAGTTCAACAATTTGTTACTTAATATTTACTTATATAAAAAATTCCAACAATACTAATATAATTCATGCCATACTATGGCATTTTGTGCTACAGAAGAAAGTATTGAAGAAAACCTAGAAGTGTAACAAACTGAAGAATTTGTTTTTGACACACCTTGAATTTTACATCCCCTGTACATAGGGATGAGTCTATCCAGATCTTCTGGTGGCTCAGAAACTGGCTCAAGAGTTGGATCAAAGAGATTCAGCATAGCTGCAGCAAGCTGGAAACCAATCTCTTTTGAACTGAAATTGCTGTGTGTCCATTCATTTGCATAATATATATTGGAGAACTTGGTTAAAGGTCCTGCCGCTCTGATAGTAACGTCATTAGTATGGAAGTTGGCATCGATCACAAGTCTTCCATCATAAACAAGGCACGCGTCATTAATCGCCTTGAAGGTTTCATAATCCACTCCCTTGTTGGAAAAGTTAAAGAATGCCTAAAAAGATTTAACAAGTGTAGGTCATACTACATTAGTCATTGTCTAATACAATAAATGAGGTTGTGTGACTCATTATTTAATGTGATTTATTTTACAAACTACAGCACAAAATACAACATGACTTTGTATACCCTGATGTGGCCTATTGACCAAATTTTGAGATTAATTAAAAGGGACCCAAAGAGCTGAGATTTATTGAGCTAAGAGTATTCATAATTTCCTACTTTCTGGTTAACTAGATGTACTGTATTTTAATAGCTTTATATTATTTAGTCCTTTAAATATCCCGAACTCAAGTACATATTTTATCTTTGTCATTACAAGTATATGATGAAGAACGCAAGGCTTTACAAAATTCTCCTCCCCCCCCACCCCCCGCAACATATAAGCGGAACTGAAAAACAATATACTTGAAAATAACACAATTTCATGTCTTTGAAAGGGTATTTGTGCATTACATATATTTTTGTATGCTAAAGCTATAATATTTATGAGAAACCATAACTATCATGTTTGCCAGATTAGTTTTTATAATCTGTAGATATAATGGTATTCTATTTTTCAACTAACAAATGTTTGGGGTAATTTCAAACATTTATTAGTACATGAAGACAAATGAATGATAAAATATAAACTAGTCAAGTAAAAGATTTTTCCATCAGAATTATGAGATGCTAGGTTTCTATTTAAATTTTCTTGATTATACATCATGTGTTCTTTCTTCAACAAGGTTTGCATCTCTTTCTAACTTAACATTTTTTTAACTTATTATTTACAACACAAAAACAAAAGGGACATTCAATGAAAAAAACAGTTACCCACCTTTCATAACTGTTGTTCTTTGTGATGTGTTGCTCATGTCCATTCCATTCTAGGTGGGTGCGCAGTCACGTGCACAGTCGTCGGAGATTTTTGCCGTAGCAGAATCTGTAGGTTTGGCTGTGGTGCCCTCTCGAGTGCCGCGCTTATGTGTCGGTATATTAGGCACCACCGGCCCTATACCCTCTCAGTTCCTTCTTGCCGGCAACTCCAACAGAGGGGCAGGAAGGCAGGTAATGGAATGGAGGTGGGTGGGATGGGAGATGGGGTTTGCCGGAGGGCTTTGACTATTTTCAAGACCCCCTTGTGCACCGGCAGTGCAACATGTGCGGGGGCAGATGCCGAGAGCACATTAAACAAGGTGTCCAACTGCTCCTTCATCTCATCCATCTCCAGGCCCAAGTTTGTGACCACCTTTTGAAGCAGAGTCTGGTGCTCCTTAAAGTTGTCTGGCGGGCTGGCATGAGAGGGTCCTGAAACCACCTCATCTGGAGATGAGGACGACGACTGGACCACTGCAGGAGGCCCAGGGACATCATCACAAGTGGGGGAAGGAGGTTTTGGAGTGGGCACTCGCTCCTCCACTCTGGCATCCGATTGTGCTTCACAATGAAGAATGATGTGAAGGGGGCATCAGCATAACTGGCATACCCCCGCCCTCCAATAGGGCCACTGCACCAACCACTGGCCTTGCTGCCAGGATGGCATTGCGGCAGTTGACGTGGCCTCAGGTGCCCACTGTGCTGCCTTGGCAAGGGATTAAACTCCCTTTCTGTGCCGGAGGAATTCCCTTCTGGTGACCATGATGGGGCCGTTGATGCCTGAGTCTGATGGCTAACTGTCGCCGTGGGTGACGTAGTGGCACAGCTGTGTGGCTAAAAGCTGCGTAGTGTAGACTTAGCCTAAGTTACTAACTACACTACTTAACAGGTACTTACTAACGAACTACGGTGAACAAACTGTTTACAAGACACTTAGAGCTGGAAGAAAGGAGAGAACCACTAACCACTTGGTAGGCAAGGGAAAGGCCTCCAACCAACTGAGAGGGTGTAGAGCCAGGAGCACCTAATATCCCGACGCATGAGCGTGGTGCTCCCGAGGGCGGCACGGTTGACCCTATGGATACCGTTAAGGCAAAAGTCTCTGACGACTGTGCACGTGGGCGTGTGCACATCTAGCATGGAATCGACATGAGCAAGCAACTGAAGAAGAATAAAAAGTTAGTAAATTCAAAACTGATAAAAGGAAATGTTATCACACCACGTCTACTTAGACTGTGGAACTAATTGCCACTGGAAGCAGTTGAGGCCCAGAATTTAGCAAGATTGATAAAGGTATTAGACATTTATATGCATAGCAAGAATATCCAGATTATAATGAAAATTTTGGAAGGGTTATTAAACCTCATGCTTCAGGGCTTAAGCAAATCTCTAATAATTAGGGATCAGAATGAGACCGATGAGGGCTGTCAGATTATCCCACATCTGCCAAATGTGGGTTCTTGCTCCTTCCTCTGAAGCATCTGGTGGAATATAACACCCTGGGTGTCAAGCTGCAGGATTTTTCTAGTCAGCAGTCCCATTGGGGCCAATTGCCCCGAGGGCCCTGTAGAGGATTCCAAGGGTATAAAAGGGATGTGTGTGGCCCCATCTGCCCTTCAGTTCCTTCCCTACTTTTGGAATTCTTTATCTGAGACTTTAAAGAAAGGGGAGGGTGGGCAGGTAGTATGAATATTCAGAGAACACTCTCAAGGAACAAGTTAATGGTAAGCAACCTCTCTTTCTTCTTCAAGTGCCCTCTGCATGTGCCCACTTGTGGGAAATTAGCAAGCAGTTCAGCTCCCTAGGAAAGTGGACTGAGGCGTTCTAGGCAAATGAGGACTATAAAACTGCCAAAACTAGCATCAGCTGTAGACGGCAGTCCAAGAGTGTATTGGAAGTGGCCACTGTTTCACACTCCCACATCAGACTGTAGTGAGGGACATTCCCCCCCCCCCCGCAAATATGTACATTTACAGCTTCAAGCAAGAACGTTACAAATTCTACAAAAAACATGAGAGCTGCAATGGATGCTGTCTTCAAATTAGTTGAATACGTTTGATACATCTGGGTGAATGAACACTTGACTTGTCTTAATAGGGATGTAAAAGAAATACAGACAGATAAGAGGCCTATTCGAGGTGGAAATGGAGATGACTGGAGACTGAAAATGGGGATTTGAGGGTACCAACTGTCACAATAACATTTCACATAGGAGTACAGTTTACAGATAACTGGGTCATGTGGTTTGTGTCTCAGTACGTCTGGGCAGTAGCAATGGTTATGAGAAAAATCCTTTCCTCAAGTGTATGGTGCGAATGATACTCTGACAACTAGCAGAGCAAGAGCTTTGAGACACAAGGCTCCACCCCAAATCGAATGAGACACTGGCACAAGAGGACATATCTCCTGGGCAGATAAACGTATTCATCCACCTTGGGGTACTCACAACACAAGAATCCTGCCACAAAGAAATCCAGAGTCATTTGGAGCAGCCATGAAGGTAAAGCAGCTGCCTCAAGTAACCCCTGTGGTACATGGAGCAATCCTTCCAAAATCTAGGATATTGCCAAGTGAGTGAGGACTGTTGACCCAAGCATGTGAGGGTAGAAGCTGAAATTACAACCCATTCAATCTGGATGAACTCGTATCACAGTTCTGAATGTTTGAAGTGCAACAGATTGTTTGGTCAAAAACTACTTTTTTGATATAAAAAAAGAAAAAACACACTAGACATCTGAAAAATGCTCTCATCAATCATGTCAGCAGTCTAGATGTCCGAGTGTTCACCCAACATGATTCAGGATCAGTGGAAATTTGGATCAGGCCTTAAATGCAGACAAATTATAAGTAGGCTTGGAAGGATTAGATTTTTTTTTAATCAGTAGATTCAGACAAACGTCAATTTCACCATACACACACAAACTGACAAAAAATGTCCATCAATAATCAAAATTTACAGATAGGCAAAGTAAGAAAAATTTTGCTAGAGTGCTTATTAGAGTTTAAAGCTAAACATTTTGCACTGATGTGATGGTTTGTGTATTAACGGTTAAAAAGCTTTATCTTTTTTAATCTCAGTCTCTACTGTCATTAAATAATTATTGTCTGATTCCAAATCCCGTTGTCTGATCTCCCATAATTTCCCACAACTGTGAAATTTTAAGTGATAAAAATCAGCAAAAAAATTCTTAACCCATAATTTTGCACAACCATGAAAATTTAAATCGATAAAAATAGCAAAAAATGCTTAAAAATAAGCACTGACATTATCCATCAAAATTATTTTAAAAAATCAAATGCTGCCAAGTCCAATAATAAGTGAGGACAAGAAACAAGTTCAAAAAGGCGTGGAAGAGACTGGGTGAAACAAGGATTGATCAATAATAAGAATAAGCAGTTACAGAATTAAGATATGAACACACCTTGATTGTCCCACAGAGTTTTTAACATAGGTGATATGGCAGAAGCGAGACTTTTGGAAGAATGTTATTGAGGAGAGACTGGTGACTTGACATTAAGATTTGGAGAACGCATTCCATCCACATGGGGCAGCATGGAAAACAACATGCAATGGGAGAGGGAAACGAAGGGGACATGGAATTTGGCACCCTGGCACAGCAGAGGCACTGCAGAAGGAGATAAGAATTCCTATGATGTACTTATGCTTCTTCATACATGAAAATATTTAATCAACATAGTATTACTAAAGTAATACTGACAATGGTAGAGCTACAATTAGACTTATCAGCTGTGTAATATCTATGGAGAGGAGACAAGAAAATTGTACGTTCCAGTAGGCTGCCTGCAACCATGCATGACACTCTACAAACCACTTTGTCCCCTGGCTGGGAAGGCAGGAGGTTGCAATGAGACACTTCTCTGGAGCAGGCTCGGCTCCCCAGTGTCTGGGCTTCTCTCACCCAGATGACTGAGTGCAGAGCAGAGCCTTGCCAAACAGGGATGGGGCAGGGCCAGGAGGAGAGGAGACACAGTCCCTGATGTCAGCAGCAACTATAGGAGTACTCTTTCCCCCATCTTTGGGCTCAGAAAAGCATGGAGCTGGGAAGTGACCATGGCAGACTCATTGCAGGGGGAAAGCAGGGAAAGGCAATGATGTTGGAGGGACAAACAGAAAGGGAGAGACAAAAGAATAGGTGAGAGGGGTAAGTGATGGAACAATAGGGGCACTTTGAGGGGAGGAAGAGGGAAAGAATGAGGGAGTGTGGGGGAGATGGAGGGGAAATGAGGGAGTTGGTGGCAGAGCAGACTAAGGGCTCTGTGTGGGAGGGAGGGAGAAGGATAGGTTGAAGGGACTGAGGGATGGCTGGGGTAAGGGAGAGGGAAGGAAGAATGATGCATTTATAGGGAGGAGGAGGAGGAGAAATTGGACAAGTTGCTAAGAGGAAGAAGGAGGGGCGAGAGGGAATGTTTGGGGAGAGGAAAGGGTTTATAGATTCCAGGGGTAGAGAACTGGGAGGGAACTTTATTGCCGGAGCCTCATGAGAGGGCTTCCCCTCCAACTTGGTGGCAAACTTACTACACAAATGGGGAATGCATGCAAAGCAAAGACATGTCAAAATGGTCATGTGACTGCCTGTAAGTGCATATCCTGAAACTTAGACTCATACAAGCAGTTCTTAGTCAGACAACTAAGCCAACTGATAGGTAAGTGTTAAAGGACTGGCCCAAATAGTGCAGTGTCGATATTGTATGTTAATTGCAGTCCTGAATTTAGAGGGCTGATACATATTTCCTCCTGGTAAAGAAAATCTATTTAAAATAGTTAGAATAAGGGTAGGTTACATTTTATGCACATCAGTATTAACATTGCGATCTTACAATTTGACTTGAATTCAGTTTCCTAATCAAATTTAGATAACTATAGGTAGGAGTACTGCAAGTATTTAAACAATAGAAATATTTTAAGAATGATTTTGAAAAAATAATTAAAACTACCTGTCATTCAACAGTGAATAGCAGTTTGTATATCTGTTGATTTAAACACTTCTTTAATCCAAATCTGTTTGTAAATCTAAAATGGTTTTATTTGGATTTTTTAAAAAATCCCTCAGATTAATAAATGAATGTTAAATCTTCTAGATACACTGAAATCTAGATAAACCATCCAGGGATTAGCTTGGTCTGATTATATTTGCAGGCAGGGCAAAAGGAATACAAAGCATATACTTACTGTACATTGCAGTTTAAATGGTCTTGTATTAGTCGTGAAAGAAGCACATGTTATAGGATCTGGGTGGTCACCTTCATTCCACTGTGCCAATATACTGTCATAATAGACACACACATCATTCTCTGACAATGCCTCTTTAACAGCTTTTTCGATTGCGTTGTTGTTAAGGCAAGTTACATTTGAGCTAAGTGGTGGCTGCACAAGGTGTATGCGAGAACCATGAATTCCAAGAGATAGGAGGGTTTGTGCTGTGGAATAAATGTCAATGGTATTCCCATAGACAATGACATTCCCTGGGGGGGAAAAGGAAAAAAATTCTAAGACACACAACAACAACAACTCTATCAGTATAACTCAGACGATGATAATACAGAATTGCTCTCTTTGACCTTATCGCTCTGATACGATGAAGCAAACAATGCTACCTAGCAACAGTAACTAAGATAATTTAGTGAAGAATTTGTGCAAAACATCCCACAAAGTAGGCAAGTACTTATTACAGAAGTATGACATGCATTATGACCCCAGAACTTAAACTATGTTGATTGAAAACCTCTAAAATAAAAATCTTGTATCTTGCCCTTCCTTTCCCCTCTGTCCCTTTTCTCCATTTTGCTTATTTAAAGCATGTATTAGAGAGACAGGCTCGAAATCACAACATATCTATTTTCTCTACAAAATGTAGAAATATCACGTTAACAGGAAAACACTTTTTTTTTTAAAGTTTTGAAAATTACATAGAAATGGGTCTGGATTTTGTCCCCTCTTGCTGCAAGAGCTGCAGGAGTGGACTTCAGGGGGGAAAATCGTCATGAGGAATCCTTCACAGAGATTTCCTCTCGTTGTCCCATCAGTGGGAGAAGGGTGGAGGCCTCTTCCCTTGTGGGTAAGTATGTGGGGCCCACCTCCAAGCCTGGCAGATCTCTGGAGAGCTGCAAGAGGTCTGGGCAATCATAGGGAAGTCCTGTGCCTCTGTACCAGCTCTGGCTCCTGGTGGCTATCCCTTTGCCAGCTCTCTGGCAGCACAGCTCCATTTGAGCCATGCTAACAGGGGGGACCAATAGGCTGCAGAGGACCTCAGACTCTCCAGAACAGCAATATAAAGAGAAGGTACTATAGGTTGTGGCAGGAATTTTTCAGGTACGGGCCATAAAACTGGAAGGAGAAGGATGTGCATACCGCAGCCCCCCTTCCCCCAGCATGTCCAGTCTCCATCTCTTCCCTCAGAGTGAGGATTCTGGACACCACAGTGGAGGTTCTGCCTGATATGGGAAGAGGGGGAATGGTGTGGCAGAAGAGTCTTGAGTCCTCCCTGCGCACACAGAACTGGCCCATGGTTTGGTGTTCAACAAAAGTCTGTCGGGAAAACATGTACTTCAAAGGAAATCAGAGGGTTGAAACAGTGCAGCCATTCCAACAAGGCAGTAGTTTTCAACCTTTTTTCATTTGCAGCCACCTAAAAAATTTCAAATGGAGTTGTGGACCCCTTCGGAAATCTTACACGAAGGGGGGAGAGATAGCTCAGTGGTTTGAGCATTGGCCTGCTAAACCCAGGGTTGTGAGTTCAATCCTTGAGGAGGCCACTTAGGGATCTGGGGCAAAATTAGTACTTGGTCCTGCTAGTGAAGGCAGGGGGCTGGACTTGATGACCTTTCAAGGTCCCATCCAGTTCTAGGAGATAGGATATCTCCATTAATTTAATTTAAAAATTTATTTTTATTTAAGGTCTGCAGGCCCCCCAGAGGTCCACGGAGCACAGGTTGAAAACCACTGTTATATGCTAATGACAACTTTTTGTGGACCCCTTACACATAGTCTGCGGAACGCCAGCGCCGGTGGTTGCCTGCGCTCCCCACCCCTTTCCCTGCCCCTGGCCCCGCCCTTACTCCACCTCATTCCTGCCCCTGGCCCCGTCCCCATTCCAACCCCATCCCCAAAGCCCCCGCCCTAACTCCACCCCCTCCCTGCCTCTATTGGATCCCTTCCCCAAATCCCGGCCCTGCCTCTTCCCCCAGCGCGCTGCATTCCCCCCCCCTCCCTACCCCGCGAATCAGCTGTTTCGTGGCACAAGCCCTGGGAGGGAGGGGGAGAAGCAGGATGTGGCAGTGCAGTTGCGGAGGAGGCGGAGGTGAGCTGAAGCAGGGGGGCGGGGCAGGGCCACAGGGAGCTGCAATTTTTTTCCATGGGTGCTCCAGCCGTGGAGCACCCATGGAGTTGGCACCTATGTACTCTGGGCGATGGGGCTGCGAGCTCCTGCCGGGCAGTGCGGCTCTGAGAGCCGCCGAATCTAGTGTATTAAATTGCTCCCTGTAGGAATGTGCTACTTACAGAGCACCAAGACTGGCAGCCGTAAGTAGTACACCGTAAGTAGCACATTCCTACAGGGAGCAATTTAATACACTACAGCGTGTAGGGAAGGCGGTGCCTCCCCAAACAGCCTGGCCCCGCCCCCTATCTGCCCCCTCCCACTTCCTGCCCCCTGACTGCCCCCCTCAGAACCTCCGACCCATCCAACCTCCCCGCTCCTTGTCCCCTAACTGCCCCCTCCCGGAACCCCCCAACCCTAAACATCCCCCCAACCCTAAACAACCCACCCCCTATCCAATCCCCCCTGCTCCCTGTCCCCTGACTGCCCCGACCCCTATCCACACCCCCGTCCCCTGACAGGCCCCCTGGGACTCCCACACCTATCCAATTGCCCTTGTTCCCTGTCCCCTGACTGCCCCCCCGGACCCTCTGCCCCTTATCCAACCCCCCCACTCCCTGCCCCCTTACCATGCTGCTCAGAGCACCAGGACTGGCAGCCGTAAGTAGCACATTCCTACAGGGAGCACTACATTGGCCCTCCATATACTTTCAGAATCCTGATGTGGCCCTCAGGCCAAAAAGTTTGCCTACCCCTGCTCGAAGGCATTCAAGTCTGAGAAACCCACATATCCTAGCAATTTGGTAGGCCAAAATTTTTAGAGGAAAGGTCAGCTGCTGTACTCTATGTTGGCATTTCTATATATGCAAGATCAGAATTAAGCACTGGGTTACTCAAGAAAAATTAAAAATCTGTTTTATATAGTAACATTAAATGCAATACATTTGATTTCGGAAAACATTGTTCCTTTACTGACCTCTGTTAAATCAACAATTTATGGTTTCTGCTTATTACAATATTAGTGAATTTAGATTACAGTGCTTGTACTGTAGGAACTACAGATATTCATTATAGACTAAAATTATGTCCATCAGACAGACAGTAATTCCTCAAGATGTTTTTATTATTTAACTGCATGAAAATGCATCTGTGAGTAAACATAATAATATTCAGCAGAAAAACAGGAATCATAAATAAAGACCATCACAGTACTTTATCATTTAATATTACATGCCGTGTTCCACGACAGAGCATTCTCATCATTTCCTATAAGTGGAAATACAAGATTTCTATGACCCCAGCATGACCCAAATCCTTTCAGCTTGGAAAAATAAAGACCCAACCATATTAGACAGAGCAACAGAAGCTCTGCTCGGCGATTCGTGCACTGGAATTTTAATGCTACAGCATTTCTACAAACATGCTTTTAATAAGGCAGTAAACTGTCTTTACCTAAAGAGGAAAATAATTGATCCATTTTGGGCCATTAGAGAAGTTTTGTTCTTTACTTTACAACCATCCCACTTTTTTATTTTCATGGAAAGTGGAGAGGTAATAGCAGATGAATTTCAATTAGTTTCAATTAGAGTTATAATAGGCTACAGTGCATTAGGTTGCTGGATTTTATCACAGAAAGAAAGTTTACTTACTTTACAGTAACTGTGGTTCTTTGAGATGTTCTGTACATGTGGATCTACTTATGTAGATGTGGGAAGTGGTAGACATGGTATATCTTGACTTTAAGTAAAGCTTTTGATACGGTCTTTCATGACCTTCTCATAAACAAACTAGGGAAATTCAATTTAGATGGAGCTACTATAAGGCGGGTGCATAACTGGTTGGAAAACCATTCCTAGAGAGTAGTTATCAGTAGTTCACAATCATGCTGGAAGGGCATAACGAGTGGGGTTATGGGTTCAGTTCTGTTCAATATCTTCATCAATGATTTAGATAATGGCATAGAGAGTACACTTATAAAGTTTGCAGATGATACCAAGCTGGGAGGGGTTGCAAGTGCTTTGGAGGATAGGATTATAATTCAAAATGATCTGGACAAACTGGAGAAATGGTCTGAAGCGTGTGTGTGTTTAATCTATCAGTTTGACAATGACATTTTCACACACTCTTTTTGTGGATTCTGGAGAGACTCTGAAGTCCAAAGCGTGACACTCATGCTCATGAGCAGATCGGGCAGACAAATTCACTGGTGAGTATCTTGGGAGCTATCGCAGTAGTATGACACTTCTCCCTTGCAGCTAACCATTGATTATTTCTGTCCTCTTCTAAGGCTTGGAAAGTGCTGAGTGTTGTGTGTCGCCAGGCTAATCTATTTAATGCAGCCTTCTCAAGATTATTTGGTTTATTGTACCAAAGTGTATGCTGTTCTTGATGCTGTTCTTATAGTGCTTTCCGGGAAGGCCTTGATTCTGATGTCCTTGTGCCAATTCTCCATAGAAAATTTTTCTGGGGAGTCGATGTTCAGGCATCCTAATGACATGTCCAACTCAACTTGGGATTTTATTAGCATGGCCTCAATGCTTATGGCATTTGACTTTTGGAGAACCTACAGGTTGGTAATTTTGTCCTGCCAGCGGATCCCCATAATGGTGTGCAGAGACCGCATATGGAAGGCCTCTAGCTGTTTGATATGCCATTTGTATGGTGTCCAGGTCTCACAGCCATAGAGGAGAGATGTGAGCACAAAAGCATTATGAAGTTTTATTTTTGTTGAGAGGGTTATGTTGTGTGATTTCAGGACTTTGCTACGTAGCTTTCCTAATAACTGAGAAGCTTCTGTATCCTGTTCGTGATCTCTTTGTCAAGAGATCCATCATTGGAGATGTTGCTGCCGAGATAGGTAAAACTGTTAACTTGCTTTAGTTGGCTTCCAATAATGGATATGCTAGGGGATATGGCATGGAGCAGTGAACATGATTGGTGAAACACCAGAGTTTTCTCCAGGCTGATTGTGAGGCCAAACAATTTTAACTGTTTCAGCGAAGCGATCTACAATGCACTGGAGATCTCCCTGTGTGTGTGCTAGGAGGGCACAATCATCCGCAAAGTGTGCTTCTCTTATTAGTAGTTCTTTTACTTTTGTTTTTGCTTTAAGCCTTAGACTGAAGACTGAGCCATCTGTATCTGATGTATATGCCTCTGTTGAGCCCATTTGTAGCATGGTTGAGAACTTGGGTGAAGAAGAGGTTGAACCGTACAGGGGCAAGGACACAGCCTTGTTTGACTCCATTTGAAATAGGAAAGGAGTCAGTGAGATCTCCACTAAAAGGTACCTGACCTTTCATCCCCTCATGAAATAAACAAATGATCTTTACCCAAGTTTTGGTGGACAACCAAGTTTGCTGAGGATCACCCATAATCCATCTCTATTGACTGTATCAAATGCTTTTGTCAGATCAATGAAAACATGATGGTATTTGTAATTGTCAGGCTATGTTCTGCACACTTAATTAGGAGTCGGAGACCATTTTTGTTCATTTTTCCCATGCCATTTTTCCCAATGACTCCTTGCCAGTTAATGTTATCTTTACCTATTCTTGCACTGAAATCTTCTAGGATGATGAGTTTGTCACTCTGTAGTGTTGACATGATGAGAGAGTCGAGATCAGAGTAGAACTGTCCCTTAGCATCAGCGGGGCTTGTCAAGATGGGCGATATGCACTGATGATGGTAGCAAATCGCGACTTATTTAGTGGTAACCGGAGTTTCATGAGTCTTTTGTTAATGCCTAATGGAACGTCTTCAAGACATTGCAAGAGTTTGGTCTTGATGACAATTCCCACTCCATGGATTCTATCTTTGTGTGGTTCTTTTCCCTTTCAAAAGAAGGTGCAACCCCCAGCCAGTTCTGTAACAATGCCCTCATCTGCCAATCTAGTTTCACTGAGCGCTTCAAATACCAGGCTAGCTCTTTTGAAAGGAGATGATTAAAGATCTAGAAAACATGACCTATGAGGGAAGATTGAAAAACTTGGGTTTGTTTAGTCTGGAAAAGAGAAGACTGAGAGGGGACATGATAACAGTTTTCAAGTACATAAAAGGTTGTTACAAGGAGGAGGGAGAAAAATTGTTCTTCTTAACCTCTGAAGATAGGACAAGAATCAATGGGCTTAAATTGCAGCAAGGGCAGTTTAGGCTGGACATTAGGAAAAATTTCCTAACTGTCAGGTTGGTTAAGCACTGGAATAAATTGCCTAGGGAGGTTGTGGAATCTCCATCATTGTCTAACCTGCTCTTAAAAATCTACAAACACCTGTCACGGATGATCTAGATAATACTTAGTCCTGTCATGAGTGCAGAGGACTGGACTAGATGACCTCTCAAAGTCCCTTCTAGTCCCATGATTCTATGTTGTCTACTCCCCAATACAGGAGCTTGGGACATTTTCATTCGTTGTGTCCATCAGGTGTCGCACATGCGCCATGTATACCCTCACACACACCCCTCCTGAGGGCATAAAGGGCACAAAGACACCAACTGCCAGTCAGTTCTCTCAAACAGCCTTAGGCAGTGAACAACACTGTGTCCCTTCTGTAGTTTGTAGTTAATTTGTTTATACTTAGTTGTAGTTACTGTTTCATTTAGCCGTTGGTAGTAAAAAGAAGAAGAGAGAGCAGATCGGAGCAGGGCTTATGACAGGGCTTGATCTCCTGGCTTCATGTCATGCCCGTCCTATGGGGGGATTGTCTCTCTGACAGACATGCTTGACACATGTCTCTACTGTTTGGGTGAAGAACACAGCCCATCACTTAGGTCTTGTCTACACAATGGGGTAATGCGCTCAACACGGATGTGATTTCTAAAGTGCGCCATGTTGCGCATTAATTGGTCCATATACACCAAAGGTTGCCTAGTGCCCTTTAATGTAGTACTTTATCTAACAGCACTATGTTAAAGCACACCGGCAGGGTCTACACGGACCAAAAAGACTTCTTCGCTCCTAGCTCATCCTTCCAGCGCTCCAGTCACTAGAGTCATGATATCGAGCTCAGGAGCAATAAAGAAATAGAAAGAGACTCTATAAAAATCCATCAGAGCAGTCAGGGATTCCTGCTGTCTGAAGACATTTAGACTCCAAGCTGGCTTCCCAACACCAAGCTTGTCCCCACTACCGGGTAAGAGGAAGGGCTCCTCAAAGGAGCCATTGCTGCCAGCACAGGAAAAAGTGGGACCAGAATTCTCAGTGCTGCACCATAGTAAAAAGTCAGCACAGAGATCTTCATCAGTAACGAGGGCTCAAGGGCATAGGAGTGCAAAGATACATTTATTACACTGTACCATGGCACCAGGTTTATTGGCACTGTCCCCCATTGCTCCAGAGCACTCAGCACTATCTAGTCTGGCTTCTTCTTTGTTGGCATCCTCATTATTCATTAAATCTAGCTCAAAGAAGAACAGGAGTACTTGTGGCACCTTAGAGACTAACAAATTTATTAGAGCATAAGCTTTCGTGGACTACAGCCCACTTCTTGCTTATGCTCTAATAAATTTGTTAGTCTCTAAGGTGCCACAAGTACTCCTGTTCTTCTTTTTGCGGATACAGACTAACACGGCTGTTACTCTAAATCTAGCTCGGCATCAGTGGTCCCAGTCTCTGAAGATTCTTCAAACACAAAGGAAGACAGCAATAGCACCCTCAGTACAGATGCCTCTTCCAAACAATTTCTCAGCAGGGAGAGGTTTTATTTGTGTCCTTAGCAGATCTCAAGGTTACTCCAGAGCCTGAGTTACCAATTGTGGAGAACCTGATCACCTTAATTTTGGTGCCAGCTAAATCACCTCTGCAGGAAGAAACCAGGGTTTCTTGTGGTGAAAATTTCTCTGAGCCAACATGGCAGTACAATTAAGGATGTGAGCCCACTCAAATCCTACAATCCTCTGTTATGGCTCCAACATTAGTGGTTTCTTCATCCAACAATTCTAATTCCTCTTCAAACTCTGACAAGAGTACTCCACCACTATGGAAGGCATATTGATGATAAAAAAAGAAAAAGAAAATCAGGCAAGGATATAGGAAAGAACCTCCTGCTACATCTAAGGATTTTAACAGAGGAACAATGAGAGTCTAGTGATGAGTAAATACCTATTAATCAGAAATAGCCTTCTGATTCTCTACTGTTCTTCTTCCTCGCCTGATGAAATGTTTCACATGTTGTACCAGTATTAGTTTTTCATTGATTCATAGTTTCCAAGGCCAGAAGGGACCATTGTGATCCTCTAGCCCTGACCTCCTGTATAACACAGGCCATAGGACTTCCCGAAATAAATCCCTAGAGCACATCTTTTAGAAAAACATCCAGCCTTGAATTAAAAATGGCTAGTGATGGAGAATTCACCACGACCCTTGGTCAATGTTTAATTACACTCTTTGTTAAAAATGTGCACCTTACTTCCAGTTTGAATTTGGCTAACTTTAACTTCCAGCTATTGAATCGCGTTACAGCTTTTTCTGCTAGGCTGAAGAGACCATTATCAAATATTTGTTCCCCATGTAGGTACTTGTAGATTGTAATCAAGTCACCCCTTAACCGTCTCTTTGTTAAACTAAATAGAATGAGCTCTGTAATTCTGTCACTATATGGCAGGTTTTCTAACTCTTCAATCACTTTTGTGGCTCTTCTTTGAATCCTCTCCAATTTATCACCATCCTTCTTGAATTGTGGACACCAAAACTGGATACAGTATTCCAGCTGCAGTCATACCAGAATCAAATACAGAGGTAAAATTACATTTTTACTCCTCCTTGAGATTCCTGTTTATGCATCCATGAATCACAATGGGAGCCTATGTTCAGCTGATTATCCACCACAACCCCCAAATCTTTTTCAGAGTCACTGCTTCCCAGGACAAAGTCTCCCATCTTATAAGTATGGCCTACATTCTTTGTTCCTAGATGTATATATTTACATTTAGCCATATTAAAAGATACATTGTTTGCTTGCGCCCACCTTACCAAGCAATCCAGATTTCCCTGTATCAGTGACTTGTCCTTTTCATCACTTACCACTCCCACAATTTTTGTATTATCTGCAAACTTTATCAGTGATAATTTTATGCTTTCTTCTAGGTAACTGATAAAAATATAAAATAGTGTAGGGCCAAGAACCGACCCCCAGAAGTACCCCAGTGGAGGAGGAATAAAAAGTTCTAGCAGTCTGACAATCTCCTTAAAGGCTTATTAAGTAGGACATGCACTTTTGTAGACCATACCCTATAACTATCATTTTTTTATTATGCTCTCAATTGAAAGTGAGTAGACGAAGACCAGGAGTTTGCAACCTTTTTCTTTCTGAAGCCCCCCCAGCATGCTATAAAACCTCCACGGCCCACCTGTGTCACAACAACTGATTTTCTGCATATAAAAGCCAGGATCGGCATTAGCGGGCAGCAAACAGGGCAACTGCTTGGGGCCCCGTGCCACAGGGAGACCCATGAAGCTAAGCTATTCAGGCTTCAGCTTCAGCCTCAGGTGGTACGGCCCAGGGCCTCGGGCTTCAGCTCTATGCAGTGGGGCTTCAGCTTTCTGCCCTGGGCTCCAGTGCGTCTGATGCTGGCCCTGCTTGACAGCCCCCCCAGAAGCCCCCAGGCCGTTGGTTGAGAACCACTAGACTAGACTACACCTTTAGGGAACTCCAGTTGTAGCAATCAGCTAGAATACCTATCTCTAAAGATACAATTCTTCCTCCTAGCTCTATATAAGTTCTGATCAGAAACTCGGAAGTGCTATAATGTGAGCCAATTTTATTTTTTTTTCTGTAGAGGAAGTCATGATGATCTCACATATTTTCTGTTGCATACACAAACTGAACTCAGCACCATGTATGTGAAATCTAAGAGGCTCTCAAAGAAAATATAAGGTGTATTTTAGTCTAATTTTAATAATTTGTGAGCAATAAATGGAGGATCTACTGAAGACAGTTTGAGACAACACAAATGTGATGATGGATATAGAGATTCACACAAATGTGTGACTTTTATAGTTTAATAGAAAATACAGTACACAGGCAATTCTGTCTGAGGGGCTGTAACTAAAGATGATACGCAGCAGAAAGACAATAGCATTTGAAAAAATATCCATGCTAATTCTTTTCTCTATAGCGCTTTTCAGATCGACATATTTTCCAAAATAATTGAAAAACATGTTTACCAATTAAATTATTCTTCAATTACTTAATTAATGATTCTAGCCAGGCTTTGCTTTTAGGGCATTCATTTTGTGTCATATAATAATTATAGATAATTAAGTAATCTCAAGCCGTTTTTCCTAGCAAAATATGCTGGATACCCAAAAACAACAACAAATTGTAAATTAATCTGGAAAACAAAGCGTGGCAGATGAAAGATTTTGTTAGAATTAATTAGGCACTAATTATACATTGGAAAAGGAGAAACAATAAGCCTAAATTCATTTCTGAAAATGTGCATGTTTACACTAAAATCCTTACCCTGTGAATTGATAAAGTTTTCTTTTAACCAGTGACCTGCCTTTAAGCAGTCTTGATCATCAGAGAGATTAAAGAGATTGGTAGGAACTTCACCAGTATATCTTCGTTTACAGCTGTGTATGACTTCCCTGTTAGTCTGAAGTTTACTGATCTCTGCTCCAGTGGGACATGGAACCTGACATAAATATAAAGCACATAAAATTGATAACTGTCAACTGAGACTTTGAATAGCAATGACACAAAGTATCTGACCATATAAAAATTGCTAGCCCTGTAACACTCTGATTCCTTTTGGACATATAATTTGTAATCAACAAATCACTGGTCATAAAGAGAACAGATGAGTGTTACTATATCAAATTTTCTGTTCCTTGCAGGATCTGTGAAGCAATGCAGGATTTTGAAGAAATTAGCAATTTTTTTTGCTATGTGTATATGCGCGTACATACACACACACACACAATGCAGCACACATCATATGCTTACATTTATCTTCAAACACAGTCAATTAAAAACCGAAATGACAAAAACCCCTCAATTCTCCATTTTACGGGAATTGTCTTTTACCACAATGGTTATTGGCTCCCATCTTGGGGCATGCTCTTCATGCTTTGCCCTGCTCTGGCTGTGCAGAGCAGCTGGACAGCCTGTGAGTTCAGCTATCAGAGGATTCTCCTGCTGTAGGAGACTCCTGGGGTGGCAGAGGAATATTCGTGCAGTTCCACACCACCACTCTCCTGATCTCCAGCATAGGGAGTGTGGCTCAAAGAAGATGTATCTTGGGTTTCTCTACAACCTGATTATCCCCGAATGCCAAAACAATCTCTTGACGCTGAGGACAGCAGGGCATAAATTAGAACCAGAGTCTAGGTCAGTCCCAGTATGAAGAATGCTAAAAGCTACCTTTGATCCCCCTTCCTTTGCTCTTGCACAAGGACAGCTCAGGTAAACAACAGGATCTGGGCCATTGTTTATAACAATATGTTCAAAAATACCTCTTGGAACACTGAAAGGGTTTCACCAGAAAAATTACATTTGTGACTATCACTTTTGTGGAAACATTCTGCTAAACAGCAAAATTGCTGGCAATGGTATAAAACTGTGCTTCATTTCATGGTTATTGCTTTTTGTAATGAGTTATATACAATGATCAGTATGCAAAGCATCACAGCCAGTTTTCATAAATGAGAGAATGATGAATGTTAAAAAGTTCCACAAGAATCTTGCAATTGCAACTGAACAGCCTTAGGGGGTTAAAAGTAAAGAAGATGATCAAGAATGGCATGGTAGAAAATAGAATTTGAATCTCACGTCACCCTGTTCAAGCCAGGTGTGCTCTGATGATCCAGAAACAGACACTAACAGGAACTGGCTGTAGGGGAAATCCATAGTTGTGGAACTCCCCGCAACTCTTAATAAGTGTTCATTTAAAACAGTGGTGTTAAGAAGTGAACATAAGAAAATTAACAACAAAAATGTGAATAATGTACGGACTAAAAGGGACTTCACAACAATTGGCTACCAGAATTGTATAAATATGCAGATAAAGCATCTTGGTAATTATTTGTTTAACATACAGTAAGAATTTTCACAAGCAAAATTTTAACTACAACAAGCTCTTTTTTCCTTTTCACAGCAAAACTAAAATTTCTAAAATTGGAGCAGTTCTGTGTGAGAGAGAGGGCTACAATTTTTTGTGTGTGTAAGATAAAAATTACATGAAAGTTTGAATAGTTTAACATTACTATTACAGTAACCAATTAAACCATAATTTTATTGAAGAAAGAAAAAGCAAATTGACTATGATTATGAAGCATTGGGCAAGAACTGTCCAGAGCAATGCTCTCATTGGCCACCTAGCTTCATGTGATCTAGTCACATGAAACACAGATGTGGCATCTCCATATCTTATTTACCCAATAAGGAAACATTCTGCCACTTTCATTCATACTGAATAGCAT
This sequence comes from Malaclemys terrapin pileata, assembly GCF_027887155.1. Classification (NCBI taxonomy): domain Eukaryota; kingdom Metazoa; phylum Chordata; order Testudines; family Emydidae; genus Malaclemys; species Malaclemys terrapin. Next base: position 5,791,569 of record NC_071507.1, read on the forward strand.
CTTAAATCAGCAGACCTATTGAAATCAATGCCACTACTTGCCAAGTAAGGTACAACTCATAAGGGTGGCAAAAGCTAGCCCTACGTAAATAAAATAGAAATTGGATTATAAAATACTTCTCCCTAGCTTCTGTACTTTTAAAAAATCTTGAGCTTTTTAACAGCAAAGGCAGATAAATTCTGCATTTCCCCTTCCCCTCCTTATTTTTCTCTCTCTCTCCTCCAGCTTAGCTACTGTCCCCAACATGCTTTGCAGGTGGTAGGGTGCTTCCAAAAGATGTCTTTCACATTGTAAAAGCTGAAGAGGGAGATCCAAACAAGTTCAGGGTGCATTTTGGTTTAACTTTTTAGTCCATCTGTCGAGCTGTGAACATATTTAGCTGTTCAAAGCGACGTTCTACTCTGAAAAGCAACTATGTAAAAATGGTACTTTTTTACTCAACAGCTCTGTTCCTTGTGTGCATTCGTGACCTCACTGAGGGGTTGAAGATTAACATTAATGTTTATGACTAAGGGGACAAGTGCTATAAAAAAAGGCTAAAAAACATATTCAGTCAGATCTGCTGATTTTAGTGACAAATATAGGTTTTTGATGCGTTTTACCTAAAAACCAATTAGTTACTGGTATAAACTCATTGAAGGCAATGCAGCTGCACATGTGTGACATAGGGCACAACTTGGTTTTAGAATCTTATTGCCTTGTGATGATACACAAGAAAAAGAACCCACTGTGGCTGGCCGAGTCCAAGATGCGTCTGCAGGGCTGACAGATAGCATGAAACATCATTTTATTTACCTCTGAGCACATTTAATGTGGAAGTCGGAGGCACAAGAAACATGGAACTCCACAATGCCCTTTTTAGAGTCACTGTTGAGAGCAGAACTGCACTAACGGTACAAAACGGAAAGCGGCCCAGCCACACACAAAGGGGCATGTGTCAGGGTCAGAGCAGAGCTCAGCCCCATTCTGCAAATTCTCACCATTAGGGACCACAGTCAGGTGTAGCAATTTAGAGCTGCCCCAGCACTGCTTCAGCTTACACTGAGGCCAAAACCACTGCAGCTTGAGAACTGGCCCCAGACGACTCCCCTTCTCTCCTGGGCTAAGGCTCTGGCCAATAAAGTAAAAGCTGTATGACTTCACTGCATAACAAACAGAATCTACATTTCCAATAGAAATATATTTCATTTTATGCTTAAAGAAAGTATTTGTTACTGTAATATATGCCTGTGGGGATTTAGGATTATTATTATATTCAGTTGCAATTCTCTCAAGCCTTGTGCATGCTGGTGGTTTTTACAAAAAAATTCCCACCAGTGCTACCACAGGTTTAGCTGCATAGAAGCCCTAATGCAGAGAAGGTTCCCATGTCTGGACCTACTTTTACTGCTATGTTAACTAAACCTGCTTTGCAGCAGGCTTAATTGTCACAGTAGTAAAAAGCCTGGAAGCTGTCATAACCTTGTTCATCCTACAGCTCCCACCTGTGCGATCACTGGTGGAAGTTTTGGGTAAAATTGCCTTGAATACACACAAAAATTATATCACTTTAAATATACCAGTACAGTTAAAGCAATACAACCCCTGAGTGATGAGGCAGTTATACTGATATAAATGTGCTTACACCAGTATAGCTTATTCCCATACAGGAAGTGGAATAAACTATACAGGAATAAAGTACCTTTATAGCGATGTAAATATGTCCTCACTAGAGGTTGTATCAATTTAACTATTTTGGTCAAAAATCTTACCCCTTGCCAAAAGTCATGATCGTAATGCCTAATTCTGCAGTTCTTACTCAAGCACAATTCCCAGGGAATTCAATAACAGTTTCCATTAAGGACTGTTGGATGAAACCTAAGTCCTTTTATAGGCTGTTGGCCTTTGGTAACAGACTTGCTGTGGACTTCTCTGCTCCTGTGCTCACTGTGACAGATAAGACAATTTCCTGCATTACCTGTGATAAACCTTCCTGAATAAAATTTGACCATCTTTGGAGTCTTTTGTACTAAAAATGCAAAGGTTATGTATCATTGCGTGCCTGGATGACCAAAGGATTATATTGGACAATGCAGCAGAAAAGAATGATCTTTTGGGACAACACATGTAAAGTGGATTTACTGGGTGATATCTAGGGGGAAATGCCAATTCCACCCTCCACAGCACCTCCAGGTATGCAACACCCAGCCCATTGAAGCTATACCATGAGGACAGGGTGACTGTCTGCCGATTACCTGTTCCCAGGATCCCAAGATCAAAGGCCCAAACTGTATAAAGGAGGAACTCACAGACTCATGGGGGTGACTGTTCTGAGCTGAAGCTGTTATGAATTTGTAACCACTGCTTGGTGGGGTTTGATGGACTGATCACCTGCCAACAGGGCCGGCTCCAGCATTTCTGCCGCCCCAAGCAAAAAAAAAAAAAAAAAAAGCCGCGATCGGTGGCGGCAGTTCAGCGGCAGGTCCTTCGCTCCTAGAGGGAGTGAGGGACCTGCTGCCCCCGAATTGCCGCAGGTGCCGCCCCTGTCCCTTGGCCGCCGCCAGCAACTGCATGTTAAGCTGGTGCCTGGAGCCGGCCCTGCTTGCCAAAGCCCTTGTTGGTGTTGGGGGTAATCAGAGGTAAGCTTAGTAGCATGTCTGTAGGTTGTTTTATTATTTTAATATGTTTTCTCTGTAATATTTTCATCATAAGAATAAATGTCCTTGCTTAGAAAGAGCTGTGTGGTAACTTAACGGTGGGCAATTACGCTGTTTATAGCCCTTCAGGAGAAAGCAACATACAGATACTGGGCGTTTAGGCCACCTAGCTTGCAACTCACAGTGTAGCCAGGGATCTGTGCAGCCTGGAAAAGCTGTGGACAAGAAGGAGAGAGATGTGGGTCCCCACCCAAGAGAGGTGACTGCTGAAAAGCAGAGAGTCTAAAGCAACCGCCCTTGCTGAACCATCAGGGGAGAAATACAGGTGCAGCTGCCCTGAACTGTGACCCTCTCCACAAACATATTCATTGTTAATCACTGTAAACATCAAATGTTCATTTATTCACTATGTGCACAATCTTACCTGGTATTGCTGCCCAGTACAGAGAACAAGGTGGTCATATGGCACTTTTTTTCCTTTGGAAACCACTACATGTTTGGCAGCTCGGTCTATGCCAGTCATTTTACCAACCACAACATTAACCCAGGAACAAAGTGACATCAATGCATAATCTTTATCATTAAAACAGTGGCTGTGAAGAAAGAATATCTATAAGTGACATTTTAGCAGCTGACAGCAGGCATTAATTAGACATCTGGTGAGTTGGTTCAAGTCCCCTAGTGGTTCAAGTCTGTTGTCTTGCTGTGAGCTTACTAAAGCCTATAGTGAGAGATTATTCATTATGAAACACTCAGTTACAAACTGACAAGTTCCTGTTAAAACCAAATAATTCCTCCCAGCGTCAGGCCACACTACAACAGAGTTTAAAAACAAGTCCGAAATATATACTTTACTATGGTTCAAATTTGCAGTCTGATGCACCGTGCAGAGTTTTGTATCTGTAAAAGAAACTGTTTTTCTTACCTGATAATTTCCTCTCTTTGGCTGTCTCTACAAAATGCCCTTTTGCTAAAATATTCCTACTTTTGCTACCACTAGTTCAGCTCCACCAGTAACAGCTGTGGTGAGACCACTAACCACTAGTATAACTACTGTCTTACATAGCCCTGCTCTGATAGTGTTTACAACTACAAAGACGGCTACAAAGGCAGAAATGCCAGTAAAGGGCAGAAATATCATCAGATCTGCTCTTCTGCTTTCCCTCTCCAGATGAGCTCTTCCAAAATGGTAAGGATGAAAAACATTGTAATGACATTAAAGAAACCTTCAAAATGCTGTATGAAGCAACCAAAGAGATGCCATTCACAGGAGGGAGAGGGAGATTATCATATGCGCCAAGAGGAAGAAATTAGCAGGCAAATGAAAATCTCTCTCTCTCTCTTGAAAGTGTATGTCTGATAATCCTCATAAACACAGGGTCTGACTGACAAGCAATTCATTCCCAACCCTTAAGGAGAGGAGGAATTTTGAAAGCAATTAATTTATATACAATGCAACAAAGAACAGTTTACGTGCAATTCTTCTATAAACAAAGCCCTCTTCCATTTAGCAATTGCAGCCATAGAGGCCTTTTTTACTCTTGACTGTTTGGTGGTAAGTGAGGAAAGAGGTTTACTCAGATTACTCAGTTGTTTTGTTCAGACAGACTCACTACTTCTATCCTAACTCTTAGCAAGTGTCATATGTATTTATTTTGTTCAAGGTTTTCATAAAGACTGATGGCCCAATGACACTGTGAATGATAAAACCTACGCTTTAGATACAATTTTTAAAAGTACCAGTTATGTAGGAGCCTTCATCCCATTTTCAAAAGTGAATTAGGCACTCAGGGACAGATTTTTAAAGGTATTTAGGCAGCTAAAGATGTAGATAAATGCCTAATGGGATTTTCAAAAGCACCTAAGCAGGTTAGGCACCTAATTCCCTTTGAAAATCTGGCCCTTAGAAGCCTGAGTCTCAATGAAAGTAAATGCGACAACCTCTTAAAATTCTTGTGAAAACAGAACTTTGGTGCCACAGATGACATTTGTATATAGAAATTCATCTATTTTGGAAGATGGGAGACTACCAGCAGACATTCATCTTAGTGCTTAGATCTTAAAAGGTGGTTTTCCTCTCAGGGGTGCCACATTTATTGAGTCTCAATGACTCCATATCAAATTTGCTCATTTTACTATTCCCCCCCACCAGTCAGACACGCAAACTCACTCTGGGTTCTGAAAGCAAAGCTGGTTCTTTCTGGCTCACACACTATCTCAATAATTAAAATTTTGTAGGTCAACCTCTGCCCTCAGTTATACCTGTATAACACCATTGCCTTTAGTGCTGTTACAGAAGTATGATGGAAGGTATAAACTGAAGATAATGGTGATAAGCTTGATCAAGATGTTCAAAAATGACCTGTGATTTTGATTGCCTCAATTTTTTATGTCCAGCTGAGACACCTCAAAGGAGTCTGATTTTCAGTAAGTGGGTGCTGTGTATTTTCTGAAAATAAGACCCTTTTAAGGTGTTTCAAGGTAGGCACCCCAAATCACTGGTTGCTTTTGAAAATATTGGCCAAGATCTATTTTTGCTGCACCAAAGTCTATGGGGGAGGGGGTAAATTGCCTGTTTTAAATCTAGCCTCCTTAAATAGGTATGTGACTGTCCAGTATTTTCTAGAGAGGGTATCAAAGATTTAGAAGCTGCTGTTTACAAAGGGATCTTTCTAGCAAAACCAGAAAGAAACGGAGCCTCTTTGGCACCCTTATTCATTCAAATTATAAGAAATCCCGAAGTCTCAACTATATTACACTAACAGTGTGCTCACTGCTTTACAGACTGGTGTGAAGAAAAACACTCCTCCCCAAATTGCTTTTCTCTCTCATATATGAAGGTAAAATACCTAAACAATCTATAGACCTATTCCCACAAAATATCTAGGAGACCAGGGAGAAAGCATTTTCAACCTGGAAACTATAATAATCTGAATTATTGTACAGGGCTGAGTCTTTGCAATAGTGGCTTGTGGAAGTATGTGGAGAACTCCATGTGGCTGGCTGCTCTTCAAATCCTCTGAGTCTTGATACTTCCCTTACAAAAACCCAGATGTGACCCTAAGAGCACCCCGATGTCAGATGACACACTGTTGTCATGATATTTATCCAAAAGGTGGCATGTAATATATAATTGGAAAACTAATAACCCTCTGATTATTAATATTGAGTGATGTCTGTATGGTTAACCCACAAAGAACTTTACAGATATGTTGGAAATATGTGACTAAAATATGTTTAAACCAGGCATGTTAGGAAGAGTTCATAAACAGTTTTTCTCCAAAGGAAAGAGGTCAACACCTCAAACCATATGTGATCAAATTCAATGGGCTATTCATTTGTATTGGAGGTTGCAGGAAGAAATCATTTGCATTGTAAAAATCAACAATGGGGAGGAACCAGCATGGAGTCTGCATCAGACAGCACGGCGTCCACACCCAGCAGGGGAAAGGAACTTTATGTGGGGAGACCCTATAGAAGAATACATTTCAGAGGTTTGTGAGACTATGAAGAGAGGGAAATTGAACCCTAAGTTATTCATCTCTTGAGGGAACAAAGCAGCCAGCTCTTTGAATCTGTAAGGGTTGATCCTGGCTGGAAAAGCCAGTCATGCTGGAGAAGTTGCTTTAAGTAGGGAAACTATATTGAACAAGAACTATAACTAATTAAGTTAAGTTTCAGTCTTATAAACACATTTTACTTTTGTTTGTTTGTAACCATTTTTATCTTTATTCTTTCTACTTGGTATCACTTAAACCTATGTCCTTTTGTAAATAAACTTGTTTTACTTTACCTATAAACCAACTCAGTGCTTTGTTTGAAGTGGAAAGTCTGTCAACCCCAGTTAAGTTAATAAGCTGCTGTGTCTCTTTAAAGGAGCAGTGAACTTGATAAGATTTTGTGAATGCTACAGTCAGAGGGGCTGAGCACTGCAGAGAAAGGTGTTATTTGGGGAGAACTTGGGACTGGAAAGGTGTTGGTATTACCGTGCAAGGAGCAACCAAGCTGGTGGAAGCCAGGGTGAGATCAGTGTGGTAATGATCAGGCTGTTGGTATCAGGGCTTTGAACCAAAGCTGCACAGTACAAAGGCACCCAGGATACAGGGTAGGTGGTGACAGAACACCTTACTTGTCTGGCTTGAACCCAGATCCTCACACCGGAAGAGGGAAAATCATCTCTTAAAAAACTCCACAAGGTTCTTCTAGAACAGTTGGAGGTTTGTGCTACTTGTAAAGACAAGCTGCTTACAGGCCCATGAAGGGACGGACCCTGAAGATCCAAATTACAGTGGCTTTTGAATGAAATAGAAAGCTGAATGGATGTTCTAGATAGAAGTCATAGACCTTTTAACATCAAGCTTGTGAAGTAAGGTCTTTATGGGGAAATACACATCAGAAAATGTTGGCAATATAACTGACTGATTAAGGTGAAACGCAGATGCCACATTTAAAAAGAATCTAGGACCAATCTGTAGCACTACTTTATCCTTTTGAAGCAACGTGCAAAGCCTGGAACTCACTCATTCTGTGAGCTGGAGTCACTGCCACCAGGAATAAAACATTCCATTTAGCAAACAAAGCACATCAGCATTGAGTGCCTCTAGAACAACTTTATTTTTTATTTGGTGTATAGTGGAAAAAGGCCCAATATAAATGCAATGAGAGTTATTCCACTGATTTCAGTGAGCTATGGACCAGGTCCCAAACACAGCATGACTAAAAAATATGGGATCCTGATCAAGTTTGAACCCCTAAGTTCCTTGGCATTATAAACAATAAACAGAGAAAGTTGAAAAGGAACAACGTAATAACAACGATTATTATTAGTACTAATACTGCCATATTTTATATTCATATTAAAGATGACTATTAAAGATAAATATTCATATTTATAAATATTCATATTCAAACACAGGTCTGATTGCTAATGATTATTAATTATTATTGTTATTAGAGTACCCAGAAATGGGATACATGCTTCACAGAAACAAGAGCCCTGACGAGCTCTGTGATCTAACGTGCAGATTTTCAGAGGTTCTCAGCATAAACATCTGCCATTCACTTTGAGGAGAGTTTTGGATGGTCAATGCTCTTGAAAATCTTGCTGTAAGTTCCGACAGGACACAAATAAGAGACAGAAATGAACAAATAGGATGAAGGGAAGAGGAAGGACTTTCCATAAAGTGAATAATAAAGAGAGGTAGGATTTGTAAAAGCACACGTGTGATTTAGAAGCACAAATGTCATTGACAGTCAATGAGACTTGTGTTCCAAAATCACTTAGGAGCTTTTAAAATCCCACCAAAGATGTTTTAATTTCCAGCTGCTCCTTAATTAAATTAATTCAGATCCATTATTTATCTATTTTCAAATTAAAAACTAGCTCTGGTTACACAGTTATGAACTACAATTTTCTATAAATGTAAATATTTTGTAAATGTCACTGGAAATATTTGTTTACATATGAAACATGTATATAGGGATGTGGGTTATCTATTAAATTCAAATCTTCTTTGCCTTTGTCTTGCCCTATTAGTTGGGTTGGCACCTAGTATTGTACTGACATACTCCCTGAAGACAAAGACCTAAAGTGTTGCCTACACTTATGGGGGTGTGTAGGGTACATGTAGCTACATGCCCTAGTGAAAGGTAGGCTGCGTCCACACTGCAGTGTGTCACTACATGTGGCAATGAAAGGCTCTGGCAGTGGGTGGCAGCAGGGAAAGGCTCTGGCAGTGGAATTCCTTCTGGCAAGAGGTAAAAATGATCAATACTTCATGATGTTCTAAACTCCATGCAAAATTAATCTCTGTGACATGGCTTTCCATCACTTGTAGGTACGGATACATATATCCACAAGGTGTGGCAGTTCAGGAGACGTGGAGAATGCCTTTGAGAAAGCACATCAATAATTGAGGATCACAACAGAACTGTGTTGAATCCCAACCTGGAGAGTTTTTCTGATTATATTTTTATTTTTTCTGATTATGTTTGTATTTTAGTTTCTTATTATAAGCGCTAAGACTTGAGGAAAATACACATTTCTGTAAATATGTATGCTGAATTGTACTACAAAGTCACAAAAAAATTCACATGTATTATATTTTCCTTTGAAACTATCACAAATATTTAGAAATTAAATCAAACCTGTGAATTAAAAATCCTCTGTTCTTAGAGTCTGGTGGATTTTTTCCTGGAAGCCCATGAGTTGAAATCAGGGTCAGATTGTTAAACTTCAGGTGCGGACTAAAGAAGTAAAAACAAAACGCAAAACATAGATCAGCATGAGTTTGCTGAAGTTCAGTTAGATATACTTGTCATTTGATTTTGCTGAAATGTACTGTTATAATTAGTGTTTACATCCAACAGGGTTTCCCAATCTATTCCTGAGAAGTTTGTTTTAGCTGAACAGAATCCAGCACAATGAGGCCCTGAATCTGATTGGGGATCTCTGGGCTACATCATAATACAGATAAGAAATACAATAAAAATAATTATGATCTGTGTCCCTAGAGCTATCTGGCATAAATTACTTCAGTCACCACTTAACTTGAAAGTCATCCTAGAGCTAGACTGAGCCTTTGCTCAATGACTTGGGTATGAGGAAGCATGTATCTATGCTGCCTCAGAAGTGCGCCATGGCAGGAACTGACTCAGGCCTTGCCTTCACTTGCTAATTAGGTTGTGTTAGAAAACGGCCTTGAGGAGTCATAGTAATGAACACAGTGTTAAGCATGACTTAGCACTCTGAGTAGAGGAGGGCTGTTGTGTTTGACATAGCGTTGGCTAGCTGTAGTAGCTGGCATGAAGTTAAAACACAATAGTCCTTGTCAACCTTGAGTGTAATACCATGTCAGTCACTGCAGCTTCTCTAGTTAGTGCTCCCACCCACATGACCTAATTTTCTGGGGAAAACAAAGCTCTATAGAATTAAAATTCCTTCTCTGATCCCCCCTGCCCTTAGGAAGTTATACATGTCACTAGGTGCAGATTGCTTTCACTCGTGCCAGTTCAGCTTTGCCTGCTGGCACTACAGAGGGGATGGAGCCAAGGCTGTCCCCACTCTCTGCCCACCTTCTCAGGGGTGCAGTTCCTGTTCTTCCCCTCACATCTGAACCCAAGTTTTGGGGAGGCCATGCTGGTAAGTGAAGATGATCTTACTCCCCCTTTAATCCCTGTAGAGCTCCATTAGTGCCAGCCACAATCTGGATCGCTAATTCAAATTCTTGGATAAGGTTAAGATTCAGCAGATGTTTTCGTAAGAGGGCCTGGCTGACATTCCTGCATCAGACCCTCAAGCGGAACCCTTCCGAAGCTTCACTTATACAAATAAAGTTGTTCGTTGCTGACAGACAGCAACGGTAGAAGGAAGACCCTTGTGTTATCTTCATGTGGGAGTTTAAACATGGCTATATCTTTCTGTCTCTCTAGTAAACATACGGCTCACCACACCCATGCAAAGTTAAGATAGTGCAAGTAAAGAGAAGACAAAGCAGAAATAAAGTCCCTGTTTTAGCAAAGCAATGTTAACTTTAAGCACACATTCGACTTCCATTGATTTCAAATGCTTTGCTGAACAGGAATGGATTTAGACATGTGCTTCAGTGGTTTGCAGAATTGGGGCCAAAGCGCAAATTCAGACAGACACAATGCATGCTGGAAATGTGCAGTTATTCAGACAGCTGATGAATATCAGTGGACAACTACAATTACTGCTTTCACATGGCTTCAGTGCATGCTAGGAAAAGGACAGACCCTTAGCAACAATGTGTAGGTTATGCTTAGAGCAGAGTCCCACACTTGCTGAGCACTGCCCAAAGCAGGATATAGTGTTTTCATGACTGACCGGTTCCTCCCAATGTGCCATTACATGACATGCGACAAAGGCAGGAAGCAGTCCCGCTGGCGGGATGGTTGAAATAAGGCTATCCCAACTTTGTCAGTGCTGTTTGTGGCTCAGTCGCCAAAGGAAAATAGCTGGACAGCGAGGCCACCGTGGCATGAGAGAGCCTCGTGGCCTGCAATACTCTAGCTACCTCCTGTAATGGATTCCTGGCAACGAGGAGAGTACATCTACTTCCTGTAATGGATTCCTGGCAACGAGGAGAGTACATCCACTTCCTGTAATGGATTTCTTGGAATGAGGAGGGTTCGTCAATGGAACAGCAGATTTTTCGATGCCATCCCCAGCAGGTTCCACAGAGCAATTCATTTGTGTGGGCCAGAATCTAAGCACCAAGAGATTCTGCCATTTTCTCAATTGCATGTGCTTTTTTACACATATCAAGAGAATTTGTCCCACTGCATTTTGATTAACAACGTGGGCTCCGACAATATATTAAACTAACCTGGATCTGACATTTAAAAACAAATAAATATTATGAATGATTAAGCCTTATAATCTTCAAGGCTTTGTACCACTTCAATATGGATAGATATAAGTGCTACAAGGAAATGGTATGCTTTTTATCTACTAATGTTAATTTGTTATTCATACATTTAAAAAAATATATTCAAACAAAGTGAAAGGTCATACTTAAACCAAGGAATTCCAAGGTTATAGCTGCCACTCTATAAATGCATATTAATAGTTTAATTCTGGATTATGGATCATCTACTATAAATCTCCATGCATACTTTGGGCACAATGTAATAAATAACCTGAATGTAACAGCGTGCATATATTTATACAGATTATAGGCCTGATTTTCATTTACACAAAAGACATTTTACACAACAGTCCAAAAGGTCCTTAAAGTGGGTATAAATATAATTTTCTCCCATTTTAAGGCCCCTTTATACTCAGAGTGCTGTAAAGTGGCTTTAGTGTAAATGAAAATCAGACCCAATCCATTTAAAACATACAGTACGCCATCTGCATTTGGAGCTGCTACTGTGGGTGTGAGTGTGAATGAATACCATTAATCGTCAAGATCCAGAATATTCAGATACTTGGCAATTTACATACAGTTATCAGGACAATAACTGGAAACTGATATACAAATTACTGATGTTTCAACGTATAAATCTGTCCCTCTGCCCCCTTCATACATCACTTATCATCTTTGATTGTAAGCACTTTGGGGGAGGGACCATTTCTTCATGGATGCTGTACAGCACCTAGCACAACGGGGGCTCCAATCTTGAGTGCTACTGTAATGTACATACTAAATTACATTGAAAGAACCAAGTTAAAATAACATTAGGGATGCAAAGTCAGGCACTCAATAGTTAGGAAATGACAGTTTTAAGGTTGCTTGTGAAACCTTAATTTTCCCTCTCACTCTGATACTGCCTTTAATTACATGATCCCATATTATTTTTCTACAGGAAATCTACCTCATTCAGTAAATGTGTAGTTATTTAATATTTCTTTTTATCCTCACTGTGTGGCCCCAGGCCGCCTTATCCATTCCAACATTGCACTGAATGAAATATTATTAATTTCCTCCGCAGCACTTCTAGGATGTTCTAACCATAACATCCAAGTGCTTCACAAACATTACGTAATTTATCTTTACAACACCTTTGTGAGATTGGGTGGTGTTTTTATCCCCATTTTACTGTCTGGGAACTGAAGCTCAGAGAGAGAGATTAAGGCCCAAATTCTCAAAAACATTCACCAATTCTGATGGCCAAATTGGCGACACTTAGGACCTGAATTTTCAGAATACTTTTATAGCATTTTTATAGCACTTAATATGACAAAAGCACAGCTCCAACTGAGTTTGGCTGCAGGTGTCAGTGCTCAGCACTTCTGCAAATCTGCCCCCAAGTGTCTCATATTGGGCAACTATGAACATTTTGGTTTAAGTGACTTGCCTAGCATCACACAGGAACTCTGTGGCAGAGGTCGACATAGAATCCAATTCTCCAGGGTAGCATTCAACTTAATCATGAAACTGTCATCCTCTTGCTATAGTTAGGGCCCTACCAAATTCACGGCCACGAAAAACACGTCACCGACTGTGAAATCTGGTTTCTCCCCTGTGAAATTTGGTCTTTTGTGTGCTTTCATCCAATACTATACAGATTTCATGGGGAAACCATGTGTTTCTCAAATTGGGAGTCCTGACCCAAAAGGGAGTTGCAGGGGGATCGCAAGGTTATTTTAGGGGGGGGTTGTAGTATTGCCACCCTTACTTCTGCGCTGCCTTCAGAGCTGGGTGGCCGGAGAGCGGCAGTTGTTAGCTGGGAGCCCAGCTCTGAAGGCAGTACCCTGAAAGCAGCAACGCAGAAGTAAGGGTGGTAATACTATACCATGCTACCCCTTACTTCTGCACTGCTGCCTTCAGAGCGGGGATCCCGGCCAGCAGCCATCATACTCCAGCTGCCTATCTCTGAAGGCAGCGCCGCCGCCAGCAGCAGCTCAGAAGTAAGGGTAGCAGTACTGCAACCTCCCCCCAATAACCTTGCGACCCCCCCAACAACTCCTTTTTGCGTCAGGACCCTATAAGTACAACACTGTGAAATTTCAGATTTAAATAGCTGAAATCATGAAACTTATGATTTTTAAAATCCTTTGATCGTGAAATTGACCAAAATGGATTGTGAATTTGGTAGGGCCCTACCTATAGTCCAGTCACACTTAGAAGATGTGAGGGGCTGGAGCATGCTCAGTACAGACGGAATCTTCAGAGATTCTAGCCTCCAGATTCTAACAAGCATGTGCAGACTGAGATTTTACAAAGGCTGATAATCTGGTCAAATTTGGGCATTTTTTCTCAGGAACAATGAAAGGCACATCCCTGACACTAAGATGGCCTCCCTGCCAAATTTGAAGACCCTTCTCCCAGGCATGAAGACACTAGAGCATCTAAAATAATTTCTTACAACTACTTCATTAACATGAGCAAAACAAAGTATTTTTCTATAACCTTGTACTAAGAAAAGGCTGAACTCTTTTTGTAGAAACTTTCTAGAACAATTCAGCCTGAGGCAGAGAAAATGAACACAAAATCGCAACACGAATGGTGAAAGTTTTGCAAAGTTATAAGTAAGGCTACGATTTAGTCATGGGTATTTTTAATAAAAGCCATGGACAGGTCACGGGCAATAAACAAAAAATCACAGCCTGTGACCTGACCATGATTTGTACTATAAATATCCCCGACTAAATGTTAGCCGGGGGGTTGCTGTTCTGGAGGGCCGCTGCTCTGGAGGGCCCCCAGGGGGCTGGTGCTCTGGGGGATTGCCCTGGGAGGAAGGCATTGCTTGGGGGAGGGAGTGCAGGGCCAGTGGCACCAGCTGCCAGGGGCCACCCTAGCAGCAGCTGCAATGCCCGTCTCCCCGCTGCTGCTCTGGCCGTCCATGGGACCACTGCCGGGGGCCACCAAGCTGTGACTGCTTCCACCGCCCCCAGGACGGCTGCTCAGGCAGTGCCCGGGGTCAGCCGCATCAGCAGCTTCTCAGGCAGTCCCCATCCCAGGGACCGCCCGAGTAAGGGCCAGTGCGGCTGCCGCCAGAACAGCTCCAGCAGCGGCCGGTGTGGTCAGCTGTGGGGCTCCCTAAGCAGCTGGCTGTGGAGCCACTCCAGTAGCGGCCGGTGTGGCTGTCCCCGGGGCCACCAGAGTAGCTGGCCCTGGGGCTAGCTGCTTGGGCGGCCCCGGGGTCAGCCACACTGGTCGCTGCAGATGTCACGGAGGTCACAGAGAGTCACAGAATCCATGACTTCCGCAACCTCTGTGACAGACACGGAGCCCTAATTATAAGCAACGGAAAACCAGGGCTTACGATGGGAAGTGTTCGGCAGTCTTAATGATAGGTGTCGCTTCCTGTGCATATAATAAAACATAATTGCACAGTGAAAGCCCTTACAATAAGTAGTTGACATGTTGTCCCACGTTTAAACCTTCATATTCTTTGACATTTTAATTATTTTTTAAATACAAAAATGGGAATTGGAGACCAGTCAGCTTTACCCCATTATCAGATAATTTGGTTGAAAGAATAATTAAAAATAGAATTTTAAAACACTTAGAAGAACAAGATACAACAAGGGATAAAGCAGCCTGCATTCTCTAAAGGAAAACTGTGCCTCTTGAATTTATTAGAAATTTTTGAGCATGTCAGCAAAAAGCTGATAAGGGAGAACCACTTGAAATTATTTTGGTTGGGATTTTCAAAAGTGCTCAAGCATTGGCTTAACTCTGCTCTCATTTATGTCAATGCACTCCATTGACTTTAATGGGATCAAAGTTAAGTCAATGCTGAGTGCTTTTGAAAATACCACCGTTAGTTTATCAAAACAACTTTTTACAAAATCCCTCACAAAATGAAATCAAGGGAAGTAAGCATTCATAGAGGCAAGGTACTGCCATAGATGAGAAACTGGCTAAGAGACAGAAAACAGAGTAGGAATTAATGGCCAGTTTTCAACCTGGCAAAGGGTTAGCAGTGGAGTGCCACAAGATTCAGTACTAGGACTGGTGTAGTTTAACATATTCTTAATGATCTCAAAAAGGAGGTGAAGAATGAGATGTCAAAATTAGCAGAAGACACAAAAACATTTAGGTTGGGCAATACTAGAGAAGACAGTGAGGAACGTCACAGGGGTGTAAGTGTGGCGCTGGCAGGCCAGATGCCGGCTCTTGTCCAAGCTGCAGGCATTAGGTAAGAACTGACAAATTCATAGCTGGAGACCAGACCAGGAGGTTGGACTAGACTGACCACTAGAGAGCTCCAACATGGCAACTCCTGTGTTCCAAAAGGAATTTATTTATCACACTAATCATAAGAACAATGTCATTTTAAATAGAAGGCTCTTTTTAAGTTATAGGGTCATATGGAAAGCATGAAAACCCAGTAAACATTTTTCTATTATTTGTCCTTCTTTAACACTGATTAGTAAAATACATCTTTTTTTAAATATCTAAAATAAGATTTTGTATATCAAGAGTCCAAAGTATCTCTTCTAGCCAAGTTATGAACCCCCAATAATGGAAATTATGTCAATTTCATAAATTTAGTGGCCAAAATGTTCAAGTCTGTGTGTGACATTTCCAAAAGTGCCAAAGGGCCAGATTTTTAAAGGTATTTAGGCACCTGAAGATGCAGATTGGTGTTTGTGAAAATCCTGTTAGGCCCTTATTTGCAGTTATAAGTGCCTAAATAGCTTTAAAAAACTGGCTGTCAGTAACTCAGGTGCATAAATCCCATTTTCAAAAATGCTTAAGTGACAAAGGTGCTTTGGAAAATTTTACCCTGTACACCAAAAGTTAGGCTCTTAAATCCATATATAGGCACCTAAATATAATTAGCCTGACAAGTCAATGGGGGCTGCAGGTGCTCAACATCTATGAAAATCAGGTGCTGGAATACAGATTTATGTGAAAGCAGCCAGGTTTGAAAATACTGGCCAATGACACTGCTGAGTATCATTATACTTTCCATCAATACATTTGGGGTTCTTTTTATATCGTTTTATTTCTAAGCCGATGAAAGAATAGCTCATACATTCTGGCTTTAGTTCCTCACTGCCAGTCTAAAAGCAAGCTCCTGATAACTGAAAAATAACAACAGATACTGAAAAACAGGTACTGCATATTAGGAAACATAGTGGCTTATATGCTTTTAATGTATATAAACAATGCCCAACATCAAGTGCTGTAAAAGGAGAGGTCACCATTTTGTGAACAAGTCTTCAAGTTAAGAGCTCAAACCAGTGAAACATTACACAAGTGCACCTGCAATTTAGAAGCAAATAATTCCTGCAGGGATTCATGTTGCTGTGGAGACAAAAGGGAAGAACAGCTAAAGATACTTGTCAAGCAGGGAGGGATTAGAGTATCTAGGGAAATAAGTAAAAGGTATTGAGTTTCATTGCATGGTTCTAGAGGACATCTACAAAAGAAGGCCTTAAACATCCTTGTTCTTGAAATAAAAAAGGGTCCCATTGCCAATTTATTGTGAGGATAATAAAAGAAGTAAGCAAAAAAAAAAATTACTATATTACTTACAGGCATCTTGGCAAGAGCCATTTGCAAATCTACCAGATTATTCTTCCTTAGCTTTTGCTGTTTTTAGCAAAAACTGTCTAAGCAAGTCATTTAATTAACTGCTTTCATTAAACCTCTCATTTGAACAAATAAATAGCCAAATAGCCTTTTAACACAAAGTAAAGAGCAGTAGCCCACATGGATCTAAATGTTTCCATTTCATTTTCTTGAACCTAAATATTACACACCTGTGCAGCTTTTCCAGTAGTTTAAAGTAAATGACAAAATTGTACTAGGAAGTAATACAGTCTCAGAATAATAAAAAAAGGTTATCCGATGTGCTGGTCTCCTGTAAGCATAGTATTTAAATAACAACCTTAATATTTGGTGTTAATTGACGTACTAAGTCAAAGGCACAGACAACTTGAATTCCATTGTACTCTAACCTGATCTCATAAAAGTGGTTCTAAATATGAAAGCTCGAGACAGTTCTAAAAAAATTGTAGAAATTGCCAGTTTTTAGGAGTATTTAAAACTAGAGAAGCAAATGCTACAGTATAATAAGGGTAGCTGATAATAATCATAGAACTGGAAGGGTCCTCGAGAGATCATCTAGTCCAGTCCCCTGCACTCAAGGCAGGACTAAGTATTATCTAGACATCCCTGACAGGTGTTTGTCCAACCTGTTCTTAAAAATCCCCAATGACGGAGATTCCATAACCTCCCTAGGTTGTGGAAATGGGGAAAATCAAATCTGTACATACATTATATGACAGATAAATGAAATCACTTTAATTTTCAATTAAAATCTGGCACAGTGGCCTTCACTCAGTGCACCTTTCTCGACATGTTAACTATGTTATGATACTATAAATTATCTTAATTACTTTCTTGGCTACTTGCTGCCTTGTGACTTGTTGCTTTGCCAGCCAGAGCTGAAGTCAGTTACACGCCTTTCTTTTTCTCCCATTGTTCAGGTACCAGCATTCTTTTCTGGCATATAAGAATCAACATAAGATCATGTTCTCATTACCAGAACATTGGTATACAGGGGATCAGGAAGGATGGGCAGGGGGAAAAGTAAGTAAGTATTGCATTATACATCAAGAATAAATACACTTGTTCTGAGTTCCAAAAGGAGGTGAGAGGCAGACCAGTTGAAAGTCTTTGAGTAAAGATAAAAGGGGAAAAATTGGGTTGATGTCATGATATGGGTTTACTACAGATCACTAAATCAGAAAGAGAAGGTGGATGAGGCATTTCTAGATCAAATAACAGAAATGTACAAAACACAAGAGTGGTAGTAATGGGGGACTTCCATTACTCAGACATCTGTTGGAACAGTAATATGGCAAAATGCAAAATTTCCAATTAGTTCTTAGAATGTATAGAGGACAACTTTCTTTTTCTCCAGAAAATGGAGGAAGGAACCAGAAGGACAGCCATTTTAGACTTGATTCTGACAAATAGGGAGGAATTGGTTGCAAACCTGATGGTGGAAAGCAATTTGGGTGAAAATGATGAAATGATAGATTTCATGATTCTAAGGAAAGGAAGGAATAAGAGCAGCAGAATAAGACAATGGACTTGAAAAAGCAGACTAATAAATCCAGAGAATGGTAGATAAGGTCTCATGGGAAGAAAATCTAAGAGCTAAAGGAGTTCAGGAGAGCTGGTGGTTTCTCAAGGAGACAATATTAAAGGCACAATGTAAAACTATCCAGATGCAAAGGAAAGCTATTAAGAGACCAATATGGCTTCATCAGGAGCTCTTTAATGGCCTGAAAAATCAAAAAGGAATCCTATAAAAAGTGGAAACATGGACAAATTATTAGGAAGGAGAACAAAAAGAATAACACAAGTATGTAGGGACAAAATCAGAAAGCCTAGGTCACAAAATGAGTTACACCTGGCAAGGGACATAAAAGGGAAGAAGAAGTTCTTTAAATACATTAGGAACAAGAAAAGGATGAAGACAAGTGGAGATCCTCTACTTATAGGGGAAGGGGAGTTAATAACTGATCACATCAAGAAGGCTGAGGTATTTAATGCCAGTTTTGCTTCCGTCTTCACTAAAATTGTTAACGATGACCAAACAAACAACACAAATAATATTAACAACAAGAAGAAAGAAATGAAAGCCAAATAAGGAAAGAACAGGTTAGACTATTTAGATAAGTTAGATGTATTCAAGTCAGCAGGGCCTGATGAAATTCATCCTAGGACACTTACGAGACTAGCTGAACCAATCTCTGAACTGTTAGCAATTATCTTTGAGAACTCATGGAGGACCCCTGAGGCCCCAGAGGAGTGAAGAAGGAAAAACATATTACACCTCTACCCCGATATAACGCTGTCCTCGGAAGCCAAAAAAATCTTACCGCGGTATAGGTGAAACCGCGTTATATCGAACTTGCTTTGATCTGCCGGAGCGCGCAGCCCCGCCCACCCGGAGCGCTGCTTTACTACGTTATATCCGAATTCGTGTTATATCAGGTCGCGTTATATCGGGGTAGAGGTGTACCTATCTTTAAAAAAGGGAACAAAAAGGACCAGAGAAATTATAGATCAGTCAGCCTAACTTCAGTAAATGGATAGTTACTGGAGCAAATTAAACAATCAATTGGTAAGCATCTAGATGATTACAGGGTTATAAGGAATAGCCAATATGGATTCGTCAAGAACAAATCATGCCAAACAACTTAATTTCCTTCTTTGACAGGGTTACTGGCCTAGTAGATAGGGAGGGACTCAACAGATGTGACATATCTCGATTTTTGTAGGGCTTTTGACACACTCCCACGTGATACTGTCACAAGCAAATTACAGAAACGTGGGCTAGCTGAAATTACTATAAGGTGAGTACAAAACTGATTGAAAGACTCATACTCACAGAGTAGTTACCAATGGTTCGTAGTCAAGCTGGGAGAGCATCTATAGTGGGATCCTGCAAGGGTCACTCCTGGGTACCTGCTACTATTCCATATTTTCATTAATGACCTGGATAATTAAGTGCAGAGTACGCTTATAAAATTTGTGGATGACAACAAGCTGTGAGGGATTACAAGCACTTTGAAGGACAGGATTAGAACTTAAAACAACCTTGACAAATTTGAGAATTGATTTGAAATCAATAAGATGAAATTCAGTAAAGATAAGAGCAAAGTACTTAGGAAGGAAACATCAAATGCACAAGTACAAAATGGGGAATAACTGTCTAGGTGATAGTACCTTTGAAAAGGATCTGGAAGTTCTAGTGGATCTAGTTCTAGTTGAATATGAGTCAACAATGTGATGCAGTTGTGAAAAAGTCTAACATCATTCTGGTTTATGTGTAAGACATGGGAGGTAACCGTCCCGGTCTACTCAGCACAGGCAGGTGAAGCCTCAGCTGGAGTACTGTATCCAATTCTGGGTACCACACTTAGGAAAGATGTGGATAAACTGGGGAGAGTATAGAGGAGAGAAACAAAAGTAATAAAGAAGTTTAGAAAATCTGACCTATGAGGAAAGGTTAAAAAACTGGGCATATTTAGTCTTGAGAAAGGAAGACTGATGGGGCATCTGATAATGATCTTCAAATATGTTAAGGGCGGTTATAAAGAGGACAGTGATCAACTATTCTCCATGTCCACTGAAGGTAGGACAAGAAGTAATGCATTTATTCTGCAGCAAGGGAGATTTAAGTTAGATATTAGGAAAAAATTTCTGGCTATAAGAGTAGTTAAGTTCTGGAATAGGCTTCCAAGGGAGGCTATGGAATCCCTACTATTGGAGGTTCTTAAGAACAGGTTAGACAAACACCTATCAGGGATGTTCTAAGCTTGCTTGGTCCTGCCTCAGCGCAGTGGGATGTACTTGATGACCTCTTGAGGTCCCTTCCAACCCTACATTTCTATGATTTTATAAGTATGAGGAGTCATAGGAAAATAATGCGCAATATTCTCTCTCTGTGGAAAGGATGTCATACCAAACATCATGAAGGCCCCACACCTGAAGTCAGACTTTCTTGTTTACTATGCTCTAAGTGAGAGTGCCAACTAAGGAGGAAGCAAAAGAGATCATTGTGTGAACAATGACTTCCAAAAAATGTATTGGCAGACAAGAAACTACATATGTACATCAACTTAGATTTTCAAAACAGGATTCCTACTTAAGAACTGATACACAGATATCCATCAAGAAATTATACATTTTTAATTAAGAGTTCTCCAAGATAAACCAATTCTCCAGTGAACCAACACTGGAGAAAAAAATGCCAAGACATCTGAAATGGCTTTGGTGAAGAGAAGCATTGTAGTGGAGTTTTTATCAGGACGCTTTCAAGACAGGACTCCAGGAAGTGACCTTAAATACATTTTTTTGTCCTAGTGGAATTTTTAATTAATAGGATTCCCAGGTATAGAATTATGCTCCGTTGGATCAAGCATACATAACGGTTCTCAAAGATTTTGTCTGAATAATTCAAAACCAGAATTTGCTGCATTCTCTGTAAAACTTCTCAGCAATCATTACTGGCTTTTCCTCGACAGTTCCCTCTCCATCGGAGTTGCAGCACCAGGACTAAAAATTACTCTAGCTGTCAGTTGCTCCACAGGGCTTCTTAGTAGCGGACACTTTAGATAAAATCCTGGCCCCACTGACGTCAATGAGAGTTTCAGTGGGGCCAGGTTTTCATCCCTTATCTTTCCAGGCTCCCCATAGCCATCAGCTGATTGTAGGCTATATCGGCAGAGGAACATACCTTCCCAGCTCTGGTGGCTAGAGGTGGTCAAAACTTTTTCTGTTCTATGGGAAAATCCACCATTTTAAAATTTTGTTTTGTTCCAAATTAAAACAAATTTTCCCACAAAACAATATTTAAAAAAAATTCATTTTGATCTGGTCGAATGTTTCGTTTTGATAAAAATCAAGACTTTTGTTCCATTCTGACTTAAAAAATTTTTTAGAACAAAGTCTTTCAAAACAAAAAATAAAAACATTTTGTTCCAATAACATCAAAACGGATCGATCATCATCACAACACTTCATTTAATTTTTTTCAAAAGAAAATTTACTCAAAAAAGTGGCATTTACTGACAGAAAAACTTTCAGTTGGAAAATTTCCAGCCAGCTCTAGTAATGACATTCTTCCTCCACCCTCTGACAGATGCTGTACCCCACAGACAGAATAAGCAAAGCACCATGCAGCACCAGTCCATTAAGCAGTCACTGTCTCCTTCATCTTACTGTCAATTTTTCCAAAAAGCCAAGGAATTTTCACTTTGACCTATGACTGATTCTCCTCAAGGAAGCTACAAGGGCTCCTCTCTCTCCCCCATCTTGCAGCTTTACCTCCCTGAATGCCAGGGGAGCAACAGAATGACCCCTCACTCCAGACTTCATATGTGCCCCACAGATTCTCTCTCTGCTAAGATTATTCCTATAATCTGTGCTCCCTCTCTCTCCTCCTGATACCCCTTTAACTCCTGCTACATCTCCAATAAATTCATTTTGATCCACAAATTATTTCCTGCTTCTTTCCTCCCTCTCTAAAACCTGGCTCTCTCCTCTGACTCTGCTTGGGATGCTTCTCTCCTCTTTGGTGATCACTCCTCTTAATCATCCTCACTCAAAGGTGGTCCTCTCCTCCTGTCACATCCTGCTCCTTTCTCCTCCTCTAACTTCATTCCATTCACTTCTCCTCCCTCCCTTCCTCTGAGTAGCAGCTCCCTTCCCCAGACTCCTTGAGCTCGCCTAACTTTAATGGTTGATTTTTTTTTTAAATCTGCGCCATCCCTGCCCTTATCCCAGACAATTTAAATTCCCATAATACTCACTAGTCTGACTTCTCCTTTTCAGTTCTTTTCATTTTGTTCATTTGATGGCTAGCTTTGGGCCAACTCGCCATCTCAGCCCTTCTCCTGACCTAGTCTTTGCCAGACACTTAATCTTTCCAGTTTCTATCTTCAAACTCCCTCCCCGATCTCCATTTCATCTCCTTGAATAACTCACCCTCCCCTCTCCTTGCTTTCATGCTCTCCAGTAGATTTATCGAACGTCTCTGCAACTCTCAGCTCCTTCTTTCCATTCCTCATCTGTGTCAACTCCATGGTCTCTAATTTCAACTCTGCTTTCTCCTCTATAATGGTTTCCTTCACACATACACTGCTCCAACCTCCATCTTTGACTGTTTCCCCATAATTCAATTAGTTCTCTTTTTATTCTGTTTTGTCTTCTTCATTTCCAAGCAACATGACGTCTAAACCCTGATCAACCCATGTGTCTTCAACACCCAACCCTTCTGCCCCTTGGCTCTCCTGAAACCCTCTTCTCAACATCATCGTATTGCCTAGCATCTTGTCAATATTTTAAAAGAATATCTGTATTGTTTCTCCAGGCATACCAATAAAACCCCCAGAGTGTAAGTATAAAGGAAAAAACACAGACAACAATAGAGGCAAACTGAGGGACCATGCATTACTACAACCAACTTAGACATGAATCTTGACTAACAGCACTTTCTCTTCCCTCTCTCTTCCTTTACCCAAGCTCCACTTTAGGCTCAAGTATGAGCTGGGTTACCTGCCTGTGCTGGGATAAGGTGGTGTAAGATGCCAGCTACCTGAATTGCTGGTCTGTGTGTGGGATGGGGAAAGTATTGCTGACGCAGGGTCCTGTATAGGTAAGTGGCCAGGGGGAGGAGATGTTTGGAGCCTTGTCTCCGCTCCTAAACACATTGGCAGAAGTAAGCTACACCCATTATGCATCCGAAGAAGTGGGCTGTAGTCCACGAAAGCTTATGCTCTAATAAATTTGTTAGTCTCTAAGGTGCCACAAGTACTCCTGTTCTTCTTTTTACCCATTATAGGGCTGATCCAGTTTACCCCCCTCCTGGAGCAAGGAATAAGTAGGGACCAAATTATAATTCTGAAGTATAATTTGGTCCCTGATCGCCTCCTGGCAAGCACAGGTATAGAGCACCCTTCACTTAGGGTTTGTGGTATTTCCAAGTCCATAACAACCCGCAGGAGAGAACCACTTGTAAGTTTGTCTGACAGAGCAGGGTACCTTACAAAAGGTCTTGTCTCAGCTCATGTGGGGAAGATGTGCAGCTAAATTATTCAGGCAGACACACACATTATGAACCTCCTTAGCTGCACAGTTTACAAGAGAAATACTCCCACGCAGAATTTACTGAACAAGTACAAAATGCAATTTTCAAACGTTTAGAATTTGATCAAAACCTATCTTCACCAGAACACACAAAATGACTTCTCCTTATTGAGGGCTATTTTGGTGTCAAAATCTCAAACTTCCTTTCCCCAGATGTTTCCGTGCTAGAACTGCTCAAAAATGTTGCAAGGTTTATTTATTTATTAATAACATAACTGTTTTTGCTCAGTCTTTGCAATCAATTCACCGTCTGGCAGGGAGCTATGCTATCTATCCTCAAACCCTAATCAGAACCTGTGAGCTACTGGGCCCGGCCATTCTACCCTTGCTCAATGTATATGACCACCTTGGGAACAGTATACTTGATTTTGTTAGATATAACCACCTGGAACGTAGCAGTTAAAATCACTGGTGAGGTACAGTGCTTACTAATACTGGCTTCTGCAAATAAGGCCCTGAGAAGCTGCAGATTAGGAAAGAACATCAGGAGTGTGTTTGAGTTTCTTGTCTGCTACTACTCTGTTGTTGCTGTATGAATGTGGCAAAAGACTGGCTCCCAGTGTTTCAGTGAGTAACATCTAGTGTAAATTCTAGCTCTTTAACATGGTATTTTTAATACTATGGCCTATTTCCTTATGCTGCAAATCAATTTTTGCAACCTCAATGCTTAATTTGAATCCTTTTTAGTGTTGTTACAAGACAAGATCTAATATTCTGAAATGCTCCCCATCGCTTGGCACAAATACTGAATGTACTGCTCTTGAGTGAGAGGAAAAGTACGGGCCTGATCCAAAGCATGAAGTCAGTAGAAAGACTCCCATTGGCTTTAGATTCTGTCCTACATGCTTGTTCTCCCTGTTGACCCAGGGCCAGACGTTCCCCAGACATCATCCACACAGAAAGAGAGCATGTCTCACAAAGTTGTGTGATTTTTTGCAGCCACCAAGGTGCTATCTTGTCCTGTTGTAAAGCGGGCAGCTGTGTAAGGGAAGGGGCCATGGCTAGCTGAAGATCCAGAGAAAAACTAGGCCCAAAACCCCTGATCTCAGAACATCCACATTGTAGCCAATGATTTTAGTTTATTATCCATTTATTGTGTGATGTTATGATTAATCAATGTTCTATTATATATATATTAATTGTATGCTAATTAGAGTTACTTTGTAGGATTACAGAAGTATAAGATTGATCAGTATTTACAGGAACCAAGTATTAGACATGAGTAAGACAAGCTGAAATGCAAGAACCCGTAGGTTGAGGCCTGCAAGACATTAGCTTAAGCTATTTTAGGCCTTGGAGGCAAGAAATGATGACTTAAGCCAATAACCGAGAAATAACCTAGTGCCCTAAGTTTATGGGAAAAGAGGTACCAAGTGGTAATACTACACAAAATTACCCAGAAGATTAATATTAGATCATAAAAATGCTGTAAAGGCACATGTGTATCAGACCTGTGTCTTAACCTTGGGATACAGGTTGTGCATCAATGCTAATGAGAATAAAGGGAACTTACACAGCCTATAGAAAATTGGGGTCCCTTAAGTTTCCAGGGGACACAGACCAATAAGAGAAAAGAGGGTTGACACTTTTATGGACATGTGCAGAACGTAGGTATAGACAGAATCACATTATAAAAAGGGGATGCCCAGAACGGGAAAACTGAGCTCCCTATGGGAGACTCCTGCAGGAACCATTCCTTTACTGATGATCAAGCCATGGGACATCTATCAGACCCTAACACTATTGTTAAGGATGTGATTATAACTACATTTGTAGCTATGCATAAGTCTGTATAGAATTTCTGTATGCTTGGGTAATCTTAACTTTAATTGTAACTTTAATAAAACTAGTAAAATGGACTAGACTTTGTACTGGTGAATGTATGTGTGGTCACTATCCTTGGTCTTTATATGTTCCTAGGGACTCCAACTCTGAAGCAAGTAGCAGAGGTGACTTTCACTCGGTTAAGCTTGACACTGTAGCCACCAGAGCCAAACCCACGGTGGTGTAATACCACATTACAAAATTCACTTTACATAAAATAAAAGGCTATATCATGTAGCAGCTGCCCTTTTGGTTCTTCCAACATCCCAAGCACAGTTGCTAGGCTGGCATTGGCTCCCCTGGAGGCAGAGGAGCTCTGTGATGGAGAGTAACATTAAGTCATGGTACACCCACCTCTTTACACGGAGAACATACTGACTACAAAGGCTGTTCTCCAACTCCTCCCCCTCCAGCAGGCCATGCCTTCTGTTTCGCATACTACTGAAATCACACATCTGGTTGGTGTATAGATGCTGTTCACAGTTATGTTGCTGTGGGAACATACCACGCAGTTACATTACCACTCCTTGTGCACCTCCCAAATCCCATTTCAACATAAATTGCACCCATAGTATTCCTCTTTGCACTGCAGAAACATAGGGTGCAGGGGGTAATTATGCCCCAAAAGTGATCTCTAAAAGGTATTGCAAGAAGCATCCAAAAATAAAATAATAAATAAGCAAATACCTTCAAACAAATGTCTTAATTTGTCATACAAAGTCTATACATTAATGTTAAAAAATGTGAAAGCAAGAATCAAATCCTATGTTACACCAGAGGGCAGAGTTACTAGCATAACCAGCCAGCTATCTCACATTTCAACTTGCAAATTCCACTGTACTTCAAAAAACAACAAACAAACCAACAAACCCCAGTGGGCAGCTGACAGCCTGTTTTGAACATCCCAATAGTCACATCTCAATGATGGGTAGAAAAATCTCTTTTCCAAAGCATGCTTCTTTAATAGGGTGACCAGATAGCAACTGTGAAAAAACGGGATGGGGGTGGGAGGTAATAGGCGCCTATATAAGAAAAAGTCCCAAAAAACGGGACTGTCCCTATAAAAATGGGACATCTGGTCACCCTATTCTTTAAACAATGAAAAATAATCATGAACAGAACTGAAAAGCAGTGATTTCCAGTACCACTTAAACAAAGAAATGGAAAATATAAATGGATTGTGATGCAGTTTGAATGGTCCTTTTTTATTCTCAACTGCATTGTCCAGATTACGACAAACTCCAAGGCACTCAGATACAAAGCTCCATAATGAGCTGTTCGTGCTATTATCATGCTTTGTCACCCAGCTTTTTTTTTCCAGAATTAAAATATCAACATTTCTTCTCATTGATTACTTTGGACATTGCAACAGGTCCTTTGTGATATATAATATTCTTCGCCCTAAATATAGTTTAAAAAAATAAAATAAAAAGCAACACCTACAAATATATACAAATACAAAGCATGCCAGAATGCTTGGTTCCAGCCTGGTGTTTGCACAATATGTTTAAAATGGCAAATGCTTAAAATAGAAATATTCTTGTTTTTGAATTGAAAATAGACTTAAAACAAGCCATTTCATTATAAAATAATAATATGGCTGTAATAGTTCAGAATTATTTTTGGCAGAATAAAGTCAAATGATTGCTAGGAAAGATGATCTTGACTCATAGCCTTCCCTATAGGTTATGCTAGTATCAGTCACTGACAGTATCCATTGTGACACTGATTTAACAACAAGGCAAGATATGACCTATCCTATTTATCTCTGTCACAACTTGATCTCTATTCACTAGAAATGATGGAAGGCAACAATGTCTGAATGATGCAGGCCCAGTGACATTGAACACATGGTAGACTACAACATTGTTTTGCATTTGCCTTGGTATGAAAAAAAAAAAGCAGTCAAAAGGAAGCATACATATATCAACTCATGTGGCAAAGACAGATAGAATAAAACAATAAAGATCACTAAACCCTTCATTACATGTTAGCTCTGTGATCAGCAAGTAAGCACTAACTATTTAATTAGTCAACTAATTAGTGACAGGCAACATGGAAAGCTTCAGATGTTCTCAGACAAATGTAAAGATAAAAAGCCTAATTAAACAGCAAGCATTATGCTCGCTATTGCCAAACAGGACAGATGTGCAGGATATTGTGTAATAGCGTGCTGCCAGATAACAGGAGTTGTAGTTGGTCTGTTGCAAATAGTGCTTTAAAAAAAAATAAAAACTAGTATTTCTAAGCTATTCTTAGATACCTTCAGAGGGAAGCAGATTTCTTGACAGGAAATCGGGGATTTAGCAAACTAGTGAGACCATCTAATTTTAAGACCAGATTCAATGTTTTACTGAAATAAACTTTAAGACAATGATCCTTTAAGTGCCAAAATATGTTCTATTCTGTGTCTTCATATTACATTTTGTGATCTCAGCAACCTCTTATTTGTTATGTGTATAGTACATCTACATATATAGAATTCAGAGAATAAGTCATTCTTTACACCAGAGGTTGGATTAACAAGGTTTTAAAATCATGGATTAAAAGGGACGTTTTCCATAATGAGGACACAATAACACTTCCCCCACCTATATGCAAAGAGATGGATAAAAAGCTAATTGGTTCATTGTACTGGAACCAATGACAAGATACTGCCGTGAGGAAACTTTCTGGGATCTTGTAGCCAAACTCTAATCAACTGTTGTCAGAGTGTCTAGTTAGCATGCTGTTCAGTGAATCATATGCTGGAATAAACTAAAAATGACATAACATGAATTATCTTCTTCCCTGGCCTAACTTTGCTATTGTAACTGCCATTCTTAAACACCGTCTGACACTAAATGTTTGTGGAAAACTAGAATAAATGAAAAACAACAAATAAAGTACTCTGAGGAATGGGGAACTAGGATATTTTTTTCAGAGTATGTCAATATTTAAGAAAATGCATAAAATATAATGCTATAAACTAGGTTCAAGTGGAAATGTTGTTGAGGCAACAGTCATTAAAATGAGATGTCTTTCATTCTATACCCAGTTTCCAGTTGCTCATAATTTTCTCAAATCAAATATTTAACTCAGGTTGGTATTTCTCATGCTTGATCTCAGCTTCAAGGTCTTTTTTTTAAACTGTGAACTATGTACTTTTAAAAACAGAATTCACACTTGAAAAATACTTACAGGTGCTGTTTTTTGCAGCTGAATAATTCAAATATGGCTTTGTTTTATAACTTTAAATTTAGCATGTATATGCCAGTATATCTCAGTAAGGAATGCATAATTTATCAAGTTTGAAATGAGGAAGTTAAGAGCAATTTAAAATTTTATAATGCACATGACCAGTACATTAAGTTCACTGCAGTGATTTAATAATTACAGTAGATATTTCAATATCCAGTGACATAAGTGGAAGCAGGTATATTTATTCCAATATGACTATAGGTCCATAACAGGAAACATTTCAAGGATCACACACTAAAATAAATTCAGGTAGAACCAGATCTTGCATTCCGTATACCCCAAACTTCCAAAAAATGCACAGTTTCCAACTATCCAGGTTTAGTCACAAGTTTCATGGTATTTGGTATTTTTCTTAAAACCTCAGCTCCCGGATTTGTGTAATCAGAATCTCAGCTTTCATTTAAAAAAAAAAAAAAAAAAAAAAAAAAGAACATTTCTAGAACTCATGGTTGTAGACAAAAGCTTAAAAACATGAGCTCTAAAAGCTCAAAAACCAGAAGGCAAATAAAAATAACCCAATACTTATTAGTTTAAAAATCTAATTACTTTTAAGCCAATCGCATGGTTTTTGGGGGTCCTGACACAATTTTTTTTTATAACTTGATGTTCACAACACTGAGAAAGTAAGATTATATATTTTTACTTGATGTCTGATCAAACTCTTTTTCTTGTTATTGCTTCTTGTTCTAAGACTAAGTAATTCAATGCAAAAAAAAGTCCATCTTTTAAAAATCTGTCCCTGGTACTTCTTTAGTTTGATTCAATCCAAAATCGTCTTTTCTTCTGACATTCTACAACAAACGGTAGGCAAGAGCACCAATGAGATAGTTTGGAGCGGGGAGAACAATAGGGACTGACATGTTGCTGGGTTGAACTGCTTCTCCACAAAAAGAGCATTGTTAGGCTGCTGCCTCTGCTTTAGGGCTGGTGTACATGCAAACATTGTGCTGGTTTAACAAAAGGTGTGATGTTGCACTACCTTGTCTTAATCCTAGATAGTGCCCTAACTCCTGTCTTTGTGTAAGGAGAAGCATATAATCGCACTGGCCAGGAGGAGCCCTGGGTATGAACGGTGGGAGTCACAATTCCTTCCCTGCTTGTCTTTGCTCCTGCCGGGAAGTTAATTACTGTAGCAATTTATAGTGCTACTCACTCCCCTCTCACCCCCACCACTAGTTCAGCTCTGCTGGCTGATGAATTTATGGGGCAGAACCAAGGCTCTGCTTGCTTCCTCTCTTTTGCCCCTTCGCACACATTTGATTAGGGATGGGGTGTAGTGGCTGTGTGAAGCCTGCTTTCACGCCTGCATGTGGACTCACAATCAGGGAAGGCTATGCAGCTGATGAAGGTGGGGCTTATACACCCTCACTCTCCTGTGTAACTGCCTAGGAGTAATTGACAGTTGTGCCCTTTTTGGTCAATTCTTGAAGAAAAAAATTCTCACTCGTTTGTAGACTAAACTCAAATTATTGTTGAGCTAAAACTAACATATAAAGCAGAAGACTGAACTCAGGAAAAAGGAGCAGGAGTCATTTATTTGGATAATGGCACATGGAAAATAAGAACCGCTCCACTCACATTCACTGGGGTAAAACATTAGGGCTATAAACCCTCATATTTCAGGGCATGAACCAACCACTTGCTGAAGGAAGGGGTGTTAGAAAGAAGCTTTCCTGGAGGGTATAATAGTCCACTATGACTATAGGATTCCCTGAAGCAGCTGGTACTGCCCCCTGTCAGACTGGACACAGATTTAGATGGACCACTGGTCTGATTCAGTATGGCAATTCCAGGAGTTTGGAGGGTGTTCCTCCAAACTCCCGATATTCACTCTATGAGTGAAAATGAGGGATTTAAAAAGCATTTTCTAATAAAATAATATCATACAAAATATACTTCAGCATTTTGGAGGATGGGCTACAGAGCACATTTTTACATTTGGATGATAAGAACTGATGCTAGAATCTGCCCTGTTCAAACAGTGAAAGCACTGAATGTCCTAGAAAAATAACTGGAGTACTCTGCCTCAAATGGATTTTCCACAAACTACAGTGTGACTGCCACATTTAATATTACAATACAATAGCACCAAGAGGCAGTTTTCTACATCTTTCAAACAAGTAGATATAATTCAGTATTTAATGAAAAATATATTTCCTCAGTCTCAATCAAGTTGAAATCACTTCTAAAATCTAGTTGTAATGACTGTTATGCAGGTAAGTGAATTATATTTGTGTGTTTCTATGGTGACTACTAATGTAAAATAATTAAGTAGGAAGAAAAATGAGGAGAAAACTACTTCCTCTTTTAAGGATTAGGGGGTTTATAAATTGATTCAATCTAGTTATTTTTAGTACATGTAACCTTTGCAAACAATGGTAGAAAATTGTGAATATATTAAATTAAATTGTATTAAAAGGTCTCTGCATTGACCAGGAGACTTTCTTTATCAACTGCTGATATGAAAATTAAAACTTAGCTTTGTTAAGCTTATACTACATTAATATAAAAATATGTAAAATGTGATGCTGAGTACTAGCTCCTTTGATTCTTTGAGTTCTTAATGGTTCTTATGTGGCAGTACTCAAGTTTCATGAATCTGAAAGTTCCAATTATATTGTCTTCAAGACCAGTACTCCTAAATATCACACAAACAGATCTTGTGAGAACTCTTAATTAGAACACAGCTGGAATAAGGCTTACTGCTGAGAAGTCTTGTCTGTGGAACTCTCTCGGAGCTGTAAAGGTAAATTGTCAAGGATTCAATTAATTTTTGTATGAAAAATGCTGTACAAATGGGAAGGATTTTCTAGTGGTTAAGGTTCTGGACTGGAACTCAGAAGATGTGGGTTCAACTCCCAGCTTTGTTACAGACTTCTTGTGTGATGTTGGTCAAGTCTCTTGATCTCACTGTACCTCAATTCTTCATTTGTAAAATGGGGACACTACTACTTCTTTTCTCCCACCCTTTGTCTGTCTTGTCTATTTAGACTGTAAGCTTGTCAGGGACCGTCTCTTCCTTTTGTGTGCACTGCCTAGCATAATGGGGCACTGGAAGCAGCTAGGCTCTCTAGATGGTACTATAATATAAATTAGTAACAACACTGCAAGAGTCATATGCATAACACAGTTACACAGTTTAGTAAGTAACAGCACCTGGTGAGAAACAGAAAAAAGGGTAACAGCTAAAAAATACATTGGGATAGAGAGTCTAAGGTGCGGTAGGCAGAAGCACCAGAGGAGAAGGGTCTTACACCAACAGGGGATACACTGGCTTGAATGTTAGAAAGAAAGGCATTGCCAGCCCAGAGGAGGGAGTGGGAAAGGGAGCTATTCTGTCAATTGAATTCTGTCAATTGTTTATAACAATGCAATACCATTCATAAAGGGCTTTTATTCCCCCCCCCCTAATGCTATCCAGATATTTCTAATTGTGATATCAACAACAGTGGTAGTAAAAATACAAAACCCTGAACTCAGCTCTTAGCAGGCAGAGAGTCATTAAAATGGCAATATTCTTTTCCATTATTTTGTTTCTGTAATGAATACTTTGCTGTGAGGATTCTATTCAGAATCTGGCATCTAAAACTTTATATTGGTTTTTAAAAAGCTTTTCAACACACATTTAAGCATTTTTAATCTGCCTGAAAATGCACTCATATGGAAAAGATATTCATATCGCCAAGATATGAAAATTATACAAACATTTTCTTTAAGAAGAGTGTTCCAAGAACAATGACAATAAGTAGGGTAGACATAAAATTAGACCTCTTTTACTTTAATAGATTGTATGTGCTGTAGGAGAACGGGATTCTTGTTTTGTTTTTATTCATGGGATAAACTTTTTTATTTCTCCATCCATTGAATAAACATAATTTATTATGAATCTTTGATCTTCTCACCTGAATTCTGCTCAACCACGTCATCATTACACTAGGACTGCTACTAATCCTGTCAAGCAACTTTCACACAGCCAAATTTTTGTTTAGGAAAATATCCTATCGCAAAAAATGTCTCTTTGTCCCCATCTGTGGCAGCTAAGAACAGATGAGTGCAAGGAACAAAAATGACCTTGGTTTCTGGTCCAAACCTTGCAATATTTGGTCCTGGAGCAGTGATGGTTTTAAGTTCTGAGCCATAAGGATTTCATGAGCCATAAGGATTAGAAATGAGGAGAACTATAAATTAACCAGACCGGAAGCAGCATTTGTATTTAGCCTTGCCAGGTCACAAGGTAATGGACATTAAAATCTCAACAGTCTAAGTCGAGGTTAGAAAGTATTAGCTATTAAAAATATTAGTACTTGTTCTCTGACTCTGCATGCACAGTTGATTTGCTTTGTTTTGGACAACTTATAATAACCATGGCAATTTGGTTTGCAGCTTTCTGATCTACAGTGATTGCCTATGCCCCTAGTGGGACTTCTGGGAGGCAGGGATTACTGGAGTGCAGCACACTCCAGTTAGGCCCTCTTCCAACCCCCATACCAGGGGCTGCAAGGGAAATGGTGTAGGACAGAGGTGGGTAAACTATGGCCCGCGGGCCACATCTGGCCTGCGGGACCATCCTGCCTGCCCCCCGAACTCCTGGCCCAGGAGGCTGTTCCCCCGCCCCCGCAGCCTCAGTTTACTTGCTCCGCCGCCAGTGCAATGCTCTGGGCGGCGGCGCTGTGAGCTCCTGGGGGCAGGTCTTCACTATGGGGGGGGGGGGTCGATTTAAGATACGCAAATTCGCGTAGCTGAATTCGACGTATCGCAGCCGACTTACCCCGCTGTAGGGACGGCGGCAAAATCGACCTCTGCGGCTTCCCGTCGACAGCGCTTACTTCCACCTCCGCTGGTGGAGTAAGAGCGTCGATTCGGGGATCGATTGTCGCGTCCCGATGGGACGCGATAAATCGATCCCCGAGAGGTTGATTTCTACCCGCCGATTCAGGCGGGTAGTGTAGACCTAGCCTAAGGCAGCGCAGCTGCAGAGCCCGGCCTGACCCGGTCTCTGTGCTGCGTTGTGGCGGTGGTGGCGTGGCCCGGCTCTAGCCGGGCGGTGCGGCTGTAGCGCCGCCACCAGCCACCGGTGCTCCAGGCAGCGTGGTAAGGGGGCACGGAGCAGAGGGGGTTGGATAGAGGGCAGGGGAGTTCGGGGTGGTGGTCAGGGGGCGGGGGTGTGGATAGGGGTTGGGGCAG
The DNA here is from genome assembly GCF_027887155.1 of Malaclemys terrapin pileata. Lineage (NCBI taxonomy): Eukaryota > Metazoa > Chordata > Testudines > Emydidae > Malaclemys > Malaclemys terrapin. The sequence goes on from NC_071507.1 coordinate 5,825,545, forward strand.
TCAGGGGGGGAACAGGGAGTTGAATGGGGACAGGAGTCCTGGGGGGGCAGTCAGGAAGGAGGGGGGGTTGGATGGGGCAGCTGGGGGCAGTCAAGGGCAGGGGTTCTGGGGGCAGTCTGGGGACAGGGAGAAGGGTGTGTGTGGATGGGGCAGGGGTCCTGGGGGGAGGCGGGGACAGATAGGAGGTGGGGACCGGGCCACGACCCCCTCCCCTAACTGGCCCTCCATACAATTTACGAACCCGATGCGGCCCTCCGGCCAAAAAGTTTGCCCGTCCCTGGTGTAGGAGCTAGATATGGCATCTCTGTGCTTCCTGAAGACTCCCGAATGCCAGGATAATCCTCAAAGAAAGATCTGAGGGCTTCTACAGAAGCTGAGTGGGGTTCTGGTTTGAGCCCATTATGTATGTTCCAACTTAGCTCTGAAAATAATACCATAATGAAATGAAATGAAATGAGTGTACATCTCTCTCTCTGGTGCTATACAGACAGTATTGTGAAGGAATGGCGCTAAATGTTTTGCCAGCCAGGGTGGAAAAGATTCTTAGCACCACTCTTCTGGAGCAGCTGATAAAAAAACAACAACCCAAATACAATTCCTCCCCCTTCCCCGCCCCCAAAAAACCCTCAAAAACCACAGGGCCAGCCAATCAGTGAAGCAAACACAAACAAACAAAAAATGGCCAAGCGGCACAGCGGTATGACCCCCCCACCACTATAACCAACCAGTATTGTGCAGATCTAACTCCAAAGATCAACAGTACACCTGTTTATATAGAAATGGCTAGAATTTTAAGCCACATATATCTTGACTTTGCAACCAAGTCTAACAACATATGTTCAAAGAGGACTTAGACTCGGTTTAAGCTAAACAGTGTTCTAATATGATTGGCTGGCCAATGCTGACAGAGTCAAAACATGTTCTAGAATAGGCTCTAGGCTTTTAATTTACCTAATCAAGCTGCTAACTTCAAATGCATTTGGAATGTACAAGACATTACTGCCAAGATTCTGCAGGTAGAATACAATGTACTCTCATTGTTCAGTCCTCCTGCGAGACCTTCAGTGGCTGATATATAGGATGTCCTTTCACCCTAAAATTTGTATTTTTAGTTCTCTCTATTGCTAGTGAGGACCTGATTTTCAGAGATGCCTTCGTTTTTGTGGGCACAATTTTGCACCTGCAAACAATTACATTAGTACTTCTGAATTGCTGAATCAATGAATAGGGAGAAATCTACCTCTTTACCTCCACATATCAGACAGTCGTAGTTCTGACTACTAATTTTGCATCCATAATTCAAATGCAAACATCCAAATGCAGGTGCAATTATTTGTGGATGCAAAACTGCACCAAAAGAAATAGAAGCTGAGAGTTGAAGCCTCAGTGCCGAATCAAGACCTCTAAAATTAAAAAAGTAGCTTAGTCCCCTCACTGTAGGAAAGCCAGAAAAATTTAAAAACTTACCAAAAAATCAGTGTTTCTAGAAAGGAGATTCCAACATTTGATGCACCAACCACCACAATTCTAGCATTGACAGACACTTTAGGCTCTAGCGTCAGCTTTCGATTTATGTGGTTCAAAGCATAGCTTAACTGTAAAAGAAACCAAAAACAAGACATATATACATACGTACAAACCCAGGAGAAACCAGCTAAGAACCATTAGAACGTTAGTAATGCATTATCTTCCGTTTTTCTAAAACTATTGTTATGGCTTATCAACATGACCAACATTATGAATTGCCCCAGGCATACCACAAATCAACCTAGTGGCTGAACACTGCTCAGTAAGTATGCACATGTTTAACATGCTACAGAAAAGTTCTAGAACTTAATGTTCCAACTTCTCTTGGAGAAGAGGTTATGGAGTATTTGCTGGAGGTTAGAGACTGAACTTTGAGAGTTTTCTATAATTTATTAACATTCACCTAGCACCTAGGAGCATATGTTCATATACTCTTTTCTTTATTTTTATGCTTTCTGGAGCAGTTGTTTTAGATTTTACCTTTTTGTAATTCATGGGAATATCTTTACCTGAAACATAAATATAATATAGTTTTAATGTTTTGGATTTTTCTGTGTTCAAGCAGCACACTGAGGAATGGCTTCTAAAATCATTTTTCCAAATAAAGAAAATTTAGACTGAGGGCTAGATCCTCAGCTGGCAGAAATCAGCTCATCTTCACTGATTTCAATGGAGCTATGCCAATTTACACCAACTGAAGATCTGGTCAGTAGACTTTAAAAAATTAATTCATAGTTTCTCATGTTCCCTTCCTCCTAAAGTATACACTGATTGAGACAGTAAAACTTGGTATAGTCATCTTTACTGGTGTCCTTTGGTTTCTCTAACCAACAGAGGGCGCCAGAAAATATGTGAGAGAGGAGTCAAGATATAATAATGCATTTGACAGAAAATCTCTGCAATGTGCTATATAGAGTTTTCAGTTTTCTCATGGAAGGCAAAGAGGCTGTTTCCATTTTGAAGCATTACACACTTTGCATTTTAGTTATTGCTTTGGGCTGCACAAACTTCACATGTCACAGAATGCATAATTGTAAATTCACATGTGCATTGAAGGGAGAAATAGGAATCAGAACTACTTTTATTATTCATCAGACACTCTTCTCTTGCTCTACATTTCTGCAGACACACTTATTCAGGATGCAATCTAAAACTTCTAACAGGTTTCCTTCTATTACCTCTAGGAGACAAGCGGGGAAAAACAACATTTATTCTTCGAAATAAATTATTCTTACGAAGATTTCTATGGATTTAGATTAGAGAATTTTTCCCTTTATATAAATTAGTTGACACAATAGCTTGATGTGTTAAAAATCAAGCCTCAACAAACAAGGTGACTTTAAAGAGGCTGGCCATGCCAGGAACTACAAACATGCGAAAGGTTTGGAAAAATCTTTTGTACCACACAAGGGTATTTTATAATTTTTGAAATCCAGAGATAAATGTATGTTAAATTCATGTTTTTGCCCTTCCACTTTTTTTTTTTTACTGCCAGATAAATGTTCCTCCAACTGTATTTTTTTATGGTACAATGATGACATCCAGTGGCCAGTTAGTTTAATCTCAATTATGGGATTTCCCTAAGAATATTCTAGAAGATATTCTAGGAAGTTTGCTCGAATCCTAATCAGAATAGTAATTACCACAGATGTCAAACGTATCAAATCTAGCACATCTTCATATGATTCCAAACTGTTTAGCTGCTATCCATGTTTAGAGAAATGGTCTGATTTATAAGGACTTGACTATGAAGAAGACTGCCACACAGTCAACTTTTGATTTACTGAGTATTTCACAAATTTCTGCTTACCATTTTAAACAATTTAACTCAAAAATAGTAATATTTCACCTACTTAGACATTTGTTTTAGCAAGATTTGTTATAATAAACTCCATGTTTAAGGGAAATGATTTTATGAAAATGAAAATATATAATGTTTCAACATTTCAGAAGTTTGAATGCATTTATAATGTGACAAAAAGTGAAAATCTTTTGAAAGGAAATTCGAGAAAACAGGAAACAAAGTTCAAATTATTAGTGGAATGTCTTTACAGCAGAGTTTTGTTTTAAAAAAATAAAATGTGCATATTTATACCTTTCTGCAATATGAAAAATGTAATATTTCAGGGTCCAACCCAGCAAGTGCTCCACATGGAACTCCCACCGGACTTCAGTGGCTCTACACATGGGCGACTGCAGTCAGGGTCTTGGACTGTAAATTGCAACTGCTACGATTCCTGATCAGGAACCCCTTGACTCTTTAAATATACTTTAAGCGACTCTGTGAACTTGAAATCTGGTCAGTTTAAAAAAAAATGAATTAAAGGTAGCTTCAGGTATTACATCTATGAGTCACTCTGACAATTTTTGTGGTTGTACAATCACATTTTTAAAAACAGTTTCCTCTCACTTTTTGCTTTGTGAAAGACCCAGACAAACAAGGGGAACTCACTAAGGCTAGGTCTACACTACCCGCCTGAATCGGGGGGTAGAAATCGACCTCTCAGGGATCGATTTATCGCGTCCCATTGGGACGCGACAATCGATCCCCGAATCGACGCTCTTACTCCACCAGCGGAGGTGGGAGTAAGCGCTGTCGACGGGAAGCCGCGGAGGTCGATTTTGCCGCCGTCCTCACAGCGGGGTAAGTCGGCTGCAATACTTCGAATTCAGCTATGCTATTCACGTAGCTGAATTTGCGTATCTTAAATCGACTCCCCCCTGTAGTGTAGATGTAGCCTAAGGTTCTACTACCAGATAGGGGCAGATCCTCAGCGGTGATAACTGTCACAACTCCACTGAAGTCAATGGAGCTATGACAATTATGAGCTATGACAATCTGACGATCTGCCCCCTGATAAGTAGCCCCATTGATTCTGATGGGAATGCTCACATATTTAAAGTTAAGCGCATATTAAGGTATTTGTAGGGATTGAGGCCTAATTAATAATAGAGGCGAGAATCAGCTGAACGATCTATTCAGAACATGTTGTCAGATGCACAACGTAAACAAATTGAAAAAATAGAGAAAAACATTCTTCTAACCTCATTCAGCTGTTACTTTAGGTGTTATTTTTACTAATAGTGGGGGTGGGGGGCGTTTCAGGCTATGAATTAAAACTATGAATTTTAAGTTGGTGGTGTTCCTTTAATTATTTGAACCAACAGTTGCATTATATAGCAGTGTGACCTAGTGAATAGAGCACTGGACTGGGATTCAGGACACCTGGGTTCTATTTCCAACTCTACCACTGGTCTACAGATGACCTTGGGCAGACCACAGCGCCACTCTGTGCCTCAGTTTCCCCTTCTGTAAAATGGGAATAATGATTCTGACCCCCTTTGTGAAGTACTTGAGACCTACTGATGAAAAGTGTTATATAAGAGCTAGATATTATTGCAACAAAAAATTTAAAGCAATAAACATATAAATGGTGATTAAAACTGCTTTTCAATTTTCATCATCTACATTTTTTCACCCAAAATACTGTTTGGATGTTCTGATACACATGCTTCTATTCTCACATTTAAAGTACTTTGTCCCATATCTTCAAAGGCATTTAGGCACCTACTCCCATGGGACTTAGGCACCTAAATAGTTTTGATAATCTAGATCTTTCTGACTTGCAGACAATGTTAGAGAGCGGGGGTGAAATCCTGGCTCCAATGAAGTCAGTAGTTTTGTCATTTACTTCAACGAGGCCAATATTTCACCCCAGTTTGGGAGGGCCTGGATGTTACACACCACTGTACTTTCTGTTACATTGAAATTAAAAAGGTCAGGCCTGAGAATGGTCTATGCAGGACTGTATCATTTTAGAATAATTCTATGGTCCGCAGAACTCTGGGAATAAGCTAGGCATGCTTGTGTGTGCAGTGAGTTATCTGTGCTTTGCAAGCACGGACAGTGGAAGGGTTTCTCCAATGTGAGTCACTGATCATTGATTGAGCAGCAGTTTTCTAAAAAGCATTGCCTTCTGGGAGAAATGATTAGAAACGTATTTACTGAAATGTGGCTTTTAAACAAAACTAATAAGGTGGTAAAAGCACATGAGGACATGAGAAACTTCTGCAAATGTATCCAATCAACCAACACAACGAGATAGGAATGTCAGCAGCTAATGAGATCAAAACCCAACATGCCTTACAGCAAGGCCTAAATTCAAATGTTCTCTTCCACAACAGTGCTGTTATTTTCAAAAAAATGTAGCCCAACAACGAAATATAAAGCAGTAATGCAATTTGCTGGGGAAGAGTTGTACCTAATTTGTGAAATGGCTCCTGTATCAATGATACAAAGGCAGCATATGAGCACAATATTACCGTTTTTGTTCACCACACAATAGACCCAACACCAACATCTGTCGTGCTTCAGAAACACCTTTCTAACGCTAAGCTAACGGCCCCAGGGAGTTCGGAATTAGGTGAATTGGTCCCAGAATACCACCCTGTTTTAACAAAACGTCAGGACAAATGACTACATATGTTCGTGTACTAGGGTTTAGAAATCCCATACTGAGCATAGATAGAGGGAGGAGGAGAGCCTCTCTTGTTTACAAGCAAGCAGCTTGATCACACCCCCGCGCGGCTGTCAGAGCTGCCAATCATGGAGGCAGGCACCCACAGCTGCAACCAATAGAGAAAACAAAGCCTGCTATAAAGGGGAGAGTCCAGTGAAGGAGGAGGAGACAGAAAGACCTGGGACAGCAAAGGGTGACAGCCCTGTATCAGGCTGCTTCCAATAAAACAGACAGGAGCCTGAAGCACACTGCTAGCCCTAAAATTGAAGGGCTGCTAGATGTAATTGGAGGTCAGGGTCCACAAACTCCCCTGACAGGACAAACTCAGTCAGGAGAAGCAGAGATCTCTTGAAAGATCATACCAGGGAGCAGTTACAACGTGGTACCAAAAGTGGGGTTGCAGTTAACCATCCATGCAGAAATGGGAAACCAAAAAAACCAAAATTAAACAGAACAAAACTTCCCTCCTCTCCCCGCCATATATATACAAGAGAACTATGGAGGTGAATCAGCGACTGCAATGGCTGGCTGACTCACAAGCACAACAAGAGAGACAACAACAGCTGTTTGAACAGATGGCAGCCCATCAGCAACAGTTGTTGCAAAGGGTGGCAGAACTGGTGCCGGCTCCTACCCCTCAGAGTTCCAGTCCTACAGAGACTACATCCCCCACAACTCAGGGAACCACTCCGACCCTGCTGCTCCCCAAGATGATGACAGATGATGACCCAGAATCATTCCTGGTAACCTTTGAGAGGATAGCCATGGGTTCCCACTGGCCTCCATCCCAGTGGGCAATCCAGCTCGTCCCACTCCTCAGCAGGAAAGCCCAGGCAGCATTCCGGGGGCTTGATGACATGGTGACCCAGGACTATGAGCAAGTCAAGGCAGCCATATTGGACAGGTCAGACATAGATGAAGAGACCGAGCACCACTGTTTTTGCCACAAGCACTACCCCCACCTCCAAGGCATGACCATGGACGATCGCCCAAAGACTTGAGGACTTCTGCTGGTGCTGGCTAAAGCCAGAGTCTTGGACAGGACCCCAGATAGGGGAACTCATAGTTATGGAGCAGTTCATACAGATTCTTCCACCTGCTGGCCAAGACTAGGTTTGTAAATCCCGACTGGTAACCCTAGTGGAGGCCATCTACTTGATGGAGAATGATATAGTTGCTCAAGCCATTTGGGGACCCTCATCAGAGAAAATAACTGCTCCAGACACATTGGAGAAGGAAATGGCTGAGAATTCAAGACTGGTGGCTCCTCATGGGTAAACATCAAGAAAACATAGATAGCTGACTAGTTGATGGACAGGATGGGGGTACTCAAACACCTCAAGGTCCGTGGGTAAGACTTCCCTGCAACAGTAGGCTCACACCTTTAAGTGTTCCACCAACGCCTCGCCCCATGCATCTGCAGAAACAAGGGCCCAGTGAAACTCAGAAAGAGGGTAACCCAGCCATTAGAAAATAAGGAAGACACAACAGCCTGTTACTCCTGTAGACAACAGGACACAGATTTCATGACTGTCCCCACATGGAGTGTAACTTTGGACAGGTCTTGACTGGAGAGGATAGGGCCTGGAAGAAAAGCCCAGGGAAACTCACAATCCTAGTGAAAATAGAGGGACAAAAGACACTGGTCCTTGTGGACTCGGGCTGTGATCAGACATTTATCCAGGAATGGATAGCTGAAGCAGTAGGGAGAGTCGAAAAATGGGAAATCCCCATTACATGTATCCACGGAGATATTTTACGGTATCCCAGCATGACAATAAGACTGACTGTTGATGAGAGTATGCATGTCTCCAGACCTCTCCACCCTGTGATATTAGCTCAAGACTGGCCATATTTCCCAGAGCTCTTGCAGAAGCTTCCCTTAACACAGGAGCCTGAGAAAGACACCTCAGAAGAGATGTTAGGGATTTTGTTCCCTTTTAAGGACCCTGACCTTCTTACCTCCTGGCAAAAAAATCCTGGAAAGAAAAATGGATAGCAAGGAAAGAGTGGAGAGAGGTAAGAGAAACAATCCCTTCCATAGCATAATAGAGACTACAGACACTGGAGCTGATGCTGGTGGGACAGAAGACCCCAGAGAAGGGCCACCCGTGGGCCCAAACACAACACCCCCTCCACAACTGAACCTGGAGAAGCTAACCAGACTCTTGGATTTCTGTGTGGAGCAAAGGAAATGACAAGACTTTGAGCCAAGCCTTTGAACAAGTAGTCACGATAGATGATGAAGAGGTGGATCCCTAAAGGCATGGCAGTACTTCCATTTTGCCCTTAAGGCAGACTTCTTGTTATATCTCGTAGACCAAGACAAGCAGACACAAGAGATAAGAACAACTGCTACAACCTTGGGTATATCACTGAGAATTTCTGCACCTGGCATACGCAACCCAATGTGTGGGACATCTTGGGAAGGACAAGACGCAGTCTAGAATCCTGGTCTGGTACTTTTGGCCAGGGGTCTTTAAGGAAGTCAAGAATTTCTGTGCATCATGTCCTGAATGACAATCTTAACGGCCCCTAAGGAAATCCTGCAGGCACCACTAGTACCCTTCCCCTTGGTGGGGACTCCCTTTGAAAGAACAGGAATTGACCTGATAGGCCCCCTAGAGAAGAGCGTCTCTGGACATCAGCTTATACTTTTTACTATAGATCATGCCACCAGATAGCCGCAAGCCATGCCACTCTGGACTACAAATGACAAGACTATTGCTAATGAGCTGCTGAAGGTCTCTGTAGGGGTAGGAGTTCCCAAAGACAAATTTCATATCCCGTCTGATGAAATTATGGGAATTATTAAAGCATTACACACATCTGTGTACCACCTGCAGACAGACAGCCTTGTAGATTTGATCAGACACTCAAGAGGATGCTCCACAAATTCATTTCCCGGGATCCTCAACATGGGATTAACAATTCCCAGCCTTCCTCTTCAAACATTAGAAAAATGCCCTAAGCCTCAACACTGAGAGCTAAAAACATGTTGTAAAGTTACATGACAGGTTGGCCGCTATGGGAGAACATGCTAGAGAAAATTCTCAAGGAAGCACAGGAACAACAACAGTAGAATAAAGGGACATGGATGTGCGTGTTTCAACTGGGCGACAGAGTCCTGTTACTTCTTCCAAGATCAGAAGTTAATGGCCAAGTGGCAAGGCCCTTGTGAGGTGATAAAGTGGGGCCCTAGAAAGCCAGGAAAAATCTTTTCATCACACCATATCCTGAGGAACTGGACCAAGTTAATGACTGCCTAAAGAAAGCTCAGTACCCCTCCCAAAGAACCTAAACCATAAGCAAAAGGAACAGGTGCTCCAATGGTGATTGCTTTCCCACAGGTAGTCTCAGCTCTCCCCAGGGAGATGTTCTCGGCACACTGCATTAATCCAAAATCAAGAACAGTAATACAGGAAGGGCTCTGACCAATTCCCAACAAATTAAGGGGGGCCACTGAGAAAGAGATCAGAATCATGTTTGAACTTGGGGTGATAGAAGAATCCCAGAATGACTGGAGGAGACCGATTTTTGCTGGTCCCAGAGCCAGATGGCTCGTTACATTTTTGTACAGATTTCAGAAAAGTGAACACAGTTTCTAAATTTGATGCCTACCCCATGCCATGAGTGGATGGACTCTTATACCAACTGCAAGAAGCCCGCTTTGGATTTGACAAAGGGGTATTGGCAGATCCCCTTAGCACCGGATTCCCAGGAGAAGGCGGCTTTTTCTATGCCGCTTGACCCATTTCATTTTAAGACCACGCCCTTTGGGTTACATGGGGGTGGCGACCATTTTTTAACATTGATGGACCAATTACTCCAACTGCGGAGTCAATAAGTGGTGGCATACTTGGACGATGTAGTTATCTATAGCAAGAACTGGGACTCCCATCTGGACAAAGTAGCCACCATTCTCCGATCACTGAGAGAAGCTGGGTTAGCTGCAAATCCTATTAAATGTACAATAGTAAAGGAAAAAAACAGTTACCTGGAACACAGAGTCAGCGGAGGACAAGTCCGCCCGTTGGTGGATAAAGATCATGCCTTACAGGCATACAAGATCCCCATGACCAAAAGGCAAATGCTTGCCTTCCTAGGCTCACCTGGTTACTACCGCCACCGGTTCATACCCCAATCCACCACCATAGCAGTCCTGCTAATTGACAATGCTGCCCCAAGACAGATGCTATGGTCACCAACCCGCAGAAGTGCCTTTCAAAAACTCAAAACCATGCTCTGCAGACACCCAGTGCCTTATAGCCTGAACTTCGAAAAAGAACTTGTACTACAAACAGGTGCATTGGAGGTAGGACTGGGGCAGTCTGTTCTCAAGACGTAAATGGAGAATACCACCCAATAGTATATATCAGCTGGAAACACTTCCCCTGTGAAAAAGTATACTCAGTGATAGAAAAAGAGTGTTTGGTTGCCAACTGAGCCTGTGGTACTACATCCTAGGAAATGAGTTGGCACTAGTTACTGATCATGCTCCCTTATGCTGGCTAAATGTGATGAAAGAGACAAAGCTGAGGATCATGAGATGGTACCTGTCACTACAACTAAAGGCCTTTGAGATACAGCACCAGGCAGGAAGCTTGTATCGTAATGCCAATTTTCTGTCCAGGGAAGTAGCCTACATCAGCCCAGGCCAGGCCTTGGCTTTGCAGGGGAGGATATGTAATGGGGTCCACAAACCCCATACTGAGCATAGATAGAGAGGGGAGGAGAGCCTTTTCTGTTTACAAGCAAACAGCTTGATCACACCCCCACGCAGCAGCCAGAGCTGCCAAGCTTGGAGGCAGGCACCCACAGCTGCAACCAACAGAGAAAACAAGACCTGCTATAAAGGGGAGAGTAGAGAGGAGAAGGCAGAAAGGCCTGGGACAGCAAAGGGATGACAGCCCTGCATCAGACTGCTTCTAAGAAAATAGCCAGAAGCCCAAAGCAGACTGCCAGCCCTAAAATTGAAGAGCTGCTAGACGTAATTGTAGGTGAGGGTCCAGGAACTGCTATGACCAAGAGCAAACTAAGGAGGATCAGTCAGAAGAAGCAGAGACCCTTCGAAAGATTATATCACGAGACGGTGAAGTTCCCCAGAGGAACAACCAGACATCACCTTAGATAGGTCAAGAGTGAGCTCCAACTTGTTTATTTTTGTATCCATTTGTTAAATAAAACAGCAACCATTAACTACAGTAAGGCACAGAACAATTATTACCACTATTAGAAAAGGAATATGCAGCTCAGAAATAACATTTTCTTTTATTAGGATGGGGTTTTGTATTTTTTCTACTACTCTTGTCCCTGAAAGCATGTACTACTGTACCATCTGTCACGTTGCTTCCACCTGGGAGGGCAGAGTGCCTATCTGCTGCTTCAGTTGCAACTGCTGACAAAGGTGACTTTTCTTGATTGAACTGTGTGGGGGTTGATTTTGCATGTGGACAGCCAATTCCATCCACTTAGAAGACTGCATACTTCACCTCCATTAAAAATGCTTGCTCAACTTACACTGTACTCAAGTGAAAATGCAAATCCTGTCTGTAAATCATGTCTCAGGCTCATGGACTCACAGCACAACATATGCCTGAGCCGGCAACTTCTACAGTAGTAAACATTTTTTCCTCTCACGTAGATACCATCAATGAAAATGGTTTGCCTTCTGCTTTTCTGATATAATCTGATTTGTTTTTGGGGCCATATTTTCAAAGCAGGGTGTGATAAGTGCACCAGCAAACATCACCCCATTTTGTGTGTGCCAAATTCCATGCTTGGCCAAATAGAGTAGATAGGTATGCTTGTGAACATGAGGGGCTTGGGAAGCAGACTCAGGGGGAAGTGTTTTAACAGGTGCACCATCTATTGGCCCAGCTTTTAAAATTTGACCCATGGTATATTTAGAATATGCCTAAAAACATTTTTCCTGAAAGAATATTTATTTGTACCACATTACATCTTAATTTAAACAGATTAAACAATGAAAAACATGTTAACATTGTAGACAATTTAGACGAAGCATATGAACCAGCACAAAAATGAAAAGGTGGGGAGTAAATATTGGGATAGATGATTTTGTTGCTTTGTTGTAAAAGGAAATTGTGTGGCTTTTTGAATCAGATACTAAGAAACACATCCTAGTAAACAATGAAATAATGTACCAAGGGACAGTTTTATGGCACAGTCACTAGAATTGTCCAAGAGAAGACTAGATACAACAAAACTTAAGGATTTAAGGCTTGATCCGTAAGGTGCTAAGCACTCTGGCCTGATCCAGCAAAAAGCATTTTAGCACTTGCTTAATTTTAAGCACCTGAGTAGTCCCATTGAATCCAGTGGTATTGCTCGGGTACTTATAGTTAACGTGTTTGAATGCTTTGTTGGATCAGGGCTAGAGTCCTCAGTATCTTGCTGGACTGAGTCCTGAGTGTGAAGTAAAATCTGAATTATTAAAAGAGGCTGCAGTAGATGACCTATGAGGATTTTCCCAGCCCAATGATCTATGGCTCTATGCATGTCCACTAGACTCTACGTGCTTTTCTTTTAATTTGCTATTTATTACTGAGAAATCTGGGGGGGAAAATCCACTGATTATACAGAACTGAAAACTCTCTACTCTGCTATATGGACTCTGCTACTGTAAAATCAAAATGGGAGTACAAAGTGACTAACAAGCCTATTCCTAGAATTGTGCTGAGGTCAACAATGGTGGTGCATGAACAAGGAAATGAACAAACAGAGCTATTTTAATTTCAAGCTCCATTTGAAACACAAGAAATGGAAAATAAAAATCAATGTTTGCCAAGGAGCTATGCACAAACACTACTGTAAGAGGCAAGCTTTTAAGACAACATATCAATGGAGATTAAAAAAAAAATCACATTATTAAAAGTAGCATTAGAAAGTATATGTAAGTGTTCCTTTCAAAGCTGTGTCCAAACAAACATAGTTCTATACATACATTTAAAACATGAAGGGAACAGAAAATAAAGCCATTTGGAGATGGAGAAAACAGCACAAACAAATTGTTGTATTCTTTATAAAAGAACACGTATTTACCACTGTAACTGGGTTCTTTGAGACAATTGCCTGCCTGGTCTATAACACCACCACCTAAGCTCTCATATAAGCTCTGTGATGGGACACACAAACCCCACACTGGAGAGCAAGAGGTTAAGGAACAGCTTTGGCAGTTGTGCACCTTCTACAAGATCTTTTCATCCATAAACCTCAAAGGATGTAAGTATTATCCCCATTTTACAGATGAGGAAAGTAGAGCCCCACTTTAGGTGAAGTCTGGGTCCTCAGAATTTACTGAAAAACATTGTCCACTGGACCACGTACACACCCTGCCTATGTCTTCATGCCCCATTTTCCCTTCAATTGCTATTCACTATGGATTTCAACAGAGTAGGGAAGGAGGGTGGGTGTAGATCATCCTGAAGAATCACAGTTACTAGGGCAATTAACTGTTCTTTTTTCTTAGAGCAGGAACAGTCCCCAAGCCCAGAGGAGGAGGGTCTGATGAGTCTTTGAATAAAGATGGCAAGACTGTTCTCCCAGACAGAGCATCCGAAGAGGAGGCTAGGCCCTATTAGTAATGCTGAGCGAAGATATGGATGGAACATCATGATACAGCTTGCATAGAGCAAAATCTATTTGACAGGCAGTTGAAGCTGCCTTAGATCCAGTGGATGTGCTCTGATGCCAGCTGGTATCAGAATAACTACTAGTCCATAGCAAAAGAGTATTATAAAATAATAACTAGCTCTTATATAGTGCTTTTCAGCAGTAGATCTCAAAGTACTTTACAAAGGGGTCAGTATCATTTCCCTCATTTTACATATGGGGAAACCGAGGCACGGGGAAGTTCAATAACTTGCCCAGGGTCACCCAGCAGGCCAGTGATAGGCCTTGGAATAGAACCCAGGTCTCCTGAGTCCCAGTCTAGTGCTTTATCCACAGTCTGATTCTTTTGGACGGTCTTCTGGATTGGGATTGATTGGCCCCCGGTGCCCCATATGCTTCAAGCTATCTAGCTGTTAGCTGTGGAATGGCTTAGTCCTGTTCAGATAGTAGTTCAGAGCTTTCTTAATACCTAGAAGTTGTCGCTTAGGCTCTCCTGGAAATGAATGGGGCTGAGGAAAATATAGGTAGACCTATAGACTGGTGTCGATGGAAATCACAAGCCACCACTGAGAAGAATACATGGTGTGGTGAATGACCAGCTTATCCTTATGGAACACCGTGTATGGTAGATTAATCAGCTATTATTGCCAGCTTTCAGACTCTCCGGGTTGATATGGTACAAGAAATATTTTGACAAGGGTTCAAATGTGGCGTTCAATTCATTTGTCCAAGGACATGGATAGCTTCAGAACACAGGTAAAACATGAAGTAGGGCCTTAAAAAACATCTCATCACTGTGGGATCAAAGAATACAGTATAGTCCTGTAATAGAGAATGAAAGACCAAACTTGTAAGCAAGGGGAATTCTCATTGGTCTTAGGGAGAGACCAGATTGTCTGAGGTGAAGCAGGTAGTTCAGAAGGAGTGGAATGAAAGACTGATGAAGAGCAGGTCCTTTTTGCCTTGCCCAGATAGAAAAAACACTTCCATTTCATAGAGATTTCTTGTTGAAAGTTTCCTGTTTCCCAGCAGAATTTTCTGAACTTCTACAGAGCAATCACAGTCCAAGTTGCTCAGGCAGACAGTATCTAGAATGCCCAATTCAAAGACCTCAGAGGTGAAAGGCAATGATGGACCTCCTAGTGCCAAAGTTTCACTCCCAGGACAGAGGTCTCTAATATGCCCCACCCTATCAGCAGATATAATAAATGGTGTTGATACTGTCCATTCAAATCTAAAGGTGCCTTTCAGTCAAGGAAAGAATTCCTGACAGGTCAGGTTGAGTACTCTCAATTCCAAGACATTTATGTGATGCTTAGTTTGTGTCCAGAGGCCACAGATTGTGAGCTGATACAGGTATGTTTCCCAGTCTACTCTTGAAGCATCAACACAACTGCCAGTGGAGTCAGAATGTACATTCTGTAGGGTATGCCCCTGTAAAAAGGTTCTGGTTTTGACCATCATAAAAGGGAGAACACAAACACAGCACGAACAGTGACAAGTTGGTCCTTACCACCGAGGTGAGGCGATGAAATATTCTCCAATAGCAATGCAATGGTCTCAATTGGACAGATGTGCAAAAGGCCTAATAGTCTGAAACAAAATCTGACAGTTTAAAAACCGATTTACACTAGCTGTGGATCTGATCCATTAATAAAGGGCTCCATCAGCTTCCAGATTCTGACAGAGCACACCTTGATCCGATGGAGAAATAGCCATTTACTATTTTGCAGTGGGTAGATCTTTTAACCTAGGAGTCCCAAAAGCATGGCGAATGGATCCATTGGTAATTTCACTTTTGTTACATCCATTACAAGATTTTAAATCTCTGTGCTTTGGAGACATTCCCACCAAATATGGAAAAGGTACCTTACATTCCACACTCTCCAACAGCCAGCTGATACTCTATTAGCAGTACCCCCAGTTAAAGAAAATCTGCAGATATAACTTATGATTTTATTTTTCCCTTACACATATGGAAGACAAAGCTGCCTTATACCAGCCCAGTGCTGAAGGGGAATTTCCTTATCTTTTCCCAGCTACTCATGAAATTACATTTGCCTTCCATATCTAGTTTGATAAAGTCACTGTGTCACTTTTAAATGACGCCTTTTGAGACTCTACAGTTGATTATCACCTTTTCTATGTGTGGTGTCTTGAAGCCTGGCCTTTCTTGGGGGTTTCAAATACAATGTGCCCATTGTGCACAATTCAATACTGCTATCTTCTCTACATTAAAAGTTCTTTGTAATGTGGCTGGGCCCAACATTTCCCCCCCTAAATTAATGGTCCTACTCTTCGCAGGCCCATTTTTAAAAAAAGGTTTCTAGTGTCTCCTGAAAGGAAACTTGGGTTTGAGCTAATCATCTTAGAGAAGCATGGCAAGGCTGGCTTTCACTGTGGGTTTCCCCCAGATTTTAAGGTAAGGGAAACTTCTGACTGGGAGCCCTTTTTTCAACAGGTCTCATCTGTTTTTGTAAGAAATCCATTGACCGTACAGAGATAGTGAACTCTTTCTGCTCCATCTTTACCCATGGTTTATTGCTATCCCAATTTACACTATACAAGTATTTTTTAAAAGATATTTTTCTGCTAAGATTCAAGGACCTTATAAAAATGGTAACAATGAAGAATTTTAACTTGTATGAGATACCCTCAAAGATGGGATTGGTGGAGGGGTCTTGTTTAGCAGGGCTCTCTCAGAGTCCAAGTATAGGTGGGGAAAAATCTGGGATGCTGGGTTTGGTGAATCCAGGTTTTGAAACCCAAAAAGTTACGTGGATCAGGAACTGAAAGGAAGGCTCAAAGAAAGCCATGCCTGGTTGTGCTTTTATGTATTACGAGGGCCAGATCCTTAGCTTGTGTAAATTAACATAGCTCTTTTATAGCTTGACTTCGGTAGAATTATAGTGATTTACTCCAGTTGGGGATCTGGTCTCAAATATGCAACAGTAAAGCTGGGGCTTGCAGGAAATTACTACGGGCTCTACTGTTTGTAGCATCTCTGCAGCACTGCTGAAAGGCTTCCTAACTCTCCCCTCCACAATCCTTTTCAAGAAGCTGACTTTAATATGCTGAAAGTGTACATAGTGGGAGAGGGGGAGTGGATATGCACTGCCCTTCTGTATGGCATGGACTCCTATAAGAACACTCTGAGCTCTGCACAGCTTGCACCAAAAAGAGATTAATTTCAGTTACTCCCTAAAAAAATAACAGTTGGCATGGACATCCCATTTCCTTGCAGGGACAAATAAGCCAATGCTGATACTGCTTACTGGTGGCACTGACTGATCCTGGGATCCAATCCAAGATGTTGCCTTTGATTAATCAGTCATCTGAGGAGGAGAGAAACATCTTCCATCTTGTGTAGAAATACAGGTACGGCTGCTAAGCATTTATAACACACAATGCTGACTGTAGCCCAAAGGGCAGTTATTTCTAATTGTCAGTGCTTTTCTCCTAGCAGAAATGCAAATTGCATAATACACGCAGAGGCTAGACTGTATCCTTAGGAGCGTGTAATTGTCCACAACATCCAGAGAGCATCGCTGTCACATTCCTCTAGTAGAGGCATGTATCAGAGACACTGTGCTCTGGCAATGTCATTGCTGCGGTGATTGCCTGGCTGCAGGCCACTCAGAGGTAGCACTGCAGAGCAGTAAGCTGCTCAGATGGCATGCTATTATGCGCCAAGCTGCTCCGGGGGAGTGCTGCATGGTGCGTGGTTTCTCTCAGGCAGTGAGCACATGATGCTAGATTGTTCCAAGAGGACAGCTAGAGATGTGGCCTATCTGAGGAGGCAAAGTATGGCACTGAGCCTTTCAGAGTTGTGTTGTTTCATGCCAGCCTACTTGGAGATGGCAGCAGGAGGTTGGTCTCCTGTACAGAGAAAGCACGCTTCAGAGAGGTTGCCATGAACACCATTAAACTGGGGCACTCTTTGGTGCTCCTCTCTGCTTTGGGCAGTGTACTGGTGACCAGCACTGGACAGACATACATCTCTGTGCTTCAGGTGGTGGCCTTAATGGCAGCCTCATAAGTAACTTTCCTCAGCACAGTGGATGTTTACTATAGCAACCCTTCATCTGCTGCTTCTCCATGGCTCCTAAGTGCTTGGTGAGGGGAGTAACCGCCCATCTTCCTCTCAATGTCAGCTACACTGTGCTCCATTTACTCATCACTGCTGGCCTTCCATGTGCCAGCAGTTCAAACAAGACCAGCTCTCTTGACCCATTCACCAAGTGAATCTAGTTCACCACAGGTATTAGTTTTCTGCCTTGTCATATATTCAAGGAAGAGCAACCACAGTGCCTCAGTTCTTCCACCATTTGCTGGATCAGCTCCTCAAGGCACAGCTGCATCAGAGTCATAGAGAGACTAGCAGCTGCATCTCTTTAGCTGTAGCAGAACACACTGTCTGCAGGTGTGCAGGCATTTCCTGATTAGTCACACTCCTGGAACACGGATCCAAGAGTGAAGATAGTCAACGAACAGGTCAAATGGGGAGAACCCTGTGGACTCTTGGGGGGACCTCCCTATAAGCATATAATAGACAGGGTAAAATTTCATCCCGGTCCTGGGCCCTCCTGTTTGCATACATTCCCAGCATGGATTTCAGTGTTCCATGGAATGACTCGACCAAACCAGTTGTCTGGATGATATGGGGCATCCTTTAGTTGTTTCACTCCACACAATTTCCATAATTCTCAGAATAACTTGGGATATGAACTTTGACCTACGATCTGATAAAATCTCTTTAGGGAAACCCACTCTGCTGAAAATAATGAAAAGAGCTTTTGCCACAGCGTCAACCTCTATGTTAGACAGAGCCACTGCTTCTGGATATCTAGTGGCAAAATCCATTAAAACGAAGATATATTTCTTCCCCCTTTGGGTAGGACGAGGCATAGGGCCCACAATGTCCACGTCTACCCAGAAAAATGCCTCTTGTATCATAGGGATGGGGTGTAGGGTAACTTTTTAGGGTTCTGCTGATCTCTTTCTCTTCTGACATAAGTCACAAGTTCTGCAATATTCTCTTACATTATTCTGTATTCCTGGCCAGTAAAAATTCCTTTTTAATCTCTCATAGGTCCTCTGTGTTCCTAAGTGACCAGGAAAAAGGCAGTCATAGTCCAGGAATATTAACTCTCCATGGTGCTAGGCACGCATAACTAATTGCTTGTAAGATTTCCCAGGGCTTTTATCTTTCCCCATGGGAGCTTTCCTGTAAAATCTGCTTCCTATTCAAAAAACCTTGCCCCATTTCCCTTCCCCTTGCACTTTCTAGAGTAGGGTCTTCCCTCTGCTGATCTGCAAAATGCTGGCAAGATGGGCTTTAACTCCTCCCCATCAGCCCTGAGGGCATGCTACTTTCCTCTACTACGCAAGAGTTGGTTTCTTTGTACCATTCCCTTTTGGTATTACAGAATAATATTTCTTTTTACTATGGGTTACAATTTTAATAGCTTTAGTCGTAGTTAATACATCATTTCCCATCAGAATACAATCCAACAACCAATCCTCCACACTCCAAATGCACGTTAGCTAAAGGCACAAGAGTTTTATACTGTATTTTCCCAATGCCAGGAGTTCCACACTTTGTTCCTGAAGCAAGTCAGACTCCCTGACGATACTTTCTCTGACCAGAGAAATCTGGTCTCTCCAACCTAGGCA
The DNA here is from genome assembly GCF_027887155.1 of Malaclemys terrapin pileata. Classification (NCBI taxonomy): domain Eukaryota; kingdom Metazoa; phylum Chordata; order Testudines; family Emydidae; genus Malaclemys; species Malaclemys terrapin. The sequence continues at coordinate 5,844,903 of NC_071507.1, forward strand.
ATCTTTGCCATTCACCTGGGCAACTTTAATAAATTCCATGTCTATCTCCAATGAGATGGACCTCAGAGAATTAATCTGGGGCCCCTCCAAGCAATCTCATCAAAAAAAGATACCAAATTAGTTCGACAGGATTTATTTTGCATAAACCCACATTGATGTGCATCAGTTACATTACCCTCCTTTAATCAAGTCCCATATTAGCCACTCCATTATCTTGCCTAGGATCTATGTCAGCCTGACAGGCCAATAATTTATCCTTTTAAAAAACTGCCACAACATTAGCTTTCTTCCTGTTCTCTGGAACTTCCCTAGTGCTTCATGACTTATTGAAAATCAGCATTAACAGTCCAGCGAGGAATGGAGGAATAGAAAGTGTTATCACTATCATAAGATGAGACCATATCATCTGTTTATTCCCCCAAAACAGAACAGGAACATTTATTGAACGCTTCTGCCTCTTCTGTATTATTATTGATAATTCTACCATTTCCATCTAGCAGTGGACCAATACCACTGTCAGGATTCTTTTTGTTCCTAATATATTTTTAAAATTCCTGCTTATTGTCTTAAAGTGTGCTGAGGACCTGTAGCACCAGTTGAAATCAACAGGTGAGGAACATTAATTGAGACAAAGGTAGACTGTTAATTCAGACAGAAAGGTGGCAGTATCTGCTGAGGAAAAGATATGGGCCCTGATCTTGCAGGCTGCTCCCTGCAGGTTGACCCCTATGCCCATGCAGAGCCTCATTGAGGTCAACAGTACTTTAGATGGGCACAGGATTCTGCCTGCAAGGAATAGCTCGCAAGATCAAGACCTGCGTGAGGATATGACTGTTACCAAGATGTCAGAAAGGACAGTGAGAGTAAAGAGAGAAGCTCTCTGTATTGTTGAAGCCTTGTTCTTAGTATTAATTTATACGGCCACTAGTTAAGTAGCTGAGCTGAAAATGCATTTTTTAAACCAAAGCTTGTCCTTTATTGGAAACCTCCTAAGTCTAAGAGCCTGATCCAAAACTCAGTGAGATGGAAAGACTCCCACTGACTTTGGCTCAGGCCTTACATGAGCATGGAAAATAACATTCCCTGGCAGAGCCAGGGTCTATGCAGCTGGAGAGAAATGTCATGGATGACTTAGACTGGGCTACAAAAAAATATCTCTAGTGTTTCATGTGTATTTCACATGGTTCTTGTGCAACCAAAACAGCACACACAGGGCATCAGTCTTTGGCCACATTTCCTTCATGCAGCTTAAAACCTTGAAATAAAACTAAATAAGGTCAGCTATAAATACAAAATAATATAAACAGAGCAGATTTTCTCTCCAGAGCTCGCTATCCTGGCAAACACTCTCTCCCCTGAAAGAAACTCGGACTCGTTAAGGTTCTGAGACTAAGCAGACTCAGTTGCACCTTACTGCCTCAGCTCAGAGAGGCACTAATAGATAGGACTGTAAAAATACTGCTGGGCTTTAACTCAGAAAATTCCACCGTGCTGTCTGGCTCAGCAAGGTCTCCCCATAGGGGCTGCTTTGGAGAGAGATACACAGGGCCGTCCTTAGAATTTATGGGGCTCTACGCAGTATTGTTAAACTGGTGCCCCTATGCTCCACTGAAGGCAGACCCCAGCCGGTGCCGCTGACCAGTGTGTTGAGGGGGCACAACCACCATCCCAACCCCGTGGACCCCCAGAACACCCCTCCCCCCCATTGCTGACCCACCAAGCTTCATACGCAGTGGCTCAAGGCAGGCTTCACGCTGTGACATGGGGGTGCAGGCACACAGGGTCCGCCCTGGGTGCCCCGGGGTTGGGGCAGCAGAGGCGGAGGCTAGAGCCCTCAGCCGGCTGGCTGAGGAGCGAGTGAGGGAGGGGGCAGAGAAGAGAGGATTCCAGCCACGGCCAGCAAGGGGAATGGTGCCCCAAATTTTCGGGTGCCCTACGCAGTTGCGTATGCTGCATATGCCTAAGGACGGTCCTGGGGATACATCATGATTGCTGGGCATTACTGCCTCCAGAAGGCACCTAAAGATGCCTACCATGTCACAACTACCTTTTCACCCCTTTCAAAACAGGGTTGCTGCACGTTAGCAGAGCAGAATGAAAGACTTCAGCACCCTACCTATTCTGTAGATAAACACATGACAACATGTTCCAAAGTTATCAAAATGGCATCTTGCCTGAGAACAAAATACATTGACAAACTCAGAATAGGCCTAAACCTGTAACCTTTAAAAATAAACCTTAATAAAAATAAAACCAGCAACATCAAATTTTATACTGACAATAATTAGCACAGCAAGGCTAAATAGCAATAATGTGATACAAGGGGAGATTTATTTGTTGCTTACTGTTGCAGAGTTACATTTTAGTGACAGCAGCTGTGGCTTTTCATTTTGTAATATTGAACAGCAAGTTTCTTTGAGAAAAACGTCTATTTCCTCTTTGCAAACTGCTCTTACACTTAGCATGGGTCCAATCTACAAGCTGTTTTCAAAAAGCTAAAAAAACCCATCCTATTTTGTAGGCAGGAATGAATATTCTAGCTCACTGCAAATGTCATTAACACCTGTATACTACTGACATCATGCTTTCAAAGTAAGGATAGGTCATCTTACTTTTAATTTCACACATGCACATAAGTGGTAAACATTCAGAGCATTCCTGTTAATGATGCCATCTGGTGCCTCCCATAATTGTGTAATATTCAGCCTTCCAAACAAGATGTAATGGCAGCAACACACAAAACGCACTGACATTTACAGTAAGGAAATTTATTATCAGCCATCAGTTCAAAATAAATGTGTTTGCATGACTGCCGGTGCTATAAAAGCAGCACCTTTACTAGACAAGTGAAGGTACAATAAATAATGGATTTTAATCCATGCATGTACAAGAAAATCATTAAAAATTTATTACTCATGCACAACAGCATCTTAAGCAAGAGTTACCATTTAAAAATTAATACCTCTCTTTTAGTTAAATGAAAACCATGCACCCTGAGTCTTTATTTGCAATTTCAATGTGATCCCGTATATATGCTATAAGATACAGAATTGTTCTCATGTCATTTTAACTTTAATGTAAATATATATTAACCTTTATATTTAGATCAGGGAATCATCTCTTTACCACATGTAGGGCCACAAGTATTTTTCAATGTTAAAAACAATACACTGCAGTACTATAACTATGACAGAGGGCAGTGACTCTATAAAGGTTGCCAAACCCTTTCTATTAAAAACATTGTCCAACATTGTCCACCTCTAATACTTACATTGTTTACAGCAGTTCTTGAAGTATGGCAGGGAGATAGCCCTAGGGTCAGGAAGGTGCCTTTTTCTGTACCTACGAAAATCTGTTCAGATTTGACTAAGTCACATGCTATCAAAATTTACCATCTGCAGCCTGTCTTAGGCTTAGTAGAGATTGTTAGAGACTTGTTGCTAAAATCACTCAACATTCCATCCACATGAAATGCTCCACAGTTTGTCACTTCACCATGCCACACAGAACTAAATCTTTGATGGGATGCACATAAATTGGATCCTCTTTCCACTGCTGATTCCTGAAAATCAAAATATTCCTTGACCTAAGGGAAAGTGCACTGGAAAGTGGGAAGTGTCCCAACAGACCACAGGTTATAGACCACCCCTTTATTCTAACTGATGTTACTAATTTAGTTCCCTTGACAATCTTTATTACTGAGGGGGATAAAAGATGTCAGCTGCAGGCAGTGAACATTCCCACTTGATTACACCAACAAAGAGCCCTTCCAGTGCAACATCCCTGGGATGAGGGATCATGTCTATGCTGGCCTTGTCCAGCCATTATTCAGTACATTAAAGATCCTCACCTGATTTTTTCCACAGGTAAAGTGGTGGTGAGGGGACCTGTGGCCAGGTATAGTGTGTCCCAAGTTGACTGGGATATTAATAAGGAACTTCAGGCATATTGCAATTAGCCAGTTTAATAATAAGAGCATTGGAGCAATACATAAGGTTAATGGTTTGCTTTGCAAGAGTCATTTAATAATTAACTTGCAGCCACAGCTTTCTAGTCCAAATACTTGTTTGGGGAATCAACTTCTGCACATGCTACCTGGGAGGGAAGTGGCATAGAAATGTTTCAGTCATCAGTTTGAAAATGTTTAAGATTTTTTGCAGTTGAATATGATATATGGTGTTTAGATAACATGCCAAATACCCTAGGCAGATTTGCCTTCTATTCCTGTACTAAACTTGTATAGCACAGAGCAGTGCTATACAACAGCTGACAACCTCAAATCCAGAAATGTCTACATTTTATTGGAGGATAAATTGACTCCCATACAATATGTGTGTCTTCTTTCTGAATGAAAAGAATTTGAAAGAAAAGGGATAAGGAATAAGATTCCATTATTAATAATTTTTCTTGTTCAAAAAAAGCCATTTTATAGATCTCAAACCAGTATATCAGATGTCTGATGAAGTGGGCATTCACCCACGAAAGCTTATGCTGCAATACTTCTGTTAGTCTGAAAGGTGCCACAGGATCCTCTGTTGCTTTTTACAGTATTGTAGAAGAATTCCTGTATCCAAATTAAGCAATTCAGTCCAAAGCCAGATCCTCAGCTGGTGTAAAATGGCATAGCTCCAATGAAGTCAATGGAACTATGCTGATTTACATCACCTGAGGATATGGACTCCTATGTTTTAATGACTTCACTCCATCATATCCCATTTGATTTTAACATTTTCTGTAGCTTTACCGTAGTGTATCTAGAGCAGTACAGAATGATCTGAGTAATACAAAGATGCCCTTTATCAATCCACACACAGCTGTGTGGGATTCCGTAATACTTTAATAATTGCTCTGCCTTCTTTTTGTGAGCTGTTGCAGAAACAACAATCCTGAAGTGCGCAATAAAACCTAACAGCTTGAATACAACCATGCAATAAAAAAAAAAAAAAAAAAATCCAACAGAACAATAATGAAGGGACAGAAACAAAAAATAATTCAACAGACGTGATATTTTTATTTTTCATTGTGGGTCAGTTATTCTCATAAATTATATCAACTACTCTTTTCTTATATTGATAATTCCATGGAGCAGATGGATAATAGAATGCTCCCAGATGGTGAGAAAGTAAACAAAAATTTATAAATTGTTTATTTATGAAGATAAGATTATAAAATTATTTAATTATCTATAGTTTTCTACTCTCCCATTAATTATAAGCACTTTACAAACAAGTTATGACAATAGATTTATTTTTTATTCTGATTCTTTTAATTTTTTTCATATAAAATGACTGACAGGTGGGCAGGACTCCTGTACAATATTATCTAATCTGTTTCAATAATGTGAAAGTTAAAATTTTGAGTCTTTTCCTCTTATGAAAGTTGATTGTTCAACTCAGGTTACTGATTCAGAATACATGGACTGGACATTTCATTTTGATTTAGAACAATTTTGGAAATGATGTGATCTGTTAGTGAGCAGAAAGGAGCTTTAACTGTCATGAAACTCTGTAGTGTGATAGATGTATATCCTGCAATGATTTTGAGAAGAGATGGGGCCCCTGAAACGTTGTGGAGTTTCAGTTTGAATGGGCATCCCTAAGTTTCATCACATATCCAAACCTCCCGGGTCTGGCAGAACTGAGCTGGAATTTTTGTGAGACTAAGCACTCTGCGTGATATTCCTATACTTCCTGTTTCCAGCTGGGGCAGAAATACTTTGAGGACAGTACTTCCTGGTGCTGGTCAAAACAGAGTGGCTACAGTGGCTCGCAACCTTTCCAGACTCCTGTACCCATTTCAGGAGTCTGATTTGTCTTGCAGACCCCAAGTTTCACCTCACTTAAAAACTACTTGTTTACAAAACCAGACAAAAAACCTACAAACTTGTCACAGCACATTATTACTGAAAAATTGCTTACTTTCTCATTTTTACCATACAATTATAAAATAAATGAATTGGAATATAATATTGTACTTACATTTCAGTGTATAGTATATAGAGCAGTATAAACAAGTCATTGTCTGTATGACATTTTAGTTTGTGCTCACTTTGCTACTGTTTTTTATGTAGCCTGTTGTAAAACTAGGCAAATATCTAGATGAGTTGTTGATGTACCCCTTGGAAAACCTCTGCATATCCCCAGGGGTACGCGTACCCCTGGTTGAGAACCACTGTCCTAGTCTACCTAAGGGAGTGCATCCCACAACCACTTCAGTTCCTTCTTCTGAACCACGGAGTCCCAGGGCACATAGGACTCTGAGGCAGAGGGGAAAGTGCGTGGGGAGATTGAATACACAGAGGCGAACATTAAAGAACAACAGTTACTAGTAAGCATCCTCCCTTTCCTCTTTGAGGGCCTCTGTGTATTCTCGCTTGTAGGTTATTAGTAAGCAGTGCTAATCAGGTTACTGTTACATGAAGAATTCTTGGCTAAATATGGACTGTAGCACTGCTCTCCCAAACTGGGCATGGGAGCATGGTGCTAAATCCAAAAAGAGTAGTACCTGGTGCAAGTGTGCACTGAACTCCATACTAATATTTTACAAATCTCCACTACTGGTAAGTGCCAGACACAAAAGCCACACATGCAGCAGAGGCTCTAATTGAATAGTATCTTAATCCTGTAGGTACTGGCTCCCAAGCTACATTGTACCAGATCTACACACTTTCTTATCCACTATGATAAGCTGATATAGGTATCACAGACAGGTTGATGCAGGTATCGTTTCCCATGAGCTACAAATAGCCTGTTTGATTTTCAGATAAGCTTTCTCTTTCCCAAATAAAAGCATAAGTCTCGTTATGTCTAAGATATGGAGAAGTACTTCCCCTCATGGGAATGGGGTCTGGGAAAGAAAACCAGAAGGGAAATGTATTGGCTGGGATGAAGGTTAGATACCACTTTGGGCAAAAAAATAAGTTGAGGTCTAAGTACCACTTTGTCATTTTGATCAGCTGTGTAAGGTGGATTGGCCATAAGAACTTGCAGATCACTGTTCCTCCTTGCTGATGTTATAGCAATCAGAAAGGCAGTCATTAGTGACAGGAGTTCCAGGAATGCCATACCAAGAAGTTTGGAGGGATGCCCCATCAACTTAGTCAAGACTACAGTTAAAGTCTTGGGGGAAGTTCCCATGTAGGGCGGTAAGCACTGATAAGACCTTTCAGGAAACTGGCAACCACAGGGTGGGAGAAGATAGGTCTTTCTCACAGTATGTTTGATACTGTGCTGATGCAGCCAAGTGCATTTTCAAAAAAGAGGCAACATCCTTGAGATTGCAAATAAAGAAGCTAGACCAAGAGAGATGGAATCTCAGCTTGTGATGGAATCAATCCTTTGCTTATGGCCCAAATGGAGAATCTTTTCCATTTCTGATTGTAGTATTTCATAGAAGACCCTTTCTAGATTGGAGTAATATGGTTTACACTCTTTCAGAGCAGGGGCAGTCTGTTACGGTTAACAGATTATCCTCAGTGCTGCTATATGGGTTCAGTTGGAGTACTTGTTTGTCCAGAAGGTCTAGAGATGGGGCAGTGGACAAGGTAGTTCTACAGAGAGTTCTCACAAGTTCACATACCAATGCTTTGTTGGTCACACTGGGGTCGCCAGAATGACATTTGCTCTGTCCCTCTTGATTTTCCTAAGCATGCTGGGAATGAGAGGAAAGGGAAGGAAGGCATATAGCAGGTATATGCTCCAATCCATCAGAAAGGCACTTCCTAAAGACTTCTCGTCCCTACCTGCTCTCGTGCATTTGGTGGTGTTCTGAGAGGAAAACAGGTCCACCTTTGAATGTCCTCTGTTCTTGAATAGCTAGGAACCTTTTGATGCTATCAGGAACCACTCTTGCCGGTCCTGAATCTTCTTGATGAGCATCTGCTTCCACATTCTTGCCAGATGCTGAGCTACAGGATACCTCTGGAGCCTTATGCACCATGGCCAAGGTTTATTTTTTTTATCTCTATGCAAAAAAAAGTACAGACTATGCTCCTCCTTGCTTGTTGCTGTAATACATGTCCATGCTGTTGTCTGTCTGCACCTGTATTACATGATGATGAAATGAGGGTAGGAATACTTTGAAGGTCAGCATACCACTCTGAACTTTGGGATGTTGATATGGAACCCTGAGTCCCAGAAGTTCCATAGTCCATGCACTTCCAGAGCTTGGTAATGCACTCCTCATAGCCCAAAGTAGAAGCATCATGGTTATCATGGCTGTGGGAACAGGAGATTTAAAGGCATCCCTGGGTGGACACTGTGGCAGGATTGACAGCCTTCTGTGCAGGTTCTCTACATTTGGGGTCTGATGCTGCACTACCCATTGAAGAGGTCTCATGAGTAGTCTAGTGTGAGTGGTCATGTAGGCTGACGATTTCATGAAGACCATGAGCCTCAGAAAGAGATGAGCAGACAGCTCTCTCTGAGCCCTTAATGTGACTTGGGCTTGCTGAATGGTGGTGAAGCTTTCCTCCAGAAGGAATGCTCTGACTGGTACCAAGCCCAGTACTGCACCACTCAAAAAATCCTTTGCTAGGAGAAGTCATCAATGACTCTCGTGTTTATTTGCAGCCCTGGGTAGTGGAACAGGGTTCAAGTAGTGGCAATGATTCTTCTCAAGTCCTGTTTTTATTTGGCCTTTATCAGTCAATCATCTAAATACGGGTATACATGTACTCCCGGGTGTGGAGATAAACTTCCATCTAGGCATTTGGTGAAAATCCATGAGGCTGTTGGCAGGCCAAATCTCAGGAAAAATCTTAATTGGGAGTCTGTTTCCTAGAAACTAGGGAAACTGTAATGTTTCTTCCTAATAGCCACGTGGAAGTACACATCCTTCAAAGACAGAGCTACACCACTTTCCTTGGTAAGCGAGGGAATAATCTCCTCCAAGGAGAGCATCCTGAATTTTGATGTCTGGACATATCTGTTCAGGTTCTTGAAGCTCAAAATGGTTCTTAGACCATCCACCTTCTTGAAGATGAGGAAATACCAGGAATAAAAGCTCTTCCCTTGATGGATTATGGGGGGGAGGAGGGGCAGGAATTCCTTCCATTACCCTTTCTGATAGCAGAGTCCACCTTCTATAGGAGTATGTTCTCATGGGAACTGTCCCTAGGGAGGGAGGGAAGATGAGGGGGGGGGCAGTGCAGAACTGGATGGAATATCTGCTGAGGATGGTCTCTAAAACAGGGATCAGAAGTGATTATGCACCAGTTGGTGTAAAATAAGGACAGACAAGGACTGAAGGGAGGGAATGGAGAACGGTGAGGGGAAAAGTAACTGGAGACAATAACTTGATTCTCAGGTGGTCTATCAGTCTGCTACTTAGAAGCAGAGTCGGTGGTCTAGTCTGTGAACACCAGTGTTCTTAGTCGTATATTGTTGCTGAGGCATCCTTCCATAATTTGGCTCTGGGGGGAAATGGAACCTCTTTTGAGAGGAGCAGCTTTGAGACACTGCTGTCCCTTGCCTCTGGAATTTGGAGGCTGGACAGGAGGAGGATCGTCTGAGAAGAAGTGGAAGTCTGGGAAAGGCCAAGAGATCTAGCTGTGGTCCTAGAAGACTTCATTTTTTCCAGCATCATGTCAGTCTCATCACTAAAAGGGCATGCCCTTCAAACGGAACTGCTATGATCCCCCGAGTTTTGGAGATGAGACCCAAGAATAGGGAGGTGCTTTCCCTTATATAGCCTAGGGCTTCTGACATAAGTTGCCATGCGAGGGTGCTCACGTGCTCCACAATGGACCTGGCTTCAAAAGATGGTTCCTTGTGCTCGCGACCAGGAAGTGCAATCCCACAAGCGAGAACACACACAGCAGCCCTCAAAAAAAAAACCAATTTTTACACACAAGGTGCTGTCATGCTTTTAAGGTTCAATATTATACAATTTATTGAATCTGGAAGCAAAATTATTTACCCCATAAGCAAGAGAAGATTCACAAGTCTCCTGGGGTATAAAACATCTGGCTCTGGTGAGATGGACCCAGCACAGGGGCTGGGGCAATGCAGAGGCAATGGCATCAGTTAAAGCAGCCCCTTGATTGCTCTGATACAGGGGCCAGGCAACATAGCTCAAAGCAGCAAAGAACTGAGACCGTGGATTCAGTCTTTCCTCAGAGCCATAATCATTGACCATAAGCAAAGAGATACTGAGAATCCAGAGGCCAGGGCCATACTAGAAGTGATATTGACCTAGACAGATATGAAAGATGAACAGGGTGTATGGACGTACAGGGGTAATGGTCCACCAAAGACAGGCAATCATATTACAGATCTCCTGGATCTGAAGAGTCACCATCTTAACCAAGTCTGGCTCTCCATATGAAGGGATTGAGGGGAGACAGCTCCATGGTGTCTTGGACACCCTAAAACAGCTCTTTCTCTCTGAGTGTGGCACAGACTGAACTGCCCTAATGCTCAGCAAGTTGTGAACCTTCTGCAGGAGGACAGGTTTCTTTTCAAGCCATGGAAGGAGAGCACAAAAATCTGATGGAGGGAGCAGAAAGAAAAACTAGCACATAACTAGACCAGATAACGACTAGTGCTCATTTGTATGTGACAGAACCGGTCCAGGCTCACAGGGAAACTGCCTCCTCCCAACAGGCTGAGTTCAGTCTGGACTGGGAATCCCAGGCCCTGCGAATTAAGTGAGGCAAAGGTCTTCTGGTTTACATCTCTGATCTGATCTCTGGAGGAATGAAAGGGGTGAACTGGGTCCTTGGAGACCCTGCCGGAATTATCCCAAGTGGAACAATAGTTAGGAGTGGATCTCTTCATGCTCACAAGGCGGCTGGAACATGTTCAAGTGGATGCACAAGTCGCAAGTGCCCCAGGGCTCCCAATGTGCAAAGTTCCCTAAGATACTAAGCTATTAATGGTCCATGGGGCGTGTGTGTGTGCATGCAAATCAAAGGTTGTGCTTAACGAGGGAACTACCAAAGTGCTCAGCCTGAAGCTGTTACTACAGGAGACAGACACAGGCCAGTCCCAGCAGCTGGAGTGAGAGGAGGGCAGACAACAGGGAGGCAGAAAGCAGGTCTGAAGCTGCAGAGGCAGTAGACTGAAGACAGATGGGCATTAAGGGACAGGGTCTGGGCACCAAAACAAGAATGTTAGTAAAATTGTTTCCATAGCAAAAATAGACGGAGAAACTCAGTAGTTGGTCATAATGGACATTCAAATGAAAAATGTCACATTTCCTGAATTATGACTGTCCGACGCTACAGCTTTTGTGCTGTATTTAATAGGGAAAAGATTTGCAGTTACACAAGTTAAGATGAAAATTACAAGGACTCTCAGTCTTCATGCATCAAGGTACAAATTACCAGTACTGGTCAAGAAGAAATACTTTTCACAATCAGAAGAGACTCCCTCATTCAATAGATGCTGAGAAAACCAGAACACGGAAGTGTGGGTGAAGCCAAACTGGGACCCTCCAGCTACTTCAGATCTAGAAGTGACACCCCACCCCTCCAGGACACCACGATCCACTGAGACCCCTTTTCCCATCCATGTGGGTAGGAGGATATCATCATCAGACTCTGCTTTAAGTTTGGACGTTGGACATTTTTATTCTTTGCTGATTGGTTGTTTGCTTCCTCTCTTCTCCCTCATCAATATAATCATTCCCTTTTTCTTACTCTGGGCTCCTGTTAGCTCATCTCTTTCACTAACCCCACTTATCTTACCCGGGCCCCCACAATGCAGACTTTTTAAAATGTGGAACCAAAATGACATTTTTCAACCTGACCACCTCCTTCTCTGCACTTTTTGTCTGGTCTTGATTTTAAGCTCTTCACGGCAGAGACCATCTTTCTGTTTGCACTGTGCCTGACTGGGGCCTCTGAGTGCTACCATATTATAAAAACGTAATAATCACATCTATGTCAGTTGATTGTATTAGTTCTAGCTGTAGCCTCCAGTTCCCTTCATCACAATGTGCATTGTTGACTTGGCTGTGGGATTCTACAGGGTGAACAGGATTATTCATGGGTACAGTTCTTCCCTTCCTGAGAGGTCTGAGTACAAGGAGGGCAAGTGACTTGACGAAGGTCACAGAGGGAATCAGTAAAATAGGCAGGATCAGAAAGCAGATCCTGCCTCCTATTTTCAGTACTACAATCAGTCCACCTCACTAGGCTGCCTCTTAAGTTATTAAAATGACCCAATTCATTGTAGCCAAAGGCCACGGTAGTTCAGTCTTGTTAATTTCAAAAAGCTATGAGCAGTGGTAGTGGACTAGAGTAACCCTCAAGTTGCTGGGGACTCAACAGACCAAGATTTCCAGTTTAAATAGAAAATAGCCCTTTGAAAATCATTTTTGAATGTTAGTGCATATGTGAAGACCCTAGCGAAGCAGTTGGGCTCCATTTCTCTTTCAGCCAAAGGCTAGTGGTGACCTGAAAAGTCCACACAGCTTTTCATATAAAAGGAATTAGTTAAGTTTGGGAGGCTTCAAGCAATTCTCACTAATCCTATCCAAAATCCTCAGGAAGGATCTTTGCATAGTGTTTTATGAACCCCATAAACACAAAACTCTCAAAAATGAGAGGTGAGGGTCGTGTTTTGTGGCTCCAGCAAAAATGGTAATGGGTTCTGCCATTAAGGCAACTTGAATATAATTTGATGACACATAGGAAACAGTTTAAAGGAAAAGGATGGGCAGCCAATGAGGGAGAGGGTAGGCAGGCAGGAGAAATGTTTTGCATATGAAGGGGAAGATTGTTTCAAAAAGCAACACACAATCCAATTGGCTGAGACAGGTTCTGGGATTCTGCTTTGTTAACTGCTACCTAATTAAGGAGTTTTCAGTGCCATGAACTATCTACCAAATATGGAGGGGACAGTGCTAAAGGATATTATACATGATCCTGTCTTTGCGAATTGGAATCTAGCATTAAATAGATGTAAAATCCTCTAATTATGTTTCCCCAAGTAAATTACATCCACTTACAGAAAATATCCATCACTGATGTGGTTTTTTCCCTGACATTTTAACTTCATTGGTGACTTCAGAGAAAACATCTTTGTAGATTTTAGTCATTTAAAAAAAAAATCAGGATATTTTAATGTACAAAAGTGTAACAAATTTAACTTTAACAAGCTTCCAGTTTAGCATCTCCAAGCTGTATGAGAGTTCTATAAATATATACTTTTGACTAGGGGGATCAACTTTGCTGTTAAATCATTCCTGACACTTTGCAGTGGTTTTTGAAGGGGTTCTGAAGCATTAAACAAGCCTGGCTGTGGGTCTGAAGAATAAATTGATTTAAAATACATCAAACAGTATTTCTACACAAGTTGTCAGAAGTGTATCGTACTTTTGGTCTTCAAAGCAGAGCACCAACATAAAGGATAAAATCATCAGTACAAAGAGCTATCTGTGTTTTAATTAAAATAATTTAAAATCTATGAGTTTCAAAGTAATTTCATAGGAAATACCGCAAACCTGAAAATATTTACTAATAGGGAAACACTGTGGTTTATAATTGTCAGTTTGAAATATATGCTTAGAAAGATACAGTATGGCATAAGCAAAGCTTAGACTGTAAGGGTATGAACACCACGTTCAATGTAATTAAGAAGCAGCCTATCAACACTAAGACAGTAATGTCATCCCATCTGCCAAACCCTGCATTAGCTGGCACTATGCCTCCTGCCTGCTGCTGCTTCTGTTACCCACCTGATCCTTGGAGACCTGCTTTGATGGAGCGTTTATGCCAAGCTTTTCCAGAGGATAGACAATCTGTCGTCTTGGTCGCACGGGAACCATGTAATGAAGGGCAGATGTCAGGGAATGGGCATAGGGATTCTGAAACTGAAAGAGAGCAATCTATATTTTAGCACAGAGAATGTCAGAACAGTGCATCACAGATGTCTGTTGTATGGCTTTGCAAATACAAAATTCTTAACTCTGTTGGCTAAATCTGAGAGAAAAATCAGTAAACAAACAAACATACTCAGAGCAGAGGAATGAATTGCAGATAATTCCTGACACTAATGAAGATAATTATGAGAGTAATTACATTACTATCTCTGTGGGAATGACAGATAAACAAGTGGTTTGGTTTATGGGATTTTTCAGCACAAGTATTTTCCCCAGGAGGATATTTTTCTCCACAGTGATCATGAATCAGCTTGATTTGACCTCATTAAGCTGTATTATCTGCTTACTGTTAACCTTTGCTTGTTTGGCAAACGATGGTGTAAGAATTTATATAGAAAATCTATACTGACTGAAATGTCAATTTCATCCAAGTGATAAATGTTAATAAACTGGAAAAAATTTGAACTGAACAAAACCCCCAAATGTTAACTTGGATAGGGTAGGTCATTAGAAGCAGCTTTATTCCAGCATGACTGGCCCAATTACACATCACATGAAAGGACAAAATAGGAGAATTATCAGAAACAGAGTGGACGTTAACGGAAAGCAAATTACACTGAAGTGCCTTTGAAGTCTATATCATAGCCACAACACCAAAAAAATTAATCATGATTAATGTTACTACAATGTAAGCTGAACAAAATTATATTTTACCACTTATTAGAATGCACTGCTGAGTTAAAACGAAATTGTTTTAACCTGTAAATAGACCAAGGAGAAAACACTACTGAGATTTAACTCATCTTCTCCATCCATCCCTGTTTACCTTCATTTCTGTGAATGACATTTAGCCAAATGTTACTCAGCGAGATTAGTTCCTCAAGGAGGCAATTACTAAAACTCCACCGAGCGGTAATCTGTATAGAAGAACACATGCTGGAGAAGCAAAAAGATTCTTCTGAAAATTTGTGTATTTATCTTATCAAGATTCCTATTTGGGCTTGTCTAGACAGAGAATTAGTGCGTGGCAAGCTGGGATGTATGTTGACAGTGCGCTAGCATGCTGTGCACTAACTGGCAGTGTGGAACTTGCTACAGCGCACTATAAGTGTCCTAGTGTGCTTTGATTTACTCTGCTTTGAAATGGGAATAGGTCAATGTGAACTAGGAAACTCTGAGTGCATAGTAGAAGGGTCTACACGGCCATGAGCAGCATGCTAGTGTGCTACGGAGTTACACTCTAATTTGCTGTGCACTAGCTTTCTGTCTAGAAAGGCCCTGTGTTAGAAAAGAAAAGCGAATTTAGGGTAACATTTTCAAGTGTGTCTAAGTGACTGAGGAGCCTAAGTCCCATTTTCAAAAGTGACTGAGATGCCAAAGGTCCCACTGACTTTCAGTGACACCGAAGCTATGTTTACACTGTCCCGCAGTTGTGACTACTGAGATGTGAATAGAAGTACGCATCAAAGTGCTGCGCTGTATCTCCCCTTTGTGGATGCTGCAGGTGTGAACTAAAAAGTTCCTAGTTCACATTAGCGTAGTCTTGCTTGTGGTCCAAACTGCAGGGCAGTGTAGACAAGCCCTTAGATTCCTAAGTGGAGAGAGGTATGGAGAAAGATAAATGGTGGTGTCCCCGAGGGGTCTGTACGGGGCCCAGTCCTATTCAACATCTTATCAACATATTTATATTCATAAATTATCTGGAAAAAGGGTAAACAGTGAGGTGGCAAAATTTGCAAATGATACAAAACTACTCAAGATAGTTAAGTCCCAGGCAGGCTGCGAAGAGCTACAAAAGGATCTCTCAAAACTGGGTGATTGGGCAACAAAATGGCAGATGAAATTCAATGTTGATAAATGCAAAGTGATGCACATTGGAAAACATAATCCCAGCTATACATATAAAATGATGGGGTCTAAATTAGCTGTTACCACTCAAGAAAGAGATGTTGGAGTCATTGTGGATAGTTCTCTGCAAACATCTACTCAATGTGCAGCGGCAGTCAAAAAACTAACAGAATGTTGGGAATCATTAAGAAAGGGATAGAGAATAAAACAGAAAATATCATATTGCCTCTATATAAATCCATGGTACACCCACATCTTGAATACTGCGCGCAGATGTGGTCGCCCATCTCAAAAAAGATATATTGGAATTGGAAAAGGTTCAGAAAAGGGCAACAAAAATGATTAGGGGTATGGAACGGCTTCCATATGAGGAGAGATTAATAAGACTGGGATTTTCAACTTGGAAAAGAGACGACTAAGGGGGAATATGATAGAGATCTATAAAATCATGATTGGTGTGAAGAAAGTAAATAAGGAAGTGTTATTTACCCCTTCTCGTAACACAAGAACTAGGAGCCATCAAATGAAATTAATAGGCAGCAGGTTTAAAACAAACAAAAGGAAGTATTTTTTCACACAAAGCAGTCAGTCAGTCTTTGGAACTCCTTGCCAGAGGATGTTGTGAAGGCCAAGACTATAACAGGGCTCAAAAAAGAACAAGATAGGTTCATGGAGGATAGGTCCATCAATGGCTATTAGCTAGGATGTGCAGGGATGGTGTCCCCCAGCTTCCGTTTGCCAGAGGCCGGGAATGGGCGACAGGGGATGGATCATTTGATGATTACCTGTTCTGTTCATTCCCTCTGGGGCACCTGGCATTGGCCACTGTCAGAAGACAGGATACTGGGCTAGATGGACCTTTGCTCTGACCCAGTATTGCCACTCTTATATTCTAAGTGTATAAGTCATTTTTGAAAATAGGGCTCCTAAGACACTTAGGTATTTTTAAATTTTGTATCCTTAATCTATTCTCATCATGTTGTAGTCAGTGATCTCTTTCCTCACCCTTCTCCTCTTCCCACTGTCCCACCCTGAATCTCTAAATAAAAAGTGAGCATCTGTACATCTCAAAATCCACTATGCAACTGAGTGGTAATGTCTGAGAAACATGTGGTGGGAGAACATGACTGATTAGAAAAGTTTGGTTAAAAAGTAACATAAAATATAACTACAAGGTGAAGACAAAGAAGCTATGAATGCTTTATATCTTGACGTTTTAAAATATGCCACATAACTGATTTGCAAGTCACATAAGGGTACACAAGCTATATCAGCATATTAAACAATTCAATGAAAATATCATGGAGTATTCTCCAGTTAATACACAGTATGAGCAGGACTGTTCCTTCAACTATGCATCCAGGCAGGGGCAAAAGGTAGAGGAAAAACTGCTCCTATTTGGCTATTTGAACATTGTGTCCAGGTGTGCCAGCGGTACGGGGTATTGCTAATCTGTCCTAAAGCAGGTACATTGGGAGTGGGCAGGGAATGGGTGAAGCTTTGGCTACAGTCCCAACAATGCATTGGTCAGTAGAGGGGAAAGTAATGGCATAGGCAAAAACCAAACTACCTCCACCACTGAAGCAAGCGGGGAAGTAGAGAGCAAATCATGCCTCTCTGAGGCATGATTTCCACACTGAGGGAACACACTAAACGTGTTGCCCCAAACACAGGGCTTGTAGCAAAGCCACAATCTAGCCCTGACACCACATGTCACCCATCAACACAAATGGAGATCGTGTGATCTGAGAGGAGAACAAAGTGTTGTTTGCAACATTTCTGAAGAAATTTCTCTATACCAATCACCTGCTATATATGCAGTCATAGAAAAACAAACAAACAAAACAAAAAAACCTAAGGAAAATAAAGGTCAGGACCTATGATATTTAATAAAAATCACTGCCAACTTTTTCTTTTACCTCGCCGTCCACAGACTGTGGATAAATAGGGTAGTAGAGGCAAGACTTGTAGGCTAAGCGAAGGATCTCTTTCAGAAAATATTTGGTATAGTGATGGAATATGGGATTTAGAGCAAAGTGGTACAGATGGCCATGTTCCTCCTGCTGGTGATGATTGAAGTAAATAAAATCTTCAAGGTTGTAATGTGAACGGATATATTCAATATCCTAGGAAATAAGACATTTTAAATCAGTCATGAAGAAAGAGTTGTGGTTTTGTGATAAAAGATGTGACAGCAAACTGCCTTTATATTTATTAATGATGAAATTTGAACATTGAAACAAGACTACCTTGAGAGCTATTCACTAGCAAAGCACATTAGCCAAACAAATGGTTCTTCACAATCTTTCCTTTGTATCAAAATCAATTTGTATAACTCATCATGCTTTATTTACTATAAGAAATGTATATCTGACCCCAGCAGTAAAGCATGTAAGTGCCTGACATTTTTTGACAGATATTTACAAAGAAATAAGTTTTCTATTTTGCAAGGTATCAGAGAGAGGCCAGATTGTCTCTCCCACAGTAAAAGCTGAGCAGGGGACTTTTGGGAAGAAAATCTCTGTGAGGAGCCCCATGCATGAATTCCTTCATCATCCTGTTAGGAGAGTTGGGGTTTGCGCTAGTTTAGCCACCTTACAGACAGTGACCCCGGATTTCAATGCATTTGGAAGAATTAAAAACCATCTATGAAAATCCTTACCTTGCTTGATATGATTTTAAAACTGAATATTACAAATCTTTGCCTTTTTAGTGCCAGCCAAATGCCAGGAAAGTTTTAAATTTGTAGCAACTAACTTAAAACAGAACTGGAAATATTAATTCTCTTCACCTCCCAATTACAGTTGACAGCTTTTCTGTCTGCTTCTAACCCCACCCATTATCTATTTTTAAAACAATATTAATTTATTTGAAGTTAAATGTGTATGATGCACTTTACCCAGAAGCTATTGTAAAAAAAGGCAATTTGAGAGGAGTGGAAGTGCCATTTTCAAAATGCTGGAACAAACTGCTGGTTTTCTGTTTTGGAAAATACGGGCCAAAATACAGGTTTGTAGTATTACATTTAAAGGAGTATCAAGTCCCAGAGAGAGAAAGAATGGTTTTGAGGTTAGGGCTTCAGATTGGGATGCAGGAGATTTGAGTTCAATTTTCTGCTTCACCTCAGACTCCCTGTGTGACTTTGGACAAGTCACTTAATCTCTCTCTGTGCCTCAGGTCCCCATCTGTAAAAAGGGATAATAATCCTTCCTTTGTCTGTCTTTGTGCGGATTGTAAACTCTTTGGAGAAGGGACTTCTACTGTGTGTGTGTACAGTGCTTAACACAAGGCCAAGATCTTGGCCGGGGCAACTGTAATACAAATAATAATGAAGTCAGCATTACACTGTGCAAACTCAGGGCACATGTCTTAAATAGGAAAAGGAAAAAAATACAAAGAGATTTACCATTTCATTTTTAATAACAGAAATGCCAACTATCTGATCCAAAACTTCTGCTACAAATGCCTGGACTGGTGTCCCATCCTGAAAGACAAATGATAATATGATCACTGATTTACACCCAATATTAGAATTCTAAGTTTGCTATTTGATCTTAACTGCAATTTTCAATAACATGCTAAATGTAAAATACTTTCCCCTCTGTACATTCTGTGCACTGTTCTATTACAGTCATCTTTCCCTAAAATCCTGCAATAAGCTCCATATGGATGGACCCCTGTGCCCAAACAAAGTCCCACTGATGTAAGGTATATTGTCCTGATCTTGCTCCTCTGGAAGCCAATGGCCACATTCCCATTGACTTCAATGGATTAGGTTTGGACCCTAGGAAAGATATTTTAGTATATGGTAGGTTTAACATTGGACAATGCAATGGACAACGACTGGTATGTCTGCAACAAGTACTCACTGGATCTCTGCGAGCCTGAGTGAAGACCTTTAAGTCATCCAGTATACTTTCACTCAAGTCAAGGGTTTTGATGAGCATTTCAACAGCAGGTGTATCACTAGTTGTTGCTGCTCTTACCTTAAATGACCTATTAAAGGAGATAAAAATGAAAAGTTTGCCCTGCTGATCAACAGACGATTTCATTCACCAGTTCAATCAAGTCAATGCCTTTCACTATCACTACCTCCACACAGTTATTTAAACATGAAATGTACTGTTCTATGCAAATTATTTTCAAACCTGTAAATTAGCTCATTACATAATTTACACAAAATGTCCCACATGGATCTGCACAATACTTGGCCGATGTTAAAGTACATATGGCCCAGCCCCATCATCACCACTCCCAAGCAGCACGTAGCTTTCTAGTGAATGAGGGTGGAGCCATCGTAGGAAGGAACCAAAAAAAATCTTATAAAATAGAAATCAACCACACAAAAAAATACACATAGAGAGAAACAATCAGACCAAACTAGGAAAAAAGGACAGAGACAGAAAAGAATAATGAGAGAGAAAACAAAATAAAGAAGCCATGCTGGAACACTGAGCAAGAGGACATTGGGGACATCAATGCCACACCAATAAGTTTCCAACAAAGAAAGGCTAGGAACCATTGTGTTAGGCCCTGATCCTGCAAAACACCTTCTCACTTGCTTCACTTTAAGCATGTGAGTAGGTGTATTGAAGTCAAAAGGTCTACTTGTATGTTTAAAATTAAGCACACGCATTTGTTAGACTGGAGCCTTAGATTGTCCGCAAAAATGGCACAGACTAAATGAAATTACCTGGGGAAAAAAATAAATGTTTACTGCAGTCCAAGGAGGAAAAAAAACTGTTGCAGGGTTAGTTTTCCTTTCAGTCAAAATGATAAAATAGCAGGCCTTAAATCTAAATTTGTAAAATTGAATTAAGAGTAAAAATAGATTCAGTTGGAACATTAAATCAAACAGTGAATGTGCAAAAGAGATGAAGGCCTAGCAGATGGGAAGCAATGAGAGTCACTTGTGGGGTATAATAAAGTAAAAGCAAGCAGAAAATAGGCTTTGAATTGGGCTTTAAATTAAACCAGAAAGTAATGCTGCAGTCTTGCTGATAGCAACCACTATGACTAAGGGTGCAGAACATTTCCCATTCCATCCACCTGTTTTCATACGCTACTCTCTCTTGCAGAGTAGTGGTGAAATATAGTCAAAGTATAGGGGAATAAAACGAAAAGCAAAAGTGAATTCCACTCTTGCCTTCCTAGGGTGTCATCACTTGTACTCAAAATTATTATTTTGTTTAATCACTGTTCTGACATCTATTATTATGAGTAGGCTTTGGTGCAGAGGTGGGTTTTACTACACAAGGCGAATATGATCAGAAAGAATCACATTCCGATCTCCTTTGCTAGCATGTTTCACAGCTTCCCAGCACTGAAAATACCTCCAACTCCTGACAGCTTCCCTTTGGACCCTTCCACTACCGTGTTCCCGATTAGCACAGCAGTCTTGGAAAGCTAGGGATGAAGAGGCAGGTGCTATAGAAGCCTGGTCCCAACCCAAGAAGATGTTTAAAGATGGAGATTATGAAATGAAAAGGGAGTGAGGGGGGTTGGAGATCTAGTATTATGTGTTCACTGCAGTTTAGTCCCACACAGGCTGCGGTGTGTTGGAAAGGTGGAGTTTGATTGGCTTTGACTGATAGCCCTGGGTAAAAGGAATGACAGTAACCCATTCTTGAGATGCTGAACGGATCATGGTTGCCATGCCCTTGAGGAAGAAGAGGAAGGCATGAAGTCTTATCTGAAGGTGGAAAAAAGTATTCTTGACTGCTATTGCTACCATGTTCTCAAGGAATTTGGGACAAGTTTGAGTAATTTTCTGAAGCTTTTTGCTATTTTAATAATCAGTGAGGAAGAAGGGATAGGTATGGCATAGACGTGTGCACAGATAGTTAACTAAATGTGCAACTATTTGGTTAGGGGAATTTGCTGATGAAGCAGAGGGGACTAAAAACTCAAGAGGCTTAACAGCTTGGTATGTTGAAAGCTCAGTAGCTCTCCATTTTGAAGCTGATTAGCTCCAGATGAAGGAACTGACAGGGCCCACCGGGGAAGCTGACAGGTTGTTACATGCGCAACCCCACGAGCCCAACAAGAGGTGTTAGATGCTCAGTGAAAAGCTTGTATATAGTCCAGAGCTGTTCAGCTGGCACAAAGGATACAGTGAACATGCCAGAATTGACACCCTCTCCAACTCCAGTCAAAGACCTGAGGGCAGATTTTCAGCTTGTGTAATTTGTCATAGCTCTAGACTCACTTTAAGAGAGCTATGAAAATTTACACCAGCTAAGGATCTGCCTCCTGTTCCATGAGCTTCTGCAGACATCAACGGGAGGATGTCAGACCTGACCATCACAAAACCAAGTATTTCTGTTAAGAAGGATTCAAAAATATAAAATTTGACAATTGCTATAAACGCCAGGAAAAGACAGTTACCTTTTTCCATAACTGGTGAACTTCAAGATGTGCTGCTCATGTCCATTCAACTTAGGTGTGTGTGCTCGCCACATGCACCGGTGCCGGAAGTTTTTCCCTCAGCCGCATCCGTAGGGAACTGGCTCTGGCACCACTTGGAGTGGCACGCATATGTCACGGCATATAGGGCACTGCCAACCCCCTCCACCCTCAGTTCCTTCTTGCCAGAAACTCCGACAGTGGGGAAGGAGGGCGGGTCATTGAATCGACATGAGCAACACATCCCAAAGAACACTAGTTATGGAAAAAGGTAACTGTCTTTTCTTTTTCGAGTGATTGCTCATGTCCATTCAACTTAGGTGACTTCAAGCAGTACCCATGGAGGTAAGTAAGGAGTTCACGGACATATACATTGCAACACAGCTCTGCCAAACCCAGCGTCATCCCTGGCCTGCTGAGTGACGAGATAATGGGCCATGAATGTGTGCACCAAGGACCACATCGCAGCTTTACAGATGTCCTGGTTTGGAATGTGTGCCAGGAAGGCCACCGAGGATGCCTGCGCTTTAGTCGAGTGGGCTCTGACGACTGGCAGTGGGGCCCCTGCCAGCTCGTAACAAGCCTTTATGCAAGAGGTAATCCAGTTAGAAATCTTCTGCGTGGTCACTGGGAGGCCCTTCATCCTATCAGCTGTAGAGATGAAAAGCTGAGTTGACCTTCAGAAAGGCTTTGTCCGATCTAGGTAGAAAGCCAGGGCTCTTCTTACTTCCAAAGTGTGGAGGCGCCTCTCTTCACTAGTCTCAGGGGGCTTCGGGCAGAAGACCAGAAGGAAGATGTCCTGGCACATGTGGAAAATGGACACCACCTTGGGAAGAAAGTGCGGGTGGGGCCAGAGCTGGACCATGTCCTTATCGAAGACTGTCTATGGCAGTTCCGAGGTCAGGGCATGCAGTTCAGAGACGCGCCTCACCAACGTTACCGCCACAAGGAAAGCTACCTTCCACAATAGGTGAGACAGGGAGCACGACACCAAAGGCTCAAAGGGCGGGCCTGTGAGCCCGGACAGAGCCAAGGTGAGATCCCACTGAGGGACCAGGGACCAAACTTAATAAATAATAATGAATGGAGATATCCTATCTCCTAGAGCTGGAAGGGACCTTTAAGGTCATCGAGTCCAGCCCCCTGCCTTCACTAGCAGGACCAAGTACTGATTTTGCCCCAGATCCCTAAGTGGCCCCCTCAAGGATTGAACTCACAACCCTGGGTTTAGCAGGCCAATGCTCAAACCACTGAGCTATCCCTCCCCCCCAAGGGAAAAAAGTCTCTTGAGACCTCTGAGGAACCTGACCGTCATGTCATTGGAGAACACCATCTGCCCCTGGACGGGCGGATGAAAGTTGGAGATAGCCGCCAGATGCACCTTGGTGGAGGAGTGTGCCAGGCCCTGATTCCTCAAATGCAGCAGGTAGTCTAAGATCGACTGCACCGAAGAAAGTGAAGGGGAGATGCCCCATTCAGCCGCCCAGTGGGAAAACTTCGTCCACTTTGCCAGGTAGGTCTATCTAGTTGAGGGTTCCCAGGAGAACCTACTGGACTCCCTCCAAACAGGTCAGTTTTTCAGGGTTCAGCCACAGCATCCACGGCGTGAGGTGGAGAGACACGAGGGTGGGGTGCAAGAGTCGACCGTGGTTCTGTGACAGCAGGTCTGGTCAGTCCGACAGGGGCCACCACGGGACCACCGCCAAGCTCAACAGCGTGACGAACCAATGTTGGTGCGGCCACGCTAGGGCGATCATGATAACTTGGGCCCTGTCTCTCTTGACTTTTACCAGGACCCTGCTGACGAGCAGGATCAGGGGGGAAGGCATACATCAGGCTTCCTGCCCAGGATGGGCATTGGAGAGGGAGTCCTTGCCCAGACCCCATCTGGAGCAGAAGCAGTGGAACTTCCTGTTCTGCCTGGTGGCGAACAGATCCACTTGGGGAAATCCCCACGTCTGCAAGATTGCGCAGGCTACCTCTGGGTGGAGCGCTCACTTGCGGTGAGTGGAGAAGTCCCTGCCTAGGTGATCCGCTAACGTGTTCTTGACCCCCGGGAGGTGACATTACTATTAGATGGATTCCATGGTCGATGCAGAAGTCCCAGAGACGGAGTTCCTTTTGGCACAGGGCTGAGGATCGAGCTCCCTGTCTGTTGATGTAGAACATCGAGGCTGTGTTGTCCGTCAAGACTCTGACCACTTTGCCTGACAGGTGAGGAAGGAAGAATGTGCATGCCCTGCAGACCGCCCTGATCTCTTTGATGTTAGTGTGTAACATCATCTCTTCCGTGGACCACTCATCCTGGGTGTGGAGATTGCTGAGGTGCGCCCCCCAACTGTGATACAAGACCTCCAAGACCAGTTCGACCGAGTGGGGAGTGCTGTTGATGGGGACTCCTTCCAAGACATTCCCGGGGTCGGACCACCATCGGAGTGAGGTGAATATCGTTGCGGGAATGGTGATGACCTTTTCCAGGTGGTGCCTGAACTGGGAGTAGGCCATCGCCAGCTATTGCTGCAAGGGTCGCATCCAGAGCTTCTTTTACCTTTAGATACTAGATTTGCACTAACATATTTGTTTAAGCAAATTAAATAATTAGATGTCAAAGAGGTCATCTTTGTATCCAGTTAACTGCAGGAAGCAATTTTTTAGCACGAGTAAAATAGCACCTGCAAAATAGCACCTGCAAAAAACGGAGGCGGCATTCAACAAGAAAGTCAGGTCTATTGTCAGTACGATAGATTAGGAAAATCTATCTGGGTCTGTGTATTCTCATTTCTCTCCCAGTATGGAATAAACCCATTCTAGAAGTCCAGTTCCTCTGACTGCTCAGAAAGCCAGGACACTATTATTATTATTATGCTTTTTAGTGAAAATTGAAGGAAAGTATCCATTAAGCATTTCAGCCTTTGCTTTGTCATCTATTATTTGTTCTCCTTCTCTGTTAAGTAGCAGAGCTACACTTCCATTTGCCATCCTCTTTTTGTGTACTTGATACTTTTTCTTATTCCTTTTACTGTCTTTGCTAATCAGTACCTCATTTTGTGCCTATGCCATTCTTTTTCTGATTTTGCCCTTTCATGTCTCTACTTTGCCCCTTAACTCAACCCTGTGATTTCTCTTTTAATCCATTTTATGCAACTCCCTTTCCAGTCACCAGAATTTTTAAAGCTCATGGTACTTCTAGAATATATTGATCTTTTACTTTTCATATTTTGCCTTTAAGTGACAGCGAGTTTGCTGCTGCACATTGAATTTTATGTTCTTCAGAAACTTCCCACTACCCTGAACCATTTTCCCCTTTAGATTTTCTGATCACGGAACTTCACTCACAAGCTAATTTTGAAGTCTGACTTCAGAGACTCTTCAGAAGGAATGTCCTCCAGAACTGTAGGCAGTCTGAGGAAAGATCACTGATGCCCTAACCCTTGTGCTTTCATGGAAATATGCATACCACTTGGAACGCACGTGATTTATGCAGAACTGTAGAGACTTTAACAAAACCTTTAAGACCAGTTCAATTTTGATCACAAATATCAAAAGGACACATGGCTACCAATCTCACTCATGAATTACTCAACAGCTGTGCCTGAGATTACCAGTAATTACTTCAATGACTTCCTACGAAGTGGAAGATGAAATGGGTTCTGTACATAACACACAGAAGCCCAGTTTCCTTCTCTGGAAATAAACTTTTGCTTAGGCCCATGAGTAACTGTTGTTACTGCATGAATTATTGGTATATCACCTGAGGTGACTAATTACAAGTTCAAAATGGAAGTGTTGCTGAGCAATTATTCAATGAACAACTGAATTTACAAGACCATGGGATGGACAATATATCATTGTAACAGGGTGCACTGGGCCTTTCAAGGCAGGCTACAGGCCCAGCATGGCTGCTACACTATGAAAGAGGTGGAAGACATGAATCTCATAGCAAGAAACTTTATCATGCTAAACAACATAAGAATTATAATAAACTATTGAAGTCATGACATAAGACCATGGCCAATATCCCAGCAAACAGCAATGTTCAGAGTATTTCAAAACTTAAAAGATACAAAGTACATGCCCTACAAGAGAAAATTAAGAGGTAAATAAGGTGATGAAATGGACTTTCCCAATGAAGTTATCATTGTGGTCTGTGTGTTTCAGAGATGCATTGCTTCAAAGGTAAGGCAGTCTTTGATTAAAATGGTAATGATCCAGTAGGCAGAAAACAGTGAACAGGAAGGTGCAATAAGGACCTTACAGTTCAGGCAACCTGCAGCATGACTTTCTTAAAGTGTGGTGCCCAAAACCAGACACAGTACCCCAGCTGAGGTCTCACCAGAGCTGAGCGGAACAATGACCTCCCGTGTCTTACATACAACACTCCTGTTAATACACTCTAGAATGGTGTCTGCCCTTAGTGCAACAGCATCACACCATTGACTCATATTCAATTTGTGATTTACTATAATCCCCAGATCTTTTTCTGCAGTGCTACCACCTAGCCAGTTGTTCCCCATTTTGAATTTATGCATTTGAGTTTTCCTTCTTAACTGCAGTACTTTGCACCTTATTGAATTTCATCTGATTGATTTCAGACCAATTCTCCAATTTATAAATGTCATTTTGAATTTAATCCTGTCCTCCAAAGTTCTTGCAACCTCCCCCAGCTTGGTGTTAGCCACAAATTTTATAAGTGCACTCTCCACTCCAGCATCTATGTGATTAATTAAAATCTTGAGTAGAATTGGGCCCAGGACAGACCACTGCAAGCCCCAACTTGATATGTCCCCCCCTCTCAGCTTGACAGCAAACATAGATAACTACTCTGAGTATGGTCTTTCAAATAGTTGTACGTGCATCATATAGAAATTTCATCTAGACCACATTTCCCTAGTTTGCTTGTGAGAATGTCATGTGAAACTATGTCAAAAGCCTTCCTAATGTCCAGATATATCATGTCTACTGCTTCCCCATTATCCACTAGGCCGGTTATCTGTCAAAGAAAGAAATTAGATTGGTTTGTTCCTTATCTGCCCCATGTTTATTACATGCTCTTAGTCTACAATTAGATAATTCAGAGAATTTAATTCCTTTATACCACTTTGCATCTGTAACTAATCTGAATCTGTTAATGTAACATTTTAATGTAGCACTTTACTGTGCTTATTACTTTAATATGAATTTTTGTAAGCCAGTGAAGCTTGTTTGATTTTGCATTTGTAGCCGTCTCCCTATTTGTAATTTCACTGAAGGAAAGTCATTAATTAATTAATTTTAAATAAAAATATAAAGTACTTCAGCCACGGTCTATACAGTCCCTTTATGTTAATATACTTTGTTATAGCAAAACGTTTACTTGAGCAGTCCTGCACGGTGAAACACATAGAGCTCATGATCAAGAGTGGAGTGGCTGGAAGGATTAACTCGAACAAAATTCTGGATCAGAAGGAATTCTGGTACAAGATGTGGCACTGTGATGATGCAAAAGTCTTTGTCCTGAAAAGATTGACAAAGAATACTCTATATCAGTCAATATCAACAAACAGGCTATTAGTGATTTTAAAAACAAATTTTAAACAGGTTCCCACTGAGACTTAAGAAAAAATGGACATATAAATGTAGATCAACATTTAAAATAGACACAGTGCTGCAAGTATAATTCTCACCTACACTCTGTGGCACTCTGTCCCTCTCTAGTGGTGATTGGACCACATATAGATGTTGATGAATTTTGGCTACAAATCCAGTCATACTTTTTAGCTGAACCTCATGCTTTAAGATCCGAGGTCCCCTAAATAAAACTTTTGTCTTAGTGGAGACTCAATCTGACAGTTTCTCTTACTGTACCCATATGCCACTTCCCCACAGTGCTCCATACCATCTGGAAGGATAGTGTGCTCTGAGGTCTTTCAGGACCATGCTGAGGCATCACTCAGAGGGCAGAGTTAAGGTTGTGGGATGGAGGATTGTCTCTGGATTTTAGAGCAGTTTGAAATATCAGCTTTTAAACCAGAAATTTACTTGTTAGTGCAAAACTTCCTGAGGATCTCCTGCGGAATGTAGGCAGAGAGCAACTAATATGTACAACACACATTCTCAGAAATGGCCTCAGTGCCAGGACTCAAAGTACATGAGTTCAATAGCCACAGCCTGTAACTTTAAGTTAGCCCCCTACTCTGACATCAGGCTGGCTGCAAATACTCTGACTTGCAACAGAGCCCAAGTTCTGCTGCATATACACAAATTACTTTCTCTGACTCAACAACCTAGCTCAACCCACCTTGCAGATCCAAGTTTGATCTTGAATAACTTTTAAAATATTGCTTCTCATTCAATCCTAAGAGGGTGAAAACAGTTTGTGGTGGATCTGAGCCAAAGTTTGAATCCTCGGGGTACACAAAAAAAAATGATAGGAATTCTAAAATGTTAATGTTACATGATTTGGGGGGGGGGCTGTATCTTGACAACTCCTTGACCAAAGAGCATCAAATTTGGATAAGTAGCCCTATCCCAGATCCCCATGAAGCATAACAATTTTCAAGACAGAGTAAGAATGTGAATTTCAGAGCACTTTGAAAAAAAAAAACACTGTTAAATTGTAAGCTAATCTCAACTTTATCCATTGTGGTGCTACCACCCCACAATAACAAGTGATTCCTCACAGAGATTTCCTTCCCACAGGCCCCTAATGCTGGTGTGTAGGGGTGGGTCCCCCAAAAGAGGGGGGAAATCAAGCTATGTACAAGTTACAAGTGATTTTATTTCTTATCATACCATTTTCATTCACTTTCAAAGAAAAGACTTGTTTCACCTTAAGATTTCATTTATACGTACTGGAAAGAGCTTGAAAACATATTGCAAGAAATCCAGTGACCTGCAATCAAGAGCAAACACTTTTATGTGAATAAACAAAAGCATATGCAATATGTACTGTATATTTCAAAAGATTTCTCTCCCCCATCCATCCAGGCAGCACTTATTCATACTTTCTAATCTGAAATTGCATCTAGTTCAGCACTAATCAATTGCAGAAGTTGTATGCTGTACTTCAATTGTCATTTTCCAACACTGTAAGCAACAGTAAGCGTAGAGATTTGAGCTTGTTAACTCAAGAGAAGTCTCCTCTATGCGAGAAAGAAATAAAAGTAAGATGATGTTTACTCAGAAGCATCCTGCAGAAGACTTTTAGAAATTTTGTCAGAGTAGCATTAGTGCCCAGTAAGTCTGATCACCAGGGGGTACAAAGAGTTGTAGCTAAGGACTAAAGTATTTCCATCACGCACCAAAAGACTTACTGTTCCACTAATATCCATTTAGTAGACCTATCCAATACCTTTAAAACTAAAAGGAACATCTATACTTTGAAAATTGTTCCTGTACATTTTCCTTCTTTTCACTTTTCACCTAGTGTTTTGGAATAAATCCCCTTTCTTTTCCCTGGTGAAAGTGAAACGTAATGTTCAAGTTGAGTAAGACAATAAAAACTTAATTATTTTATCTGGTTTCTGCTACATAAAAGAATATGAAACTGTTCTAAACCCAGCAAGTGTTATGTGGAAGTTTTATTTCTACTCTCTCAAAGAGAAAAAAGTATGTATTTTATATGCATCCAACACTCACATGCACAGTTATTTCAAAAGACTAACAACAGTGGCAGTAAACAATTAAAGTAAATAACCCTCCTGTGGTTTCAGTCCCAATAAAAATGGAAAGAGTAATCATTTTTAACTGAGGTGTTTATAATTGAGTGGATAAAAGTGAAACTTTATGAAAATACAATGACTCCACATGTTGGGATTGGGATTGTAGAACCAAAATAATGCAGTAACACATTCACCTATCCTGTATAATATAAATGTAAAGCTATGCTTAATTGAGAGGAGTCTTCCCCGCCCCCCACATATAGTAAATCCATGACAATGCAATGTCCCTTTCTCCAACACTCAGTATCTTCTTGACAGAAGTGGGCTGAAGAATGAGGGCGGTCCCAGAGGAATCATAATTTTTTTTCTGTCATTAGCAAAGGATCAAAGAATCTAATTTCAGATAGACTGGAAGGTTAGTTCATTCATATATTACTTCCAGTCCACATTCTGGCTCTAGATTTAAAGAGATGAAAACATTTGATAACTAATGGATAATACAAATTCTCCACTACTGAATTCCCCTTGAGGGGTAAAAGATAGTTACGTCTCAGTAACTGTTACATTTCTGCAAATTACTACTCTTGGATCTGTGCTTCTGCATGCAAGTTCAGTAGGAATTCCTTCAGTACAACATTCTAAAATACCACTCCCAGTCTCAATTATCTCACGCCATCCCCTCTGATACCTAGTCTACCCCCAGTGCTCTAGTGGTCAGTTTCTTTCACGGAAAAAGGTAAACATACACTCAGGTAAAGTTAAAGAGAGACAGACATATGTTGTATATGATTATTATTATATATATTTAAGTCACAAGATTTACAGACAACACAACTGCATGGACAAGGTGGCTGTTTCAGTGTTAAGCTTAGAGAAAAATAGTTACAGGTAAATAATGATCTTTTTCCCAGAGATATCCATCTTGGAGTCTGACCAATTCCAAAGATGTCTCTAAGAAAAAAAGTCAAGGAGACTGCAATCTGTAATGTATAATGATAAGCAAGGTGAGCATACCTTGAGCAATAGCAACAATGGTGAGTGTGAAGGGGGAAATGTCAAGAGAAAAATATAAAGGTGGACAAATAAATTAAAGATACATCCCCCAGCAAAACAAAACTGCTAGAGGGCAGAAGAGCTGGATGTTCTTAACCCACAAATAGGTCCTGTCTACATGGTGGAAATTTCCCAGCACAGCTGTAGTCCTGCTTTGAGCAGGGGGTTGGACTAGATTACCTCCTGAGGTCCCTTCCAACCCTGATAGTCTATGATTCTATAGCAGAATAACTATTCCACTATAGCTGTTCCATTACATTGGGAGCTATTCCAGAATAACTCTCCCATATGGACATACTATTACAAAATAAAAGTGATCTTATTATGGAATAATCACTCCACTTCTCTTTATTTTAGATTAGAGTGTCCACACAGGGAAATTATTCCAGAATAGGTATAGTGGAATTCAGTGATAGCTGTGCCCATCGATTTCCCTTGGTATACAACCCATAGATTTGTAAAACTGATAGCTCAAAGTTGGATTTCTCTCTCAATGCTGAATCTAGGCAAGACTGCTTGGTAAAAAACATACAGAAGATTATATGGCTGCTTTGCATCTCTCCTGAATGCGAACATAACGGATACTTGCACATGTAGCACATATAGCTCTCAATATAACCTTTCCTTTTTCTTCCAGGTTCGTGACAAGGAAATGTCTTGTGGGACACTGCCCAATCTTACACGTAACAGGATTTCCTGACCCAAGAGGCATGATCCTGACCCTCCTTGCTTGTTTATAAAAATCTGATTGTCTTTTTGAAACATAGCCACCTGTTGGGATACTAAAATATCGCAAGGTTCTTAGAACAGTTAGGACTGTCATCATATCCAGAAAATAGACATACAGCTGCTGATACTCAATGGGGTACATAACACCTTTTGTGGGGGGGCTCCCCATTCCAAGCAGGGTGAATCTTTGGTGAATCCAGTTGGTATTGAAGGAATTTTGAAGTCCACTCCTAATTATACTTTGTTTCTGGACTACCACTAAGTGAAGCTTAGATTTTGTCAGTCACCGAGGGTCTCCTAAGGCTGTCTCATGTGGAAATGTGCCATAAGTATTTCAAATAATGTTACAATCATCAGATTCAAAATTCATAACTTCATCTCTAGGAAACACCTGTTGGCTCTGTTAAATCATCTGTCAGATCCACAGTGATACACATCTCGTCCTGGAGAAGTGGAATCTAGCATAGCTGCTACATACTATAATTCTTTCTGAGGAACAAACTAAATTGTGACTTTGAGTATGTCTACATGGGGAAATTTACCAACATACTTACAATGTATAATTATACCACTGTAGTTAAACTGGTGTAAACTCATCGTGTGCACTCTGTTATTTCCAAGTAAGAGTGTCCATGCAGAAATTACACTGATATAACTACAGTGGCATAATTGTGCCTGTACATTTCCCATGTAGACAAGCTCCTAGTGAGTAAACTACCTCATCCTTGGAGACATTTTAAGAGTGTTTTCTGATAAACCAATCATCTAGATCAAGGGCATCACTCATTCGAAGGAGAGGGTCAAACTCTATGTTTATGGTCTGTGGCCTGGGGTATAAATTTAGGACTATATGGTCCCCATAGTGCAGAGTGTCAGTGAGAGATATACCCAGAGATCAAAGGGACCATAAGACCTATAAATAATAACGAAACATTTTGTTATTTTGGTGCTTATTGTTGCACTCATCAGTGAGAAAATCTATTCCCATTAGGACCACTGCTATTTCTGCTCTTTGTTTCTCTTCCTTCAACATCCTCTTATCTCTCCCCCCTTTCTCTCCTTTGTGAGTCTCCTCCGTTTTCCCCCCTACATTTTCTTCCCTGCAGCAACTCTCAGTTTCAATCCCCTACCAATTCAGTGTGTTTCACTGCCACCCCCTACCCATATTTATTGCTGAGTAATCAGTGACTGAATAGTTAAGGATGACATCCAAGTGTCTTCATGGGACTGTAAAACTGACATTCCAATCAGATTAACAGAGGAGTTGACTCCTCTGGGTCATTGTTCCAAGACTTCTGCAGACTCGGGCATACACTAGCAGGCAAATATTGTGTACACACAGTTCATGTTTAGAAGACTACTCTCTGCAGTCACCGGGGCTAGAAATTTACTTTAAAAAGTTTAGATTCTGGAGCATCCAAATAAGTCATGTGGGCCACATAAATATCTTATGCAGGCTGGATCTGGCCTGCAGGTTGTATATCTGACACCTTTCATCTAGATAAGGAAGGACATTCACTCATTTATGAAGGCTCACGGTCACTATCCCCAAGCATTTGATGGAAACATGCAGCACTGATACCAACCCAACAGGCAATACACTGTATTGTTGCTGTTTCCACATGAAATCTGAAATACATTCCGTGCTTGAGATGTATCCTTATGTAAATATCAACAAGGTCTAGAGCACACACATATTATTGTTATTTATTATTTGTATTATTTGTATTGAGGTATAGAGCGCCTCACAGTTTTCTCTCCCTGGAGTTTAGCATTCTGACTCTGGCTTCCTTCTTTTACCACGGTCTCCCCTGTTCTGAGGGAAAGGGCAGTCTATATACTGTCCTTCTCCAGAGAGTTCCTCCTGATTGTTTGGAAGAGAGGAGCCTGCCACATCCTACCCACAGGGCTCCTTATCCCAGGCCCATAAAGGAACAGAGTCTTGAAGTCCCTCCCCCACGCCATCCAATTCCTTATTCCCTGGCACTGCTTCCTCTTTTCCTCTACCAGGCCATTTCCTGGATCTTTGTTCAGTCCAGCTCCCTGGCATGGGATCTGCTGGCCTCCTCTAAAAAGACAGGTTTGCCCCATTACAGGATATGTGAGCCTTGTTCCACTGCTGCAATTAGTATTTGCCCAAAAAAGGATGGCTGCTTATATTGCAACCTGATAACTTTTCTGTCAAAGGGCACCCCATCAGAGGAGATGTGTGAAAAATTTTAGGTGGAAGGTGAATGCTTCATAAAGTTATGAGTGAATGCACGCAAACAGTTAGATGGAAATTAATTCAACCTTAACTGCAGCAGATGCTGTCACTCCCCCAGTTGCCTTAATAAATCAGGGTTCTGTTAAGCTGTTATTAGAAACTAGAAACCGAATACCTATATGACTATACTTGCCTTGTTTCATGTTTTTCATCAATACAGAATAGCTGAATACAGAAAGCAGTTACAGCTCCTCTGTACATAGGATGAAAGGAATCTCTCTCGTCAGTCTCTAAGGTAGGTGTCCCAGCGGCTTTCAAATCTGTGCCTATGACATCATCTATTGGCAATTCAGCATTGGAAACAATGTTTACGCCCTCCTTCTGCAGCAAGAAGAGACAAGGGACCAAACTGAAACCACATTTCCTTTTTTGTGTGTTTGTTTAATGAATCTTTTGTTGCATCATTCTTATTTTACAGCATTCCCAGCAGAAATACAGAGTTGTATTTCACCCAGCACACTACTTTCTGCCACATCTAGAAGTTTAGGGGGGCATTTTTAATGAAATTTCTGATGGCTATAAAATGATTAATGCCTGCAGTACGAGGTTTGAAATAAAGACAACAATATGTTTGGGAACAGATATTTCTCATTACTGTCCCTATGTGGAACAGTAACAGAAATTTAATCTTAGGAAATATTTTCCAATGTAAAAATTTGGATTCCATCCAAATTTTTAAAAAATTTGAAAGAACAAAAATGAGAGCAATTCAGAAAATGTCATCTTGGAGATTAACAACCGCTATATTTGAAGAACAAGAGACTAGTTTTGAAAATAGACTGAAAGGGAGAATAAAAGACAGATACAATTGTTTAAAATTCTATGGCCAAATTCTCTACTAACTTTGACCCCATACAAAATCAAATTACTTCAGTGGGGTAGCATGGGGTATAAATCATGACACAGTCTTGCATAGTAAGGGAACCTGCGTCATCTCACTTGAAGAAATGCTAATTTCCTATATATGAATAGTTGTACTTCATAAATACTATTTTTTGTTGCTTAAAAAATTTTTCCCTTTAGATCTGCATCGAAGAATTCAGATTTGGTATATTGGTCTCCCTGAGATCCAATACCAAATCTAACAATATATTAAAATTGATTACTATTGTATAGGTCTCAAATGAGAACTTTGTACAAAATATCCATACCTTATATGTATTTAAAATAATCAATCCACTCAATGTGCGTCGTATCAATTGATTTATTATAACCTGCTATGTCACCTAAATGCTAATATTGAATAAAGATTTTATAACAAATTATTTCACTTTAAAGAGTGGAAGCAAATCACAGTGTCAATACAGTTGGGAAACAGACAACAAAAATTAATGATTTGAAAAAGTAATAACTTTGCATTCTTTTTCTTTGTCCTCTGGTTATTCAGCATTTAGGTAACACATTTTCAAACTTTTCTCTGGAACCACAAGGGCTAGAATCTTACCTTTTTTTTTTAATGAAAGCTGAGATTCTGTTGTAATAACATGGCTCCAGGAGCTGAAGGTTTAAGAAAAATACCAAGTATTGCAAAAGTTGGCAACAACGGGAAAGCCTTGGGTGGCCACGTGCCAAAAAATTAATTTCATTAAAAAATGCACTGAGGATGAGTATTTTGATAAACTCTCAATTGTACCTGGACCTCACCTCTGAAACATTATTCTGGACACTTTCTGTTGTAGAATGTGAGGTGGCAATATCCAAGGTTTGGGGAAGGACATCTTCAGTTTTAGTGTCCATCTGAAGAGAAAGTGATCAGTAACACATACAAATTAACATTCATGAATCATTTGTTTTCCTGTGGAGCACTAATTCTGGACATATTGAGCTCTCATTCATAACTCTGATGCCTTTTAAATCAATGTAAAAACTCACAGCACTTTTGAAAGTCCCCTCTATGGAGCACTACCTAGTGTAACTGGCTCATGACTCTTGCCATTTCAAATAGTCCTTTTAAAACCAATTATGTCTGCAGACAAAGGCAGCTTATTGCAATACCAAGGACAATAAAAACACATATAAAAACATACCAGAGTATTCTGCTTGGTTTCTTCATCCCAGATTCCTTTGGCAGATAGAGATTCATTTAGTCAGGCTGTTACTGCAACTAAACTGGAATCTGGCAATCCTAACTCCACCTTCCTTGCCATCTGCCTTACCAGATTTACGTTGGCTTGTAAAAGCTGCATCTGAACTAGTAAATTTCATAGTTATGATTCACCATCCCTGGAGCTTCACCAGAGGTAGCAACAATGGAGGCTATAGTGTAGATAGGACATGGGGATTTTTACCACGTCACTTAATTCTACAACATAGTGGCAAAAATGCCAAAGCTTGGTCTACACTAGTGCTTCTCCCACAGCAGAGCTTCTCTGGAGTTCAGTTACAGCTATTGTGTTTATTGATGTAGACAAGGCCTAAGTGCCCAGCTCCCATAGTGTTACAGAATGCAAGCATACTCATAGTCAGTGCGCAGTGCCTTCCCCAAAGCTGCACCAGGGCCAACTTAATTCTAGCTATTTCCTCCTCTGTTTTCCAGATGCTTCAAGACAATTCAGATGCCAGTGGTTTCAAAATAATCCTAAGGACTACTTCATAACTTCCCTGAGCCTTACTGCACAGGTGAGTATGAATGCTCTTAAAGTACTGCAAAAGAGTTGGAAATAGAGGGACCCTAATAGTCTGACATCTTCAAAATTACAGTAATTTTGTAAAAGAACAGACAAGCAGATTTATAGTTAAGTACTTACCCAACTCCAGTGGATCTCGCTACTCTGGCTACATCTATACTACACACCACTGGAGGCAGCGGATAGTGTACATATGGCTAACATGGCACAGTGAAAAGCAGGCTGTGTCCACACTGCGGCATGTAGCTATATGTGTCAGTGAAAGGCTCTGGCAGAGGGGAGGCAGTGGAAAAAGGCTTAAATAGCTCCCCACTGCTGGAGTCTTTCACTGCAGCGAGGAAAGACTCCGGCAGTGGGGAAGCGTTCCCTCCACCAGAGCCTTTCCCCATTCCTGGAATCTTTCCCTGCTGCAGGGAAGGGATCCAGCAGCAGAGAGCTGGCAGAGTCTTTCCCCGCTGCCAGAGCCTTTCCCCGCTACCTCCCAGTTGCCAGACCCCTTCCCCACTGCCAGAGTCTTTTCCTGCAGGGAGGCAGTGGGACACTACACTGCTAAAAAGAGCAGTGTAAACAGGGAGGCATGACTTGGGTGAATAAAGAGCCACATAGTGAGACTAAGTGTAGTCTGGACTCCTCTTTTGCATGTATTTTTTAAACAAGCAACAACAAATCTCAATTTTTATCCTTCTGAATTTATGACTATGTTTCTAGTGTTTTATTTAAAAGGCATCCTGTATTTGATAGTTATGGCATTTGTTTAAATGTCTAATGAATTATGTTTAGTAATATTACCTGAATATCCATATCATGGGCACTAATACATTCAGAGTTTTGAGATAAAACAGATTCGGCTTCTTGACTTGTTTGGCTGCTTTTTTCTTCATCTGAATAATGAAAAGGAATAAATGCTTCAAACAAGCTTACAAAATGGAGCCATAAACATCAGAATCACAGCAGTACACAAAGTATAACTCTCAGCAGAACACCACCATTAAGATGTTTCTTATGATCATGGTTAAGTTTGAGCCATTACATTCACTTTACTAAGACTTCAGCATATCTGATTATTTACTCTGAAGACAAAACTGTAGAGGTCATTTTAAAACAGAGGATTTGAACAAAAGATAACCTGGAAGACATTCCTGACTAATACTGTGTTTAGATGTAAAATTATATTTGGACTCTAACTGAAGGGGGACAATGTGGATCAACGGTTGAACCACTCATTGGATAGTCTGTCTCCTAGCATTCAGGACCCATCTTTGATGCAAATCACTTAACCTGTCTCCATCAGTCTCTCTATCTGTAAAATGGAGATAATATTTCTCTACTTCACAGAGATGTTGTGAGGCTTAATTCATTAGTGTTTGTGAAGAAGTGACACATCCTCAGATGGCAGGTGCCAGAGCAATCTGAAGTATTATGATTATCATCTATAAAATTAAAATAGTTAATTCCCTACCTTAAAGGGACTATAGTTACATTTTATGGAAGTCTGCCGTTTGAGATCCTGTGTATTTTAGTGGGAAATTATCACACGGTGCTTGAAAAATTGTCGGACAAATTTGACATCTCAAAAGGCATAAATGAAGGTACTAGTTTACTAATAGTCTCATTCTTTT
Source organism: Malaclemys terrapin pileata (assembly GCF_027887155.1). Taxonomy (NCBI): domain Eukaryota; kingdom Metazoa; phylum Chordata; order Testudines; family Emydidae; genus Malaclemys; species Malaclemys terrapin. The sequence goes on from NC_071507.1 coordinate 5,882,917, forward strand.
TTTAAATCCAAGGGTCACTAGTTTTCAGTATAAACTACTTACTCCACCTGCTATATACACCCTTTACTAAAAAAAACCCAGTCGATAAAAGAAAATTTCCCTTCTCTCCTCTCCCTCCCAGTCTACCTGAGGAACTCTCTCCCACTACTACTTTTATTCCAGTTTTTTTTTTAATGGATTCTTAACCTTTTGGCAACTAAAGACTATATTTTATGGTAGTGATGCTGAGCAATTTTTAAACTCTGGCCCTAGGCAATACTTTGGCTGGCAGTCTAAAAGGGTTAACGGTGCCTCTCCTATCTTGTTACTTACCTGTCTCCTCCATTGCAGCTGGTGCTTGCCTTTGGGGGCTCAGATCAGACATATTCCAGGCTCCTTTTACACAACTGCTGCAGCTCCTTTGAAGCACTGCAGCATCTGCATATGGATCTGGGAGCACATTTGAGCCCCAGAGGAGCTACTGGACTGGCAATGGGTTTCACCTTCTTAGTATGAACCAGGGTTTTGGTTACCTATGATTTTCAGTAGCAGCAGGAGTCTCTCCACTGGATGCTGAAGTAACTGCTTTAAAGCACTGTGTCAACTAGTTATAAAGGATCTTGGCTACATTTTTCAGTCCCAAAAGACAGACACTGGCTAATCTGCTTAAACACCCATTTTAGCAGAGGAGGAAGATAAATACAAAGAAACCAGTTTTTAAACTATGGTAAGTGAAGCAGGGATGAAAGGGCTCTATAAACAAGAAAGGAAAGGACAACACACATTCAAATTCACGGAGACCAGATCTTAAAGTCTACACAGCGTTGAGCACATTGACTGAGCTCAATGCCTAGTAATAAAAGCAATGATGATGGGATTCTGTTTTAGTCAATTGCTAACAGGTTAATGGTATTTTTGGTGTCAAAAGTGATGACTAAAGCAATAGGATTCAATTAATTTTAGTGACTTGCCCTATCAACTTATACTTAGCCATTGAAAGACATGATATTTTTTATTATTGTGTCAATAGAGTTTCTAGTTTTAGTTTAAACCAGTAAAATCCAATTAAAGCAGAAATTTGAACAATAGAGTTAATTTTGTTAATATTGATAAACACCAGATTTCAAAATTTTCACCATGTTCAACTTTTTATTCACATGGACCAAATCCACAGCTGGTGTAAATTGGCATAACTTCACTGAAATCAATGCTATGCCAATTTACATCAGATGATGATCTGTCCCAAGGTTGTTTCCTCACATTTAAAATGCTAAATGGCAGGAAAATCCAGATAAAAATGTCCAAAATCAATTTCAGAATGTTTATGATGCTTTATTGCATTTGATTTGTAATAGCTTAACTACTGTATACATATGACTTACCTATTTTACACTCATGTACCATTTGTGCAATAGGACCCTACTGAAATCTGACATCAATGCAACAGAAGTTGACTGCTGTGTTACTTTCATTCCATCTATGTGTTTGGCAGCCTTTGGGTAGCTGCTTGACAGCATTTACACAATTTTGGGAAAACACAGTCTCTAACGCTGCCCTGCCAGGTAAGGAACACTATATTCCCTTTGAAGTCAATGAGAGGTGAGATTACTCAACATCTTGCAGGAACAGTCCCTTAGTTTACGTATAATATCAAGATGAGTTACTTTAAATAATTTGAAATCCTGCTTCAATTGTCAAATTTATATTCAATATGTGGGACCAAATATTAACTGATTATAGTTCATTTAAGTGAGAAACAGTTAAAAACATTGATGGCGTCAATAAATTAAACCACCACCAAAAACCCACAAAAACCCAATAAATTAAATAACCACCAAAAACCCACAACAATAACATCTGAGATCCCTATATGTAAGCCATTTCATATATGTTAATTACTGGTAGTTATCAAAATTCCTTAAAAGTCACTTTCCAAATCCTAAAAACATATTTCTAGTTCATCTTTTTATATACTTAAAAATGAAGTCTCTGAAGAGAAGCTTTAATTAACAAAAACTCTTTGAGATTTTAAGATAAAGCATGGCAAACAGTAACCTACGAATTTGAAGACTTCTGAGCCCTCAGAGGGGGCTTCAAAAAACTCTATGCATGCTTTGTGTTGAGAAACCTAACTAACTTACAGTTAGATTCCCTGAGGTAAGTAGTTATTGGGACAATCTCAGGCAATTTAATTATTTAAATAATGAGTTCAAAGGCCTAAAATAATTCAGCATGATATTTTTTAAAAAAGCTGTAATCACGGTCAGAAGAAAAAAATGTTGATGCAAAATGTGCAGGCAAACAAAAGTGCACATACTATATATAATATGTGGTTTCTCTAGGGGTATCACAGATGGGCATCTTCATAGAAATGATAAATGTCATCCTGATTAATCCAACAGTATTTCTCATTAATATATGCCTCCAGTTTACATATAAATATTGATATGTTGTTTCTGATGTTATACTAAAATGCAACCCTCTAATGGCTCCTCCATCCAACACAGTCAAATATAGTTGCATCACTGTTATTTGTATATGTACCATACATGTGTGATCTGGAGGAACATTATGTATTGTAACTGTAACTGAAGTAAGAAGACTTCAACCAAAAGAAAATTAAAAGGATTCTGTTTGCTAGGTTGATGGTAGAAGTAAAAGTCAGCAGGATCAAAAAGCCAGTTCAATAAGAAGTCTGATGAAAACCTCTTGAATCATTCCCACTGTATCATAGTGTTTTCTAGCTACCAATTCCTGACTCCATATAGAGTAACAGCCAAATTACTATAATTATCATGAAATGTAAGTGGCATATCAACATTACGTTAAACATAGATTTTGTATACTCTTTCATTTTTATTGCCCAGTATTAGATTTTGAAAGGAAAAACAACAAAACCTGTGGTCTCCATGTACAAGGGCTAGAGCAAGTTAAACAGCTTGGAAATCTTTATTACTGCTATTTATACGTGAACATAGCTTACATTTTAAGTATTCAGACTTTGAATTCATTGAAGATATAATGGCCCATATTTTCTGGTGGTATAAATTAACACAGCTTCATTCTCTTTACACCAGCAGACAATTTGGTTCCATATTTTCAAAGCAGTGCACAAATGGTGCACCCACAAAAATAAAGGTACTAATCCTGCAAGATATACCTATGCACTTAACTTTAGCCACATGAGTAATTCTACTGATTTCAAGCTTGTAGGTAAACCCTGATTTTGCAAAGACTCATCCAGGGAATAGCAAGATGCAATTGTTATAAATTGACTCTTTTTCTACCATAATCAAGCTATAACATATAACATTACTTTAAAAAATATATACTTTTAAAGATGACAGAAAGGAGGGGGGAATTAGATTTATGCTATTTTTTCCTGAATACTTCTTTAAAAAAAAAAAAAAAAAGCTTGAAAGGTTTTTTTTTTTTTTAAATGTGTTGTTTTTTACATTAAAAATTTTGGGTCACCTGTTTTTCCTGACATTCTTTATGAATGACTGGAGATCCACAAGATTTACGACATCACATATGCCACATAAGTGAAACCTGATTAACTGAGAGCAGAAGTGTTTTTTATACAGACTGTTTACAACACTAGCTTTCTGTTAACAGACATTAAACTCTAATAGCTAACAATAACAGTTAGCTATTATAATAATAACAAACAATAGGAAGAAATGCTCTTATTAAATAATCAACTGAGGTGCAGATTTTGGAAAATTTACCAAATAAAGTGCAAATTTTCAATAAAGAAGCCATGCAAAATGACAACAAATATAGAAATACACATTTTTGTAACCTCCAAGCAGCTAGTATATCAACTAATTTGGTAATAGATGATATATTAACTTTTTTTTTTACTTTGATTTTAAAAACAACAAGAACCATTTTCTCTTGGCCACTCTGGCCAGCTACAATAGATTAACTCTTTAAAGCATACATGCAATACCTACTAAGAATTTATTGGTGCGGCTTAGTGTTTTAAAGGTATTTCTTAAAGTTTTGAAGATTAAGTTATTTAGTGTCTTTTGGTAAATATTCATCTGGCCTTTTAAAGACCCAATCCTGACCCTAATTTACATGGCTTTAGAAGATCCATTCAGCTGACTGTGTACCTGGCCAACTGATCCTGAAGAAGGCTGACCCAGCATGCAAGGTTAGGAAAGAGGGGACCCACACACACTACAGTCAAGAGGTTGGAGCTTCTCAACAAACAGTGGACTTGTACTAATGATTTTTCCTCCTCCCACAGCCCTATTTGTATTCCAAGCACTGCCCTTCACCTAGGTCTGCAGTAACACTCCAGCAGCTCCAGGGGCAAGGAGGTGAGATAGAATAAAATGACTGAGTTCCTTTATTAACATGGTGGTTCTTTGCATGGGAGGTAAAGGCAAGTTGATAGGATAGCTAGGAGTGGGTTCTTTCCTCCATCCTCTTCCCTGAGGCTGACAGTTCTAGGATATCAGTGGGTGACTGGTTTTAGGCTGCTCAGCAGCCCTCTTTTCTGTCTGAGACAAGTAGGGTGACCAGACATCCCGATAAAATCGGGACCGTCCCGATATTTGGGTGTTTGTCCTGATATTTGGCTCCGCCGGCAGCACTCAGCTTTTTTTTTTTTCCCTCCACTGGCGGAATCCCCCCACCCCCTATGTGTCACGATATTTTCTTGCTCTCATCTGGTCACCCTAGAGATAAGGCATTAGAAGCATTCATTGAAACAGATAATTGTGGTAACTTCTTATTAGTGCTCATTCTTATTCTATTATTGATTATTAACAAATAGCAAAATGTAGTTGTCTGTGCAAAAAAACAAACACACAAAAAACTCTTCAGTGCTTCTTAAGAGCCCAGAGGATGACACTGCATCATTGAGAGAACTTTTCCGCAATTCATGCACCAACTTTATTATTATTGTTATTATTTATTTGTATTATGGTAGCCCTTAAAGGACAGGGTCCCATTGTGCTAGACACTATACAAACATATAACAAAGAGATTGATTATAAACTCTTCGGGTCAGGGACTAGGTACAAGACTATAGACAGAACAGGCAGACAGGACAGACAGACAGAAGGAGCACAAAGAAACAATGAGATGATACTAGTCAGCTGCCTAACTATTCTCAGACATTAGAATCAGCTTCAAAATGAGACCTTCAATTAACAGTTGCAGATGACATCTGGGGGACCTGTCTAGTGCTTTAACTTTCCAAAATGTGAACTGTGTTTATATAATGCTACTGATCCTGAAAGATCCTCCAATCTCCTCAACAGTGACAAGCATATAATAACCAGAGACAACAGCTGTCAAACCTTCTCAACCCCTCCCGCTCCCCCCCGCAAGTAATGTGCATTGTGCAACCATCTCCATGCCAGACAGTCATTTTGTGTTTTCTGCTTGATGTAGAAAGTGTTGACATAGACCATTCCAAAAGGTTCCCTTCCAACCCCATGAAATAATAATGTATTGGATGTTAAAAATAAATGTAGCCTAACTGATTTTGAATCCATTTTTTTACCCTGTTTTTACCTGTTTCAATACTTGGCTCCTGTGGTAGTTTGAGAATATCATCAGGATGTGGTTTGCAGAGACCATGGAAAGGCCCCAGGTCAAAACAGTCATGAAGCAATTGTATATTCACTTCAGAGCACACACTCATGAAACCTACTGCAGTGCCATCATCCTGAAATATCAAAACAACATGATCACACTCTTAAAAGCTGCAAGTCTATATAAAGACATGAATTTGGGGCACAAGAAAAGGCCAGACAGTCCAATATACTGCATACTTTTTATCTTAAATCCCACCTTAACAAAGCTACTTTGTACCAGGGTTTGAAAGATTTAAATAGGAATAGCCAGACTGGATCAGCCCGAACGTCCAACTTGCTCAGTATCCAGTCTCTGATAGTGGCTAATACCAGATACTTCAGAGGAAGGTACAAGAAAATGTAATAATCTTGACTTAAATATGCATAGGGGAAGAATAAAAAAAATATTGTTAGTTATGGTCTGTAAGGGTTGATGTGTTTTTCCATGTACCATTTATAAATAAATATTGAGATACAAAACATAGCTAAAGATGGCGCTCTGTAATTATAAATTTTAGAAAAGATTCTTGCTTAATCTAAAACCGTTTTTAAGTAAAATTTGGATCTAGCTAAATACAATGGTTGCCTAATTACTAAACACTAGTATACAAATTTCTTTGTGCTCTTAAATGGAAGAAAATATTTTATTTCCCTGTGACATGGTTTAATTCAGGGACAGGAAGCATAGTAATTATAAGCAGTAGATAATTTAAAGGACATATAAAGCAACAAATGCCTTAATAGATGCACAGGCAGATGTGACAGCGATAAGGACCTTTTTTGCATTGATGAAATAGCAGGTGACATTGGTTTAATGCATGGAATTGGAATTTTCTTGCAAGTTATAATATTAAGCAAGAAACAGACACTGACAATAAGAATCATCATTGATTTTTCACTAAAACGAGTCAGGCAGAAGATAGCAACTTAATTTTTAGTATTATATGCAACCTATTGATAAAACAAATAACCACTATATGTATTTTTCCTCCTATACTTAATAAAATCTTGCGATAAAATGCTGGATTTGTCCAGCCGTCTTATCAAGCCACCAACACTTCAATAAAAAAAAAAAAAAAAAAAGTTTATTTTTTCCCCAAACAACAAGTGATTGTTTGTTTGTCTTGTTTGCGTAACTGAACAAAAGATGGGTCTCTGCAGTTGTCTGGCTGCTATGTAATTTTAGGCCCAAGGCTCAGCAGAGGCTGATTAACCAATCCATCTACCATATGTGCAAAAAGAGGTTGCCAGCTTCATTCTCTGCAGGGAAAATTGGCATCTATCTTGGTTCACATGGAGGCGTCTTTCCAATCTGCAGCAGCATTGGTGAGTCTATACTATGAAGGCCTGAAGCACCTTTTGCAGGTTTCATATTGAGCCATAAATGTATGATAGAAATATATTATTTATAAGATAGCTGTTTGTAATGTGTTATTACACTAATGGCTTATTGTTTACCGCTTGGTTTCAAACTGCAGTGATTACATTTTAAAGATTTTTTTTATTTATTTATTTTTTTTTTTTACTGTTTTGCTAAAGGAAGCAGATTTCTGGAGTTAAAGTAGATTATAGCTCCTATCTGCCTACAATACTTCCCAGGATTACGAAGTATGGCAATTACATATTGTAAAACAGAATGCTCTTTTAGAAATGCATGCCCCTGAGACAATGTAAAATATCAATGTTTTAAAAATCCGTTTCATGCTGGCCACTCTCATTTCTCTTTTAATTAAGAAATTAATTCCTGATTTTTGGAACTAGCATACATTTTCCTGCATGGATCTGGAGATGGAAACAAACTACAATATTCACTCATCTTGCCCATCTCTAGCATCTATGATTCTACCTTTTGGAGATATTTTTGACTACGTATCCTTGGTTACCAGTCATCACATGCAGTATTAATGTTGCTAGTGGATGTAATTTGGTTATTTATAATGCAAAGTGCCTAAAATAACAATAACTGATTTAAGATCACCTCTTCCAATTATCTCGAAAATCTACCGAATTGTCTAAATTGTAGCTTCACTTATATCACGATGAGAAACAAAATATACAAACTAATCACGCTGGGTTAGACGGTGGCATTTAGCCACAGTCCTCCATTGGAGGCACAGCTTCAGGAGCATACAGGCTGCCCCAGGGGGAGCATCGAAAGGCAGTGCCTGCCTGCACGTTCCAGTTGTGCTAGGGTGAATACAAACTGCTGCAGCCCTTTAAAGGGTGTAACATACTGCTCACGGTATGTCCAGCCACCTCTGCTGGCCTCTGCATGGGAGGAGCAGAACCGTGACTCCCTGCCCCTTTTCAATGAGATGTTCCCGATGGAAACATCTCAGCAGTAATCTCAATGCTTCCTTGACCAGAAGGGCTGATCTTCTGGATAGGGCTTTTACTAGCTACACAAGGACAGGGAAGCTCCTGACTGCCTCCCACAGAAGAGCTGTCCAAGGTCGAGCTCTCAGTCAAGAGTAAATTAATACATTTCCATTCTTGTCTGAAAGAAGTTCTCATGTGACATACAATTATGATTCTGTTGTCACTTAAGGCCCAAGTCTGCAAAGGGGGGAGCACTTGCTGTGAAGTACTGAGCAGCCTCAAAGCGTAATGAGTTAAACTCAACATGAGTTAAAGTCATATGGCTCCTCACAGACCATCAGAATCCCACAGAAATGGGCCCTTAATTTGCTTGCCCGCAATTTCCTCATCTGTAGAATGGGTGACCCTGCCTTCCTTTTAAGAATATTGTGAGGTACAAATGAGATTTGTAAAGTAACTGGGGATCTTCTGATGGAAAGGCATTTTAGAAATGCCAAGTATTGTTACTATTTATTACTGATTCACTTGTCATGTTCCATCCTTAAAGGATATACCCACTGTAAAAGGGCAATCATTTTCCTGAAAGAACTGAAAGCTTACTAGGAAAATGGCTGATTTTCTCAAGTGTCAAATGGCAATCAAAATTACGATTTTTGCTTTCTAAGGCTTAGTTAGTTCTACTTAGTTCTTTTTTTATTCAAGAAGCCAGTGCACCAGCTGTTACCAAATACAGCATAATGAATGTTAGGGATATCCATGCCTAGTGTATGTCAAGGACCTACCTCACAAACAACAGCATGATTTTTTTCATCTTGAGCGTCTATGAGTTCTGCAAGGAAGTATTCTCCATAGGTTTCTCTCAGAATTTCATTCTGGTGCATGAAGATAGGCATGAGATCATCATGGTCTTCCACCCTGTAAAACAGATGTTCTCTTTTAGAGTCAGTTATGTCTTAAAACTTCTAATACTAGAATACTGACCCTTCACTCCCTAATTTGTTTTTCAGAGTGTAGGCAAATGATAACTTCTACACAAAGTCAACAGTGTAATTGAAATCAAATAAATGGTCATTTTTAGAATGTTGTAAAACAAAAAACAACTGATATTTTCAGTGTTATATTGTTAAATATTTTTTAAAACTCTTTATGAATTTATTCTGATGCACTGCAGAGAAGGACAGAGAATGAAAGAACTGATGTCTTGCTGGGCACACCAGAGGTAACTGAAAGGGGAAATTTGGGGAGCTGTTATTTCTTACAGCACAGACACTCTTTACAACACTTTAAACAAGAGATCTTACGAATATAGCTGAAACCATGACTTTAAACATCGACCACCTCTTTCCTACTGGAGGTATGGCCCCTGCTGAAGCAGAAACCAAAGATCCATAAGGAAACCCAACCCCAGGCATCTTCGAACAGCCAGGCCTAGTTATGACACCCCTGTGAACTTCCCCGCCCCACTATTCCAGTATTGGCAATATAGCGGACTCTTTGCTGTGATGCTTCCATTGGCAGATGCAAATGACTCCTCTAATAACAGGATAAGTTACTGCTGCTCAGGCCAGAAATAATGTATACTACATTTTTGAGCGCCATTTACACTATATAGTGTGACTCCGATTCTACCCACCCACATCCTTGAATGACATGAAACAGAAATTCCACACTGCTGTTATAAAGGGGCTGCCATTGACTCTGAGATGGGGAATGAACATATTGAATAACCTTCTTCCCTGCAGTGCATCCAATGGCATTTACCAAAAAACGCATTGTGATTTTGCTATGCAACAGAGGGGAGTATACTGGCCCATGACAGTAACATAGGAATGAAACAAATACCATTAACAAACCAATAGTCTTGTCATGTTCATCATCATATATTTGTCAGTGGTCTATAACTACTACCATGACAAAATAAATAAAAAATGGGATAATGATTGAGGTAGGAGGATGCTTTTGCTTAGGCTCTTACCTGAAGATGAGAAATAAAAACTTGTCCTTTTAATGTACTGCTGAATTGCTGGCAGTGATTGCTAATTTACAAAGCAAGTCTACACACTCAAATAGCTCATCTAAAACCCCCAGCTGCAAAAAAACAACACACGGCTGTCAAAAATCTACATTCAATTGGCCAGATCCTCAGCTGGTAGAAATCTCTTAAAGGAGCCATACCAAAGATGGGCAGGGAGGAGCTCCCTGTGCCTTTACTATTCCCCCAGCACACCGGTGCAGAATCTGCCGCAACTGTGTGCTTTTGTGTGAAAGAGACCATTAAATTATCTAATTTCATTTAAAAGAATTAAATGTGCTTACTCGCTAGTTGGTGTTCTGTGACTTGGGAAGCTAGTGTGAGCAACAGGTGCATTCCCTCACCTCTGGTGTCAGTCAGCAAACGACCAATCAAAAGGAAGATTTAGCATCAAGTGGTTCCCATTCCAGACATTGCCTCTAAAACGCCCCGTCAGTTACTTCTGAAGGTTAGCCTATGCTACAATCCCTAAAGGGAACCCTCTATCTTCTTTTTCATTGTGCTCAGGTAGGGGAGCTCTGAAATGAGGTCATCTTGCTCAGATCTGCACCCACTGGCAGCCATCTGGGCATGGGAACCACTTCATGGCTGGATGTTTCAGCACGTCAGCCCTGCATTGAAGAACTGGAAGGAGCTCCTGGGTGGTTCTCCCTCTGTGTGGAGAGCCTGTGCTGTCTTCCATGGCTCTTGTGGCTGATGTCTGAAGATGGCACCACAGTGTGAAGTACTTGCTGCCTTCTTCATGAAGGCTGGGGAGCCTGGAGGCATAGCCCAAAAGGATGGTCAAAATCTCCTCACCTTCTCTGCCTGACACCTGCCAATCAACTTTTCAACATAAATCATTAAACTGAAGGGAGCAGTAAAGACTTAGGCCCCAATCCTACAACTTACTGCAAAGACAGACCCCTGAGTCCACATGGATTCCCACTGAAGTCAAAATGAGGCTCCAGCACAGATGTAATGTTGCAATTTGCAGGATCCAGATCTTAACTACTTCTACTGTTCCTTCTACATTCAACTTGCTGTCAATGTGAAAGCTACCTCAACCTGTCTCCACTTGGCCTGACGTACACTGTTGGCAGAGATGGTCCCTAAAGGCCAAGAAGCAAACTCAGGCAAGCTTTAGACATTTGAGCCAACATGATGAATTGCCCCAAGAGAAGATAGGCATCCAGGGCAGTTCACTGAGCATATGGGTGATATGTCCTCCCCACCCCCCGCACTAAAACAAGTGGGCCAGCACATTCTTCACTTGTTAAAACTTATAGGCCATCTTTAAAGGTACCTTGGAAGTATAGCGCACTGCAGATAACTAGAGCATGATGACTAGCAATATCTAACAACCTCTTCGCTAACCACAGATTTTAAAAAGTAGAATGAACCACTATTGCTACCTTGAAATCTAAAAGGAGCTGGAGATCCCAAAGTACCCCAAGACTGTTAACATTTTTGGCAAAGAGTGGGCACATTACACCTACAGGCGGTGCAGTCATAATCTTTATCACACTATCATCATGTCGACCTATCGACTATTATACAGTTATGAAGTAATAAAGGGCTGGGGTGGCTACAATTAGGCCCGTCTGTTGGCTCAATTCAGATAATAAAACCAAAACTGGGACATGTATTGCCACCCAGAAGCAATGTGAGTGGTTATTTTGTTGCAAGGTCTCTAGTGACCTCTAGTGGTCAACTAACAAACACATTTCTTATAAATTATTCATCCAAGCACTCACACAGTGCTGCAGCACATTTGAAAATGTTCTGTAACATAGTCAATTAATTACTCAGGAAACTTTTTATAAGGCTAGGGCCATGTAACTTGCAAATCCCTCAGAAGATTAATGGTCTTAAATCTCTTAGTTGTTAGTTCATCAATTTCCTTCATTAATTGGGGGCAATCCTTTTATTAAACAGCCTTTGAAAACCACTAGAAAATGTCATTACATGCTGTACTCCTAGAAATCTATAGGTCAGAGATTAAAAGGTTGCCTGATATACTATAGTAGTTTCCCTTTTCTTCAAGTTTTTGTTTTCTTTATAAACAGAGGTCACAAAACAACAGGATCAGTGTTCAAAATTGGCACCTTCCTGCCATTAAAAAAATAACTTGTTTTTTTTCAAAATGATTTACAAAACAAAAATAAAAATAAGACATTCTTACAGTGTTCCTACAATACATGAATCAATAATAATTTCCATTATAGAGGGTTGTAAAGTTAAGCCTTAGTTAATTTACACTTCTTTCTTGTTTATTACGTAGTGTTTTGTTTTTAATCCATTAATTATGATTACATAACATTTATACTGTGATAGCTCCCAGAAGTCAGCTATGTCAAGGCCCTAATTTGCTAGGTGCTGCACTAATTTATAATAAAACCAGTCTTAAGTCTATTTTCTTTCTCCTTTTCCCCAGGAAGGGCAGTTGCACATGTCTGTATTTCTTGCTATTGTTGAGGGCCCTCTCCACTGGAGATTTTCACAATCAACCTCTCATTTAAAACCCAGAGTTTTTAAGTGTGTCAGTTTTACAGCGAGTGGTTGTTTCTGGTATGAAAATCCAATAGAAGAAAGGTGGGAAGCTAGGTATGTTAGGTTTTTGTCTCCTTTATTGTGTTTTAATTTGACGCATCCATTTCTCCATTTCCACTATGTCCTAAAACTCTAATGAATCAAAATATTAACAAAAGAGAGACTATTCTTTTTCCAATCCCTGGCTAATAAGAGCCATATTGCTATGAAAAATCTTGAAGAATTATGCTAACTGAAGGCCATGATATTAGTTGTGAGATCTAACAGGATTACTAGTGGTCCTTTAAAACAGACCACATACAGTTGTTGAACCAATCTGACTAGTAATCCCACCCCAATAATATTCTACCTGTGAGCAATCCCACTAGATATGAGTAAAGCTTCCAATATTCCCGCATCCTCATCACCATTAGTCACCAGTTGCTTTATAATTTTTGTTAAGCTTTTCTGGAATAAGGTGCCACTGAAACAATATCTAAAATTAATTTTCCTTTAGAACAGTACATACTAGATAAGCTTTTTTTTCTGAAGATCATACTGATAACAGAAAAATAGCCATTGAAGAATGGTTATTTTTCTGTTAACTCCTTTCTCCAACTTTGCAGAAAACTAACATAACATAACATCCTTTATGTTCCTATTGATCAAGTACGTAAAATGAAACCCTTAGTACCAAGTTTTCCTGCAGCCAGTGATTAAAAAACAAATAAATATAGGATCTGATTCCCATTTAGACCACTCTGGCAGTTTAAAGAGGCCTTAAAGTGGATGTAAATGTCCCAACAGTTCTGTTTATTAATTTTATGACAAATACTGTGGCCAAATTTGTAAATATTAGTAGAATGGCAGAACGGAACATAGGGTTTAAGCATGGCTTAAGTGGTGCATAGATGATTTGTGCTGACCTTATGCATAGGAGTGAATATGACCCTTAGAGTAAGACTACCCTTCTCCCGGTCATCAATGAGTCCTTTTATTCTTACATTGTCCCTTCTTTTATCATTCTCGGCACCATTAGTTTTAAAGATCCCACCTTGTCCCTCTCTCTCCATTTGCTTGATTCTGGTCTGAAGATTCAGTGTCTCCTCTTCAGTCTCTATTACATTAGATTCACTAATGTTTTGTTTTTAATACCTAGTCGTTTGGAGTGAATATCAGCTATGCATGCCTTGATCTCTCTTAGTAACTCATTTGTATCAATTTTTGCAGCAGGAAGGGTGGGTGCCTGCATGTCATCTTGTCTCCATCAGTGTGTCAAGACAAATACACCCAAGCAGTCAGACTGTTGTTTCATTCTGCACAATAGTTTTAGAGATTTTGTTCCTTTTCTGCTAGTAGTGACTGGATTCTTTCACATGATTTTTAAGTTTGGATGACAATCTTGGGGACCCTATACAGGTGGATTTCCCACCCCACATCTCACCTCCATCCCTTACTGCAGTTTTTGGATAGGTAATTTAAATGGGCTTATATAAGCAAGAAGGAACTATGGGTAAATATAACGCACTATAATTTGTGACCCTAGTTATCCACCTGAAACCTCCATCTAAAATGACTCCATTAGTACAGCAGACCCTGGCTAAAACTAATAATCTACACACTTCATAATTCACACTCAAAAATGGTGGTCTCTCCGTTCTTCTCAGGCAAGATTTCATGGTTGGAAGCCTCTAGTGGGATCTATTACCATGTCTTCATTACTTTAACTGAATTTTATATAGTGTGTTTACTATGAAATTTCAAATAATCAGAACTAGACTTTCTGTTCAAATCCATTAGGTTGTACTATAATTTAAACTCGCTGTTTTATTGTGCCAACCAGTGAAAGGTAGAAAGGGATAAGAAACACAATTTTTTTCAGTTAAACTGAAGTGTTAAACCTATATATTTACCACTATGACATTTCATTATACTGCTGCCACTGGCCCTTTTAAAGCAGTGCAATACTGAAATTACACTCTCCCTCCTAAAACGTGAGGTTGCCTGAGATCACAGTTCAGGATTTGGGCCCTGATCCTGCAAGCCTGTAGCATGAGATAATTTTGGTATGCATGCAAAGCTCCACTGAAGTCAGTGGGGCTCCCCGTGAGTGCAACAGCCTCCCCACATGCTATGTGTTGCAGGGTGGGAACCACAATGTTTACTTCTACAAACCATCCCCCTGCCTTTTTTATTTTATAAGAGGCAGCGGCTTTTCACACATATGGATACTATTCTACTGTCTTCCCAGATTGGAACAAACACACACCACTGTAAAGGCAGATTTGTGATCTATTGTACACAGCTGTAAAGTAAAGAGAAGCACAAACAACGATAATTAGATCAAATGGCAAGGTACAGGCAAGGGACTTCAATATGAAAGCTCACTGGTTTGTGTTCTAGGGTGCTACAGCTTTATTTCACATTTTAAAGGTCAGATAAAGAATAACTTCAATATACAGGGGTTAAGCAAAGGATCAATTTACAGCATATTTTTTCCTGTGGGTAAGGGGGCGAGGGAACAGAGATTACTCTAATCTCATATCATTGACCCAGAACGTGTTGCTAGGCAGGTGGCTGGGGATTGCGTCAAAACCTTTTCATGGATAAGTCTCTAAAGAGTTTCCACTGAATGTCACTACAGATGCTTGTGAAGTAGAAAGGCAAATACAGAGGAAAAGGGAAGGAAAAGCATCAGTAGTAAACATAATTTAGCTTACTAGAAGAATCTATGACAAACTATACTAAACTATGAATTTTACAGCACAAGTAGTTACTTTATTTAAAAGGAGTAAACTGTCTGTTGGTTAGTTTTCTACCCTGCTTTTCATTAAAGCTAACCATTCCATTATTACCCTATATGTATTACAAAAACTCAGGCAAGATGGTATCCCTTCAGTATAATACTGGAATGGCTTTCTTAACATTTTCAATCATGTCAAAAATGTTATTTCCCAAACTGCATTGTTTGACAGCCCCCAAAGGTAAAAATGTACTTCAGATTAATAAAGGACAAACATGATCGACAGAATCAAGGGGCATGGATACCTTTCAAGGCCCAGGAGTGAGTTTACCTTGCGCTATTACTTCAACATTAAGGTCCCTTCACACACGATTGATTGATAGTGGAGAGTATAAAATATAAAAAAAGACTGAATGTGGACTCAAAGAGAAACGTGAACCAATCTGCACACCAACGTTGGCATGTTGAAATATGTGTTAAGTGATTTTGCATTTGGGGCTTTACTGTGGTGGATGCTCTTTGGAGAAAAGCATAAGTTTCAAACCTGTAAAGAACATCCTAGAGCAGCATTTCACAGTACATAAACACACAGAATGATTTAAGAAACATATTCCTCCCAACTTCCTAGTTAAAAGAAACTGATTTTTTTTTCTTTAAAAAAGGAATTGCAATGGAATACCTTTCCTGAGAGAAGAAAACACGTGCAGGTATTTTGTGAATAACACCTCTTGGTTATAGGGACCTAGACTGTACTGAAAATGTTATACTGAATAATAAAATGAAGAGCAAAGAACTAGGGATGAATTTTGTAGGGATATCCTTGACCACCTAAGGCTTAAATGTGACAGAAACGCTACACTTCCAATGAGCTGGAGGACTGAGAAGCAGACAGCCACACAGCTGGATTCTGCACTGTTTAACTATTTGTTGTTGTTGTTATTATTATTATTATTACATTAGTGCCTAAAAGCCCAAACCGAGTTCTGGGCTTCACTGTGGAAGGCACTGTACAAACTACAGTTCCTGTCCCAAACTGGTCACAATTTAAATAAATAAGACAGACAAAGGGTGGGAGAAAAGTAGGATTATTATCCCTGTTTTCTTCTTGCACCCCCCCTGCAACATGGAGGAGGCCTGCCCAGGCAGACAGTGAGCAGAGACTGCTAAGGGGTTCCCCAGTGGGTTTGTACACAGAGTACATTCACAAGTGCCAAACAATGTTTAAGAAGGCAGGCACTAGCATGTTTGAAGGATTGTTGGGCCTAAGGCCTCCTTACTCAGTTTTATTATGCAAATGCAATTCCTTTACAGCAAAATCTATTTACCCAGACCTTGCCCAGTTGGTCAGAATTTGGCCTAATAGGAGAAAACAGGAACTACACAGCAAGTTACTCCAAGAGGCAATATGGAAGTTACAAAAGTTCTGTACCCAGTAAAATATGTAGCAACATGACATGGGGAAATAAACAGATGCATAGGAGAAACATCAAAATCTGGAAACTGTATTACTGCTATAAAACCGTCATTTTAATCATATGGAAATAAGGCCGCCTATCTTATAAAAAATAAAACTAGTCTTGTGACAAATTAGAATAAAAGTAACTATGCAGATTTGTCGTAGTTGTTGGTCCCAGGATATGAGAGAGACACAAGATGGGGTGAGGCAGTATCTTGGTCCAGTAAAAGGTATTACCTCACCCATCTTGTCTCTTTAATAAAAGTAGCAGTCATGAGTCAACAGCTTGGGTCATCAAGAAAATTGGAAAATGTGAGGAGGAGACATTTAGGTGATTTAATGAAAACGACACTTTCTCAATTCGTAGTCACAGGATTCCTTCAATTGATCCAGACAAACTCATACAGACAAAGCAGATGAAGGCATATTACCTTGCTTTGCGAATGTACAGCTGGGGACAATGTTGGTGCCTGTGGCACACAAACAAAGTAAAGTCCACATCAATTGTCGAACCTGGAACACTCATCATCCGCTCAAAAAAAGTTCCTAAGCCTGGGCCTAAGAGTGACAAAAACAAGTTAAAAACTATCAAGGAATTTCACCAAGAAATTTCTTAACCCATTAGTAGGACTGTTTGAGCAAAATGTGATTTCAAATTTAGGCCATGATACTGCGCTATGCTCTACTACCATGGCAGATCAGGACCATACACGGTTAGCCTTTTTATGTAATGTTAAGCAAGATAGCTGAGATTATGCTTTTTGAAGTATAAAATGCTATGTTAGGATTAGTTTTTCCACAGGTCTAGAGGACAATCATTTCTGTTAATATGTTGAAAACCACACAATTGTATTAATCATAATGATATGTAAGACTACACTAATTGTTTTAAGATTAAAATAATATTAAATAAACTCTTACCTAAATCCACATGACTTGGTACGAAAAGAAGAATAAAGTGCACTTCTGGTACTGCATTAAAAACTGTCCTGGACAAACAATATTACTTTATTTAGTGTCAGTAACTACACACATCAAATTTAGCAGCAAGTCTCTTAATGAAAGAAACTTTGTTCTCCAGTGCCTGAATCTTCCCTCATAAATGCACATGGCTAAAAAATTAAAATGTGATTTCTCAAAAAAGATTACATGAAAATTATTAAGGCCTTTTCACTGTTTTTTCAACCCCATTTCTCTCTTTAATCTTCTAATCCTGTGATTTCATATAGCTTTCTTTTTATATCAGTTCCCCAGTGGTGAAAAATTAAAGATGCCAGATCTCTGCTGGCAGATATTTGACCTGGAATCTGGATGAGCTGGCTTTTACAGTTACGGGGTAACTGTAAAGCCGACAGAAACAGCACCAAAGGCAATTTACTCTATTTATGTAGGGATGCCGTGCACTGAACCTCACTAACTTAAGCAGCACTTTGTTTGTTTGTGATTTGAGCTAGCACTCTGCTATATTGTATTATTTATTCTGCATAGTCTGTACCTAACAAACATTTCAGAGGATAACCTGCAGACAATGATTTTTCAGAAATATCCACAGCTTTTAGGCTTCCTGCACAACTGTGCACTATGAACCTTTCTATCCCTCCACTCGAAAAAATCAATTTGTCCCAATGACCGCATGATATTTATGTCAAGAACAACAGCAAAAGATATAGCAAGAGATTACACTGTTAGGATTACACTGTTCAGAACTGTAAGAGTCTAGCTTTGAAATCTAGAATGTACATCAGGCTACACACAGTTGTGTCATGTCATGTCACATACTGAAATTGTTAAGAAATTTAGTTAATTTTCTTAATATTTACCTTTAAGCTTTTTTTGTTACATTACCATCTTTTAATTCCACAGTCTCTACAGGTGAGAGTTAGTAGGAAACTGTACATGCTTCACTATGCATCAACTTACACATCAACTCACCTAATGATTTCTTGGGCACATCCAACCGCATATTCATCATTTGCCACAAAAAGATGCATAAACAGTGTATTCAGAGGCTATAGTACAAAGAAACGAATGAATTAAATAAAATAAGATCATGCATATAGTGTTTTTTAAAGTAATTAAAATCTTAATATACAAATTTAATTCCCGATCCTGTCAGTACATACTTACGTGAGTAACTCGACACACATAAGTAGCTTCATTGACTAAATGGGACTAACTGCATGGGTAAATTTACTCACGTGTATAAATGTTTGCAGGAGCGGGGTCTTAATGATTGGATTTGTGTGTGTCTCTCTCGCTATGCAGTAAATTAACAAAAAAACCCAAAACACTTGCCTTACACTCAAGTTTGATATTACAGTTATTAATTTTAAAGTACCAGAGCTACATTTTTAATTTAACAAAACTTGATTGAAAACACTTTGTAATTTTTTTATACAGAGAGCAAAAAAACAAATCACACATTTCTAAAACAGTTATTCTGTAAACTGAGACCCAAAAACAATGCTACCATATGAAAATGTACGAATTGCCTGAATAATTCACATGTGGCTCAGTTATTCTTTACGTAATGCAGCCATCCCAAATTCATGCCAATAAAACCTTTACACTATATCATCATATATTAGCTACATGCATGTTTACCTCTCCATCTAGAGTAGGGTCAGCCTAAAGATTCATATTTGGTATATACTGCTCTGCAGAGCTAACCTCACAAATGTCAGCCAGAGGAGTACACCTGAAGTGGAGAGGGAAACTACAGTTCGCTCATCAGTTTTGTCTTTTCATCCTTATTCCAAATGGTGAGACAATGAAAGCCTCGCTTAGACAGAGACACAGATAGATCATCCCTTTCAATGTTTTTTCCTTTCTTCTTTGCCTTTTAGATATGGAGATTTTCCCTGATCCTTGAGGTATTTTAATCCTTAACTAAAATCTAAAGTCCAGATTCACCAATATGCAATGTAGCCAGAGCATGGTTCCAGCAATGCAAAGCAGCCATACATATGGTATAGCTGGCAAACTAAACTGGATTTACTACTGTTTTGCATTGCTGGAGCAGCAGGAAGCAGCCAGAGTATACCAGTGAACCTGGCCCTAAATGTCAGGATCCATTTCGAAAACAGAGAGGTCTTTCCTTTCCTTTTCTTTTTTTTTTTTTTAAATGGATAGTATTATGGAAGAGAGAAAGATGGAGGAGAGAGAGAGGAAAGAGAGACTGGGCTGTTAAAGAGGTCCAAGTGTAGGACTGGGAATCAAGAACTTCAGTTCCAATCCTGATTCTGAGTAGGGATGTTAACCAGGACATTCCTGCCAAGTTTCAGTTTGGGTAATTATATTCTGCCCATGTAAATGCCCCTGAGATTTTAATTGGATGTAGCATTCTTTACTTTATGACCTTAAACTATTTTAGTGTTGCTGTGCTCTTAAAAAGAGACACTTTCAAATTGAATTTTTCAAGGGGGGAGGGATAGCTCAGTGGTTTGCACATTGGCCTGCTAAACCCAGGGTTGTGAGTTCAATCCTTGAGGGGCCCACTTAGGGATCTGGGGCAAAATTAGTACTTGGTCCTGCTAGTGAAGGCAGGGGGCTGGACTCAATGACCTTTCAAGGTCCCTTCCAGTTCTAGGAGATGGGATATCTCTATTTATTTATTTTATTTAAAATTGTATTTTCTGATATGCCTTAATCCAATAAAGCACTTAAGCATGTGCTTAACTTTAGCTTTCATTTGAAGTCAACAGGAATACTCATGTGGCTATAGTTAAACGCATGCTGAATTGCTTTTCTGGATCAGGACCATAAAACACTTTTAAAATGACATATCCTCAATTTCAAAAAATCCTCTTTTTAAAAATATAAAAAGGGTGGTTCTGCTTTTTGCCCATGTTCAGAAAGGACTTCAGGGCAGGCATGGGAGCAATAACATCACACATGCTCAAGCTCTCTCTTTTCCACCTTTTCTCTGTACACACTTCTGCCAGCTGTCTCTTCAGGTTCAGTTACAGCTTTGTTGATGATGATATTGGTAAGCACCCAGTGCACAGCCTGGGGAAAAGCATGCACCATTAACAATACAGTGGGATCAACTGTATTCAAAATACTGTCAAGTGCACAAAGAAAACAAACTGAAAAAAACATAGCATTAGTGTCTTCAGTTATAATAACTTTAAGAGTTTATTTTAATAACAGTATACACAACAATTTCAGATGGCACTACTGGAGTTGATAGTTTCTTTAAAACAGTTGCCTAATATCACTAATGGATAACATTATTTCTAGGCAGTTTGCCTATCACTTGGATAATTTCAGTGTTGCCAACTCCAGATGGTCAAAAATCATGAGACTGGCTTAACAATAAAACATTTTAGTTTATCTATTTGCCTTCTGGGTTTTGACCTTTTAGAATTCAAATTTTTCAGCTTTTCTCCACAACCAAAAAGGGCTAGAAATTTCCTTTTATGAAAAAAGGAACGTGGAGATTCTCGCATAACGATTTAACTCCAGAAGCTAGGGCTTTCAGAAAAATGCCAAATATAGCAAGACTCTCAATAAAATTCTAAGAGCTGGCAATACTGTAAAAATGTACGGTGCTTTAGGGTGAGAGGTAATGTTATAAAATCTAATATGTTATCATTTTCTAGTGTTGAGAATGTTTAGGACCCCAAGTGATGTGCTTTCAGTGAGTCAGAACATTTGTGTAGAAAAACCCATTAGCCAACTTAGTCAAACAACAAAGAAATCACTTGGAATGGAAAACAAAACAAAAATCTCCAGTAAAAGGAATACCATTTTTTACGCTGATCTTCCCAAATCCCAGGGAATAGCAATACAGATAACAAGGGTAATGCATCTCTAACATCAGTTGCAATTTAATTGTTTCCCCCCTATATTGTACCAAAAATTGAACACATACAGTATTCAAAAGGAACAAAATGAAAACCAAGTTGAGGTCCCTCAAGTGAAACACATCTGAAAAAAAATAACTACTTACTGTGCACTTTTTATCACTGTAGTTTTCATGTAAGAATGATTCCCAATCAGCTTGATCAACAATATTCCAATTTGGATAGTCCAAAAATACAGCATGGGCAAAAACCTCATTCTTCTTGCTGAGTGTCACAGCAAGGTTAGCTTTTTCTCTGTAGAAACAATTTTGATTTGCAAAAGTTAAAGAAATGACAAAAAGAAGATTCAGAGAGTGATTTTAGATTTCTTAGTCTTCAAGTTAACAACTGTTCAACAGCATCATGAGGGAACCAGAGGATAGGGTCGCTGATACTATCTATACAAACATTTCCTGCCAGTAAATCCATCTTCTCTGTGTGACCAAGAGAGTTTAACAATCACATTTTCAAAACTGGCCACTGATCTGGGGTCCTCTGATTTTAGATGCCCAACTTCACAGAATCACAGAAATGTAAGGCCGGAAGGGACCCGAAGAGGTCATGTAGTCCGTCTGCCCACGCTGAGGCAGGATTAAGTATACCTAGACCATACATTTGAGCCATATTGGACCCAGTTTTCCAGAGGTACAACTGCAACTCCCACTGACTTCAGTTGGAGCTGTTGGTACTCCCCACTTCTGAAAATCAAGCCCAAGAGATCTTAAGCTGGGCACAGAAACTGAAGCACCCAAAATCAGTAGACACTTTTGAAAATATGGACCATAAAGCTGTGTCTGATTTATTACTGGGTATTTACTGACTACTCTATTAGCCTACACATGACACAACTAGTATGTTATCCATCACTCAGAGAACAAAGGGGACAGCACCTTCTGAGTCTGTGAACCTTGAATCATAGAATCATAGAATATCAGGGATGGAAGGGACTTCAAGAGGTCATCTAGTCCAACCCCCTGCTCAAAGCAGGACCAATTCCCAACTAAATCATCCCAGCCAGGGCTTTGTCATCTTGGATCTTCTTGCTGTAAGGTTGGAGGTGCTGGTAACTTGATGTAAGTGAGAAAGCTGTTTAGACAAAGCTTGTAGCTTTTTAAAGTTAAGAATTGGACACTAGAAAGTGTGTTTTATTTTGTTTTGTTTGTAACCATAATTACCTCATTTACTCTTGCTTAGTATCACTCAGTGGCACCGGAATAGGAGGGGCCAGGGCCCTCCCACTTTTTGAAAGTGGATGTATACCACTTTTGAAAGTGGATGGGCCTGGACCATCCACTTTTTGGCAGGGGCCCGACCCCCACCCCTCCTCTTCCTCCTGAGGCCCTGTCCCCCTGACCAGGCTGGTACAGCAGCTGGAGCCCAGCCAGGGTCCTGGGCAGCTGTGGGGTGCCACGCCGTGGACCTTCTACCTGCTCAGGTTAGAGGGGCCCAAGAGCAGGCCCCAGCCTGCGTCCCCATCCCACGGGCCCTGCACCCAGGGCAGGAGGATCTGTGGCTCCCCTCAGCTGCCTGCATGCAGCTCTTACCAGGACCTGGCTCCAACTGGGGGGGGAGGGGCTACAGTCCGGCCATGGTAAGAGCAGCGAGGGCAGCTGTGGGGAGCCGTGCCATGGTCCCTCCACCTCCCCTGGGCCAGGGGCCTGTGGGGCAGGAACACAGGCTGGGGGCTGCTCCTGGCCCCCTCACCCCAGGCAGCTGGAGAGTCTGTGGCTCCTGGCCCGCTCTGGCTTGGGGCAGGGCCTCAGACAGAAGAGTAGAGGTAGGGGGCCCAGGCCCCTGACCCCCCCCCAACTTTTGGGTAGGTTCTGTCACCCTTGGTATCACTTAAATCTATGTTCTTTATTAAGAAACATATTCTTAGTTTTACTATGAATTATCTCAGTGCTGTTATACTGAAATAAAGTGAGAGTAACAGGATACTGACAGAGACCTCTCTGGGGAACTTGAGAACTGGAGTTCACTGATTATTACCTGCAAGACAAGGTTAAGACTGGCAGAGTCGCAAGGCAGGGAGCTGACACACAATTGAGCAAAGCTCTCTCTTGCTGAAGCAGAGAGGTAACACGGTGGCTTATGATTTTGGGTACCTTGAGGAGAATGTCATGTATGTTCTTAAAATGTTGCTACTTACAAAAGATAGATGACATTAATCCTTCCAAAAGTTTTTTCAGTAAAATAGCTGATGAGACTGATAATACCAGAAACATCATGTGCTTCCGTTCTTCTGACAGTGACCACTTCTGTATTTCCTCTTGCAGAAGTTATTGCAGTCATTTTATACACTGTAGCAAAAACAAGGAAAACACTGCTGTTATCTAATGTGAACGGCTTCTGCAGTGATTTCAGCCTTGAAGTTAGTCATTCTAGATGGGATTTTCAAAGGGAGGAAGGAAGTTAGGCAGTTAAATCCTAATGAAAATCAATGGGATCTGAGTGCCTAACTCCCACGGGCCCCTTTGAAAACCATAGTCTCAAATTGGATGTAGTATAATGGTTACCACCTAAAATATTACTGTACAGTGAGGGAATGTTTTTAATGGCCAACAACTGCATGAAATGGTTTCACATTTAGTTGTAGACATTTCTATAATGCTCATCATCATAGTATCCGACCGTTTCAAACTATTTGTCCAAAAGCCAAGTTTTTTAATCAATAAGATTATTTACACTTCAGGAAGAGTGGAAGGCTTTACTGAATAGCCCTAACCCTGGATGCAAATAAACATTTATTTTGCAGTTCCATGTGCAATGTGTTTGTAGTGTCCTCGTAACCCATTTTGTCCTTTGTATACCTAACAGTTTCATAATATATAATGTGATATGAATTCAGTCCAACTGTGCTTAACCAACAAAATCTTACCATAGTTACCTTTCAATTCTGTTGCCACCTAGCATTAAAGTTTAAATGTATACATACCAAATAATGTCACAATTTAAAGTAAAAAAACCTAAGCATTAAGGTATGAAAATGAACAGTTCAAATACCATCACAGTTCATACAATAACTCACATACAAGATTATATGTAAAATATAACACTGCCCATTCAAAAATAAAATAAATAAATAAATCTTTACTGTGCTCGCCATCCCCTCCCAGACTCTAGCTATAGACTAGAAAATCTTTTATATTCATCCACACTACATCATATACATTACCCATATCAGCTGCAACCCCAGGCAAACCACCACAATCCCAAGTATGGCCCACACATCCTATCTCAGAACATCTACCAGCACACGTGTGTAATATGAGGCAGAGACACCAACAGCTCATCTTATATCTTCCCCTTTATAGAATAGAGACATGAGCCCACCCCAACTTCCCATTATAGTCAAGAGGCCACACCATATAGTATCATAGGTCCCAGTCCTGCAAGTTTATATTTGCGGATCTCTATGCTCACACTGAGACCAGTATGTTTGAATGGAATTACATTGATGTGGTTCTCTGAGCAGAATTGGGCCTTACTGCCCATATACATTCCAGAACCAACTTCTTCCCATCCGCCATTCCAGTATTGGGCAAAAGACCCAGTCTACCCCATCCACTGTCCCTACAGGAACTGGAAACCTCACTTTACCCTCCACATTCACCATCCTCACTTTCCAGATACAGACTTTGCATCCAGCATTACTCATTCCATGCTACACATACATTAGACTCTAGAGGCCACTGATCTCAGACTGCCGCATTCATCACAACAGTAGAGAAGAAAATGGCAATGACGTCTGTAGAATTAATTATATTTTCTTGCGTAAACAATATTTTAAATAAATGTCTTAAATTATAATACTTATGATGACAGGTATATTTTGGTTAGAGAGTTGATAGTTGAATGCTGATTTTTAGAATGGGCAAAGAGAAGGCTCCACTTAATACACATTTACTTAAAAGGTTGTATGAACTGAACTTGAATATTTATCTACTTTTCCTTAACTGTTTATGTCCACACTTTTAAATTGATAATATTTTTAAGAATTGTAATTGTACTGTATACCTCAATTTTAACTTTTAATGGTAAGCAGAAACTTAACTCTGTTAAATATATTTTTTGGTGAATTTCCATGGTTCGTAGTTGGTTGCTTGTGTTCTAAAAACACTATGCAGCTATGAAGTTATTTTCTAAATGCTTTAAAATTAAGACTGTAGGAGCTAGGGAAGGTCTTAGAAGGTCCACAGGAGTAATGCCCCTACCATCTATTTCACAAAATGCACAAACCAAATATGACATTTTAAGAGCATGGATAGGAAACATATTTTTTTTGCATTAGCTCCTGTAGGTCTAAGATATGCAAAGAAGGAAGTTGGGGAGTGGAGGAGAGCTGAGACAGGGAGCACTGATTAAGAGCAGAGAATCTGTAGAACCATGCAGTTAAATAGGGGACTCTGCTCCCTGTCTGCTCCAATTCTTCCAGTAATTGCCTCTCTGGTTTATCAACATTAAACAAACACTCTTTTTAAACACAACAGAAATTTCCCATCCTAACCATCTTTTCTCTTTAGGTGAGTTGAGGCTTATATCCAAATCAGATCAAATATGTCATATAAGTACTTGTGATAAGATTATGTAGGAAAAGGTTAGCACAGCCCCAAGTTTCTGACTGTGGAAGAGTGATGGGATGCACAAATTCCACACTGGATCAGGGCAAGAAGGAGTTAATTAACTGTCCTGGAGACAAGGACTATGGGCAGCTCCTCCCACACCACCAATGTCAAGACTGGAAGGAATAAAAATGGACACATCAAGCTTCAGAGTAGGGCTACCCCTGAGGTTTTCTAACTGGAGGGCACACCCTCCTACGGGGTGTAGTGGAATGTTTGGGGTGGGGGTAAGCAGCCACGCCAGGCAGGGCTCGGGGAGGGAACGTCACTTCCACTCCCTAACTCACCAGCCTGTGGGTCAATGTCAACATCCACTGTAGCCGTGCTGATTTCTGCTCCCAGCAGCCTCCACACCCAGCACTAGCTCTGCCCCCAGAGACCATCATACACCTTTGCCAATCCTGAAAGCCAAAGGGGTATTGTGTCTATTTTTATTTGGGCTGGGGAGGTGCAACCAAGAATTGTAACTGAGAGTGGGCGAGTGTCGGGGGGCACAGCTCAAAAAGTTTGAAAACTGCTGGACTATCCTGACAGTGGGCTGTTGGGTTTGAGGGAGAGGACTCTGGGGGTGGGCTGAGGTTTGGACTGGATGGGGGTGAGCTTTGGCCCAATGCCGTCAGTCTGGGCTGCATTTTAGAGCGAGTGGGAAATTCATTAGCTCACAGGAAGTCTTCCCTTTGGCTCACTAGCACAGATCTGCTGTCTGGAGACAACTCTGTGGTGGTAATCCTGTTGCAACTTACAGTAAATGCTACACTGCCACAAGACTCTGACCCTTCTACAGGGAACAAGGGTCCTTCGACGGGCCGGCTTTGCCACTGGCACATGGGTCTGCAGGTGCCAACAGAAGGAGTCCATGGGAAGCAGGACTGCGAGGACAAGGGATGAGAAAGGTGGCAATTAGCCAGCCTGTTTTCTCCATTGCAACCCCTTTCCCATGCCCCTCCCACCTAGCAATAGAGGGAAGAGCAGGATGGCCGCAATCCCCAACACCTGGGGGCTCATGACCCCGCTGGGCAAGCTCTGGCAGCTGCAGTTCTCGGGCGGGCCGTTAGGGGGCAGCGCAGAGCAAGCGCTAGAAAGAGTACCCGGGGGAGAGGAGGGACTAGGACGCGCTGCATTCTGGGACTTGTAGTCTCCGTGGGGGGGGGGGACGCGCATTGCATGCTGGGCGGCGTAGTCCCAAGGTGAGGGGAGCTGTGCGATATGGGACACCCAGTCCCGTGAGCGCCTCCTCCCCGGACTCCCAGAGCGTCGCGGATGTTCCGTCGGGCGCGGCGTGTCCGGGGTCCCCCCGGGTCAGCGCGAAGAGGAGCCGGCGACGACTCACCTGGGACGCGGCGGTTCCGCTGCAGCCGTTGGGAGACGCGCGGCCGCCGTTACTGTGGCAACAACCCGGGCGACGCTGCGCGGGGTGAGAGGTGAAGGGTCAGGGCGGGGTCGACGGAGCTCGGGCTCACAGCGGCGGCAACATGGCGTCTACGGCGGCTGGGAAGCAGCGAATCCCCAAAGTGGCGAAGGTGCGGGGGGGCGGTCAGCGCTGAGCGGAGGGAATAACCCGGTGTGACCCAGCCCCGGGGGGCGACCCGGCGGGGGCGGGGGGAGAGGATCGCGGTGCCCAGGGAAAGGAGGCGGGGGTGTGCTGGGGGGGGGCAGAGTGGCGGGAACGGCGGGAGGGAGTGAAAGTTCTCGGGGGCCGGGGTGGCTGTGGGAGGGGAATGGGGGAGAAGGGGCAAAGCGGGGGGCGGAGGGAATCGGGGGACCTGTGACTAGGGGGGGGGACCTCGGGGGTGCCGGGGAATTGGGGGACCTGTAACCGGAGGATGGAGAGCTCAGGGGTGCTGGGGAATTGGGGGGGACCTGTGACCGGGGCTCGGGGTGCCAGTGAATTGGGGTGACCGGGGGTGAGGGGCTCAGAGGTGCTGGAGAATTGGGGGGACCTGTGACCGGGGGGTGAGGGGCTCAGGGGTGCCGGGGGGGACCTGTGACCGGGGGGTGAGGGGCTCAGGGGTGCCGGGGGGGACCTGTGACCGGGGGGTGAGGGGCTCAGGGGTGCTGGGGAATTGGGGGACCTGTGGACGGGGGGTGCCTAGTTGGACCAGGGAGGGGGATGAGGGAGAGAGGGCAATGGGGAAAGTGGGTGTGGTAGGGTCACTGATGCGAATCCTGCTGGAAATACTAGCTTTTGCATAGTGCTCTGCGGCTAGCTGTCTGTAATATAGAGCATGAGCCTAGCTACCAGTGGGGGCTTCATTTTAGAAACAGCCTCACTCACTTTTTTTTTTTTTTTTTTTGGTACAATGGTTCTCATGATTCTTGCTTGAAAACTAACTTTTATCTGATCAAACACACATACTGGTGGACCATTATGGGATACATGCTGGGGGATGTCAGTACTAAATAAGGGACATTTCTTAGAATGGTGGAGCATCCTTGTTTCATGGAGGAAAAATATGTTATGCTTCCCCATTTTCCTTATCCCATGGTTCCAAAGCAGTTGGAAACTTCTGCTAAAATGACCAGCAGTTAAATGATTAGCAGTTGTAGCTATTTAAAATACAAAAAGTCAGTTTCTCCATCTCAGACCTACTGGGGGGCAAAATTCAGCCCCCCTGCACTGACTTACACCAGGATCTGAATGTGGCCCATTGTTGTGCATGTCCCTTGAGGAATGACATGTTCCCTTGGGAAAGTTTTCTAAGCAACTAAAGGCCAAAAACATGGTTTTCAAATAAAATCTTAAATATTAAGGAAACAGAGGAGACCACCAGAAAAGTCCTGGTATGGAGTTAACACAAAGCACTACTTCTGTTCAACCCACTTATAGTGTTTCTTTTAAAAAACTGACAGTTTCAAAGCCATTTTTAGTTTAAAGAATGTGAAAATAACCCAACAGTGTGTGTGTGTGTGGGGGGGGGGGGGGGGGTGAAGCTGAACTGAAGGTTACAGATAAGTTATCCCAGCTGTTTACTCTTGGAAAAATGGCACCTGTTGAACCACTGATGTGGCTACAGCACTAGTAGCCATGTGGGAGACTGAAGTGTACAGAGGGAGGGTATTTTAACTGTCATCAAAATCCCCGTTTTAATGGGGAGATTGTCTTGTGGATCATTTCCACTCCCATTCCCTATCCCATCACCTCCCTGTGGCAACTACAGCACCTGTTAACATAGAAAAGTATCAGATGTATTTTTAAAGCTATATTTTAATCACGCTTAGTATCTGTTAGTGAAGAGAAGGAGCCAGCACTGTATGAGCAGCTAACCCTCTCAGTTTGATGGGTTGTATGACACCATGGTTAAAAACACCTGAGCCTTGTCTACGCTACAGTTGCCAGTGTTGCTACCATTGGTGGAGAACTGTGCCCATCTTACTGCTCCAGGCATTGAGACCTGGCATGTGGGGTTGCAAAGCTGTTCAGGTTTCTTCTCTTCCCCCCCCCCCCCCCAATTGGTCAGGTGGGCTGAACCAGAACAGCACTGCAACCCAGTGCACCAGATCACAATGCCACTCACTGACGTTTGCGCCCCACCCCCAGTCATGACAGAGCATCCAGGGTGCTCAAACCTGAATAGGGCTGTGACCCGGTGCTCCTGCCAGGCTCAGCCATTGGAGCTGCTGCTGTAGGGGGAGTCATGGACACAGAAGCAAGCCACAGGCAAAGGGGAAAATCATGCTGTCTGTGACTTTCCCCCTCACGGTGACAACCCTAATCCTGGAGTACTGACTGGTGAAATAAGAGTCTGAATCCCTGCGTCCATGGTCATTATTTTGACTAAATACAGATATAGGCAATGACCATACACTGAGGTAAATCATGGCAGACACTTCGCCTCCTTGGTGCCCCATTGACATTGCTGGTGCGCCAAAGCCTGCATACTGCCCCATTGACTGCAGTAGAGCTCTGTATACGCACAGAGGCTACCGCTATGAAGCTCTGGGCCAGTTAATTTCCTGCTAATGGAAATTCATCCACATTAATTTTTTTAAAAATACTTGTAATTCATAAGTAACAAAAATGGAATCCTCCAATAATTATTGCTAGGTATAGCATTGCTGCCATAACAACAACAACAACATATAATCAGTTATTACTAAGGCCTTGATCCTGGACTCAGTCCCCACATGGGTGTCTTCCGCACCCACGTGGAGCCCCATTGACCCAAACAGACCATTCTTTGCAAGCCAATCATCTGACTTTCAGAAGGCTGACCAGAATTGTGAGTGTCTAAAACTCTGGTCCTGCAAACATGTGTGCTTTAGGGCTGACCCGAAAGCAAGAATTCCATTTCATGAAAAAAAATTCAGCGTTTCAATATCTGGATGAAACCCTGATCATTCAAAAGTGAGGGAGTGTGAGCAAGAGCAAGTAGCCAGTGGGTAGGGCACTCATCTGGGATGTGAGAGGACCCAGGTTCAGGTCCCTGTTCTGCCTGATTTGGTGCTTTATCTACTACACTGTAGAGCAGTTGTATTCACTTAAAATTTCTGGTGGACTAAATAAGTCAATATCCAAATCTTGCTAGGTCAAAGGGTTCTTCAGGTGTTTGCTCTGTAGTAAGCCTGCTACTGGCCACGGGTCGCAACCTTTAAAGAGTGGTGTGACAGATTATTTATTAATCTCAAAATAAAAGGCTAAGCATGCCAGTGGACAGGACTACAACATAATCTTGCAAACAAATTATTATACAAATACACTGTAATGCTATTAAAACATCATGCTATTAATGTTAATTCTATTACAACTATGAAATTAAAATTAGAAGTTAATTAATTTCCTGTGAGTTTAATTTATAATTTCCCTTTCTTTCTGCTTGAAATATTGACACTCTTGCACTGTCCCCGCCCGCACACCTTCCCAAAAAAGTACTGTGAAGTCAGTTTAACTAATGAAAGTATGTCAGTTACTGACCATTTTATGTTGCATAAGTATTTGATTAAGTGCCTGATTAAAAGCGTATCACCATAAGTCAAAATGCATCAACACAGTTTAGTTCCATTGTGTTTAAATGTAAATGAAAAATTTCTAAAGTAAATACATGGCATGATGGTAAACCTAGGGAAAATAAACTTTTAAGTGCATCTGCCAAGTTCCCATCAGTTCTGCCCTGTTGCCTCCCTGCATCTGCCCAGCCCAGTGGTTCTCAACCTATTTACCATTGTGGGCCACGTACGTACCTCTCTGTTTTATGTGGGCCACATCCACACAATATATATACACACTACCTGTATGGCCCTAAGGATGTTACATAGGCCACAGTTGTGCACCAATTGGGCCACAGGTTGAGAACCACTGGCCCAGCCCATCCTGCTTCCAGCCTCACTTCTGCTCCTACTGGGTTCTTCACCACCCCATCCCAGGCCAAGGGGAGGAGGGCTGCGGTGGTATCCCTCCGCCTCCCTCTTCCAGGAAACTCCAGGGGTTCCTCATCCTCTGCTTCCCTGGCTGGGTGTTGGAGGGAGGGAGGAGCCATCCCTGGTTATAGAGGGGAGGGGGTAAAAAGGAGTGGAGCTAGCTTGAGCTGCAGGGTTCTTTCTGCACCCTTCTCCCCCACCCTTCTTGTAAGCACGGATAGCTCCCCCCACCCCTTCCCGTGAGAATAGGTTGGGATCCTGAGGGGCGGGGGAGTGAGCGCCACGGTTTTCCAAGGAGCTCTAATTGGCTGCTTTTGAGGGTATGAATGAACAGCTAATGCCAAGCAGTGGGCCAAACAGAAGTCCCTGGTGGCAGGATCTAGCCTGTGAGACGCCAATTGAAGAACAATGCCATAGAGTCATTCTCTCTCTCTGGCTCAATGGATATTTAATTATTTGTATGAAGTGGAAGAGCTCCAACTGGAGATGTTGAGAAAGACCTATCTGAGAATAGCTAATACTCTGGTGGTTTGGGCAGTCAGCTGGGATGTGGGCAACCCAGGTTTAGGTCCCTGCTCTGAATCAGGCAGAGCAGAAATTTGGGTGTTTTACATTCCAAGTGAGTTTCCTGATCATTGGGCTATTGGCTATTCTGGTTGAGTTTTTTTTTTTTTTTTTTTTTCCTGATTTTGACCATAAATTCCATCCGGGACCTGAAAAAACTTCCCAATGAAAGTATACGTTTCTGTGAAAAAAGTTCTGGCTTTGACAAATCTGCATTTTCCAACAAAAAAAGTTTCCTAAAAAATTTGCATGCGGTTCTGACATGCATGTCTTTAGCTTTGAGTGTGAATAATCCTGTTATTCAATGAAAATACTCATGTCCATAAGTAGTTTCAGGATTGGAGTTTTACTCTATATTCCAAAAAATGTTAACTCCTGGCTTTATACTTTTACTTTTTCCCTAACAGATGATATTCCTGTTTTTTGTAGTTTTGGTATCTCTAATCCAGTCAATAGCTTATATGCCATTTTTTTCCAGAGGTGTGGGGTCAGCCTGTTTGGTCCCACTTCAAACTTTCTAAATCCCAGCTTTTATGAAACCTGTAATCTCAATAGACTGTTTACACCATTGTTTTGAAAAGCAGAGAGTTTTTAAAACAAATGAATATTGCTCTTCAATTTTGAAACAGTACTGAAAATGTGAAACCAAAGTTAAACAACCAACATTGGTTTTCATTGTCCAGTGCTAAAAGTAAAGAAAGGACATAAATAGTCAAGTTGGAGTTTAAAAACTCTTTCATGCTTTAATATCAAGGAGTTATCAGTAACATAGGTAAAAAGTAAAATTGTCTGTGATATGATTTTTTTACTTTACAGTATTTTTTTAAAAAAAGGAGGATATCATATTCCCAACTTGATATGTCATCTGATAAATAAACAAAGGTTTCCAAATCTATTTTCATATTTAAATTTTTTTCCCCCCAAGGTAGGTGGTCACCTCGGTCCCACATACACTTGCATGAATACATTCCTAGGACTTGTTCCAACATTTCCCATCTTTTTGCACTCCAGGCAGGGTTATAGCTTCTGAGTTTGACATTTTTATGGGGTGAAATGGATACAGTAACAAGTATTTTATAATTGGTGTTGCTCTTTCCTGTCTGTTTGCAAATTCAGTTCCGTTTATTTCTCAGCCAGTCACCAAATCCTACTCCTTTATATATTTCACATATTAAATCATTGGTCAACTCACTTTTTGGGGTTTTTTGGTATTTTATGGGTGTAGAAAAATATAAGATTACCAAAAAAAAAAAAAATGAAATTTTTTCTTCTTCCAAAGGTGAAAAACAAAGCGCCAGCAGAAGTACAGATCACAGCAGAACAGCTGTTAAGAGAAGCAAAGGAGAGAGAACTTGAACTTCTTCCACCACCTCCGCAACAAAAGATCACAGATGAAGAAGAGCTAAATGACTACAAGCTTCGGAAAAGGAAGGTAAGTGCATAAGTGACTTGATGCTCCTGTACAGTACTAAGAAGCTAGCATATTTTTAAACTTTACTGAACGTTTTCATTCATTCTTCATTAACTTCAGAGAGAAAATAGATATTCCGTGGTTGTAAGGTAAAATCACAAATAGCTGTTTAAGGGTACTTAACCTGTTCCCTTTAAACAATTAAATACATAATTTTTTAGAATTTGGATTTAGTAGCAAATTAACAGTATAACTTATGATTTTGTATTGGAAACTGTATGTATACTATTAATGAGTCTATTCATATGTGCTAGAATCTTGAGAGGCAGGCTTTAGAAAAAGGGAAGAAGAGTAAAAATCAGCCAGAGGGAGGGAATAGGGATGTGCTGGTCGCAGCTTCCCTTAGCTCCCATTGTCCGGGAACCTGTGGACGGTCAACGTAAACAAAATGTGTCTCAGACCGCCAATGGATTACCCTGATGGGCCATGTGCCAAAGGTTGTCAACCCCTGGTGTATAGGGTCTGAATGCTTATTGAAGCTAGTCTCCAAAGGGATGTGAATTTAGAGCCCCTGAATGAGGATTAGGGCCCTGTCGTGCTGAGGGCTATACAAAGGGCTATCTCCATTCATACCCATCTGTTAGATAAGAATGATACTGTGATGTTAGTTGGACATAGGTTGGGGGCAACCTGTAACACTGAATGTGCCATCTCTGCTGTATCAAGTTATGGAAATGCTTCGTTATGGAACTGAAAACTTGCCTCCTGACATTTGGACACAAATGAGTCATAATATACTTAGTCAAGAAGAGGGAGAGTTCCTAGGCATCTCTTAGGGCCTATAAACTCTAGTACAGTATGTACATGTTATAGATGTTTGGACCATTGGGAAGTACGAAGTGCTGGCATGTCTGATATCAGATACTTCCATCAAGTGATCAGTTTATAGCCACAAAAGAATGCATGTGGCATGTTCAAATTAATACATTGTCAGTGTTGTGTGCAAAAATTGAGCCCCATAACTTCAATTAATGTTACTATTAAAATATCAAGTACATGACTTGGGAAACCTCTTATTCATTTTGATCTCAAAAGTTAAGCTATTGTAACATCTGTTTAAACTAATTGTAATATGTTTAGGATTTTTAGTCCAATTTATTAATATCTTGTATTTGAATTACCAGTACATCACTCTTGGTTTATAATGGGATCTTTCTGCATAGAGAAAGATTTTACTTTTAAAAATAAATTATAACTTTCTTCTCAGACCTTTGAAGATAATATAAGAAAAAACAGGACTGTTATCAGTAACTGGATAAAGTACGCACAATGGGAGGAAAGCCTAAAAGAAGTACAAAGGTAATTATGAAGATGGCCATCTCACATGCCTTCAAGAATATGTGCAACTAATACTGTCAGAGTCCTTGAACTGCATCATACATGCATTTACTTCAACAACGTTGTTTGCTTTCCAGAGCTCGTTCCATCTACGAGCGTGCTTTAGACGTGGACTACAGAAATGTCACTCTCTGGCTGAAGTATGCAGAAATGGAAATGAAGAACCGCCAGGTTAACCATGCCCGCAATATCTGGGATCGAGCCATCACTACCCTCCCCAGGGTCAACCAGTTCTGGTGAGTTTTCAGATAGAGGAACTCGCTATTTCACCTCTAATACTAAAAACAATTGAACTTTCACTTAGTGAAAAAGAAAGTTGTCTGCATGTGCAAATACAGTCTTCAACATCTCTGGTGTTTCAGTTCTCTCTCAGACTCTGCAAGCTAATATAAAAAAAAAAAAAAAGACTCACATTACTGGAAAGTGTCCTCCCCCACCCCTTGATTGTAATTTCACCAGGATAGGAGTTTGGCACAATGGGGTCTCTGGACAATTCTGTGATGCAAATAATGAATACCACCAAAAGAGTTGCCTATAAATACTAATTTTTGTTAAGTACATTTCTAAATGGTTTTGTCAATGATAGCTCTTGTTTGCCTTTTTTTAAAGGTACAAGTATACTTACATGGAAGAGATGTTGGGGAACGTTGCTGGAGCACGTCAGGTGTTTGAACGCTGGATGGAGTGGCAACCGGAGGAACAAGCTTGGCATTCCTATATTAACTTTGAACTGAGATACAAGGAGGTGGAGCGGGCACGCACTATTTATGAGAGATATATCCTTTTTAAAACAGTGTGTCTTGCACTTCTATTTAGATCCACATTTTACATTTCATAGTTATCCATCTTAAATGCCCATGAATTTGTATGTGACCTTTCTCCACTATAGTTGTATTGTGAGCAACAAACACTGCTGATACCTAGGCGTACATGTGGATGGGAATTTTTATTTACCACAGTGAAATTCAGTTAAATGAGTATAAATGTCCTGGAAGAGCTTGTAATTTAACTGTGCCACAATAGGTGTATATTTTTGGCTTGAAAGATGCTGACAATTTAATCACTGTAACCAACAAAACACACAAAAACAGTAAACGTTACAAAGCACTACAGTAAAATGTGGTGGGTCACATATGAGAGAGCTTTGGAAGTTTGCATTTAAAAATTGCTATGAGGTAGAGGGTCACGTCTCTTAGATGTTTGCCCCTCCTTACTGCCAGAGCTACTAAAAGTTTTTCCTCCTCTTCTCATCTTATATTTCCCCCTTTTTTTATTCACTATTTTTCCTTCCTAAAAACTTGTAGGGCCCGAGTCTGAAACCCCCTGTGTATGGAACGCCCCTTAACCTTCTTCTTCTACCTCTTGGGCATGTTCTTTGCATGGTTAATCTTTAACTGTTGTTCTCACATGATCCATGGTCATGTGATCCCTGGGAAGAATGGAATTTGAAATGGAGAACTGTTACCATTTCCTTAACATTTCTATACTTGTCATTGTGCATCCTGATGTTAAGAATTGGATCAAGTACGCCCGCTTTGAAGAGAAACACAGTTACTTTGCCCATGCAAGAAAAGTATATGAGAGAGCAGTGGAGTTCTTTGGAGAAGAACATATGAATGAGCATTTGTTTGTGGCCTTTGCAAAATTTGAGGAGAACCAGAAAGAAGTAAGGACTTGCTAAAGTGTGTTGAACTAATATAAAAAGGCAGATTTCTTGTTGAATGTTGTGCTCTGTGCCATTTAGAATTCTCTTTGGCTGTAGTTTCTCGGCATCTTGATGGAGTTCATAGTACTTGTGTGCAGAATGTAGTAACAAGGAGGCTGGGGTTTTTTATATTTGCCTTTTGTTGATATCAAGGGAAACTTATTCTCTTCTTGTTAACCTAAGCAAGATACTATTGCTTGCCATCAGGAGACTTGGGCCCTGATCTGGCAACACTTATAGAATATCAGGGTTAGAAGGGACCTCAGGAGGTCATCTAGTCCAACCCCCTGCTCAAAGCAGGGCCAATCCCCAGACAGATTTTTACCCCCGTTTCCTAAATGGCCCCCTCAAGGATTGAACTCACAACCCTGGGTTTAGCAGGCCAATGCTCAAACCACTGAGCTATCTTCCCCCCGAATTAATGGGATTAACTCAATGGGAATGTTCACATGGGTAAGTTTCTGCAGGATCATGGCAAGAGCCCTGCAAATTTGCAGATATCCGCAGACCATCTTTGTGGATTGGATGCGGATACAAATTTTGTATCTGCACAGGGCTCTAATCATGGCCTAAATTTGTCTTTTTACCAAATATATGAGAAACTTGCAGGGATAAAGGTGTCCCCCCGCTGGAGCATTAGTAACAATACACTAAAGACATCCTAAAAGTTAAAACGCAACTTAAAAAAAAAAAATCCACCCACTTAAGAATTATCCCAAAACTTTAAACAAGAGAAGAGAAAGGGTGGGGTCCAACACAGGGAAAAATAGGACCCCAAATTGTTATCATTTTACATATGGTATGAGCTGGATCTTCAGCTGGTGTATCAGCATGGTGCTACACTCACCGACTCCAGCTGAGGGGCTGGCTCAGTACCTACTTTTCTGCACAGATTTGCCTACAGTCCCATGCTTCCTCATGTTAACTCTGAACAATGTTTTCTAATTCTGGTATACACCAAACACTGCCCCCTTGTAGAGCTTTTGTGACAAGCTAGGATGCTAGGGAGCCTAAAGAACCCTGTGATACACTGTCTCATTGCTCTTGGTTTAAATGTCATTGTTGGATTTATTTTTATAAAGCAGGGATTCAGTCTAAAAGTATAAACTGGAGAGAAGTTTCATTAGGAAAAACGGTACTTAGAGCCAAAGGTGTATTTCATTACGTCTTAGTGTACAATTTTCCCTCGTTGATTTGATATCTTTTAGATTCCTTCTGTGTGAACCCTGCTTGCCATAGAACATTTCCCCACCAAAGCATCATGTACTCGACCCTTTTATCTCCTACCACTGATCCTTGCTTTGTTTGTCAGATTTCCAGCCCCTTAGATGTTACCATGCAGGTGCTTGTTGTAGGTTCTTATTTGTGGCACAAGGCAGGGATTGTGGCTTATCATTACTTTGCTGTTTTTTAACATGGTCATATCATGATTGGTGACTTATCAGTAATATGAAAAACAAGTTTTGCATGTTACTATTAATTAAAATGGTGGGAGCATCTAGAGGCCAATCAGGTTATGACCTCATTGTGCTAGGTGCTCTGCAAACAAAGTCCCAGCCCTAGAGTGTATCTTGATAGGTTTTTAAAGCTTATACAATTACTGTGCAACGAAGTAGTCCAGAGTATGTTTCTGCTGTATTCCCCATTTCATTTTCTCTCTGTAGTAACCCACTGAGGCACCTGCATCTCTGGTTTTCCTGTATATTAGGTAAAAGGCTTTTTTCTCTCTTCCTCTCCTTGGGCCTGCTCCTGCTCCCACTTAAATTAGTGGCAAAACTCCGAGTTACTTCTGTGGTGCAGGATCAGACCTTTGGTGCCTATTCTTCAATATGCCAGTGGCTTTTGATTTTGCTCCTCTCTTTGATAGCAATGCCATGCTTTGCAGTGTAGAAGGCAAGTAATATTTTAGCTTAATTGATGGTAGTAATATAATTATTCCAAGTTTTACTCCTCACAGAGCTCATGAAGGAATGCATGTTAGCCCTGTGATAAAAAAGGCAAAACATTTATATTGAAAAGTTGCTGTGTACTCAGTGAGAGATTGAAATATCCGTTACCTTTAGCAAACTAATCTACTACTAGCTATGGATTACGGGGAGTGGAAGAAAGGAGAGGTTTTATAAAATGTATTACAATCACTTTGATTTGTCATGTATCAATGTTTTCAGTTTGAGAGGGTGAGAGTGATCTACAAATATGCCCTGGATAGAATTCCAAAACAGGAGGCCCAAGAACTCTTCAAAAATTACACCGTCTTTGAAAAGAAGTTTGGAGACAGAAGAGGCATTGAAGACATTATTGTCAGCAAAAGGAGATTCCAGTACGAAGAGGAAGTGAAGGTAAGTGTTGATCTAGAGGCTTCCAGATGTGAAACACTTTCCAATCTCCAATGCTGATTGAGGTTCTCAGGTGTCTATTGGTATTGAGGCACTGCTTTTAAAGGGCACGTGTGGGTGATATGAAATCATTGAATTTTTAGTTTAATCGTAACTTATCTGCAAGTGATACAAGTGTCTCTGGAGCTCCTCGTACTGCATTTAAAACATCTAGCTGTTGGATTTAATGGGAATTGGGCTATAGGGGGTACATGTCAGTTGAGTGGGATAGATTCAGTTCCACTACATGAACTACAGAAAGTGTAACAAAAACTAGCCTAATCTTGGGTTTGTTTGGTTTTGGATTTTTTTTTTTTTTTTTTTTTTTTTTAAGAACTGCAAAGTGGCTTTAAATATTTAATGTGTCTCAACGATAGTTAAACCTAACACCTCTTTCCCTCTCATCTAGAAACAAACATTCTGGGTATTTATCAGCTTTGGGGTCTACGGCTTCATGATATCATGAGTGTTTTGGCCCTTAACTTGACATATTCCAAAATTACCTGCTAAGATATGAATTATTAATTTTTTCTTTATCTACCATGGTGTTGCCAAGAAACTGATGCAACGGAGGGGTTATATTTTCAGATTAAGTGGAAAGATTGAGGGAAGGAATGAAATTAGTGCTTTGATTGTCTTCTCCACTTCTGAGTAACTAATATCACAGACTGGGACGCCTGCCTGACAACCCATTTAGTCAAATACAAATCAAAACCAGGATTTTGTTCCTTTGGAACACAGTTACTATATTTGCAAATTGCACTATTGCTGATAGTCAGTTATTAGATTTAAGTTCGGTTCATATACTTGTCCACAGACATTTACAAAGCATCTTAGTTCTGTCTAAGTATGTTTGGGCGATGGGGGGAAATCTGGTATGCCTACTTTCTAGTAAATGTAACTGTTGAATTGCTGAAGCCATAGAATGGTGGCAGTTCTTTCCCACTCTAGTTGTTCATTTTAACCCTCATGAATCTCTGAGTAAAAGCTGCAAAAATGCCTAAATGACTTAGACACTCGAACATTTTTACCTTTCATTAATATTTCAGTGAATACTTTAGAAAAAAGTAGATGTGCAAGTTTACAGATTTACACAGTTCTGCTTTAAACTATAGGGAGAGGAACCCGTGTTATAATTGCATTAATGAAAGTTTCCCATCCCTTTCCGGAAGGCTAATCCCCACAATTACGATGCATGGTTTGATTACTTGCGGTTGGTTGAAAGTGATGCAGATCCGGATACTGTACGTGAAGTTTATGAAAGAGCCATTGCCAACGTTCCACCAATTCAAGAGAAGAGACATTGGAAGAGATACATATATCTCTGGATCAATTATGCATTGTATGAAGAACTGGAGGCAAAGGTAAAAACACGAGTCTCCCCTTTCTCCACATCTGGCTGTGACCTACTAAGTAAGATGCTGTCTGGTTCTGAGTTTCTTATTAAATAAGCAAAATCTATTGTTTTATTTAATTTGCAAAACTGAAATGGGGTTTGACTTTCTAGGCAGAGTTGTTATTTTTCTCTGAAAAATTAAGCTTTCCACTTATAACAGACATTTAAATTATATGCTTATCTCTGGTAATCTGCCATGAACTGAACAATCATTTTATGGAAGTACCCTGTGAAGCTGCTAATGGTACATCCTTCAACATTTTCCCCAATCCAATACCATTTCTATTGGTATAGAAAAGTAGAACCAAGCCTCCTCAGGCTTAGATAAATTACCCATGGCAGGCTGTTGTCTGAACTCACATTTTGTGGTAGCATTTTCAAATTCAGTAAAACTACTCTTTAAAAAATGACTCTTGCAGGGAATATCTGAAATCCTTCTTACTCTAGCCTCAGCCATTGAGTAAGTGATTTAAGTTACTAGTGGAAATAGAACCTCCTTTTCCATGTTTATAATCAGTCATTTTGTAGTTGCTTTAAAGTTTTGTTTAATATGATTACATAGCATCATAGCTATTCTCCTACAAAAACGTTCCCACTGTAAGGGTCAAAGGTCTGTAACCTTTACCATAATACTTTGGTCTAAAAAGTGGTCTATACTCTTGATCCTAACATTAAACCTTGAAGAGCCAGCTTTTTAGATTTGTGCACACAACTGGGTGGGCAAGTTGTTTGTGTATATAATTTAAAAAAATTATTTTAGTTTGCATAGTTTTAAACTTTTAGCCTTAAACATAATTCTCCAAAAATTCCTTTGTTTCAGAATTTAGTTTGTTAAATCTGAATTTTATTAGAGCCATGCAATAATCTTTGTATTGAAAAGAATATTTAACCCAAACCCAGCTTGCTTGTCCTTCCAGGATCCAGAACGAACCAGACAGGTATATCAAGCATGTGTGGAACTCATTCCCCACAAAAAGGTATGGCTTTTCTAATGGGTCTAGTGCAAAACCCTGACTGGCTCAAAACACACTATTCAAAATCCTGAATATTACCTACCCCTGTACTGCCCAGGTCTACGTGCTCCTCCCTGGTAACGAGATCAATTGGACTGTTTCCTTCTCAGTCAGCAGGGGATGCAGGGCTCAGACCCACAGAAGTGTTTTGTGCACAGAATCACCAGCATAGACATGTAGTCTTTGTTCTGGAATATGAGTCAGAGGGTTACTCTGGATTTTGATTAGGTTCCTTTCCAGCATCGTGTTAGATATAAAAACACTGCTTTCTCCTTCTCTACATTTGGTTTTTGCTTCTTATTAAGTTGATTCTAGTCCCTTATTTAAAAAAAATATTTTAATCAGTAAATAGTGCCTATGTGGGCATAACAGAAATCTGGTAGACGTTTATGGTATGTGAGTAACAGCAGGCCAAACGTGCTACTTTTATTTCCTAATATAGGAGTTGTACTCATTGGGGTATTTTTCCCACTTCTTTTCTCAGAACATTAAATTTACACATTATTTCACCTTGTTACAGCGCTAAAAGTACAGTCTAGCATATTAATGACTTGCTTAATATTATCCCCATACAAGCCCGGTTTCCTTGTTTAATGGAAAAAAACGTTTTTAAAGCTGCTACGGGTGAATTAGAGAGAAGATGCTATTCTGCCTTACAAAATGGAAGCTTGTGACTTAGTGAAAATGTGGATGTACATTTTGTTTTGCTTTTAATTTAAAAAGTTTAATGTTACAGTTAAGGAATCTTCCCTATATTAGCCTGGTCCATTTGGACTCAAGTCTTTACATTTTTTATTTTCTTTTTTCCCCTAGTATAGATAGTACTAACTTGATTTGTTTTGTTAGAAGAAATTAATTTTAATCTGTATGTATATTGCTGTTGGAAACAGTTGTATGTCATATTTCCTTTTCCCTTGTGGCATTGTCCTGATCTGTGCAGTCTATTGAGTTCTTAAAGACATCTCTCAAAAGCCTTAATTTGCAAAGTATAGCTTTTTTTTCTTTCTGTGGGAGAACAGTTTCTGCCAGTCACTGTCACAGGTTCACTCACTAGCACAGCACCCCCTGCTGGCCATCACAGGGATTAGCTCTGCTACCCGGTGCGCCCTCGCCTGTGGTGCCCTGCCCAT
This sequence comes from Malaclemys terrapin pileata, assembly GCF_027887155.1. Taxonomy (NCBI): domain Eukaryota; kingdom Metazoa; phylum Chordata; order Testudines; family Emydidae; genus Malaclemys; species Malaclemys terrapin. The sequence continues at coordinate 5,925,370 of NC_071507.1, forward strand.
TGTCATAGCCACCTGCTGACTGGCTTTGGTCCAAGTACTGTAGCGTCCTCTTCATGACTTGGCCCTCTGGCCATGTCACCATCCTCATTTTTCCCCCTTCTGGGGGTGGTATCTCAGTTCTATAGTCTCACCACTTCCCCAGTGGTGACTGGGGGTGGACCCAGGCCTGCCCACTACTCTGTGTCCCAGCCCTCTTATTCCTCTCACTGCTGCTATGTCTCCCTCAGCCACTTTCCCATGGCCCCAGTACCTTCTTCCGGGCATTCGGCTGCTCAGTCCTGGAAGCCAGCAAGGAGCTCCTCTTGCTCCATGGACTCTGCCAGCAGTTGCTCTGTCCATGGTGCTGTAGGTATCTCAGCCTGTTAAAGATACAGTGTTCACTCCTTGTGCTCCCAGTACCAACTGAACCTGCTCTGCTGCCCTGCAGCTCCCTTTTATGTGAGGCCACTGGGCCCTGATTGGCTGCCCCGTACAGCTTCCCTCTAATTGGCTGCTTCCTGCACAGCCTCCCTAGGGCTCTATTAACCTCTTCTCTGCCAGTGTGGGGTGAATGCCCTATCGTAGTCATGATAAATTGTTTTGGATTGTGTAACATTCACCTGTTCAGCAGAATAATATTGTTAATTCAAATAAGACTATCCATGCAGTTACAGTAATATTACTTGACTCTACACAGTAAAAAACTGAAATAATGTCTGGAACTACATAAGTAGCATTATTTGCTAAGAATCCATCTAAGCCAAATGTGTCTTGATTTTTTTTTCTTCCAGTTTACATTTGCCAAAATGTGGCTGTTGTATGCTCAGTTTGAAATAAGACAGAAAAATCTTCCATTTGCCAGAAGAGCTTTGGTAAGTAAAGGAAGACAAGAGGGTAATTACTGAATTGTCTTTTAGAAAATTAAGAATTTTAGGGTTAACAGAGTTGAAAAAACTTTGAAAAGTCTCTTCTTTACAACTCAGCTAAGCAAATCAAAATGTCTGCGTGTATTTGAGACCTGTATGTGTCCCATATATGCTGTTGTGCGTATTTTAAAGGCAGGCATGGCTTTGTTTAGAGGTTTGGATAATAGCTGGAAGTAATGGAGCCCCACTTGTTTCAGCTGGAAAGCATTCAGCTGAGAAGCCAGAGAATCAGCTTTCTGTGCTTATAGAGTATTAATTGGTGTATGAATTGAAAACATTTAAAAACCACCCTAGCTCTGTGAGAACTCTGAGCATCCAGGTAATAGGACTTGTTTCCTGGGAGTTTTGAGTGCAACATCCAGACTAATAGCGAAAGCAATACGAGGGACTTTGGACAGTCTCTTAAGAAACTGCATCAAGCCCTTGGGCCGAATTTAGTAATACGGTAGTGCCTCTCCAAGATGGAGTCGGCTTTGACAGATGCCCCTTTTAAATGAAAATCTTTCCCTTTTCCTCCACTCTTAGTTTTCCAGTAGTCTTGGTTAAAAACTGAGGCATTTTACTTGTGACCGAGGAAAAGCTAGTCTAGTAATGACTGAGTCACTCTTCTTGCTGTGAGGAGACATCTGTTTCTTTGCAGATAAAACAGATCAGGTTTGTTGTGTTTTACGGTGGCAGAGCAGGGCTTGGGAGTAAATATGAACGTCTTCTCTGGCTGAGAGTGCACTGCTTGATCACTGAAATGCTGGAGGGGCTTTGCCTGCTGAGTTGGACTCTTGCCCTTGGCTGGTAAAATGAAGCAGAGGGTTAAGTCCATTGTGAAGTTGTTAATGTCTCCCTGCAGGAGGACAGTCTGCCATCTGTCCTTCTGTGCTGCTGCTGGGGCTTTTCTCAAGATGCCATCTCTTCACATTGGCACTCTCACCAATTAGCACTGTCTCGAACCTTCCCATTTGGGGGTAGGTGATTTAGTAGGTTCTAAAGAGGTAGGTGTGATCCCATTTAGAAATCTTAGATTTCCTTAATCCTTTCAAAGACCTGTTTTTGATTTGGGTATGTTAGGGCAACTGTGCTTGTTTCCTCGATTGAAGATTTCTTACTAGCTCAACTTGGATAGTACTGGCCACTAGATTTTGTTGATATAGCTCTAGTCCCTGTCTGGCCCTGACGTTGTTGCTGGTATGCAATTCCATTCTTTGTTCACAATGAGATCCCAAAAGGACATAATCACTCTTCTGTCCAGAGCTTTTCTAGGAGGTATTGCGAGGTTCTGCTCTCTCTCTCTCGCTCTCTCTCACACACACACACACACACACACACACACACACACACACACACACACACACACCCCCCCCCCCATATGTGAGGCTCCTGCTTTTGAGCTGTGATCAGTATGCAGATAACACACTGTTCTGCCTTATTTTCATTGGACCCATATGGTGTGGGGTCTTTGCTTTCCCAGTATTTGTGAGAGATTAGGATTTGGATGACAGCAAATTGGACCTTAATCTGGATAAAACAAAGGTAATGGTAGGAGAAATGGAGGAACGAAGTGGGTGGGTGTAGCATGGGTAGTCGTGTTGGAACTGATGACTTGATTGGTAATGCATGTGAATTGAATGCTAATGCTAGCTTGACTTATGGCTTCCTTGATTTGTAGTGAGTATAGTGATAGGGTGTGACTCTCGTGCATTTTCTAAGTGTAAGGAAGGTTTTGTGGGGGACTATATTGAGGGAGTGTGCAGACTTTGGTTTAAAAAGTCAGTTACTTTAGCTCATGGGCAGAGATTTAGGTACTGGGCACATTTTATAAATAGTTGAACATTTTTGCCTTCATTGCCTCCCTCAGAAGTGATTGGGGAGGGGCGTGAGTTCTGTTGTTCCAGTATAACAGTCCAATAATGCAGGAGACACATGGCTTGTCCTTTCTTCCCTGTCCTCAAGCACTCCTCTCTGAACCTGTTTAATCTGAGAGGTTCTCAAACTATGAATCACAGAATGCTACTTCTTGGGTTGCCATCATGGCTGGGCACGTGGTGGTGGTGGTTCTACTTGTTTTCAGCTCCTAAAGTGAATTAAAAGGAGCTAAAATACATTCAGTACTTTTCTAAGCTTACTTATCCTGGTAGTTATTACTATAGGCACCCGACGGGGGTTGTGCAATTGTGAGTAGGAGGGGAGGTGGTCCCTGAGACCACATTTCTTAAGATGTGGTTCACACTATGAATATATTTATGGACCCCTTACCTGGAGGAGCAGAGGCTGGAGCCATCCTTTGTCTGTGTGGTGACAGTCTTGAGACTCAGAAGATGAAGCACTCATTTGCATAAACTCAGTTTTGAGTGATGTCTCATGGAGAAACGTTATACACCTGAACACTGTCTGCAACAAGTTGTACTTTTTCTGTTTTCAGAGCACTAATTGGATACTTTATGCACGTTAGTTTTGTAATGATCTGGCTGAATCAGTACTAGTTAGATTTCACACTAGTCCTGAGTGGAGTAGTCAACAGAAACTGTAGTGAAACAGAGATTACTTTAAACGCTACTACTGAACAGTAAGTGGTCACTGAAAAAAGCACTTCTTCATAGAGATGGCATAAGTAGTTACTGTTTTTTCATTTTATAGGGAACATCCATAGGAAAATGCCCAAAGAACAAACTATTTAAAGGCTACATTGAACTGGAGCTACAACTGCGGGAGTTCGATCGCTGTCGGAAACTGTATGAAAAATTCCTAGAGTTTACACCTGAAAACTGCACGTCATGGATTAAATTTGCTGAGTTAGAAACCATTCTTGGTGATACTGACAGAGCCCGGGCAATATACGAATTGGCTATTGGTCAACCTCGGTTAGACATGCCAGAGGTAAGGGGGTACATGAAGAACTCTGAAGTACTACTCCTCAACACACTGCATGGTTGGGGGCGGGGGGGGAATCAACTAACTTGCTAATACAGCAGTGGGCAAACTTTTTGGCCCAAGGGCCACATTTGGGAATAGAAATTGTATGACAGGCCATGAATGCTCACAAAATTGGGGTTGGAGTGTGGGACAAGGTGAAGGCTCTGGCTGAGGGTGCGGGCTCCAGGATGGGGCCAGAAATGAGTTCAGGGTGCGGGAGGGGGCTCCGGGCTGGGGCAGGGAGGGTGGGGCACGGGGGTCAGGGCTCTGGCTGGGGATGAGGGGTTTGGGGTGTAGAAGGGTGCTCTGGGCTGGGACTGAGCGGTTCAGATGGTGGGAGGGGGATCAAGGCTGGGGCAGGAGGTTGCCGCACGGAGGGGTGGCTCAGGGGTGCAGGCTCCGGGCCGCGCTTACCTCACATGGTTTCTGGAAGCAGCGGCGTGTTCCCCCTCTGGCTCCTCCGCGGAAGCATGGCCAGGCAGCTCTGCTGCGTGCTGCCCCATCCACAGGCGCTGCCCCTGCAGTCCGCCATTCCTGACCAATGGGAGCTGTGTGGGTGGCGCTTGGGGCAGGGACAGCGTGTAGAGCAGAGCCCCCTGGCTGCTCCTGCGCATAGGAGCTGGGAGAGAGGGGGAGAAGAACACATGCCGCTGCTTCCAGGAGATGCACGGAGCAGCCCCTGACCCCACTCCCCAGCTGGAGCTCGAGGGCCGGGACCCACGGGCCATAGTTTGCCCACCCCTGTGCTAATAGGAACATAGGACTTGTCATGGTATATCAGACCAGTGGTCCATTTAATCTAGCTCAGCTACATCTTCAGCAGGTGGTAGACAAGTCCACAATAAACAAGTGTGGTGTAACCTGCCTCAGGGAATAATTTTCTAATCCTAAGTAGTTAGTGATTGGTTTGTGTCTGTAGCATGAGGGCTGACACTGTTTATATCTTATCCTAGCTAGTATAATTGGGTATTCTGTATGTATCTAATTCTTTTCTGAATTCTTTGCCTCAATACTTCATGGCCATGTGTTCCAGTTTAAAAAAAAAAAATTATTGCCTCGGTATTAGATATGAGGTTGCTAGAGTCAGGGTTGCGTAATATCAAATTTGCGCTCTCTCTCTATATCTATCTATATATTAAAATAAATGGTGCAATACGTATGTTTGTAAAATAGCTCACACTTCTGTTCTTACTAGTTTAGATGCTTTGGACACTATAGCTTACCTGTCTACTTCTGTTGCTTGCACATAATTAATGTCTTTTCTGAGGCTGCACTCCAGTGTTTTGTAGTTTCCTCCTTATATAGCTGGTCAGTCTTCTTGGGTGTCTTCAAATAATTTGTTACTTATAGGATGTGTCCGTTCAGTTCGCCATATTCTCTACTCATGGCCTAAGCTATCATTTATAAGCTAATTACACCTCTACCTTGATATAATGCTGTCATCGGGAACCAAAAAATCTTACCGCATTATAGGTGAAATCGCGTTATATCGAACTTGCTTTGATCCACTGGAGTGCACAGCCCCGCCCCCCGGAGCGCTGCTTTACCGCGTTATATCCAAATTCGTGTTATATCGGGTGACGTTATAACAGGCTAGAGGTGTATATACAACTACATCCCTCCCTCTTTTTATACCTAGAACGTTGTGTGTCTCCAGTTTCAATTGCTTCAAGTTACAAGTACTGCAATGGCAAATTAATGTCTCCCCCACTTATTTCTACAGCTCACCTTTCACTCTGGACAATGCTCCCATTATTGAGATGGTGTCTGTCGAGCAACTTATTATCCACTACATTTCCCAAGATATTAAATGTTCCATATAAGTGTAAGCAGCTCACAAATCCACAGGTTTTGCCTTAGAGCAGAAATCCTGACACCCCCCTCCACACACACACACACGTGATCTTGTGCTTGAGTGTCTGAAATATCAAGGGTGGTCTTCCAGCATCCTCTTTTCAATCAGTCCAAAAGCAAGCAGAGTATCAAACGGTTTCTTTTGCCTCATTGTTCACGTTTTTCTGACTCTCTGCCTCTTAAATCCCTTTTCAGCCTCTTTCCTCCATCTAAATTCTAATGATTTGATGTCACCTCTTTCTCTTGGAACCCCAATGTTTCATGCAGCCTAGAACCAGTTATTCTCACTCGTTTGTGAAAGTGGTTTCTGTCCTTTGTCCTGTTACCCTTACCTAGAGCTATAGATTAGAGGTGATATTATGTGTGACAGTAATACCTAGTACTGCCTTAATGTTTAAAATTATTTGGCTACCTTTCTGTTCGGTAACCTCTATACCTAACTTCTTAAGGCTTGTACTATGAAGTGCATTGAACAATCATAACCTCAATAGTTTTGAACTTACTGACCCATTCTCTCTCAGGTTCTTTGGAAATCCTACATTGACTTTGAAATTGAGCAAGAAGAGTATGAGAAAACAAGAAACCTTTACCGCAGATTGCTTCAGCGGACACAGCATGTCAAGGTAATGTTTGTGTACTCACAACTGATCAGACGCAAGAACGGCCATACTGGGGCAGACTAAAGGTCCAGCTAGCCCAGTATCCTGTCTTCCGACAGTGGCCAGTGCCAGGTGCTCCCGAGGGAATGAACAGAAAAAGTGATCCATTCCTTGTCGCCCGTTCCCAGCTTCTGGCAAACAGCGGTTAGAGACACAATCCCTGCCCATCCTGGCTAATAGCTACTGATGGACCTAACCTCCCTAAATTTAGCTAGTTCTTTTTTTGAACTGTTATAGTCTTGGCCTTCACAACATCCTCTGGCAAGGAGTTCCACGGGTTGACTGTGTTGTGTTCCTTTTGTTTGTTTTAAACCTGCTGCGTATTAATTTCATTTGGTGACCCCTAATTCTTGTGTTAGGAGGAGGAGTAAATAACACTTCCTTATTTGCTTTCTCCAAACCAGTCATGATTTTATAGACCTCTGTCATATCCCCCCTTAGTCATCTCTTTTCCCAAGATGAAAAGTCCCAATCTTATTAATCTCTCCTCATATGGCAGCCATTCCATACCCGTAATCATTTTTGTTGCCCTTTTCTGAACCTTTTCCAATTCATCTTTTTTGAGATGTGGTAACCACAGCTGTATGCTGTATTCAAGATGCGGGCATACCATGGATTTATACAGAGGCAATATATTTTCTGTCTTATTATCTGTCACTTTCTTAATGATTCCCAACATTTTATGTGCCAGAGTCAGAATCCTACATTAGGGGAAGGAATCTCGGTTACTTCAGTGGTATGGCATTGTAAAATTAACTATCAACATTATTCTGTGGGGACCTTCATGACTCAGGGCCTTGGAAAAATGTTAGTATTGCTAAATGACACGTTTAGAGATAAGAGATGTCTTTATATCTTTCTATTAAAAAAGAATCACTCTGCAGAATCCCTGGGTTACTAGGACTTAAAGGCAGTTTTAGGTTTCCTCCACTTCCCCCATTTGGAAAATTATCTTGACAACCCCACAATGGCTATAAAATTAATTTTAAAAAAAGAGAAAAAACTAATTAAATCAGTTCCGCAGAAGCATGTCTGTTCTTCTGAGCAGCCATGGTCTCTTTAAAAAAAAAAAAAAAAAAAACTGCTCTTAAAAAATTGCAGACGCTTTGACAAACGACCAGCCTTAGCACTGATTTAGTTCTGATTTCACTAAATTCAGCCAGGTTTATTATGACCAAAAATAATTGCCACCAGCTGACTAAGTGGCTTACAGAAAATGAATTGGGAGTGTTAATCCAGTTTCTTATGGTCAGGCTACAAAAACTGGCAGAAAATTGAGTAGAAAGACCAAAGATGGACTGAACCAAGACACTAGTCTTACCCCTCTTATACTCATGAGGGGTTTCTAAGATTGGGTTCGATGCAAGATTTCTGCGAAGACAACTTTCAGCCTTGTTGAAATCACTTCCCTCTTAAGAAAGAAAGAAACAAACAATGGTACTCTGCTGTAAAACCAGAATATTCTTAATACTAAAATGGGGCTGTAACCAAATCTTACTCTGACATGAGTTTTGTCTAGCTCGTGTTTATAAAGCTTGAAAAAGTGCTGAAACTAACATAGATGGTTTCCAGCTTGGCCACATTCTGCTGGTTTTTATTGTAGTGACATTTTCACCATGAAATTTCCATTAGATTTTGCTCTGCTTTTCCTCTAGGTATGGATCAGTTTTGCTCAGTTTGAACTGTCCGCGGGAAAAGAGGAGAGCTTGCTAAGATGCAGACAGGTATACGAAGAGGCTAATAAAACAATGCGAAACTGCGAAGAGAAGGAGGAGAGACTCATGCTTCTGGAATCCTGGAGAAACTTTGAAGAGGAGTTTGGAACAGATTGCAATAAAGAGAGAGTAGATAAACTTATGCCAGATAAAGTCAAGAAGAGAAGAAAATTAAAGGCTGAAGATGGGGTAAGAGTAAAGGCTGGGAAAATAAAATGCCACCTACAATCACAGGAAGTTGTTTGTGTACAATACATTATAATGCATCTGAGACTAAACTTTAATTTAGTTGAACTATATGCATGGTGTTATTTCTGAGAATAAAGGCTAAGTGTATTCAAGCTATTCAACTCTCTTTTCTGTATGCATTCTCCCTTTTAGTTACATGTAAGAGAGGCAGCAACATTAATGGGCAGTGGACTCCATGCCCTCCTGATTCCTTAGTTTTAGCAGTCCACTAATGAACGAAGAATAAAAACCTCAGTTCTGGTTTAGTCCTTATTGCCATGCTTGTTAGAGAGGAGGATTCGGAGTACTCCAGGAACTTAATGTTCTTACTGTGAAAACATGTGTTCAGACTAAATAAACTAACTTATGGCTTGTACTTTTCTTTTTCTAGTCCGACGCTGGCTGGGAGGAATATTATGATTATATCTTTCCAGAAGATGCTGCCAACCAGCCCAACCTCAAATTGCTTGCTATGGCTAAACTTTGGAAGAAACAGCAACAAGAAAATGAGGCTGAAGAGATGGATCCAGACAAGGACATCGATGAGAGCGAATCCTAGCGCTGCTTTTCTCCTCCTCTGCCCCCCTGTGCATTTGATTTTTGTACAGTATTTCATCTGTGACTGACTGAATAAATGTATTTGAGTAACTTTTTAATACTAAGTTGTTAGAAAAGCGCCAAGCAGGTGACCCCTTTCCTAAGAGACTGCGTATGAACCTCGTTTAACACTTTCTAAATTCCCCCTAAATTCCTTTTCATATTCTCTGATCACAGTAGCTGGAAATGGAACACATACAGTCCAGTTGTTTTCTAAGCCTTCTACGGGGGGCTTAAAACACTTTCATTATATGCCAGTGTGCAGATGTTAATTTTTTTCAGTGAGTTAAATATTTGCCCACCCTCTCTCTAGCTTTAAAGCTAAAGGGTCAATTTGAGTTTAATAACATTCCGTTCAGCTAGAAGTTCCCAGGGAGGTATTGGACTGGGGCCATGGCTACACCATGGGGGTAAGTCTACCTAAATTACGCAACTCATGAATGATGTAGCTTAGGTTGACTTACTGCAGTGACTACACTACGCTAGGTGGACAGGAAACATTCTCCCATTGACTTACCTTATGCTTCTCATTCCAGTGGAGTACCAGAGTCAATGGGAGAGCGATCTGCGGTCAATTTAGAGGGTCTTCACTAGACCCGCTAAATTGACCCCCAGTGCATTAATCGCCGCATACAATGTAATACCCAAAGCGACCAATGTGCTTTGTAACTTTTGTTAGGGCAATTTGGAGGGGAGTGTCTGACTTTTCTTTGCCTCAAGAAGCCAATCTCCCGTTTGTTCCCTACTTCTGAGGAAAGAGGCTTATTTCAATGATCAGACTAAAATCCATGTATTATTCAAATCTTTCTGTGGAGAAAGTCTGGGAACATGAATTAGCTGCTCCTGCTCAGTTCTTATTCCCACCTCTCACTAAACAGAGCAAAGCACAACTACACAGCATTAGACTCCTCATCCTCGAACAAATCACTCCTGCAGCACACCACCACCAGCCAAAAACATTTTGTGAGGTTCCTACGACTAGGCCTGCATCTGCTACCCTCTTCAGCAACAGAAACTGCCCAACAGACATCGCCCTACTGTTCTGCTCTCCACTAGCTTCCTATGGCATGCAAGACATTGGACCTAGCTAAAATGCCCCGAGGAATCCCATCTGATCATGACCATCTACAACAGGCTCCGTTTTGATGGAACCACAGATCTGTCAACCACATGAGGGAGACGTTACAGAGCTTTCAACAGCTGCCTTAGACTGAAACTCAGCCCCTGAAAACATTTGAGCACCCACACAAAGCTTCTGTCAGTTGTTTAACTTTCCATCAATTAAAAATCTGCGAGGAGGAAATGTTAAAGTGCTGCTCCGTCACTGCACTGAGCACAGTATTAAAAAAATAACTAGACTGCAGCCTAAAGTTTTCATTTTTTAGTATAGGACTTGCTACTCTAACTTGGTAACAAATGGTGCCACCTTTTCTGATTTCAGAACTTTGTGTCTTGGCCTGTAAAATCTAATTTTCTGTAAAGAGCGAATAAATGTACTTTTTTTTTTTACAGTTTTAGAACAGTGCTGACTTACCTCCAATAATACTGTACAGAACACACACAACTGGATTGGTCTAATCAATAACTGATGCATAATATCCCACTTTCTGCCAAAGCTGATTTTTAAATGAGAAAACTAATTAAGGAAGGCTACAACAATGCATGTGAACATGACATAAAATAAACAGTGTAAGAGAGCGCCATGGCTCAACTTTACACAAACCAGCATCACACTGAATTTGTATTTTATTATGCACCTCATCTTTTTCATATCTACCCTTAGAGCTTCGACTGTTAGAACAAAAAAGAACATTCGCAGCTGTGATTCTCAGGCCCAGTAGGGGGAAGTAGTGATATTTTCCATCACTGAGTTTTAATATGGGGTATAAAACATGATGGTGGAATGTTTAAACTTGTCTGCTTTTTTATAAAGCACAGGAAATCAAAATATAAGCAGTGTGACTGTAAACTTCCTATTGTTGCTTTTGGGGCTTTATGAAAAGTAAAACCCTGTGCCTGAACTCCTTTTTTCAGCCTGTGCTGCCTTCCTCCTCATCTAGCCAAGATCTTTTCTGTTACCTTCAAAAAACATTTGATGCTCTTTGCACTGCAAATTTTAAATTGTCCATAAACCTTATTTTTGGTAAGTTGCCGGAGAACCACAGCTTAAAGTTATTCAATGTCTTCAGGTCTCACAGGATGAGGTAATGGTATAATTGATTTCTTCTCTGAATCTCTGGAAAGCGCTTTCCTCATATCTGTTGACAAACACAAATGTTACTACTACAAGACAGACAACATTAAACAAGCCCATGTTAAGTGACTGTTCTTGTAAATTATAATAAAAAAAGCTCATCTTTTATGAGAAAAATTCCAGTACTATAAGATTGCTACAAATAAAATGCAATTAGATGCAAAAATATTAGCTTTAATGCAATATTAAAGTCAAAATAGCAAACACTTGATGTAAGGTTACTCCAAGAATGTGAGCTGTCACCTCTTATGTATTTTATTGTATACTTTAATAAAATCATTACCTATATTTACATGTAACAAAGGAGGAACAAAAACAATGTGAAAAGCAGCCAAGTAAATCTTCAGGGAGCAAACAAAGATAATAAAATTCAAACAGTGACTGCTTGATATCTTAAGTATAGTGATGCATCAATGTCGTTTTTTGTTTTGTTTTTTAATAGAAAAAGAATATCCAGGGCTCTATTGCCTGAGGAACTGACAAGCATCGCCAGCGGAATACGTCATTAACAAATGCCTTCACATTGAAACGTTCCAAGGCATGCATTTATCGTTGCCTGACTTTAAATATTCACAATTTTAAGATCGGGGTGTCTGAGAAAAGCAAGGCTTCAAAGGGTTACCAGCATCTGCTATCCAGAGGCCAAACAAAATATGAATGACTGGCTTAGCCCCCCACCAACAGACCTAGTAAAAAGCCCTGCCCCCTCCATTCCCAGCTGGAAATGAACTGGTTCCCAGGTTCAGGGCTTTCATATCAGCCCCTGGATCCTGGGTGTTTGAAAGTTAGGAGTCTCAGGTGCTCTCCTGTCCCAACTTCTTTTGGGTCCTCTTTCCCTGTGAACTGCTATTCCTTACATCTGTTGCTGATTCCAGCTTTTGCCAGCAGCAGAGTGAAATTAACACAAGTTCTGGTCAGCTTCAGCAGCTGTCCATAGGGTTCTGAATAGTGACAGTAATAAGGACAAGGAACATGTCAGTGTCACTCTTCAACTGCTTGGAAAAGCTATAAGTGGCATCAGCAGTGCTCAGGCAGCATGTGTCTATAGTTTCAGGAAGACAGCACTGTATCCATTTACATTTGGAAGGTTATCTTCACAACCAGTTTACACAACAAGCTCATGTTCGGCAGAAATTGAAGACTTGACTCGTCCCTAACCAGGGAAAGTGTTCTACTTGTCATTGATGATTAAGTGAATGAATTTTTCAACCCCTGCAGAAATACTCAACCAATTTTGCTGCTGTTTATAAAATAAATTCACTTTTGGGATGAGGCAAACCGTTAATTTCAGCCCAAGATGAATTTGCTAAATAAAGTTCTGTGCATATGAAAAGAGAGATCAGAATAGTCACTGCATTTTAACCATCGTTATAGAAGGCATTTCTTGTACTTGTTATAATGGCAACATAACTTGTTTAAACTACTGAAACTATCTATTGGGATAAAGGAGTAAGTATCAATTAATAATGACATTCAAAACAAAAGTATCATATTGATACAATAAATACCACAAAGTATAACTTGTTGAAAAATTTCAAATTGTATAATTGAAGTGTAATTTCAAGTCAGATTTGTTCTTTAAAGAACTATCCAAAAGTATAGATTTGTGTACTTGATAAGAAACTGAGTTAGCTTTATTTTCAAAAAAGTAAAGAAAACAACACTGGAGCTTTCCACCTATGTGGTGATTTGCTCTTAAGGAACCAAGTACTTACCATAAGCATCTTCGTCAGGCTCCCCATTGCTAGCTGAGTAGTACTCTAATACCGTCCTGTAGACACTGTAGCCCAGTTGCTTGTACATATTTACTGCAACCTGATTCGACACTCTTACAAAGAGATCCACAAAAAAGCCACCCTTTCTTTGTAAAGGAAAAAACAACAATGAGGAAGAGCAAAAGAATACATTTCATAATATAATGAATCTACTGCCAATAATCAGCGAGAAGAGAAAAATTCTTCCAAAGATTCTGCACAGAATACATCCTATTCAATGATGATAAAAGGTGCATTATTGATTTATATTACAGGCAGATGTATTTTTCTGGGGTACAACTGAGGAGTCTGGCCACATGAACAATCTCAGGCTTTCACACACTCTCTGCAGAGTGGAGTTGTGTACAAGTGACCAAAGAAACATTGGGTGAGTTATTTGATATAGTTTGCACTCCAGAAGGAGAGAGGGAGCAGACTTTTTTACCCATCCATTTAAAGACCTACATGAATAACTTTTCCCGCTAGCCTCATCTCTCAAACAAGAAAGGGGAGAGCCCTGTACACCAGAAATGAGTCACACATGTAATTATTTTTTGTATTTCTATTGCGGACCTCAGCTCTGCAAAAAATGTGGCTTTACCTTCCCCCTTGCATTATATACATTTATCCTACCTTAGACGGTGCTTATCTGATCTATTGCTAAGCTGTGTCCTGATCATTTTGTAGAAATTATCTGCTCATAAAAAAAAAGACTCCAGTGTTTTCAGATCACATCAACTGGGAACAATCTCATTCCCAATACACAAACAAAAAAACCTAGGAACACTAAACTCAGTAGTCTCACAGATTTAATCTCTTTCTCTACTTCTCTCATGCAGTCAGCTCTTTGAGGCAGGGGCAGTTCCCACCCTGTTTGCACACTGCACACAGTGTTGTGGGCACTACAGGAAAAAGAGTTGACTCTTTGTGAATGGAATCTTCTCTCTGCCCAAGACAAGCAATTTTACAGGGTGCACCTACTGGACCTGGAGTTTCTTCCCTCTCATCCCCACAAATAGACTTTCACAACAGCTAAGAAACATCTTAAAATTTGCCAGCTATCATTTAAACCTTGCTCTCTGTAACCACTGGGAATCATAATCAGAACATCACATGTTCAGTGGGCAAGCAAGGTCAGTTTTCTGGGACACAAGAAAAAGTTACTTAGAATTTGTACATGGTGCTCACCTTTCTGAAATTTCCTCCAGTAGCTCCATCAACTTAGCAGCCAAACCCAGCCGGCGGAACTCGGGCGCAACGGAGAGAGCAGTGACATGCCCGTGCCACTCCTCCCTGGCCACGGAGCCTTCAGCTTTACCCATTACTGCAAACGGAAGGAGCACTTAACAAGCTAGCACGCTGGAATTAATGTACACCATCCCCGCAAAGGAAACCCACAGATGCATTTGAAACCGCTTTCTAAGCCAAAATGTTTTAGTGAGTCTGTAAAGGCTGCAGTAGTGGTGTTTCAGGATGATGGAATGAAACAGTTTTACTATAGTTAACTGCACAAGCTTCATTTAGAAGGAACAGGGGACAGTCAACATTAAAAAAAAAAAAAAAATCACATTTCCATTGGAAAATTGTGTACTTCTGAGTGTTACAAGTAACCCTAATCGCCGAGGCCCTGATCCTGCACATTGACTGTGGGCAGAGTTCCTCGCAAGATCAGGTCTTTATCTAATGTGATTGACAGCACTTTGTTCCTGACCAGCTTTGCTTTACGAAGAGTCATTTGTGCTTCCTGTCTCATGCACTACCATAATGACATCACTCACTCACTGCTATGTAAGGAATTGAATAAAGTGAAGCAGAAGCAGGTGGGCATGTATACAGGAAAAGGGAGGGGAAGAAGAGGTGGGCCTGAGCATGTTAGGTAGCGTTGCTTTCAGACCCTCCCACAAGCCTCTTATAAATAAAGCAGGGGGGCAGAAAAATTGTTTTAAGGAACGAACAAAAAAAAAAAACCCTATTAGGAGGGAGCTCTGAGAAAACTGAATGAGCTGAAATTAGTTAATTTAAAAAAATAAATCCAGTTGACTGTGTCCTGTTAAAGGCAAGAGTGTGAACAAAAGGATAACATTTCCCCTCACATGTGAGCAGAAGGATGGTAGGCCAATGACAAAGGCCCGGATATTGCAAAGACTTACACAAATGTAACATAAGCATGTGTCTTGCTAGAGCTCAGCATTCGTCCTGCTTCACTGCCACACAAGGACCACCACCACAAAACATGAGTGCATAATTTATGTAATGCCCTTCAACATCGGTCAGGTGGCATTAGCAGTAAATGCTCCAGTTTGGTGTGAATATTAAAAAACAGGAAGTGAACTGAAATCTGATTTATAGTCCCAAAGTATTAAAATGCAATAGAATCTTAAATGGTTAAAAATTATAAGCTTTGTCACACTAAGTGTACAATATTCCACTTACTGTAACCCATTAACTCTCCACCTGGTGCTTCTGCAACAATAAAATACTCTGGCCAGTGAGCCAGATACTGTAGGTAAAAGGGTATCCCATACTACAGAGTTCTTGTTAAGAAGTATACAGCTAATTGACAATACTACTTTCTTCAGTACACAATGCTGGACTGAATACGGCTTGCCACAGAATAGCACTGAAACAACATGCACTGAACAGCATGTGCTGTCTGTTGCGAGTCTTAGCTCCACTGGTTGTATTTATACCTTCCTTTTATCAGTACCCTGGATGGCCAGCTTTCTACTCAGATAAAATAGATTTTGGTGTCTGGGTCCCCCCCCCCCCAGGATTTTAAGAGATGAGTAGGGATAAGGCAGCAAATAGTCTATGTGAGAGCAACATAAAACAAAATGGTTTTAAATACAGTATTATGTTAGAAGGAATTAAAGGTTAGGGTGGCTTGCAGGGAAATGTAAGGCCCTGAGGAACCTCTACAAATTATTGTAAGTTAATTTACCCAATTTTGATAAACTTAGTAAAGACCATATTATGGTTTTGGGTACATTAGATGCGTGTAGTAATAAGAACTACAATAATGGGAAGAAACAAAGCTGCTATCAACATTGTATGCACAGTACAAATGAAAAGCTTAATAAGGATACAGTCTCTGTAAGTGGATCCAAATTACTGTAAAAAATAAGAACAGATTAAACTTTAAAAACGTTTACAAAGTATATTTCTAGTTGGATAGTAATCTGGTTAGGTTTTACTTCCAAACAATACACTTCCAAGAGACAACACAATCCCCCCCCCCCACACACACACACAAAAAGAATCGATCACTGGTGATGGTGTTCAGTACTGAATGAGTTCATATAAGTGTGAAAGCAACAACTTTAAGCTATGTTTACGCTGCTGTCAGACGTGTGATTTCAGGCTCATGTAAGCATAGCCACACTAGCTTTAATCTGGCAGGATGGGCTATACAAACCTACCCAGAAACTTGGGTATGTATTGGCGTTCCTAGCCCACACCAGAGTCCTAACTGCCACGCCTTCCCTGCTATTTTTAGCCATGCTAGCTAGATTCATGTTAGCAGTGGTATGCCCATGAGTTGTAATCACACCTCCAACTACAGTGTAGATATAGCTGTAGAGGGAGCATCCAGTTCAAATGCCAAATATTCGAAATTCACCATTTGATGCTACCACAATGTCTTGGGGCCCTGCTCCTGCACCCTGATCCAAATGGCAGACCTTTATACCTGTACAGAGTTGCCTTTAGGTGAATGGGACTCTTGTTCAAGTGGACTATTGTACTCACATGGGGATCCAATAGCAGGATTGTGGCCTTAATCTTTATTTTTGTTATCTGAACTAAAAAGGAGTTGTTGACAGGGATGGGGACTCATTTATTTCCACCATATTAATAATTTTCTTACTGTATTATTTTCTCTTTGCTTCTCATTGTTATTTTACCCACAGCCCTTAGTAGCTGGTTAGGGGACATTTATAGTGCCAGTTTTGAAACTAAATCTTGGCATGTGATTACCGTCCTCTGTGGACTGTCCCTTCTTTTAAAGACAAAAACAAAGAATAAGTTATTTGTTCTAGCAGGGTCTACAACCATTACTCCTAGAACCAGCTCATAAAGGGATATTTTAGTGGCTCACACTCTGTTCTGCACCAAAACTTCTCATTAGCCTTAGCTGTAAGCCCTTCTGAAAACAGGAGATATGGAAGATTATACTTTAAAATTATGCAAATGTCCAAATTAAAGGAAAGACTTAGAGATACAGTAGGGAATTTTATATGAAAGTGCCATTTTAGTTCCTAATTCTAACTCTTTTGCTCTTATTATTTACTCTGAACTCGTAAATGTCAGTGATAATGATCAAAAATGTTGGACTTTCTTCCCCCCTTACCCTCATAATAGGCAGACAAGTTAATATCTAACCCCAAGAAGTTGTCCCACCAACTACAGGAATTTCCTTACTGGATCACACCTGAGGTCCATCTAACCTGGTTCTCCATCGCTAACAAAGGTCAGTATCAAATGCTCAAGTTAAGAAACCCTCCAGTGAAAAATTATGGGATAACCTGTCCATACATAAAGTTCCTTCCTCGCTCCCATCAGTTCATGTTTGGGTTATGCCCAAAGCATAAGGGTTTATACCCCCTCTAGAAAAATGTTTAAAAGATGTTTACATCATTGTCAATGTTTCCATTATCAACATGTCTAATCAATGTCAACGTCTAACCTTTTTTCAAATGCTATTATGCAACTGGCCTCAATATTTGTAGTTCACGGCCCCACAGGTAAATTATGGATTGCCTAAAATGTATTTCCTTTTACATTTGTTTTTCACTTTCTCTGAATGTCCGCCTGCACTTTACTGTCAGCAAAGGTAAGATTTACCATCATTATACCATTTCTTGGTTTTATATTATTACACTTATTATACCCCCTTTTATTTATCTTTTCTCCAAACAGAAGAATTCCATTCTCTCCTTGTATGAAAGTCTCTGCCCGCCTATAATCTTTTTTGTTAGCTATCTCCAGACCTGTTTTATTTCTGCTACAACCTACCAGTCCTGGTCACCCCATCTCAGGAGATCAGTCGAGCTCTGATCAGCGAGCACCCAGGACCTGGGTCCTAGGACACTTCTAGGGAAGCAGATCAGAGCCTGGATCCCACCGTAACTCGGGTCCAAGCCCTGTCATTTTGCAGTGCGGACGCAGCTCAAGTCGTGGATCCGAGTCAGCAGATCTGTGGCCACGCCTGGCTGCGAGACTCAGCGCCAGCAACTGCCACCCCCTGGAGCCCGGGTCTAGACACAGCGAGAGCGGGTCTCACAGCCCCGGGGGTAAGAGGCCGCGGGGACCAACCCCGACAGCGGCTGGGAAACCCGCCTCGGGCTGCCCCTGGCGGCCGCCGAACAGCCCAGGGCGGCGGGGGCTTTGCCGGGAGCCCGGGGAGGCCGCAGGCTCGAAGCCGCGCGCTGAGGGGCCCCACAGGGCAGGGGCGGCTCCCGCCCCCGCTACTAACGCCGACCCCGTCCCCGCGCGGGACCAGGCCGCTCCGACCCCCCCCGGGAGCGGGAGCCGGAGCCGCAGCCGCTCACATGTTGTTGAAACGGAAGAGGTCGTCGCAGGTGAAGGCCCGGAGCGAGGTCATGGTTCGGTTCCGTTCCGCCCCGCCCGGCCAGGCGCCGACCCGGAACTGCTACCTCTGACCCCACCCAGGCGGGATCACTTCCGTCCTGGTGGGGTTGCTAAGCAACGCCGTGGGCAGGCGGCCTTAGAGGCGAGCCGCTGACAAGCCTGCGCCCCATTGGCCGAGATAGACCCCGCCCCCCTCCCAAATTTCAGAGCCTGGGGCCGCGGGCAGGTTGGGCTCCCGGCTCTCCAGAGACCGACCCCCGCCGTCACTGCTCGGAGCTTTGCCGAGGCGGGCCCCGGGCCGCGCTGCGAGCCAGCCCGGGCAGTGCGGCCCGGGAGCTGCACCTCGCGCGGGCAGCCCTGGCACGGTGCCAGGATGCCCAGCCCGGCTCCTGGAGACCTGGGGGCGGGGGCTCCCCGGGAGCAGAGGCGCTCCAGGCTGGGTGAGGAAGGTTGAAACGTTCACAGTGAAACCAGAGAAACCAACCTCAGGGCACAGATAACCCCTAACTGGGGGGGGTCATTTAACGTTTCAGTTATTGCGATTGTCCAGACCTTGTTTCTGAATTCAGGGTCTATGGTTGGAGGAATTATTTCCAAACCAGGCCTGAACTCTGGGCGGGTGCCGTGCAAGCGTTTTTGTATCGCTAAGATCCACCAAGGAATTCTAGACCCTAAGGGCTAGAAGGGGATAGTCTACCCCGCTTGCACTGAGGCAGGACCAAGTAAACCTAAACTGTCCCTGACAGGTGTTTGTCCAACCTGTTCTTAACAACCTGCTGGGACAGCAATTCCATAAACTCCTCTGGAAGCCTATTCCAAACCTTAACTACCCTTATAGTGAAAAAGGTTTCCCTAATACCTAACTTAAATTCCCTTGCTGCAGATTAAGCCCATTACTTTTTGTCCTACTTCCAGTGGGCATAGAGAACAAATGATCACTGCCCTCAAGGTATTTGAAGACTTATTAGGTTCCCCCCCCTCCGTCTTTTCTTCTCTGGATTAAACATACCCAGAAGCTATTTTTTTAAAAAACCTTTCTGGATAGGTCAGGTTTTCTAAATCTTTTATCGTTTTTGTTGTTCTCCTCTGGACACTCTCCAATTTGTCCACATCCTTTCTGACGTGTGGTGCCCAGAACTGCACACAGTACTCCATCTGAGGCCTCACCTGTGCGGAGTAGAGCAGGACCGTTATCTCCCTTATGACACACCCATTAATACATCCCAGAATATTAGCCTTTTCTGCAACTGCATCACATTGTTGACTCATATTCAGTTTGAAGCAGTCTTCCAAGGTGTTTAGCTTTATTCATACCTAGGCCCTGGTCACTTCTCCAACTCAGCAAGGAAAATTGATAGGGACTGCGCATTCAAAAGTAAGTTATATAACTTCCAAATAATACGTAGTTTAAAAACTTTCCCCTGGTTTCTTAATATGTCATAGCATGCTCTTTTGTTCCTCCAACAAGAAGTGAGCAATTTATTTTTATTGCAATGTATCCTTTCCAAACCTTTACTGTTGTCTGTTTCCTGGCATTATGAGAAGTGAGAAATGTTTGCCCAGTGAAGAAAATTAGTTAAAAAACATTGTGTTCTAATTGCGTAAGTGTACAGAAGAGTCATCTTGAGGTGGTTTATGCACATGTCTCCGCCCTCCCACCTCCACTCCCGGCTCCTTTTTTGGCTTCCTGCATCGCACATTTGAAGTTCTGAAGTTACTCAACAATTTTTCTCTTTTCCTCCCTCCCTTATCATAGATGTCAGCTAAATAAGAACGGTAGAACTTCCTGTGGAGCCAGTGTCACTCCTGACTTAGCAAGAAATGGTTGAGCAATAAAGTTAGCAGCCTGTTTCACTAGACTTTTTTTTTTTTTTTTTTTAATAAGTCACAGCCTCAGACAGGAGGAGGGACTAGATCAGGGGTTCTCAACCGTTTTCTTTCAGAGCCTCCCTCCCTCCCCCACACATGATATAAAAACTCCACAGCCCACTTGTGCCACAACTGGTTTTCTGCATATAAAAGCCAGGGCCGGCGTTAGGGGGCAGCAAGCAGGGTCCCTGCGAAGCTAAGTTACTCAGGCTTTGGTTTCAGCCCCAGGTGGCAAAGCTCAGGGCCCTGGGCTTCAGCCCTCTGCGGTGAGGCTTCGGCTTTCTGCCCTGGGCCACAGCAAGTCTAACACTGGCCCTGCTTGGAGGACCCCCTGAAACCTGCTTGTAGCCCCCCGGACCTCTGGTTGAGAACCACTGGACTAGATGGGCTCTCGAGGTCCCTTCCAGCCCTACATTTCTAGGATTTAATCATGGAGAATGACTGACTGGTTCTAGTCCGTGGCACCAAGAACTTCAGGTGTTACCTTCAACACGCATGGTCTTCAAAAGTCAGTGCAGGGCTAAGGCCTAACAAAACGTGCACTGAAATGTTATAAATAAGCACTGCTTCCAGTTTATAGAGGAAGACACGGGATGGGGGAAATCTAACTTTAGGCTCCTTCATATTGCTGCTGCCTTCCTGTACCATCCAACTCAATCATTTTCTTTCTTTGTATTAATTATTCCTAATTTCAATAAAAATGAAAGGCTGCTTTCCTTTAATGAAATCATTCAGCTTCTTCTCACAACTATATTTTATACAGACTAGCAAATACTTCCTGGGCCTTCTCTTACAGCAAACCATGTAGGCTGGGCTACCCACTGATACACTATATGAGATTTGTATCATAAAATTCTATTGATAAATAAACATTCAACACATGGACGGTCTTCAAAATAATCACACAACACCTGTGGTTATAATACAGTATTACAATGTATTATGTGCAAAACTCATTGTTTATCATTTACAAAATGAAATAAAAACACAAACATGTGCCAAGGATTTCAGATATGTGGCAAACCAACATGAAAAAAGGTACAGATCTTATATGTACACATCCATACAAATCCAAGGTCTATGTTCTTGTGACCACCTGTCTTCAATTACACTGCTACAAGAATTTAGGGAGAAATCCTGGCCCTGTTAAAGTCAGTGGTAAAACTGTCATTGACTTCAATGGGGGCCAGAATTTCAACCACAATATTCAGTATTTTGAACAGGTTTTATAGAACATAAACATTTAATTTCATTGTACCTTTCTATGT
Organism: Malaclemys terrapin pileata; assembly: GCF_027887155.1. NCBI lineage: Eukaryota > Metazoa > Chordata > Testudines > Emydidae > Malaclemys > Malaclemys terrapin. The sequence goes on from NC_071507.1 coordinate 5,946,966, forward strand.
TTAAGGCTTTGACTTTCAGGTGTCTTTACAGTTTCTCTCTTGTCTAAAGACAATCTCAGATTCATCAAAAGCTACAACAATCTTTGTTTCAGTCAAAAACATGTTTGAGGTTGCTAGTATCAATCTATATAAAATGGTTAGTGTTCTCATCCATTTTATTGGTGCTTTTAATCCTTTGCTAACACAACTAATATCTGGGAGAGTTATCCATCAGCATATCTACAGTACTTTAAACATACAATTGCTCCTTATCAGTCTTCTTCACCCATTTTTAGCAAGGCGCCTGAACCAGCAGACTAACACATTTGATTCCTAAATTAGTTTCTCTACATTCTCTACCTCTTCTCTACATCCATTTATTTCATGTCCCCCCACACGCTTGTACCTGCTTGTCTAAAACTGCTGTATATAAACAATAGTCTGGATAACAGTACATCAGGTTCATTTAAAGGCATCTAAGTGGCCAGTGTCAACAATACAAATTGCTTACAGAAACACAATCTCAAAACAAAAGTTGCATAAAACCCTCCAGTAACGAGGAAGAGAAAAAATACAGACATTTAATGCAATACTCTAAAACCAGCAAGAGATTTATTTTTGTATATTAAATGTTACAGTCACATGCATAATTATAGAATACTTTATAGTTAAAAAAATATTTTAAAAACCCACCCTTACAGTTTACCTGCAACTGCTATAAAATTTCTATGAAATACATAAAAACATGGAGTCTTTCTGTAAAAAAAAAAAAATTAGTTTTAGATAGAAAAGGATGCAACCATCCACATAATTGGGAATTAATTGATGCCCTGCATCGGACAGTCTTGTCACACTTATGCTGGTGAAATTGAGAGTGTACCAGCCAGTCCACCCAAAAGTTTGTCTAGAATACATGTTTAAATCAAGACAACATTTGGCTGAAGGATAAGTATGAGAAACTTAATCTCAGCATGCTTACAGGGATAGACCTGCAGAGGGCCACAGTGTAACATATCTTAGAAGAATCTGTGAACCAAGAAACTCAGCTGAATGGGTTGTTCACTCAGACACTGTGGTAGCATATACTGCACAATTGGCCTTAAGTACTGTATGTATATTTTCTATAGGCAGTGCTAAAAGCTGCTGCTCGTGTTCTTACTAGGCATTTAATCTATAGACTGTTTTGCCTCCTAAAGAAGAAGACAGCCACCCAAGAGATGTTTTTAACAAGATAACAAGGAACACAAATAACAAGCATCTGTTCTATAAAGTGGAGTTGTCATCATTGTTCTGGAAAATGGCACCATAAGGATCACTGTTAATGCGCTTATAGACAAAGTGAAAAACCTGGGGTTGTGGACGGCTGTGCAGCTCTGCCTTAATCTTCTGAGGGTAAGTATCTTCTGTTAGCTGCTGCCAAGTATCATCAATAAAAAGAAACAGGCTATAATCTTCTGGGTTGTCCACTTTAAATTTTTCAGCACAGAGCTGACACACATCTTCTGTGGTGATATAAGGTCTTACTAATAAGGTCTTTCCTGTACAGCCACTGTTAACCTCCTGAAATGCAACTCGAAGGTAGTTCTGTAAAGTGAGAAAACAGATAGAAACCAAAAGTCAAATTAAACACCTAAAAAGAAATGTGAAACTGTTCTGCTCAGCCCAGCAGACTGAAAGGTCAACAAGTAAGCAGCAAGCTCACCACACGTTAATTGTGAGAAATATCACACTACATTTCCAAGCTTCCTGTAACTGGAGACCATCTTGCTACGAAACTGATATCACTGCTGATGAACAATGTGATTTGTAATGTTGGGAAGCAATACACACATCCTGGGCAGTATGTCCAAAAGATACTACTGTTGTGCTAGATTGCAGGATAGAGACTTTAGGAAAGCACCAGAATCGGTGTAACAAATCAGATGAAGTCTGAACTCTCTGCCTATTTTAAAATAAGTTACATTTTTACTTTTCTTTAAGAGGCACAGAAAGATGGTACCTGAAGACAATCCACTGTGCAATATTTGAATGCATCGATACAATGTTGAGGCAGAATTAGATCTTTTTTCTCTTTGCAAAGTGACACCCTCTCCCCCAGGCATTACATATAAATGCTAAATACTACAACATAAGAAGAAATAATATTACCTTTCTACTTTCCAATAAGTATTAGAAAAGTAAAATATGGAAACTGAGAAATAATATCCACATTTTTAACCAAGAAAAAATAAGAGCTACAGAGAGTTTCTGCAGGAAAAATGTATCTGGGAGTCGAATTGGAGGAAAGGAAAAAGTGAGAAAGAAGAAGGGGCTAGTATCGAGGAAGAAGAGGTTAGTATTGAGTGAGAACTGCAGATGGGACTTGTGTTTGTGTGCGACTAAATGGAATGAGTCATTAAAGGAGCCAACTCACATGTGAGTTGTGCATTTACATTTTATTTCAGGAACACAGGATGTGTGAGAAAGGATCTGAAGAATTCTGGCATCGCTAGCAGCCAGCTGAGTGCATGAATTTTGCTAAGCGTAGTCTGGCTGGGGTATAATCCTGATGATTTAAGATTCTGTTTTGGAAGAAGCACTCAGAAAGGGAAGCTGTGGTCTCTCTTATGCAGTGCCAAATCTGTTCTCCAGGCATCCTCACTCAGCACAATTCCCAGTCATGTGACACACCTTGACTCTGAAATCTGAGTGCCCAGGAAGAAGGGGTGGCACAGAGTATAGAATTTAGCCCACAGCAGAAGCATTCTGAGATGAAGTCCTCCATGGGAGATGTATTTAGATTAGGACATTTCTTTAGCAAAGTTGCTACAAAAAGTTTGCAAGTCTGGTAGATGGGGAGGGTAGACTCAGGTAGATTGATGTCAAGTATCAGGGGGTAGCCGTGTTAGTCTGTATCTACAAAAACAACAAGGAGTCTGGTGGCACTTCAAACTCCTTGACTATCTGTTAGTCTTTAAGGTGCCACCAGACTCCTTGTTGTTCAGGTAGATTGAGATGTCATAAGTACAGGAAAATTGAGAATGGATCTCGGCGAGACGCGACTAGCTCTGTGCAGTGGTCATGGTTAACTGTCGAAGTTAATCAATCCTCCTCCTAAAAAGAGACATTATGCAAGACTGCTCTTTTTCCCAACTCCCTCACATTCAACCTCAATCTTTAATTCTTTGCAATGAAGACTGCCAGGCAGGCAGAGAGAACATTATAGTTGCCTTGAATGAAATAAGTTTTCACTATCCACTGACAGCCTCCTCTTACCCCCTCAGTCCTTGATTGTGCAATTCGCACTAGATAATCATCATTAACGAATATGGAAACTTTGGAGACTATGATGTGAACTGTAAATAACTGAAACCAAAGAGTTTTCTATGGATCCACCCTCCACGCACATATTTTAGTCCAGCAGTTGACCTATCCGAGTTGTGTAACTCTAGACTTGAAAAACTATCCTCCCTTAAAACAGATGTTGTCCCCAGCTCACCCTTTCTTAGCTGTGCTAGGAGGAAGTAAAACACTTTCTTGTGACTGACAACTGATAGGATTCTGAATACACCCAGAACACAGGTCTGTACAGACACTTTTCAGAGTAGAACCAAACAAAGGTCTTTTATAATGTTAAAACTTTGCACAAGGATTATGGTGCGTTACAGCCTCTTATACTAGGTTCTCAATACTGCCAATGCCATTACTGCAGTCAGTCTTTTAGCAAGATAGCCTAGAAATTCCAACTGTAATTACAATTTTTATCAATATTTTCAAAACCACTGTTCTCAGCGGAGCAAAGGGTGTGCAGTATTTTTGAGTCAAATTTATTTAACAGACTAACTTTAGGCACTCGTTTTTTAATTCTTGGCCTTTATTTTCAAATGCAAGAAACATTCAGAGAGAGATGGAACTTTCAGACTTTGAGCAAAATTATTGAAGTTGGGCTTTTATATACAAGTAGAAAAGCAAAGTAATGATTGTGTGTTAGTTTTAAAGGGATAGACTCATCCTGGAGAGGAAGGTAGAAAGAAATACCACTTCAGTTTCTGAGTTTATAGGAATGCAAATAAATGGCTCACAAATTATAATACAAGTTCCAAAGAACACAATTTTAGGCAGGAAATACCTAGTGAAGAGACCTGTGGCACCTTATAGACTAACAGACATATTGGAGCATGAGCTTTCGTGGGTGAATACCCACTTCATCGGATGCATGTATTCACCCACGAAAGCTCATGCGCCAATATGTCTGCTAGTCTATAAGGTGCCACAGGACTCTTTGTTGCTTTTACAGATCCAGACTAACACGGCTACCCCTCTGATACTAGTGAAGAGAGGGGATGGAAACAGCTTTTCTTATTAATGCTGATCTGAAAGGACAAGTTGTTATTGTCAAACATTCACAGGAAGTTGTAGGATGAGTATGTCCCAGTCAATAAGTGTGTCTACGTAACTAAACAAATGATTTTAAAAGTCACTTTAAATAAAAATCTAATTTCTCTGTCACAATCTAGCCAACTAATCTGAAGTAATTTGCAAGAACAGTCTGTCTAGACAGTACTTGGGTACACCACGATTTCTGTGAACGACTCTCAGTTCTGCTCTAAAGGGGTGACACAATCCCAACGCTAATATCAGTAATTTTTTAGTGGAATCTACTGCCTCACACTTAAAGAGTAGCAAGGAAAGGCAGAAAGACTACTCAATGTCTGCAATTCAGCTCACCATTTAGGCTTCTCAGAAACACAGTAAGCCAGATCCTCAGCTGCTGTAAATTGGATTCGCTCCATTATCTTCAACAGAGCTATGCTAAACTACACAAGCTGACGGGATGCGCCTGTGCTTGGTTTATAACAACAGTAGTGAAGCAAATAGAGAAGTGAAACCAAATGAAGACGCAGCAGGTTAGCACACTTGTGAGCCTTTATACTTGTACAAAGGGGAGGGAAAAATTAAGTTCCTTCAGTTAATGTGTTTTCTCCAGGCCATCCGGTAATTCAACTCTACAGTATGATGCAAGGACTGTCAAAGAAACTGAGTGAGACATTTTGGGTCAGGTTCTGGAGTGAAAACTAACAACATCTCTCTATCTGGCGATTCTCCCAGCAGAAGGTCTCCAGAAGGCATACAGCTTGTGTAACAGGCTCCCTTATACTAGGGAATATGGTGGGGAATGACAGAGGAGGTGGCCTGAAGGGCTACTGGTAGCTGCTGTAGGTTAGAGCAACCTCCAGGCTGCTCTAAGCTGTGCCACGGCAGAGCTGGACAAGAATTGGGGAGCCATAACCCTTTTCCTCATGGCCAAACTAGCTGTTTCCTCAAAGAGATCATAGCCGCAATGGAGAATCTGGCCCTTTATTTCTCTCACAAGCCATATGCAGTACCTGAAAATCATCAACTGAAGGAATTGTTCTGTTAGTTGTCCTCCTCTTATGCCATTGCCGAAGGGTATCTCTGGCTTCTGAACTCAGCAATCGGGCTGCTTGTTCTTCCTGGAAATTCTTGATCAAAGAAAGTGCTCCATACGCGCTTGTCAAGTAATAGCCTCCTGTGAAGGAGTGCAAGAGAAGAGATTTTCAAAATGTTCAGGAACATGAAATTAGTCAGCCCTGCTGATATAGCAGGGGAAAAACTATAATCAGAATACCCATAAAATTCTCTATACTATTTCCAAAGTAGTCATATTCTGGCTACAGAAAAAAACAAAACCACAGTGGGCCTGTTACCCTATGTGAATATTCTTAACAATGTAACCAGACAACACTTTTACTAACACTAGTGGAAAATACAAATTCATCTGTTGAAATCAGTCTATCCATCCATCCATGTAGTTTGCAGTAATGGATTTGGTTAACGTGTTGGCTGATTAAAATTGCTCTGTACTGGGGTGGCCAAACCATGGCTTGTGAGATACATGCGGCTCTTTTACAGTTAAAGTCCAGCTCGTGGAGCACCCTACATCCCTCCCCCACATTCTCCACCTACGAGACTGGGGCAGGGGAGAGGGGACCTCTCCCTTGCAGCACAGTGGTGGGGTAGGGGCTTCTGCCCAGCAAGGGGGGGTGTCTCGGGGCTTCAGCACACCTGCCAGGGCTCGGGGCTTCAGCAGGAACGGGGCTGAAGCCCCAAGCCCCGGCAGGCGCACCCCAGTTCTCAAACTTCTGAAGATTGTCGTATGTGGCTCTGAGGGTCAGTAAGCTTGGCCCCTCCCCCCGCTCTGTACCTGTGTTTCTCAGTTTTATAGACACTGCACGTTATGAAGTGATGGGGCATTTATAGCACTAGGCGCAGCAATACTGTGCAAAGTTACTTAAAATGTGCTTTCTAAAAAAAAAAGGACACATAAGCAATGCTCCTTTATTTCGGAGCATTTGCACTACGCTCTTTGAAGTTGGATATTATTTTCCCTTAATTAATTTGAACACCCCATTTTCAAATAGTGGGGTTTTTCCCCCCCTGAGTTTTGTAATTGCTCTCAAGCAACAGCTAAGAATTCACAAATATTCCAGAGAGTCTGCTACAATGTGGAGGCTGAGACACAATCCAGTCTGTTGGCCAGAAGCCTGGCCCTAGTTTGTGTTTTTTTAAAAGGAATCTCCCATGGCTCTTTATCTCCTTCGGCATCCCCTTGTTTCAGTCTAACTCGGGAGGTAGTCTCTAGTAAATAGCTCTCTTGCTATTTACTTCATCTTTATTAGGGATTTAAATGAAGCCAAGACAGAATTACAGCAGAAAATGCAAGCTCCAAAGCCGTAAAAGTCCCAGAGTGAAGTCAATCGTAACACTGACTGAGCGCTCTGCAAGTAGGGGACACAGGGCACCCCGTTTGTTTGTTTTTTAAACAAGCCAGTCAAATGGGAGATTTCCACTGAGCCGAAGCTATAGCCATTCAGTGCCATTTAAAGATTACCAACATGCTGGCAGCAGTAATTTTAGGATTATAATTAGCGTCCTCTTGGCTTTTAGTCTCCAAACAAGTTTTATACATAAAACATGTGACATAACCACTAACCCCACCAGTCAAACTAGACAGTACATTCCTTTAGAACCGCATGGTCCCAAATCACTAGACAGTTCTTCCTACACATTATCAGAACACCTGGCGTTAAAGACAAGAGCCAATCAACTGTGGACTTCTCCTTTTATTGAACTAAAACCAAAACTTCCTGTTAGTTCAGCAGATGTTTCTCTGTTTCAAGCATGTTAATGTTCCTCAGCTTCATACATCACATGTTTTCCATTATGAGATTTCTGAACAATGTGCTGGAGGAGCTCTATACTCCAACGCAGGGAACAGACAACTGTGGGATCAGAAGAGACCTGACTTAATCCTCTCAAACATGCCAACTTCCAATGGGATACGGCAATTTTGTTCAGTCTAATGAGAGTAGGAAGTTGAATTTTCTTGATGGCAAAAATACGTAAATTTAGACTCAAAAGTGATCTTGACCACAGGAGTTAAGAACTATCTTCCTAGCTATAGATAGCCATGGGCAGTTCGCAGGAGCACCTTGTTAAATATCACCATGAAACTGGAGAGGGCTGGGGTGATTTTCCTGCCTCTGATGGCATTTAGCCCTTTCTGTCTCCCAGCCACAGATAACGTGTTCCAGGGGCTCAAAAAAAATACTTCCCAAGAAGCAAATATTTTGCCTTTGGAACATGCCAGAGTGTATCACGTGGGAGGTATTCTCAAAGTATTTCCCAGGAGAGAATCCCCCAGGCATTCACCCCAGCCCCCATTCCAAATTACATGTGAATTGAAAGCTGCTGCACTATATATAGACTCAGAATATTTTTCAGGACTTGAAGAATAAAACACATCCAGCATGTGCACATAATATAAGCTTGTTTGCCAAGTCATGCCACGTCCCTCCTGGGTTATTGAAATCCTAGTCACAGAAATGGGAACCCACACAAACAGATTCCCCAGTCCCTCACCTCTACACGCTGCAACCACATGCACCCCTGGGACTCAGGGTATATCACAGCCGAAGGAGGACAGTTTTGGGAGCCTCTTGTTAACCTACTGGCAGCACACCATTAGCTTTGGGGCTCCTTTAAATACTTTTGGTTAACATTATGTTATGAGGGAACTCCTCTCCCCTCCTCTGCCCCCCCCCGCCCCCCGCACACTTCCAACTGGTTTTAATAAAAACAAAACCAAACATTTACCTTCTCCATGTAGTAAAGACGGATCCAACAGTTCCATCATGTATTCAATTTCAGTATCAAGCTCCAGCATGTCACACTGGGCCACTACATAGGTCAGCACTGGCAAGAAGTCATCCGCTCCATACATCCTCCCTGGAGCAAAAGGAGCACAGACACTGATACAATGGCCAAACCCTTTTGCTGTTTTCAGCTGGTCAAAGCTTACAATCTGTTGCTGTTTTCACAATACTGCACAATTACACTGTTTTACAGAATGGTGTTTATTGGTGTGTGGCAAGGTGGGAGTCTCTGGAAATCGGCTACAGCAATATACCAACTCAGAGTCTGATCTTGTATTACTGACGCACCCAAAACTGGGTTTTGGATGCACAAGGAATTTAGGAGCAAGGCCTATGTTGGTATCCATTGCTGATGGCACACAACTAACTGATTCACTGAGGCCAAGCTTGCCATACAATTCTGACGTTTTCCGCATAGATTTCCATGAGCAGATTAATAGAAAACAACCATTTTCTCTCTCTTATATTTAAGAATAAAATTCTATTTCTAGGAGGACCTGACTGGAAATCCTCGGGCCTGCATTTGAACCAGATATTCTGGCACAGAAGACTGAATATACAGGAGCATTAGACTCCTGAGCTACATTATTTTAATTATTCTTAATAGTAACAACAATGATACTTTGCACTTGTATAGCCGCACCGCTGCTTGTACAGCCGTGGCCACACAGCTATTTTTAGCACCCTATCTGAAGCAGAGCTAGCTCATGTCTGACTAGCCATGCTGGGAAGCACATTCCCAGCTGCTGAGTAGACAGACCCTAAGTTACACCAGCTAAATGGCCCCCTAGAGACTCCTCTGCTGGCTGGATATACAGCAGAGATTCTTAAGCAGCTCCTAACCCCTGAAAAAGCCCTCCCGCCCCACCCCTCATGATTTATATTACAGTAACACTTAGGAGCAACAATGTGCTTGCTAGCAATAGAGCACAACTCAGGAACATTCACCCGCTCCCAGCCCCACCACTTCTTAGTCAGTAAATATTTTTATTATCCATGCAAGAAACACTTCACCCAACACTGTAACGTAAGAGCCATTTAAATACCACAAAGTAACAACCTGCAGCAGTTTAGGGCCAGGAAGTAAACACTACTATATCAGACTGAAACTGCAAGAGGAATTCAGACAGGCAGAATATAACCTGGGCAGGATACCGGACCTGACTCATGCAGAAGTGCCATCCATAGGAAGGAAAGATGGCACCTCCAAGAGCACTGGGCCTCTAGCACCATCCTGGAGTAGGATGACCAGATGTCCCGATTTTATTGGGACAGTCCCGATTTTGGGGTCTTTTCCTTATATAGGCTCCTATTATCCGCCACCCCATCACAATTTTTCACATTTGCTGTCTGGTCACCCTATCCTGGAGTCCAGATTCAGTGTCTCCTTAGAGAGGAAAAATGCACCTACCAACATCACTTCCTGCAACATCTTGTATTTGCCTTGGGAACTCTCCCAACACAAGCTTCACCCAGCTTCGCTTGTGACACCCGATAAGGCCACAGCCTGAGAACAGGGTGACACCCCTGCATTCTCACCATCTAGCAGCACGTTTTAGCTGCATGCCTCCTGTTGACTCTGCACAAGTATTTTAAAAATGCCTCTTATCGGTATGTAACTCCATTTCATTATCTAGCTTTCAAGGTCCCTGGTTGTATTTTAGATACTTGTTGCAGTGTAGAAGTGGTAATGTTATTTTTGATTTAAAACATAAAAGATAGTGCTCAGAGTAGAACATCCACAGGCACTGCTAGCCAGAAGTATAGCCTTTGTTTGCCACCTTCCAGTTACAAAGTATTTTTCAGACTGTAGTACTGTATTACGTTGTTAGACTCCACTACAGAAATACAGAATGCGTTTAACTGCATCTACTATGGTTTCCAGAAAGCATTCAGGCTTAGGCTATGTCTACACGTGCAGCGCTGCAGCTGTACCGATGGAGCTGCATCACTACAGCGCGTCTGGTGAAGACGCTCTATGCTGATGGGAGGGAGCTCTCCTGTCGGCATAAAAAAACCCACCTCAGTGAGTGGCAGAAGCTATGTCGGCAGGAGAAGCTCTTCCACCGGTATAGTGCTGTGCACAAGAGCGCTTATGTCAGTGTAACTTATGTTGCTCAGGGACGTGGCTTATTCACACCCATGAGGAACGTAAGTTTTGCCGATATAAGCTGTAATATAGATACAGCCTAAGAATATCAAATTCAGGCTCCAAAGGACAGCTATGGAAAGCTGTGCTCATAGCTTCAATGCCTACTTCAAACGCCAGTAGTTAACCAGAGCTGTTCTTCCAAGGGCTGCTCCTGCAGTTCACAAATCTGCGTATCTTAACTGATCCGCTGCCAGGAGCGGCACAGCACTCTAGAAAGAAACTGAGTCACAGAGTCTCTCAGAGACTCTGAGGAACAGAGAGGCAGATGACAAGAGATCAAAGCTAAGGGAAGAAAGGAAGGGGCACTCCAATCAGCAGGGAGACAAAGGATTTACTCCCCCCTCCTAACGGTTTCAAAGCAGGGAGATCTAACCTGAAGAGAGCATTACCTGAGTTATTCTCCATGACAGTGTAAATCAGTTTGCACACTCTCAGCAGCAGCATGACTTTCTTTTCAGGTGAATACATTTTCTGCATGGTCATGAACTTGACTTTAATCTTTTCAACGTCCACAAAGTCCGGTGTTGGGACATATACACCCAGTTCCTGAGGGTTCCTCTGCCGCACCAGCTGCAGGTTTTCTTTTAACTGTTTCCACGAGCCATCCGCAGTGTGGAATTCTTTCAGCATTGCTTCAATGTGGCCTTTCAAGGGCTTCAGGATACACTTGTGCATGGCCTTCTCCAGCACAACATCTGCAAAGGGAAACACACGTTCATTTGATTTCAGCATCTAGAGTAGAATCAGTATTTACATATCCACTCCCAAAGGAGAAATTAGAGTAGACGCTATTCACTAAGGTCTATATATTAATGCAGCCGAGTTTCCAGATGTTTGCTAAGAAGGCATCAAAAGGCAAAACAGAATCTGTATTTCATTTGAATTCACAGCAGTCTGGCAAATATGAAAAACAAAATAAAAACAGACTATTCAGCTGTATGGAACATAGTGGCTCGAGTTCACAGGAGTTCATGCAAACCTATCCTCTTGGATTTGATGGACAAGGATCTAGGGACTCTGAGTTTTGCTTTGAGTTTCAGTTTCAAACAAATCTCAACTCAATACAGTTCAGTCAAAACCCATAACTTTTCTCTGGTTTGGGGTTGAAACGATCCAGTTTTGCATAGTTTCCATCAGAAGCCATAAATCAATCCAGATTTGCTAAAACAGCCCAGCTTTGCCAAAAGGTTTATGAACTTTGGCCTGGTTATAGGTTTTTCAACTGAAATGAAAATCAAGCTGTTTTTGTCCAGATCAGATTTCATTATGGAAGTTATGCTCAACTCTGTTATCAATCCTAATGGTCTTTGTTTAGCGATGGGGCACACATGATATAGCAACCACTTGGCTTTTTATTCCTGCTCCACTTAGGTTTAACAACAGATACTTTTGATTTTTTCAGTGTGGACCCCATCTTTGTGGATCACCTCCTTTGCAAATCATGGGTACCCAGGTCTCTTCTTCTACCCTTGCAGTCATGCAGACCACATCACCTCTCATTCACAATCATCTAGCATCCTTATGGCAATGACAACAGTAGCTCATATGGAAAAACAACTTTAGGAAAGTATATGGTCACTACATGATTAATTGTACTGCAATAGCTCCCAAAGGCTTCAATCAGGACTCGGGCCCTATTATGCTGGGCCCTGTCAACACACAGAAAGAATCTATACCCTGCAGAGCTTTCAATCTCAAACCTCTCTCCCACTGCTTCCTCCCCACGTTTCTCCACCACATGACCACCACCCCCCATCTCCTCTTTCCCGGCACATACTTCCCAAAATACCAACTCCTTTTTCTCCCACAGGCAGCTCCTGCCTCCTCTAGCATGCTCCAGTCCTGCTGGTGGCTCCGATCTCCTATTTCCACTCCTCCTCTTAGGTAGAAGCCCCTCATGGAGGTAGGTAAGTTGGCTCAGTCTCATTTCCAGCTGTTTTTATAGGCATCCAGGCGCTTGGCAATGGAGCCTGTAAAAGCAACTTGAAGTACCATGTGACCTGCCAGCTGTCCACCGATCAGACACCACTGATGGTCCGTCCAGGTCAAAGTATACAAGATACAACATGAAGGGTGGAGGTGGATTCAGCTAACCCATAAGTCTCCATTATGCCATAGCTGCCAATTGTGACCAGATGTGACATTTCAAATGAGTTGTATCTTATCTACAGCATTAGGGAGTGAGCCAGGCAATCCCCCCCTGACCCATCCATTGAGATTCACTGCTCACCCAGCCAGAAAAAAAGCATAAAGGAATACCAGGAAGGAACAGAGGTATAAACGGTGGATTCCAGAATAGAGTGAGAATCTTTAGACCCCATTTGGACTAACATTCACTCAAGATCAGGTTTGATGAGAAAGTACTTACATTCATACTTGGTGGAAGAGAAATTTGTTCCCATCCAGGAAATACACACCCTCATCCTCAATGTAAATGAACTAGGATAATCCTATTTCAGTATGCTACATACTATTCCTTGCTAAGATCATTAATGTCAGATTTTTTATTTATTTATGTATTTATTGGCAGTTTACCTTTTTTTTTTTTAAACTTTACTGACTCTTTAAATATCAAAAACTCTGTGTAACTGATGTGCTTTTAAGTGGAACACTTCTGTAGCTAGCATTTCATCTGTTGGAATCTGTTGAAGTCAAAATCAAAGGCTATTTTTTAAGTGCTGCCAAACATTACATTTAAGGCCTTAACTTTCCATTCACTGTGAATCAAAACTCCCATTGACTGACTTCAACTGGAGTTGCTTACACAGAGAACTAGCAGGATCTGACCCTTAACAGAGACCACAATCTAAACAAATCGTGTCAAAATCATACAAAGGCCATTGGAATGCAACAGATCCAGTTTAGATTCCCTACATCGCCTGGTTCTAATGGCAGTGGGATGTCTGTGATAACTGTCTTTATCTGACGCATGCATCTAAGGGAGCGTCTAGGCTAGGATCTGAGGACAGAACTCTTGCCCGTGGCTTGGATCAATCACTACCTCCTGTAGTTCGAAGCTGGCGCACTTGTTTCCGATTGAGGCAAGGCACCTGTTTTGTTGGCCAGTCTTCAGAGGCTAACAGAACCTAAGCAGTCTCAAAGGGCTGGGAGGGAGAATGCTGCCAGCACTCACTCTACCAATATGTTAGTGAGGACAAAAGATTATGATGAAGCTCTAACCTTTGTGTGGGTGGTACCCTCTTCCCTGACGTCAGTCTCACAGCTCACCCTGCTTTATGGATAAACAACGCGTAAGGTTAAGATTCTGTCACAGGTATTTTTAGTCAAAGTCAGGGACAGGTCACAGGCAATAAACAAAAATTCATGGAAGCCCGTAACCTGTCCCTGATTATTACTAAAAATAACTGCAGGGAGGGAGGACAAACAGAGCGTTGCCGGGGCTTGCAGCTGTCCCAAGCTGCTGCTCCGGCGGGCCTGGGGCTGGCCACCCGTCAGCTGTTCAGGGCCCCTGAGGCTGGCCACCCGTCAGCTATTCTAGTGACATATACACATCCCGGCCGCTGCTCCAGCAGCCCTGGGGCTGGCCACTGGCCAGCTATTCTGGAGGCCACTGCTCTGGCGGGCCTGGGGCTGGCTGCCGGTCAGCTGCTTGGCAGCCCCGGGGTTGACCACTGGTCAAGCTGTTCAGGTGCCCACCCCCTGGCTGCTTCTCCGGCAGCCCTGAGGCTGGCCCTCAGACAGCTGTTCCAGGGGCTGCTGCTCCAGCCCCAGAAGAAGTTGTGGAGGTCCGGAAAGTCACAGAATCTGAGACCTCTGGGATTACCGTGATTACAATGCGTCTGAGAGTTTTTCAATTCTCCTACTGCGGCCGTGCAGGAAGGCAAAGAGAAAGTTCTTTGCCTCTGCCATCACATCTGCAATTTGTCATAGTAATTCCTAGCAATCATGAGTTATCCCAAGATATGGCCTTTGGAGCTGGCTGTGACATTGCACTCCATATGTTTTAAGGAAATATGCTTATGAGTGTAAATATGATGTAACTGGAATATGCTTTATGCAAAAGGTCTCTTGTAAGGTATCATTAAAAAGCTTATGATCTACTGAGTGTGTTCATCCTACTTGTTTGCATGTATTATTTCTATGTCTGGATTTAGGAGAATAAAGATATAAACTTGTATTACTAATGTAAACGTATTAAGTGGAAGCCATTAATGGTGCTTCAGAATCAGTGACCTGTAAATGGCTCTGTTTACTTGCAAACCTTCCTGGGTACCTGTGGGCCAGCCCTGGAAGAATGGAGGCTGGGGTCTCACAGGACATGTGAACATGTCACCTGACAATGAAATCCATCTTAAACCTGGTACTTTACCATTTAGAAGGAGGGGTGGGGACCCAGAGACACAAAGGATTCCCACCTTGTGCCAAAGCTATAAAAGGGGGTGGAGCAGGACAAGGAGGCTTCCAGTCATGAGAAAACCCCTGCTTACCACCTGAGATGTCTGCTGGAACCAACAAGGACTGTACCAGGGGAAAGGATTGGGCCCAGACTAGGAAGGAGTCTAGTCTGTGAAAGAAGCTGATTGGAACATCTCTGAGGGTGAGATGTTACCTGTAATCAGTTTCTTAATGTATTAGGCTTAGACTTGCGTGGTTTTGCTTTATTTTGCTTGGTGACTTGTATCCTACTTTTTATACTTAATTAAAATCACTTTAGTTTATTAATAAACCCAGAGTAAGTGATTAATACCTTGAGGAACGAAAAGCTGTGTATCTCTCTCTCTATCAGTAATATAGAGGGCGGACAATTTATGAGTTTATCCTGTATAAGCTTTATACCGAGTGAAATGGATTTACTTGGTATTTGGATCCCCTTGGGAACTGGGTTTCTGGGTGCTGGGGATAGGTACCTGCTGAGCTGTTTTCAATTAAGTCTGCAGCTTTGGGGGCATGGACCAGACCCTGGGTCTGTGTTGCAGCAGGCTAGCGTGTCTGGCTCAACAAGACAGGGTTCTGGAGTCCCAAGCTGGCTGGGAAAATGGGCTCAGAGGTAATTTCGGCACATCGAGTCACAGTCCCAAAGGGGGTGTCTGTGACCGAACCCATCATACCAGCCATAGCCAGTGAATAAGGTTCCCCAATTTTTCAGGGAACTTAGTCTATCTGGAACTGTACACAGAAAGAGGTTGAACTGCCCAGGCAGTTGTTGACAGTGCTACGCATCACAAGCTCCCACACAACCACTAGCCAGCTGCCCGTAGATGAGACAGCTCCTCTGCAAAGCAGTCAATACAATCTTGCCATAAGGCAGGCAACATAGCAGCACGAGCAGCAGCATGGTCTAATGCAGAAATCCCCAAACTGTGATTCACAGAATACTTGCTGGTGATTCATGAATGTTAACAATACTTGGTCTCATCCTTTCTGCAAAGAGTGAAAAGTTTAATACAAGTCTGTTCCTAATGGCTTCTGTTACATTACTCTGGTCAAGCAAATCAAAGTATCTGGGGGATATTCGTAAGTGTGTGTGGGGCAAGAGGTAGGGTGAGGATATTAATCCTTCCATACGGCTCAATTACTTAGAATAATAGAACTGGAAGGGACCTCGAGAGGTCATCTAGTCCAGTCCCCTGCACTTAAGGCAGGACTAAGTATTATCTAGACCATCCCTGACAGGTGTTTGTCCAACCTGCTCTTAAAAATCCCCAATGATGGAGATTTCACAAACTCCCTAGGCAATTTATTCCAGTGCTTAACCACTCTGACAGTTAGGAAGTTTTTCCTAATGCCCAACCTAGACCTCCCTTTCTGCAGTTTAAGCCCATTGCTTCTTGTCCTATCCTCATAGGTTAAGAACAACAAATTTTCTCCCTCCTCCTTGTAACAACCTTTTATGTACTTGAAAACTGTTATCATGTCCCCTCTCAGTCTTCTCTTCTCCAGACTAAACAAACCCAAGTTTTTCAATTTTCCCTCATATATCATGTTTTCTAGACCTTTAATCATTTTTGTTGCTCTTCTCTGGACTTTCTCCAGTTTGTCCGCATCTTTCCTGAAATGTGGCGCCCAGAACTGGACCCAATACTCCAGTTTAGGCCTAATCAGCGCGGAGGAGAGCGAAAGAATTACTTCTCATGTCTTGCTTACAATACTCCTGCTAATACATCCCAGAATGATGTTTGGGTTTTTTTGCAACAGGTTACACTGTTGACTCATATTTATCTTGTGATCCACTATGACCCACAAATCCCTTTCCGCAGTACTCCTTCCTAGACAGTCATTTCCCATTTTGTATGTGTGCAACTGATTGTTCTTTCCTAAGTGGAGTACTTTGCATTTGTCTTTATTGAATTTCATCCTATTTTCTTCAGACCATTTCTCCAGTTTGTCCAGATCATTTTGAATTTTAATCCTATCTTCCAAAGCACTTGCAACCCCTCCCAGCTTGGTATGGTCCGCAAACTTTATAAGTGTACTCCCTATATCATTATCTAAATCACTGATGAAGATATTGAACAGAACCGGACCCTGAACCGATCCCTGTGGGACCCCACTTGTTATGCCCTTCCAGCATGACTGTGAACCACTGACAACTACTCTCTGGGAACAATTTTCCAACCAGTTATGCACCCACCTTATAGCAGCTCCATCAAGGTTGTATTACCCTAGTTTGTTTATGAGAAGGTCATGCGAGACAGTACCAAAAGCTTTACTAAAGTCAAGATATACCATATCTACTGCTTCCTTCCTATCCACAAGGCTTGTTACCCTGTCAATGAAAGCTATCAGGTTGGTTTGACATGATTAGTTCTTGACAAATCCATGCTGACTGTGATTTATCACCTTATTATCTTCTAGGTGTTTGCAAATTGATTGCTTAATTATTTGCTCCATTATCTTTCTGGGTACAGAAGTTAAGCTGGCTGGTCTGTAATTCCCCGGGTTGTCCTTATTTCCCTTTTTATAGATGGGCACTATATTAGCCCTTTTCCAATCTTCTGGAATGTCTCCCGTCTTCCATGACTTTTCAAAGATAATTGCTAATGGCTCAGATATCTCCTCAGTCAGCTCCTTGAGTATTCTAGGATGCATTTCATCAGGCCCACTTCATGACACATAATAAAAAAGATGAAAATTAAATAAAGGAAGACCACATTTTAGGGAAAAAAAATGTATACACTATTCAAAGACACACTAATCACGCCTAGACTTGACTAGACAAATTGAAGCTAATGGCCCTTTTTTAATATAGTGGTTTTGCACAGAGATAATCAATGACCAAGGAAGTCATTTACTTCTTTACTGCCGAAGAGAATATAACTGACAACACGACTACATTGGCATTTGGTTTATTATTGTAAATAGCTGCTTTTCTTTTAATCTCATAGTCTCTATTGCAAAAATCCTTCTTCCTCCCTCCCAAACTATCAGAATAAACTAAGAACAAAAGAACATTCAATTAAATTAAAATGGCAAATTCAAAACTGATCAAAGGAAATATTTGATCACACAACGTGAAGTTAGACTGTGGAACTCATTGCCATGGGAAGTTGTTGGAGGCCAAGAATTCAGCTAGATTCAAAAAGGAATTGGACCTCTATATGGATAAACAAGAATATCCAGAGTGATCACAATGAATTACAAACACTTGGGAAAGCTATTAAACCTCATGCTTCATGTCATAAGGCAATTTCCAGCTATTAGAGATCAGGATGAGACCGAACGTGGGTGTGCCTACTGTAAGGTTCTTACACCTTTCTCTGAAGCATCTGGTGCCGGCCAGTGTCAGAGACAGAATACTGTGTTAGATGGCCCTCAGTCTGGCAATTACTATCTTCCTAATGGGCTGCATTAGTGACCAGTGGAAATCTGGGAACTGAAAACATAGCATTTAATGAATATTTGGTAGGATATATTGCACAGACAACCTTAGTTGCCTGTGTTTTTCTGCGGTATTGAGGTTGGGATTTTTTAAAGCACTCAGCATTGGCCTGACTCAACTCCCACTGGAATCAGTGATATAACTCCGAATGATTTAAACAAGAGCACAGTTTAGCCAGTGCTGAGCATTCTTGAAAATTCTACCAAGAGTGTTCAGGGGACATTACACATGCTCCCCGACTTACGCAAGCATTCCGTTCTGGAACGCCTTGCGTAACTCAAATTTTGCGTAAATCGGAATCATATACCCAACAATTACACACACACACATACAAAAAAAAAAAAACCCCACCACCCTCCCATTTCTAGCTTACAGAACTTTTTCCGTAAGTGCAGATTTGCGTAAGTCGGGTTTGCGTAACTTGGGGGGAGTCTGTATAAAAAAAATACATATACTTCACATTTTTAAGTGTTTATGTGATGGCCACCATCTTGGCCAAAGCACTGGAGATCAAACCAGGAACCTCCAGAACTAAAAACATGAGCTGCTACAGCTTGAGCTTAAGTCCCAAGCCCCCCGCGCCAGGGGCTGTAACAACTCATCTCCTCAGTGGATCAGCACACACTCACTGAGGGGTTCCATGTACATAGTTTTAAATTAAGTCTTGTTATGCCTTCTTTACTCAATATTTTCTATTAGTCACTAGCCACAAAATGGGAACGGGAAGTGCTTTGATAAAGCGAGTTTCGCTGTGGCTTGTGGAAATACATCTGTACCCTGTGCTGACTCTGCAAAGGAGCAACAAAGGACAAGTTTAAATCTGGGATGCTTGATACACTGGTCATAGCAAGTGTCTTTGCAAGTCCTCCCTGCACTGAGAATACCATGGTCTTCACCTTCCCCTGCCCTTCTCCAAGGTCCCAATTTTAAAACTTCTCTGCACCCAGTTTCCAACTACAGCTCCTCCACTGAGATTATCTTCCCCCCTTTCCCCTTCAGCCTCCATGCTCACACCCATGCCATGTTTCCCTCTATTATGACCGCATGCACTGTTCTGTTTACCACTTTGGTAATTTAAGACTGACAGTGTTGAGGGGAGATGCGCCCAGTCTGGGCAATGTCACAACAAGATGCAGACTGTAGGAACAGAATTTCTTGGAAGGCTGAAAACAAAAAGATCACCTAGGTACAGCGGAGATGGAAATGTGGGGGACCTGATTGCTACACACTGTACTGTGTTAGCCTAATTTGGGTTTTTCTCAATACCCTGCATACATCAGCAGGTTGGTACTACACCACATGGAGCTACAAGAGAGATACAGTTTAGTTTGGAAAGGTTATGCCTCCTATGCTTGGTGGACTTCCTGACATTTCTATAGTGCCTTTCATCAGAGTATGTTAAAGCTTCTACAGACATTAGACTAAATTGCACAGTTTGCCTGTGAGGTAGGTATACATCATTACACTCTTCTTACAGAAAGAAGAAACTGAAGGACGGGGAATTAAATGATTGCTCAAAGTCACACAGCAAGTCAGAGGTACAGTCAGGAAAAGAAACCAGAAGTCACGTCTCTCAGTTCTGATCTCTCACCACAGGATAACATTGATTCCCATTTCTCAATTGTGGAACGGTCTGTGACAAAGGATGTCCTGAATGAAGGGACTGGCCAATTCCACACTGATACTAATAGGCCCTGCATTAAAATACAAACCTTAAAAAGTATGCTGTGAACAGCTAAGACTGCCAGAACAAACAATTTAGTTTATATTTAGGTGCCTTTTCCCACCACTCAATGTTTTATTACCTGTTTGTATTTAAACTAGGAATTTCTTGGGATAGGCCTAGATTTTGGGGCTCAGGCTGGAGCTCTTGAGTTTTTTAGATCCTTTCTAGCCACAACTGCCTTCAATAAGCATTCGCATTAATCTTTTTCTGGCCAGGGACAGAAGAATAATCAGGGTTGTTGTTATTGTTTTGTCAGGTGCCACAGAGATTAAACATAAATAAAGCATCCAACATCTGCAATTCAAACACCCGTGAACTTTGAATTCAACCTGGGTTTTCCAAAACCAGTCTCAATCTCTATTTTGTGCTTATACAGCTAGACGTGGATTCAACTCTTTACACTCAGTTTAGTTTCTATTGACCCTTAAATAATAAAATGGGTTAGGACTGGATTTTCAAAGCATCCTAAAATATTAGGTGCTCAAACTCCATTGAAATTTAAGGGGATTTAAGTAACCAAATCCCTTAAGATCTTTGAAATCTCACCTTAGAGCTTTATTTTAAGTTTATTATATTGATCAGCTGTTATTTACTGTCCATCAATGTAAAAATATACCCCCCACTTTTACTATCCCAGCAATACAGAATAGAAAGAACAAGTTCCCAGATTTAGAAATGAGATTTTCAAAGGCACAAAGGGCAGATAGGCACCCAACTCCCATGCAATTGAGGCACCGAACTCCCCTTTATGGCTTCACAAATCTCCCCCGTCATTTCCAAATTGGTGCCAAAGAGGAATCCACGCATGCTCTGCTGAGTCCTAATGCACAGGAGCCTACTCCTTTGTTCTTACCGGGGAAGGCTGTTATTTCATAAAGGGGTAGCAGTCTACAGCATTAAAATTAGGTGACATCTGTCAGGAATCATTAGAAAGGCTGGTGCATGTTCTTTGGATGGTTTGGCAGAAGTTAAACTATTTCATCTGCCTCTCTCTGGGAAACCTGGAAGATTTCCTACAGTATCTTTTGTTTTCAGGAGTCTGAGAAAAACTACACGCGGTCACGCAGATAATTAAACAGAACTCTCAGAAACTGGAGCTCTGATGCCCAAGTACTTTGGGCTTGACTAAGCCCAGGGTTACACCAGCTTTCTGCAGCATAACCTCGGATATGGGGGAGCCTGTTGAAGAAAGTCTGACTGGCTGCAGTGGAACAAGCTGGCCAAAACACTTGTTTTGTTGGGGGGGGGGGGGGGGGGGGAAATGAGGCAGGAATTGGCTACTGCAGCTCTCAAAGGGTGCAGAACAGGCCAGGGAGAGGGAAACGGTCAGGATGCCCAAAGATGTGCTTATTCAAAGAGTCCTGTATCCAGCCTCCACCAGCCCTGGTGACAACATAAAGCTGCCCTTCCCCATAGGAAGGCAGTAGTGCAAACAGCACCTCTCCTCCTCCTGAGCATTTCCAATGGGGTGCAGCTGCGCCCACTGGCTCTAAATCTATCCGCTCTTTGTGGCAGGTGCCATGACTACCTCTATGGGCTTGTCTTCAATACGGAGCTTAAATCGGTGCTGCTGCAATCAATGCAGTGGCTTCGATTTAGCGGGTCTAGTGAAGACACACTCAATCGATGGAGAGCGCTCGCCCATCGATTTCTGTACTCCACCTCGACGAGAGGTGGAAGCAATGTCGGTGGTAGAGCACGTAACTCAAATTGGGTTGCTTAGATCGACCGGCAGCTGTAATGCAGACCAGGCCTATGTCTGTAAAGGGCCTAGCACAATAGGACCCTGATCAGAGCAAGTGTATATAATCATAAAATAAACATTTATTAATAACCACCACCAACACCACGGCATACTCTATGAAGGATATTAAAAGGAAATATTTTCCAAACATGCCAGAAGGTGCGGCAGATCTATAAGCAAGTCAGATGTACCTACAGTAACAGCCTTTGGGTTATGTCTACACTACAAATCTAAGTCGACCTACATTAGTTCAACTTACAGCCACCGCAGTAGTTACTGTGGTGGTGCATGTCCACACTACCCTCCTTGGGTCGGTGGTGCGTGTCCTCACCAGGAGTGCTTCCACTGACCTATGAGGGACAGTGTGGGGAACTGAGAGCCCAGTCTCTCAGCTCTGCTGGCAGCTCCCTGCCAGGGGCCTGGCTGCCCCACAGGCTCCCGGTGGGCTGCCCCATGCCTGTTCCCCGCTGGGAATGGGGGGAAACTGCCGAGGGTTCCTTGCCCCCCACCCCATTCCCTGCCGGGAGCAGGGGGAAGCCGCCCGGGGCTTCTTGCCATCTGGGAGTGGAGTCCCACTGCCCCAGCTTCTAACCCCACCATCCTGCCTGCTCCCCGGGACCCAGGCAGCTTTGTCAATTTCACAGCTCACTGCCCAGCTCCAAACTAGGGGTGGGCAGGATCCAAAACCACCCCGGCTCCCAGTTGGGAGCAGGGGTCGGAAGCTGCCCCGGTTTCAGCTCCCAACTAGGAGTGGGGGAAAGCCTCCTGGGTTTCTCACCCCAGCTCCCAGTTAGGAGCAGGGTCCAGCCGCCCAGATCTCTAGGGGAGCAGGGGCTTTTTTTTGTCAATTTGAGGGCTCCTGTCATGAAATTGACAAGACAGGCGATGTAAGGGATGTAGTGTCTACACAGACTCGGTGTCACCCTAACTACACTGACATAAGCCTTACGCCTCTCGTGGAGGTGGAGTTATGATGTCGGTGTAGTAAGGCACTTAGATCAGTGGGAGGAAGGTTGTAGTGTAGACACTGACATAATTAGGATGACATAAGGGGCCTTATGTCGACCTAACTGTGTAGTGTAAACCAGCCCTTTGTCTCACAATGTAACTTTAATAGGAATTATAAATTAACAGACTATTTATCTGTAGTCACAAGTCTGGTTGCAATTCAGTACCAAAACCGTGAAATAAAACACTAAATGGGAGATTAGACTGGCCTTTGTTCTGTTGTAAAAGGTTCTGCTATGTAGGATGACTGAGCCTGTCTGCCGCATAGCTATCTGCTTAGGTCAGCAACATTTGATGTTCCTGCTCTGCTGTGGTGTTTTGCGGGCTCCAGTAGTGGTGAAAGCAACAGATTGTTCAAATGCAAGTTCCATGTTTGCTTTAACTTCCTCAGTGTATAAATTATTTAGAAGAAACTGCACAAAGAAAGTCAGACGCTCAATCACTGAATAAGACTAAGGCAGTTTGGTTACAGTGCTCAATAACTTCAGTCACTCTAATTTACTGAGACATTCAAAAGCAAGCCTCATTTTAGCAAGCTATTATGAGACCCACTGGCTGGATTAAACCACACCCTTGCAAAGAACAGTGAAAGTTAAAATCAAATCTTGACCAAATCATGAAAAAGAAGCTCTGTATTTCTTTGTCAAATATCTAAGATTATGCAGAACACAACAGAACTGATACTTGTACAGAGCAAAAGCCCAAACACAATGTCCACACAATACTTTTACTTTTCTAACTAAAGCAATCCGAATCTTTAAAATACTCTTGCTTTTACAGGAAACTTTTCAGAGTGTATTATTTGCCTGGCAGTACTTGTTAACCTCAGTCCCTCATTGTTGACTAGCAATGTGACAAAAGCACCTCTTACTCAATAAGTTCCAAAATTTCAAAACAAAAACACTAACCACTGCCAGTGAAAGAAATATCTGCCAATTTTAAAAGTCACTGAGTTATTCACTGGCCAAACTGTTAGGACACTGAAGTGAGGGGGGAAAACAAGCAAATTATGACTGAAATGACCTCACAAGGAAAGTATTTCTCTTTCAGGGATGTTTACCTCGTAAATGTGGCTTACAAACTCTTTTATTAACACCACTGAGAAACATCAAGACTAAGGGACAATCAGAGTTTTATACAACTAGTTCACTTTTGTACATACACAAGTCATTGTCTGTTAGTATAATGTGTGTATCCATCCAACTATTTCACTTTTGTGCATACATAAATCCTTCTCTGTTAGTAAAATGTGAACCCAATCATCCAGTTCATTTTCAGACATTTATAAAAAACTTACAGACAGAGGGACACAGAAATCCAGAGATTAGCATCTCCCTCTCCTTTTTATAAAAATCTCGTTTATATCACAACACCAAGTGGAGACAGTGCAAATTGCCGATAGTGAATGAGAGAGTATTTGGATAGTAAGTTATGAAATCTCTCCATGTCACCATCTGTTGTTCATTTCCAATGTATTTTAATTTTATGGTTGCCGTATATGATTAACATATGGGGGGGTGCATCTGTGTGTGTGTATGTACACTGTTTTAAATAAATACAAAAAATATTTCCACACACGTCAGAGAAAAACTGCAGGGTTGAATCCGCCAATGTAATATTTCAGCACTGAAATTAAAAAAAAAATTAGTCACTTGTAAATTAAGTCCAACATTCACCATTATAGTTTTAAGACAACTTCTCAAAAACTCTTTTCATTCTAACATAGTTGTATGGAACTTTTGTATTTAAAAACACAAAAACAAAAACACAAAAATCAGTGGTTTTGAATTTTGCTAGAAAAATCTATATCGCCAAATCTGGTTCAAAGACTCAGACCACAGATTCAGAATTATTTTTTTTACATGCCCTGAAAAGAGAGAGACAATGTTTTCTTACCTATTTGGTCTTCTGGAATCAGTGACTCAATGGGGGGGTCCAGTTCAGAGCTTTGTGACAAATAGTTCTTAACTTGTGTCATGAACTGCCGAATCGTCTGTAACATGTCAGTACTCGAAACATGGCATTCCTTGTTTTCCTGGAGAAAGCTGACATAGTCCTGCACCAGGCACCCAAAATAAGTGCGCTTGTCCTGGGACAGCTCTGCAATTTTCTTGATCATCCTCTTTTCAGGGGTCATGAAAGAACTGAACACCCCACTTACTTTCCTCAGCTGAGATTTCACAATCTTGGGGAGAACAAATGAACTGTTCCGTTTCTTTTTGGGCTTCAAAGGGGGTGCCATGCTTTCCTGGTCACTTTCCCCTTCAAAGTCCTCCAGGCTGCTGTTAGTGTCCCCTTCGTAGCCAAACAATGGCATACTACGATCAAAATCGAGCGAGTCGGATGAGGAGGTGGAAATACTCATGTCGCTCAGTCTCTGCCTGCCTCCATTCCACGGTACTTGTGACTCAGAGTTTGTAGCCAAGGTCTTTCTGCAAGCTGCTAAATTTTGCTCACACAGGGCTTCACCTGGAACGCTCGCAGTTTCTGACCCACGCACTGAGTTATGACTAGATCGAATTACTGCCACGGTCTTTGCATTACCTTCCCCTTCTAAGCAAACAGCCTGCTTCTTTAGACGAGGAGGCGGAACAGGGGTTGGTTTCTTCTGCAGCAAATCCAAGTTCCTATGTTTGTTATGGTTGACTGTTCCTGGCATGCTCGCCTGCTTTATAGTCCTGGAGAGCTGTGGACTTGTGAGAAGGCTATTAATAGAAGGTGGTGGAGGTCTGGGTGGGGGGGAGCGAGGCTTCTCTGTCCCATTCACATCTTGAGTTCTTGGGCTCTGCCTTTTCAAACTTCCACTAACATCCTGGCTGTGCACTTTTAAGAAGAGAGGATTAATAAAACACAAGGCTCCGTTGGTCTGGCTGCACTCCAGCTCCGAAGGCGTTCTGGTTCTTATAGAATGCACTCCATTTATAAGGCAGAGCTGATGTGAGTCTTTGCAAGCATTGTCTGAGGGCAGAGGCCTACGGGGAGGTGAAGGATTTGGGGGGTTGTTGTTTGCCGGAGAGCTCCAAAAATCTGAAAATCATTATTGTGTTAACATAAGAATTTAGATATTATGCAGTTGGCTTTCAGAACATTAAACTCAATAGAACAAGGTTGAAGCGTGGAAAACTTTAAACAAGCTTTTATTTTTAACAAATTTTCTTAATAAGCCTCATAAAACACTGCCAGACACAACTGAATGCTAAACCTTCAGGCTGCAGCTATTTGTCTACAGAGTTTATAAATATCTTGGCCAATGTGAATCTTCATAGCAAATAAATTGGGATATACCGAAAAGAATGATTGCTATAAAGTATCCATTATTCCTGTTTTGAGACTGAAATAGACCCTGAGCTAATACCCCCAGCCTTGATTAGAAAATAAGAGCCAGATTTTCAGCTTGTGTTAATCAGCGTAGCTCCACTAACATCAGCAGGACTATGCTGATTTACGAAGGTTAAGCCCTGGGAATTTGCAAAAAAAACTGTATTTTTGTTTGGAGTAAAAAATTAAACAAGCTGAGCATGACGAGGTTGGAATCAGATTTTTGTCCCCTTGGCAGATACTATCTTTAGTCATGCTGATCAGGCATTCGGGTCTGTGTTTCAACCTGCAGCTGTGCATTTGTAATAATTACACAATTTGTTTGAGATTTTAAGATACTCAGCAGCACATAAATAGTTGAATATGCAGGACCATCAGCAAAAAATGTGTACTGACACTAACACTAAAATCTGTACGAACTTGACAAATTGTAACTGAAGTCTCCTCATAGCCCTCAGTAATACATCTGTGGGAGTCTATGGAAATCAGACAACAGTTCCTTCAGCAACCTCAGACTCCTGCGATCTATACTGCAGGTGTTCAACATGCTTCGGCTTGACTAGCTCAAAAATGAAGTCATCAGACAGAAATAAATTCGGGCACTAACTGACAACTACATTCAAAAACTATCTAGCTGCTTATATGGCCCCTATTATCACAGCAACTGAGTGTGTCGCACACAAATGAATTTAACATAAGAACAGCCAGACTGGGTCAGACCAAAGATTCATCTAGCCCAGTATCCTGTCCTCTGACAGTAGCCAATGCCAGGTGCTTCAGAGGGAATGAACAGAACAGGGAATCATGAAGTGATCCATCCTCGGTCGCCCATTCCCAGCTTCTGGCAAACAGAAGCTAGGGACACCATCCCTGCCCATCCTGGCTAATAGTCACTGATGGACCCAGCTTCCATGAATTTATCTAGTTCTTTTGTGAACCCTGTTATAGTCTTGGCCTTCACAGGAGTTCCACAGGTTGACTGTGTTGTGTGAAGAAATATATCCTTTTGTTTGTTTTAAACCTGCTGCCTATTAATTTCATTTGGTGAGCCCTAGTTCTTGTGTTATGAGAAGTAAACAACACTTCCTTCCAATTGGTCTTCACAATACCCCATGAGGCAGAGAAATGCTATTAACCCCATTTTACATATGAGAAACTGAGGCAGAGACACTAAGTGACTCATCCAAGGTCACATCAGAAGTCTGTGGTGGAGCAGGAAATTGAAATTGGGGCTTCTGACTCCCATGCTTACACCTAGCAACTAGAGCATTCCTCTCTCAGCTTTCGAACATATTATTATTATTTTCAAAACCAAGGGCAGAAATTCAGCCAGAGGAAGTCTAGGGATAGGGGTTACAGACCTGCAGCACACAAGCAGTGGTGCTCTCGGGTATTCTATCTGCACAGGACAAACACAAGCACAATAACTCTAGGTATGGATGTGGTGGAGAGCTTGTGAGCAGTGGCATATGCACCCCCTTTGGACAGATTCCTCTAGTACATGTTGCCATCAGGTGTACAAGGGGCTGAGATTCCAATGACACCCCAACCCAGCTCATCATGCCCTTCTTTGGGTACAGTGACCTAACAAACTCCCCCAAGAGAGTGCTTGCCCCCTCGCCTGGCTGCAGCATGTGTAAGTCTAAACTTTCATTAGTTACCTAAAGCTACAGATTATCAATGCAAAAGACAACACTCTTCAGCACACTTTACACTGACTTCAGTGACCAGAGTCTTATAAAATGATCACCAGGGTTACTGCTGCAAACAAAATCCAGAGCCACCTCAGGGGCTCACTGCAGAGTAAAATCCTGTGAAGATCCTTGTGTTCAAGTCATATTACAGAGCAAATCGCTGTGCTGGGAAAGGGCACACAAAAGTTTACTGGGCCAAATTCTGCTCTCAGTTAAATGGGTATGAGGGCCAGAGTGCCCTCAACTCCCACTGACTTCAAAGAGAATTCAGCATGGCCTGGAGGTGCTCAACACTATCTGTTTCAGGTCCATGTTCAAATTCTGCTAGGTTTCAGTTCTGCTTTAGGCTCAAGGCACATTTTGGGATGTGCCCGTATTTGTTTTAGCAGTGGAACTAAGCATTTGCTAGGGACACGCCCCTGTATTTTCCCTCCCACTTGAAAATACTCATCATACTAATGTGAATACATATACTTCACATGTGTTTCTACTTGCATTCAGATCAGCACACCTCTGAACAGTCAGTCCTAAATCGCTTTGCAAATGTAAGCATGTGCCAATCGGAGTACAGAATGCTGTTCATGATGAATTCCGTTCAAAATCTTCCAGCAATTACCAAACTAAGAGCTATGCTGTACAAGCCAATAACTGCCATTCCACTTTCAGCTGCATCTGCTCTAACCTACAATGCATGTGGGACTGCACCAAACTCTGCTCTCAGGACTATGGGACTGTATTTGGATCAGTCTGAGGTGTTCTGTGGGACAGAGTGCATACAGCTAGACAGAAAGTAGGGGGCAGCAGTACAGCAAACCAAATCACGGAGGCTTATCGGCAGGATAGGAAGGCAATAGACTGCCACTAAGTGGGATAATTAAGCTACTTGCAACAACAAAAAGCAACAGAGGGTCCTGTGGCACCTTTAAGACTAACAGAAGTATTGGGAGCATAAGCTTTCGTGGGTAAGAACCTCACTTCTTCAGATGCAAACAAGCAAAACAAACAAACAACAAAATCATCTTTGCCATCGTTTACCGATTTTTTGCATAAAGACTATTTTACTGATACGGTTACAATGACAAAGGGCAATAAACCTATGTAAATAGTCATACTTACTCAGTCCCAGCTGAGCAAAGTCTTCAAGTTCAGCTTCTGTCTTTGCTGCCGCAATAGCATGAGGCAATTTCAAGGTGAATGGCAGGACATCCCTTATTTTAAAAGAAAGAACAGTATTGGTAATTTTTGCTGTTATTTCCATATTTTAAATTTTTCATTATTTCCAGCATATGCAATGACAACAGGTCAGATTCTCATTTCCAGCAAAGCTACTTTGAACTGCTCTGGCAGTTGAAAGGGGCCATAAAGTGAGTATGATGTAATCAACAATCCTTTAAACCCCACTGGTGTAAAGAAACTTTAGGGTAAATGAGAATCAGTCCCCCGATGTTCCTTTCTTCTGGACTGACTCTCCCTGTTCCACCCACTTTTCCTCTTATTACAGCAGTAGCTTTTCCACTGGTCTTTTAGAGTACATCAGTCTGATTATTGAAACATTCATCTGCCAAAATCAGCACTTTACCCAAAATTCCTATTTGTGAATAAAACTTGAGTTTTGTTCCAATTTAACCTCCAGTTTTCAAAAATAACCTGAATGGGTATTTAGGACAGAGAGTACAGAAGTGCTTGTAAACTCTGTCAGTCTGAACATACCTCTAGTTTGAAAATATTTATTCCAATAAATACAGTTACATTCATACTATAGTCACCATATCTGTTTTCTACTCAATACGTATTAAAATAATAAATGGATGTTTACATATGGGACTCCGCAGATGGTACTTAACTACAAACCACATTGACTATATAAATCCTTTGAAACAAGAACTTAAGAATTACTTTGTCTAAGTACTTTGTGTAAGCATTTATTACATTGTATATTAAATCTTTTCTCTACCCACTTGTTTATACTTGTAACAGTGCATTCTTAAACACCAGAGCCTGAAAACCTGCAAAATCTGTAGAAGTACCTATGTAATGAGAGTATGTAAATAAGAACTGGTCGTGTAGCAAAAATGTCCTACACACTTTTATGTACATTCAGATACAACTGGTGTCAATACAGGTGATTTATTTTCAAAATAGTAAGCACATTTAGCATCTGGTGTAATACAGACAACAGCTCTTTGATCACTGAATTGCCATATTTTATGTTTACACCCTCAAAAATCAGCAACAGCAAACTCCAAACAGATGAAAATCACAAACATATGCAGTGAGTTGACACACTTACTAACAAGTAATTGAAAGGACACTGTCAACATCTCCATGGGCCAAAATCTGAACTCCATTTTAATCTAGGGTGGAATGTCTCCAAATGCTAAATATATAGGGTAAAATTCTGATCCTCTTTAAGGCTATGGCAAAATTCCCATTGATCTCACCGGGGCACAGATTTCACCCACAGGCTGGGATTCTCAAAAGAGCCTAAGGAAATCAGGCACCCAAATCTTACTGAATTTCACTGTGACTTTGGTACCCAGCTCTCACAGGCTCCTTTGCAAACCCCACCTGTGTTTTTTTAAATTCTCCATTCTTGTCAAGAATCTATCCTGTGTTTTCTTTGGCCATGTCTACACTTACCAGGGATCGACACTGCTGCAATTGATGCAGCAGGGGGTCGATTTAGTGTGTCTAGTGAAGAACTGCTAAATCGACCGCAGAATGCTCTCCGGTTGACTCGGGTACTCCACTGGAACAAGAGGAGTAAGGTAAGTTGATAGGAGAGCATCTCCTGTCGACGCAGTGTGGTGTAGACACCGCAGTAAGTCCATCTAAGCTACGTCGACTCCAGCTCTGTTATTCACGTAGCTGAAGTAGCGTAACTTAGGTCTACTTACCCTGGTAATGTAGACAAGGCCTTAGATACACTAACAGATGTCATGTGCTCCCTCTGCTGCTCTGTCACAGTCACTGACTACAGCTTCCCCCAGTACTGTGCATATTCCCACTTATATCCCACATGATGCCAAGACACAGTCTGAAAAGGATAGGAACTGGAATGGTTTCTGCTACTCGAGAAACAGCAAAATAAAATGACAGGTTTCAGAGTAACAGCCGTGTTAGTCTGTATCCGCAAAAAGAAGAACAGGAGTACTTGTGGCACCTTAGAGACTAACAAATTTGTTAGTCTCTAAGGTGCCACAAGTACTCCTGTTCTTCTTTTAGCAAAATAAAATGTTCATCAAAGACAGACATTGGCAGGGAAATAAACCACAAGCTTCTAGGAGTTTCTTGCTAATGACGGAGGGTAAAAAAAAAAATCTATTAAAATCCCTGGATATGATTTCAGGTGAGGGTGTCTTTATGAACATCCAGGAGTAGCATTTTGGAATAGTTACAGCCATGTGTGGGTTTGCATCACCCTTCCGTTTTCTCCTCACTTTTCTTTGTCTTTCACTGTCTGAGGGTGCAGCAAGAAAGGAAGCAGGGCTGCAAATTAGCGTACAGCTGCAGGGACGGTGCAGTCTTGCATCCACCCCTGCAATTTCTGATTTCTCCAGGCAGGATGATTCCATGCGACTGCTGGGCCTTACCTGGAGATTCAGGCTTAACCTTGCACCGAACAAAAATTAATGTATGGAAAATTAAAAGCCATTTTGTAGAAACGGAATTTTAAACAGAGTGTGAATGGGGATGAGATAGAGGACCTTTCGTTGCTAGATTACCAGTTTCAATCCAGTCTGGCTCAGTCACTCGCCGAGTGCTGTTAAGTTATTTACATGAATGAGCTTGTCTTTTACCGTGTGCGTCTATAGCATCTAGCACAATGGGGTCCTGATCTCGGGGGTTCTGTGTGCTCCATAACATAAACAACAACAAGCTTGGTGCTCTCAGTCTCGAGGAGTAAATATTCACATTGCCATAAATCACCACCATAACCAGCAATAATTGGCAACCATGTTGGCAGTGTGAGCCAAGGAGATCGAACTCTTCCCGCCCCCCGCCCTTAGAACAGATTCCCGTAGAGATGAAGTTTGGCCTTGCTCTACCTGTTCTATGGCTAAACATAGGACCTGAGTCCCCAGAGCTATCAATCTGGGACTTGTCACAGGTACTGAATTCACACATAAGGAATTTAGGGGGCACGTACCAGGCACTTCAACACACACACACACACACACACACACACACACACACAGTGAGGCAACTGTTTACCACAGGGGTGGCCAACCTGTGGCTCCAGAGCCACATGCAGCTCTTCAGAGGTTAATATGTGGCTCCTTGTATAGGCACCTGTGACAATGTACCCCATAAGGCTTTATAGGGGAGGTGCTCATAAATGTATGTATGATATAACTGGAATAGGGTTTTGCTACATATGCCATGTAACATATCTATGTAAAGATTAGATCTACTGGTTATGTTCATCCTAGTTGTATGCAGGCACCATCTGGGTGTTCAAAGTTATGAACACTGGCTGTATAATTGCTTGATTTCTAAGTAGCCTTAGTTAGAACATTTGGTCACTTCTTGGGAAAGGAATGTGCAAATTAGGTGCTCAATCAGGAAGCGCTTAACAGACAAAAGAGCTTGGAAGACTCCAATCCACATAAGAAGTCTACCTGAGGATGTTCAAGGTAGCATGTGGGTAATGGCTGCTACCTGCAAGTCCTGAGTCATGCATGGGCATGTGACTTGCCCATGTGATTCCGATCTCCATTTTGTGACTGGATTCTACACAGGGTGAGGAGGGGGTCTCCACCCACAAGAGAAATTCTATTTAAACCCCTGGGAGACCCCTCCATTTTGTCTTCAGCTGGCTAAAGAAGGAGCCTCTCCACCCCCCAGGATACTTGAAGAAAACTGGAACAAAGGACAGTAACTACAGGGGGTGTGAGTGATTGCTGGACCCAGGATAAAAGGAGATTAGTCTGTAAAAGGGAGCATTCTGGAACTGGTGAGGATCTTATCTGTATTTAGTTTGATTAGACATAGATTTACACATTTTATTTTATTTTGCTTGGTAACTTACAATTGTTCTGTCTCTTACTACTTGGAACCACTTAAATCCTACTTTCTGTATTTAATAAAATCACTTTTTACTTATTAACTCAGAGTATGTATTAATACCTGGGGGAGCAAACAGCTTTGCATATCTCTCTATCAGTGTTATAGAGGGCGAACAATTTATTAGTTTACTCTGTATAAGCTTTATACAGGGTAAAACGGATTTATTTGGGTTTAGACCCCATTGGAAGTTGGGCATCTGAGTGCTAAAGACAAGCACACTTCTGCAAGCTGTTTTCAGGTAAACCTGCAGCTTTGGGGCAAGTAATTCAGACCCTGGGTCTGTGTTGGAGCAGACAGGAGTGTCTGGCTCAGCAAGACAGGGTGCTGGAGTCCTGAGCTGGCAGGGAAAACAGGGATAGAAGTTCTTGGCACATCAGGTGGCAGTTCCCAAGGGGATTTCTGTGATCCAACCCGTCACAGCACCGACTCCGGGGATGGAGTTGCAGGTGCCAACTTTCCAATGTGCCGGGGGGTGCTCACTGGTCAACCCCTGGCTCTGCCACAGGCCCTGCTGCCAATCCACCCCTTCCTGTCCCCTCCCCTGAGCCTGCCGTGTCCTTGCTCTTCCCCCTCCCTCCTAGAGCCTCCTGCACGCCACAAAACAGCTGATCGGGAGGGAGGGGGAGGCACTGATCCCCGGTGGCCGGGAGGCACTGGGAGCAGCGGGGAGGGGAGCTGATGGGGAGCGGTTGAAGTTATTACTGTGGCTCTTGGGCAATGTACATTGGTAAATCTGGCTCCTTCTCAGGCTCAGGTTGGCCACCCCTGGTTTAACAAGACAATCATAACACTGAAATTTGTCAAAACTTTCACATTTTCTCTGCAGTTTACAAACCTTTTGGCTGTCCTGTTGCATAACAAACAGACATTTACCCTGTCTAGTCAATGAAGTGTTCTATACTACTTTCTGCAATAACAGTCACTATCCTTTGTTAGTCAGTGCCATGTAAGACAGTGGGTAACAAGGACTTTCTTTCGTGTTTTCTTGGCTTCAGTTCATGCTCTCTTATTATTTAGCCAGTTATCCTCTAAAACAATCTACTAATATTTATAGATTAGTAATATTTATACTAGACTTAAGGTGGCTGGCAGTCTAGGTACTTATCTAAGCCAAGAAACCAATGGAAGTCAACCCTATCCAACCTTGGCAAAGGGAGATGATGATGATGATGATGATGAATATTTATACCATATTTAATCAAGAAAATCCTTATGGACGGTTACTTATTTTTAAGGATGGTCTAGCAAACTCTACTCAAAACATAACATAATACAATCTTACCTGCTAATACAGTAGAAAGCGATGAGCCTGAATAAATCAGCAAAACTTATTCCAGAGCCCTCCAAAGAAAAGGCTGCAAAGAAAGATTATGAAAAAAACAGATCAGTCTTTCAATGCACATTCCAAGAAACCAGGCTTAATATAAACACTCCTGGCTTTTGCACAGCGTACGTAGTAAGGAGTTTGCAGCATCTAAGTGACTACTGTTTTGTTAATCAAAAACAACTGTGTGGAGGAGTATGTGTCTCGGTCAAAAACATTCTAGTAAACATACTGATAGTCTGGGCGGTGGGTTTGTTTTTTTCATTCCAAACATGTTCTAATCCTTGGGAAATGAATCAAAGGAGATTAAAATTGCACAACTTCTAACAGAACAGCCAGTCAACAACTGAGACCTTGTGTTATTCATAGTACTAATATAGACAAGTTAATTAAAAACCTCTTTCTTTCTTTCTCTTGGCACCCATTTTTTGCCTCAATTACATTAGCAGCAATACAGTAACCACTAGTAATGATAGGTGGCAAATCTATGAATCATTCCCCTTTTAACAAAGCTCTCCAACCAAGTCTGATTCATACTAATGCTTTGTGATGGCTATTACAAATTGTTTAGCTAAATATTTTTTTTCTAATAAAGCTGCACTAGAACTTTTCTAAAAATTCAAAAATTGTTATTTTAAATGCACAGAAATAATAAAGACCTTTCCCATGTAATTTCCACCATGGTTTTGTATTGATATCAATACATGTTTACAGACCACGGATAAATACAAATACAAGCTGGTGCAACTCCATTGACTTCAAACATGGAGCCAGCCATTCCTGTCAGTAGTAAATGTCACTCTGAGTAAAGAAGCCATGTAAGTAAAGATTCAGGGGAATCGTAATGGATAAACATGAGAAAGAAAAAAAGCTCAATCACATAAGGACACCATAAAAAGATAAAGGTCTTTATATCTTTTCCTTCACAGATCATTCCTGAAGAAGGCTGCTTAGCTGAAACTCCGTTGCTCAATTTCAATCCCAGTTTTCAGCATGTTGTTAAGATAACCCCTTTGCTCTATTTGCAGCTTCCAAACTGTGCTACAATCTGAGGAAGATACAGCTTCCTATTTTTATTCTGAGTTTTACCTAGAACT
Source organism: Malaclemys terrapin pileata (assembly GCF_027887155.1). Lineage (NCBI taxonomy): Eukaryota > Metazoa > Chordata > Testudines > Emydidae > Malaclemys > Malaclemys terrapin. Next base: position 5,982,134 of record NC_071507.1, read on the forward strand.
GTTTTTCACACCCTCTTTTCATAGAGATCACTACAGCTTTGTTTTGAAACTTACTGGAACCCAGCCTATGTTTTATTTCTAGTAACTAAGGGTATGGCTTCACTACCAATGTTAAAGCACTGCCGCGGCTGTGTAGTCAAGGCACTAGCGCTGGGAGAGCGCTCTCCCAGCACTGTAAAAAACCCACCCCCATGAGGGGAGGAGCTACCAGCACGGCTCCCAGCGCCGGTGCACTGTCTACACTGCCATTTTAAAGTGCTGAGACTTGCATCGCTCTGGGGGGTGTTTTTTTCACGCCCCTGAGCGAGAAAGTTTCGGCACTGTAAAGTGGCAGTTTAGACAAGGCCTTAGACATGGAACAAATAATACTTGCATCATCATGAAAACCAAGGATTATTAGAAATGTTTCTCAATGGGGTTACATTTCTGATCCCGTGATTGGTGAAAATTGTTCTTAAATCTGAGAAACAAATGACTAAAAATAATACATAAACCCAGATTCTCCTTTGTGCCCAGGGCAAAGATGTGCCAGAAGAGAAGTCACCTGGTGGAGGGTGATGGTGGCATTATCAGGGAAGGACAATTTTAAATTCTGGTGGGGTTCTATGGAAGCCTCACAAGTGGAGACTGCCTATAACAAGCAGTGAGGCCCCCATTCAGCATGGTACTTATGCACATGCTTTAACTTTAAGTATATGAGTATTCTAATTGACTTCAGTAGGACTACTCCCTTGCTTATGGCAAGTTAGGCATATGTTTTTAAGTACCTCATTGAATCAAAGCCTTAATCTGCACAATGCCCACCCTCTCCAGGGCCAGCCCCACTCACGTGAAGGTCTGCCCAGATGGCTTTGGAATCCACAGCAGACTGTGGGTTGTAGGCAGCTTGCACTGTTATTCCCCTGACTCTGGTTGATTTTTTTTTTTGCTGCTTACAGCCTAGAGCCCAGACACTGGGTTTCACCGATGCAAAGTGAATCTGGCCCATACAGTATAGCAAATGACTCCCATAATACATGACTTACTATATGTGCTTTCTTTTATTGCAAATTCCTTGAGGCGAGATCCAAATTCATTGGGTAGACGGAGCGATAGGACTTTCTTCTGCATTCTTCTGGATTTCCTAACCAGAAAGATCTATCAAGAGGGGAAAAGAAATAAAACTTTAGAAATCTTTGTTATAGATGTTTTTCATAGATTAAGGCCAGAAAGGACCATTAAAATAATCTAATCTGACCTCCTGCATAACACAGGCCAGAGAACTTTCCCAAAATTCCTAGAGCAGATCTTTTAAAAAAACATCCAATCTTGATGTAAAAATTGTCAGTGATGGAGTATCCATCATCACCTTTTGTAAATTGTTCCATGGTTAATTACTCTCACCATTAAAAATGTATACACCTCTACCTCGATATAACACTGTCCTCGGGAGCCAAAAAAATCTTACCGCATTATAGGTGAAACCGCGTTATATCGAACTTGCTTTGATCCGCTGGAGTGCGCAGCCCACCCCCGCCCAGCACTGCTTTACCATGTTATATCAGAATTCATGTTATATCGGGTCGTGTTATATAGACGTAGAGGTGTACCTCGGTTCCAGTCTACATTTATCTAGCTTCAACTTCCAGCCATTTGATCGTGTTACACCTTTCTCTACTAAACTGAAGAGCCCATTATTAAATATTTGTTCCCCATTAGATACAAAGAGCTCCATCTATTTAGTTTATCACTACAGGCATGTTTTCTAATCCTTTCATGACTCTTGTGGATCTTCTCTGAACCTTCTCCCATTTATCAACATCCTTCTTGAACTGTGGGTACCTGGATACAGTATTCCATAAGTGGTCACACAAGTGACAAAAACAGAGGTAAAATAACTTGTTTACTCCTACTTGAGACTCCCCCATTTATGCATCCAAGGATTGCATTAGTTCTTTTTGGCCACAGTCACACTGGGAGCTCATGTTCAGTTAATTATCCTCCACACCACATCTTTCAGAGTCACTGCTTCCCCGGATACAGTCCCCCATCCTGTAAGTGTGGCCTACATTCTTTGTTCCCAGTGGTCTATGTTTATATTTAGCTGTATTAAAATGCATATTATTTGCTTATATCCAGTTGATTAAGTGATCTCACTCGCTCTCCATTACTAACCTGTCTTCTTAAATCCAATAATTTATGGTGGAATTAAACTACATCTTTTAGAAAGATCCCATCTTCATTTTAAAAGACAAAGTGACAGAGTATCCACTAATATCCATCTGTACGCTGCTTCAATGGTTAAATTACTCTCACTATTAAAAAAAGTGAGCTTTATTTTTAGTTTGAATTTGTCTAGCTTCAACTTCCAAAACACAAATGCAACACAAATATTTGAGGATGTAAATAGCTATAATCAAGAATGCAAATTTCAATCCCCAAAATATGTTTAATAAAGTGTAAATTTTGATTTGATTACAGGGATAAGAGAGTTGAAAAACTAAATCTGGGACAGTCAAAGGAATTTAAGTGAGTTAAGGTGTCCAATTCCCACCAAAATTCACTTCAATTGAAGGTTTGTTTTTTTTAAATGGATTTATAAGCACTTTTCTGCTCCCCTCCCAATGTTTATAAGGGGCTTTTCATCAAGAAAGAAACTAACTTTGGTCCCATTCTTGCAAGCTGCTTTTCACATATTTGAGGAATAATCCATGTAAGTCAACAGGGCTCCACATGGACACTGAGGTCCACCCACATGGCGCTCATTGAAGGACTGGAGCCTGACTGTAGAAGGGAAACAATTACACGGACTGTACACAAATGCTGTCACTGGCACAAACTAAACAAAAGGAGGAAAAATGGTTTTCTACTAACTGTTTTCAGCTTAGGCACAGTATTACTCATAATAATGGAAGATCAACATTTTCAGACAGAAATGAGCTATTCAAATTGATGATGCCCCTTTTAGGCCTTAGGCCAAGTGTGATGTGCTGATATTTAGAAAAATATTTTTGTTTGCACTTGTAAGCCTAGCAGGTCAGATTCTTTCCTGCACAGAGATCTGCTGAGGGTAGGAGAAAGATGAGGTGCTATCAGAGAGCCAGACAAGGCTCCCCAAATTAACACACTGCATCTAATCCAGCTCCAGCACAGGCTAGAGAGATCTGGAGTCTCAGAGTCCCCAAGGCCCATACACCAGCCAAGAATTAATGGAGTGCAACTGCACTCCACCCTGCCCACTCCCACCTCTGACAAGCCCCCTGGGCCAGGAGGTGGGGTGCACCTAGAGAACAAACTGGCTACTCCAGCTTTACACTAGCCGAGAGCTCCCTCGCCTAGGGAGAATTTTTACCTGGGCCCAGGGTCCGGCCCAGCAAATCTAATAATAGTGTGAGCCATTGGTCAGTGTGCGTTACAGGTCCCTCCTCTGTGCCTGATCCATAGAAAACATGAGTCTTCTACAGCCCCAGCTAGAGAGGCAGGGCTCTGTAGCTATATCAGCTCATGTTTTTGGCCCTAGTTCAATCCACAAAGCATCAGCCAAGAGGGTGGCTATCACATAAGGGGGATGTCTCATCCCAGACTCGAACTGCTGAGGCCCTAAGGAATGAGCTTCCTTTTATGTATGTAACCCACTGGGGAGCGTGTGCTACCTTAGGAAGAGAGACTGTAAATAAATTAAAACATGATGAAGATTTGTCTCTTACTCCAGGAGGCTGGGACTGCAGAATTTCCACTGCTTCAGCATCATTCAGGCCAAGCTGTAGCCACACAGGATGGGTGTGGAGAAGTTTATCTAGTATGCTGAGTTTATTGGAGAGGCTGTCATAGCCAGAGTCCCGGGGACAGCCTTTTAAGTCCTTTTTCTCAGGACAGACATTATCCATGTCCTTTACTAGGCTATGAGGAAGAGAATTAAACAACAATTAAAATGTAGGCAAGTACATTTCTCAAAGAACAAACAATTCTACAAACAGGGAATTCTCTTAAATAACCACACTGTGGGTATCCCCCTTACTAGGTATTTCTGCTGTTGAGATTTCATATCACTAGTACTGACCACAAATTCTCTTTAAGAGCAAGTTACAGTACATTACTGTCTGGTGGATAATAGCCTTTTGAAGTCCAGCAATTAACTACAAGGAAATACTATACACACCCATATGCATGCCTGTCTATATTAAGTAGGGTATTGTTTTTAAAATCCATTCCTCTCTTATGTTCATGTTAAGAGTTTTATTATTATTATTATTATTATTCAGATATTTTTATTCCCATCTGGATCCCAAAAGTTAGAACCTGCAGAAACCTTGCCCCACTCAAGTCCATTCAAAATGCTGCTCAGTCCGTGGCACTCCCCTCTTTGCACCACTCAGCTGGCACTCCCTTTTCCTCCACATGAAACACCAGCTTCTTCTCTTTGCTGTTAAGGCTTTTCATGACTTAGGCTCCCCCTAACTAGCCACTCTATTAATCTAATGCTCCTGTCACTCAGCTTCTCCTTCAAACACCTCTCTGCCTTCTCCCTTGGTGACCCTTATGCATGGGAGAAACCCTTCCAAAAAAATTCAGACGATCCTCCTTAAGACTCACCTTGACTATGATGCCTACAATATGCTGCCAGCTGACCACAATGAGCTGTGACTGGCTTGTTTCACCAATCCCTCATCCTCCCATTTACCCATCTGTTGTGTTCTAACATAATCAGACTGTTTGCTCTTTGGGGCAGGGACTACTTTTGTCCTTCCTGCGTGTACAGCGCCAAGCACAATGGGACTCTGATCCTAACCACGGCCTGTCGGTACTAACGTAATGCAAACAAACGTGGCCTGCATTTTAAACCCACTTTCTTCCAGCTTCTCTATCGAACATTTTACCGTGTGTCAAAGTGAGGCCTTTCATCACTACCTTTAAAATGTCCTTGCCTCACAATTGAAAGTAAACAGATAAATCGATGTATAAAGTTTAAAGTGCTTTGGTTTTGACACTTAATTCTTTCCAAGTAGGGAAAGAAGGCAGAAACTGGCCCTAAAAGGAGAACTTGGCAAGCTATCCTGAGTTAAATTTATTTAGTGGCGGGGTAGCAAGTTATTAAAATGCTTGTTTAACTGAATAATAACAGCACGCACTGGGGCTGCTGATACTACATACTAAAACCATGTGCTTGCAAAGAAACAAAATGAACTCAGCACTGTATGGTTGTTTTATTCCAATTTTCTTCATCAATTCCAAACTTTTGAACACGGAGTATGGCTTGCGCATAAATGTCTGCACTCCTTCCTTATTTCCCAACTAAAGAACATCCTGTGATTCTTCCCTTATTAGAAAGAATTACAGAACTGTTACTTTGGTAACTGATCTCCTGATGCAGAAATTAGACCAGGCACAGGAAAACTCTGAGCACAAGTGCTGTATGCCCTAGAGATCAAGAGCAGAGATGTTCTGCCTCCGAATGAGAGAACATGGCTCTCAATCCTACCAGTCACACCAGACTACGTTGTGACTTTACGATCTGCCCTGAGTATGAAGGTCTGGCACGTAGCTGTGCCACCCCAGGAGCAGATCAGGGACCAAATTGTAGGTCACATTTTCTCCATGCTCACTGCTTGTTCTGAAGGGGGAGTAAGTTGCTTCACCCCTTTTCATGGAGCAGCTCGTTCTCCACTATGCACCCCGCCAGCTACTCCAGTCAGAACAGGAGGGGCAGAGCCACGCCCCACACCCCATTGCTCCCCCACTCCCTGCCTACTTGTTCACAGTCAGGACAGCTGGACAAACAGTCCCGGGTTCTCCCTACTATGATCAAAGTCTGAGAAGGGAAATTGGGGGGGAGTGGGAGGAGGGATGGGGACTTACTCACTCTTATTGCATGGCCAAGTAAGAGCTACAACAGTCATTAAAATTTTCTATTACCACAATGTGTCCAATCATCACCTGCCTGGCTTGCATTTCCCCATTCCCCTACCCTCCATCTCTGCTTGTTACATTAGAATACAAGCTATAAGTAGAGACAGGCCCTTTTATATTTGCAAAACACCTAGGCTGCTGTTGGTGCTACCAGAAACAAATGATAAATTATAAAAAGTTACAGAGATGTGTGTGAGTGTGAGTGTGAGAGAGAGAGAGATTTACCAGTGGATTAAAAGCAACTCAGATCTTAATGCTTCCAAACGCATGGTCATACACGCTCTTTATGCTATATGTTAGAAGATTAACCTTGACACCTACTTATTTCAGCCAGAGTGTGTTTATCAAAAGCTCTATCCACACTAACCATTCCACATGCCAGGTACAGGAAGGAACATAGTATAGGTGTCCACACCTCCATGACCTAGATACACAAAATTAAACTGCAGAAGCTCACTGCAGCGGTTTATGTTGGCCTCTCACACAGAGAGAAGATTACGGATACACCAGTGTAAAGTGTCTTTCCACACCTACCAAATGCTCTCTCTTATTCACATGAACTAATGCTTCAGAGCAGGGTCAGCAGTGACTCATCTTATCAACCCCACACAAGTTAATTTTTAAAATGCATTACATTTTACTATTTAATGATTCTCCCGGTGTTTTATAAGGCGGTCTTCTGTTGATATTCAAGACTAGTGCCAAGTAAACCAGAAAACCAAAGCCAACAAAAATCTGCATGGAAGTTCTGTAGGTTTGAGATAAAACTATTATAGATTCTGGTATGTTTTGCACTGATTATGTTCAAATCCCCCTAGAAAGATTTACATTCTCCCTAGGTTTCAGCATAACTCACATGGGAACTAAAGAAAACCAGACATTTTGCCTAGTTTGTTTATGTTCATGAAACCCCACAATTATGGAGGAAATACTTGGAAGGTAAGAGCTGAAATGAATAATTAGCTGTATCCTAACTACAATTAACTCATGGTAATAAGTCCACAGCGCACGTTGAAACTTGTAATCAGTATGATCTACTGCCTGTAAGCAGAGGGCTGGAATGTGTGTCCACATCCACGTGCACACCTCTGCCACCCAATGTGTCTGTTTCCCCTGGGTTTGTCAGCTATAGTGGCTTTTCGTCAGTTTCTCAATCCCCTCTGGATCTCTTGCTTTGACCCTGTAACCTGCACTCCTGACTCTGGTTTTTTCATTTTTAGTCCCCCATAATCTGTTCATTTAAGGCCTCTGCAGGCCCTTCTTTATCTGGAGCAGGCCTTTAGTTGCTTGTGTCATCGCTGCCCATCACTGCTTAAGCTCAGATGACTTGCTCCGGCAGTAAAAATACAGACCACCTCCACATACAGTATTTCTCTTTGTTAGGCCGGGAAGTGACACAAAAAACCCCAAACCAAAACAACAGGATTTTGTTGTGCTTAGCCATGTCTAAGCATTCTGGGCTTTGGAAATCAAAATTACAGTTCTTGGGCAGTGAAGCCAAGAAAGCCCCACTGAAACCCTCACCAAAAAGTGCAGAAACTGAAATCAACCAGTGTTGATTTTAACACACCTGTAGTTAGAAATCTAATATGAAATCAGTGATATCTAAGAAAAAGACACTTTTTCACGAGAGGGCACAAAAGAATAGCTGTTCTCTTATACAAATGGGGGATTATACAATCTTTAAAAGTTCTTGCCCATTCCTAGGCCAAGTCTCTTCTTAAATCCTGCAAACTTTACTGTGACAGTTTATCCCTTCGAGAAAAAAAAATGCAGAAAATGATCTTCTCCGAGCAAGAGGGCAGGACAGACACACCCCAAACATGGGAGATCTGGCTGGTCTGCTGTTCATATAACAATGAGTTTAACCCACAAAGGTTAGGAAATTCAGAACTGAGTCCTTATTGTTTCCCGGGACTGTTGCAAACAGGATGGTGGGTCTGATTCCCATTTACATGAAGGCCCCTATATACCACCTAGGCAGCATAAAAGAACCTTAAAGTGATCTTTAAATTTAATCCATGCTCACTGTAATAACTGGGCCTACAAATTTACCCTAACTGTGAGCTCAACTGTAAAAAGTAGGGCTGTCAATTAATCAGTTAAGTCACGTGATTAACTCAAAAAAATGAATTGCGATTAATCGCACTTATAACAATAGAATACAAACTGAAATTTATTAAATATTTTTGGATGTTTTTCTACATTTTCAATATTGATCTCAATTACAACACAGGATACAAAATGTACAGTGATCACTTTATATTATTTTTTTATTACAAATATATGCACTGTAAAAATGATAAACAAAATAAATAGTATTTTTCAGTTCACCTCATAGATTCATAGATTCTAGGACTGGAAGGGACCTCAAGAGGTCATCGAGTCCAGTCCCCTGCCCGCATGGCAGGACCAAATACTGTCTAGACCATCTCTGATAGACATTTATCTAACCTACTCTTAAATATCTCCAGAGATGGAGATTCCACAACCTCCCTAGGCAATTTATTCCAGTGTTTAACCACCCTGACAGTTAGGAACTTTTTCCTAATGTCCAACCTAGACCTCCCTTGCTGCAGTTTAAACCCATTGCTTCTGGTTCTATCCTTAGAGGCTAAGGTGAACAAGTTTTCTCCCTCCTCCTTATGACACCCTTTTAGATACCTGAAAACTGCTATCATGTCCCCTCTCAGTCTTCTCTTCTCCAAACTAAACAAACCCAATTCTTTCAGCCTTCCTTCATAGGTCATGTTCTCAAGACCTTTAATCATTCTTGTTGCTCTTTGGACCCTTTCCAATTTCTCCACATCTTTTTTAAAATGCGGCGCCCAGAACTGGACACAATATTCCAGCTGAGGCCTAACCAGAGCAGAGTAGAGCGGAAGAATGACTTCTCGTGTCTTGCTCACAACACACCTGTTAATACATCCCAGAATCATGTTTGCTTTTTTTGCAACAGCATCACACTGTTGACTCATATTTAGCTTGTACTTCATACAAGTACTGAAGTGCAATCTCTTTATTGTGGAAGTGTGACTTGCAAATGCAGATTTTTTTGGTTACATAACTGCACTCAAAAAATAAAACAATGTAAAACTTTAGAGCCTACAAGTCCACTCAGTCCTACTGCCAATCGCTAAGACAAACAAGTTTGTTTACATTGACGGGAGATACTGCTGCCTACTTCTTATTTACAATGTCACCTGAAAGTGAGAACAGGTATTTGCATGGCACTTTTGTCGCCAGCATTGCAAGGTATTTACATGCCAGAGATGCTAAACATTCATATGCCCCTTCATGCTTCGGCCACCATTCCAGAGGACATGCTTCTATACTGATGATGCTCATTAAAAAAAATAATGCGTCAATTAAATTTGTGACTGTACTCCTTGGGGGGAGAATTGTATGTCTCCTGCTCCATTTTACCCGCATTCTGCATATATTTCATGTTATAGCAGTCTTGGATGGTGACCCAGCACATGTTCATTTTAAGAACACTTTCACAGCAGATTTGACAAAACGCAAAGAAGGTACCTATGTAAGATTTCTAAAAATACAGCTCTACCTCGCTGTCCTCGGGAGCCAAAAAATCTTACTGTGTTATATGCGAAACCGCGTTATATCGAACTTGCTTTGATCCGCCGGAATGCGCAGCCCCGCGCCCCCAGAGCACTGCTTTACTGCGTTATATCAGAATTCATGTTATATCGGGTCGCGTTATATTGGGGTAGAGGTGTAGCTACAGCACTCAACCCAAGGTTTAAGAATCGAAGTGCCATCCAAAATCGGAGAGGGACGAGGTGTGGAGCATGCTTTTGGAAGTCTTAAAAGAGCAACACTCTGATGTTGAAACTACAGAACCCGAACTACCAAAAAAGAAAATCAACCTTCTGCTGGTGATATCTGACTCAGATGATGAAAATGAACACGTGTCAGTCCGCATTACTTTGGATCATTATCAAGCACATCCTATCATCAGCATGGAAGCATGTCCTCTGGAATGGTGGTTGAAGCATGAAGGGACATATGAATCTTTAGCACATCTGGCATGTAAATATCTTGCCATGCCAGCTACAACAGTGCCATGCGAATGCCTGTTTTCACTTTCAAGTGATATTGTAAACAAGAAGCAGGCAGCATTATCTCCTGCAAATGTAAACAAACTTGTTTGTCTGACTGATTGGCTCACCAAGAAGTAGGACTGAGTGGACTTGTAGGCTCTAAAGTTTTACACTGTTTTGTTTTTGAATGCAGTTTTTTTGTACATGATTCTACATTTGTAAGTTCAACTTTCATGATAAACAGATTAAAATTTCTGTAGTGCAAAGGGCCATTACTGATTGCACATATTTCAGAGACATGAATTATGCTGCTGTAGTTGTAGTAGCAATAACTGAGCTGCTGTCCCTTCCTGGAGTCTAAGGCCTTGTGTAAAGGCATATCTACACTGCTCTGCAATTCAGACTCTGGGGTGTGTGAAAAGCAGTGTGCGCTAAAGTGCTGCGCTGTAACTCCCCTGCGTGGACCCTGCAGGTGTGAACTAAAAGATTCCTACTTCGCATTAATGAAGTTCTGTTTGAAGAGGACTGTTAATGAGAACTAGGAACCTTTTAGCTCATGCCTGCATCGTCCACATGGGGGAGTTACAGCAAAGCACTTTGGTGCTCACTACTGTTCACACCTTGTAGTCTAAACTAATAGGCAGTTTAGATTGCCCTAAGTCTAAGGCCTTGTTTAAGGATTTGCTCCAATGACAGCTATCAGTGTAGCTACACTGGTCCAACCTGGAGTGTAGACAGATTAAGTAATTGTTTGCACTAGTGCTCTGCATCACTGTCAGCCTAGACTAGGGACTGTGCTGGTGCAGCTCGGATGAGTGTCATTATAGCAAAGCCCCAGCCAAGACAAATCCTAAGAGGATAGTGGAGCTTTCCCTCTAAAGCATGCACATAAAACACAGCGTCTTTCCCCTACTCTGTAACTTTGGGTATGTCTTCACTGCAGAGCTAACTCGGTGATCAGCACCTGGGTCTGAGCAGCAGGTTAACCTAGCCCAGGTGTGAGCAGGCACACTGCAAATTCCTACCCAAGTTACTGTGTTCTCACAGGTACTGTTCTCACCAGTGTGTTACTGGAATCCCACGGCTCTCCATGCTGCAATAAGCTGAACCACTCCATCATTTTTTCAGTAAACTGGGGGAGAACTTGTCTGTCCTTCTGGGCACAAGGGAGAACTGTGGGAAGGCACTGGAGGACTAACAATCTGAGTGGTTTAGCCTGTGTAGCCAGGTTACCAGCTCAAGGGTAGCGCTGTAGTTCCAGACAGGCCAGCTAGCCCAGGTTCAAGACACCACCTCATTTGGATGAGAGAACTATGTGTATGGACAGAAGGACGGCTGGGGCAACGCTTTAGTAAGAGCCTGAGTTACCTCTGCACCAAAGACATATCCTCTATTTTGTGCTTGCTGATGCATTTGTTCTTTCTTTCTTGGTCCCACTCCTCAACAAATTTCCAGGCCACTTTTACTTTATCTCCACTCCTCAGATGCTCGTATACTAGGATGAAGGGTACCACGGTCTCTAGACAGAGAGACAAACAGAGGCCCTGTGTCTCAAATCTGACTCTGGGGCCCTCACACCTCCCTGACAGTGCAGCTTAATGAAGACTTGCTGCCAGCTCTTCCTTTAGTCAACAGAACTTCTGGGCCCCAGCTCCTCAAGAGGACTTCATTAGAGCGGAAGGGCTGCACAGCAGTGAACACAGCAACTGGCGGCATAACTTTCCAGTGTAGCATATGACAGCAAGTTCCTCATATAACAGTGGTGATGTGCATTCTCCCAGCCTGTTTCTCTCCTGTCCACAGGGATCAGGGAAAGGTTGGGGGAGGAAGGAGAGGAGAGCGAACAGAGCTGCAGACATGACTGTTTCCTCTCCTTCACTCAGGAAGAGGTAGCTCTGTGATGAATTTTCTCCATGCTGCTATGATTGGAAGGAAATGAATGGAACCACTGATTAAAAAAAAAAAAAAATCTCTGCCAGATGACACTAATATGGACAATATACCTTAGAATACCACACCCTGAAAAGTATTTAAATACATTATTAATTGGCCCTGACAAATGTAAAACACATTTAAGTGAGACTGGCAGCCTTATGTCTAATCAGTTAAAAAAAAAAAAAAAAAAAAAACCTACATGAGACTCCATTTGAAAAAGGCAGGGCCAAATTCTGGCCTTATCAGAACAATAGCGGGGGCTGGGGGGGAGACATGGACGGACAGAATAGCAGGAGTCAAACAGAAGACCCCTGAGCTGTCCTGTAGGCACAAAGCAGGATGGCTCAGAAAGCATGGAGAGCAATGGGCTTTGTGGCACTCCTTACTGCTACCCCTGTATGCCCTTCCCCCTCATGCCTGTTAATGAAGGGAGCCAACTCACAGAAGGTGGGGCAACACTAGCTACACTCCCCAAGATGCTGATTACATCTCTTTAAGACTTCTTTGTGCCACACAACTGCTGAAATGAATGGAAGTGGAAACGTCACAATTTGAACATTTATTTGGAGCTGGTTTTAGAACACAACTACAGGTACTTGCAGCCGCTACATTTCTAAAATCCTGGGTATCTGAAAAGCGATTAAGATGATTTAAATCATTTTTAAAAGGAAACCAAACACACAGACCTCTATTGGCTCACAATTTGTATATTACATTTTCTCTGGATTCAAATTCAAGTATCAAGTTATAGATGCCTGAATGAGCATCTGCAATGAAAACAGCAACTAAGCACTAGCTACAGAGATATGAATAGGTACTGCAATAAGAGGTCATTTCACTGCCTTATAAAAGACCAGGTGGGTGAGGTAATATCTTTTATTGGACCAATAAAAGATATAACCTCTAATCTCTGTCTCTCTAATATCCTGGGGCCAACACAGCTACAACAAGGTTGCATATTAAAAAAGATCAGTTAGTTAGAAACCTGCGTATTTACCCAATACACTCAAAGGTCTGGATCTGTTACTTTCCTTTCACAACTAATATTTCACCTTTTAGGAGGAATAAAAATCCCCTAAAATATAACATCATGGACTGAATTGTCAAACATTTCTAGATATCAATACTGCTAAAAAAGACATTAAAAAAGATAAAACCAAAGAGGTCTGGCCCTAATATTTACTATACACTATCTATTTCCCTAGCTTGACAACAGAAAGCAATAGATTTAGATTAACAGTTAAATTAATTAATTAATTAATTAATTAATGGAGATATCCTATCTCCTAGAACTGGAAAGGACCTTGAAAGGTCATTGAGTCCAGCCCCCTGCCTTCACTAGCAGGACCAAGTACTGATTTTGCCCCAGATCCCTAAGTGGCCCCCTCAAGGATTGAACTCCCAACCCTGGGTTTAGCAGGCCAATGCTCAAACCACTGAGATATATCCCTCCCCCCGTTATAATATTTATAATTATTAGTTATAATAACCCACACCTGCACTCTGTCTTTCATTTAAAAAAAGTCAGAACTATATTTGTACTGTAACATCTTTCTTAGCCTTCCCAAAATTCATCAGTCTACTGTCCATATATTTAAAGATTGTCTCAATTAAACTAACTTCACACATATCTCACAAATACTTTAATAACGTGGGTCACTTTATAGCAGTCGATACTTTACTATTACTAACCTGTAATGGCAAAACTACCATGTGTTATTGTATGTAAGTTCCATTGAATCTTCACAAAGTTGACTGGAGCAAAGAATATTTCTAAAACACTTTACAGTGTAAAAGTTAGATTCATTTCCACAACCAGCAGTAATAATGTTAGTAGTTTCCGTTTAAAAGTGTATCCGTTTCCTAGGTTTTTGTTGTTTGTTATAAGGAACTGGGAGTGCACAAAGTTCAACTGCTTCTAAAAGAAATTAAAACAAATACACATACAACATACTCGGCAGACACTCCCACTGCTCACAGGAAAACGCCTTCATTACTAAGGCACCTACAACAGCACCTACACAGCACCGACAACGTTTTGTGTTCACAGGAGGAAAGCTAATGAATATGACAGAAATGTCAGCTTCCTGAATAAAGCGGCACGGTGAAAATAGGCTTTATGTTGCCAGGAACTATTACCGGTATATTATACTTTTAAATCACCTTTGCAAATCAGTGGATCCATCTTCCAGCATGAGATCTGTCTGTACCATCTCTTGTTTCAGTTCTCCAATTTCTGAGGCAATTGTGTCAATGAGCTAGACAGGGACAAAAATAGTATGACGTCAAGCAAGCGGAAGAGGCGTGGAAACAGAATGGACAAGTTTAGTCACTGGACATTACAAACCTTTTATCCCATTCTATTTGGACTTCCCTTACAATAGAAAAAATAAGGGTAAGGGACAGACTGTACTTGTTCTTGGAGGCAGGACAATTGAAGTTTAACTGCAGTATATAACATCCCAGGAAATTGGATCAGTTTATTATTTTAATTAGATATATTAATACCGTAGTCTCAATAGGCACAAACATAGTAAGGTATTAATTAAAAAAACAACAACATGGTTTAACTACAGTAACATTCAGTTCTACAATTTAAAAAAAGGCCCATAAAAATATCAAAAAAAACCCACAAACTTCAAAAGTTCTTTCACAGGTACACAAAACCATATTTTCAGCATTCTTTGGTACAAAAATAAATATATTTGCACAAATAAAAGAGTAATTACTTTTTGCACTAACTCTTGGACTGCATCTGAACAGACCGGTTATTAGTTAAATGATGAAGTGGTCCAGTACTTTAACAGAGGGATCAGAACGAGACTTCAGTTTAGGGTTACTGGGAAATCTCAGTGACTGAGCAATTATGGGAATTATGGCCTATAGGAATCCAATGTTTGCAAATATTTTGCTAGGAAACAGCAGAAAATGATTCTCCCATCAAGTTTACAAGTCATAATCATTCAGTCCCCTATACTTTCCATAGGGATAGCATCAAAGTGTGCTTGGTACATGATGCAAGTGAGATGGAATAAATACAGGAGAAGTCAGATTTTTAAAAAATAAAATAGCCAAAAGTAAGCAAAGCTTTAAAAAACAAACAAAACCCCACAAAACAAAACCCAGACCCTTTCCAACCCAACTCTAAGCTATCTTCTTCATCACACAAGAGGCAATATCTTAAGATCTTAGTAATATTGGTAGCCTTACAAGAACAGTGTTTTCAAAGTGCTGTACTATTATTACCAAACACCATTTTTCCCCATTGTGTCATAATCACAAAGAGATTCTCCTCCAACATCAGACAGGCATGCCTTCTTTTATTGCACATTATTATTTTGATCAATCCAAAGGCAAAGTTTCAGTCTACATTTAGATTAGAGCTCTCCAGTCCTGTTATAGGTTCCAGGGTTTATATAATAAAACTACAGGAAATATAGTACATCCTTCTATCTTTTCATAGGCATTTTCCCTTTCAGGATCACAATCCTAATAAGTAATCTTAAGTACCAGTGTACCATTGTTTTGAGAATTTACAAAAGAAAGATTTTCCTCCTGTTGACTAAGGAAAATGCGCATATTGCATCCTTTGACTCACTACAGTGAATTGGGAAAAAGCATGGCGAGTCTCTAGGCATCAGAAGTAGCCACACTGACAGTGAAATTGTACTGAAGTCATTTTCTCGCCCTACACTAGGAGGCAACCTACCTCTTGTGCACTACACACCAATGGAAATGGCATCTTTACTGCCAAGAACAGAGCTGTGTATTCAGTTGGCTTTTAATACATGGGGCCAAATTCATTCCCGGTTTTACCGTAGGGATGAATCCAGCCCAGGTAGTCCTGCTTTATATGGTTAAAATAAAGAGTCCTTGTTTCCATAGTTGAAAATCTAAACTGAAAGATGTAGTTGGCCAAACCTAATCCAATTCTAGCATGTGGTCATGTATTTCTGAGGTTATAAACAGTGAACGACAAGCCTATCAATCAACCAGTTACCGGGAAGTGCTAGGTGGGAGACGCTGCCTAGAAATAATTGGCAACCCTGTTGGTTGGAAAAAAGCAGGCTAGTCATTGATAGACCTAGGCCACGAGGATGAGTGATCCCTTTGAGGTATTATCTATTTTATGTGCCTCCCATTATCACAGTATCTGAGCACATTATAATCTTTAATGCATTTATCTTCACAGCATCTCTGCAAAGCAGGGAAGTGCTATTATCCCCCATTTTACAGGTGGGGAACTGAGCCACAAAGAGATTAAGTGACTTGGCCATGGTCACACAAAAGTCTGTGACATAGCAGGGAATTGAACTCACATCACCATAGTCCCAGGCTAGATTTATTCATCAGCTAAACTAGTCAAGAAATATATATGCCAAGTCCTACACAACCAGTACGACTTACTGCACTTCTCTGGCTTTTATAACCTTCTTGCTGTTCCTGACTCCACTCCAGTTTTTCCTCTCTTTCCTGTAATAAATCATAGTGAATTTATGAATTGTCTTCAAGGTTTGTCTTCAAGGTTTGCTTCCACTTTTCTTTCTCTCTTCTCCTTTTCCCTAAATTGTGCACGCTACCTCCTCTATTATATATTCTGTCTCTCTTTCTGTCACCACATCTCTCTCCCACAATAAAATCTCACATATATTTATACAGATATGCACAAAATACACACAGAGTGCTTCCCTCTCCCCTCACCCAAACTTATCTCATCATCTGTGCACTCAAACAACAAGGCTGGGAAATTTTTCCCGAGAACTAATTTTTCTAGCTGCAGACACAGACAAGAGATTCAGACTTCCACTGTTCAGCAAATGAATTACAGTAGAACCTCAGAGCTATGAACACCAGAGTTTCGAACTGACCAGTCAACCACACCCCTCATTTAGAACGGAAAGTATGCAATCAGGCAGCAGCAGAGAGGAAAGGAAAGGAAAGGAAAAGCAAATACAGTACAGTACTGTGTTAAACATAAACTACTAAAAAAATAAAGGGAACGTTTAAAAAATAAGATTTGACATGGTAAGGAAACTGTTTATGTGCTTGTTTCATTTAAATGAGTGGTTCTCAAACTTTTGTACTGGTGACCCCTTTTACATTGCAAGCCTCTGTGCGACCCCCCCTTTTAAATTAAAAACACTTCTTTACATATTTCACACCATTATAAATGCTGGAGGCCGACAGTTCACGACCCTCCATGTAATAACCTAGTGACCCCCTGAGGGGTCCCGACCCCAAAGTTGAGAACCCCTGATTTAAATTAAGATGGTTAAAAGCAGCATTTTTTCCTTTTGCATAGTAAAGTTTCAAAGCTGTATTAAGTCAATGTTCAGTTGTAAATTTTGGAAAGAACCACCATAATGTTTGTTCAGAGTTACGAACATTTCTGAGTTACTAACCACGTCCATTCCCAAGATGTTCGTAACTTTGAAGTTCTACTGTACCATCCTTCCCTACCCCATCAAGATATAGGGAAAGGGTAATGTTCCAGGGCTCTATCTTTCATATCAGCTTCCAGCTAGTAGGTGTCTGATAAATTGGAAAACTCATGCACCTTCTCTCTCCCTCCCCAACCTGCCTGACTTCTGGAAGAATGAAGGAGAATTCTTTCTCAAGGTTCCAGTACTTTATACCTCCCTTCTGTCTCGTGACTGCTGCAACAGAGACGTGTGAGTCCACTACTCTACCTCCTCCCTCAGCTTTCTGGCTGGAATATCAGTGTTTCCACTACTCTACCCTTCCTACATCCTTCATTTTTGAGTCTCTCTCCCCAGCAAATACCTCAACTGATCATCTCTGCTGCTGCTGCTGCTAAGAGCTTTCCAAAGAGGCAGCAGAGTGCAACTGAACTATTTTTGTCAGTTTCACTATCATTGCAGAGAACTGAAAACTGAAAGATTGTGGCTTGTTTCCATTTTCCTACTGTTTGAAAAAGCAATGAGCAGCAGCAGAGGCACTGGAACAATCTGTCTGCACATTCAGAAAGGCAGCAGTGCAATGGATTAACCTCGGATTGGCAGGTTTTTTTGTTTTTTTGCACAATAAGGGCTAGAAACGGTTATTTGGGGTTTTTTGTTGTTGGTTTTTTGGGGGGGTTGGTTTGTGTTCGTTTTGGAAAAAAGAAGAACGCTTAGGTTCTGCGGAAAGTGATGGTACATGCCTCAGAGGTTTCCTATTCACTGTGAGGAAACAGAGTTTTCAAACCCTGAGCATGCCAAGTGGCTGAAATGCTGAGGTCAGTACAGGGATGAGTAACCACTTACTTCCAGGAGACTTGCTACATCGTCAGCTAATTATTAGAATAGAAGATTACGAGTTAGAAAACCTGGGTTCAAACTCTTGATTGCCAATGATGCACTGTGTGACCTGTAATTCTATTTACCTTTATAAAGTACGAGATCCTACAATGAAAATCACTACACAGAAGCAGATTTTTAAAATATATTATTAATTAATTATTATTATTATTAAAAGATTATTCTGGTTAATTCAGTATACCAACTCTAAAAATGACCTTTGCAATATGAAGTATTAAGCTGACAGGGACATCTCTGAAGTCAAGAGAGCAGCATTTTGGGTATTTAGGAGCATCCTGAGACCTATGCTATGTATGTGGTGACACAGAGTCCCCTCTCCTCCTACCCAATCCTCCTGTCAGAGTGCCTCCAACAACACCATAGAGAATGGAGGGCCTGATCGCAAGGAGGGAGGAACTACAATAGTACCTCACGCTTCTTTGCACAAGGTCCCATAAGCCCTAAGGCCTGCCCTGCAAGCATCTTACATGAGGCAAAGATTCAGAATAACTGTGTGGACTACTTTTAATTGGCACATTAAAAGAGGGAGCCACAGTTTTTAAGAAGACATTATCAAATGAGGCAAAGGGAACAGAGATTTCTTAAGCACTGACTTGCAACCCAAGTGACTTCCACGATAGGTCTCTCTTTTAATTTCAGGTGCTTTCTTAGGACTTAGCAGGAGCAGAGGAAGGATTCTCCAGCTGCCCTCTGGCTGCCACAAAGGCAATTGGTACAGAGAAGTCTATCAGGAGTGGGGGGGAAGGAAGAGTCATTTCTCTAATTACCTGTACTACTTTGGCATCCCAGAGGTCTACCAACCTTGACCACTCTTCAATTGTAGAGGTCTGCTCTCCTCAGTAGCTAAAGCGGCAGCAAGGCTGGGTGTTTTAGATACCTCAGCCATGATCATGCATTACAGTTGAGAAGCTTGCCATATAAAATGCAGAGGAGCTGGTCAGACCTGATTGTGCACTCTCACCACAATAGGAGCACTTGGTTGCTTTCCTCTTAGCCTTGCCTAACTAAATCGAAGAGGGGAAAAAAAACTAGCCAAAAGGAAACGTCTGAACAGCAGGGGAGAACATTAAAATCACAGCGCTCTTCACTCTAAGGAAGGAACAGGAATCTAAAGACAACCTGGGTTGCCCCTCCAAAGTTCTGCTATTCAATTGTTTCCTCATGGTCTCTTAAGCGTGACCCAAGCAAAATCTCATCTAGCTAGAGAACCATTTGTCCATCTGAGAAAAGGCCCTAGCTAGTCCACAGAAAGCTGGCCCTAAATTCTTTAGCAAGATCCCTGGACTCCATGGGGTATCAAACTGCCACTGTTGCAGCAGCTTCACTTATTTTTGAAAAATTTAGGTTTTTAATTAACTAAATATTGGAATAAAGCAACCAATTGATACAGTAGCCCTGTGTTATTTTTCTATTGAAAGCAATCTGTCGTCACTGGATGACTGGCCCCTTTAAGAGGGAGCAGGGGCCAGTGCACCTGCGATGGATTACCTGCTACCCAACTGGTCTTAAGGAAAAGCACCTGGGCATTATAAAGGGGGAGACTGCAAAAGGGGAAGGCTGGCTACCTGCTGACTTCTCTCAACCCAGGGAGGTGAGGATGTTGCTAAAGGAAGTTGTGGCAGAGGCTGTAGAGAGCAGAAAGTTCCTGCAGGAGACCCTGAATAACCAGAGGAGGGTCCAGGAGAGCAGCAGAAGGGGGCTATCCAGAGACGGAGAGACGAAAAAGGCTCAGCTCCAGCAAGGAAGGTCTGGGAGTGGTTGCTTGATGAAGAGCAGACTGGAACAAAAAAGCTTCAGGACTGGCTGAATGTCCCAGAGTGGAGTATGAATGTTTATGTTGTTGTGGTGATGGACTTCGTTTTAGGACTTTGAGGATTGTTTTGAATTGTTTGTTATTAAACCTGCTCCAGGCAAGACTGGTGTTAGCCATGAGAGAGCCTGTGTGGAGTTTATTAACAGAGTAGTTCCCAAACTTTTTATGAAGGTGGCCCATAAACTGCATTTTCTCTTTTTTGGCAATCCACCCAAGATCCACGATGGAGGGGTGGGCAGGCTAAACATGAGTGGCGTTGCGACCCCATGCTAGGGTTACCACCTTTCAGGTTCCCAAAAAGAGGACATTGCCGGAGGGGCAGGAACTGAGGGGGTACAGTTGGGGGAGAAGGATGGGGTACCTGCAGCGGAGGTACACACTGGAGGTGGGGAGCAGTGTCACTCCCTGTCACAGTGGCAGGACAGCTGGTGCAAGCCCAGGACGCAGCGATTTGTTAAGGGAAGGCTGTGCACCATGGGAGTCCTTTGACCAGGATGCATCTTGGGAGCTGAAGCCCAGCTGACATGTACAAACCACAGAAGAGAATGGGGACATAAGCCAACCGAATTGCAATTCCCAGAAGGCATTGGGGAAACATATCCAAATCAAAATCTCAGTTTTTGGCCAAAATATTTTTGTTTTCAATTTTTTGTTTGTTTTTGTTTTGACAAAAGAAAAATGAATTTTTCACAGAAAGCACAAACAATTTTTTGCAACAAACAAACAAACAATTAGTCAAAGCAAAAACAGTTGCCCTAGTGTTGACAGAATTCTAACTGGAAATTGTTATAAGAATGTTTACATTTTTTGCTGTTTACAGGCAGATATTGTTACAAGAGGTGCTAACAGCTAATGTACCAGTAGATGGAGCTCAAGAATGTGTAGCATAGTTCCTGGGTTTTCTAGGATCAATAGAAATATTTGTTGATGGGATGGATGTGGAAATTTTGGTAATATGTTAATGATTAGTATGCATGCCTGAACTTCCCTATGCACTTTGCACACTGATTTTAAAAGGTAAGGGATGAGATATTTGAATCACTTAACATTCTGGTTCAAGACCAGAATCATTAACGTGAACTGAATAGAACCTACCCATATGAATGGATAAGCTGAAACAGCCAAGAGACAAGGCAAAAGACTGCACATTCAAAATGGAGTTTGCATTTTGGTATATATAGAGAGAGTTCATAATCTCACACAGAATGCACAGACTGTACAGCAGTGGTCTGCTACCTTTTTACGCACAAGATCACTTTGAATTTAAGTGCCACCCAGGATCTACCCCGCCCCTTCCCCAAGGCCCCACCCCTCTCCTATCCCCCCTTCCTCCATTGTTCGCTCTCCCCCACCCTCACTCACTTTCATGGGGTTGGGACAGGAAGGTGGGTGCGGGAAGGGGGTGTGGGCTCTGGGCTGGGGCTGGGGGGTTTAGAGTGTGGGAGGTGGCTCTGGGCTGAGCCTTGGGTAGGGGTGAGGAGGGGGTGTGGGGTGCAGACTCTGGGAGGGAGTTTGGGTGCAGGATGGGGCTCCAGGCTTGGGCAGAGTGTTGGGGTACAGGAGGGGGTATGGGGTGCAGCTCCAGGAGGGGGCTCAGGGCTGGGGCGGGGGGTTGGGATGTGGGTGGCACTTACCTCGGGCAGCTCCCGGTTAGCGGACAGAGATCGCGATCAACTGTCAGGGGCTCCAGGATCAACCAGTCAATTGCAATCTACCAGTTGGTGACCACTGCTGTACAGACAGATCCCCCAGTTCCTCACAGTTGTACACCAAAAAGGGCAGCTTGTGTGCAGATCTTTACATGGCGCTCTTAACAAACACACTTCTACCCAAAACTACTAGCTAGAACGCTGAACATATAATGACAACAAAAACAATAAGGAGTCTGGTGGCACCTTAAAGACTAACAGATTTATCTGGGTCTTTAAGGTGCCACCAGACTCCTTATTGTTTTTGTAGATACAGACTAACACGGTTACCCCCTGATACTTGACATAATGACAACAGTTATGATGTAGTGAGGTCAATGCAGTTGCAGGTGCTCGTTACCTCATCAGGCCCAATATAATTGAATTCTTGAAATTCAGTTCTGCCTTCACAAAGGGTCTGTTTGAAATCTCATTTAACTCAATGGAAAAAGACCACTGACTTTCAAGGAGTTTTGGATCAGGCCCCAAAAGACTAATATTTTGAGGAAATTTTCTTAAAAGATCAGATGGAATTACATTTCGGTTTGTAGGCTCTGTACCAAGCTCATAGCAATCATAAGCTTTAAGACCATGGAAGTGATCTGCAGAGATCTTACAGGGATTATTCATGGCAATGAGATACTGATATCAAAGCCAATACTACAGGAATTACTGAAACTGGGACCATTGGTGCACATATACAAAGAATAAAAAAATAAAACACCACCACACAGAGTAAATGCCTAGGTGGAAATAGAAAGTCATCATCTGAAATCCAAAGTTTAAATTAAGTCAGTAATTTCTACATATATAACAACCAGTTTCACATCCACAATGCTTCCTCAGAAATAATCCAAAAAAGGAAAACCCTTTTCAAGATCAAATTCTGTAATAACATCATTTAGCCATTCATTTTCATTTGAAGAAATACACAGCCATTATAAACCCAAATAATCATTATCATGACCCAGAGAACATGACGTCACATATTAGCATACCATCATAGTATACATCAGCAACCACAGAACTCTTCTCTGGCATGATATTGCCCAACAAAACCTATTCCAAACATTACCCAAGTACTAATTATTTACACTCTCAAAATCCAGGAACGAAATTGCAAAATACGAGCATCTCAAAACCACACATGCACCCGTTTTCTTTTATACTGCAACCCATTATGCTTAATGTCAGCCAACAATATTCATCCCATAGGCCTAGACTTTGAAGGCTAGTACAGATGGTATACTGATTAGTATACACTGTCCACAAATGGAATAGACCACTGCTATTCATGCACATCAGTTTCCTCTGCTCCTGAACTGATGAAATTGCTCTTCCACTCTGCTTTCCATCTTTAGGACCTTATACCAGTGGTATAAGTCAGAACAGCCTCTAAGCCAGGGGTTCTCAAACTTTTGTTGTCAGAAGGGGACCGCGGTGCAATGAAATTACTACACGACCCCAGGGAGGGGGGACCGAAGCCCTAAGCCTGCCTGAGCCCTGCCGCCTTGGGTGGGGGAAGGCCAAAGCCAAAGCCTGAACCCCACTGCCCTGGGTCGGGGGACCAAAGCCGAAGCCAAGGGCTTCAGCCTCAGGCAGGGGTCCTGTAATCTGAGCACCGCTGCCCAGGGCTGAAGTCCTCAGGCTTTAGCTTCGGCCCTAAGAGGTGGGGCTCAGGCTTCTGCGTCGGGCCCCAGCAAATCTAAGCCAGCCCTGGTGACCCCATTAAAATGGGGTTGTGACCCACTTTGGGGTACCAACCTATAGTTGGAGAACTGCTATTCTAAGCTATTCTAACAGACTTTGGGGCCAAGCACCACACAATCAGAGACCTATAACCATCTCCCAGAAGTCCCCCTCCCATCACCACACACTACTGCCCTGTGTCTAGAGGAGTGCAGCTACAATGGATAATCTAGTACCCTATCTCACATAGCCCTCGGAAAGTTGTCCATACCATTGATTTTTACAGGTGGGTCTTTCTATCCATTGGACTGGTGCAAAAAGTCTGTGTTGCAAAACAGGTGCCTTTTGTCTAGATGGATGTTGCAGGACATTGGTTAGAAAGAAAAATGATGCCCATCTTTGCATGGCAGATGCATTACCTGCTTCTGTACTGCAATGTAACTAAAAGTTCACTGTGAATTTATGAAACCTCCAAGTTGCTCATAATGCACTTCAAAGATCAACTGTAGTGGCAACCGCTGAATGTTTCCAAGGGAATACCCTCAGACCTTTAAAATAGCTAAGATGGAAAAAGGAGGATAAACATTTCTAACCTGGAAAGGGAGCATAGCCTAAAAACAAGGACCTATGCTGTACTTCATCAGGAAGCAACTCTCTGCTCTAGCTCCCTTTCCCCCCAGCATTTCCATTTTTCATTCTTTCTGGAGCCTTGCATCCTCTTTGGCATCTGAGCTTTTTCCTTCCTGTTTTGATAAGTGGAGTGCAGCAATTCTCAAAGGGCGTTCTGTATAAGAACCTGGCAAAAAGCCAATGATGGCCGAATGCTCAAGAGTTCCTATTTGTGGACTTTTCCCAATGTCTGTACAGAACTGAAGTATTTATATACTTCAGCAACTTGCAATTTGTGCCGTGAGCCAGGAATTTCTAATATCCCCTCCCTTGGGCTGGTAACATTTAACTCTGTTATGGATTAAAATCTGGTTAAGTAACAGGCAAGTCTTAGAAACTGTTTATTTTCAGGGAAGACAGACAATAGATGGGTCCCTCTAAAATGTTTTGACGGTTGGGGGAGCCAACAGAGAGGAAGGATGACCTGACCTGTTGGTTAGATACTAACCTGGGACTAGGGAGATGAAGATTCAATTCTCTGCCAAAAAAAAAAAAAATCTTGTGTGACCTTGGGGTGAGTCACTTAGGGCAGATCTACACTATGGTCTACACCTGGGGGTGGGGTGGAGGGGCGAGAGGGCAACTGCCCAGGGGCCCTTGAGATTTTAAAGGGCCTGGAGGCCCCTGGCCGCCACCACTGCTGCAGTAGCAGCAGCGGCAGCCGGGAGCCCTGGGCCATTTTAAATTGCCCAGGTGGGCCGCAGGGCTCCTACGGACGTGCACGACTGCTCCGGGCCCTGCGCTTTGGGGGCCCCCGCAGGCTGGCATGGTCTGTCCCAGAAGTAACGGTGTCAGAAGTGACGAATCATCACTTTCACCCCGGGCCCCGCCCCCATCAGGGATGACCCTGGACCTGGGGCCCAGAATCGCTCTCGGTGGGCCTGGACATAGCTTAGGTCGACCTTTTGCGGAGTCTACACCGCGCTGGGTCAACAGGAGAAACTCTCCCATTGACTTACCTTATACTTCTTGTTCCGGTGGAGTACCGGAGTCGACGGGAGAGCGATCTGCGGTCGATTTAGCGGGTCTTCAGTAGACCTGTTAAATCAACCCCCAATGGATTGATCACCCCAGCGCTGATCCCCAATAAGTGCATATATGCCCTTAGTCTTTTAGTAAAATGGGAATAGTAATATTTCCCTAGCTTCCTCCGTTGTGAGAATGAACATTAAAAATTACCAGGTGCTCAGAAGCTATTACAGTGGGGACCATTTCAATATTATTGAGAAAGGACAACAAGTTGATGAAGTTTGCCATCGACACCTGTTAGGAGTTTTTTTTGTGTTGGTTGGTTTTTTTATAGTAAAAGGTACTGAGAATGGCAAGACATTCCAGATAGATTTAAGTACATTCGGAAACTGGGCAGCAGATTAAATGTAACTGGAATAAATGTAAAATAAAACATATTAGCAAAATGTCCCTAAATTCTCCTATGACGACAGGCTGTGAATTTGGGAGGACAGTCTGAGAAATATATCTTAGGAGTCGTCATGGATATGAACATGTCTCTGATATGCCCTCCAAACACAAAGCAATGAAAGACTAAGTAAAATATTTGGGTGCAGTAATAAAAATAAAAAAAGAGAAAATAATATAGCATTCTTTTTTAAATCTGAACTTTGAAGTGTTTTCTTGTCTATCCCATCCAGATGCAGCTACATTACTTAGCTGTGCTCTAATGACCCCACATATGGAGAAAGAGAAGGAAACACCCCTGTAGAGTGAAAGACGTCACCAATACATCTGCTCTCCAACTGTACAATACAAAAGGAATGTAGTCAGCCTGAATACACAGATTGTTTGAAACTGCCAAGATGTTCTAGCCTAGATCCTGAGCTACAGCCAAACTGTACTCAGCACAATTCTCCAGTGGGAATGAAAAGGTAGCTTTGAGCCACATTTCCACCCGTCCAATCCAAGGGCCATCCACCTATTCGACTGGTCCCTGGCAAAAATGAGAGCAGCCTTGGGGCTGTTTTTACTTTGGCTGCTAATGTCACAAGGGGACATTCTGGTAGCTAGAGATTACTAGGGCACACACGTGTCCTAATCATACCCCTTTTTGTCTAGTTACCCACATACCAGTGCGCAAGGCTGGTGGGAAGTGCTTGTACCACCCAAAAAATCCCTTACATGGGGAAGGAGGAGAAAGGAGGGTGGAAATCTTCAGTGACCAGTTAAATTGATGTTACAGCTGCTTATGTTGCTATAGTGTCAAAAAGAAGCCTTCATAACTTGGAGAATTTGGTCTCCTAATATAATTGTCTTACAATAAGGAGGCTTGAAATAAAGGAGATAAAATGGTCAGTTTGTGTTTGTTTGTTTTAGTTACCATGAGGTCTTGTTTTGTTTGTTTCTTAGTTGAAAACAGCAATAGTTTTCAACAATTATACATAAACTAATGAGAGCATCTCACTTACCAAAAAAAAAAAAAAAAAATCATCAAGACCCGATTCAGTAAAGCACAATGCATGTGCTTAAGTCCCACTGAAGTCAATGTAGACCATATATATCCTCCTAAACTCCCGGCCTCCACCATGTCTGAAGATAATCTCCACATACTCCTGAGAAATTGAGATAGCTTGATCATATTAATGAATTGCCTGGCCATTCACTCGAAATGAAAAAGACTGTTGATTGCCACCAAATAAACACAAAGGCTGGGTTTATACAAAGCAGGACATAACCAGGATGTGTTCCAAAAACGGAGAAGCTAATTCTATCCCCAAATGAACCTGGTTATTTTTGATTGCATGAGGCTTTCCGTAAGTTACCACAGGGGAAAAAGCTCTATCACTGCAATATAACTCATGCCTCATTTGTTTTCCAATGACTTGCCTAATAAGACTGTGTTAAAATAATAGACAAACAAAATCTGTATTGCATTAACGGAGCATTTTAGCATGCAAGTATGTCATTGTAATCGGACTATGAAGCTGTCAAAGTGAAAATTAATGACATGATGCTTTGTCAATTAACATTATAACCCCCTATGTGCTGGGGAGTCTAGGCACGTCCACTGCCAGCTAAGGACTTAAAAGGAAGACTTGCACTTTGGTTTTTAAACAACAGCTGGATTGATAAATATATATTTTAAAATGAGTACGGCTGGGATTTTCCAAGGAACTTAAGGTGTCCAAATCCCTTTGAAATTCAGAGGAAGATGGGCACCTAACTCCTTTAAGTTTTGGGGTTTTTTTTAAACCCCAGGCTATAGCATTACAATTCAAACCCGACATACTAGCTAAGAAATGCCTACAGAAGTTTTAACTTCTCCATGGCTGTAGGTAGTTCTGATCCATCTTGCAGGACAGACAGCGAGTAGGGTTGTGTCTGACCTGCCATACCCATATGTCCCACTGCACTATTGTGGACACCCTCTACTGCCACCTTTCCAGCATACATATAGCGCACAGTTCACAGATACTGACCATCCTTCATCAAGGAGCGGAGTAGAGGGGAGAAAGAGGAAAATCTCTCAATTGGTTGAACCTTGAATACCAGACTCCAGGGACTTGTCTACACTCGGAAATTTTGTACCCATTTTCCATCAGTGGTGCAGCAATACCAATGCTAGCAACAGCGTAAGCTCTAGTGTAGATAAGGTGTCAGTTATCGGTGTGCCAGTTGTTAAAACACTTGAGCCCTCTATTCTCCACTGCTTCCAACATTTGCTCAGTGCTTGAAGTACGTCAGGTTGAGGGGCTCACAGACTTGAGAAATAAAATTTCTAAGAAGTGAGCTGGACAGCTCAAAGTTGCACATTCTTAGTACCACCTGGGAGAAAGCCACCTCGGACTGGCTGCTTTTCTCCACTTGCCTCAGCCTGTCTCCTGGGGTAGGTAGGGCAGTTGGCAGGAAACAGGCACAGTTCTCTTCCTCCCCTCCCCCTTCAGCAAGAGAACATCATTCTCACACAAAGAGAGGGGGAGAAGGGAGCAGAAAGAGCCCATCCCCTCAAGGCAGCTCCCTTCCCTCGTCCTCCCCCTCCAAGCAACAACAGCTCCTCCACTCTCCCTGAATCACCCAGCCTGGGAAGGAGTGTGGACCCCAGGCCAGAGAGAGAGGAATAAAGGGACCCTAGGAGCTGAAGGAGGAGCAGGGGTGTGGGGGGAGGGGGCGGAGGGAGGGGAATTGACTGAGGGGCGGGGCTGGAGGGGACAGAATAGATTGGGCAAAATTGATTTGGGAGTTGGGATGCAGAATTAATTGCTGGGCAGGAGGATTAACTGATGTGAGGATACGGAGACATCCTACGCGCTCCCTCCCCCCCTACACACACATTTCTGGCCATTTTAAGCACTGCATTTACTAGCACCAGCATCACTAAGATTTTATTAGAAAACTGGTACAAAACACTATAGTGTAGACACACTGTAGCGCTGATTCCACTCTGGAGAACTGATCCATTTATAACTGAACTGGTGAGATTTCACTGGTGCAAGTACCAATGCTGCTTTTAATGCACTTTTGCCAGACAGCTGCTCTTGCAATGCAGTTGCATTGTCCTCCGAATACCTACCTCACAGCCCCCAGCACAGTTCCCTGAAGCAATGGCTTCTGGGAGATTTCAGAATGCCTTCTGGAAAGACTGTTTAAACCAGTGGAGCTATTATGTAAGCTATCCCCATTCATACTGGCACTCGTGAGAGGCACACCATGGTTAGCTTTGCTGGAAGCAAGTCTAATCCAAACTGCTGTGCTTGTCTCTGCACCATTGGGAGCACAGAGGTTCATGGGCACATGAAGTGTTGCTGGCATGCTAGGCATACCAAATGTCTCTTCTGTAGACAAGGCATTAGGGTACAATTTGCTGGGAGGGATTCCAGACAGCAAGAGATGTTTTCAGCCTTGGTGCGGGAAGGGCAACAGCTGTGAAATGTCTGGAATGTAACCTGCTGGGGGGAAGATTAGGGTGTGACTAGAACAGATGGGGAAGGCGGGGCAAGTAAGACTCAGCAGGATGGCAGCTGCCAGGGTCAGTTACGTTTTAGCTTTTTATGTAGGTTAGCAGCAATGCCAGGCAAAGAGAGTCAATACCATTATTTCTGAAAGATCCATCTCTTCAGTGTCAAGTAACTAAGTTTGCAGCAGTATGACAATATTCTGAGACAAAAACAATCCAAACATATTAATTCAGCACCAGCCAGCCCTCCTAGCATTTCAGTCACTACTTACAGGCCCTGTCTACATTAGAGAAACTTGTACTTTTTCAGCAGTGGTGTAAGGTGTAGTGCAGACTGGTCCGGGAGCAGAATTAAACAGAAATGCCTGTGTCTGGTCTGCACTACTATTTACGCTGTCAGTAGACCTGGGGCAGAATTACAGATTTTCCTAGTGGAGAATCACTCTGTGGATACCTCTTCACTGCAGAGTTAACTCATGTTTCTAAACAGGTGTTGCCCCAATTCCTCTCCCATCCATACAAAATCCTCTCCCCCAAGTTTAGAGGGACTTTCAATCCAAGCCAGCCGCTCATCTGAGCCATCGGCCAAAACTCAAGTGTTGCTTTCATTTGGGTGGGCAATCCACCCACTTCGCAGTAAGATTGCAGGCTAAACCACTCAATGTCCTCCAATTCCTTCCCACAATTCCCTACCATGTGCCCAAAATGACAAACCAGTTCTCCCACAATTCATTGGGAAAGAATCTGAGCGGTTGCAGTGCACAGGATCCTAGCGACACCCATGGGGAGGATGCAGTAAATGGGTTATGGCTTTGCAGTGTGGCTGCTCACACCCAGGCTGAGTTCCCCAGGTGCTAATCACTTGGGTTGACTGGCAATGAAAAGGGGGAACAGCTAGGTCAAAAACTCAGCAGGATAGTTCCTGACACATGCTCCCTGGGGAAGTGGGAATCTGTAGCGGTGCACAACGGGTGGGAATGGGGGAGGGGGTAGTAGACTTTTCATTCATGGGGAGCCTAAGGATCTGTGGAAAGCTCTGGCCCATTGGTTTTGGGGAATCCACAGGGCGTGCCTTCCCCAAGCAGATGCTCCTGATTAGCTTAGTGAGGGTAAAAAACACTGGATCTGAAGTTAATGTTGTTCAGGAATTCAGGCACTTCCAAGGAGTATTCAGTGGGATTCTGAGGAGCCCATGATGCCTATAGCAGGGGCACCACACTGTCACCCAGCTCTGAGCAGTTAGATCTCCCCTCCAAATCCATAGAACCCCCAACTGGTGTCAGTGCTTCAGACGGTGTGCCAGGCTGTTGGTTCTTTTCCATTCTTCTATAAATGTCCTCCTGGCCCATTTCATGCAATTCTTACACTTTAGCTCTATTCTGCAGTGCAGAATGGACAGGTTCATTGGCCTTTTGTATTGAAACATAGGATATCAGTACCTGCATGCCACTGTGACAGCTAAAACAGTATCCTAAGAATCAGAGAGCATTAACCAATATCCTATGTGAAGCTATTAGCATTTCCTCTCAATAAACCCAATGCGTATGTTGCCATGGTGGATGGATTTCTTAATATCTGTTTCATCCAGTATACTGGTCTAAGCAACTTAAAAAGGGTCTAAGGGCCAGAGTTTCAAAGGCATTTAATCTCCTAAAGATATAGATAGGTACCAAGCGGGGTTTTCAAAAAGGCCTAAATGGGAATTAGGCGTCTAGCCTTCTTAGATGCTTTTGAAAATCTCACTAGATGCTTATCTGCATCTTTAGGCATCTAAATGCCTCAGAAGATCTGACCCTAAGTTAGCAGGGAAGATAACTGCAAATTCTTAAATTTAAAAAACAAGTGTTCCTGCAGTGTCCTCACTGTCTATTGTAACACTGTTTTCATTGTAACGTACAGGCGGATAATATCCAAAAGGGCAAGTATCATCAAAACCTCAGACATACACACACACGCCCCCTAGGAGTCACAGACATTTTCCACATCACAAACTAATGATTTTTATGTCAGCATGCAACAACCTTCTGTGTAAAAGCTTTCATTATATCCTTATCTTCAGGAGGGAAAAAGGATTTCTTAAATAAAATGAAAATATAAAACGAACCGCAATCCAGCAATACATTGTTGGTGCAACCGAGAGTTAACTAACTTCACACATTCTCTGCACATTAAGTATACTTTTAACATACCAACTACAGTAGTAATAAAAAATATTCATAGATTCCAAAGCCAGAAGGAACAATTGTGATAATTGAGTCTGACCTTGTGTATAATACAAAGGCCATAATTCCCTGAAATAGTTTCCGTTTGGACTACAGCATCTATTTTAGTAATAATCCAGTCCTGATTTTAAAATTGCCAGTGATGGAGAATCCACCACAACCCTTGGCAAATTGTTCCAATGGTTAATTATTCTCACTGTTAAAAAATTCCTCTTTATTTCTAGTCTGAGTTTGTCTAACTTCAACTTCCAGCCACTAGATCTTGTTATATCTTTGTGCACCATGGGGTAAATCAATGTTGCTATGTAAACTTTTACTGTTCCAATTTTGTGATTGTTGTGTTGAAATTTGCTGTCTTAATGTCACATGAAAAATGGTTGTTGCATTTAATTTCCTTGTTTTTATTTACAAATATATAACTCAGGGGAGTGGAAGAAAGAAAAATCCTGATTGTAGGACTGTGGTGTTACACAATTATGTTTTTTGCTATTCCATAGTGTTGCAGATGAGCATGTAGCTTAAAACTTAGTACATTATTTAACAGTAAATCCATGAACTCCACTTTCAGGTCACTTTTAACCAGGCATTTTAAAATATGGTCTCAGAATTGACACAGCTATTCCTCACTGAGGACTAGCCATGTACGAAATCCAGAATTTTAAAAGTCCAGTCATTTGAGTTTATCAGTACATTAAAAAAAAAATCTTAAATATCGGCTTAAAGTAGAAAAACAATATATTTTTTCATGCTCAGGTAACTCAAAAACCATTAAAGACTTTTTCTACAAGTTTTCATAAAATAATCTATGGACTGAAACTAAGCACAGAAAGATTCAACCAAAGGGAGAATTTTTTCAGAAAAATTATGAACAAAGCAAAATCAGGAGTTAGAATGAAAAAAGTCAAAGTTGTCTTGCAACTTCAACTACAGCAATACCTGCTGTAAGAACTATAAGAACAGGTGATGTCTGTGTGTGTGTGTGTGTGTATAGTGTGTATTGTCAGTAGCAGATGCAGGGAAAGCCACGAGAAACCTTTACACAGAATGTATAGTTATATACAGTATATAGCAAAAAACACACAAATGAAAGGACTGGACTTTAAATCAGACCGGAAAACTTGTAAAGTGAGACACATAGTAAGATGCTTACCAATTTACAAATAAAGCGCTCTACATATCAAAGGCTGTTTGGCATATTCTGCAGCATCAGTTTCACATAAAGCCATGTGCTTTGTGTTTGTATTTGTCTGTTCAATTACAAAATCCTAAACTGCTGGAAGACAGGATAAACTTCCAACTGTGCTAAGGCAAGTTCTCGCAGCATAGCTTTGTAAAAGTACCAAGGTTCTCTGCAGCTGGTAGTGAGATTATAAACAGCCATACTTTTCAAAGCAAATGTGTCTTCCTAATTATTGAAGTAAATCAGATCTTCCTTTTACCTTAAAGAAACTTCCTCTCTTTTCCAGACAACGGGCTTCCATTGTCACAGACGACATCTTCCCTGGGAAGACTCCACTGAACGTCTTGAACTCCTAAAAGTAGAGACATTTTTAAAGGTTAGTCCAGTCTGTAGGAAATTCCTTTCTAAGCCACAGGAACAGTCACAACAACAGTGCTGCCAAGATCTTTTTCCGTCAACAACATAGTGCCATTGATTTCCCACCAAAGCCCTTACATATCCTTTTTGTCTATTATTTCCTATAAATTGCACTGCTTCAAAAGACAGCTACTAGAAGTTCCGTTTCTCCCCCCTTCCCCTTCACAACTGATCCTGTAATGCTCTCTGAGAGGATTTTAATGCACTCATTAAAAAAGAATGCTAAAACATAATGATTGCTTTGTTTGTTTGCTTGACCTCAGTCTGAAGTACAAATAGAACAAATGTTCGATGTCACCACAATCCGCTCCCAAAGAGTACAGCGTTAATGTAGCTGATCAGAGAAAAAAATATCATCAGCAAGGGACAGAGAACAAGTTACTGTAAATGTAAAGGGGGAGGGGGGAAATCCTACTTTAAGACGATGAAATAATCATTAACCTTTCTGACCCTTGCATCAGAGAAATTTATACTGGGGACGCAATTATAAAGATATCACCTTTTCCCATAGCAATTACAAAGATATCACCTTTTTCCATAGCTGAATAAAATGTGATTCACTGAATAGAATGACTGCACAAACATATCTTTACTATATGCATGTATCCATAAATATATTTAGCTGAAAACTGTCTCAATTGACTCAAGCTTGTATTTCCTGCAAACATAGTCCTGAACTAAACAAAGGTCAAAATCTGCAGTCCTTAGTCATCATTTTTCACCTTAACTTAAAAACTCATTCTCCTCCTTCCCCGCCCCCACCCCCCACCCCCGCTTCATTAAATTACATTAGTTTATTATGTTGGCGTTTTCACCTAATTATCTACAACTCTTGGATGTGCAAAATGTACCATACACAGAAAACGTGACGCTTGTTTGTATACAAATGTAAGTGAAAAATTGAATAGCTGCAGTTTAAGTCTGAGTGAAAGTAGCAGCTGAGCCAAAAATGTCTGCAAGAGCTTTAAAAAAAAAACAACCACCACCAGCCACTCTTGCTTTCCTTTATTGGCATTATTCGAAGGAGCCAAAAAGGACAAAGACCAAGGTCAAGGACGAAGGAGGAGTTAAAAAAATAATACTAAACGGGTGACTGAAAAGAGTGGAGAAGCAACAGATAAAAGACCTACAAAAGAACGAGAGGGAAAACTATGAGCTAGAAGAGGAGAGAGGGAGAAAACCGAGTATTTTCTTTCATTTTAGCATGTAACAGGAAGCTTACCATTCGCCCCGCCCTGAACCTGTGCCCATTTCTAGAGCTAATCTGAAAGTGCAGAAGGTTAGAAGAGGTGATCGTTTTTCACTTATGAGGTGCGGCCAGAAAGAAAAGTATTAGGGCTGGGAAAATCAGGAATGAGCCTGTTTTCAAGAGACTTTCAATCTGAATCTTGAATTCTGTACGCCTAACCAAACTGACCTCAAACTCCACTGGTTTCAGGGCTGCCCAGGGGGGGAGGGGGGCAATTTTCCCCAGGCCCCGGGCTCCAGAGGGACCCCCAAGAGAACGGCTGAGGCTCCCGCCTCCGCTCCTCTCCAGGAGCCTCAGCGCATCCAGAAGCGTCCCTGAACAGCTGCAGCGTGGCTCCAGCAGGGCCTGAGCTCCTCCCCGCTCAGAGCCACGTGGTAAGGGGGCGGGGCTGCGAGCTCCAGGCCGAGCAGAAAGAGCTCAGGCCCCGCTGGAGCTCGCAGCCCCGCCCCCTTACCGCACAGCTCTGAGCGGGGAGGAGCTCAGGCCCTGCTGGAGCCACGCTGCACCACTGTTCAGGGATGCTCCGGGATGCGACGCACTAAGGGGGGGTGGGGAACTGGAGGTAAGAGGCCTGGGGGGTTGGATAAGGGGCAGGGAGTCCCGGGGACAGTCAGGGGACAGGGAGGGGGCAGAGGTTGGGGGGGCG
This sequence comes from Malaclemys terrapin pileata, assembly GCF_027887155.1. Lineage (NCBI taxonomy): Eukaryota > Metazoa > Chordata > Testudines > Emydidae > Malaclemys > Malaclemys terrapin. The sequence continues at coordinate 6,016,815 of NC_071507.1, forward strand.
GTCAGGGGATAGGGAATGGGGGGGCTGGATCGTGGGCGTTCCGGGGGTCTGTCAGGATTCAGCGGGGGGGGGGGAGGGATAGGGGTCAGGGCAGTCAGGTGACAGGGAGCAGGGGTGGGGTCCCGGGGTGGTGGTAGTGGGGGGGTCTCTAGGGGGCGGTAGGGAGCAAGGAGCAGGATGGGTCAGGGATTCTGAGGGAGGCGGGCAGTTGGGGGGGGGGCAGGAAGTGTGTGGGAGTCGGATAGGGGGCAAGGCCAAGCTGTTTGGGAGGCACAGCCTTCTCTACCCTAAAGCTCATTCAGCAGTTTGAGGCTTGCAGAAGAGACAAGCTGTTAGCTTTTCCGTTAGGGCTACCATCCCTTTCACTTCTCATGCCAAATTACAGTCTATATTTAATTTCAGTGTCATAGGGAGATTCATGTCAGGGGAGGGGAGCTTCATTTAAAAATAGCCACTGGGGGAGGGATCACATGAGAAGAGCAATATCCTACACCACCTACCTCCTTCCCAACCCTACCAAGGGAGACCCCCCTCCCCTGCATTCCCTCAGGCTTCAAAGGGGTTAATTCAGTGGTTCTCAAACTTTTGTACTGGTGACCCCTTTCACATAGCAAACCTCTGAGTGTGACCCCCCCCCTTATAAATTGAGATCACTTTTTTATATATTTAACACTATTATAAATGCTGGAGGCAAAGCGGAGTTTGAGGTGGAGGCTGACAGCTTGCGACCCCCAGTAATAACCTCGTGACCCCCTGAGGGGTCCTGACCCCCAGTTTGAGAACCCCTGGGTTAATTTAATTTTAGCACCCTGTGTCCATTCACATGCATGTGCTATTTTGAGCATTTCAGTTTTCACAACATAGGCTCATCCCAGATTCTGGAACAAGCTCAAATGCTCAGTTCGTGGAGTATGTACATAAGCTATATTAAAGACAAACCCACAGTAACCATCTCCAGTTTGTGAGGGACCCCATGGAGCCAGTCTCTAGGAAACAGATAAATGCATGGAGGTTAAGTCCATTAATGGCTATTAGCCAGGATGGGTAACAAATGGTGTCCCTAGCCTCTATCAGAGGATGGAGATGGATGGCAGGAGAGAGATCACTTGATCGTTACCTGTTAGGTTCACTCCCTCTGGGGCACTTGGCATTGGCCATTGTCGGTAGACAGGATACTGGGCTGGACGGACCTTTGGTTTGACCCAGTATGTCTGTTCTTATGTTCTAACCTAAATGAACCCGACGTTATGGAGACAGATATGAGTCAAGGAAGCCAGCAGAGTATCAGAAACCTGGAAAAATCTCTGACTGGATGGTCTCAGGCGTGGGGCAATCTCCCCCGGGCCCCGCAGGGGCCCCCACAAGTATATAGTATTGCAATTTTTTTTTATGGAAGGGGCCCCCGAAATTGCTTTGCCCCAGGCCTCCTGAATCCTCTGGGCAGCCCTGATTGGTTTACCAGGGTACTTTTACACTTCAAAGTGGAGGTGTACATTCCAGCGGAAGAAGACATACCCATGTTAGCTCTGATCTATTTTTAGCACAGTAGCTTGAAGTATAGCCGCAGCAGCATGAATATTGGGAGGGGCTAGCTGCCCTGCTATGCACCTAGTGTCTTGGATGGGATCATACCTGGGGAGACTGTCCCCTCCCACCACTTGTGCCACCATGGCTACACTTCTGTTTTTAGCATGCTAGCTCAATCAGAGCTGGCATGGGTACATCTCCTTGAGCTGGAATTTACACTTCCAGCTTGCACTGTAGACATACCCCCAGGAGTAGCTAGAAGCAGGTACTCTCTTTAAAGAGATGTGGTTAACTTTTCTAATTTTAAGAGAGATTTAAGTTTCTGACAGAGCTCTCTTTAAATAGTAAGGCCTAATTTGTTTTGTTTAAATTTCATTATTTATATTTCCTGGCTGATGCTAATAAGGGTCTTTTTCAGTAAGGAACTAAAGAGTGATCCTTGGACTAGTCACTTAATCTCTCTGTGCCTCAGTTCCCCATCTGTAAAATGGGACTAAAACCTCTTCCCTTCTCCCAACCTTTGTCCCTCTTCTCCATTTAGATAGCAAGAGACTGCCCCAAAGAGTTTACTACGTACACGTACAGCATTTAACACGGTGGGGTTCTGGTCTCAGCTGGGGCTTCTAGGTGCTACTGTCATGCTAACACCTCCACCACCACTCCACACACATACACACCCCAAATGTGTTTAGGAGCTTTGGAGGAAAGATCAGCCCCCAAGGTCTTGGTCATGGAGCCAAAAAGGCAAAGACCAAGGTCAAGGACGAAGGACTTTATAATAAACAAATTCCCAGCAAGGTAGCGGACACCTTAAAGTGTACCGGAAAACCCAAGATCAAACTCAGTTGATTTTTCAACATTTCCCCCCAAAAACTGACTCAAAAACCTTCTGTTAAACCAATTACAGTACTCTTAATTCCTCTTCCAGACCAGTCCCTTATCCTCTTTAGCAGATCTTTCTAAATAATAAATAAAATAATAATAATGTATATTTCCTTTTGTGCTTCACATTAAAGCAGAACTTCTCAGCTCCAAATACGCCTCTCTATTCAAGATCCAGCACTAAGGGCAACTTTATACATCAGCCAAACCTTAGTTTCTGTGAAAAGCACAGACTCCTTAAATTACACCCATTCCTCCTTTAAAATATCCTGTTTCATCTCCCCAGTTGCCAGAGAAAGAAACAGCTTCATCTGTCCAGAGTAAGCTCCATGCATACTCTAGCATTTCACAATGAACTGAGCCACACTTGATCATACACTCATTTACCCAAATAAAGGTATAAAACAGGCTGAAGTAGGTAAAGAACAAAAGCCATCAGTTTAGCAGCGGCAACTGCCTTTCTCCTAAAAGGATAGCACAAATGGAACCGTATAACCAAGAGATTAGGAAAGAAGTCTCATGAATTCTGGAAATAAAGCATAAGTTTTTAAACAGACGGTAATTAACCATTGAGACAACTACATCACAATTTTTAAATCAAAATTAGATAATTTTCTAAAAGATCTGCTCTAGGACTTATTTTTTGGGACGTTCTATGGCCTGCGCTACACATGAGATCAAACTACATGATCATAGTGATCCCTTCTGGCCTGGGAATCTATGAATCAATATTTTAGTGCAACACTGTGAAAACCCACAAGCAAGGAAATGGTCCTGTGGCTGTTCTTATCAACAGGTAAATGCAACAAGAGAAAAAGGTTTCCTCATTAAATCTTAGCCTCCTATTTTACGCTATGTCCACACTGCAATCAAAGATATGATTTTGCAGCTCATGTAGGCAAACCCCCACTAGCTTTAGTCTAGCTAGCATGGCTAAAGATAGCAGGGAAGGTGCAGTCTTCAGCCCTGGCTCGAAATGCAAGTATGTACCGCAGGTTCCAGGTGGGCTTGTTCAGCAAACCCTGAAGCCCACCACTACCTCTTCACTGCTATTTTTAGCCACACTAACTAGATTGTTGGGCCTATGCAAGCTGCAATCCCACCGCCGATTTGCAGCATTGACATAGCCTAAGGCCTGGTCTACACTGGGGGGGAGGGAGGAGGAAATTGATCTAAGTTACGCAACTTCAGTCATGTGAATAACGTAGCTGAAGTCAACGTACTTAGATTGACTTACCGTGGTGTCTTCACCGCGGTGAGTCGACTGCTGCCGCTCCCCCGTCGACTCCGCCTGTGCCTCTCGCGGCGCTGGAGTACAGGAGTCGACGGGAGAGCGCTCGGGGGTCGATTTATCACGGCTAGACTATACACGATAAATCAATCCCCACTGGATCGATCGCTGCCCGCCGATCCAGCAGGTAGTGTAGACATATCGTTAGAGACAGAGTGCAAAAAAGATCTGGAAAGCTTCTTAACTGGTGAAAAACATTCACACCCATATCATTAAAAATGGCTCAATGGATTTTAATGAAACTTTAAAAAAATATATTTTTAGTGCTAAAATGAAGCAAGAGAAATTTTGGCTAAAAGGCTGATGTACAGAGAGAGTTGTAAGAATAGAAGTGCCATTATGACCTAAGTCCCCAATTCAGCTAACCACTAACAGCTTAACTTTAATCACATGCTTAAATCCCATTCACTTTAATGGGACTTAAACATATGCTTACGCATTTTGCTGCTATGGGGCCTGAGTGATAGCACTGCTACCACAATTCTATACACTTACCTACCTACTTAGGTTTTAATACAGTTGCTCCCATGAGCAATAAAAACAAATGCACAAAATTAAATAAACATTTATCCCCCAGCCCTACCGGTAGGAACAAGCTGCAAGTTACTGTTTGTTTGGTTTTATGTAAAGCGGGAAGATGCTGCTGTGTTTGAAAGAGTTAGTGCAAGAAAGCTAAGTGAAAGAGGTGGGGTTTGAATTTAGCTCAGAATATGCAAAAAGTAGCAGGTCAAGCTTATTTCTTTTAGCAGCAAATGCCATAACCTTGGGTCCAGCTCCTGCCAATTTGGGTCTTCCCATGTTTGTCAACAGCATCACTTTGCCAGTGCAGCGAAGCTGTCATCAGGTCATGGTCTCTAAAAGGGGACCCGGTCTCCCAAGCAGCCAGGGCCAAGACCAGGTAGGGCTTTGAAAATCAGTATAGTGACCTTGAACTGGACTCAGAGTTCAATCAGGAGAGGCATTATCAGGTGGTTTGTTCCCAATAACCTAGGTTGGCCAACAGATGAGTATAGAATACATGTATTATTTATTTATTCAGCATTCAGAATGTAGTTCAGTGCTGTACAAAACACAGATGCTGCCCCTGCCAGCAATGAGCTTTTATCTCAATTAGACGCAGTGAGTACAGACTTACACTTGATTCTGCATTCAGGTCTGCTAGTACAGATGTCTATTAAAGTCAGTGGGGCTCTATGTTGGTACAAGGGCCTGTACTAGTGGATCTGATTGCAATATCAGGGCCACCATTTCAAATATCCATAAATCATTTTTGTGGATACAGACTAACACGGCTACCCCTCTGATAGCAAAACCACTACTATTAATTATAAAAATAAAAAAAACAATCACAAGACACAGTGAAAATCTCTGCTATTTCCCCCAAGACAAAGGTCAGACGTCTCAGTTACACTAAGCCTTTACCCTGTCTGGCCCTTACTGTAACTGAGAAGCAGGAGGTGGCAGTTCAGTTTTCGTAATGCAGAGCTTGAGTGGATGTTGGGACATCCAGGAGAAGATGTAGTTTATGGCATTGCATTTCAGAGGAATCAACAAAGCAGATTTTTTTTTCTCTCCCCCTCCCCCCCCCCCCCACGTCCAGATTCTAGACAGCCAAAGAAAAGCAGTACTTGTAATTGTATAGTCTAGCACAGGGGTTCTCAAACTGGGGGTCGGGACCCCTCAGGGGGTCGTGAGGTTATTACATGGGGGGGTCACAAGCTGTCAGCCTCCATCCCAAACCCTGCTTTGTCTCCAGCATCTATAATGGTGGTAAATATATTAAAAAGTGTTTTTAATTTATAAGGGGGGGGGTCGCACTCTCAGGCTTGCTAGGTGAAAGGGGTCACCAGTAACAAAAGTCTGAGAATCCCTGGTCTAGCAGGAGGGAAGGAGCCATCCAGGAATTACAGAACTTGCATCTGCACCCAGGAATCAGGTAAGATGTCAGTGATAACATCTGCCTCTGTTTTTCAGGAACCAACAGCTCTATGGGTTACAATGCAGGTAATGCACTGCATACTTTCACAAACACGAAAACAGCAAGATTACCGATCCTACCTTCCAGCTGGGTAGACAAAAGGTACGTACACAGATACACCTCTACCCCGGTATAACGTGACCCGATAACACACGAATTCGGATATAACGCGGTAAAGCAGCGCTCCGTGGGGGGACGGGCTGCGTGCGCCGGTGGATCAAAGCAAGTTTGATATAACGCGGTTTCATCTATAATGCGGTAAGATTTTTGGCTCCCAAGGACAGCGTTATATCAGGGTAGAGGTGTAGTTCCCATTAATTATAGATACACACTAAATGCTGTTCTGCTCTGAAAAATGCCATTGTGCAATTCGGCTTATTGTATCTCTCTACTTTCCGGATCAAATGTACTCTGTTTGAAATGCTCCATTTTTTTCTCTTACTTGCCAACCCCATAAACTCACTCTGAGATCTGAAAGTCAAACTGGGATTTTCTCCGCAGTTACACCTGTGAAATCCCCTTGTCTTCAAACATGCCCTGACGAACACATGTGCAGCCTCAGTCATGGTTTAGCTGAATATGACATAGATGTAACAAAGGGATTAATTTGGCCTACAGAACCTGGATTCCTTGTGACAATCAATGAGAAGGGAAGAATGTAGTTTGGCTCTCAGATCCTGGGAAGAGATGACAGGACTAGCAGTTAAAAACAAAACAAATTTTGCTAAGTACGTTGATTGGATCAGGAAGTACTGAGAAAAACATTAAACATGGAAACTTATGTTTAGGTCATGACAAGAGCCATAAAATCAGATTGAAGCTATACAGTAGACAGAGATGAGGGTTTATATTTATTTGTTTATAAGGCATTTATATGGAATTTTTTTTTTTTTAAACAGAGTCTGAAAAAAGCCCTCATGAAAGGGTAAAACACAATTTACTCACGTATTTGAGTATTATCTCTGCAGGCTTACTTTTGTGTTGGGTAGTAAGTAGCCAAAAGAAAAATTCAGAGAGTGGTTATAATGATCTGATTTGTTCTGGGTGTTGGTACACTATATACAATTAAGCATTTATTACGTTATATGCAACGTATGCATATTTATTATATTTTTTTAAATTGTGTCAGTTAAATATGATTCTGCTCTCTGTCATACCAGTTTTTGCCCAGGGCAACTCCACTGATTTCCGTGAAGTTACCTCCATATAAAATTGGTGGAACACAGGGGAGAATCAGGCCCAGGATGTTTACAATTCCTCCTTTTCCTCACTCAAACAGGCACTTCACACATTCAGATCGGGTTTAAAGGCAGCCTGAGAGTAAATAAGCCTTAACTAGGTGCAACTATAATTCACTCCACTTTTCTGGCCCTTACACATGGCTAAAGCAATGTCAAGAGATTCTTAGCATAAATGAAAATTCAGGCCAAAAAATATATTTGCTCATATTATGGAATGACTGCAAAGCAGAAGCTTAAAAGCCAAGGCATGCAAATACAAGTTAAGCACACGCCTGATTGTTTTGCTGAATCAGATATTTCTAATTTCAGTGCAGAGTGAATTTTTCCACCTGTAGTGAAAGGACTAGTGCCCCTACCATCCATGCTGACTACAATCTCAAAGTGCTACCTAGGCCTGATCTACACTAGGGAATTTGGTTATTTTTGCTATGGTGGTCAGGGGTCTGAAAAATCCACACCCCTGGGCAGCATAGTTAAGCCAATTAACATCCCTGTATAGACAGTGCTAGGCCAATGGAAGAATTCTTCTGTCGACCTAGCTATCGACTCTTAGGGAGATGGATACGTTGACTGGAGAATCCCTGCCATCAGCATAGGTTGGGTCTACACTGAAGCACTACAGGGGCTCGCTGTGCTGCTGTAACATTTTAAGTGTACAGGAGCCCTTAGTTGTGCAGGAATGTTGGAGGAGGAGGAGGAATAGCAGATTAGAATGTTCTGCTTTAACTCGTTCCAGGAATTCATGCAACACCTTAATTATACAAAATATATTAATAAGGAACGCAACAAAAAGGTGCTGAGTTGGTTTGTTAAAAAACTAATCTATTCATCTGTGTAAATGTGTTGTTTTTAAGAAATAAAAAGTTAGTTCTAATCTGAACATATCTGCATGTCTTTTGAAAGCTACAAATAATGAAACTGGCTATTAAGAGGTTTTTTTTAATTAAAAATGTAATATTAATAAAGGCAAAGTCCACTGAGTTCAGAGATTTTTTTTTTTTTTAATTTAAAATGTTTCCAAAAACCAGTCAAATCCTTTAGTTCTCTTTTCCTACAACAATGAAGCAGTTGTCACACTGTAGTTGTGAAATGGTGTCCAATTTAATGATCTTTCCAATGAAGAGTGTTAATGAAGGCCAGTGGAATCTCCCTTGGTGCCATGGAAACAATGACTATCAATAGGCTTGGAAGGATTAGATCTTTATTGATAAAGGTCAGCAAATATCCACTTCATTGTACATACACAAACCAACAAAAAATATTTCCACCGATAATACTTGAAATTTAGAGATAGACAAAGAAAGAAAAATGATGCTTCTGACTACATGGAGCTATGCCATTTTATACCAGCAGAGCTTTGGCCCATTTTATGCGATAAACACACACCAGAACAACAGTACTGCATAAAGCTCCAATAGTTTCAGTTAACAAATTACATACATACAAGCTGTATTATCTAATTATACTGAACATGTAGTTTATATTACCTGCGTCGACCTACCTAACCCTAGCTAGTTAGAGAATGTGTATTCGCCTGAATAGGAGACCCACCTGTGAAAAAAAGTTAGCTTGCTAACTCCACACAGCTCCTGATTCAAAGCCCATTTACATCACTAGAACATTGTACTGTGGTTAGGGTCGTGTATTGTAGATAATCCCAGTGAGGCAAACTCCAACATTTGTAGAATCCATTAACTCTGAACAGAGTCTATTCAGTACTTTTTTCTAGGTTTCAGGTACTTATGAGGCCATATCATGCCTCAATCAGTGCATCCAACTCCCCCTGACATCACTGGAAACTGCACACAAGAACAGAGGATAATGGAGCTCTACCTAGTTTTCTGAGTCTAGACAGACCAGCCTGGAAAGCTACACGACCTAGTCTAACAGTAACCAAAGTCAGAGTAATCCCAAAGCACATATCCAGGGAAGAGTAGGTCCTGTACTTTTAGTTAGCACTTATTTATTCGGTCTCATTTAGCATTCCTCATTGGGAAAATAAACTCATCTTTAGAATCATTTTCATTTTTGTTCTGTGTTTCTCTCCCTTCTACATCCTCCTTCATGTTTCTCTCCTCCGTTTGTCTTTGCATCTCTCCTCCTTTCTTCTCCCTACCTGGCAGGAGCTACCAATTCCTGGAACCTGTGGGTTTACTGCAACCTGGTTCTCAACCCCATCTGATACAATGACCAGTGATGAAATCATTAACAATAGCAAGTAAAGTGCATGCATTGGCTTTGGAGTTTACACCCCAATCACATTAATGGGGGAGATGATGAGTTCACACCCTCGCAATGCCCTTGTTTCAGGCTGTCTGCAGACTCAGGAAGACAGAACTGAATTAGGGCATGGCTATACTGGAAACTTCAAAGCGCTGTTGCGGGAATGCTCCCGTGGCAGCGCTTTGAAGTGCGAGTGTGGTCACGCACAAGCGCTGGGAGAAAGCTTTCCCAGTGCTCCTGGTAACCAACCTCCACAAGGGGATTAGCTCTGAGCACTGGGAGGGCGGCTCCCAGCGCTCGGAACCTGTCTACACTGGCGTTTTAAAGCGCTCAGACTTGCTGAGCTCAGGGGGGTGATTTTTCACATCCCTGCGCCAGCAAGTTAGAGCGCTATAAAATGGAAGTGTAGACAAGCCCTGAGATACAAATATGAAGTGAGTGTAAGCTTTCCTTTGACACTATGAGGCTTGGTCTACACTAAACCCCCAAATCGAACTAAGGTACGCAACTTCAGCTACGTGAATAACGTAGCTGAAGTCGACATACCTTAGTTCGAACTTACCGCCGTCCAGACCCGGCAGGCAGGCTCCCCCGTCGACTCCGCGTACTCCTCGCGGCGAGCAGGATTACCGGAGTCGACGGGGAGCACTTCTGAGTTCGATTTATCGCATCCAGACTAGACGCGATAAATCGAACCCAGAAGTTCGATTGCCTGCCGCCGAACCAGCGCGGTAAGTATAGACAAGCCCTGAGAGCTAGAAACTTAAAAAAAAAAAAAAAAAATTCCACAGAATCGAATATGCTACAGGGATAATATATATCAAGCAGCCCAGATCCAGCCCATAGGCTAGGTATCTGAAAGTTCTGAACTAAACACTGAAGCAATGGAGAAAAATTCAGTGCAAATGCAGCATTCGATACTGAAATTTCTTTTATTGTTACAAAGTAACAATTTTACTGTCAAACTCCACTACCACCCCAACTGGCTCACAAAGATCAGCGGTGGGATCTTCGGCAGCCCTCAGCACTCACCTAACTCTTCTACCTTGGAAGACAACATTGAGTGCTTTTGAAAATTCCACTCTAGATCCCATTTTTGCTACTTGACGTCGTCAGGGTAGAGACTATCTTTTGTTGTTGTTAAGTTTACATAGTGCCTAGCATAATGGAGCCTCTGATCCATGACTGGGGCTACTAGGAGCTGCTGCACTGCCACTAATAAATAATGATTGTTACTCCCTACCATGGAAGAATAATCCCAACTATAAGGGCCAATCCTCAGCACGTGCAAACTGGCATAGCTCCATTGAGGTCACTGGAGTTATAATCGTTTACTCATCTTAAAATCTGGCCCCTTGCCTTCCATTTATCCAGTGTCTGGTTATGATATAGTAGCTGAAATATATTCTTCACCACCTCAGTACAGAAACATATGCTGGTTGTCTGGAAGTATTATTTATGTACCTAATAGGCCATTGTGAATCACCACCACATATCATATCAGAGCAAGAATGTTACAGCAATAAAGAGGAAATATGGGGTTTTTTTAAATTAAATTAACAAAATGCTAATAATGACCCCAGCAACAAAGCTGCACTCAGTTTCAGTGAATCTTTTTTCTGAGGGTTAAATTAAAAGCTCCCTACCTTTAAGAAAATGTAGGCTAGATACATTTTTCAAACTCTTTTTAATGAGAAGGAACATTTCTAAAAAAAAATCAGATTTGCTCTTCAGGGTAAATTAAAAGACAGACTCAAAACTTCAGATCGTAATCACATCATATGAGCCTCACACATTTTATTTCCCATTTTCTTGGTGCAACTGCATTGCCCCATCAAAAGAATTGTATTTTATTTCTAATCCACAAAGCCCTAGGTTGTCTAATTACGATGTCCTTATCTGGATGTTGGCAAACTTAAACTCTTCCCTTTGAAATTATTTCCTTTTGGAGGTCAGCTGAAGGGCTAGTTTAAGCAGCACATTGATGCAACCAAACACAGTATCACTTTGAATATCTATCAATTAAGGGCCTCAGTATGAAAACTATTTTTGGTGCCAGGATTTTAACAGACCTCTTAACTCAAACGTTACATTGTGTTAGTACAGCTGTATCCACAAGCAAAAGTAAGAGAATTATATTAAAAGGATTCCAACTTCCGTCAGTTTTCTGACTGCAGAAAGAGATTATATTCATTCTTTCAAATTATGCAACTGTCTTATTCCCCTATGTAAGTGCCCCTTTACTCCCCCGCATGGGGTACCTGCATCACAGATCGCAGAACGGGAAGAGCAGCTCCCATGGGGCAACTACTCTCCTTCCTGGGCAGGTGCGCAGTTAGGGGCAGGCATTGGGCAGAGCCTTGACTATAGTGATGTCACATGTAACTTCTCTCCCACCTCCTCCCACACCAAGGAGGAAGCAAGCACCTGAGCTGTTCCTAGGGCAATGCAATTACATGACACTGCTTACTTTGGTCTCATGGTAATTCCACAATCTAGCTTTAAGTGATTACATATACTTATACTATATAATACTATCCTAATACCAACAGTTTAACAGTTCCTATACTCTCTCTATGCACCTGTATATAATTGCTTACCTAAAATTAAATTCAGCACTGTACACTATGAGATATATATAGGTACACACACACACACACACACACACACACACAAAATCAGCAGTAATTTCCTATATCTTCTATTTTACACATACACACACAAACTCCAAGGAATTAAAAATAGAGAACATAAATAAAATCTACTCCATGTAGTAAGTAGCCTATAAGGTATATAACAGGGATCGGCAAGCTTTGGCATGTGGCCTGTCAGGGAAAGCCCCTGGCGGGCCTGGCCAGCTTGTTTACCTGCAGCATCCGCAGATTCAGCCGATCGTGGCTCCCACTGGCCACGGTTCGTCGTCCCAGGCCAGTGGGGGCTGCGGGAAGCAGCAGCCAGCACATCCCTCGGACTGCGCCACTTCCCGCAGCCCCCACTGGCCTGGACCTATGGACACGGCAGGTAAACAAATCAGCCCGGCCCACCAGGGGCTTTCCCGGACGTGCCGCGTGCCAAAGTTTGCCGATACCTGGTATAAAACCTATGGATGATTATATTTTTAAACCAATCTTTAAACCAAGTTTTTAAGTAACTTTCCAGAACTGACACAGACGTCCTCAGATTACGATGTGTCATTTCTTGTCTAAGCCTCCAAAGAGTCATCATTTCCTGTTGTCCCTAGACTGACCACAAAATGGCAACAACTTCAACCTAATAAAATCAGGGACCAGAGACTAGAGGTGTAATGAAGCATACATCCACAGAGCAGCAGCATCCTTTCACAAGCGTTGGCCATCCAATGGCCACAGCTTATTTGTCTGAGGAAAGGGAGATTCAATACTGGGCTGAAGGCAGGCTCTGTAAGTAATCCATTCTATTTTGAGAGCAGGAATGGCCAATATGTTACTCAAGCATTAAGGTCAAGATTCTCAGAAATAGCTAGTGATTTTTGGTGCCTCAGTTTCTAGGTGCCCAACCAGGGACATTTCAAAATGTGGCCTCATTTTCAGAAAGTCCAGGGCACCCACCACATGAAAAAATAAGGTTATTTTTAAGGTGTCTGCGGTTGGACCTTCAAAAATTCAAGCTCCCGCAAATCGCTATTTTCTTTTTAAAATCTTGACCTAAAATTCCCATGCCCTATCTAGTTAGCCTGAAAACACTTTTAACTATTCTCTTATATTCATGTCCTTTCTTGCCCTGTCAGGAATCCAGTGGTTCAACTCAATCGAAGAGATGACTTATAGCACTCTTTCTGTTTGGATACGGCTCAGTAATGGCCTTTGGCTGGTTCTCAATGAAGACAATTCCGATCCCGGTGTTAGGCCAATAGTGATAGGCCAATAGTGAATGATTTTGAAAATTCCACACTCTGTATATGATTGACTTTCAGGATTCTGTTTGTTTACATGAAGTAGCATGCAGTAAAGGATACTACTCGTATGCAGGACAGAGTTAGATAAGCAACCCTAACTTTGTTATCTCCTGACTTTTGAGTGCTCAGAAATGCCACCTTTACATTTTCAACACACACATACACACACGGACATAAAAGATAGCAAGGTAATTTGAAAAGGATGCTTCGATGCTCTATAGTATTTCAGTGAAAAGAAAACATGCATCTTTTAGCCATTTCAGTATTTTAAAGACTATTAAATATAATTAGGAAATTTGCATTTAAGTTCATAATTATCAAATGTTACTTGTCAAATTATAATACTGGAGCAGTTTATAGTTTTTACTAGTCTGCTATTCTAGATGTATCAGTTATGTTTAATAGATCATTTTATTTTAGAATGATAGTATCTATTATGTAAATGCAAAATAATTCATGTTTAATTTTTTTCCCTTCTGCAAATTTATTCTGATGAAAACATCATATTTTAGTGATTACTTTTTGCTAAATTATGGAGATTAAGAAAGCAAAAGATTTTTCTATTTGAAGTGGCTAATACATGAGAGGCCAAACCCAATACCTTTAAGACACCAGAAAGACTTGTATTGATTTCCATGGGCACTGGATTGGGACCTAAATTACAGTGAATTAAAAAACAGCTTGCACAAAAAGCCAATGAAGTATTTAAGCCAGTAAACCTGACTGTCATTCCAAATTATATTTTAAAATAGAAGTAGTTTATAGTACTCACCCGTTTTTGTTGCATGCAATTTCTCAGTGTATTTGCTACAATTAATTGTGCACCTGGACTTGAGCACAGCATTAGAAGTTGAGGTAATGATTTACTAGAAGGAAAGGTAAATTCTAGTTGTGTTACTAACCTTGAACTGTCTTATGTAAGACATTCTAAGAAACTATCTTTTAGAGTCTAAAATAATTTGGCTCCCATTACTCTAACATTTTACTTATGAACTGGGGTATCACCTGCTTGTTCTAAAAAAACCCAGTACTTTCAGAATCTTTATTTTTTGAAGAACTCCCAGTATAGAGATGGTTGCCCCTTTACTGCTGGCATGCAGCTTGTTCTAGGAACACAAGTTAATGTTCTTGTTTTAACTGTCATATTGGTTAAAGTTTAATATCCTTTGTCAGAGTATAAGGAACCATATTGTGGAAGAGGGGAAAGAAGATCCAGTGGGTAGGGCATAGACCTGGATTTGAGTGGTCTGCCACAGATTTCCTTTGTGAACTTGGGCAAGTCCCCAGTCCCTCTGTGTTAGTTCCCTATATGTAAAAACAGGGATAATAGCACTGTCCTATGTGAGATGTTGTGAGGATAAATGCATTAAAGAATGCTCAGATACTATGGTGTTCTGGGGCCCTGTAAGTACCTGCAGCAGATAGGAGGGAAAACATAAGAACAGTGGGCTGAGGACAGAGACCAAAATCAGGAGAGACCACAAGGAAGAAAGGAGAACATAAAAAAAGATGGTTGTGCGTAACAGGGAACCCTGTTCCAGTAGGAACTCTGGAGATGAGGATAAGAAGACAACATGTGACCACCATACAACACTAATATAAAGTCTCTGATTGCATAATAATAATTTAAAAAGGAACTCCGGGTTTCTACACCACCATATATTAGGCTCTCTTTCACTACAAACCAGGGCTACACCCATGATGGAAATTTCAAGAAAATGAGTATTTCCTCTCCACTTGACTTACCAGGAGCTTCACCCAGATATGCTTTTATATATAGCACTGGAGTGGAAGTAGGTCTTGAGTTTATACAAGTGTGTTTATACAGAGGAGATAAGAAAGCAAAATACAGACCTGTATTGTCCAAGTCTGCTTCCCATCCTTGATTTTTATTTAATTGGGAGGAAGGGAGGAAAGTAAGAATGAGTTCTTGAATGAAACCTTTGTTTCTTGCCTTCTTTCTGTAACTCAAATTTTCCTATGATACTATTGCATGGTGTCACTTCATTTGCATAGCTCAATGGAATTCACATATTTAAAACCCTGATAATTATTTTATAAATAATGCAAAACCTGTTAAGTTGTAATTTTATATTTATATGCGAATGGAAATATTTTGAGGGACACTATGGTAAAGGTGAAATGGAAATAATCAATCTATCTGGGCAGATACCGGATACTGTGTGCTTGTGCTCTCTGTGGGACAATGAACTGGAGAGGGCAAACATGGCTACTATTAATTCCTGTGAATATCCCCTATGGAAGGCAAAACACCTAGGATGAAACCCTACTCCTACTACAGTCAATGGAAGTTTCACCACAGAGTTCAGTGGGGCCAAGATTTCACTCTTAGGAGTGATTGCTCCATATTGTCTGACTTAATACTATATAACAGTTTGAGCTTACTCCTGGGAATAAAAATCTTTGAATTAATAGTACTTCTGGGGAGTAAGATTTAAGGTGGCCCTACCAATGGTCTCAGAAGTAGTTCAGAAAGGTAAAACTCACTAGCTTCACCACTAGGTAAGAAAACATCTAATATCTGACCAATCTTTGAAGAGACATCAGCAGAGATAAAATAATTTTGGATTTCTTTGGTCTACAATGGACAGCTTTATTAAGCAGTCACAGCTATTTAGTTATTCCCCCCCACCCCCAAAGGAAAACATGAATAGAAATTTGGCAGTTCATCCAGTAAGTGGTATGTGAAGCAGAACATGTATCTTAATTAAAAAAAAAAAAAAAAAGCAGTAAAGATGTAATGGAATGGAAAGATACTCCTCCACCCCAAGAATGAGAACAGACTGAACATTTTGGACCAGCTAGAGTAAATGTTTGGAAATTCTTTGACTTCAGAAATATCAGGGCTGAATTTTCATCGTGTCTGTTGGGAAATATTATTGACTTTGAATTCTCACAAGCAGTTGCTTTTTATTGGCTTAGTTACAATTTACTAACTTTACTGGTATAAACTACACAGTCTCCGGCAGAGACGACCCAGGCCAGCCGATAGCGGGAGGGCACAGTGAGAGCAGTGGCTTCAGCAGATGTTACTGAGCATGCTCAGCACAAGCCAAGCAGCAAATTGGGGAGAGCATGTGACCCCCATGTGACCCCACACACACGCATTGCCTCTGGTCTCAGGGGGGTTTTTTGGTTCGTGAACAATTGTGCATGGAATACTTCTAACAAAAAGAGATCAGTTGTTTTTCTGATATCATAACCTTCACCTCCTACCCAGAAAGTTAATGCATGGATATCCCACATTACATGAACCACAAATAAGGTCCTCCATTATTCATCCCCACCACCCACATGAGATAGTTTTCACTTATTTTCTCACTCAACATTCACCTATAAGATATTTTGCAAAAATACCATCACCTCCTTTTAGTCCTCTCTTCTGCAGTACACTCTTCAAAGCTGCTGTCAATTCCTCTTGCAGATACACTGTATAAATACAGTGAGTCATGAAGTTTAGTACCAGGGAAAAAACACATTTATGACTCACTGACTGAAAGAAAAGGTTTTCATTGGAAAAAAAAAAAAAACCACAGACATGAAACGATGGTGCGTAAATGTCTCAATATGTCCATTTTCCACTTTATCACACACAAAGATTGCTGGAGACATATACTTTATCTAACGAAAACAGACTTTTATTATCCCACAGAATCACAAAAAACCCTGCAAGTAAATTTAATAGACATTAATGAGAGCAGGCCTAAAACAGAGCTCTAAACACGCACAGCTTTGACGGTCCTATTTTCAGTTAGAATGCACTGGTGATATGCTGGTATGAAACATTCTGTATCAGATTACTACTATTATTTGGCTTCACTTTGGAACGGGACCAGCTTGGTAATGTGAGTAAGCCACACAGAGAAATAAAATGATCATAATACCCCATTCCCCCTCCCCTTAAAGTGTACCAGTGGCAACAGGTATTAAGATCCTTTTAGGGAAAATTACAGTCTTGCTCCGAATGTGTAATTTGTTCTTGAATCACACTCTCTCAACTAAGCTATGGAAATAAACAGGGACTGAGCCATGTACAGCATTGAACTGACTCACAGACAAGTGTGCCAACATACCAAGCAGGATAATCCTCAAAGCACAACCATTTTCTTGTCCTTTCAGTGAGGCCAGCTACATATCGCAGTGGATGAAGCCTCTGGAAAAAAAAGTTTTATTGGCCCTTACTTCTCGTCCAGTATGTTTAGTGCTCCAAGATTCTGAAGTTCTCCAGAATGCACTAAACATACCACTGTTCTGCTATGTTAAAACAAACTTTACAAGTACCCAAGATTAATGCAAACTTTGGCTTTAAACAGAAACATAGCTGCAACCTGAACGATGACATAGCAAGGCACTGCTCCATGTACTGAGATTACAGGGGTTTATATAACATAGAAAAACAGAAACAGACTATTTAGTAATGTAGGAAAATGGCATGGTATCCTGTGGAATCTTTTTGATAGTGTTATTCTCTCTCTGTTAGGACTTCAGCTACCCTTCTTGGATAGTTCATAGCCAGTATTATAGCATCCCCTTGAGTTTTGCCATCCCTTCATATTTCAGAGATGCCTATTCTGTCAAGGTTCTATTCCCTGTACTCAACACCTGTCCTCCTGCAGTTAAATTTCTCTCCTAGCATATGCTGGAGACAGATACATTTGTATTCTTGAGATTCCTACCAGATGTCTTTGGCAAACACCAGTGCCCCTTGGCACCTGTCAGCTTTCCTCCAGCTCCTAGTTTGAATAATCAACCCTGTGAAACCTAGTCAGCCAACTGTCTGTGCCAGCACTCTGGTTCCACTTTGATTAAGGGAGATCTTTCCCTTTCCTAAATGGTTCTTCAGTGCCCTATAAATGTAACTTCTTCCACTTGATATCATCTCCACACACAGACATGCTTTAGTCCCTACTGTCTTGCTGTCCTTATCCACAGAACTGGAAGAAATCTAATATAGGGGCTCTGGATGCGAGTCTTTTTCTTAGTAATCTAAATGTAGCTTCCAGGTTCTCTCTCCTAGGCCTCTGTTTATTAGTAGTACCAATATGAACAACCACAGTGGATTCTTCCCAAGCACTCACTAGAGAAGTTTGTCTATATATCTCACGAGATCTCCCAACTTCCCAACTGGTAGACCAGTCAACTGATCTCACAGGCACTACATACCCTGCTATTGGTATTTCTGATGACACAGTAAGTCTATGTGACCCCAACCACTTCACTATTTGATTCTTTTGAGAGAGACTGAAGAAAGAGGTTACATGTTTTTTAATATAAAATATCTGTATACCCCTTATTCTTTCAATGCAATGAAGATAATTTGGCCTTGTGATTCATACACCGATGTTGCATCTAACACTTCTAAGATGAGGCACCAAGTGCTGACGTCTCATTGACAGTCACTGGGACATCAGTGCTTAAGTCGCTTTATCCTATATATGTTACCCCATAGCTCTAATTATGACTTATTTAATTTGTTCATTTATATCACTAATGCTCTTCTAAATGGGTTTTCCATACAGCTGACCTGCTTCTTTTTCTTACATGGTTGGCTGGTTGGTTTTTTGTTTTTGTTTTTAAAATCAGATATCTACGTATTTACTCTACAAGCCAATTTGGATTTCATTCTGAATATATATATTTACCGACAAGATCGGAAAGATATCAAACATGATGGTCTGATCTATTATAGTGTGTTTAATTTTCTTGTGTCAAGAAAAGAGGATAAATAGTGAAATGATATTGAGGTTACGACACGTTAACAAAACCCAGGAAATTCCATGCTAAAAATTGCTGATCAGTCTCCTTGAGCTAATATCATTGCTCTTTCTTTCTTTATGTAAAACACTGTAGTATAGAGCTGAACGTCAGCCTTAGACCAAAGCCAGGAAGCTCCAAGCTATGTGGCATGTAAACACGTTATCCTTCTCTCAGTCACAGTTCCCCTCTGGACCTGATCTTCACAGAACATTGTTCTCTCTGACCTCAGTGTCAGTTTCCTTTCCCTGACCACCATCTCAGTGACTTGGATCACTCATTCTCCTCCCCCGCACGCTCTGTGGTGCACCTCTCCTGTGATTTTTTTCAATCAATTTCTCTGCCCTGCCTATTCCCAGCCTTTTCCAAAGACCACTCTTTCTTTCATACTGCTGAGCATCAGGGGAGGCAGTCCCCAAGATTGTCAGCTTTCTCCACTATACATATTTTTTTTCCTTCTGCTCTGCTCCTGGCCTACCCATCCTACTTCTCCGTTATCCGCTTTCATGTCTCTAATACGCAACAATCTGGCACCATTTTAAGTCTCTGATCAAACTCTCTTCTCCTTTTCTACCTCTCTCTCCCTTAGACCTTAAAGGCAAAATTAAAAGAATCTAGCAGGTGGATTACATTCCCTGGTTTCCTTCAAAGTGAACCAATCCCTGCATATTTCCTAACCTCCATTGCTCCCTCCCCTCAATCCCTTATCGCTGATTATCAATTGAAGTCTCTCCACTGGCTCCTTTCCAGTATTACCAACTCCAGACAAAGTGTCATGAGTTAGGCTCTCCAAAATCATAACCTTTAGGTAGTAAGAGGAGGCCCTGAGATATAAACCTTGGTATCAGAGGCCTGGTTTGAGGCCTAAGGCCTGAACTAAAGTAATGGTCAAGACTTTGCTAACATAAAGCAAAGTTAAGCTGTGAGTCAGAGGCAGGCCCTGCTCACAGAAGCTGGCAAGGAAAGGGCTGATGCTGCAAAAAGAGACATACCTAACAAGTACTGGACAACAGATATCAGAATATACACTATACTGGAACATTCCACACAACATGGAACAGGCCGACCCATCCCAATGACAGGGGCAAAAGGGTAAAATGATGGATAGAGTTGTTTTGAGCGAACCAACATGTACAAGGTGAGAGGCGGCACCTTACTACGTAGAGGGGTTGCACCTCAATACGTCAGGAGTGATGTGTAACTTGTTTGTACCTGTATATAAGAATGTATCCCTGGGGTGGTGTCTTTGTCCAGCCATGGGGGCAGTGGAAAGTCCCGCCCCTGAGCCGGGTCCTTGCCAAGAGGCACTTTCTCGTAGTATGCCCTGAGTTAGGCTAAGAAACCTACAGGGAACTGCAATTGTGTCCGAGGTCGCAATAAACCTAGTCGACGTGACTTTGCATCTTACTAGACTCTGTGGTTATTGGGGGTTCTCTTCGGGTCTGCTGGGTCAGCTATCTGCAGAGCTGGGGCAGCACACAGAGGGAACACACGCACGCAGCCAAGTGATATCAACATAGGAGAAAGCAGAGCACCACACCGGTAGCATCTGACAACACTTTACAACAAAGTTAAATTTGTGATTTTTTTCATTTGCCTTCTGATTTTTGAGCCCTTAAATTGACTCGGGTCATGTTTTCAAGCTCTTCTCTGCAACCACGAAGGCTAGAAACGCACTTTAAAAAAAAGAAAGCTGAGAATTTTGCCTAATCACATAATTCCAGAATCTGGTACATTAAGTAAGACATCAAATATGATGAGACTGGCAAAATCATGAGAGTTGGCAATGCTGCCTTGCCCGCTGAATTCCTTCAAGAAATCATTTCCCTGCCCCAAAGAAATCCTCACTTGATCCATTTCCCTTTCCCCCACACCCTCATTCCACTTGTCTACACCTCTATGCTTATTGAGCAATCTGTTCCCAATGTCTTGAATTTCTTCCCTCCAATTCCTTCCTTGAGCCGCTCCAGTTTGACTTAGGCCTTCTCTAGCCCACTGACATTGCTCTAAACCTAGTGTCTCTTCTCCATACTCCCCAATCTCTCTGCTATCTTTGAATCAGCCAGTCACACACATTTCCTTAAAAACCTTCCTTCTTTGGGGCTTCTATGTCCCTCTTTTCCTGGTTCTCCACTTACAAGGATAATCACTTCTTCAGGAAAAAGCAAGAGAGAGTCTTGTGGCACCTTTAAGACTAACCGATGTACTGGAGCATAAGCTTTCGTGGGTGAATATTCACCCGGTTAGTCTTAAAGGTGCCACAAAACTCTCTCTTGCTTTTTACAGATCCAGACTAACACGGCTACCCCTCTGACACTTCTTCAGGGTTACCTTCTGTGAATCTTCTTCCTGTCACCTCCCCATGTCTAATGGTGTCCCTGACCTCAAGGGTTTCTTCTTGGTTCCCTTATTTCCTAAATTTACACTCACCATGTGGGTGTCCACATACCCATAACCAGGGTCCCGCTATCACGTGTTTGCTGTCCTCTCAAATCTCCCCATCCACCCTGAACAGATCCTCCACTGTTCAGACTCATCTCTCTGTCTTTCCTGCATCTTCTCATCAACGTCCCATCACTTTCTTAAATTAAAGTCCAGAAATGGTCACCAACAATATATAGAAATCTTAAGCTGAACACCAATTCCTGAACAGAGGTAGTCACAAATACCACATAGAAATCCCCCTCTTTCAGAAATCTCGGGCCAAACAGCAATCTCAACTGACTTTAGTAACGTGATCAAGGCAGAAAGCCAATTCCTGCAGCTTACCACAGCTTTCCCAGAAAAATTTTCATCAAAAAACTAAGGCCATGTTTACACTAGCAAACTTACAGCGGCACAGCTGTACTGATTCAACTCCGCTGCTGTAAGATCACTTGCGTAGCCGCTCTATGCTGACAGGAGAGCGCTCTTCCATCGGCATAATAAAACCACCTCAATGAGCGGCAGTAGGTATGTCAGCAGCAGCAGTTCTCCCGCCCACATAGCGCTGTGCACACTAGCACTTATGCTGGCGAAACTTACGTCGCTCAGGAGTGTGGGTTTTTCCACACCCCTGAGCCACATAAGTTTTGTCCACATAAATGGTAGTGTAGATATGGCCTAACAATAATACACATTTCTTCCAAGACTATATACTATTCACATGCCAAGAAAAAAAACTTGTAAGCCTACATGTGTCTGGTGTCTTCTGCCATAACAGCACTCTCACTCCACTCTATCCTGCTTACTCCCGGCCACAAGGAGCACACAGAGCACTAGTGTCAGGAATAATCTGACTGAAACCTATTTAAACATTTCTTTGTTTTCCCCTCTGGATTTGAGAGTTTCTAGAGATCTCTAAAAGTGGAACACCTCAGGAAAGGAGAGTGGAGGTTTCATTCTTTATTTTTTTCTTTTTTCTCCCTCCCAGGAGTTAGAGATTTGAAAAAAAAGCTTCTGTAAAAAAACAACAAGCCTCATACGGTAGGATCAAAGCAGTGACCAAAGTAGAGGAGGAAGGTTGAAAGTGAAACAAACATGCTGGTAAGTGCAGATGCTGAGTCCAACACTTTATTATACTCAGGGATCTGTGTTATACGAGATGTGTTTATTAATTTAAAATTGTGTGTGTTATGTATCTGATGTGAGTCAAGACATGGTGGTAAAACCCAGAGGGGAGTGTCAATCAGCTAAATATACATTTACTGGCTAAATGCTTTCTGGAATACTGGCACCTGGGGAATTCCCATGGCTGATAGTAACAACAAACATATCGATAACTTATATTAATTCTGGAAAAAAATAATCTGGTGCTGGAAAATAGGTTTTATTGCTCTTTTGGAAAAGAATAAGTTAGCTTGTTTAAGTAATGCAACTAACATCTGGGGGAAGTGATTAAATCCCATCTCTTTCCAGAGACCATAAAAAAGAAAACTGCCTGTGAGTAAAAATTGTTCTTTCGGTTGTACGCCATAATTTCAAGACCTGTTTTTAATATGGCAATATTTGGACAATGTTTTGTTGGTATTGCCATTAGTGCCAGTCAATATTATTTCTCTCTGTATATAACAACCCAGGCAAAATGGTCCCAAAAAATAAAAATCTTACCAGCCCTGATAGAAATCTGTTCACATAGCCTTAAACACCAATACGTGCACTTCTCCCTGCACTATGTAACATACACGCACACACTCATGGACACTAATACATGCAAACTTCATACCAATCTCTCACTCACACACAAATCCTCTTTGTGTCTCAAACTGCACAACCACATACCCCGTCATTCACTCAGTTCTCAAGGCTACCTCGTTTGGGGACATGCCTGCCATTCACCTCTCCATTTACCCTCAGCCTATCAATTCTCTACCCAGACCCCAAATTCACCAGTTCTCTTCCCCAACCCAGCTTTCAGCACCATGTATCCACAGTTGCACCAGTCATATAAGCCCTACCCTGGGTTCCTCGTGATTGCAGCATCTTTCCCTCAGTTGAGCCTTGAGTCTTCCCCTGATGGAAGCCCTCTCACCTCTCCTGCTGGCTGCTCCCCCTCCCCAGTCCCCCCAAAAAGGGCTGGGGGCCCTGCTCTGTCCCTTCCTCCCCTTAAGGAGTTGCCCACCAGGGCTGCTAGAACATTTTGGCCTCTCCCTAGAGGTGGGTAACAAGCTGGGTATTATCTGTTCCTCTCACTAGGCCTGGGAAAGCAATCACTGGAACTGGGCAAGAGGAGGAGCCAGCTAGGGCCAGCCATGGGAGAAAGCCTCCGAGTGGTTAAGTAGAAGCGCCACTGGTATGACTTCTGGTGAGGAGGGAACCATCCTGGCCCAGGAGAGGTAGAGCCCAGAGGGGCTGCTGATCATCCCTCCCCTTCCTCCTGGGCCCAGAGGATTCAGCTGTTACACAACTGACCTGCCACATGCTCGGCTGCTGAACTGAAGGCAGAGCAAGGGACAGCAGCGGCAGCTCCTCTCCTATTGCCTGGCAGATGCTGCACTGGTTACACTCAGCTCGTGTTTTTAAGGTTTTGTTCACAGCCTTAAGGGCGAGAGCCTGTTTTTAAATTTATTTTAAATAAATTCAGTTTCTGCAGAACCTGACCACATTAGTCTCCCTTGCCCAAAGATATTATTACAAATCAGAGGCAGCGTGTCCTAGCGGACCGGCACTCAGACGAGACGACCTGGGTTCTAGTCCCAGCTTTGCCACGTCTGCTGTGTCCTTGGACAAGTCACTTTCCCTTCTTTGTGCCTCTGTTTCCCCTCCCACCCATTGTCCACCTTGTCGATTTAGACTAAGTTCTTTGGGTCAGGGAATGGCTTCTGCTATACATTTGTAGAGTGCCTAGTGCAAGGGGCAGCACTTTACGTGCTGCCATCGTATAAATAATGATAATAAGCATACATCTAGGGGCAACATCCCTTTGATAAAATGAATTTACTGCAGGCCTTTGACTGCCTCTGCCCATTAATCTCTCTTTGCCAGGATTAATAACATTCCAGTCTTGTGAGCAGCTTTAAACAGCTGCCGTTTCTTTAAGCAGCCTACCACAAGCATGCTTCCTTTCTTTCTCCCCCCCAAATGTGGAATTTCACATGAACATACCCATCCCACACCCACGTACAAGTTACACAAGCAGCACCTTTTCATATTCACTCCTAGAACAGTGAGTTTAAGAGCTGTGATCTCATGACTACCAAGGCTAGAACTTGGGAGCTTACCACTGAACATTGCCGCTTTCCATTAAGACAAAGCACATGCATCTAGTCCTGGGCTGTCTAGAGATATTAAATATTTAAAGATGACCTTTTTATGTCCAGAAAAGCTACTTGAGGTTATTTGCAGAAGTTCTACAAAATATATTAGTTATATTTCTTTCTCTCCCTGCGCTTCTAAGCACAGTTGGACACAGTAAATAAGGCACCTGGCTTTACAGGTTGAAGCATACAAAAAATAATCAAAAAATGTAAGTGGCTTCCTGTTAAATACGTAGCTTATAGTAGACTTTATTTTTATCACAGTGACATTCCAAATGTGCTACTACGCAATGTATAGACATGCAGGATGACTCAATCCCTGCCCCAAAGAGCTTACAAAGTAAAACAATAAAAAAGGTGAGGGAAAGAGATACAAGGTATAAGCAAAGTGGTCAGAGTGATCACTTGGAAGATCATATTTCTCTTGTCCTGTTGGTTATATTTACAGAATACATGTTCATATAATAAGAGATGAAGTTTTGGGGGGACTTGCAAGTTACTCAGTTGATCCCAAAACTTGTGGTTTCACTACCACTCATGGGTAATACAGCCATAACAAACTCATGCCAAAAAAAACCTGTACAATGTCACCACAGATTCTCAATATATAATCCCACACTTCAGAAATTCATTAATTTAAAAGTTAGGCTGCTCATGTGTATTTCCTCACAAAACGCAGACACTAAAAAACAAGGAAGTAACAAGTCAAGACAACAGTCACACCCAATACAACAACCTCCAAGCATCAGCCTGCTACCATCATGACACCCAGCTCAGCACACTAAACACCTTCTCCAATACGTTGACATTCAATTATTTTGCTACCCTCAGTACTTGCATCAAAGAATGAGAAGTCTCGCTGTGATGCACAATATTCACTCCAATCTTCTAACAACAAACACAATTTTAGAATTACAGTTCCCGGCCAATAGGAGCTGCGGAGATGGCGTTCGGGGCGGAGGCAGCACACGGAGACCCCTTCCCCGAGGGGCTGCAGGGACGTGCAGGCCGCTTCTGGGAGCGGCACGGAATTTGGGTGCGGGCTCTGGGCTGGGCTGCAGGAGGAGGTGAGGGGTGTGGGTTCCGACCAGACAGCACCTACCTCAGGTGGCTCCCGAAAGCAACCGGCACATCCCTCTGGCAGCATCTCCTAGGCTGAGGGACCTAGAGATCTCTGCGCACTGCTCCCACAGCTCCCAATGGCCACAGTTCCCAGCCAACGGTATCTGTGGAGTTGGCGCTTGGGTGGAGGCAGCACATGGAGACCCTTAGCCCCGCCCTAGGGACTGCAGGGACATGCTGGCCACTTCCAGGAGCGACGCAGAGCTAGGGCAGGTAGGAAGCCTGTTCCCCGGTATGCTGGGAAGGAGGGAGAGGAGTTGAGGGGAGGGAGGGGTCCCGGGGTCCCCCTGGAGTACCCTCGGGGTCCGTGCACCCCAGTTTGAGAAACGCAGCTTTCATACAATGATACTACAAAAACATGTGCAGCATTAAACTCAGTCTGCTAGCAAAACGGGAATTAGAAATGACAAGATAGATACAGTTAAACTAACAACTTCACAACAGATTCAGCTGGAAAGCAGCTGTGTTTCAATATCCCACGTGACAAAGAAGGGTTCTGCAGACTATGCTTAGAATTTGAATCTTGGACTCTGCTTTGCGGTGCAAAATTTGATGGGTATAGGTTATCTGCGTCAATAATACTACAGGAAAAATGGAGGTTTGAAAGCATTCAAGGAGGTAAACTATCTATGAAAGGTAAATCCCTAGCAGCCTGTCTGTCTTGTGAAGGTAAGAAATAGCTCTATAAAGTTACCTTGTACATAACAGATGTTGGCTGTCTTGCTTAGTATTTCCATCTACATTTTATTAAAGTTTCAAAATAAGGTAAGTATGTTCAAAAAGGAATTATTGGGCATGGTGTGATAGAGGCCTAACATACTAAAAGGGCTGGAAAAGCAGACAAGAGGTCTGATTCTCATTTACGCTATTGCTCCTTCTTCCGACACCAGTGTTACATTCCAATACAAGCACTGCCCTTCTGTTAAGGGGTAGCAAATCAGCCTCAGTCAAAGAAAAAAAAATCACCGACTCCCAGTCTGGGTATATTTGATGTGTAACTTCTTTTCTTTATACATATGTACCAGTCCTGGAACAGAGGTGGTCAAACAGCATGCAAGGCAATCCAACCTTTCAGGAATCTCAGCCTAACTCCAGTGCCCAGTTCTCATGAAACATCTGTGTCTCATGAACTGGCTCTAACCAGAAAGCAACTCCCCTGTTGCTCACAGAGCTCATGCTCTAAGGGCCACTCACTGCCTCAGCACAGAACCTTGCGTAACAAAAACTGACTACAACAAAGCACGACTTCCCAAAACTGAACACTTGCTCACATGGTGGATCTGTCTACTTCTGGGAGCAAGTCTTGCAGCCTAGGTCCACTAAAAAAAGCTTACTAAAAAAGCAATATGGACATTCCAGCTCAGGCTCCGAAGCTTACCCACCCATCTCTAAGGAAAGCTCCAGTTGAGCCCGAATGTCAAAGCAATGTCTACATGGCTATTTTTAGTGCTCCAGCATGAGGCTGTTGACCCGGGCTGTGAGACTGGCTCCCAGCAGCTGTGTACACATACCCTACATTTACCAGAAACACCTGGTGACACCTGCCATAACAAGTGTGCCTCCTTGTGCTGGGTCATTGAGAAAACCTCTGTCAGAAGAGGGAGTAGCTCAGAAGAAAACATGTTTACTTTCTGTCTTGGGGAATCCTGAAACAGCAGGTCCATCTTCAATGTTTGAGATGTTGAAGGAAGATCTGAATGGATATATCTCTTGTTCAAGTACAACCCTAATTTCACAAAGATACAGACTGTATATTTTTCAGGACAGAGTCTAAGTCCCCAATCCTGCAAAGACTTAAGTACAAGCCTAACTTTACACACAAGGAATAGTTTCATTATAGTCAATGGAACTACTGCCTGTGTGTAAAGTTAAGCACATGCTTAGGTATTTGCAGGAGCAGGGCCTAAAACATAACCTTAATCTAATGCCAATTTATCCCAACGAAATAAAGAAATAATGCCACAACATACCAGGCAGAGTGACGCAAAACAAAATAAAGTACATATAACTGGATAAATTACAAATGTTAATTTGTTCATATTGGGCATAAGAAGTATCATGCAGGTGGCTGCTCAGTATACCTTGTCGATTAACAATGTTATAACATTAACATTTTTTATAACCCTTGTGATTCATTCAAGCAGCCGTCCCAGTCCCAAAACTACACAAGGGAGAGGCTGTGATTCCAACATAAAAAGTAGGTTTCTGAAATAATATTTTAAGAGAGATATCTGTAATGCCAGCTAACATTTGTCAGCATACATGTAAATTAAACATCTCTACTGTATAAGTCAGAACTGCATGCTTGCCAACAGAGCCCAGCGGTTGCGGGAACATCTCTGACATTTATTCATTGTTATGGGTGTTACATTGACCTGATTTTTCACTGAGCCTCTGAAGCTCTGTACTCATGTTTTGGATGCCAAGCATAAACTGCTGAAAACCAACAAGCCAAGAAAAATTCTATTGTCCATCAGGTCAGAACAACCCAAAACTAGTTCCAGAAAAGTGACAATTAACTGCTGCATGCCAGACAAGCTGCTCCTCTGCACTTCACAATACTGAGAGCATGGACTGATGGGTGCAGTCCATTTCAAGGCTGGAAATGAAAGCTCACCCTTACCTTAGTTTACTTTTAAACACCTCTGGATGCAAAAAAGAAAGCTGATTTGCTCATCTGGTCCTCTACTTTTCCTAAACTCCTCTGTGACAGCTCAGTCAGACGCCATCCTGCACTTTGAGAAGACAAAATGACCAACTATATAGTACGTGCACTCTTCCCAAACTACAGTCCTGGGAGTAACTGCTATTTAGAGGTGGGATCAAAAAGAAGACTAAAGAGAGACCATTATCAAATATTTGTTCACCACGAAGGTACTTACAGACTATGATAACTCCCTAACCTTCGCTTTGTTAAGCTAAATAGATTGAGATCCTTGAGTCTGTCACTGTAAGGCCTGTTTTCTAATGCTTCAGTCATTCTCATGGCTCTTCTCTGAACCCTCTCCAATTTATCACCATCTTTCTTGAATTCTGGACAGAACTGGACACAGTAGTCCAGTAGCAGTCGCAACCCTGCCAAACAGAGGTAAAATAACCCCTCTACTTCTACTTGTGTCCCCTGTTTACACATTCAAGGATCGCATTAGCCCTTTTGACCACAGTGTCACACTGGGAGCTCAGGTTCTGCTGATTATCCACCACAACTTCCAAACCTTTTTCAGAGTCACTGCTTCCCAGGATAGAGTCCTCCATCCTGTACGTATGGTCTGCCTTCTTTGTTTCTAGATGTACATATTTATATTTAGCCATATTAAAGTGCATATTGTTTGCTTGTGCCCAGTTTACCAAGAGATCCAGATCGCTCTGTATCAAAGACATTTCCTCTTCATTACTACCAATTTGTGTCATCTGTAAACTTTATCAGTGATGATTTTATGTTTCCTTCCAAAATATTGATAAAAATGTTAAATAGTATAGGGCAAATAATCAATCCGTGTGGGACCCCACCACAAATGTACCAACTTGGTGATGATTCCCCATTTTAATCCATTTAATGTGTGCCATGACACTAGTGAGGCCTCCGGTGGAGTACTGTTTCCAATTCTGGACAGCACACTTTAGGAAAGCTGTAGACAAATCTAGAGTGTCCAATGGAGAGCAACAAAAATTATAAAAGGTCTATAAAAGGAAAGGTTAAAAAAATTGGGCATGTTTAGTTTTGAGAAAAGACGGCTGAGATGGGGACCCAATAACAGTCTTCAAATATGTTGAAGGTTGCTACAAAAGAGGATTGTGATTAATTGTTTTCCATGTTCACTATAGGTAGGACAAAAAATAATGGGCTTAATCTGTAGCAAGGGAGATTTAGGTTAGATATTAGGAAAATCTATCTAATTATAAGCTCTGGAATAGGCTTCCAAGGGAGAAATCCCCATCACTGAAGGTTTTTAAAAACAGGTTGGACAAACACCTGTCAGGGATGGTCTAGGTTTATTTGGTCCTGCCACAGAGCACGGGGCTGAATTTGATCACTTCTCAAGGTCCCTTATAGCCTTGCATTTCTACGATTCTATGTTAATTTTATATTGTTCTAGTTTTTTAATCAAAATGTCATGTGGCACGAAGTCAAACACCTTACAGAAATCTAAGTATACTACAGCAGCACTATTAACTTTATCAACCAAACTTGCACTCTCATAAAAAAAAATTGTTGGATATTATCTATTTTCCATAAACCCATGCTGACTGACATTAATTATATTACCCTCCTTTAGACACAGGAAGTCTGTGGAGGAGCAGAGAGTGGAACCCAGGTCTCCTAAGTCTCAGACTAGCACTCTGATCTCTGGGCCATCATTCCTCTAGATGTACTCAGCATCTTGCTCTTGAAGAAGGAACATTTTAAAACCCAAACTATTCATTTTAGAAAACCAAGACATTTGGAATAATTATATTTTCTTCTCATACAACCAAATGTGAGAGTCAGGTTGTTCTTGAACAAGTGACCTTCCAAATATATTTTCTATTCTGAAAACCAGAGTGAGATCCTAGTTAAGGGATGCAGTGACAGAGATAAAGGGGAAGTTTTTCAAATTTGAGTGCTCAAAATTAGGTGCTTAAATAGGCATTTAGGAACCTAAATAAAAGCGACCTGATTTTCTAAGGTGCTGAGTCCTCTCAACTTTCACCGACGTCTATGAGAGCTTCACTGATCAGCACCTTTGGTAATCAGGACACTTTATATAGGTACCTACAGAGGGATTTAGGAGCCATAGTTAAAGAGGCAGATATTCAAAAGTCACAAAGGGCAGTTAGGCACCAAACTTTTATCGACAGTTAATAGGAGTTGGATGCTTAGCTGCCTTGTATGCCTTTGAAAAAAACTCTCCCTCCATAAAGAAGGGTGCCTAAAGTTAGGCTCCTATGTCTTTATTTAGGCTGCTAAATAAGTGACCTGATTTTCAAAAGTGTTGCTCACCCAGAAGGTTCTACTGATGTCAATGGGAGCTACTGAACAATCGAGCACTCTTGCAAATATGGATTTGGAAGCCCAACTTTAGGTACCTAGTTCTGGAAAATTGGACCAAAATCTTCCAGAGGGGATAAAGAAAGTAAACCTGCTATTTGGATTTGATTAATAGACTGTGTAGCAGCTACCTGGAAGCAAAAAAGTTTGAGTTTGTTCACTGTCTGGGTTACTACAATACAGAGGAAAGTTTAGAGTGCAAGACAGCGGAAACATTTAATACGGTTCAAAGGAGTGATTTCTCACGGGCACAGAGTTTCATAGTACACCTCTACCCTGATATGAAGTGACCCGATATAACACGAATTTGGATATAAAACGGTAAAGCAGCGCTCCGGGGGGGCAGGGCTGCATGCTCCGGCGGATCAAAGCAAGTTCGATATAACACAGTTTCACCTATAACGCGGTAAGATTTTTTGGTTCCTGAGGACAGCATTATATTGGGGTAGAGGTATTAGACATTTAAATTCATTATCATGAATTAACCCCCAAATAACACTTATTGTATTGCATTTAATAAAGTTCAATATTCTACGTGTACATCTGCTATTTAGTTATCAAGTAACAATATCTTGTATAATTTTAAAAGAACATCTGCTGTGTAATCTGGTCTGATGCTCCCAAAAGTAAAATTAAAGTACTAATCTTAAACCTGTGATTATTTGGCCCTGAGTTTCTCAATTCATAGGGAATAAATGCCTTTATAAAATTCATTAACGTATAGCTATCAAAGGTACCAAGCATAACGAGACTTTTGCAATCGTACATTTAAACGAGCAACCACATTTTGAATATTGTTTTAAAAACAATGGGGACTGGGGTACAAGCTCTACACCACTAAGGCCAATACTGTACTAGGACCATTATAGTACTCTAACAGTTACACTTAAGTAAAAATCTCTTCTTGGCCTATGCCATGATAGATCTTACTTAAGAATGTGCATAACTTTAAACATGTGCATAGTCCTACTGAAGTCAAGTACCTCAGTGCATCAGGGCACTACTGAGCAGGGCTGAGTTCCTTTCAGCTGCCTTTCTTAAATTCATCACACTTGTCCTATGAAATCCAGATTTCTGTCAGGAAACTACTCCAAATCAAGCTCTGCTAACAAAGTAAAGTTTTTTTCCTTCTGTAAGATTTGACGGAATTCAAAAGAGTACACCAGGCTTGGTTACCAACAGAGAAGAAAATAATTACTTACCTGCAATGTATTTTGTCGGTCTGTCTCTTCTCCCATCCTGGAAAGGAAACATCCCTGCAGACAGTATTACAGCTCCACCTATACCAGGAAGCAAGAAGGCAAAAAAATAAAATAAAAGTCTGCCAGTCACAACTGACACATAGTTTCCTGGTAGGTGGAGTTATAATAATGTCTGCAAGGATGTTGATTCGGAAGGAAGAGCTGGCTGTATGACAAAGTATATTAATTGGTCTTATGAGAGCAACCCTCTCTAGTCACTAGCAGAAAATAAATGTGTTTTATGAGCACAGTTAGAATAGCACGTTCTGTTTTCTGCCTTCTATTAAACATATTAATGGCATATTCAAAGGCTCCAAACTTTTCCACAATTCTACAGAGTAAACCTCTGTACTCCCACCTTATAACAGACAGCTCTGCAAAATACATGAGTAGCTAGTAATAAAGCTGTGGTTTTAGTAGCTGTAACTGATAAAGAAGGCAACTGTCCTGTGTTATTACTGTTTCTTACACAACCTATAAAATAACTTTCAGTGATTGGCAAAACACAATACATCATGAAAATTAAGTCACACAAAATCAAGTAACTTGGCAGAATATTTTTGTGGATTGGTTGGCCTCAAAAGAAAGCTGAAGCAGAGTAAGGCTTTAGTTTGCCAAAACTGTCAAGGTGTTTTGGGGACATATAATCTCCACTATATGCCACATCACAGAAACTGTAGGGATTTTCAGTCAGCACAACAACACATGGCAACTATAAAATTACCAATAAAAGGAAGGCAGTAAATGGGAAATGCCTAGTCTAGAAGAAAGGTGGATACATATCATTAAGCTATCTTCAGCAAGGAACAAGAGATGTGAAGTAGAGCCAAATCACTTTTTGGTTTCTAGAACCACGGTTAACCACATGGGAAACATATATTATAAATGATAGCTTACATGTGTGCAACAGTTGCTGA
The DNA here is from genome assembly GCF_027887155.1 of Malaclemys terrapin pileata. Classification (NCBI taxonomy): domain Eukaryota; kingdom Metazoa; phylum Chordata; order Testudines; family Emydidae; genus Malaclemys; species Malaclemys terrapin. The sequence goes on from NC_071507.1 coordinate 6,049,710, forward strand.
AATAATAAGGGATTAAATAATCCTTTTCTTCTGGACATAAAAAAAGTGAATCTAAAATCTAGTAAATCAAATATTTATCTTGGCAGTTTGCGTGTTTTGGAAAAAGCCACAACAAAAGTGTGTTTTCAAAGATGCATATAAAAATGGTAAGTATATGTTTAATAATAATTCCTACTCAATTTGATGTGTTATCCGTTTGCCTAGGCAAGACAGAAATTTGATTATAATTACAAAATTTGATGAAAAAATTATGTGAAAACTTGAATTAACCTTAGTAAGGCTTACTGCTCTCCAGATACTGCAGCTTCATTTCTAATACTACCAGCTATGCCAAGAATTCCAAGCACAGTAATTAGCAAAAAGCATAGTGGATAAGTAAATGGAAACTGACAAGGTCAGGCTTGGTTTATATTATAGACTTATTTCAGTATAACTATGGCGCTCAGGGGTTTGGAAAATCCACACCTCTGAGCAACGCAGCTATATCACCCAAACTCCTGTTGAGACAGCTTCTCCCATCAATACAGCTACTGACTCTCGAGGAGGTGGGGTACCAATGAGAGAAGCTCTTCCATCAGCATAGGGAGTATCTTCACTAAGCGCTACAGCAGCACCGCTGCACCAGTGCTGATGTAACACTGTATGTGTAGACCAGCCCTCAGACTTAAGGCTGTCTGTGAAACCTTTAGTTATCATTATTTATAATTTGCCAGACTTTGAAACATTTCTGTTCTATTTTTTCAAAACTTTAACGTCAGTTTAGTTCCTGGCTTTCCAGTATTTGGGGGTTTGTTTTGATTTTTATAATCACAACTTACTTTAAAAAAAAACTGTCTGAAAATGTCACACTTACCAGTGTCAGGCAAGTTTCAAGAGCCTATTCCTAAAAGCACTTACACACACACATATTTCGAGGACACTGAGTGGAACTAGTCATGGCCCCAATCCAGCAAACACTTGAACATGTACACGTGTTTAATTTTAACTACACAAGTAATCCCACTGACGTCAATGTGTTTAAGCACATGCTTAAGTCTTTCCCGGACTGGGTCTCGTGTGTGTTTGCAGGACAACAACCTAACATTACTATAATTGAAAGAGCTAGGAAAAACATGGTTTAATTTTGTGCATCTAACTCCATTTGGTACGTAGTCAATTCCACTATTTACTCTGCATAACCAATAAAATCTTGTTTTCTTTGCCTATGCGGGTCGTGTGGGGAGAGAAAAATATTTTAAACACATTTACATGGTAAAAGGAGAGGCTGTAAAATCACAAAACTTGGCAAGAGGACTAAAGGACACATGAAGTACATAAATTTATCTCAAATTTAAGCCTGACTAGATTTCAAATGGATGGTGTTTCTTTATGTAATACATAAGTATCTACCACCTTTGTGGTCTATTAACTATAACTTTTATTGGGAATTTCTTTATATTTTTATATTTGCATTGAGGAAAAATAGAGCTGCCACTGCTAGATATAACTCTCGATAACCCTGATACCATCATAGAATTAGCATATTTTGGTTTCATGCCTGGTAGCACTCCAAGTTCAAGCATGGTCATCACACACTTTTTACCCCGGGACATCACAGGATGCTGTGAGTCTCCTCAGATATTTCCTCCCACAGAGTCTCCCTCCCCCACCCCATAGCTCTTAACACAGGATGGGGTAATGTGGCAATGGGGTATATCTTCTACAGCCTGAATTTGCTCTGTAACATATAACTTTCATGAAAGCTGTCACTTGCCACTGCGGCTATAGGTGATATTCTTGTAGCTCTTCCATTCTGACCTCAGGTTTGTTGCTCAGAAATTTGTAAATGAGTTTTCTATTCTTTTGCTGTGCTGACACTTGGAAAAAGGTGTCACCATGGAACAATTTCCACCCCTCCATTCCCTGATATTAAAACAGAGAACTCTCTGGGATCCTTGAAATTATGAAAGGCAATAAAACCAAAGCCTTCTATGGCATATTTCTGTGCAAGTAGGGACCTTGATCCTGCAATTGTATCCATGCAGACAGATCCCTCCTACAAGTCCCAATGGGTTCTGCCTACATTTGATGTGATTCAAAGCCCATCACAGGAGTCTTTCCAGGATTGGTGCCTGTGCTCCTTTTGCAAGACCTGGGCATGTGTTTGTATTTTTGGCATTTTATTTACAAATTCCCACACTGGTATGTATAGTTTAACAAATCTAACTAAAAGAGAAAAAGTTTGCTCATTGCTAAGACATGTTCCAAGTTTCAGTTTTTATAGCCAACTTACAAAGCATTCAGCTCCCAGTTCCTAATGTACGTAATGAAAGATACTTGATCTTAGCTAGAGTAAACTGCTTCATATGTACAAAAATCAAGGTCAAATGGCTCATATTATAAAAATTACAGGACCAAAAATATTATATCACCAAGTTACACTTTCCAAAACTGAAACTCATGTCAAATATTGAGTTTTTGATCAAATTCCAATTCCAGTGTATTCACAACCTATAAGATTTTCTCTAGACCTTAATAAAAGCCGTGTACAACAGCAGTGCTCATGACTTGGCACTTGGACAGAGAAATTTTAAATGATATATGGTACCCTGATGTTCCCCAAGCAGCCAAGCAGGTGTGGGCCTTATGAACACACTAAGAATTTTGGCTTCCTTTTAGATAGCTATTTAAAATTTCTAAATCATCTTTTTCATCTTGCATTAACTGCTCTGAACATTGCAAAACATTTTTTTTAAAAATCCCCAACCATTGCTAGAACAGCTTATTATAAAAATTTTACTACTTGTCTATGTCCCACAGTTGCCAACATCTAAACTTTTTCCCAAGAAATTATTGGCCAAATAAACTCAGGGTCAGCAATGCAGCAAGGGCCCAGTCACCAAAAGCGGTGGGTGTTTATTCTCGTGAACTTGATGTTCTTTTTTATAATGATATGTTTATCCCAAACTGAATTCATTTGCTCAAACTGATGAGCTGTTCCACACACACAGAGACAGTCTAATTAATGCCAGTGGAAATATTCATATCACATTCTGGCCCACAATCATTATCAGGTCAAACCTAATACATGACTCAATTATGAAGTATTGTGAATTCTGAGTAGAAGGCTGGATATAGCATAGTTATGTTTGTCCAGGAGCAGATATGAGGCTGAACTGGGACTCAGAGAGGCACAATTTTGTCCTTCGCTCCATGGGGGAATGTAATCCATGCCAGTCCATTACATGACACAAATTACTTCCCCCTATGCACTAGCTCCGCTATGTTAGCTGGCTGAGTCCAGGCTCCATCCCACTCTTTACCCAATCTGCCATACCCTTCAGCTCCTGGAGGAACATAAAGCAGTCTCAGGTTGGCCACGCTGGGATTTCCAGGTCTCTCCATATATTCACCCTTCTAAGCATACAGTTGAATCTGCTATTTTAAGTCTGGCCAAGATGCAGCTTGGGTACTTCGGAACTTTTCTCTAATTGGGTATTTAAATATCTTATATGGCATATGTCCAGAGTCAATCATTAACAGAACAAAGGAAGCAAGAGTTAGCTGAAAGAGGATGTTAGGGATCTTCAGGTAGATGAAGCAAGGTAAGGGAATGTCAGCAAATATAATGTCATGCATGCAGGGAAAGCCAATGAGACTATGTTATTCTTGTGTTGAAATGTATTTTGGCTCTAACACAGAATGAAAAGAACCCCAGAGTTAAATATATGAACATAGGGACTCTGTGTTGACCAAAAACAAAGTAAAAGTAAAAAGAATAATTTTGAATGCAGAAGCAGGGGAATCATTTACAAGTAAGGAAAGACAATTCTTCTCTGCGAAGCACTTGTGAGGTCACATTTAGTGTTGTGCTTAGTCCTAGGCGTTGAGCCAAAAGACTGACATACACATTCTGGAGATGGTGCGAAGGAGAGCAAAAAGAGGTTCTGAAAGGAAAGGCTTTGAAAACTGAACAGGCCTCAAATTAGTGTGTGCAGTGCAGACCAAGTCCACAGCTGGGGTCAATTTGCACAGCTCCATTAATGCCAATGAAACTGTACCGATTTACATCTGAGGATGTGGCTCTCGGTATTTAAATAGCTTACAAAATTACACAGGGCAGACCTTTTCTGAATTCAGGGAGAGAATCATGGCCCAAGGGCAAAATTGGATATTAAACCTGAACTGGGTATTTAAAACACATGTTCTCCAAAGAACCTATTTTTGCGGGGAATTTTGCACGCACCTGTGTTCTGAGGTTTAAGGAAGGAGAGGATTAAGTTCCCTTTCATTACTGCTACCTTGTCCTCCTTCCCATGCCACCCACATTTTTGTCTCACCCACCTGTTATGTCTTGTGTATTAGACTGTAAGTACCTTGGGGCAGGCATTGTCATTTATTATGTGCTTGTACAGCACCCAGCACAATGGGGCCTGAACCTGGTGCACTGTCTACACTGGTGCTTTACAGCGCTGGAACTTGCTGTGCTCAGGGGGATGTTTTTTCACACCCCTGAGCGAGAAAGTTGCAGCGCTGTAAAGTGCCAGTGTTGACAAGCCCTCCGTTTCAAACAGCATGGTGACACCTGGACCACGTTTCCAAACTGCACTCTCCGCATGAAGATCAAAGCAACAGTAAAGTCCATATAAACCAGCATGCAGTCAGAAATGGAGGAATGTGTTCCATATGTCAACAATAAACATTGACGTGAATTTTGATTATGCTATTGTTTAAATGACTAGACACAGAATGCAAAATATTCCTGACCTGCTCCTTAATGGCTCTATAAAGGGCTACATCACAAAAATCCTTTCATGAAAATGCATTAAGAGGATATCACAATTGTTTGTCACTTTACTTAAAGCAAACCATTGTTGAAATAAGATTTAAATATACTATCTTTTCCCCATACTATTGGTTAGATTAAATGAGGGTATAGTTTCAGGGACTCTCTTTGCAAAATGAATGTTCAGTTGTACTTAAAAGTACAACAACATGTGCTCAATGTAACAGCACTGAATAACAGATGTGCTTACATGCAAGTACAATGAGGCAGCAGCAAGTTATAGAGTGCAGATCAACTATTTGGACCTGATTCAGCTCTCATTGACAATGGTGTAAATCAGAAGCAACTCCTTTGAAGTGTAAAACTGATGTAAAAGGAGAATCCGACCCCTAATCTAGATCTAATAAAGGTTCTCTTTTCTGCTATTGTTACTGCACAAATAATAAGCTGTGAAACCTTGCAAAGTTCACACTGTTCCTTACTTTTGCTTTTATCCTGAGTAATGTCGATATAACACGAATTCGGATATAACGTGGTAAAGCAGTGATCCGGGGGGGGGGGGGGGGAAGAGGGAGGGGAAGGTGCTGCGCACTCCAGTGGATCAAAGCAAGTTCGATATAATGCGGTTTCACCTATAACGCGGTAAGATTTTTTGGCTCCTAAGGACAGCGATATATCGGGGTAGAGGTGTAGTTGAAAGGCTACCCACCAGCACCTGTCTATACTAGCCTTCTTTTCAAATGGCCTTCTCATTTTTGCACTAACTGGTTCAGGTCCATGGATGGACCTAAGAGTGGGAGAATTAGCATAGGTAGACAACCTGCATTTTAACCACTGTGTTTAGAACTGCTGTGTGTGGGATTAGATTACACTGTAGTTGTAACACAAGGCACCAGTGGCTGCATTAGTGCTCCCACCATTGCTACCACTGATAGAACTGACTCAGTGCTAGAAAGAATAGGAACTTTTAAGGCTAAGAAGTCTAGGGTAGACACAACCTTAGAGTGAGATTCACTTTCAATGCAAACTAGGACCCTTCCAACCCATTTCAGCTCTGTGATCAGGCTACAAAGGGGGGCGGGGGGTGAGAGAAGGGGAAGAGCAGGGGTGGCCGACCTGAGCCTGACAAGGAGCCAGAATTTACCAATGTACATTGCCAAAGAGCCACAATAATACGTAAGCAGCCTCTCATCAGCTCCTCCCCCGCTCCCAGTGCCTCCTGCCCACCACCGATCAGCATCTCTCCCTCCCTCCCTGCACCTCCTGATCAGCTGTTTTGTGATATGCAGGACGCTCTGGGGAGCTGGGGGAGGAGCCAGGGCACGGCAGGTTCAGGGGAGGGGACGGGAAGGGGTGGAGTGGGGACAGCACCTGTAACAGAGCCAGGGGTTGAGCTGTGAGCACCCCCCCCCCCAGCACATTGGCAAGTTGGCGCCATCCCCGGAGTCAGTGCCTATACACGGAGCCACATATTAACTTCTGAAGAGCCACATGTGGCTCCGGAGCCACAGGTTGGCCACCCCTGGTATAAACAGTCTCTTAAAGCACTGATATTCTGTTGCATACAAGAGCACCGTTTCAATAGCAACTGTATTGCTTAATGACAGGTTTCAGAGTGGTAGCCATGTTAGTCTGTATCAGCAAAAACAACGTCCCAATTTGGCAGCGATTTTTAAGCAATCCATTAATTCTCATGTTCAAAGATATGACCAATATGAAATTTCCAATGTTCTTTGCATAGACTTGAATATTTACTCTGCCATTCCAAACTCTTGTGTTTTATACAAGCACTTTTAGAGGCTATTTTTAAATGCTAGATTACTTTGCTCCACAACATAGGTGGGTTACTGACTCACTGACCTATCAGGGATGCTTTCCATTTCCAGGCCAGACACCCTAGCTAGGTTCCCATTTCCATCCTTATCGTCTGGGTCAGGAGATACAAAGAATGCTGCAGAAAGATCACATTTAGGCCCTAGAGAAGGAACTACCGTCTCTCACTCAACAATGATCCTCAGATCAATATGTTTCATAGACTACCAATACCAGTCCAATTCTCCTCATCCTGAAAGACTACGGCTGCAACCCAGGGCCTGAAGGGATGTTAAAAATAATAGTATGTGTGGTGGGAATCCTCAGAACTCCACCACCATGGGATATGGTAGATCCTTAGGGGGGAAAGGAGGTGGGTATTTAGCTGTACAAATCCACCAGTTCATTTCACAATGATCATATCAAAAGCTGGTTGCAAATTTTTCATCTAAACATTTTTAGATGAAAAATGGCTGTATCACCAAAGCAAAACTTTTCACAGAAAAAGTTTGTTTTTTCTTGAAGCTTTCCAATGAAAAGCCAGAAATTGATTTTCTTTTGGTAACAATATATGGTGTTCAGTTCTTGAAAGAGTTGGGTTGCTTTCAATTGAAAATTTTTGAGTTTTTATTTCAGTTTTTGATAAAACCAGAAAACTTTCTTGAGAAATTTGGGGGCGGGGGGGGGGGGGGGGGGGGGGCGTAATTGACATTTTTGACCAGCTCTTCTCACAACTTCGTATATAATCTCTTATTAGTTTATTAAATGTGAACAAATTGCCAGATAGATTCCCAACAAAATTATAATGAGAACATTGAGAGCTATAAACATAGAATCTTCGATGAGTGGATTCAGGGAAAGTTGCAAGATTTAAGGATTTTGATCTACATAACTGTTCCTCCATATTTTGAGAAAAGTCAATATTCATTTCCCCTCCAATACTAATCTTGGTAAGCATTTAGTTTTATTTTTAAATTAATATAAAAGATAAATCAATGCATTTAGCATTGTTAGTGATATCAAATGCAGTCTGTATTTAATAGTGTACAGCTAAAGAGGACTGTTCCAAATCAGAAATTCAATTCAGAAAGAAATATGGCCCATTTTTCTTGCTTAGTTATGTGATTGAGAGAGAGACACGGTAGTGAGGTAATATATTTTTACTGAACCAACAAATGGTTACCTCACCTACCCTGTCTCGTATGCTGGGACCAACCTGGCTGCTACAACTACAACATTATAAATAACATGTTATTAATAGACGTTTCTAGCTAGTACAGTCTTAACTGCCCATATAATCAAGTAACATTCCAAAAAGTCTGTCCCAAATAGAGTCTACTATTTAAGAAACAATTAAATTCTCTCAAAGATAACAGAGCTTACATATTAAAGAAGTGGTTGTGTTTTCTCAGTCCAGGTTTACACTAGGAGCACTTTCCTGGTATAGCTACGCAATGTATCCTTTTGTCCCGTTAAGGAGCAAGGGCTTTTTAGGCACTCAGATACTACAGTGATGCATGCAGTATACAAAACCTATAATAGACTTGAATAGTATTGGCAAAGTGCCCCTAGCATGGATGAAGCTTATACTAGCAAAATGTGTTTTTGCTGGCATAGCTTATTCCAGTGCCCTACCCCTAACTACCAAGTGAAATAAATTATACCAGTATAACTCTACACCAGGGGCTTTTTCCTGCACAGCTATATTGGCCAGGGATCATCCTTACTAACATAGCTAAGCTGGCAAAAGTTTGTACTGTAGGCCTGGAATTCCCCACTCAATGATCTTCCACAGAATGATCAGAGCCCCCTTGTGCTACACACCATATGCTAGAAGATGGTCCCTGCCCCAAGGAGCTCATAATCTACACATCAGACAGGATGCAACAGGTGGGCAAAACAGGTAAGTGGAGGCTGGCTAAGTTGAGAGAATGAGGTAACAATAAAAAACAAAATTTTGCAGAAAATCAGAAGTCAAAGTTCTCAACCTGCCTAGCCAATCCCAGACGGGAGCAATTTGTAAATATCATAGTATAGGTAGTTTTAAGGAAAGATTTAAGAGATGGGGTGTGTGTGTGTACACCCGTTCCATTTTGAAAGAGACTAACAGTCACTGGAACAGACTACTGGACCAAGTTTATCATTTGTATTGCTGTAGCTCCAACAGACCCAGTTAGGATCAGGACTCCATTGTGCTAGGCACTGTACAAACACATAGTAAGACACAGTCCCTGCCCCAAAGAGTTTATGATTTAAGTTAAGACAAAGTGACAAGTATGCATGACCAACAACAGAAGGCAAACTAAGGTGAGAACATGTGATAATCAATGTCAGTTACACCTGCAACCTGGTTGTCGTGAATCCTTTTAAAGTACTGTGTTTTTTGTATAGGGTGAGGATCTGCCTCTTAAAACTACTAAAGAGAAAATCAACCAAGACATTTTCCTCACGTATAACCACTAGTAACTGAGTGCGAGACCCTCAAAAGGATACTAGACAATAAAGGAGAGTAATAAGATAATTTAAAAGGAGGCTAAAAATAAGACTTCATAAGAAGTCTAATATTTTTGCTTGGCATTGCTCATAAGAACAACTTCCTATTCAGTTTTTCGGGATACCTATACGAGTCTTACTGATCACCATATATGGGGTCAGGAAAAAATTCCCCCCGGTCAATGCCCCCATAGCAATGACCTTCCTCAGCAGCGTATGGGTGCGGGTCACTTGCCAGGACCAGCGAGGTGTATCTCAGTCATGTCCTTGCCATTGTGGGGGCCTTGAATACCAGACTGTCCTGGGCCCTAGGCAGGGAACAGGATGGACCCAGAAGGCCTGGGTCCATCCTGTTCCCTGCCCAGGGCCCAGGACAGTCTAGTCTCGGGTGGGCTGTAATACTTTGGTCTCATTTCGGTTGCTGAGGTTACCTGCCACGCACACAGCAGGTCCTTGAACCCTAGTCCCTGGGACAAAGGGTGGGAATTTCAAAAGCAGCCGAGCCATTTCAGAGCTCCAGACTGGCTCCTAAATCACCTAGAGGGGTTTGAAAATCCCTCCCCCAAACAGGCCCAGATTCTCCTCCCAGCCGGCGCAGCGCAAACCCAGAGCGGCCCCACGGGCGCCCCCCAGGCCCCCGACAGGCGCCGGCCCCATGGCCAGGGGCCCCGCCCGTGCCCCAGCGCTTGGAGGGGGGACCCCCGGGGCACGGGGGAGCGCTGGGGAGCATCGCTCGGCCCGGGCCCCGCCGACACTCAGCCCAGCCCCTCTTCCCACTGCGCCCCCTGCCCCCACGCGTGTCCGCGCAGCCCGCGGCCCTTACCTTGCTCGGCCTCCTGCCCACGGCGGCGGGAGCAGCCCGGCGCTGCCCGCTCGCCGAGCGGCCGGGCGGGGAGGGAGGGAGGAGCCGGGGCTTTGTGTGGCCGCGCCGGCCAGGCTCCCTCGCCTCACCCCCTCCCCACTGCCGAGGGCCGGCCGGCCGGCGAACCCCCGGGGCAGGGCGCCTGCGCCGAGCCCCCTCAGCTGCCCCCCGGGGGGGGCGGGGCACAAGGGTCCGGCAGGGGGCAGGGGCTGGGCTTCGCTGCGGCCATTGGCCGTCCCGCCTGCTGCGGGAGCTGGGCAGCCGCGGGGAGGGACAGTGCTGACCGCGAGGGGACGGGGGGAGTTGAGGGGTAGGGATTGGGGGCGGGGAGCAGAGTTTGGGGGGCAGGGGTGGGGCCGGGGAGGGAATGGGGGAGGGGAGCAGCGCAGGGGGCAGTGTGGGGACGGATGGGGGGAGTTGAGAGGTAGGGATTGGGGGCAGGGAGCAGAGTTTGGGGGGCAGTGGTGGGGGTGGGAGTTGAGGGGTAGGGATTGGGGGCAGGGAGTAGTGCAGGGGGGAAGTGGTGGGGGTGGAGAGCACTGGGGGGAGTTGAGAGGTAGGGATTGGGGGCAGGGAGTAGTGCAGGGGGGCAGTGGTGGGGGTGGGGAGGACTGAGGGGAGTTGAGGGGTAGGGATTGGGGGCGGGGAGTAGTGCAGGGGGGCAGTGGTGGGGGTGGAGAGCACTGGGGGGAGTTGAGGGGTAGGGATTGGGGGCAGGGAGTAGTGCAGGGGGGCAGTGGTGGGAGTGGGGAGGACTGGGGGAGTTGAGGGGTAGGGATTGGGGGCAGGGAGTAGTGCAGGGGGGCAGTGGTGGGAGTGGGGAGGACTGGGGGAGTTGAGGGGTAGGGATTGGGGGCAGGGAGTAGTGCAGGGGCCAGTGGTGGGGGCAGGGAGGAACTGGGGGAGTTGAGGGGTAGGGATTGGGGGCAGGACTGACTGACTGGGGGGAGTTGAGGGGTGGGGAGCAGCTCAGGAGGGCAGAGACTGGGGGGGCAGTGGTGGGGGCAGGGAGGAACTGGAGGGGGAGTTGGTGGAGCAGAGGCAATCAGGGCTCTGCAGCAGCAGGAAAGTTGAGGGGCAGACGTAGCTGGGTTGGGAAGGTGTGGCAGGGGCTGGAGCCATGAGGAAGTTGGGGGGCTGGAAGCGGGAGGGGTTGGGGTAATGGGGGGAGCAGGGGTAGTGGGGGCCCCTCTGTGTCCTTAAAGGGCCAGCCCCATTTCCCTTCAGCACCTGGCTTTCCCCTGAGCTGTAGGGGAGATCACAGCTATGGAGGAAAATGGGACAAAGGGAAATGTGAGAGTCTCACCTGACGCCTGGAAGGCAGTGGGTAGAGAATGGAGCTGGATAACCGAAGGACAGGAGGAGGAAGAGGATATGAATTCTGCTAAACACTAACATAGGAAGCTAGCGAGCTGCATACTTAAAGGGCTACATTCCAAAGGCATCTGTTGAATCCCTTTGCTCCAAATGCGTGCCTGTTTAGCTGTTTGTGCGCTTGAAACCCCAGCTTTGTGTGGGCAGAGGGACACAGATCATAGTGATTTGTGCTATAAGCGCTTCGCATCCAAGGTCTCCCAGTGGCTTGCACACAGCAACTGACTAAACCTCCTGTGTCTCAGAGGCAGGAGAGGGTTAATGGCATAAGTGCAATAAAACCCAGCAAGTCCAGACTTGCTGAGGAGTGTGTGTAACTTCATGACAATGTCTGTGGTTGGGTGTCTTAACACACTTCTTTCCCTGATGTGGGTTAGGAACAAACTTTCCCTGGGGCAAATTATTCCACAATTGCCTGCTGCAGGGTTTTTTGGACCTTCATCCAAAACGGATACCACTGGCTTCCAGTGGAGACAAGATACTGGACTGATTACCCATCTGAGACTATGGCAATTACCATGTTCCCTCCTGCACCTTTTTGGTCTGCCAGATTTTTCCACACCCAGTCTCATTAATTCAGCTAATGCAATAGAGACATTGAAAATGACCTACAGCACCCAATGCATTTTGAATATAAGGATTGCGTAGTTCAGACAAGGTGTGTTCATTCCAAAATCCACACATACAATATTTCACAAACACATCAGACTTATTTTATTGCATTTTGCTTCATTAACAAAACTTTAAGAACAAGACTTTCCCTATGGTTTGGCTTTCGCTTTCTCCATAAATAGGGCACTCTTAAGAGAGCCATGTTGGGGTATTAGTGCAACCAAACACCATGTTGTTTACACTTCAAACACTGGTAGGGCTTGATTCAAGCCAAAGCCCCAGGCATTGGAAAATCCATAGAGGGAGGTTGTGGTGGCACAAATTATCTTCAGTTCCCTCACATATACTGGGTGCAAAGAGTCACAAGAATTCAGGGATGCTCCAAAAGGGCATTGATACCCGGGGGGCAGATGTGACCAGAATAGTCTGCGGGAGGCACAAGAACAACCATACTGGGTCAGACCAAAGGTCCATCTAGCTCAGTATCCTGTCTTCCAACAGTGGCCAATGTCAGGTGCCCCAGAGGAATGAACAGAACAGGTAGTCAACAAGTACATCTGAGGCTAGGTCTACACTACCCGCCTGAATCGGCGGGTAGAAATCGATCTCTCGGGGATCGAATTATCGCGTCCCGTTGGGACGCGACAATCGATCCCCAAATCGACGTTCTTACTCCACCAGCGGAGGTGGGAGTAAGCGCCATTGACAGGGAGCCGCGGAGGTCCATTTTGCCACCGTCCTCACAGCGGGGTAAGTCGGCTCCGATACGTCGAATTCAGCTACGCTATTCGCGTAGCTGAATTGGCGTATCTTAAATCGACACCCCTCCACCCCCGTAGTGAAGACCTGCCCTGAGCAGCTTCTGCTAATGGGGCTCCAGTGTAGCCCCAGCTGTAAATTACAGCTAGCTCCTGATGATGTGATGTAAAGTTTTTATTGGAATGTCTGCATTATTCACACGTGGTGTAGCAAAATAGGTTCTGTAGGCCATCCTAAATAAGTGCCAATAAAGCCTTTATATTTCACTAAACCAGCATCAGATTGAAAATAAGGTATTTTAAAATGGTGAGTGTAACTACCCATGGGAACAATTTACCAAGGATAGTGGTGGACTCTCAATTACTGACAATTTTTAAATCAAGATTGGATGCTTTTCTTGAAGATCTGCTCTAGGAACTATTGTGGGGCAGTTCTCTTGTCCTGTGCTATACAGGAGGTCAGACTAGATGATCACAATGGTCCCTTCTGGCCTTGGAATCTCTGACTCTATTCTGTGCATCTGCCCATTACTATGTTTCAGAAATGTTTTAAGGAGTTTATAAACAGAAAAATTAATATGACTTACTTTTCTATTCCTCATCTCTGAAGCCAGGTGCCTTAGTTGGACTGGACTGGCTTGGACTACATGCCCCAGCAGGAAGCAGTTGGGTCAGGATGTGAAATGCCTGCTTATTCCCCACCGGGGCAAGGGAGCAGGGAGGCATAGGCCATGCCATATCGTTAAAAGCAAACCCCGCTCTCCCCGAGACTGGTGATTTGACATTTTAATTTATGGACCCAATAGGTTTATACAGAGGGTGACACGTCATAACACCAAAGCATTTCACACATTTCTGCATGTGCTGGCATTGGAATATAACTTTCCCCAGTTGCTTTGCTAGCCCAAAAAACCCCTATTACTTTTTAAATAATTTACCCTCCCCCCCTTTCTTTTATGGAGCCAACTAGCAGGTGCCTTGGTGGAGTGAGGAACAAAGTCACTGTGGACAGCTACATGAAGAGAATGTTGAGATCAAGCAAACTACTTAATACTCGCTTGTTGATTGCAATTGATTCTATTAATTCAGAATCCATCAGGAAGCTATAATTTAGAAGACAATTCTGGGCCAGATCCCCAGCTGGATACACCTTTCTACTCCCCAGAACCTCAGGGCTGCTCTAACTTGCCCTGGTGGATGATTGCTCCCAAGGTGTTACACATGAATAACAAACAAACAATTTTATTGAGCTTACTAACTTAAGGATATGTAGCAGCATTACTCGTATGTGCTGCACCAATAGTTGCACTGCTTATATTAACTAGCTATCATAGGGTGATGAAATTCACCCTAGGGTACTTTAGAAACTAGCTGAAGCAGTCTCAGAATCATTAGCAATTATCTTTGAGAACTTCTGGAGGATGGGTGAGGTCTCAAAGGACTGGGGAAGGGCTAACATAATACCTACCTATCTTTAAAAAGGAGAACAAAGAGGATCCAGTGAATTACAAATCAGTCAGCCTAACTTCGATACCCAGAAAAACACTAGAATAAATTGTTAAAATAATTTGTAAAAGGATGATAGGCTAATAAGTAATAGATAACATGGATTTGTCAAGAACAAATCATGTCAAACCAACTTCATTTCCGTCTTTGACAAGATTACTGTTTTAGTGGATGAGGGGAAGCAGTAGATGTGATACATCTTGATTTTAGTAAGTCTTTTGCCCCACATACTCATATGCTAACTAAGAAATGTGGTCTAGATTAAATTACTATAAAATAGGTGCACAACTGATTGAAAAGCCATACTAGAGATGTAAATACCGTTTAAAAAGTTAACCGTTTAAATGATTAAAAATGTCATTTAAACGGTTAACCGCTTAAGCGGCTGGGGCCGGCGTGGCTGGGGCTGGGCCAGGTAGCACGGCTCCGGCCGGCGCAGGGCCGCGGGGGTCAGCCAGCCGGCCCGGAGTTAACAGTTGAGGCAGGTTAACCAGTAAGACTAATGCTTACCGGTTAAGCTTTTACATCCATAATTATCAATGTTTCTGCCTTCTGCTTAGTAACACTTACATCTCTGTTCTTTGTTAATAAACTTATTTTTGTTTTACTACAAAAAACTAGAGCAGTGCTGTGTATTGAAGCGAAGTGTAAGGCTCCAAGCTAGATGAACAGGCCGGTGTGTACACTGTCCCTTCAGAAGCAGGGATCTTAATAATTCCTGTAAGAGTCACAGTGGGAAGGACTGGATGTGATGTTGTGCAGTCTATATGGTTTTATAAAAACATGATAATAAGTGAATATAATGTAACTGGAATATGCTTCATGCAAAAGGTCTCTTGTAAGGTATCATTACAAAGCTTATAATCTACTGAGTGTGATCATCCTATTTGTATAAATGTATCACTCTTGTATCTAAAACTAGAAATATGAAATGTAACTCTGAGGGCCTATTGTAATTATGCAAAGTGTGGGCCATTAATGGTGGTTTGGAATCTCGATGACTCCCATTGTCTGCAGATGGCTGTGTTTACCTGTGAGTCTTCCTGTATATGTGTGTGCTGGCAAGTGGGTAATGAAGTCTTGCAGTGACTTGATCATATCACCTGAACTGGAATCCATCTTTAACCTGGTGCTTTTCCAGTGGGGGAGCGGGGAGTGGAAACCCAGAGGTACAAAGGGTTCCCACCTTATGCAAAAGATATATAAAGAGGTGGAACAGAACAAAGAGGGGAGAGAAGAGCCATCATAAACAATCCCCTAGCTACCACCTGAGCTGGAACAAGAGCTGTAGCAGGGAAAAGAATTGTGCCCAGGTCTGGAAGGTGTCCAGTCTGAGCAAAAACTTACTGAAGCATCTCTGAGGGTGAGATTCATAGATTCTAGGACTGGAAGGGACCTCGAGAGGTCATCGAGTCCAGTCCCCTGCCCGCATGGCAGGACCAAATACTGTCTAGACCATCCCTGATAGACATTTATCTAACCTACTCTTAAATATCTCCAGAGATGGAGATTCCACAACCTCCCTAGGCAATTTATTCCAGTGTTTAACCACCCTGACAGTTAGGAACTTTTTCCTAATGTCCAACCTAGACCTCCCTTGCTGCAGTTTAAGCCCATTGCTTCTTGTTCTATCCTTAGAGGCTAAGGTGAACAAGTTTTCTCCCTCCTCCTTATGACATCCTTTTAGATACCTGAAAACTGCTATCATGTCCCCTCTCAGTCTTCTCTTTTCCAAACTAAACAAACCCAATTCTTTCAGCCTTCCTTCATAGGTCATGTTCTCAAGACCTTTAATCATTCTTGTTGCTCTTCTCTGGACCTTCTCCAATTTCTCCACATCTTTCTTGAAATGCGGTGCCCAGAACTGGACACAATATTCCAGCTGAGGCCTAACCAGAGCAGAGTAGAGCGGAAGAATGACTTCTCGTGTCTTGCTCACAACACACCTGTTAATACATCCCAGAATCATGTTTGCTTTTTTTGCAACAGCATCACACTGTTGACTCATATTTAGCTTGTGGTCCACTATAACCCCTAGATCCCTTTCTGCCGTACTCCTTCCTAGACAGTCTCTTCCCATTCTGTATGTGTGAAACTGATTTTTTTCTTCCTAAGTGGAGCACTTTGCATTTGTCTTTGTTAAACTTCATCCTGTTTAACTCAGACCATTTCTCCAATTTGTCCAGATCATTTTGAATTATGACCCTGTCCTCCAAAGCAATTGCAATCCCTCCCAGTTTGGTATCATCCGCAAACTTAATAAGTGTACTTTCTATGCCAATATCTAAGTCGTTAATGAAGATATTGAACAGACCGGTCCCAAAACAGACCCCTGCGGAACCCCACTTGTTATGCCTTTCCAGCAGGATTGGGAACCATTAATAACAACTCTCTGAGTACGGTTATCCAGCCAGTTATGCACCCACCTTATAGTAGCCCCATCTAAATTGTATTTGCCTAGTTTATCAATAAGAATATCATGTGAGACTGTATCTGTATTCAGTTTGATTAGACATAGATTTGTGCATTTTATTTTATTTTGCTTGGGGACTTACTTTGTTCTGTCTGTTACTACTTGAAACCACTTAAATCCTACTTTCTGTATTTAATACAATCACCTTTTCCTTGGCAATTAACTCCGAGTATGTATTAATACCTGGGGGAGCAAATGACTGTGCATATCTCTATCAGTGTTATAGAGGGCGAACAATTTATGAGTTTGCCCTGCATACGCTTTATACAGGGTAAAACGGATTCATTTGGGTTTAGACCTCATGGGGATTTGGGCATCTGAGTTCTAAAGACAAGCACACTTCTGTGAGCTGTTTTCAGGTAAACCTGCAGCTTTGGGGCAAGTAATTCAGACCCTGGGTCTGTGTTGGAGCAGATGGGAGTGTCTGGCTCTGCAAGACAGGGTGCTGGAGTCCTGAGCTGGCAGGGAAAACAGGAGCAGAGGTAGTCTTGGTACATTAGGTGGCAGCTCCCAAGGGGGTTTCTGTGATCCAACCCCATCACACTGGACACTGCAAAACGACTTCTCTGGGGAACTGGGATTCACTGATTGTTACATGCAAGGCAAGGTTTACACTGGCAGACTCTTAAGGCACACAGCTTAGCAGCAGCAAAGCTCTCACTTGCTGAGGCAGAGGGGTAGCACCATGGCTTACAGCTCTGGGTGTCTTGAGCAGAACATCACCATATCCCATGAAAATATGGCGTGGCAAGACAGCCAGGTAAGCACGGAAACTCTCCTATATCATTTCACTGCTGGCTGCCAATGAAAGCCTGGGCTGAAAAGTGGTTTCTAGGGAGGAGAGGACAGATGGGCTTATGGTTGAGGGCATGGGCTGAGAATCAGAGATCTTGGGTCAATTCTCAGCTCTGACACAGGCTGCCTGTATGACTCTGAGCAAGTAACTGTGCCTCAGGTCCTTGTCTGTAATGGGGAACTGCCTCCAGGGGATGTTGGATCTGTGGTTTCTGTGCAGAGTGATGTCTGTTGTGCGAGTAGAGGAGCACAGAAGTCTATTATTGCTGTAGACAGTTAGGGCAGTCTGTAGCATACTTGGCAGTGCACTATAAGGCAGAGATAAGTGCAGCTGAGGTTCCAGAAGGATTCCTTGG
Organism: Malaclemys terrapin pileata; assembly: GCF_027887155.1. Classification (NCBI taxonomy): domain Eukaryota; kingdom Metazoa; phylum Chordata; order Testudines; family Emydidae; genus Malaclemys; species Malaclemys terrapin. The sequence goes on from NC_071507.1 coordinate 6,067,516, forward strand.
GACAAAGGACAAGAGGTGGTAACACTAAGGTGGTTTTGCAGAGTAGGGGAAGGGGTTAATTATAGGTCATGCATAACCTGCCCTAGGTACAACTTAGTGAGAACATGATCTGACAGTTGCTCCTACTACCCCACATGCTGAGTTTCTGCAGTGCTCCATACCCTCTGGAAGGACAGAGCGCTATGAGATGAGTCAGGAGTGGGCTGGGCCATCATTTATTCACATTCATAACATTTTTGGGCACTGAATTTCCCTGGTTTTCTGAGGAAGTGAGAGAAGTGAGGGGGGCATGATTGGGAAGCACCTGTGTGTGTGGGGGGGAGATATAAAGAAGCCCCCTGGGAATACCTCACTGCCATACAAATATCAACTCTGCCCTTGTCCTGGTCCTCCATGCCCCCAGTAGGATGGGCAGCACCATGAGGAGGAAGGAAGGTGGTAACTGATGGGCTGGGAGGAGCACATTATCAGCTGGAGGCAGTGATGGGGGTAGGGGAAGGGAGCCTGAGACTGCGCTCCACTTCCAGGGCTAGTGCGAAGGGATGCACACCCCTCAGCAGCACAGTGGGACAAGAGAGGTGTGAAATGGCCTATTGATCTCATTTGGATGTTCTCAGATGAATCAGAAAACCACATGGAAGTGAATACAGCTCCGGAGGCATGAACTGACCCATCTGTCTCATGTCTCCTCTGCCTCTACCTCCTGTTAAGGAATACCAGTTTTCAAAATAATCTCACTATCCAGGTGGGTTTTAGAGCAATTTAAATATTAAAATCAGGTCCTTATTGAGGGAGGTGTATCCGTGGGCTTGTCTCCATGAGAGAGCTATTCCAGAGTAACATAGGGTGTGAATTTAAAACACAATAGCTATTCCTTTATAACTGTCTATGTGGACACTTATTCCACAATAAGAGTGTCTACAGGGGGAACTATTGCAAAGTTGCTATTCCACTCAATTACTCCATGGAGACAAGCCCTGAAGAGCCTTGACCAAAATGACATCAATTTGCACCCACTAATTCTGTGGCACAGCAATATTATTGTGGGGCAATAGTGTTACCACTGTTCAAGCTACACCAGGGTTTCCATTTTAACAGGGGTGAAAAAAGCCTACAGATGGTCTGTCTGTTGGGTTAGAGTAGGATTTACACATGCTTATTGTTTATGCACTGCCTGATTTTTCGATAGGGTTTGTGAGGCCGGGGGCGGTGGGAGAGGGATGTAACTGGAGGTTTGCTATGACTGTTTCAAAAAGGGACATGTGACTGAATGTTTTCTGGTGTCGGATATTTCCTTTGGACCCCTCCTTCCAAGAAACTACAGCACTGAGGGTTGCGAGTGATAGATGTGATCCCTTAGTTTGTGTAGATTGGATGAATTATTGTAGAGAGCTCAAATTTGTTTTATGTTTGTTTTTCATTCTAAAACATAAGTGACTGGTTTGTCTGACAACATATCTAGGTGCTGCCTTTTAGGGTATGTCTACACTGGAAACTTCAAAGCGCTGCCATGGAAACGCTCCTGCACCAGCGCTTTGAAGTGCGAGTGTGGTCACGCGCGAGTGCTGGGAGAGAGCTCTCCCAGCGCTCCTAGTAATCCACCTCCACGAAGGGATTAGCTCCGAGCACTGGGAGGGTGGCTCCCAGTGCTCGGAGCCTGTCTACACTAAGGCTTTAAAGTGCTTAGACTTGCTGCGCTCAGGGGGGTGATTTTTCACACCCCTGCGCCAGCAAGTTAGAGCGCTATAAAATGTAAGTGTAGACAAGCCCTTAGTCAATGTCAACCATGTGCCAGTCCTTAGAATAGGGTTCTCTATTGGGAGTGCATTTCTGGTGCTCAGCAGTCACTATGAACATGCTGCTATTGATGAAAACTGCAGTTTCTTGCTTTTCTTTGATCGCACTCAGTGCCATTGTTCAGGCAATGGGTGAGGAGCATGCAGCATGATTGCATTACCCTAAAGCTAACAAAGTCTTTCATCTTCTTTATATTTAATTAATTCTATTTTCCCATACAATATTTCTGAAGTATTCAGAGACTCCCCTTGGGATAACAAGCCTGATACATATCAATTTCTTTGTTAAATTGACAAACTCATATAACTTTGCAGCATCCAGCTGGCATAACTGGACACTGCAAGACGGCAGTTCCTAGGGTTGTGTCTAGGACCAGAGATATTGGTTAGTGTCATTTGGTTTCACAATCCAAGTTGCAGCTTACATGCCAGAGGCTGTGCGTGAACAGTCCAGGAGTGGGGGTTCTCACAGCAAAGCAAGGTAAGGCTGGCTCCCAGAGTCAAGGATTGGAGTGACCTAGCAGATCACCGGTCCAGATAACACCAGAGGGGAATGTCACACCCTCTACAAAAGGACCCTGGCCTGCCACAGTCCTCCTGGCCCTCAAACCCAGGCTTCTTCCCCTCAGGTAAGAGCAGCATGTCAACTCTCCTCCTTAGTCACCCCCCAGCTGCTGGACTTTCCTCTTAAATCCAGAATGCCAGGACAGGTGTAGCAGAGTAGAATCACTGGCCCCAGACCTCCTGGCCCTGAATGCAGACTGCCCTGTTACTGGGGGGCTGTATGTATCTCAGAAACCCTTAATTAAACAATTTCAAACTTGGACCACTACCCCCCTCTCAGACCCTCACTAAGCACAGCAATTTTCAAGACAGAGTATGCCAGGATTTAGAGTGCTTAGAAAAGAGTTAAACAGAAAGCTAGTCCCAGATTCTCAATGGTATTTAGGCACCTGACTCCCAAGCCTTAGTCTCAACCTTAATTATCATGATGGAGTAGCACCATTACATTATCATACATCTTCACACCAGGGATCTCATTCAGCTTCTTTGCCTCCATCCCCAAACCACATGCTGGCCTTGCCAGTCATCAGGAGTCAGGACAGTCTTAACTTGCAGAACACTAACGAACTTGAGCCTTGCTTTCATCTTTAAAACTTGAGGAAAGAAAAGAAAGGAAAATGGCCACGTTTCAGGTTGTGAGATCGGCCCATAAGCTATTCCATTAAAGGCAAATGAGAGTGATTTAAACCTCCAGTTAAAAGGGGAAAACAATACACAGGCTGTTAATTTAAAGGAAAACAAATCACTGGAGAGAACAACATTTAACTAATTATCTGTCACCTTGACATATACCTCTTAACACAAATTGCTTTTTAACTGAACCTAACAAAGATGTGTTAATCAGATTCATATTTAATTAGTGCAGCTAACATTTGCTCATTGCTCTCCAGGACTTCCATTACTATGCTCTTCTGGTATTGTGTGTGTGATGCTAAATGTGCTATTTTCAAGGCGCCAAAAGTGGTTTAAATTATTTAAAGAATTTAAATTATTCTGTTGGTGCTCTCTTAAATATGAGCTTGCCTTGTGTGCAGCTGGGGATATAGGCTCTGAAAACCAGATCAACCCTTTTAAATACAAAAATAATTTCTTGTTGCTGGGATGAAAGAAATAGGAAGAGGACTGTGTGTTGCTGTAAATCAACATAGCTCCATGAAGCAGGGAGTGGACTAGCACTTCCAGGACTGGATCACTGGAATTTTTACTGTATGGCTACACTAGGTTAGTTCACTGTATGCATATGGTATCTTCAGAAAGCCTTGGAGCAAGTCCCGCATCAAAGACTCTTATGCAAAGTAAGCAGTCATGGAATAGGAGGGAAGATTCTGCTGTGAATCAGTAATTGGTTAAAAGACAGGAAACGAAGGGTAGGAATAAATGGTCAGTTTTCACAATGGAGAGAGGGGTAAATAGCAGTGTCCCGCCAGGATCCGTATTGGGACGTGTGCTGTGCAACATATTCATAAATGATCTGGAAAAAAAAGGTGTAAACAGTGAGGTGGCAAAATCTGAAGATGATACAAAACTACGCAAGATAGTGAAGTCCAAAGCTAACCATGAAGAGTTACAAAGGGATCTCACAAAACTACGTTACTGGGCAACAAAATGACAGATGAAATTCAGTGTTGATAAGTGCAAAGTAACGCACATTGGAAAAAATAATCCCAACAATACACACAAAACAATGGGGTCTGAATTAGCTGTTACCATTCAAGAAAGATCTTTGAGTCATCGTGGATAGTTCCCTGAAAATATCTGCTCAATGTGCACCAGCAGTCAAAAAAAGCTAAGAATGTTAGGAACCATGAGGAAAGGGAAAGATAAGACAGAAAATATAATACCACTATATAAAGCCATGGTATGCCCGCACCTTTAATATTGCATGCAGTTCTGTCTCCCCATCTCAGAAAAGATATATTAGAATTGGAAAAGGTGCAGAGAAGGGGAACAAAAATGATTAGCTTCCATACAAGGAGATTAAAAAGACTGGAACTGTTCAGTTTAGAAAAGAGACAGCTAAGGCATGCATATGATAGACGTCCATAAAATCATGGTGTGGAGAAAGTGAACAGAAAAGTGTTATTTACCCCATCACATAACATAAAAACTTGGAGTAACCCAATTAAGTTAATAGACAGCAGATTTAAAACAAACGTAAGGAAGGACTTCTTCACACAATGCACAGTCAGCCTGTGGAACTCTTGCCAGGGGATGTTGTGAAGGCCAAAAGTATAACTGGGTTCAACAGAGAATTAGGTAAGTTCATGGAAGACAGGTCCATCCATGGCTATTAGCCAAAATGGTTAGAGATGCAACCCCATACTCTGGATGTCCCTAAACCTCTGACTGCCAGAAGCTGGGACTGGACAACAGGGGATGGATCACTTGAAATTACCCTGTTCTGTTCATGCCCTCTGAAGTATTTGGCATTGGACACTGTCACAGACAGGATACTGGGCTAGGTGGACCATTAGTCTGACCCAATATGGCCACTCTAATGTTTTCGTTTAATAACAGGGTTGTTAGGAAACAAGCAGGAAGGCAACACTATGGATCCAGATAAACACCTCTGGGTAAACTTGTCAGGTGGTTAAGCAACAATACCTGAGCTATTAGCTGTGAAGATACTCCTTGGAGGCTCCAGCCAAAGATATAGAGCTGTTTTGCCAAGCCTGGAAACAAACAGATCAAAAAGGACCAAAAACAGTTTAAAAACTCTCTCTGTGTCCAGAGGTGGTGGCAGTTGTCAGGGACTGTCCATGAGGAACACTCACACTGGCTTGGTTTCCTGAAGTCATTGGACCTTCCTAAACTTCCAGGGGAATGGTAAGCTTCAGGTAAGATAGACATGAGTGCAGACCCATGGTGGGCAACCTGCGGCCCGTCAGGGTGATCCGCTGGCAGGCCGCGAGACAGTTTGTTCACACTGACCGTCCGCAGGCATGGTGGCCCAGGGCAGGGGCAGCGCGTGGAGAACAGGTAGGAATTAGCCTGCCTTATCTGGGCAGCACTGTTGACAGGATGTTTAACGGCCCGGTCGATGGTGCTGACCAGAACCACTGCAATCCAGTGCCTTACAGTGCCAGACCCAGTTTGAAAACCACTGTTCTAAAGTCCTATTTTATGTTTTGTGGTGTTCCTGCTGTTGAGATTAAACAGTGCTTTGCTAAAAGAAAGCTCTCTACTCCCTGTATAACCATTGCTCATAGCTCGTGTAGGAAGACTTGCATGCTCTGAACCCAGTCAAACCTGCTGACAAATCACTGTTGGTACACCGGGGGCTGTACCCTAGGGGCCGGTCTGCGAGTGGGAGAATCATGGGATTACACCCCAGAGAAGGAAAGGCTGGAGGCTTAATCAAAGAGACCTCAGAGAGACTCAAGATGGGTCAAACATACAGCTAATCCTGTAGCCATGATACCCCACCACCAGGTTGTGTGCATGTAATGTAAGCTGTAACATGGTAAGAGAGGAATAAAGGCTTTAACAGAGTGTGAGTCACCGGCCAGCGTGCCTCCAATGGACAGGCGTGGTGCAAAAGGCTCTCTTCAGTTACCCTCTGCCAACAGCCACATCAGCGGTCTCCTTCTTCTTGAGAGTCAGCTGTCAGGAGGAGTTTCACATCACCTTCCTTGGGGCCAGTCGAGGGGCCCACGCCTGCCTTCTTCTCGGAGTCCCAGACTCCTGCCTGTCTCTGGGGATATCTTCCTACCTTGGCCTGCCTCTAGGCCCTTTTCTGGGCTCTGCAGAGTTTTCTGGCTTCTTGTACCCAGGGATGTTCTCCTAGAGCAGCGGCCCTCAAACTTTAGCAATTCCAGGACCCCCATTTTGATTAAAAAATGTACCGGGACACCCCCCCAACAGCTTTTTCCCCAGCATGCAGGAGGTACTGGGAGGGAGGAAGAGGAGTTGATCAGCAGGGCCTGCGGACCTCCTGGAGTACCCGGGGTCCACAGACCCCAGTTTGAGAAACACTGTCCTAGAGTTTCCTCCCTGGAGGTCCACTTCCTGATTTTTTATCAAGGCTTACCACAGGGACTTGCTCACACCACCCTATGGCTTCTCTGTGTTACTCTTGGCCTTTGGCCAGAGTTCCCATCTCAGGAAAGGACCCTTAAGGCTCTGTGCTCCTCCCTTTATGAAGAAGGCCCAGCAGGGTCTGATAACAAATTGATTTGCCACACCCTCCAGGTGACACCATGTAGGCTAGTTGAGGCCTCAGGCTCTTGTTAACCCTTCTGCTGCCAGTGTGGGGTGAACCATTCCACACTGGTCTCCAGAATCGTTCCCTTGCATGATGCTCTCTATTGGCGTAACCTCCCAGCCATGCCAGGCACTGAACTCCCAGAGAAGCAGCTAGGCATGCGACACACAAACCAGACGCAAGTTCGGGTCCTATCCTTGTTTGTGCAGTGATGTGCCTGTTGTGTCAGTAGACAGGAAAGAAATGAGAGCAGCTGTGTTAAGCACGCCCATGATTTTTTTATTAGCAACTGAACTGCGGACGTTTCCCCAGGTGCTTTCATGTTATAACAACAAAGGGCCGTGCCTGTTGCTGTGAGAGGGGCTCTTCCCCAGCTTTGCTTCACCTTCCCTCCAAAGGTATCAGCACCCTGCTGGGAGTGTGCTTGGGATCTGCCCGGGGGAGGCAGCACAGAGACCACATCTTACCTCAGCTTGTGAAAACAATGAGCCTCTATGGACCTCAGGTGATCTGCTGACTGGGGTGGGGGCAGGTCCCAGGTGTAAACCTGTGTAGGAAATCCCCTATGAAGGTGATGCCCTCCTAAAACCTAGCTGAATGTTGGTGTCATTCATCAGCAAGGTTGAGCCCAAAGATATCCAGTTCCTGCCCTTTTATCAAGGCTCACCACAGGGCTCTCTCCACCAGCGTCTTCTCCATGACCCTCCTGGCCTTTGGCCAGAGTTCCCACCACATTCGAGGCCTCCCAGTTCCTCATCAGTGCGCTGAACTCCTCCCCTTACAAAGAAGACCCAGCTGCATTTAATTATGCCAAATGAGAGGATGCAACTGGAGTGAAAGTCCAGGACTGTACCCCTAAGCCTTGTCTACAATGGCAGCCACATGCAGGGTACATACCACAGTGAAAAGTAGGCTGCGTCCACACTGCGGTGTGTAGCTACATGCAGCAGTGAAAGGTTCCAATGGGACACTACGCTGCTAAAAATAGCAATGTAGATGGGTGAGGCACTACTTGGGTGTGCTGAGAGCTGTGTAGGATACACACCCTAGGGTTCTGGTGTGTTTGTGCTCCACTCGCTTAAGCAGTGCAGTGTATGTATTCTACATGCTGCCATAAATGTCGGCATGGCCCAAGAGTGTAAGAAAGTATAGTTCCTGCTCATCCAGTTAAGGGTCATTCCCCTGACCCCAGTGGAGCCATGCTGATTTATAGCAGCTGAAGATCTGGCCCTTAATCTTCTGCCAATTTTTTATGATATAAAACAGCCCAGGTAATGGTGATATCCAGGGTAATGATATAGCTAAAATAGTGCCAGATTCTTATTGCCTTATTCATGCTAAACAGCACCTTACTCTACATATAGCCATGTTGATTTTAATGGGATTATTCAAGTAGTGCTACTCACCACGAGTACGGGTGCCAAAATGTGGCCTATAATACATACATTTTTCAGTTGTCATCCAAGGATACAAGATGGTAATTACCTTTTCTACCCCCACACTGCGCTAATTATTGCCAGCCGTAGCGGCCTCCAGTGGTTGATGATTAGTAAGAATATCAATAAAGTGGCTATGCCACACAGATTAAAATGATTAAGTGTATTATTATACACACACAAGCTCAGTTAGCTTCCAACTCTTTTCACCAAGAAAAAGCTGTCATTTACTATCTGACAAAGAACATATCCTGGAAAATCAAAAGCAACTACCACTAATAAGTATGACATGAGCAAATTCTAATTGCATTAAAATAAGTATTAGAGATGCTCAGGAATGTTTGACAAAATGTTTTGCTGTCATAAAAATGTCCATTTATCAAAACCAAAACATTTTCTGGGAAAGAGACCAGTTCAATGAATTTGCCCTTTCAAAAAAAATTTTTTTTTTTGAAAAACGATGTTAAATTGTCAAAGTGGCCTGTTTTGGCATTTTCTAAACATAAAGTACCATATTTTGGTTTGAAAGGACTTTTATTTTTGAAATTTTAATTGACCCGAACTAATTTTTTCCTCAGATTATTGGGTTGCAAAAATTTTTGAGATTTCATCTTTTTGTCCCAGTTTGGGATCGGAAAAAGGTTTGAAATCTCAAATTTTCCCAGTACAGAAAAACTGTTTCCCACCCAGATCTAATATATATTATTATCCAATTTAAGGGGGGAAAAAATACTCACCAGTATGTGTGTATGCACCAGATGGCATTGCTCTGCAACATTAAGAAATATAATGCTGAAAACCAGCTTTCTCTGCAACTAAAGCAAATGATTCTATGAGCAGACAAAGCTTTGATTTAAGAAATATAACTGAGTTTCTTTTCAATGCTATTTGCATGACACATTTTTACCACAGCTGATACTTTAAGTATGCTGCATTATTTTCATGCATTCTCTAAAAAGGATCGCTTGTAAAATCTTCTTGTGTGAGAGGCATAGAGTGACTGCTTAGTTCTGAAGTGGTTTCTCTGCACCTGCTCTCAACACTGTGGTATTTGCTTGTTTTTAATATTCCATGCTGCTCATCTCTAGTGATTTGGTTGGCCCTATAGAGAGGGTCACACCAATTTCAGAGCATGCTTGGTCGTGACAGACAGGCGGTTTAAGAGGCACTCCATCCCAATTAGAGCAGATGTAAGGGAAATGGGGCAGATGTTGAGCTGGTCTAAGGAGAGATAATTACTGAAGCAACAGCCACAAAAAAGGGTACCCAGGGTTTCCCCTTGAGTCTTGCTTCTGCATAGTCCCACTTGAGAGCTGTGGCCACCCATTTGCTAATGAGCTTCTGGAACTTTCTAGACTGCCTGTTAGGACTGCATGAGAGCCCCTACCTCACAGCACCAAATGGTAGGAGCTGAAGTTACAATGGGCTGAGAGGTCTCCAACTGCCTCAGTTTCTTCTGCTAAAAATCACATAGTCCCAGAGAGCAGAAACCTGAGGAAGTGGGCAGGGCGTGTGAATATACAAGTTCAACACTCTCCAAGAGCCACCATTACCGGTATGTAATAACTCTTTCTTCTGCAAGGTGGCCTTTGTCTATTCTCACTTGTGGGAGTCTAGCTGCCAGTACAGCCCCCAGGAAGGTGGACTGAGGTGTTCTAACTAAACAAGTATTGTAGATTTCCCCTCCCAAAACAAGCACCAGCTCTGTTGCCAAGGTGAGAGAGCAGAGCTGTGTGCAGAACTCCAGGTAGCAGCCCTTCACATGTCTGGAACTGGAACACTAGTGACAGGCTGTCAGTGCTGCTTTAGTCCTGGTCAAATGAGGCCTAAAACCTGCAGATACCAATGCTTTTGCCTGGGTAGAACAAGGATCAGGGCCAAGCCGACTCCACTTTGATAGGGAGTGGGTGGAAATTGCACTCCCCTTATAGAACCCCAAACACAACTAAAAGTTTAGGTGATTGCCTAAAGGCCTTAGTCCTACCCAAATAAACAATCATGTAAGTCTTCTTTCTGGTGAGGGTATGGAGCCTAGTATCCTCTGGGTCAGAATGAGGGTTTGGAAGGAAAACCAGATTGACATTCTGGTCCAGGTGCATTCAAACACTACATTTTGGATGTGAATATAGGGCAACTTTGTCCCTGTAGAATAAAGAGATTGGAGGACCAATCATCAAAATCTGCATCTAACACTTCTTGCAGATTTTTTTTTTTCAGTGAAAAAAAAAGGCAACAGAGGAAATAATTAACTAGCCCTTTGAGGTGCTCCAGGATGTTGAGATGGCTGAAGACCTTGTCAACTGGAAGCTGTATGATGAGGCTACAGACAGGTGCAATTTGATCCATGACACGCAGAGGCAGAGATACTTCAGGTGTAATAAACAGCCCCAAATCAATGTGGCAGAGCATGGAGAGAGGATGTTATCTGCTACCTCTAGAGAGACAGGCCTTTTCTGGGAGAGTTTCTGGGAGTAACATTTCAAAGCAGATGACAAAAATACAGGTTGAACCTCCATGGAGTAGGCTAAAGGTGACCTTCAAAGAGACAAATAAAATGGGGTTGTGCCCTAGTTTTTCCTTCCTGCATGTGGGTGTGTGTGTGTAACCCTAGAAATTCAGGTCCTGTCAAGGCTGGAAGACTTTGACTGGAGAATAAGTGCAATGGTGACATGACAGAAGTTAAGAGGCTGGGTGAGGAAGGTATTTTTGAGCGAGAATGCTTAAAACTTTGTTTGTAGTTTGTGTTTTATTTACACCTATGAAACTTCAGCGACTGATTAATATTTTGGCTTAAGACAGTTCTGCTATAGATTCAACACTCTTGCTCCTTCAGTTAAAGTGTTAGAACTTACAATCAACATCCCTGAGAGAGACACCTCTCAAAGGTTCTCCAGCAAAACCAGGAAAGACCAGTCTGGATGTTTCTGATATTTCTATGGTTAAAAAAGCAACAGTAATAAATACTGTCTCCCCAAACTTCCAGGCTCTTATATATCATAGAGAATAAAATAACAGCCTAAGCCCAGGGTTTTTTTTTTAAGCCCTTTGCAGCGCACCTTTAAGACCGAGTCCATTGAGCTAATGTCCCATGAGCTAAGTAGCCAGGTGGAGTGGCTCCAAATGAGGATGTGAACCTAGATTTTCCTGAGTCAAAAGGTCTAGTGATAGTGAAAAACCACATGGGGTGTCCAATGGGGTGTCCCTGCAGATTTGTGCACCAACATAGTCTGGCCTAAGACAGAGCCATCAGACTGGCCTGGGCCCTCTGCCAACCACTTTCTGGAGTACCAGCGGAACGACTGGAAATACACCAATTCTTTCCCCAGTCTGTGTCTGTCTTGAATTGATGAAGAACATCAAGGCAGATTATTCTCCATTTATTCATGGACATGACTGAAACAGATAATTTATCCTTGCCAGGGACTTCTCAAAGGGTGTAAGCTTGTGTAAGCTTGAATCAGCCAGCAAGCTGTCCATGTAGGGGTATATGGGTCCTTCCTGATGCAAGAGATATACAGCCACTACTGGGGAACAGCTGTGGTGCTTCAGAATGGCCAAAGGAAAGACTTTGTTGTGGTAGTGGCTGTCACCAACACACACAAAAGTATCTGACACAAGCTAGCCTGATAGGTGAAGAGCCCTAAACCAACCTCTTAGGGAAAGGATAAATGATAAGAAAAGCCAAAGTCAGCATGCGGAGCCGGACATTTTTGATGAGACCTATTCAGCTCGCTGGAATACTACTACCTAGCTCTTATACAGTACTTTTTATCTGTAGCTCTCAAAGCACTTTCCAAAGGGGTCAGTAACATTACCCTCATTTTACAGATGGGGAAACTGAGGCACAGGCAAGTGAGGTGACTTGTCCAAAGTCACCCAGCAGGTCAGTAGAAGAGCTGGGCATAGAACCCAACTGTCCTGAACCCCTGTCCAGTGCACTATCCAGTAGGCCACACTGCTGCCCATGAATAAAGAATTATATTGAGTAGAAGCCACAAAGAACCTGTCACCCAAACAGGGACAGCTGACAGAGTCCTAGGCATAGTTATTACTGTAAGGGCGGGAGGTGCCCTTGGAACAGAAACTTTTGATCTATTCTTGAGCTCCCTGGCTGCAGGTGCTGTTCCTCCTTTGTGATAACACCCAGTCCCATGGTGTGGAGACTATCCCTGAGCTCTGCTTATTCTTATCCTGGTGCTTGAGGGCAGAGGAGAGTCAGATCTCATATCCAAGGAGATCTTGGCACTGATAACTATGGCTCTGAATCCTTGGTGCTGCAAAGGGAGAGCTTGTGCATTCCCAATGACAAACGCTTTCCAAGAAGGTCCACAGAGATCAGCATCACCAGAGAGACAAATTCCACAAGTTGGGAGATGCAGAGACCATGTGAAAGATGAGCAGTTTTGTGGTCCTTGCATGGATGGGACAGCTCAGGTGTGGCAAATGTAGATGCCAATGTTTTGTGAGATCCAAGCAACATTTTGAATAGGGACAAGAGAAATCTAACCTTTATCCAAGTTCTTTTTGGTGCAGGGCAGAATGTACACTGGATAAATTCCATCTGATCACAGGGCTATCCTACATAATAACATTGTCATCACTGTATTTTTTTTTTTATATCTGAAGAAATTACTGCCTGACTCATTCATGGAAGACAAAAATTGCTCCTCTTCAAGTTACTTACTGGTACTTCACTATTCCAGAAGTATGTACAACCCTTCCGATCTATAATATTCCTTTTCACAGGGTACCTGAAGCTTGGCTCCCAACAAAAGTTGATTACAACAAGTCTTGCTGTACTAATAGCACCTCCTAAGTTTTGTCTTCTAAGGTTGGCTCCATGGGGCCTGAATCTGCACCAATGCAGTCAATGAAAGCTTTGCCATCAACATCAGTGGTGCAAGACTGGTCCCAAAACAAAGATATTGGACTAGATCAGTTCCAAGTTAAAGCAGGGTAAATCTGGAGCAACTCTATTAACTTCAGTGGAATGACTGCAGATTTATATGGATGTAAAAGAGCAGAATCTGGCCATCTATTAGGCAAATAAAATTCCTCAGTGTCTGTTTTCTATATGGCAGTCAGATACATACAATCTAGCAGCCTCCTTCCGCACTATGTCCAACAGAGCTTCTGAAGTCCCAGAGGGTGAAAATTTAATAGTGAAGGGAATGTAAAGTATAAATACTACTACATTTCTTTTCCCTGTTTTTTTTTATTCAAATGTTCAGATCAAAACAATGGTACTGGGTGTCCTTAGAAGAATAAGTCAGAAAATTAAAAAGTAGGATACTGACCCACAGTTGATTTTCTACTTGTCACAATGTGCCCTAAAGTGTTAAGTTAGTACCAAGAGAAGATTTTTTTTATTGATAAAACGTATTGTCTTAGTGTAGATATCTGACACAGTATCAAATCAAATGACAAAACATTTAAAGTAATTCAATCTATTAAAACTTTCTGATATTCCTTAGACAACAGTGATGTGAATTTTTGTTTATAGTTATAACACTTGAAAAACACAGAAAATACAAGTTTCTAATTCATAGGTTACCAGCAAATAGAGAAATGCATGCTCTCATTTCTGTTAAATTTCTAACTGACACAGGCAAGTGGAACAACTATGCATACAAGTAATACTCTATAACAAATTGCAAAACAAATGTACAGAAAGACAGACAATAATACTTGTACAAGGATGACAAAATTATTGTAACTTATCTGAAAAGGTAACAAATGTTTTGTCTGTGGCGCCGCCATTTTGACATTTCAAAAGCACGTTAATAAGATGCTATTTGGAATAGAACTTTATTACTATAAACAGTTGAATTTTCTCCTTGCTGGTGAGCCCCGGCTGCTATAAGTGAACTATATCTTGTGTGCATTTCAGATTTACACTCACTTGCACCTACATTTTCTTCATTATGGTTAGAAGCATCATGGAGTCTTCAAACTCAATGGAAAAGAACCCAGATAACGTTATTTGAATAAAAGATGTTCAGATCAATCACTTTTATTGCTGTGCTTCTGATGCACCATTAAGTAGAAAATTAAGCATGCACACAAGAGTTTAAGGAAAGCTATACAGTTTGATCACTGTTTAGTTTAGAAAAAGCCACACCAGAGACTGCATTCAGTGGTCTAGAGACTTTAGCAAGGTTAGCAAAACAAAAAAGTTTTCCTTAAGAGTTCCAGGGAATACATTACATTATTCTTTATCTCTTACAACAATGTAATTGTAAACTCATTCTAGCCACAGAAGCATGTGCTGTCAAGCCAGTGCCACTAAAAAAAATCAAGGGGCTCACACTCGGCAGCACTCGTTACTTTCAATGGGAGTCACTGCGTGCCCAGCATTTATTTTTTTTAAAGCCATCCATTTATTTAGTGCCTAAATGGGAGCTGTTGGGATGCTGAGCGCTAATGAACATCTGACCCTGAAAGCACTGCTACTTATGATGGCTGAAATTCACCTCTCTGCAGAGGGTTAGTACTAGGCTTATGTGGCACGTAAATCCTACTTAAATCCTATTTATGGGCTTAAATGTCTCATCAGCCTTGTACTGCTTTTCTGCACAGGGGTGAAGTTCACCCCATAGAATTGCTTATCCTGTGCCTATTTCTGGATACATAACAATGCACGAAAAAAAGCACCAGTACTGTCTTCCTGTGTGTACACACCCTTTTGAATTTTTGCTTGTGCTTTCTAATCATGAGAACACTTCCATGGTTTCACCATTTTACTGGGGAATTTGACATTGCACAGGACACTGCCAGAGAGGGGAATATGTCTCTTCTGGCTTATTTTCCATCTTGTATTTCACTGTGGGGATTAAAGTAGTTCTTAAACTTATTTAATCAGCTAACCATGGAGTTAGGTACCTAAATATCTTTGAGGATCTAGGCCTAAGAGCCTAATTGTGACTTCCTTGTTCATGAGAGTAGATGTTGAACTCAGTGAGGCTTCTCTTATGAGGAAGTTGGTCACAATTTGGCCCTGAGAATTCAGTAATTGCAAGGGTGCAATTCGTCTCTAAAGTATATAGGTCTAGACTGACACATGTGCACAGTAGATTTTCATGATCAGTGATACACACTTATTTACCTAAAGTAAGAATCAAGTCTGACACATGCAATATTTTGGACTCACCTTCCCCATTTTGCCTGGTAAAGAAATACAGTACTTGTTACTGGAAAAAACAAAACCAAACCCTTTTTCAGAACTGGTAAGTGAACTGTAAAGATCAAATATTATTTCAGACACATCACAACATAAATGCAATCCTTGAAAAACTTGCCAACATTCTCATTACACAAGAATCTGTGTTTCATAATGCAGTTTTACTTTCCTTTGCATTTGCTCTCCACTTGTGCTGTATAAAACATGTATTTATCTGCTGTGCCCTTTTGATATGTCATTCGTTTTTAAAATGAGAAAGCTTTAATGACCAAGATATCAAGAATTAATTTTTGTCTTTTTTCAAGATCTCAACAAATGCAATATTTTAGCTGGAGTTTTAGTTTATCTAGGAATGTTCTGATTTCAAATCCCAATTTTGATACAAAGAAATGTATGTTGTACGTAAAGATTTAGACTCACTATGGAGAGCTACGAGAAAGAAAGATGTTTTCTGTGAGAACTTAAGAAGAAGAATTCAGTTGAGTCATGAACTCTACAATAAATGGAGGTTCATTTTATGCAATTTTCTTGCTTCATAATCAGCCTGATTATGCAGGCTGATTATGATTTGCAGGCTTTTTTCCTAAAATGAATAACACCCAAGTGTCTAAGAGCTTCCTCAAGCATAAAATTCTGACCTTTCCTCTCCACTGTCCCATTCTTACGAAGACTCCTGCACTGCTCCTTGCCTCCTCCACATTGAGCTCTACCATAATTCCCCCTGACAGCAATGCCAGGTGATACATCCTCCTAGAATGGAGATGTACTGACCTACATGAAAAAACAGGTTTATTGAAATGGGGGTACCCACTTGCATGTTTGCAAGTAGCAAGAGCATTTTATTGCAAGATTTCAAGGGGCTGATTCATTGCTCCGTCAATGTTGCCATGACAACTTACACCGGCGGATAATCTGCACCCAAACATTTATTTTCATGTTATAAAAATGGAGCTCATCACATGTAACTTAATGTCAATTAGACTTTTTTTTAAAACAGTTTTCGGAAGAAATTAATGCAAATTTGGGAAAGGAAGATCTTTTATAAAATACCTGTTGGCACCTCACGAAATGTAAATTTTAATGACTGTAAATGGTGCTCAGAAAAAACAGGTCTGGTTGCCCTCAAAATATGATAGATTGACAGATGGAGGTGAAGGTTTGATATTTACGCGTTTCTACTCCAGCGATCAGTACAAGTGACCAGCACAGAGACATTTTTCAGGTTCTCTCAATGTTCGATAACTACCCTCACCATACAGGTTGCAGGAAGGGGACCAGCAAGCTGATTAAAAAATCACAGTAAATTAAATGTCTCACCGCTTTTCACAGAAGTTCAAAAGAATGGTACTAATGTGTTTAAACAGCTCCAACTTTAGGTCCTGGTTCAGGAAAGCACTGATGCCTGCACTTAACTTTAAGCGTGGGCTTAAATTCCATTGACTGCCCTGGGTTTTAACTATTCTTCCTGAACAAGGGTAATGCTTTCCTGGTTCAGGGACGTAATTCTTCATGTAAGAGAAATAAATAAATAAGTGTATAAATATTTCAGTGCACAATTTCCTGACCTCTTTGATCATTTTTTAAAAACTTTCTTACATTCAGGAAAGGGAACTAGAATTTAGCATAGTAGTATAACAATAATTGGAAATACTATTGAATTTACAAAGATATGCTGTTTCGACTTGTCCTGTTATATTTCTTAGATACATATATGATTGGCATGCAACGCTAATATTTACTTGCTGATACAAACATGGAAACAAATTAAAAACAAGTAACCATCTTTTGCACTTACAAAAAATGTGTGTGTGCGTGTGTGTAAGTATCTTAAATACTGACATCAGTTTCTGTCTTCTCAATAGCCATAATAGATTTCTTTTCCTATTCACATGGCAGCCAGCTACCACAGGGCTTTGTTTAAATGACAGAGAATATACTGGGTTAAAGTACATAATATAAATCTTTGTTTAAAAATTTAAAAAAATAAGGCCCAAAATCTGTCATATTCATGACCAAATCCTTTAATGAATATAGTTAAATATGGGATGGCCTGGCTTCAGGAAGCTCAAAATATCCACGTCAAAACTATAATCATTCAGTTGAATCAGTAACGCTCATAGTGTAATCATGGTCTTTGTCTATAAAAAGCCAGGATCCTGTCCACTTCACTCGCTTACAGTGGACAAAGCATGTTGTCTGTTTAGAAATGAACAAAACAGGGATCCCCAGGAAGAGGATCGGATATAAAATACCTGCCTATTGTGCAAATTTCACTTTGAAGAGACACTGATTTCTCTTTGGGAAAAGATTTTGGGAGAGGAGTCCAATGGCCTGTGTAATGAGCTGATGTTTCAGTGAACATGTGCAGTGTAAGGGTACACTGTGAGTTACACCAGCGTGGTATCGAGACAGGTACTTGAAGCAATAGGTCCACTCTGCATTTTCTCTCACCTATTCTTGGGCCCAAAACTGCCTCCTATTTCTGTTAGTCCAAAGCATGAATTCTGCCTTAGGTAGTGCACTTGTAAACATTTAAATCCACAGGCTGACTCTATACTTAATAAAGGGATTATGGGAGCACAAACTCACATCCTTTTGACACAAGGAAACCAATAATACCCATCTACAAGCAACCAACCAGATTCAGAGGGGAAGCTGCTTTTGAAACAGAATCCACAGCATTTGCCCAACATTATTTTACATCTGCTAATTTTTCAAATTCTCCACCTCTCAAACTATATCAGAAGTCTTCCGATATAATGGTTTATGGACCAACCAGCCATCACTCGGGTTGTTGCGTCCTAAAAATGTGGTGGGACATGCAGTCGGTCATATATTTGTAGGGAAATCATGGAAATTTGATCCTTCACCTTTCAAACATTCAAGAGCGTCCGTGCTATGAAATGTATTTCTCCCACTCCATCCCCCCCACATATTTTTGTTCAGTTATTATTATCATTTGCTACAAATATTATGACATGGAGCTACAGTCATCCTTGGTGTAACTCTATTACTCTTACAACAGGGATGACATTTTCCTGTGCTATAGACTTCATTTTATAGCTTTGAGACTGGTGGATGGATCCTGTACCACCCACCCCATAAGGACCTTCATAAATAAATTGCAAGGTGCATTCCCCATCCGACTAAAGGAAACTAACCTTTCCTCAGTTGACAAAGACTGTCCTGAACAGCATCAGGGACAATGAGACTTGTACTGATAAAGGACTCGTTCTGCAAACTCTCAATCACAAGAGTAGCCCTTCCTACAGTAATCCTATGGACTCAAATGGGTCTGTATGTGTAAGTAACAACTGGACTCAGACTTTGGGTGAACCTTCACCTTAGAATGTTATCATAAGAGTGCTTTCAACATTCTGTGTTAAATCCTGGCTCCTTTGAAATCAATGGCAAAACTCCCATTGACTTGAGTGGGGCCAGGATTCTTCTCTTATGTTATATCTTAGCCTCCACACCTACAGATGCAGGCATATACACAGAAGGAGAAAAGGGGTAACTATCACTGCAGTACCTGAGGCCAAAATTTGTCAGCCATACCAGAAATCTCTTTTCTCCTCCAAACTAGGCTATAAACACTAAAATGCAACAAAGAGCTCCAAGGCAGTCAACGAACATTTGGAATACAGAGAAACTGCCAAGCTTACTGAACGTATAGCATGTGCTATCTCACACCCTTTTATGTATTTATGAATCACTCAGAATCAAATGAACAGTGACACACAAACTTTGCTAATCAGACCAGCTGAATTGTGATCTATCTGTAGGAGAAAACAGTAATAAGCATTCTTGATTTTCCTGACTGTGGGCCTGACCCAAAGCTCATTGAATTCAATTGACTTCAGTGGGCTTAAGATCAGGCCATGTTTGCCGAAAACATTCCGACATGTTGCCTCATTTGTGTAGCAAAATCCAGGAATGTGGTATGCCAACTCATGGCAAAACTTAACAGGGAAAATCTACTTTCCTAAAGAATACTATAAAGAGTAAAAAGCTTGCTCAGTAGTTCACTCTTAGTTAAAATCTACAAAGCCTTTCAAAGTCACTTCTCTCTTTTCAGTCAAAGGCACATTCGGTAAAGACTCTCCTTGCTGGAGTCTTGTAGTCTGCTCATTCATCACTGAATGACTTTTTTCTACAGCACTACTTGGAATGGGTATACGTTACTGCATCCACGGTTTATAAAATCCACACGACTATGGTGCAGACACTGTATTCATTGAAACACTTTAAAAAAATCACTGATGCCAATGGGTTAGATCCACTGAACCTGACCTTTAGACCCCAATTCAGCAAAGCACATAAGCATATGCTTAGCTTTCAGTGCACGCTTAAGCTCCATTGACTTCCTTGAAACTTAAGCACGTGCTTCAATGCTCTGCTGAATTGAGGCTTTAGGGCCTGATGCAATTCTCATTATAGTACATGGGACTCCTGTCAGAGCCTGTAATGGAAGTTGGATCAGGCCCATAGGGAGGTGTAAATGACACCATGTTGTGTCAGCCTGGCCCCCTATATCCTTATGGGCATTTACCCCAATGAACCTCAGGGTCCTGGGTGGAGAGAGAACTTTAAGTTATGGTTGGACCTCCACAGGAGTGCTGCTGATAGAGGGGAGGGGGGATGTGTGCTACACAAAATCAGCTATACTAGTCATGCCCCATCCCTGTTCAATGCCACACATTTTTGGGGTTTCACTGTGTCTTTGCAGGTTCCCAGACAAGTTTTTCTGATGCGCTGGCTGCCTCAGAAGCCCTGTGTGTGGCGTTAAGCCCATAAGTACCATCATGACACTGGGCTGAATCATGTCTATGGACACCCCCTCTCCTCCAATACTTTAAGCCTATCTAATTTCAGAAACCAACAACAGCGGAACATTAAGCACATTTTTCTTTTCCATAATGTCATGGCTAACTGAAAGGAAATATATGATCAGAAACTCTATTCTGATTGTGGTTATCTCCCTCTAACGCTCTGCTGAACAGCAAAGTAACTGTAGCCTGACCTCCGTGAAAATGAAACTGTATTGTATACATCTGCCTGAGTTATAACTGCAACTCTTGATAGGAATCAAAACATTTGGCTCATTCTCAAAGATGGTAACATTCAGGTAATGTATATTAAATGTGAAGAATGAAATCTAAAACTAGGGAAGTACTGAAACTTCAAAACAGCTACTCTGTTCAAAATACTCCTGATGTTATTAACTTAATGCCATTGGCAATTGCATTCTTTTCTTGCCTCTTCTATTAATAGTGAAGGTAAAGGAGTGTTCTTTCCTAAGGCTCTCATCTAGTGTAACGGCTCAAAAATTTGGCATGAATCCTTATAATCTTGCCATTCTTTAGGTAGACAACCAGCTATACAACGGTTTGTAAACAGATCATCTGTCCAAAGAATTATTTTACCAAAACCATCCAGTATCAGTTACTTATGTTCAAATCTAAATCTATCTGTATGTAGAATTTTATCTGGACACTTCTAGTAACATAGTAACTAAGATTAGCTTTCTTATCGCTGATGAAGCCCATTTATGTTGATAGACATTTTTTCTTTGCAAGAAGAGGTAAGAAAGAAACAGATACGATTTGTAACAACCTTACAGCTGATTCTATTATGAAATCTGTACACTGCTCTATGGGACCCAATAACAGAGACCTCCTAAATTACCTGCTTTACCTGTCACAGATATGCTGATCTGAAACCACAAGGCTAACGGGAAAATATTCAGCATTTGAACAAACTTCTGTGCCTATAATGATTGTCCATGAAAGTTCAGGTACTTAACACTGAACCTCATTTCTCCAACTTGCTATAAAAAGTCACGTTTATTATTAAAAACTTCCATGTTAATTTTAGCACATTCAAGTACTACTCAGTTGAAAAGAACAAAATAGATAGGGGTTTGGGGTTTGTTTGTTTTTTTGGTGTGGAAGTTTTAAAACTTGTTTTACTGATTATTTTAAAATTACAATTAAAAACTATTAAAATATTTGGAACCTTACAAGAACTGTGCTTCTGTTACTAAAAGCTTTCATGAAATTAGCTGGCTCCACGCACGCTTCAAAGACTTGGCATAGATAGTGGGCTGTTAGAAGTGGATAGAGTTAGATTCACAGCCAAATGTTACAAATTATACCACTTGATGTGTGATCAAAGAAACAAAACAAAAAAGTGTTTTTCTTCCATGCTTGCCTCGTTGGGCATACCTTGCCTTTCCCCCCGTGGCATAAATTTGGCTACAACTCCAGTTCTGGAAACTTAAAAACTTTTGATTGTCTGTCCAATGAGTCAGCAGAGCTAGGGATAAAGTGAATGAATTTGCTCCAAGTGAAATATGCTCCAAGTTCAGGCTCCTACAGTTCCTAACTCCTATAACACTTTCATGTGCAATCTCCTTCTTTGTGCCAAGCTGTATTAGAAAGAACTAGTTTGTTGATTTGGCTTAAAAAAAAGAGTTCTGTGTCTGATTCACTTATTCATATTTTTAAATACACCTCTACGCTGATATAATGCGACCCGATATAACACGAATTCAGATATAACGCGGTAAAGCAGTGCTCCGGGGGATGGGGGGACGGGGCTGCGCACTCCGGTGGATCAAAGCAAGTTCGATATAATGCGGTTTCACCTATAACACGGTAAGATTTTTAGGTTCCCAAGGACAGCGTTGTATCGAGGTAGAGGTGTAACTGTTTTTAAGACCAACAGGATGTGCTGTTGTAAAAAGACATATAGGAAGAAATCTTGGCCCTGCTGAAGCAATGACATTTTTGCCATTGAGTTCAACAGCGCCAAGGTTTCACTCAGAGTCTTAGGGCACTGGAAACACTTATCTTTCTTTCAACTTAGAGCCTCACAATATACCCAATGCATTTGTATAGCTTATTCAAACTACACGCATAATTCCTTATGTTTGAAACAAAGCTGCCAAGGCCATGTCTGTATTCAAACTCACATCACTTCAACCTAAATGTTTGATTTTAAACTGATTCAGTTAAATTCATGCAAATCCCTGTGTGGATGCTCTTAATTGGATTTAAAGCTACCTTATATTGATTTAGCTTAAGCCAATGCTTTACCAAATGAAGTTTCATTGCTATAAGGCAGGTTTAAATCTAATTAAGAATGTCTGTCCACATTGAGTTTGCACTGATTTAACTATATCGTTTTTAAAACCATTTTAAAGTTAAACTGGCGTGTTATAGCATCCATCTTTGACAAGTGAAGATTTGTTCCCTGGACCAGCTTTTAAGGTGCACAGTTCTTTATAGACAGTCCCACAGTCATTTCTGGCTGATGCAGTGTCCATCAACTGAGCCTTATTTGCCCCAAATGTCCTGCTTTGGGGCATTGGTATTCTTGATTGTTCCCATTTTAGCAAGCCACATGGCATTTTTCTTTGATGCCCAGGGTCTGTTCACTGATCCATTTATGTTTAGGCCTGGGGTACCTTTTCCCCAGCACTTTGTTGATGGCATCCCTAACAGAAGACTGGAAAGAGCCTCATAAATTGTTGACTTGCTCCTATTCAAGGCTTTCATCTGCAAGGGCCAGAGTGTCAAATCAGTTGCAGATTTCAGCTGGCATTCCATTTTGACAGCAGCAGTCAATTAATTTCAGTAAGTCTAATTGACTAATGGAAGGCTTGGTTTGAGTTGCCTTCAACCTCAGTTCCACCATGGCCACGAGCAACCTGTGATCGATATTGACCACTTCAGCACACCTGAACACCCAATAGTGGTGCATACAACTTCTCCACCAATTAAAATATGAGAATGTGATCAAGTGCTTTGTGGGTTTGTCCCTCATTGGAATACCAAGTCCATGTGTGTATGTTCTTCCATTGGAAATTGGTATCAGAAACATGGAGTCCAGCTGCAGCACAAAGTTCAAGCAGTCGCTCACGATTGCTGTTCACAATTGCATCCGCAACAAAATGCCCAATGCTTTCTGGCCAAGCTTTCCTAGTATTGGCTCCCAGTGTAGTGCTGGCATCGCATAGCGCAATGATAATGTCATGAGGGGATACTCTTCTGATGACATAATACATGGCCCATGAGTATTGGTCCTTGTCCTCCTGACTGGCAAGGTAAGTGGGAGCATAAGCATCAATGACAGGGATGTTGCCATGTCTATAAGAAAGTCCTTGCCACATGATACATTTGGAGATGGGAGATCAGCTTATGAGGGCTTTACAAGCATTCCTTGACAAGGCCAAGGCAACACTGCTGAGGCCTGACCATACATAATGATTGCTGTTAATCATTGTCTTGCTGGTGCAGCTCCAAGAGGTCTCAGTGCGTCCTGCAACAGAAATGTTGTACTGGTTCAATTCAGTGATGGGAGGGTAGGAGTACCAATGCTTTTCAGGGTACGTTCCAAACTGCACATCTACATTGTGTGCAAAGGTCCAAAAATGGTGGTTCCATCAGCCAGTGGGGAAGGGGGGGTCTTTTCTGGGTTCCATATGAGTAATGTGTTGTGTGCACTGAGGCAGAATGTCTGAGTAGATGGAAAAAACATTTTCCAGTGCTTTATAACCATCCTATCAGAGCTGCAGCTCCACAACTCCGGGAGGATGTGAAGAGCCCAATGAGAGCCCCTCCATGTAATGTAGAGGATGTCATGGTCGAGGAGGTTTGAAGCGCAGCCTGTATGCTCAAGAATGGCCATGCTGCCGATGTTTGTGGTATAGCTGCTGAACTGATCAAAAATGGCCAGGATTCTGTTTTAGGATGGCTGACCCAAATTATCAATGACGTATGGATTCATGAGAAAATCCCTGATGACTGGAGCCATGGGATTATTCTCCCATTTTAGAAAGGAAAAGGCAATAGTCTGGTGTGTTCCAATCACTGCAGCATGACTGCTTTCCATTGCAAGTAAACTGTTCACGCTGATTCTTCGTGAGCATGCTAACCCCCTGATAAAGAATCTACGCTACCTACAGCAAGCCGATCAATCACAGCGCAGATTTTTACCATTAGACAAATTATTGGAAAAGATCAAGAGTTTTGGCACAGAGAATATGAGGTGTATACAGCTTTTATTGATCTAAACGCTGCCTCCAACTTCGTTGATCATTGCTCCCTGTCTGCAAGCTGCTGGTGTGCGTGGTAAGCTCTTCCACCTTCTCATAGAAATACACTACCAAACTGAGAGCTGTGTCCACTTAGGTATCAGGATCTCCAACTGGTTTGAGTAGAACAGCAGTGTCCATCAAGGATGCTTGGCTGCCCTGATATGCTCAATACTGTTATTGACTGAATGATGGAAACTCTCACTAGTCGCATACCAGGGGTGGTACTGCATGACTCCTGCATAGCAGACCTAGAATATGAAGATACCACAGCTAGATTCTCATCCTCAAATACTAATCTCATCAATGCCCTGAATATATTTATGGAAGAAGCAAGTAAGAAGTAAGACTGGTCTTCAAGTCAATTGGAAGAAGACCAAACTGATGAAAGGGGCTGATGGACCTCTACCCCTATCCATCATAATCAGTGGGCAAGAGATTGAATTTGTCAATGCATTTGAGTGTCTTGGTTCCATCGTCATTAGGGAGGGAGGTTGCCTTGCTGACATGAAACATCAACTCAGCAAGGTCAAGGTTGTTATGCATGCTCTTTGGAAGCCTCTGTGGCATCAACACCACATATCAACTCTAAGATGAGTATCTATCAAGCAGCAGTGACTTCCATCCTTTTGTATGGCTCTGAAACCTGGGCCACCACAGAGACGCAAATGCGCCAACTGGATGCTTTCGACATGAAACAGTAACGTCGTATTGAAAGTATATGGTGGTTTCATCATGTTCTAAATGAGGATGTCAGGTGTCAGACCAATCAGTCTCCAGTGTCTTCCCAAGTGACTCAACACCATCTCAGCTAGCTTGGCCATCTGCTTCATATACTGGAGTCCATACCAGTCCACCAGCTTTATGCATTTGATTCAACAAAAGCAGGACGGTGAAGACCTGGTGGATGGCCTTGCACAGGCTGGAAGGATATTGTGGCTTCTGACTTCGCCTGCCACAGCCTTAATATGGAGCAGGCCACAACCTTGACAGGAGACTGAGCTCTCTAGAAATGGTTGATCCAACATGTGTACTCTACTCTCAATGAGCAGGAGAATTAATGAATCAAATGAATGGTGTATCTCTGAATATAGACAAGGCCTGACATTGCAACATGATCTGACATGTCCTCATACTTAATTTGGAAAGATAAATTTGGTAAAAGAAACATCTGTCAGTAACCAGAAAGTTGTAGTTTTTGTATCCAACAGTATTTGCTACCTACATTTTATTTTACAGATTATTAGGAAAAGTCATTGAAAATCTGGGCTACTGTCATTGCACGTTAGATGTTAACCTCTGGTTCTTACACTGACATTAAACGTTATGTCCTCAGCACTTGTGGGTGTTTTTCCCACTTTCTTTTCTTTGTTTTTTAAATAATTTTTTGTTAGGCATTTGAATGCTTAAAATTAGCATAAATTGCTGTTTCACAGGCGCAAAAGCCACAAATCCAAAGCATGCAAATTCACTAACTTCTATGACACAGCTCAGGACACAAAGTAACAGAGCAACACAGAAATCTCCCAAACCACACTAGTGTAAATGCCCTCCACGCAAGATATTTTCTGTTGTAGGTACCTATAGCTACAAAAAAATGCACTATTTCTTAAAAATAAAATAATAATAATAATAAAATGCAGGTATAGAATTCTACTTTGGCAGGGCAAAAGCAATCTTTCCTTTGTCTCTTAAAACCACCCACATCACAAGATTTTGGCATTTAATCGCTGTCGAGGGAGGGCTAACCATGTGTCAAACAGAGTTGAAACTATGGGATCAGATATTTGGTGTCAGCCTAGACAAAATCAGGTCAAAAGTTAGAGCTGCAGTGAGGTGTTCACTACTGGGGAGAAGACTCTTTAAGCTCTCTTTGAAATGCTCATTAAAAATTGTCTACGATTGCTTGGAAGGAAAACTAAAGTGAAAGCTTGGAGGGAAAACAAAATGAAAGCTGTGAATACTCACTGTATCAGTCAGCATATGAAGCAATCTTATAATTGTATGCCTTAGGGAGACCTTTCATGAAGAGTGATCGCAGAATAAACTTCGCACAGAAAAGTGCTTACATTTTTGTCTTGGAGATTTTTCCATGGGCTTTAATCAAGCTATCAGTTTGAAAGGCTCTTTCTTTTAAAAACAAATGAGAACTCACACACTCAACCTGCCCTCAATTTCAAATCATGCTTGTATCATGTGCTTTGGTTTCAGATCACAAGTACATCCAACTCAAACGGTAATCAAAGAAAACATTCTATCACATCTCGTAAGAATATGGCACAGGTAAGAGCAGTTCAGTGCATCTAAGATACCTCTTTGCTTACACTTGGAATGAGCAACTTTCAGAATATTCTTGCAAAATGCACAAAGTTCAGGATACACATACAATGCAAAGCTACGATACTACAGTATTTGATGTACGTCAACAGGAAAAGTTCCTAAAAAACCAGTCATGCAGTTTTTGTGCCATGGGATAGATAATGGCTATTTCGTAGAAATAGATCCAACTGGCTCCATTGGAGCAGCAGTATAAATATTCAAAATAGAAATAATAATAGGCCCTGATGTGAAACTTTTTTTTTCCAAATATTGTCTCTTCTGTGAGTAAGGAAAGATTCAGCTTAGGAGCTACTATATCTTGTTATAAGCTTATAACTGTCCTCAAGGTTGGAATTTATTGAAATGTATCACATCATGCTCCTATTTTTTAATTTAAGGAAGTCTTTTGAGACATTTGAGTGGTTATTATTAATTAAAAACACACTAAGAAGGTACAATGGGGATTTCTAATGCAATGGAATTTCCATATGGTGTAGTTCTTAGCATGCTGTTCTTAGAATGCTGCTTAGTGAAACAAGTGGGATCACAGTTATGTTCCTGAAGAAAATAGTAACACATATATAAAATGGAGCCCCTCTTTTCTCTCCCCTTTATCCACATCTGCTCTGTCTTCACACCTACTTTCCTCCAGAGACCCACCAGTCTGCTTTTACCCAAGGTGGATGTGCATCAACTTTCCATGGAACTTGCCTGATAAACTTGTATTTTCGCTTGTTCCGTGTGATAAGGATAGAAAGTAACGTGCTGTGTCGAATGGAGATCACAGATTGGAAACGTTTATTTGTCCGAAGAGAATTAATCTTAAATAATCAAGTGCAAATGAGTTGCTAAACTGGTCTTCACTCTGAACTGTTTTTCTTCCGCTAGTTCAGATTTTTTTTTTTCTCTTAGGGCCCTGTTTTGTTGTGTCCTGTCTACCAATATTGGCCACTGTCTGTACCATAGACAAAAACATTCACCTTGTTGGTAGTATCTTATTACGCTTCATAGAAGAACATATACAAGGAAGAGGAAAAAACCATACCAAATGAATCAGAAGTGATCAATGCTTAAAGTAAATACAACAGCCAGCACTGGCAAGAATCCACAATTTCAATACATACAAGTGTGGCAATCATAGGTGTTCCTCATGTAGTGGAATTTGCCTGCATATTAATACAGTATTATACAAAACCTTGCAGGTCTGTTAGAACAGCGAATGGCAAAACCTTCATCATAACTTAGATTTGTGAGTGAATCTGCATTAAAGATATTCTGCATTTTAAAAGTGCCATTTCTCTCTCTCTCTCTTTCTTCCTCCAGAAGGAGGTGGAATAAATCCACAACAATCTTATATCAGGTAAGTTCAGCTGTAAAATTTTTTGGCCAGGTCCAGTGTATTCTTTAAAGAGTGGCAAATTATGACTTCAGTAACAATGTCGGTGCAAAATATGCCTCTTTCCTTTTAAAGAAACCAGTGTCTACAACTCATTTTGAGAATGTGTGACTGTGCTTATGTCCCTCTCACAACGAAAAAGACATAAAACTACACACTCCCCCAAAAAGCTACAAGAAGTTGGATGATCTTCTGAAGCTTCTGACTTTGCATCGCAATGTGTGGATCATTAAAAACCAGGACCCCTCCTCGTGAGTCCTTGTGAGGCTGGCAGTCCTAAACCATTGCTTATAACCTAGGACATATAAATAACCTAGCAATAAAACTCTGACATTAATAATGAAAATGGTAGCAGTGTTTACCCTTTGAATCCATGTTCACCTTGCATTCCTTCCAACACCTTTAAGAAATGCGTTAATCATAGTATAAAGTTGTTATCCACTGCCTTGCCAGTCATTTTTTTTAATAAACAGTCAATCCACTCATATGCTGAGTATTTCAAATTGAGTTCCCACAATACACTGCACTTGTGACCTTTGGATCATTACACGAAATCCAGCGCTCAGAAGAAGTTGCAAAGAGAGGCTGTTGATCTCTGAAAAAAATAAAAATAAAAGATTCCCACAGTTCTGCTTGAAAAACACCCCATATACAATGTACCCTCTTCTTCTGCATTCTAGCAATAGTCTTAAATCATAAATTAGATTAGTCTTCCACCAAATAACTTAAAAAGGAAGGAATTGTAGCAGACCAGTTTTGCCTGGCTCAACGCCAGATAGCAGCCAGTTCTTTTAGAATCCCAGTCACTGTTCAAAAACTGAACTTGGAAATCACATTAATGTTGAAAAAAAAATTATCTTCACATCGATGCAGGATTTTTCCAGGTTTCGGGGTCGGAAGAGGGTAAACCGAGATGGGAGGATAATCCTATGAACAGTGAGCAGGATATATTTCACGACCGTCGGGTGCACCATGTTCTGGAGATGCCAGCCGTGTTTTGTATTGCACAGGTAAGAAGGAAGTACCTCTCGACAGTCTGCCACCTGGATCAGTGATCTCTGCACATCGGCAAGTTCACAAAAGTGAAAACATTGAATTCTGTCATGATGGAGAAACATAAGAAGATGCCGTACAGGAAAAGGCACACAATTCCCAGCTTCTTATCCAGCTTCCATTTGTTCATGTGGACACCAAGTACCTACAATACACACAGTCATTTGCTCAGAGTAAACAGCAACATCAAAAACATTTACAATCAGTGGCAAGCACCTTTCTCAATAGCGTGACCATGAAATTTACTTTTCCGTTGCTGAGTGCCATTGATTTGCTTGAAGAATATTCTGTTCTCAATTGCAATTTATCATTTTAGGATATTATTATACAGTGGGCGAGATGTACTGCTGGAGTAAACTGGCGTAGCTACATCAGCTGCACTGATTAACACCAGCTAATGATCTGGCCCAATATTTTAATAGTCAGTTCATTCTGGCAAGAACAATTCCATTTAATTCTACGAGATTCATACCCCTTAAACTTTTCAACGGCCAGCTCCCTTCTGTGTGTCTAAAACAGCTTTCACCTGTGTACCTGGGCCTGCAATTTGCAGGTGCAAACACCTCTGCATGCTTTAAACAGCCTGATGCTTGAATATGAACATGTCAGTTTTGTTGTTTTTTATGGCAAACTCATATCTGCCCAGCTGGAGAGTGGATTGTGCACAAGAGTAAGTCTGGCTTCATTTCTATCCCGGAAAGTGACCAACGATTACTAGTGAATTTCCTGGGGCTCCTCTCAGGAAAAAATACACAATGTATCAGCCATCTTGTGTCAGGGCCAAATAATTGCTTGCAAAGTACCAGATTAGGCCCCTGGAAATTTTACAGTAGGACTCTAAGAGAAAAGGAACACGTGGAGAAAAAGCAAACGTCTATAAAATTACTATCTTGGAAATGAAAAACAAGAGATTATATACATACGGTGACAAAAACTGATGCCAGCAGCAAGCCGACGGAATAGATAAGTCCTCGGCTGTTTAACTGGATCTGAAAAGAAGGAATTTTATTAAAACTATGTGAGAAGTTTGAAGAATAGAGTTAATCTCTGCTAATTGATCTGTAGCCCTAAACCGCAGTTTCTAAACGACATCTCCAGCAATGTAAAAGACAAGTAAGACCATTACATCACTGTTTTTAACCCACTCCTCATTCCAGAAGAAGGTGTTTGATCAAAGGGTGACATACTCAGAGACTGAGAGCATTACAAAGCCTGCCACTCCCACCCCAACTTTCTTACTTGTCTCTTCATTATACCATGAGAATGTACCTTCCTCTGATTGACTCCTGTGTGATTCCTGCATGAATAAGATGGGGAAAGGCCTTTTTCTCCTGACCCATAATTTGATTTCCCAACTATCGTGAAAGAAATTCCAGGATAAAAATGTCCTTTCCCCCGTACTGTTATTAGGCTGCATAAAGGAAACAAAGATGGAATCTAATAGTGCAAATTGGCATGGTCAGTTTATGTCATTAAAGGGGATCTCAACGATCTAGTGCTAAGGCTCTTGGTTCTGTTTATCTAACTAAGGCTCCCATCCACCCAGCGTATGCAAGCATCTCACAGTTGTTAATGAATTTATCCTCCTAACAGCCTTGTGAGGTAGGGAAGTGCTATTATCCCCACTGGGCAGCTGGAGAACTGATGTGCACAGATTAAGCGAGTTACTCAAAGTCACCCAGAAGCAGGGAATCAAACTCATCTCTCCCGAGTCCTGGGATAAACTCCTAACCACTGGATCATCCTTCCTCCCTTTATGCTCATATGAGTCCGTCAGAGCTGTTTTTGTTTGTTCCTTTAGGTACTTTAATTGTTTTTTTCTAACTGGCATATTGGAGAATTCAGTTCCGGACTCAGGCTGGTTGAGTCAAAACTCTCTGCTTCAACTGGCCCACGTACCTGGAAGGCCAGGTGTTTGCACTAGGATTTCAATGAGAGAGAAATGTACAAGAGTCTTTTCCTTTACTGGAAGGTTAATACCTTCCCAATTGGAAGCAAAGCGGCTGGCCATTGTGCAGTGGGTAGCATAGGCTACTGCAATTTAACCCTTCAGGCTCCTGATTTTTTTATTTTCTCCATGCAGTTAAAACCTTAAAGCCTAAATAATCTAAGACTGTCTCAAATTCTGCTTATGCTTTCCTGGGTACACCTCACGGAATAAGTTTCATTAAAAAAATTATTTTATATTATCACATAAAAGCAAATTAATGTAGAGAATTTTTGCTGGGTAGATGCTGCAGTCTATTAAAGCAGTATTCCCACAGTGCACTACCAGCAACAGAGCATTATAAAGTAACTGAGCCAAATTTAGTCCTCCACTCAAATCAATGGAGTTACAGAAGGGAAGAATTTGGCTCATTCTGTGCAAAGAAATCATTAGCAAAGGTCAGTTAGAATCAATAGGCCTCCATTTCGCGCAGTTTAAGATTCTTTGTAGTCACTTTACACGCTACAAGCATCTTTAAAAGATGCTTCGAATGAGGACATTTCGAATGTTTGTCTGGGTGTGTTTATTTTCATTTCGAGCCGGAATATTTCCAATAGCATAACTCTACTTGTTACTGGGATCCAAGGGGACAGCTGAAAGCGCAGTGTTCTTCCTTAAGTGGGCTGATTTCCAGCTCTTAATTACTCAGCTGGGTCTACAAATGTATACAGAGCAAAGCAAAAGCATTAGTCCATTACTGCAAATGATTTGCAGAGCAGAAAATAATTCTGAGGATAAAAGTTCATACACCTCTAACAATGTGGGCCTTGTGTTTTAACAGCTGGATTTCTTTCTGATTTGTAAAACTGTCCTTAATCCAATGAGCAATTCAAATGAGAATTTTCTGTGACAATGTAATTTACTCAAGTGCCAACAGGGGAAATAATGGTACACAGTGTATCACCAGCCATCTTTCAGCACTCACATCCTCTCAGCTGGATTATAAAGTGGCACATTTGTAAGAGAATTAGGAATTGCAAATGCGAGGGATGGCTAAAAGCTCAAGAACTACATGGCACAGGACTCCTACGGCATTCACGGAGTTCTACAGATACACCCAGGAAAAACAAATTGGCCGCCTGCTGGCCCGAACTCTGTGCTCGTGACACAGGTGTAGATCCACAATAACTCCATCGATTTCAGTCCCCCAGTGCAACTGAGAGTAGAATTGACTGGAAAGAGGAGCTCAATTCTGGTATTTGGCAGTCACAATCCTGCAATAAACCCCATAAAGGCAGATCCCTCTATGAAGGCACTATTTCTTTTTCCGCTAGATTCCACTTCAACTGGCATATTTAATACCGATAGTTATGAAATGGGCATCTGTGCTGGAGGGGCTTGTCTCTTATTTCGTGCTTGTTCAGAGCCCAGCACAATGGGACCTCTGCAAACCACTGGAATGAAACTAAATTATAATAATGAGAACCGTTCATTATTCGTATTGCTGCTATAAACTGGAGAGGTTACGGTTTTTATACATGACCTGTAGCCCAATCAAATTCTGGAATTCTGTTGCTGCCCCAGATTAATGAGACCAACATGTGTTATTCTCAGTAGTCTGACTGTCCCAGGAAACTAGAACATGGAGTGCTTCAAAACAGTAAGGCCAAATCTGGCATCGCCCATGTAACGGAAGGAGGGAAAAGTACTGATCTTGCTTTTAATGTAAACTGCAGGCTGCAAGTGCCACCCAGGGAGCTGTGTGCTTGTGTAGCTGTGGATGGAGAATGGAAGAAGACTCCTGGGCCATTTCTGCTCACAGCAGCAATTACCGCTTCTTCACAGCACTCGCAGTTTTTCTGAAACAACATTTTCTCCTAGGGTTGGAAGGAGTGTCTGCCTCCTTGTCTGAGTTCTGAGGACCTTCTCCAATACTTCTCTCTAAACCTGTCTGCTCTCCTCTGAGATCCTCACATTGTAATTATGGGGAAGGAGGTCTGGACAAGATTCCCTTCCTGGCCTTTTGACCATGCTGACACTTCCCCTTTGCTTGTTGCCTTTGGACCACTCCCATCCTTTCCTGACCCTAAACTAGAACAGCAAGTAGTCTGACTGGCTCAATGAATGACAGTAGTATGGATTTACACTGGTGTAACTGAGATCAGAATCCAGCCCCTAGGCTCCTGCAGAGCTCCCAGTGGCTGACCCAGAATCGCTAGTTTTTTTGTACAATAATTCTTGTTTGGATTTTGATTAGAAGCTGTTTCTCACAGGCTCCAATATATTTAATAGCTGGTGGTATTAAATACACCAACTAAAGTGGAATCTAGCCGAAAAAAGAAATAAACTGACGCAGCTGGATGTTTTTAGCATGGAAAATACCTGCATTCAACATGAAGGACAGATGGTGCTTCTCAGTGACATGACTGGACTGGTCTGAAAACAGGAAATGTACCTTTGAAAGCAGAAAAGTTCTTAAACCTACATCTAAAATGGGCCAAATGTTGACATATAAAAGGACAATTGTTACAGGGATTTGTTTTTCAGCCCATTTGCAAAAAAAAAAAAAATCCTTTTCTTCATTAAGAATTATTAAAATGTACTAAACATATGTTAATCATTTATTAATCTTTTATACACTATTTACAAATGGAGCCTTAATAGAAGGCATGACCATAAGATCTGCTGGTCTTAAAACCCAGCAGGCCTGACAAGAAGGTTGAGTTTATAAAGGGTTAATAAGGGTTAACAAATGTTTTATTAAATGATTACTCAACTGTTACAGGGCAATGGATTGCTTATGACCACTGTAACACCTTCTACTGATGTGGTAACAACCCCCTATAACACACATGACTCAAGACTGTAACATGTTTACAACGTCTTTTAATTATTTATTAACAGTATAAAGTGTGTCTCGCCTCACAACAGCAAATCAAATAATCCAATCAACTGCCACCCATCACAACTCCTCAAGATGGAGACTTGAGCATCAGTTTTCATGTAATGGAGTTGCATTAGGAGAGATGAACTCTCACTCCAGCTTGACAGTTCTTGTTGTCACCTTTAGGTAACTAGATATGCTTCTATCCTTGAGTCAAATAAAATGACCCATTGTAGACAGGCAACCTTGCAACAGCTTTTCTTTTGTGAGGCTTGGCATCCTCCTAGAAAAGGATGAGTTCTTGGAAGCGACGGGAGAATATTTGTCTAATTTATCTACTTTAATTTTCATGTCTGAGCACTCTATGCCCCTGTGATGGGGTATCCACCCCCACACGAGGCCTGAAGGGGTAAATTAGGCCAATTAACCTCTTGGCTGGACCTGGAGGAAAGCCAGGGAGTGCTAGGGCCTAAATGCTGATGAAGTCCAGCTAGGGGAGGAGCTGGGCAGGGTCTATACAGAGAGGAAGTTAGCAGTAGATAGGGGGCTGCAGTCAGGTGAATCTGCAGTCACACTCCCTGAGACAAGGGGGAGAGCAGGAGCCTGAGAAAGGCAGGGTAGGAAACAGTCAGGTCTGAGAGGGATAGATCTGAACCGCTGGTTTGAGGGACCCTGGATTGGAACCCGGGGCAGAGGGTGGGCCCGGATTCCCCTACCAACCACTGCAAGAGTGGCAGAGTCAGCACAGAGGAGACTGCCTGAGACTTTGAGGATAATATCCCAGAAGGAGAGGATAATATCCGAGAAGGAGAGAATGGTGGTGACTTGGCTGGAGGGCTAAGCCACGAAGGAGAGGCACTGCAGCTCTGGACTAGCAGGACAGCAGTTGCAGAGTGACTGACTGGAGCAAGGGGCTGAGTGGCTTCTAGACAGGGTGCGGACAGGGGCGAGGATTTCCCCACACCCGAGGAGGTGCTGCTGAGCGTTACAGCCTCATTGCAATGAAAATCATTACACAAGCCTTTTTCTGACGGCAGGATTAAACCCCTTCCATGTAAACAGAGAGGGATGGTTTCCTTGGGGAAAACAATGGTCGCCATGGAATGCACTTTGTCAGGAAGCTCAGTTGGCTGGAATCGATATCGCAGCTGTATTTTCTGGAACAAAAACTACAATTCACTGGGCAAAAACCTTGTTGGGAAACGCAAAGCATTATACAAGCGACTGAGAAGAAGTTTCCATGGTGGTTCAGGAGTCGGAAATGTGTCTCTGGTATGCCACATGCGGGCCCAGCGAAGTGGAAGGACTCAGACTGGAAGGGGGAAAACTGGAAAGAATCTGCTAGTAGGTGAATTGAGAACAACAGAAGGCAAAGGAAGTTGCCAATAAAAAACTGCCCACGCGTCAGATTTTTACCTGTTGTAAATAGGCACAGCTCCTGTGGTTTTCTCTGACTAGGAGCGGCATTGATTTGCACCAGCTGAGGAGTTGGCCCGCTGCATGGATATAATCCATTTTTTTGTTCCAGCTTCAGTTCCTGTTTTTGCCTCCCTCCTGCTGCTGCGGGGTGTGTACGTGTCACTGAATACTAGGATCCTACAGGACTCTGTCATCACGGGCTTTACATTGGGCAGTCAGAAAAGGACCAGGCCTCTTTGAGATGAAGGGCATTTGGATCTGGAGGGCGATGCTGTTCCAGTTTTTGGGGGGCTGCTGGACGGGGTTCTCACTCTAGGAGAGAAAGGTCTCTTCCCAGCAGGGCTGAGCTCATTGTCTGAGCAGCACGGGGGGAGAGAGATTGCAGCTGCACACTTAGCCAGCCCATTCCTAGCCCTAGCAGCACCTCTGGTGAAGACACCTAAACCCACTCCCCTAATATCCATGAAAACACAGTAGCTTTTGTTCCAAAAGACACAGTTGTGATTCTTCTAGCCCTGAAAGAAAGAAGAGATGAGTGCTCAGGGGGCCAGATTCAGACCTGGTGTAAGCAGGTTGCACCTCCCTTGCAAGTGCCTGTCTGGGCCAAATTATCTGGTGATGTAAACAGTGGTGTCCCATGACATGTGACAATAGGGCAGGAAAGCAAAGCAGGTGTAAATGGACTCCTACTGCTTTATTTTACTTGCTTAACCAGCTAGATGTTTTCCCTGGCACACCCGCTTCTGTCATGTGGGGTGTAAGTTACGCCCATTTTACATACACACCTATGGCCAGAGTGATGCAGGTCACACTGCTTTATCGTCTTCCAGCCAACTTACTTCCGACATGTAACATACGCTGCTGTTCTCAGCCCACAATATGGCTCAGTGTCTCACTGGCTTTACCGGCACATAGTTTTACTGTTGTAGCCTTCTCACTGTCTCCTTTCGCCAGTCACTATAATGCTGCAGACTGACCTATTCCCGATTCAGCTTCCCACTAGCCACAGGGGAAGCCTCAACGGCTCTGAAAATTGGTTCAAATGCTTAGGCAAAAGTGTTCAGACCTCCCCGGCTTTCAAAACTAAGCTGGAAATAGGGTGACCAGATAGCAACTGTGAACAAAAGGAACAGGGGGTGGGGGGTAATAGGCACCTATATAAGAAAAAGTCCCAAAAAACGGGACTGTCCCTTTAAAAATGGGACATCTAGTCACCCTAGCTGGAAATCAACCAAGACCAAGCTCTCTCAGGAGACTACTGGTATTTCCTGCTCCTCCAGTTTAGCTCTGGAATACTGTAAAAACACGCTTGCTTGGCATAGGTCACTATTTCTAAATTCAGAGAAAATAAAGCCAGCAAAATGTTTTAAAAACTCAAACAGGGCTTGGGCTTCATTTGCGTTTTGAGCAGAGTGGGAGACGGGGTCTAAGAGTACGTCTACGCGGCAAGTGAAGGTTTGATTGTAGCATGGGTAGGGCCTGGGTAACAAGAGTTAGTAGATATGTTGGCATGGACTTCAGAACAGGTTAGGAATCAGAGTCCATACCCAGGCTCCCCCGTGGGCTTGTACTCTTGGTTGCTAGCCTGTGCAGAAGTCCGTGCTGCCACGTCTACACTACTATCGTCACCTGTATTTTAGATTAAAGCTAACCCGGGTATGTTTACTCATGGTGCAATCACACCTTGACTTGCAGTGTAGACGCATCCTTAGTTGGATTTACCCTACTTCCAACCAACACCGCTTCCTTCTAAATCATAGAGGGAAAGAAAAACTCAACTCCCTCCCTTTATTTAAAAACAGGAAATCCTTTCCTGGGAGACAAATTGTCTACAAGCAAAGCACGGTCTGGTATTGAAATCAGGAGAAATAAACTCTCCTTCGAGGTTTGGCTTGTAATCACACAGCTAAGCAGAACAGGAGAATACCCTGTGTTGACTGATTACAGTTGACAGGTTTGCAAGTTCAAAATACATACAGCTTGAATTTAAACGGGGCGCTTCCCCTCTCCCCTTTCTTGCACCGCACATGCAAAGATGCTACCATGAATCCAGATAGCTCTTGCAGTAATGAGCCCTGAAGGGCAACCTGCCTAGCAGCATTTGAAGTTGAACACTGGGGATAAAAGGGAAATAATGTAATTCCAATCTCCAGTTCTGTTCTGGAAATTGCTGAGAGGAAAAGGACTTGCTGTTGCCAAAACCAAACTGATTTTGCTCCAGGATCCATATATGTAAGAAATTATCTCATTTGATCTCAAGGGCTCTGGTATATTTCCAGCCCTCCCTGCTGGCAAAAGCTGAGGGTTCTAAGTCTGCTCCCAAACCTAATTTTGGTATAGCTTCTCCTGCAGTGCTGGGGTTGGCATCACAAGTCAGTGAACTCTGCATTCCCTGAAATATGACGGGGTCTCCAGAGTGCAACAAATCCAGCTGTAATTTAGGACATATGTTACATTCCTGCCTGTCTGTGTGCATTTCCTTACTGGATAGTTTTGAGTAGGGCTGCTGTGTGAATTTCCTTTGTACAATCCAACACAATTCGTATCACCAAGGGCTTGGTTTTGAACAATGCAGGCATCTACAAACTCAAGGTAATAAGGAATGAATGCAGGAGTACAGGAGGACCGGATCCTGTGCTGAGAGATCCCTTTGGGATCGGAAGTAGGGTTGCCAACTTTCTAATCACACAAAACCGAACACCCATGCCTGCCCCCTGCCCCTTCTCCGAGGCCCCACCCCCCACTCTCTCCATTCCCCCCTCCCTCCGTTGTTCGCTCTCCCCCACCCTCATTCACTTTCACCGGGATGGGGCAGGGGTTGGGGTGAGGGAGGAGGTGCGGGGTCCCGCCAGCACTTACCATGGCTCCCAGGAAGCGTCTGCCTGGTCCCTGCGGTCCCTGGGTGCATAGGCGGCCAGGGAGGCTCCGTGCACCGCCCTTGCAGCTCCCATTGGTCGCGGTTCCTGGCCAATGGGAGCTGTGGAGCTGCCACTCAGGGTGGGGGCAGCGCACAGAGCCTCCCTGTGCCTAGGGGCTGCAGGGGACCTAGCGGCGACTTCCGGGAGCTGTGCGGAGCCAGGGCAGGTTGGAAGCCTGCCTTAGCCCCGCTGTGCTGTCGAAAACCGGATGCTTGGTAACCCTAACTGGAAGCTTTTCTCACTGTACATCATTCCAGCACCCAGTCATAAAAGCCCGTGATGAAGAGAATCAATCAACCAATCAATGCAAACTAGGTAAAGGAAGCCGCAGGGCTCAATTCTAGGCCGGCTATGCCCCTGCCCAGGGGAGTCATGAGCTGTTACTCCCAGTCACGGGCTATGGATATCATCAGGCTCTGGCTGAGGGGGAGACCAGCTGCCATTCCCCTGCCTGTGCAGATGGGTGGGAAATTGGCTTCACTCCCCCCAGTCCAACACAGTTGAGCTGGCGCGGAGTGGGAAGGAAGTTGTCCCGCTGCAAATGCTGAGGCAATGTTGAAACAGAGACCCAACTGTGACTGTCACACCACTCAGTCTGTGCCCTACTCCTGGCACAGGGCCTTGCTCAGACTGGACTGCAAGGGCCAATCCTGCCCCATGTGAACAGATGCGACTTAACATGAGTAAGGGCTGCAAAATTGGCCCTATGGTTGCTAGCGCTTCTGAAGAGTACAAGACTTCACACCATGGAGGCTGAGTCGGAGGGCACACGCCACTGGTGGAACAATACTTTGTCAGGCAGGACCTAGTAACACAAAACGGCTACATGCCCGGTCAGTCATTGTTATACTGTGATATGAATTGATGCCAACACGTGGTCATCGGTGGCACTTTTGCAAAGCACACTCATTAGGAAGGCGTATGCAGACATTAGCAGGTGACTATTAGTACTATACATCTGAATTTGAATAGGTCTAAGGACCAGGTTTTGTTTGAGAGCTCCTGGCCAAAGAAACGAGGAGGCAAGAACGTTCTTCTGTGGAGGAGCTAGTGCTAGCCTCACCTCTCATCTCACAGGCAGTTCTCTCCGATGCACCTGGGGGATGCCCAAAACAGGAGCCAGACATCAGCTTTCAACAGCCTGTGCAGTTAAAGCCTGCTCCAGTGGCTGATGGGGAGATTGATCAACAGTCCATAGTGCAGCTAGTATTCTCGCTATACAGATACATAGAATGAAAATAGATACAGGAGGGGAAAATGGGGCGAGATCACTGACAGCTCCATTTCAAGGTGGAGCTGATCCTGCTCTTCTAAGGAAGTTAAAAAAAAAAGTCCTGGCCCAAACCTGTTCTGATTGCTGACGGTGCTGCAGGTTCACTACGGCTGCCAGATGGAGACCCTGAGAAGCACCTGGAAGAAAGATAGGAAACCTTTTCCATGGACGGTTTTTGTTTCTGTTCTGCATTTGCTAGGCCTGCATTACTTGGCTCCCAAGGATTGAGTCCAATGGCATTTCAGAAGCAACAACCAGTTCAGGACTCCGAGTGTTGAATAACTGAAAATGTGAGGGCTGCCGGGGACAAGGATCGTGTGGTTCTTTGCTGGAAAGCTCTGCATGAGGGCTGGATGAGTGACAGGGCCAGTACAGAGGCAGGTAGAAGGGTGTGTGACCAAACAAATTCTGTGAGCAATGATGAGGCGAGCTCTGAAGGAGTAAGACTGACCCGTCTTAACAAGTAAAGAGGCTACCTCGAATTAATATAACTGGGATATAGATGAGATACAGAAGGAACCAAGGTAATCCGGTGAGGAAGCTTCTTGATATTTATTTTCTAAGACAAAGGCTAGGAGGGTTTCATTTGCATCTGATTTGCAAGCTGCTTTACTGTCTGGCGGAGAAAGGATGGAGGTGGTGGTTTGAGCAACAGCTGAAGGCATTGGGAGAAACTTAAGAAGACAAGATGGATGAGGCAAAAAAAGGAACCACCAGGGATATCACAGGTTGAGATCATGGATAATCCTCCTGAAGGAGGAGACAGCAAACAACTATGGAACCTTTCAATTTGGCCACCAACAGTAGCTGTTCTGCCCTAGAGGAAAACTAGATTGAGAACTAGCTGTAAGCTTTGACCAGACTCCTGTCAATCTGTGACCAAGAAGTAAGCCAGGGACAGAAAGAAAGAAAGAAAGAAAGAAAGAAAGAAAGAAAGAAAGAAAGAAAGAAAGAAAGATCCAGTAACCCAGATTGGTGACTGCACAGGGAGAGATTTGGCTCCAGGCATCTGTGTCCAGAGGGGGAAAAAAAAAAAAAAAATCAGGGTGGCTTCTTGCCTCCTGGATGCCAGGAGAAATGATCACAACGAGGTTGTCTGACACTGTAAAGGAGCTGTCCACATTGTAGTCCATGGGGGAACAAATGATTCCAAGAAGGGAGATTCACTATAGCCAAGATTCACTCCAGGCAAAGAACTAAAGATCACCTCGGTTGAGCCCATCTTTTCCAAGATCTTCCCAGTGCCGAGTGAGAAAGGGATAATGATATCAGAAACCAAATGATAAAATCGGAGAAATGCAGGGCTGGAAGGGATCTCAAAGTTATCAAGCCCAGCCCCCTGCGCTGAGGCAGGACCAAATAAACCTAGACCATCCTTGGCAGGTGTTTGTCCAGCCTGTTCTTAAAAACCTCCAAGGACGGGGATTCCACAACCTCCCTTGGAAGCCTATTCCAGAGCTTATCTGCCCTTAGGGCAGGTCTTCACTACCCACCGGATCGGCGGGTAGAAATCAATCTATCAGGGATCGATTTATCGCGTCTCTTCTAGACGCGGATAAATCGATCCCTGAACATACTCCCCGTCAACTCCGGAACTCCAGCTCGTGAGAGGCGGAAGCGAAGTCGACGAGGGAGCGGCAGCGGTCGACTCGCCACCATCCTCACGGCTAGGTAAGTCGACCTAAGATACGCCGACTTCAGCTACACTATTCACATAGCTGAAGTTGCGTACCTTAGGTCGACCCCCACCCCTAGTGTAGACCAGGGCTTAGAGTTAGAAAGTTATTCCTAATATCTAACCTAAACCTCCTTTGCTGCAGATTAAACCCATTAATTCTTGTCCGACCTTCAGTGGACATGGAGAACAATTGATCACTGTCCTCTTTATAGCAGTCCCTAACATAACTGAAGACTGTTATTAGCTCTCCCCTGAGCCTTCTTTTCTCAAGACTAAACATGCCCACTTTTTTCAACTTTTCCTCATAGGTCAGGTTTTCTAAAACCTTTGATCATTTTTGTTGCTCTCCTCTGGATTCTCTCCAATTTGTCCACATCTTTCCTAAAGGGTGGCACCAAGAATTGGACACAATGCTCTAGCTGAGACCTCACCAATGCTGAGGAAAGCAGAATAATTACCTTCCATATCTTACATACCAAAGTCCTGTTAATACTCCCCTGTGTATAAAATATAGTTTTTTGTCTGGTGAAAAAAATTTCCCTGGAACCTAACCCCGCACCCTTTACATTAAATCTTATGTGGAAATTGGATTTGTTTAACATCGTTTCGCTTAGTCTCATTTTTCAGGAACAGAACTACAACATTAAGCGAGGAGTTGCTGTATTTAAAGAATCTCTTCTTATTGCCTTTTATGTCCTTTGCTAGGTGTAACTCATTTTGTGCCTTAGGCTTTCTGATTTTGTCCCTACATGCTTGTGCTGTTCTTTTGTACTCCTTAGCAATTTGTCCAGGTTTCCATTTCTTGAAGGATTCCTTTTTGATTTTGATGAATGATGCACCCGTTTTGTAGATTCTCAGGGCACTGGAAAAATGCCTTCTGTGATGAGCGATGTTTTGGATTAGGTCTCCATTTATGCTGATGGGTACTAACGGCCTGCATTCAAAATGTAGACATGCTTGACACTACTTGGGAAAATGGGAGGAGGGGAACTTCCTCGAACTCAGACAATAGGGCGCCGGCTTCCAAACACATAACAAGAGACAAGAGATAGAGATTTTTTTCTGAAATAAAAGCTGAAGAATAAGATAATCCATGCACTAAAATGTACATTCACCAAAGCAAAGAGCATGGAAAACAAGCCATCAGAACCAGGAGTGTCACTTACAATGGGGTGGCCTGGGCACTGAACTGGGACTTCTATTCCCAGCTCTGACCTACTGTGTGAACTTAGGGAAGTCAATTCATCTCTCTCTGACTGGTTCCTTTACCAGGAAGATTTTTTTCCAGGGACTCTGTTTATATTATGTGTTTGTACTGAGCAAGATTTTTAAGGATGTTTAGGTGCCAACAATTTCAATTGGACTTAGGTGCCTCCAGTGACTAGGATAATGGCCCTTGATTTCAGTTGGGGCCGTTAGGTGTGGTTGTAATACACATAATAAATAATACTACTCTATTACTAAGGGGGCAGAACTGGGACCTTTTGGGATGAGTCTCATCATAGCACTGTTAGTATTGATCAGTACAATCTATACAGAGTTGCTGTGATATGTTAGAAGTATTTACAATGCTAGCAAGCTACAATTCAACAAACAAGAGAACGCCGACCTCATGTCCTAATATCTCTGTGGCTCAATGGACCCTCTGTAAAATGGGCACAGGAATCCTGCTTTACAGGGGTTTTGTGAGGCTTACTGTTTGTAAGACACTTGGAGATCCTTGGATGAAGCACAACACAACACAATGGGGCCTCACATTCAGAACTTCACCACTTAAACCTATTTCCTGCTATGAGCACTTGATCAGCTGGTTAGTGGGTGAAACCACATTACCACATAAGGTTAAAAAAATGTCAGCATGTATAAAATCATAGCACAGCACATTGCCAGTTGTGTACACACATCTCGATACCAAAGCTTGTCACATAGACAAAAGAAAAAGGAATCAGATTCTGCTCCACATTTCACCAGTGTAAAACCAGCGTAATGCCACTGATTTCTTCTGGATTTACACCAGTGAAAATGAGAGCAGAATTTGGCCACTGGTGATTATAAATCAGATGGGACAAAACAACAGACATCGAGGGATTTCACCAGACCTGACATAGGAGAACAGTCTAGGAGCAGATGTCAATCTGAATGTCAGAACACATCATTCACATGGATTCTTGCCCTGCCCGTTCTCCTCCATCAGGAGGATCCCTCTAGGGTTCCCCACAGGCAGCCTCACTGACCTAGCCTCAGGAAGGGGGTGGGGGCAGCATTAGTATGTGACTAGAGTGGTGTCTACACTGTGTTTTAAAACCCA
Organism: Malaclemys terrapin pileata; assembly: GCF_027887155.1. Lineage (NCBI taxonomy): Eukaryota > Metazoa > Chordata > Testudines > Emydidae > Malaclemys > Malaclemys terrapin. Next base: position 6,110,971 of record NC_071507.1, read on the forward strand.
CAGCAGCGAGTCTCAGGGTCTACAGACTAGGGGTTGTGCTATGGCACTAAAAGCAGCTGCGTAAACGCTGGGCTGAAGCACAGGTTCTGAAGCCCAGGGTGGGGGGGAGGGTCAGAGCCCAAGCTTCAGCACGAGCAGCAACATCTACAGTGTTGATTTTAGCACCACAGCGCAAGCCCTGAGCGCCTGAGTCTGTAGACTCAGACTCACTGCCATGGTTTTAAAATGCAGTGTAGACATACCCTCGGTGCCACAGCAGCCCTCCTGGCAGAGACTGATGAAGGGATGTACTGAATCAATGTTTCACTGGCTGCTCTGCCCAGGACCTCGTCCCAACCAGCAGATCCTTCCACCTTCTGGGCTGCACTGGTCATCACAGACCCTTTGGCTGCTTTCTGTCACCAGTACCTTCCCGGCAAGCAGGCTAACCAGTTCAGGGACCCTGTGGATGGGTTTCCTCTGATGGATGATGGCATGAGCCCAAGCTAACTCTGGCCCCAGGAGCATATGATATGGGTGAAATCCTGCCCTCCCCCCCACCCCAAAATCAATGGCTAAACTCCCAGGATTTCACCCTATGTGTTTTAAGATATTCATCCTGGACCTGATTCAGCAAAGCATGGAAGCACGTGCCTAACTTTAAGCATGGACCTAAATCCCATTGACTTAATGTGACAAACATGTACTCAAGTGAAGAGATGGTTGGGAATTTTCCATCGAAAGGGTTTTTCTATGGAAAATGTGGTTTCACAAAATTAAAATTTTTCCACAGGAAAACTTCAATTCTGCCAACATTTAAAGAAAAAAAATTTCTTTCAGGAAAACCGAAACATTGTTTTGTTTTGGATCAGGCTGTCCTGAATTGAAAGATTTTGATTTGTTGAAATGACCTGAAATGTCTTATTCAATATTAAACTTCATTTCCCTATGGCACTGAAGCAAACAAACCTATTCATATGATTAAAGTTACTCATGCACTTAAGCACATTTCTGGACTGGAGGTTTCACTTTTAGCCCATCTACTCTTTCCATCAGTGTCTTCGCTCCATTGGTCTTAAAGCTACAAGTGTCTTAACAGTTTGTTTATTAAAATGCATTTACCCTCTGCTTTCTCTCAAATTTAATTTCAAATCCCGTCATCCGGCTGTGGCATGATTCAGTTATCTTGCTCATTCCGGTGGGGTAATTTGCAGTTTTGGATGGTAATTTAAAAGTAATTATGCTCAAACCGGCTTTTCTTTTCTTAATCTTTTCTTGTGGGGGGGGGGGGGCAGGAAGAAATGCTTCAAAGCTTCAGAAATAGCTTTGGGGACTTCCTCTTTTGGACGAGGCAATCCAAATGGGAAGTTGGGAACCTGCCAAACATTTATAGAAATGGTAATTTTTAGCTTTGAAATCTTCCAGTGTTTAACATGTAAGCAAAGTCATATTAGTCTGTTAAAAACATGGGCCCAGTTGTGCAGGGCCTGAATGATGTGAGTAAGCCTTGTTGGTGTGAGGAGTCCTAACACTTATTTTCACAAATCCCTCAGCGTAAGCTTAGTGTGGTTGTCTTCTCTAGATTTAGTCCAGTACCAGGCACACTGATGGGGCTGAATAAATAATGAACAATCATAATTCACAAGTGTTGTCCGTGTCAGCGGACTGAGCCAAGTCCTTACACGCCAGATACAGTTTTTAGTTTGGCTGGCTGTGGAGTCTGGGCTAAATCCGTTAACTTGAAGTAAATAGTGAGGAAACGCTCATGGCGAATTATAGGGTTGTTGTTAAAGCTGCTTTTTAAACATGTGACCACATTGCATAACAAATAATCGGGATAAATTAAACAGTGAGGACATTGTTACACATGGATGAAAGCACGCTACTCATGTTCAGCCTCTTGTTTATGTCCCTTTTAGAGGAAAAACACAACAAGGATAGGGAAGAGCTACGATCTAGAAAAATGAATTTGATCCCTACTACATTTAATTTAGTTTTGTTTTTAACCCCAGCCTTTTTCCCCAGTCCAAGTGAAATGTCAGAGTTCGGTCATAAGGTCACTGCTCCTCCACACGGAGACTTTAGCTCAAGATTGAAAGTATCATTATTCATGGAAGATGTTTCACACGTTGAAGCATAAAACGATGAATAGGTGAAATAGAGGCACAGATCTTTTTGATATGTACTGCGTTTTAATTAGTCCTTTGCTCTCTCTTGGCGCCATGTGGGTGGGGTGGGGCAGGAGAGCTTGGCAGGACACCTGTCAGGGATAGTCTCTGTATATTAGACCTCAGTGCAGGGGGCTGGACTTGATGACTTCTCAAGGTCTTTTCCAGCCTTACATTTCTAGGATTCTGTATTACTGCAGATCCTTGAGACCCCTTCTTAGATTGGGGTCCCATCTGGTTACGTGCTGTACGGACACAAAGTAAGAGCAAGTTCCTGCCCCCCAGAGCTTCCTATGTAAATAAACAAGGCTGATAAAGGGTGGGAGGTGAAATAGAGGCACAGAAAAGGGGCAGTCACTTGTCCCAGGTCACACACAGAGCAGGTCACTGGCACAGCTGGGAATAGAAGCCGGGTCACCTGAGCCTCAGTACTCTATCCATTGGACCACACTGCCTCTAAATACCAAACATGCCCTGAAGACAGACAGGGGACTGCAATCTTCAGGGATGCCAGGTAATATGCACTGTATTCACTTAAAGCAATGAACAACGCCTACTGGCATTGTCCAATAGGGTGCCAACGTTTAATCCACGTGCAAAGGTGTCTTTATTCCTCTTGTGAATTAATCCTGGATGCATTTGTGGGGGTGGGAAAACCTTCTTGGCAATTCCTGACCCTTGAGTGCCTGACTGTGTGCCTTTAATGTTCCCTTATCAGATTCATAAGGAATTTCCCAGGTTGTTGTTTGGGGTTGTTGGTGTTTTTTGGTAGATGAGGGTACGAGGCGGGGAGAGAAACCCATGAAACGAGGAAGCAGCAGCTTCACTCTGCAGGACTTGAAAGCTCACCTGGCTGGCAGGAATTGGCAATGGCGGGTGTCAATTCCATAATCAGGAACTGTTCGGCTCAACACCATCAGAAAGCACTTTCCTGTGCACCTTAAGAGGGATACCCTCTCCTGAGCCCTCACGAGGTCTGCTGGAGAGCGGCAGAGCAAAGGTACAACCGTGCAAGTGCAAGCCCAGCTCACTAGGACTCCCTAATCCCTTTGCACTTTACAAGACCCATGGGCTTTTCACTATGGTCTTGATTGTCCCTAAGTCTGTGGGTGCAGGGGGTAGTGGATGCCATAGGCCCATGCCAGCCCTTGCTTGTAGCAGGTGGGCAAGGATAGGGCAGGGTGTGGTTACAGCCTTGACTTTGTCCCCACAAAACTTTTTCCAGCTGAGCCGGCACAGGCGTGCAAACCTTTGCTGCTGAGTTAGGCTCAGGAGCAAGAGGGAAGCACAGTACAGCCCTCCTTAGCTTCCTTCTCCTGTGCTGAAAACTGATCATTTATTTCTACACTTTGTTTTCTGCCTTGTTAGTGATATTCTGATCCATGGTAGTGTTTTACTCATCAACATGCTCCAAGAATTCTAATGGCTTAGTGAGGCATGATTTTCCTTTCCAGAAGCTATCCTGGTTTGTTCCTATCCAAACTTTTTCATCTATGTGTTTTATCATTCTATTTTTATCCCTTCAGAGTAGAGCTCTCAGTCTATTATTAAGCAATTTACCTCTGTCTCTCTCATGTATCTATTCAAAATACAGTATAATATGGTATCTTATTGCAGTTTGGGCTATTGTATTCAACGGGAAATAAAAGTACTCATGCCACAAATCCTAGACAGAATTAACTACAGTTTCCTACATCATACATAGGTATTGCTATTTGCTCACTCAAATTTCAACTGAAAGAACTTTTACCTGACAGAAAACATGGCAGGCGCCTAAAAGAAATATTTTTATTTAATAAAAATAAAAACCAATCAAACGTAGGACTTACATATGAACCATAATCCACTGCTAGAGTCTGCAGAGCCCATGGGAGACCCAGGCCAATTAAAATGTCAAAAACATTACTTCCAATGGAGTTCGACACAGCCATATCCCCCATGCCTGCAGAAACAGGAAACCAGATACAATCAGTCGTTTCAGTAAAGGCTTCTTGCTCTTCAACAAGAATATCTGCATCTGAATTACTCCTGACTCTGCATAGATTAACACTAGCTAGATTTGGCCTCTCTTTATAACTGATGCTTATTTCTTCCAAAAAATAATGGGCATACTGGGAAAGCGTATGTTTCACTAAGAAACATCCTCTTGGCCTCCTAAAGCAGTATTGCCAACTCAGTTTTTCTTAAAGCTCCAGCTTCTGGAGTCATGGGAAATCTGTTTTCATTAAAAATAACTTTCCAGCCCTCCTGGTTGCAGAGAAAAGCTGGAGAAAATGGACTCAAGTGCCCCCAAAGTCTCAGAAACCAAAAGGCAAATAAACAGAAGCCCAATTAAAAAAAAATCCTTAATTTTCAAGTTAAACATGTTTTTTTGAGTGCTTGGCATTGGCTATGCTGCTAAAGCAGGGTCCAGATTCAGTAATGGCCTTTTACTATCATATGTGATGGCAAGTTAGTTCTAGGACAGGGGTAGGCAACCTATGACACGCGTGCCGAAGGCGGCATTCAAGCTGATTTTGAGTGGCACTCACATTGCCCGGGTCCTGGCCACTGGTCTGGGGGCTCTGCATTTTAATTTAATTTTAAATGAAGCTTCTTAAACATTTTAAAAACCTTATTTACTTTACATACAACAATAGTTTAGTTATATATTATAGACTTATAGAAAGACGTTCTAAAAACGTTCAAATGTATGACTGGCACGTGAAACCTTAAATTAGAGTAAATAAATGAAGACTCGGCACACCCCTTCTGAAAGGTTGCCGACCCCTGTTCTAGGACAATCTTCTGTTCTCTCTGCAAATATTAAATTTCAAATCAGCGTTGATTTCACTCCTCAGAACCACTCCCTGCTGCTCCTTTGGACATATTAGTAAGCCACTAAAGTGGCCCTCCCCAAATGTTAAGTGGAACCAACACAAGACTCCAAGGGCCAGTTCCTCTGTTCTAATAGAGCTATGAGAATTTCCACCAGCTGATGATCTGCCTCTAGAGGCATAAGAACCGGAAAAGGACAGAAGGACAGAGGCTGTTCTATCTCATCTGTGTCATGCCCCTCTGCCCATTTTGCCCTGCCCAGAGAATAGCTCTGGAAACCTATGGTTCTGAATAATAGAGTGGATGTCCAAAGGCTGCAATGGCTTCAAGTAATTATGCCTATTACAGATCTGTTGGAGTCTTATTTGAAACCCTTACGTCATGCCACATCTTGGAAACCCTGTATTACAGAACCCGAGTAGCAGGCACACTAAACATCATGCCCATTTTCCCAGTTGAGTTGGTAAGGGTGAGCTGGGGAATTCTCATGTCCTACCCTTCAGCCCCAGCTTGGTTTTTTTCAAAGCTTGGACCCCCTGAGAATAGCATCTGGACACCACAGGGAAGATGCACTTTCATATCATCCCCTTTATTGGGAAAGCTTATCTGGAGGCTAGCAATCCATACTTCCTCTGTACCTCCTTACAAGGCAGTGGACGCGTAGGAGATGCTTTACATCCATGTTTGCTGATATAGGAGGCAAACCTACCTTGTCTTGCTACTATAAGGCTAGCCATGCAGTCCGGTACGCTGGTGCCAGCTGCCAGGAATGTGATACCCATGATCACATCTGGAATACCCAACGTGTAGCCAATGATCGTAACCTAAGGAAATAAATGGAATTGTCAAGAGGCTTAAATTCATTTAAAACCTAATCAAACTTGTCCCTACGTTGCAATATGTTCTGGGTCAGTTTCTATAACTAAGTTGGATGGTGATGCAAAAGAACTTTTTTAAAAGGGAAAATTAAGAGAGGGAGGGGTTTAGTGGGCAGGGCAACTGGCATAGGATCAGGAAACCTGAGTTCTATTCCCCGCTCTGCCACTGACCGTTGACAAGCCACTTCACCTCACAAGGTCTTTCGTTTCTCTACGCCCTTTATCTGCTGTGACTATTTGAACTGTAAACTACTTGGGGCAGGGACTGTCAGTACGGTGCCTCGCACAACAGGGGCCTGATCTTCACTAGGTTTTTTGCCTTCCTCTGCAGCATGGGGCACCGCTCACTTGCAGGTTTAAACTAGCATTAATGGTGGATTCTCTGGGCTTGTCTACACTTACATTTTATAGCGCTCTAACTTGCTGGCTCAGGGGTGTGAAAAATTCCCCCCCCCGCCGAATGCAGCAAATTTGAGTGCCTTAAAGCATTAGTGTGGACAGACTCCAAGCGCTAGGAGCTATTCCCCTTGTGGAGGCTGGTTACCAGGAGTTCTGGGAGAGCTCTCTCCCAGTGCTCGCACCTGACCACACACACACTTCAAAGCACTCCCGCAGCACACTTTGAAGTTTCTAGTGTAGACGTAGCTTCTGTCATTTGAAGTCTTTAAATCATGATTTGAGGATGTGCTTAACTCAGCCAGAGGTTAGGGGGCTCTTACAGGAGTGGGTGGGCAAGGTTCTGTGGGTTGCGATGTGCAGGTCAGTCTAGATGATCATGATGGCCCCTTCTGGCCTTAAAATCTATGAATTAGAGCCATTAGGCATTACTATAATACAAATAATAGTTAAATAATCATGGAAACCACAGATAATTATATCATAAGCATATTGTATTCAGGGGTATAGCCTCAAGTCAGTGCAGGCAACTTAACAAAGAAGATACTGCTAATCATATTTCGGTATGCATGTTACAATCTATTAGTGTTCTTTGAATCACTATGCATTTTGGAACGTTGAAAGCTCTTGCTTAACACAGAACTTATCAAGTTACACTAGCGGTCATATCTGCCTGCAAGGAGGGACATAAAAAAGTTCAGTTCAGGATAATACTTGATTTCCATGCTCTCTAAAATGTAGTCTAACAAATGTGAACCATATGTTATAAGCAACCCAGAGATCCTGTGTCTTCTGGTATTCCAGCTTTGGAAAGCTTGGACAGGTACTCGTTCTTAAAAACAGTTCATTCTCTCAAATGAACATTTGGGGGGACGGGGGAGACTAGTCACTCTCCATTTCCTGTTTAGGGAATTAAGGCTCTCTTTAAAATTTCTTTCGCAAGATTTTGGCTTGGCTCTGAGAGAAAACCCTGACCTTAATTTTGTATTCAGTGCAGGAGTTAACTGTGCATGGACTGGAAGATTTTCTCTAATTTCTGATCTCAAGTGAAGAAGGCCTGTTCAGTTCTTTAGAAATAGATTAGATGTATTTCTGTAGTTCTAAAATTAGAATAAGTGGTCAAATGCTCAGATGCTCAGTCACAAGTGCATAAGCTCTATTCCAAGTTCCCCCAAACCTTCTCTGCACCCCATGACTGTCTGGTTTTCCCTCAAGACAGCTGGGATTGGAAAGGAAGCATGATCCATGCTGCATTGCTGGCATTATTATAACTGGGGCTACAGAGATGTTATCACCTACCCAATTGTCTAATGAGGCTTGCAGCAGCTTAATGAACTAACAAGCACATGGGACTGTAATTGCAGAGAATAAGCCAATTACATTTGGATGGCTTCTGTTCATTTTATTGATCCCCAACCACCTTTTAAATAACAAGATAGGAACTACTTAATCTATTTCTATTGAGTAGAGCAGTAATGCAGCAAAAGGCTGAGTCTCATGGCTTACCATGCGCAGGGGCTGGGCTGTAGCGTTTGTCAGCCCTGCCTTTCAAACCTGCTTACTCCATGGAGAAAGAGAGAAAGCAATTAAAAGAGCCTGATTCTCATTTGCACTAAGGCCGGTCTACACTATTCTGGTGGTAACGTGGCCTTAAATTGTGTGTAAGTGGAATTTACTCCCAAATTAAAAACCTGGGGCAAAATTCTGGTCCCAGTGACATCAATGGGAGTTTTGCCCTGACTTCAATGGAGCCAGCATTGGAACCCCCCCCATAAAGGGGCTGTAGTATAAATGGGAACTGATGCTGATGGAAAGGCATTGACCTCAACAGACTCTGGACCCAGCCCCGAGTCAGCTCCCCACCCGGCTCGATACGTACCATCCACACCATCACGTAGGATAAGGCTGCAATCCAGAGGGTAGAGGAAGCAAAGGTGACCATGAACCATTTTTCCCAGTAGGGCTTGTTGCAGTTGGGCACCGTGAAGTGCAGAAGGAAGCTTAGCGGCCAGGTGAACAGCCACTTCAGGATTTCCATTTTGCCAGCTGCCAAAAACAAAAGGGGACAACCATACATCTCTGCCCCATCCTCTCTGCTTTAATCCCGAGCAGGGTTTATTCCGTGTATTGTGCTCACAGCGAGAGCTGCTGAGCCCCCAGCAAACACATAACAAAGAGGCAGTCCTTGCCCAAGAACATACAAGCTGAGGATAAGACAAGGGGCAGGGAGATGCAAGGGGACTGAGACGATCCCGATTACTGGGATAAGCCATGGTCATAGCACATCAGCTGCCTAGCTGCTGTCAAGTATTTTGTATCACAGTATCTCAGAAGAAGAGAGTTTTAAGGAGGGATCTGATCTAGTGCCCTGGCTCACAGAGCCTTCTGATAGCATTCTTAGAGCCTTCATTTCCCCCTGCTTAAGCACCACCCTCCTACTACAGCTCGGCTTTCTGGGTGAGTAGCCCTGGAAAAGGACTTGCTGTGAAACCACTCTGTATCTGGCAGGAGCAGTCCCTTATAGGGGCTGAGTATGCTGGCTAATTTGCAGCACTCCAGGTCTGTGTGTGCCTAGGGTTGTCACTCATCACAGATTTATGGAATTCATGCCAGTTTTCAAAGGGCCAATCCCGAGCTGGCACACCTAGTACTAGGGTGGTAAAGGGTGGAACTGATGTAACTTCTGCACCCACACAGTGTTACTGCATGCTGGTAAAGGCACAGTAACAGGGCAGCACTGCATCATGAGGTGACACTAGGATGTTGGCAGCCCTGGGAAGATGTCAAAGTGGGGAACAAGAGACCAAGACTGGAAAATAAACCCCAGATGTGCCCACTTAAGGCCCATCTACACTGCCGGAGTGGTATAAATGACTCTCAAGACTTCAGGATATTGAACATAATGGGCCAAAAGCTCATTTGCACTAAGACCCCCTTATATCTCTCTGGAAGTATAAATGGGGACATAAAATAGGAGTAAACCATATTCACACACACTTGAATGCCCCTTCATACAGCCAGAGGAGCGTAAAGGGGGCTTGGTGCAGTTGAGAACTAGGCCCTGATGTCTGGTTCACCATTGTCCTGCATCTTGTGTAGTTGTTTATACCAGTGCAAAGTGATGATAAAATGCAACGGTTCTGACTGTTTGTGCAGTCCAGGCGGACTACGGAGCTCATCGTGGGCGCATCTACACTAGGAATAAAGGTTTGTTCTTCCCTCATGTTAGTGAGCTAGTATAAAAGGGGGTTAACATGTCGAGGTAGATGTAGGCCCTAGGCTCCCCTATACTTTTAACCTGCTATCACCTGTTAAAACGACACACTGCCTTGTCTTCACTAGGATTGAACCTAACATGAGGAAAAATCCTACTGAAGACAAGGCAGTGTGTAGTTTTTAAAGGTGTTTATGTTGACCTGTTAACACCTGTTAATAATACCACTGCCTTGTCTTCAGTAGGCTTTCACCATGTGTTGTTACCAGGTTTTAGATAACCCAGATAAGAACACACCTTTTTTCCTAGTCCAGACAAGTCTTAGACGTCTGCAGCAATTACAGCAGCCTGGTTGGGTTCTGTCACATTCCACTCTATTGTTATTTCCATCAGAGGGGAGGGGCCTTATCTATTTAAACCAGATGCACACAATCCCATTTCAGCAATGATGAGGAATTAAACTGTAATGGGGTTATCAGAGAAGCACCTAGAATTTCAAATGTAACTGTCATGCTGTTTGGTGTTTTCAGAGTTATACTGAAACAAGGAAAGCCCAGGAGCTTCTTACAGGGTAGGTCAAAAGGAGTGTAAGGTCCATCATTATCATCCTCCTCTTCCTCCTCTTCCTCATCATTCTCGTTGTTCTCATTGTCCTCATTCTCGGTCTCATTTCCAGCCTCAGCCATGTCCTCGTCTCTTCGGGTCCCATTCACGCCCCTTTCAGTGGAGTTGCTGGGGCCTGTCCCGTTCTCCAGGGCATGCTTGATAGGAATTTTGATAGCCACTTCCGATTCCCCATTGGTGTAGGCTCTGCTGTTTATCAGCCTTTGCCTCTGGAAACAGAGTTACAAAGTCTTGGTGAAAAAGAGATGATAACAAAAATAAGGAGAGATCTGAAGAATTTTGTAAAAGCAGGTTTTCAAAAATATGGAGCCAGATCCTCAACTGGTGTAAATTTGACATCTACACCTGCTGCGGATCGGACACAAATACTATCATTTCGGTAAATGAAGGACCGAGTATACGGGAATCTAAAACAGATTGACACTGAAAGCACAGGCCATATACTAATCCAGTCTACTGAAGTCAGTGGAATTACAGTGTTTGTAGAATCAGCATAAGTGAGATCAGAATAAGACCAATGTCTGGGAGCATCTTCTCCTGGGGGCGGCTGTGGGGAGGGAAATGGAACTCTTCTGCCATTTAGTGTGATCTGGTACATTGTGTAGAAAAAGCATTCTCTTCTGGTATCTCATCAGGGAATAGTGTCAAGGGATGGCTTAGCAGCACACTTGGACAGGGGTGAGGAAGATGAGAAACTCCATCAGAGCACAGACATGCCTGTCAGTCAGTCTCCCTTCAGTCTGAAGACTGCTGTGGCAGTAGAGTTCAGGATGGACACGGACTCGGGCTGAGGAGCAGGGAGTAACACGTACCTCGTTGATCAACATGCGACTGGCCATGGAGAGACGGGTTTTGGGAGGGAAGTGGCTGGTGATCATTATCCGGAGCCCAGCCTCAGAGAAAGAAAGCTGGTGTGGGTAGGCAGACAGCAGCTCGTCCACCATGATCACCGAGGCTTTACGACGGAAATTCCCTGCAGAGAATTAACAGAGAAAGGGGTGAGGTACCTTGCTTGCTGATCCAGTGGCCCCTCTCAGAATGAGAGAGTTCTACAATCCTCCCTCTTTTCAAAGCTAGCAGCCCGAACAGTCAACTTTGCATTAGAGCAACAGGTTTTCCATCTTTTTTTCACTCTGCAAGCCACCACATAAGAGAGCGACCCTTTCCTCTCAGCACCCTAGCCCCCAGAAGCTTAGGAACCATTTGGGAAGAGTGGCCCAGGAAAGATGACCTCTATCTCCCACCCCACACTACATGGTTCTCAAAAGGTTGAATTCAGTGAACCATAAAGATTCGTGGGCCCAGGGTGAGACACTCAACTTCAGACACTGGCATCAAAAGGGCCTCTTCTCTCATTCATTTCTGTCCTTGAGCAACTGGATTTTGAAATAAATCTCTCACTTGGCCCACCATTGAGGCTTTTCATTGCAAAAATCTAACCTACTCAAGAATTTATCACGCACTTACTACACACAATGATTACACACCAAAGAGCAGATGTCCCAGTGCAGTAGATGCCATCTGGTGCTTAGGCCTGTGGTACTGGCTGCATTGATTCCAAGAGCCTAATCTTTACGTGCACGAGGATATAGTCCTCACCCACCATTTCATCATGTATTGGGGCAGGTAGCTTTTGCTGTGTATCTGTGGCGCAATAGGGGAAACTCAATGCAGGTTCTTGTATCCTTGGGCAGTGCGCTTCTGTGTTTGCACAGATCCTAGCACAATGGGGTTCTGGCCACAATTAATAACTATTATTATTGTTGTTTTATCCGTATTGCCACAAAGAACAATATATTCTCAGCCTTAACTCATCAAGGAAACATTTTGCCTGGGTATTCGCTTTGTTTTTACGGAAGTGGGAAAAGATGTTGTTTTTATGCTAGTATAAACCAAAATGACGGAACTGTTGTTGCTCGAAACTTTTGTCAAATCTGTATTTCAAGAATGGCACTCGTGGGAAACACAGCAGACCCACGGGGCTTTCGATTTTCGGGCAGAACTCAGGCATTAATCAAAATGATCCAATAAGATTTCACAGTTCAAAATACAGAATGACTCTCTTATTTCAGTGTGTCCAGAAAAGCAGAGGCTGAGAAAGTGACTAGAAACCCGAGACCCTTGCAATAGAACTGCAGTCCAGCGTATGATGTATTATTTGTATTATTGGCGCACCTAGGAGCCCTAGTCATGAAACAGCGCCCCCTAGTGCTAGGCACTTTACAAACACAGAACAAAAACACAGTTCCTGCCCCAAAGAGTTTCCTGTCTAAACTGGTAAAAACAGTGTGGTGTGCGAGCTAATACTTCAGATTAGCGTGTGAAACAACACTGGAGATTTACTGTCAGTCATTTCTTGGCTACTAGTGGCCAATTGCCAGATAAACTTTGAAACTGTTTTCAAAAAGTGAAGAAACATCTCTTCTCTCAAATGACTTGTCTGAGTAACCACAAAGTTTCAAAACAAAAAAGCTATCCAGACACGAGAAATGTCATGCAAAAAAGGAAATATTTGTAAAGAAGTGTGCGTAAACGAATTAATAACCGAAACTCTCGGATTTGTGTTAGTAACCCCGATGTCAGCTGGTTACCTGAATGACTAAGGCCTGGTCTACGCTTAATTTTTTTTCTGGCCTAACTATGTCAGTAAGGGGTGTGATTTTCTGCAGACAGAGCTATGATGGTTAAGGCCACAGCGCAGACACAATTATATGCTTGTATTGCTTATTTCACTTCCTCAAACCAGAATAAAATATATTGGCATAAGCACTTTTATACCAGTATGTAACAGGATCAGCTGTCTCCTTTGCGCCCCCTCATGGACTGTATGTGTGCGTGCTGGGCCAGAGGGAAAACAGAGGGCTCTGCAATACCATACCACAATTTCCCCTTTTGTTTAGGGTCCCTTAAGAACGCCACACAGTCCAAAGATGGAAGACAAAAGTCCCTTGCTGGGGTTCTACTTTGAGTCCAAATACACTGAAAAATAAAGTCTCTTCCGTCCAGACCTCAGCTGGGCCCTACCCCTCCTCCCTGAGGGACTGTCTCATCCTGCTCAGTACACAACCCAAGCCAGGGAAGCTAATGATCCAACCAGCTGATCAAATTCGGTGATGAGTCCGCCCGAGGCACCTTGTGCATACGCTAAGATCCTGCTCCCTGAGCAGCTGGAGCAGACACAAGGCCCGGCCTGCCTTCTCCCTCCTTTCTGCTCCAGCCTCTGGCTCTCAGGCAGACCTAGCGCTGGGTGGGCATAAGCAGACTAAGCAATTGCTTAGGGCCCCGAGCAGCTCAAGGGGGGGGGGCCTTTATTTACTTTTTTAGTATGTGTTGTGTGTTTGGGGGCGGGGCAAAAATATTCTTGCTTAGGGCCCCTGATGGGCTAGCATTGCTCTACACTGGGATAAATGACCCGCAGCATGGCCTGGGTGGTATATAGACATACCCTCATTCTCCTCTCTCCTTGAGAAAGGAGCCCCTAGCCCTCCTTCCCAGAGCTGGCTTATAATCAAACAGACCCTTATTATTCCCTCCAGGAGCCAGTCTTGCTTTCTCAGGCCAGCGTCCTGCGTGGTTTTCTCAGCCCCGCCTAGATGGAGTGTTTGGCTCCCACACAACTTTCCTTCCCCAGAGACTAGCCAGGAATCGGTCTTTCCTCCCTTATGTCCCCAGCCTAGCCTGAGCTAATCACACAGCCACATTACTTCCTCATGGACTATTCCCCACCTGAGGAGGTGAGCTGATCCTGGCACAGGTGGGGCCTCAGCCCCGTCTCCTCTTAAAAGGGACCAGCCACCCTGTATTTTTGCTGCTTTAAGTATACCGGCATAATTAAGTGTCAAAACGATTAAACATAGACAAGGCACGAGGTAGTGGTTTTCTGCCCTGAGACCTCCCTTTGTCATTAAGACACACAAATCAGGATGGTTTCAGACACTATACAGGCCTCGCCTACAAGAGAAAGTGGCACCAGTTTAACCTAAAGTGTGAATTTAAACTGATTTTGTTAAACTGGTGCAACTAATGGCTTTTTTTGTTTAGTTTAAATCAACTGAGAACAGGTTTAAATTAAACTGAAATAAGCCCTTTAAAGAGCTTGTCTACACAAGGGGTGTTACATTAGTATAAGGTAGGGTGTGAATTTAAAGCACTATAGTTGTACCACTGTAACTCTCCCTGTAGACACCCTTATTTTGGTATTACAGTAGGGTTGCCAACTTTCTAATTGCACAAAACTGAATACCCTTGCCCATCCCCTGCTCCTTCTCTGAGGCCCTGCCCCCACTCACTCCAGCCCCCCTTCCTCCGTCACTCACTCTCCCCCACCCTCACTCACTTTCACTGGGCTGGGGCAGGGGGTTGGGGTGTGGGAGGGGTGAGGGCTCCAGCTGGGGGTACTGGCTCCGGGGTGGGACTGGGGATGAGGGGGCTCCAGACTGGGGGCAAGGGGTTTGGAGTGCCGGAGCAGGCTCAGGGCTGGGGCAGGGGTTAGGTGCGGGAGGGGACTCAGGCTGGGGTGTGGGAAGGGGTGCGGGCTCTGGAAGAGGGCTCAGGGCTGGGGTTGGGGTTGGGTGTGGGAGGGGGTTCCAACCTGGGGCAGAGGGTTTGGGATGCGGGCTCTTGGAGGGAGTTAGGGTGCAGGAAGGGGTTCCGACCTGGGGCCGCCAACCGGACTTTTAACGGCCCAGTCAGCAGTGCTGACTGGAGCCGCCAGCGTCCCTTTTCGACCGGGCATTCCGGTCAAAAACTGGACGCCTGGCAACCCTCTATTAGAATGGTCTTTTTCCAGTTTAAGCTAATGTCAATATGGAAGATGTTTAAATTAAGGCAAAAAAAAAAAAAAAAAAAAAAAAGCCACTAATTCCAGAATAAGAGTGTCCACAGAAGGGGTCATTCTGGTATAACTATTGCAGTATAATTATACTGGGATAACTGGAAATATCTCCCATGTAGACAAACCCTGATCTGAAATGAGAGGGTCCACGCAGAGGTTTGCAAACGTAATGGGCCAGACCCTCAGCTGCTGTAAATTGGTGTAGCTCCATTGAAATTAATGCCAGTTTACACTAGCTGAGGAACTGACTGAGAAGAGCAGCAGCGGTTCAAATTCTTGATCCAGAGCAGTAATTTTAGCTGGAAGAAACAGCTGTCTACTACAAGGAAAACCCTAGTTTGCAGCAGTGGCAAGCGCACATGCATAGCTCCCTAACTGCAAATCAGTTCTAGCTCAGGAAAGGAAGTGCGTGAGCCACCACTTCCTTACTTTAACTGGGGGTAGCGGAAAAACTCGAGCTGTTTTCCTGCTGCTGTGTTTCCGCATATGCTCGGTTTCTATGGTGCTCACTGTCTGGATGACGACTGTAATTAGAGCTCCTATGGAATTCTGAACTTCATCATTTGTAGATATGCTCCCAGAGAAGAGTGAGAGCACATCTCTGTGCACACTGCCCCGGGGAAGGGAATCCTAAACTAAGAAGTTTCAGAGAAGGGGTTCTCCAAGGATGGGATGCACACAACTGGAAATGGACCTGCATCCACTGTAACTACACTGCCATCTGGTGGTGTGGGTTAAAAACGGGCCAGTTCTTCTATATTCCCTTTCATCTCAATCCCTGACAGTACAGAACCATTCCAGGTAGCTCAATTACTAGCAAACGTGAGTGAGAATTATTCAGAATGATGCAAACAAGCAGCGTGACTTACTGGAACAGTTACCTTTCTTTAGTAATACCACGGTGGCGTCACAATTGCTGTTATCGTCCATTTCTGTGTTATTTGCTAATCCGTTCACCATATTTGCAGCATTTTTTGTCTTCCTTTCAAAGCAGTGATGTATGGAGGAATTAAACCTATGCAAAGAAAACAAACGCTTGTTGTATCTCTGTTTCCTATATGCAGCTTTCTCAACTGCCCTTCTTTTCTTGAGCCAGACCACGTAGGACCAAACTTTAGCATTCTAGAGGGCAAGGAAGGCCTGCTGGTTTTAAAGAAATCTAGCCTTAGAATAGGACAGCTGTAGCTTAGTTACACGCAAAACAATCTCTGTGTCCTCAAACATGACAGTCCATAAAACAGAATGTGTAAAAAGTGTCCTGGATGCTAAAACAAATACAGATTGCAATTCCGTTACACCATCCGCCATGTCAGTGGAATCAGCCTCTTGGTCAAAAGATGGATGGTATAGGGGTCAGAAAACTAGCCTGACACTCCTGAGACTTGGGTTTAATTCTCTGACCCTCCGCATATTTTCTGTGTGACCACGAGCAAGTCACTTGGTCATTCTGTGCCTTGGTTTCCCCACCGATACACTATAAAGATAATAGCACCGGCCTACTTCACAGGGGTGTTGTGAGGATAAATACATCAAAGATTGCCAGGTACTCAGACATTAGAGCTAGAGAAGCACCTGGGCTAGATGGCATTACAGAAATCCTGCTCCGCCTCTTTCTGCTCTGGAATTACCTCTGCAGACTGCATTTTAAACAGGCCAAGGGCATATTTGACTTACTTCATGATCAGGATGTAAATGAAGTACATCAGTACTAGGACGAGGGACTCCCACCTGCAAACAAAGGCAGATGAGGGACAAATCACAGGAGAGCAGAGAGAGGTCACCTGTGCCCGACGGCACTCCCTGCTTTAGTCATTCAGTAAACCCACATGGAAATGTTCAACCCACTGGGCATTGTACTGCATACACAGAAAGCGGCACACAAAGCACCGGGATTCTAACTCCTACTCTGATCCTGCTTGGCAAAAAAATCAAAGTCAACTGAAAAAAATATAATGTAGTTGTGCAGCCACTAAGCAACTCGGACATTTTGGGAAGGGCAGCCTGGGGCATGGGGTGCAGTGGAGCGGGTGGAGATACTTTGTGCCCACTTTGCACAAGGTGAATGTTGATACACGGTGCAAAGCAAATGGCGAATCAGGCTCTTGGAGCTCCCAGAGCTGGTTTAAGAGCGCTCCTGCTGCTGAGAAGAGACTGAACCAGAGGTAGCACCAGTTCTTTCCAGCTCTCTCTCCAGGCTGTGGCTGCAGCTACATAGCTGAGCTGGCAGGCACTGGACAAGCAACTTTGCATGGTTTAAACGGCTAGTTAAATGTTATGAAATGATTTTTGTAGCAGTTTCTACTACAAAATAAAGGACATTTGTATTAAAATTAGACAGCCCATGGCTTTTGATACTTCTCAGTATGGAGTTTTCCCCCCGCTCCTCTAACCAGACCCTTACATTTACTGTGACAAACAACTAGCTCCAGCAATAAGCATCACCACAGTCCTACACAATAAGACTCATTGTTCATTTTCTTTTAAGTCGAGCTGTGGCTTTTTGATCTCTCAGCTTTAGCATTGACCATATTAATTCATTTCCCTTGTTTCTGACAGTCCAGCGCTCTGCTTCCCCATTGATGTATTTCATTAAAAGGAAGCAGTTATGTCTAATTTGCCCTCAAATTTAATTTTAGTTTAAAAAGAAAAAAAAAAACCCTCTGCCAAACTGTGGAAATGTCTCAAATTAAAAGTAAACATCCCGGGGGGAAAAAATTAACCCCCGCAACATTTGTAACCCAAACATTATAGAAAACCTGAAAATGAAGTTTAACTGACTATGAGCAAAAGTTAAACTGACTAATGTCATTGTCTGATCTGAGAGACAGGCAGCAAAACAGAGTAAACAGCTGAAGTAAATTAGATTTTTCTATTTTCACCATTACTAAACTGCAGTGTTATTAATAACACAGGGAAATGCATTCATTTTAATATATGATTTTTAACTGGACAGTGCCTCTTTAATGCTATCTCAGGTCATTTTATTTTTAACACCACCATTACAAAGATACTGTTCTACCATTCAATTTCTTTTTAAAAGTTCAAACGTTTGGACAAACTCAAGGAAGACATTTTGGAAGACCTTTCTAATGCTCATGTTTCATGGCATTTCCCCTCTGGCTTTCACTGCCCCTTCCCAGTCGCTCTGACCTCACCCTGGCAGCAAATCTCTGACTAAGGGCCATGCTGTATTGCCAGTCTGCCCACATAGACACCACTGCCCTCTGGGGAGTGTATGTGGGTGGACAGAGGGTGCAGACCGACACCACTGCCTCCTTGCATCAGGGGATGCTCTGAATGAACCTCTCCTGGGCATTCCTCCCTAGCTTAGAAAATGAGTTATGCCAGTCCACCTGCTAATGGGGTTTTCTGCTGAGCAGGAAATTGGTGCCTGAATTGCTCTGCAGAACTTTAGTTTTCCCCGCTCTCATTAACCCTGATTTTTCAGCTCCTGCAATATAATCAGAAAGTGACAGCTGGATACACTTACCAAGAAACGATTTCATCATAAATAAACTGTGGAGGAAATTAAAAAAAGTCACGTTATCCATGAAATGCGACAGCATACATTAGAGCTGAAAATACCCTGTTACCTGAACACGTGGCACGGAGAGGCAGTATCATCTAGTGATCAGAGCGAGAGACAGAAGCATGAGGCCTAGGTACCACGCGGGTGCTGTTTTCTTGGGCTCATTTAACTTCTCCATCCCCCAGTCTATCCCATCAGTAGAATGGGGATGACAGACTTACCCAAGTGCTCTGAGATTTTTGTATAAAAGGTGCATTCAGAGCAAGTGTCCAAAGGATGTGAGTGATTTAATGGTGGTAAACCACATGAAGTTATGTGGGAAAAAGGATGTCCCATGGAAATCATGTGATAAACATGTACCATGGGGGGCGGGGGGGGGGAGATCCTCAGCTGGTGTAAATCAGCATCGCACCAATGAAGTTAATGAAGCTACATTTTACACCAGCTAAGAATCTGGCCCAGGGCCTGATTTTCATAGGTGCTGACCTGCACCTACTATTCCAACTGAACTCAAAACACCAGTGAAAACAGGGCCTCACAATAACGCCACACAAAACCTTCTGGGGCAGGGAACATGTCTTTTTCCAAGTGTGGCATCTTTCTGAGTAACAATAACATCATGTCACAAAAGTTGTTACATCTGACTTTTGTCAATTTATCCTTGGCTTCACTTTTTAAAGTAGAAACTTAAAGGTTAGCTTTTCCTAGTCACCACTAGATGGCCCTCATGTTCCACAGCTTATTTCCAACAGGGCCTCTGGGAGATGGGAGAGGAGAATGAAAGAGTGCCAGTGGATATCGCGCTGGTAATAGTCAGCGGTGCCAGTCTTTCCATGCACTCTTACTTTAAATGGACATCTGCAATTTACTGGCTTCCCTGCTGATTCCTCACTGTCACCCCCAACCACAGGCCTCATTTCAAAAATTATTTTCAGCCAGTGGAACGGTATCACGTTGTAATGCGCCATGACAAGATGTTGTGGCAACACAATGTCAAGAAGATAGCTGGGCTTCCTTGGGTTGCTTAACCTGAAGTCTTCTGCCAAAGCGCCTGCTTTCTCCATCCCTTGGCGCCATCCAGCCTTCCTGTTCTGCTGAACAGTCACATCGTGTAACATATTTTATGTTACCTGACAGCTAGGAAAGAGGCCCCATGGTTTTTGCCCTTTGGCTCAGTGTCAGACCACGGCTGTTGTTAGAATGTGACCCTGTCAAGTCCAGCGCTGCGTAGGTGACATGCTTACAGTAACCTGGGACTAGGGGCATCCTCCCAGAATAGCTAAGTGCCAACATGCCACCGCATCAATGCCAGAGCTGTACTTCTCTGGGCCGTGTGGCCTACAGCCTCAGTCCATAGCCACTCTACAACTTGACATCCCAGGAAATGACTGTGTGTTGTACTTGGTTTCAACTTTTATTAGGTTGGGGGAAACTTTTGCTCAGCCATTCTAAAGCTTCATGGCTCTTTATTTGCCCTTATCTCTACACTACATGAAGAGATACAGTTTCATTAGGAAAACACCATCATGAAAAAGCACTATTATGGTACCAGAGAGCAACCAAGGGAAAGGGAAAGACCCCCTTAGCCTACACACTCTGTAAAGAGCAAACATCTCTTTCTTTGTAATGTACACCAGTCAGGGCCGGCTCTGGCTTTTTTGCCGCCCCAGGCAAAAAAGCCTCCGGCCGCCTCCCCCCCCAGCACGGCAGGGGAGGGCGGCCGGAGCCCCGGGGGGAGGGCAGCGAGCCCCGGCTGGGGCTCAGCTCTCCCCGGCGGCCAGAGCGCCGGGGGGGAGGGCGGTGAGTCCCGGTCGGGGCTCCGCTCTCCCCGGAGGCCAGAGAGCCGGGGGGAGGGCGGCGAGTCCTGGTCGGGGCTCTGGTCTCCCCGGCGGCCAGAGCCGGAGCACCGCGCAGCCCCCCTCCAGGTGCCGCCCCAAGCACAAGCTTGGTGGGCTGGTGCCTGGAGCCGGCCCTGACACCAGTAATATTGGTTATCAGAAGATAACGTGGCTGTGATATATCATGCACACCACAGGTTATTGCTCATACTCATCAGGGTTTTATGTGGCAACAATAGTTTCAGGCTGCGATGTTTTGGTGTGACAGGACACGCAAGCACCCACACTCATCTTTGCGAATAAAAATGAAAATAAGCCGTGGGCCACATGTTTTGGCCTAACAACTTTGACAGCAGCCCAGATCCTCAAAGGTATTTAGGTGCCTAACTCCCATGGGAATCGGTGGAAGTTAGGCACCTAAATACCTTTGAGGATTTGGGCTAGTATCCCTTTGAAAAAAATTCAACAATTCCAAATTTTATTCTAATGCAGGATGAAGAATAACTTTGGAACAGTTTGAGAAATTAGATGTTGTTTTGCCAAGCTCTAATTAAAAGAAGGTCTTGGTGGATTTTTTTATTTGGAAAAGAGGTATAGAGCCAACTCCTCGGCTGGTGTAAATGAAGCCAAGCCCGTTTACATCTAATCCCTGGATTTTTAAGTGATTTAATGTTAAACCCATAACTTTAAAATACTCAATATCAATGGGGACACATATATGGTTAGGCAAAACAATGGTGGAGCATTCACATCTATGACAGCATCACAGTCTATTTATTAAAAGAACATGGGATACCTTCCACACACACCACCATCCATTATAGAAGATCCCATATTGTGCTAAAAGTTAAGTATGTGCTTAAGTCCCATTTAAATCAAAGGGACTTATTATAAAGCACATACTTCTGTGCTTTTTATGTTCTTAAGTCCTTTGTTGAACTGGGACCTACATGTGATTGGACATTTCTTGTTTGTATACATTCATGTCTCAAAATTAACAATAATCATATGGGATTTATTTATTCTAACCCAAGAAAATTTACTTCCTTCTTTCAATGATCAAGAAGCCCATTTTATCTCATAGAAAAAAGTGGCTAAGGGAACATTCAGATGACTGGTAGAGCAAGAATGATCAGTTATAAGTGTAACTAGCCTGCACCTGTATTTTGTGAAATTTACCACTTTTCTTCTCTATGACATTAATCTAGTTATTTTCATGGTTAATGTGAAACAAATGTTTATTTCAGCACGACCGTGTCTTTGGAAGGCAAGAGAGAAACTGGTTCACTTCAAATCACAGAGCAGCCAGTAAAATGG
The DNA here is from genome assembly GCF_027887155.1 of Malaclemys terrapin pileata. NCBI lineage: Eukaryota > Metazoa > Chordata > Testudines > Emydidae > Malaclemys > Malaclemys terrapin. Next base: position 6,132,565 of record NC_071507.1, read on the forward strand.
ACCATTTCGTTATGAATGGCTGTCCTCAACTCACCCTGCATGGTGGGGGAAGGTAGTGCTGGGCCTGAAGACAATGCATTGTCTTAGCTCATCTCACAGGAGCGTGCTGAGGCTGACCTCGTTCCAGCAGGTATGTGCCTTGCGAAAGGAAGGTGCTACACAAGTACCATTTATGATCAGTAGGATTTCAAGCAGGGAGCACAGCACTGAACTGGAACAGCATCTAAAGACTGGGTGTGTGTGCGAGATCCTCATCTTGCTGACATAAAGGGGAGTTTTGCCTTTTACTTCCGTGGGCCAGGATTTCACCCTGGGAGTTTATGCTAAGGAGGCTTCCATGGTCCTCCGCAACTGAGTGATACTATTTAAAAATTCAGGCACTAAACGCTACAGGATGGTGCGCTTAAGGGTGCTGCCTGTGTAACCAACCTGATGCAAAACCTCAAAAGCAAAGAAATGAAAAGTTAAGCCACCTAGCAGGACATCCCCCTTTTTCCTTCACCCATCGGCACAGAACAGCGGGCGTCCCTTTGGTATAGTTCTGGGGCAGCACCCACTCACTTCTGGGGAATGGGGGTCTGGAAATTCAGCATCCCTTGTGGGGCAGAGTTAAGGTGACGGTGTATTCTTTGTCAGGTGGTTGTCTCTAGGTGGAGGTGGGGTCCTAGAGGGGAGGAAGGCAGGCGACATATTTTAAGAACCAAAAAAGTGCTACCACCGAAATCTGACTCTGTTTGACCTAACAATGTCTTTTAATGCCACCAGAGAAAAATGTCAAGCAGAGGGGTTAAATATTTTAACTGTTTTTCCTTTCTCCCCATTCCCCTTTATGTGCATTTAACAAATGGTAATTGACATAGCCCTATTGATAGCAAGGAGCTGCCGAGGATCGGGCTTGACTCTGGGCAAGTGGGGTACAGGCCCAAGAAGGAATGATAATATCCTAGTCCTTTGGAGTGAAGATCCCAAGGAACAGGACTTTTGTAGTTCTGTAGCCATGAAGAATAGCCCTCCCTGGAAGACATTTGTGAGGGAAGAGAGAAGGAACCAGAAAGAAAGAGTAATATATACCTTGTTTACAGGTACCAGAGAGTTCTGTTTAATGATCTGTCTGAGTTTCTTGCTATATACCTAGTTTAAGGAATATGCTAGATATGGCACAAAAGGTATGATTGTATCAGGCCAGTGTTAGGATGCTGAGAAGCATCCAAAAATAAAGCTGCCAATCCCTGTGAGCAGAAAGATCACTGGAAGGTTTAAAAAAAACAAAACAAACAAACAAAAAAAAAAACACAACACAAACAAACCCCCCCCCCCCCACCTCCTCCCCGGACTGATTTGCAACTGTTCTGCAAATGAAACACACAATCCAAATGCTATCAGGTTAGAAGCAAAGCGGCTTTCCATAGCCACGCTTCCTTTGGATTAAAAATAAACAAATAAATAAATCGAAGGGCTGGGATGTTGCCTACATGCCTTTCTGCCCTTGGGAGGTAATTTTTTACAATATATGGGGTTGTTCATTTATTGTTGAAAAACCACTTTCTTGTGCTTCATTATTCTTAAGCCCTGGAAGTAACAAAGCAGCCTTTGTTGGTTTCACACATCATTGCTGTCAATTACATTGCTTTTATTCTTGCCTGGGTGTGGAGGTATGAATTAGATTGAAGACAAACTATTTTTCATACATTGCAGAAGGCTGACCTTGCAGTGTTGAGATTACAAAACTCAAACAAGTTGAGGCAAACTCTTTGCTGGAAGTCTCAGGGGGAGGGACTAGCTATGCACATGGAATACGTACCCAGTATGCAGGCACACACATGCTAAAGGCAAAAGAAAATACAGCCAGGAAACTTTAATGTTGCCTAGTTACAGTCACACAAATTCTGGAATTGCAAACGTTCATCTTCTCACCATGATGCTGACCTGACCTTACAAATGTATTAAAGCGAACACAAGAAGATCTCACTCTCCCTTTCCCCTATTTAGTAGGGAATAGTTTATTTTAGGCAACATGTCCAAGACGACAGTAATGTATAGATGAAAACAACATTTATGCAATATGCAGCTTTGCTCTGGGAAATGTAACTTTTGTATTTCCTGACTTTGTGCGAGTTTGGATGAAAATGTGCCATTTAACTGCTGTCGTTTTCACATTTCAATTCTTATGCTAACATTGTTTCCATTTGTGGCCTGATTTTCAGCCGTTCTGAGCACCTACACTTCCCACAGCACATGATGGGAGCTGAACAGGGAGCACTGTTGATAACCAGGCCATTGGCTTCTAAATCCACGGTTAGGGTGCTATATAAGTGGCCTGATTTTCACAACTGCTAAATATTTTGGAGAATTATAACAATTGGTCACAAGGTGTTATCAATGAAACCATCTTGCATCCTCACCAGTAGGGTTTGGCACTAGTACCCACTAAATCCCATGAGTCTGTGTGCATGTATAGGACTCACAGTAACATTTTGTATTCATGAACTGATTTCCTTCCCACAGGGGCAAAGCATGTCCCTCCTGGAGTATGGAGGGCTTCTTGGTAGCAGAGCCAGAGGACCAAGGGGATGGGGGGAAATGACTCAAATTTGAAGTTGGAAATGCACAGATCCTTCCATCCTCTCCCCACATAAGGAACGAAACAGGACTAAGCACCCACTCCATGGCCTGATTGGAGGCCAGAGCTCTGGGAGTACGTCTACACTGCAGCGGGAAGCAAGCCTCCTAGCCCGGGTAGACCGACTTGTGCTAGCGGGACCTGTGCTCGTGCATTTCTGGGGGTATGAGGGGTCCGAGCTTGGGTGGCAAGCCCGAGCCTCCACTGGTGCAACATCCACACAGCTATTTTCAGTGGGCTAACGTGAGCCCCACTAACAGAAGTCTGTCTACCCGGGCTGGGAGGCTCTCTCCCAGATGCAGTATAGATGTACTGTGGGTTTCAGAGTTACCATCCCATTGAGATGAATGGGGCTGTCCACTCCTCTCAGAGCTATTGTTTCATGCTCTCTGCAGACTCAAGTGAGCACTGCTGTATCCTTTTTAAGCTTTCCTTTGCAACCAGGAAGGCTAGAAGCAGCTTTTTTTTGGGGGGGGAGGGAGTGGGGGGGTATTTGAGGTTTAGCTGTGACATGACTCCTGGAGCCAGGGCACAAGTTTATAGTACCTATGTCTTAATCTGTCCCCAGTGACAATAATGATGAGGATCGTAGGAGACACTTAGGTTTCCTGAGCAGCAGCACTGTCATAATAGCCTTCAAAAACTTACCACAATGAGTGCAACAACAGACAGTGTGTAATAGGTTGAATCTCGCAGCAGACTCCACGATGACAGTGCAACCACCTGAGAGAATACACAAAAAGGAGGAGTGAGCCAGGCTCTCATCATCACAAGTTCTCTGTGTCAAAGGATGGACTGTCATTTCATAGTGCTAGCTGGCTCCATACATTAGCACGTGATATGGGAAATCCAAGTTTAGGAATGCATTGCATTTCTGAGACCACTACCCAGAGGCACAAAAAGGCCAGAGGAGAGACAGTCTCTGGCACCTAAAGGTGGCAAAGTCAGGGTAATGGTCAGCACTTGCATTGCTTATCCAGGGTCACATTCTGCCCTCAGTTACTTCTAGGCAGGTCTAATCATCCCTGTGTATCAGTAGGTTTTTTTAATAGCTGTAACTGAAGGCAGAACTTGGGTCCAAATCATTTGGTTAGGAGAAAGTCACAGTTCTAGAGTCCTGTAAGGACATGTGGGTGGTGGAGGGATTGAGGGCCCAATCATAGAATAGAATATGAGGGTTAGAAAGGACCTCAGGAGGTCATCTAGTCCAATCCTCTGCTCAAAGCAGGGCCAATCCCACACTAAATCCCCAAATGACCCCCTCAAGGATTGAACTCAAACCCTGGGTTTAGCAGGCCAATACTCAAACCACTGAGCTATCCCTCCCCCCTCAATCATTTGAGGTATTGATCTTCTGTTAAAAACCCTGCAAGCCCCTGGAGAGAGCTTTTGCCGCCCTGGGCTCAGGACCACACAATATCCGATTTTAATGGCGAAACGTGGGGAATGTTTATATTTTAAATGGAAAGGAATAGACAGAAAATTGGGAGGATGCAGGGGGCCCTGGTTCTCTGCTGCCTCCCACCCTGCAGAGCCATTTACATGAGAACTTCTCAAACTTTTCAGGCTCAGGACCCATTTGTCAAGGTTGAGGGCCTGTCATAAGCCAGTAAAAAGGCTGGTGGTGGGGTGGTGGGTCCTGGCCCCAGGGGGCGGGGCAGGAGGCCTGGGGGTCTTTGTTGCAGATCCCACCCTGCAGTCACCCCGCAGCAGCGACTCCTGCAGTTCCAGTCCTGTAGGGCTGGTTGGGCTCGGCTCCTCACTCTGGGTGTTGCAACCTCTGTGGTTGCAGTGCTGCTTAGATTTGGCCTTGAACTCCCTTGTGTGGGGGGGCAGCTGGGCCAAATCTGTGTGAGCACAGTTGTGACCTGGTGCATGGGCTCATAGTGCCACTCACTCAAGTTTGACCCAGCCCCCCACCCCTGCATCTTCCTGACTGAGGGATGGTTGGGCCAAATCTGAGTGGCGCTGTAACCCTGCAGATCCCAACACCCAGAGTAGGGAGCTGAGCCCAGCCAATCCTGCAGGACCGGAGCCATCGCGTGAACCCTTTGAAATGTTCTGCCTCCCCATCCCAATTTTGGGTTGTGATTGAGAAACGCAGACTAACACTGTACAGAAAGCACCTCCCACCCTAGGATTCATAGATTATAGGACTGGAAGGGACCTCGAGAGGTCATCGAGTCCAGTCCCCTGCCCGCATGGCAGGACCAAATACTGTCTAGACCATCCCTGATAGACATTTATCTAACCTACTCTTAAATATCTCCAGAGATGCATTCACCAACATTAATTAATTTAATTTCAAAAGAGACCTGTGAGGAAGGCTACTTGTCATTTTGTGAAGAGCCCACAAAAGGAGTTTTGCTCCAATGCATCTGAGATGCAGCACAACTCCTAATGCAGTGTGGAGAGGAGCTGCCTTTTGTAGATCTCTGGAAATGCACCATGCTGGGCATTTTGGTGGTGTGTTGCCAAAGACCTTCAGACATACACAATTGGTGCACAACAATCAACTAGTTACGCACTCTAGATGGGATTTTTAAAAGGGTGCAAGTGATTTAGGCACATGAGGCACAGTGAAAGTCAATGGGATTCAGGAGCACAACTATCAGTGGCAGTCAATCTGATTTGTGCTTCTAAAAGTCAAAAATCACAACCACTCTTCACAAACTTTTGTAAACCAACAGAGTTTGAAGTCCTGGACAATGAAACTCTTTTCTTATTTTTTTCCTACTTTTTTACTATCTCTCTCTCTTTTAAAAAAAAAAAACACTTAGGAAATCTCATACAATATACTGTGTTATGGTCGCAAACTTAAGCACTGAAAAAAAATCAGGAAATGCTAAAGTAACATAACCTTAACTCTGCCCCTTAGTGCATATCTGGTACAATTTAGTCTTGAATTGTATGGTCACATATGCAAGTAGTACCATATAATATGAAGATGACTTTTCCTACACACTTAGATAGTTAAGTAGACTCTTGTAGGGCTGTGTATAATGATTTTGAGTAGGACAGGAAAACAGAAGTCATGAAAGTCAGAGTTTAAGGCCAAACGGAACACCAGATGATTTAGTCTGACCTCCTGTATATCACAGGCCACCACCACCCAACAACCAAAATTAGACCAAACTGCTACAGCCCACAGGAGACTACACTATCATGTGCCACGGGCAGAAAATAAGAGGGACTATTTGCACCAATGCCGGAGGTCCCCCCAGTGGCAGGGAGCTGACTGAATGAGATACATCCAGATAATCCTGACAAGTGATTTACACCCCTTGCTGCAAAGGAAGGTGAAACCTCACCCTCACCCTCAAGGTCACTGCCAACCTAACATGGGGGAAAATTCCTTCCTGACCCCACACACGGCGACTACTTAGACTGTGAGCATGTGAGCAAGAACCAGCCAGCCAAGCACCCTAGGGACAGAATGCTTGGTGCCACCTCACAGCACTGGCCCTGTCCAGTGTCCCATCTCCAACATGGCCATCTCTAATGATTCAGAGGAAGGAGACCCAATCCAGAGTATACTGTATGTCGGGGGGAAGGAGGAGGGGAGAATCCCATCTTGACCCCTCCAGGTGTCTGGCTGAAACCCTGAAACATGAGCTTTTAGGAACAGAAGGTGTAAACTGGAAGTGAGCCTGAGGGCTGGTGAGCCCTGCCACCTACCATCACAAGCAACCAGGACATACAATCACACTCATCAATTTGTCTAGCTCGCTCTTAAAACTAATTAAGTTGTTTGCCCCCACAACTCCTATTAGGAGGCTGTTCTAGAACCTCATCCCTCTGATGGGTAGAAACCTTCTTCTAATTTCCAGCCTCAATTTGTTCCTGGTCCATTTGTTCTTGTGCCAACATTTTTTTTTTAAGCTTAAATAGCTCTTCACCTTCCGTAGGGTTTACAGAGAGCAATCATATCCCTCCCCCCCCCCCCCCATCAGCCTTCTTTTTGCTATGTTAAACGAGCCATGTTTTTCCAGTCTCATAAGATCGACCCTCCATTCCCCTGGTCATCCTAGTAGCTCTTCTGCACCTGTTTGTTTGAATTCATGTCTCCTGAACATGGGTGACCAGAGCTGTACACAGCATTCCAGTTGAGATCTTACCAGTGCCACGTACAATGGCATTAGTACTTCTCTCTCTCTACTGGAAATGCCTCGACTGATACATCCTGGGATCATATTTGCCTTTTCCACCATTGCATCATGTTGGTGGCTCATGGTGATCCTGTGTTCCACCAACACACCCAGGTCTTTCTTCTCCTCTGTTGCCCCAGCTTGTGGGAGAAATTTTTATTATTAGATCCTAAGTGCAGGACCTTATTATTGAATTTCATCTCATTTCTGTGACTCAAGGTCATCCAGCTATTCCTGTATAATATTCTGATCCTCCTCTGTATTGACAATGCTTCACAACTTCACATCATCCGCCAATGATTTGCGGATAACAAAGTCATGTATATGAAATGAACACAGTATACCATATCTATAGGTGCTCCATATTAGTATATAGGCTAGAGTAACAGTGAAAATTTGCTACAGATACAGACTACGTAGAATCTCATTGATTTCAATGGAACTCCATGAGATGCAGTGGTTTGTTTTCCATCAGAGAGCAGGTTGCAGAATTGGGAACTAAGTTTGCAGGGATATTAGCTTGTCGTTAACTGCCTCGGTCTCTGAATTAAACCTAATTAAGTCTGCAAAGTGCCTGGCTACAGAGTTAAATTAGAAGACACCTAAAACATTAAAGCTAGACAAATTCCAATTAGAAATAAGGCACACATTTTTAACAGTCAGACAAATCATCGAGCTCAGTGAAGGGGTAACTGGGTGAAATTCTCTGGCCTGTGTTATACAGGAGATCAGACTAGGAGATCTAATCAAGCATAACAACTCAGAAGTTATGAGATGATAACACAACAACAACAGGATGAGTTAATCTGGAAATATCTAGATCAAGTCCTTAGAATAGGGATTACTTACCTTAGAAGGTGGTTGAATTTAAGATTCAATTCTCGAGCAACACACATTTTCAAAACTGTGTGCAAGGTCATTGAGAATATTTTTATAATATTTCTCAGAAACAGAAAAGCCTTTCTTTAGCTAGGTCGCACTGGACAAACATACTTGGGAAAAGATCAGATATACTACCGAGTCTTATATTCAGAATCTCCTTTTTGGAAGGCTTACATTTAAAGCAGCATAACTCTGTCACAATCAGAATTACAGTCCAAAGGCAAAAATCAGTGGAATTATCCCTATAACACTAGACTCTCACATTTTTGACTGAGTCATTGGTATTTTAGCTTTCATAGTCCATCCATTCTCCTGAGCTTTGGATAGTGTGACAAAGTTCCTCCTCTATCTTGGTGGGTCCTGCGCTTATTGGCAGATTTTCTTGCCTCAGAGATTCACCATGTGGGTTGGGGAACAGCCCAGAGACCTTCCCCTCTGGAAGGGCCCACAGTCCAGGTCAATTGGGAGGAACCCGGGCCCGCCCTCTACTCCGGGGTTCCAGCCCAGGGCCCTGTGGACTGCAGCTATCTATAGTGCCTCCTGTAACAGCTGCAACTCCCTGGGCTACTTCCCCATGGCCTCCTCCAAACACCTTCCTTATTCTCACCACAGGACCTTCCTCCTGGTGTCTTATAACGCTTGTGCTCCTCAGTCCTCCAGCAGCACACCTTCTCGCTCTCAGCTCCTCACACTCACACCACAAACTGAAGTGAGCTCCTTTTAAAACCCAGGTGCCCTGATTAGCCTGCCTTAATTGATTCTAGCAGCTTCTTCTTAATTGGCTCCAGGTGTCCTAATTAGCCTGCCTGCCTTAACTGGTTCTAGCAGGTTCCTGATTACTCTAGTGCAGCCCCTGCTCTGGTCACTCAGGGAACAGAAAACTACTCATCCAGTGGCCAGTATATTTGCCCTCTACCAGACTCCTGCACCCCACTGGTCTGGGTCTGTCACAACATGTAATTAATAATTTTTTTTTAATTAATGGAGATATCCCATCTCCTAGAACTGAAAGGGACCTTGAAAGGTCATTGAGTCCAGCCCCCTGCCTTCACTAGGCAGGACCAAGTACCAATTTTGCCCCAGATCCCTAAGTGGCCCCCTCAAGGATTGAACTCACAACCCTGGGTTTAGCAGGCCAATGCTCAAACTACTAAGCTATCCCTCCCTGTACTGGATGATTATTTAAACCTCTAACACAAGATAAAGATTAGCAATTGCAATTGCTCTGTTTTGAGTTCTCCTTAGGAAAACTCTGCAATATGCATGCACAATGGCTGCCATGAAAAAGGCAACATTTGTCAGTAATCTCACACTGCAGTATTTCCCTGTCTCGCTCTGTGGTCACTGCTGGCAAACGTCGACTTTAAATGGGGGCCATTGCATTCAAGTGGTTGCATTCAATTTTAGAACTGTGAGAAGAGACTCTTTGAACTTCCGAAGGCCAGATGGCCCCATAAGACACAGGTCTGTGATGGAGGTGGGGCATCGCTGTACAAGTGCAGGGGTAGGTCTGATAGACATTGTTAGAGGAAGCCTTCATTCCACAGACATGGTCCTGCTTTCTGCCTGCCCACTTTCGGGGGAGCTATTGCCTTTCTAATGCTCTCTTCTGGCCTTAAAATCTATGAATAAAATTGCGAGAGGTGACGATTCTGTGTACAGTACACAACGCACACACATTATTAAAATATATACGTCAGAGACAACCATGATCCATGAAGACAGAAGGCTAATTTAGTTCTTGACTTTCTTAACTAAAAGCACTGATGGGGTGAATGACAAATGCTCATACAGTTGTTAACTTCTTCAATCAGCTAAAGTTTAACTATGATTATTTCTTCCACAGCCCCATAACGAATCTGTCTCCTCAAATCCTTATTTTCCATTTCTAGAGGGTACGTCAGACATTCCCTTAATAAAATATGGTTTCTATCCACATCCCCGAGTCATGTTGCTTCATGAATTCAATCAAACCAAAAGAAACTTCATTTTCACTTTTCATTATTTGTAAAACCCCTTCTTTTCACAGAAGATTGAAGCGTAACTGTGTGCCCACATTGTCAACGATTAACCCTTAGAACACTGGGCATTTTGCAGCCTGCTGGCCCAAGGAATGTTCTGGAAGATGTCGGGCATGATTCTAATTTACACGAAGGCCTCTTTGCACCATTCAGGCAGTATAACGGGGCCTTGTAACTGCAACCTACACCCAATCTATGCTCTTTAGCCCACCAGAGCAACGTAAAGAGAGACAGTATAAATGAGAATCAGGCCCTGAGTATTCACAGATTGCTAGCCTGTGCTGAATTCTGAGCCATCACATCTTCACTGCTACTGTTACCGGTGCTGGCTAGCTTAAAGCTAGCACAGGCAGGCCTACCTGTGATGGCACGCCTTACGCTGTGATGTAGATATACCCACACAGTGTTTGTGTTATTAGTAAGGCGGTCAGAAAGTTGTGATATTTTGGTTCAAAAGTTGCTGCCACTGTTTGTTAAAGTTGCGGTTTGGGGTGCTGCGTGTGTGTGTGGGGGAGGGTGCAGAACGTAAATACTTGTTTTGTACCTGACTAGAGGTTGGGTCCTTTACTTTCCAACAGTGGCTGGCTATCCTCCCATTTCTCTAGTCGATAGGGTTGGGTGGGGTGGGGGTAGGGCTGAGACCCCACATCTTAGAGCTGGCCCCAGCTCAGACTGCTGGAGGCCCTGTGTGGGGCTGGCACAACCCTGTGCTCTGTGAGAGGCACACACCCCAACCCCCACATAGCTCTTCCCGAGCCCATCCCGCAATGTGGCTAGGCACCTATGGAAGGCAAAGTCCTCAAGGTTGTGCAGGAACCACTGCTGCTCAGCAGGCCTGGCCCGTGCCACGTGACAGAGGCAGAACTGCACCTGGACAAAGTGTGAGGCCAACAGAGCCGGAGTACTGAGTGGGGGGAGCCCCTGGAGATCCTGGCCCTGACCCACACGGGTCCCTGGCCCCACTCTCCTCCATCCCTGCCCCCAATGGGCAGTGATGGAGTGGTAGCTGGGGCAAATTTGCAAGTGGCATTTCAAAAGAGTTGCAGAGTGATTTGACAGTTGCGGTGAGTGTTAAAATTTGCTGTTGCTGCACCGGACTCGTGGCCTGTGATTTTCTTACAGCCTTAATTATTAGCAGCCCATTGCAGCTGTCCCCTCCGTATTATTAATTCCAGTATCAGCAGCATTTGAGCTTCAAAGCCTCCCCTTGTCCCCCACAGGCCAGCTACTTAAGTCTAACACACCATCTCCCTTGAGCTAGAGATTTCACTGTGTGGACAGGAGTTGCATTAAGGGCGGCACTCAAGTTATACCTCAAGCTAGCAGTGCCGTGAAGACAAGCTTTAAGAATAAAAGGACATGCAATACACGTTCAATAGAGGATAAAACAGGATTGCTGCATAGTTCTTCTCACTCAGTACCTTTCAAAGCCACAGAAATCGGAAGGAATTTGGGTCACTGTGGGCCAATTTAGACAGGACTGTAGACGAGAAAGGCCACTGAGTAATTCAGTCCTTGACTTCATTAGCTAATAGTCTCAAAAGGGCAGATTAAAAGCTGTCACGGGGCTGTAACATCTACAATCTGCTAAACTATGCTCTATTTTTTCCGCAGCCCTAGGATGTCCCCACAGCTGAATTGTCTCCTCAAATCTCTATTTTCCATTTCTCCAGTGCACTTCAAACATTCTGGGCCAGATCCTCCGCTGGTGTACATCCGCACTGCTCTGGTGAAGTCAAGGGAGCTGGGCCAACTTACACCAGCGGAGGATCTGGCTTTATCTTTATAAATACGTGTTCCAGCCACATCCTCAAGTCATGCTTGTGCAAGAATTCAATCCAATCAACAGTAGCTTCATTTTCATTCCACATTATCTAGACAAAGGGTCCTGTTTCAGAAAGCTGAAAGAAAACAGTTCCCCAGAGATCTCTGGTATTAACCCTTCCATTACTGGCATTTTCCAGACTGCTAGCAAAACAAATCGTTTGAAATGTCATACTCTAAGGCCTCTTTACATTGTGACTTTTTACGTAGCTGTAAGTGTAATTCATGCTCAAGTTAACAACGCTTTACACTGCCAGAGCCGTGGAAAGAACGTTTATTTGAAATGAGAATCGGGCCCACGTGATCAGTGGGTCAGATTAGATGTACACCAGTTGAGGGTCTGTCTCTATGCACATCTGTAGGTTACGATTGAAATACTCAAATTTAGATGCCTAGAAGTATGCTCCTAAATCCATATTTAGGCTCCTAGATGGTCTTTTTTCTTGGGCTCCCTCATTTGACTTTGTTTTTTCATTTTTACAAGTGTTTTATAAAATTACATTTATTCTATTTAACTTTGTTGATATGATGCTGTATAACATCCTGTGTGCTGGGGTGGGCAGAATGAGGGCTGGACATTTTACCCCTATAATCATTCGCGTTACTTAGAGATGTGGTAACAGTTCTACCATTTCCCAAGTAAAGAAGTTTGTTGGTTGCCATGGAACCTCCATTTAATGAATGATCACTATACAGGGATAATACCCTGTATCAGCTGATTCACATAGCTTTTTCTGTGAACTCCTTATGTAAGCTTCATGGGTCCATCTCAGGTTGGAATCTGAAAGTCAAGCTGGCGTTTTTCTGACTCATAGATCATCATATGTAATAACAATCCTGAAGGTCAAAATCGACCTTCATATACAGCCGGGCTATCCCACAGATGGTCAGATTCGGCCCTGCATCACACCTGAACAACCCCATTATATCAAAGGGAATTACAAACATGTACCCGATGGCAGACTGGAGATGCTTTAAGAGCTGGAAAGAACCTAGCTTCTGATGCCAAGTTGAGTGGGACCTATATAAGGAATTGGGCTTGTACGAGGAGTTCATGTTTCACATAGCTCATGATACATCTATGCTGCTATTGCAAAGTAAAGCTGAGATCTGGGTTGGGGGTGGGTTACAGCAGATTTATGCCTGATGAGAACCCCCCAGGCGAATTCTCAGCAGGCCATATATGGCCAAATTCAGTCTCCTTTGTGCTGCTGGAGCAGTGCAATGGGATTGGGATGGGGGAGAGACTCTGGCCCTATATTTCTCTGTGAGATGAAGAATTTCATTATAGGGTACAGCTAAACTGTAACTATGACATTACAGATTGCTCAGTTAAAAATATATCACTCTCCTTGTCTCTTTATGGTCAATCCCTAAAGAGTTACTGTGGAAAATGTGAAGGGCTGTTAGTTACATTTTTAAACCTTTCACACGCTGACACATACATCTTAATGTATCCAAGAGACAACTTAATTCCTGGTGTTGCCATTTAAGTTATGCACTGCAACCATAGTAACCAAAGCAATATAAGCATCAAGTTGTCAAGCCATGCAGCATGGAAAAGTTGCCCTATGGGGACTGATTACAAATGCTCCTGAAACCCATATCTGGCTCAGCATGACCAAGTGTCCCACAGTGAAGAAATTTTTGGCGAGTGACAGTGAGAGTAGGCGATAGAAATGATGTGGAGAGGAAAACACTCTAGAAAAAGGAAAACAAGAAATACCATTTTTTCTCTTATTGTATCTAAAATGGAGTTATTTATCTTGATCCTTTTAGACCAGTGATACTCAGGCATTATATATATATATATATGGAGAGGGAGATATATCTATTAAATAGAACTGGAAGTGACCCTGAAAGGTCATTGACCTAGCAGGACCAAGTACTGATTCTTACCTTAGATCCCTAAGTGGCCCCCTCAAGGATTGAACTCATAACCCTGGGTTTAGCAGACCAATGCTCAAACCACTAAGCTATCCCTCCCCCTGGCCAGAAGTGAAATTAGTGATCAACATTACCCAAAAGACCCACTGTAGTGTGCATTCATTGTTTCATATACTGTAGTACTATGTATTCATATTTAAACTGTATAACAGGAGAAATTATATAAAATATGTATAAAATTCTCACAGCAAAATGACTGACCAAGTATTATTATTTTATCAACAACAATTGGTTAATAACATAGTAAACGCATCCTGATTGGTTAATAACTTGGATTGGTTAATAATTAAATCACACGGTGTTTTAATATGTGCTGCAAAGAGTCGCAGCGGACACATTAAAGAGTCACTTGCGGCTCGCGAGCCTCAGTCTGAGTATCACTGCTTTAGACTGCTCAGTCATTGAAAAGAACACTACAATACAGGAAAGAAATACGAGGCAACAGACAGCATGTGCAGGGGAGGGGAGAACGGAACTAATTAGCAAGAAAGGAAGACACTACATCCAGCCCGTGTCAAAACTCTCCTAGTTTTGATTATTGCTGTCAAGACCTCAAACGCATTGGACACTGCTGACAAAATCTCTGATCAAGAGTGCAAAAAGACCCAAAAATCAGGACAGTCCCTATAAAATCTGGACATCTGGTCACCCTAGTTTACTGGGCTCCCCTAGCTGAGATCTAGTGCGCAGCACTAACGTTTAGTTCATTTTACTTTAATTTCACAAGTTATTAACTTCTGAACCGGGGGCATGACTAGGGATCACAAGCGTTGCTGATACTAGTAAAGCAAAGCACACGAGTACTGGAGACTACACCTAAAATTAAAAATGAATTCCCACAGATGTAGATTTCAACATGTAAACCAATCAGCAGGCAGGGTAAAGGAAAAAGAGTGATCTTTCCCACCGAAAGGCTCACGAGGGGCTCTGACCGTCTCCTTCCAATGGCTGAAGGTTCTCTCATCCTGCAGACCTCAGTAGGTCCATAGGACGGAGGGGAATGCCCCAACCAGCTCCCTAGACGCCCTTAAAGACTTATTGGAAGGAGGAATCCCAAATGATCCTTAGGACTCTTCCATGCCTTAGGCTCATTGTCGTCTCTCCCAACCTGTGAGCTTTAGGAAGGTCATCAGGGGTTACCCCAAATCCCCAAGCGCCATAGTATGCTTGGTAGCCAGGCTGGTCAGTCTGACAAGCACCTGTTGACTCATCGGAGAATGGGGAGCCTGTTCGACTACAGTAGTTAACTAATTTCCAGTCGTGAGGCCATCTGTGAAGCCTCATTTTCTTCAAATCTTGCCAGTTACACCCATGCATCCCAACTGAGAGAAGAACGGAGACAACAGAAGGACACAGGTGTAGCTGAGGGCAACATCTTTATTATACTAATGAAGATGCATGAGCCAGAAAAAGCAAACATCTCTCGAGCCCAGGCTCAGACTGGAGGGACGATGGGCAATCTGTTCTTTTATTCCTACACCACACAATCGGATATGGACATCACTGAAACAGAAGAGATGTCGAACCCACCGGTGCTGTCTTTGCAAAGCCACTCTCCAGAGCAGAGCTGCACTTGAAAGGGCTACAAAAATCCCCCTTCCTCCGGTTAACATTGAGCTGATGATTCTGTTAACTCAGCGGTTGCTGCTATCAAGCTGTTAGCTGTAGAGTGCTCAAGATCTCTGGATCACAGGGACACTCAGTTACAACTGTCTGGGGCCCAGTGGTAGGGTTGCTGGGATGTGCTGAGGTCTGGGTGGTCATTCCCCACTCAGTCGGGTCACCAGAAGGAAGGACCTCAGCATGCAGTGCACAATCATGCCACTGCTACCACCAAGCTACTTACCTTATGAAGTTCTGGAAAGCAGGGGATAGTTTAAAATCAGGGCAATTAATTTATGATTTATTATTAAATGTTTATACTCTGATAGCATCTAAGTTTCCCCCATTGTTTCTTTTTTTGTGCCTTCTTTCCTCTCCCTTTTCCTCTTACGAGTCTTTTTGCATCGTTCCCTGCTTTCTGACTTCTCTACAGAGGCAAAACACTAGCACTTTACCCACAGAATTACTGCCGAGGGCAATTGACTTGCTAGTCTAGTCAGTTTCCAGGTGTAAAGTGCTTCTGTGTGCCCTGCAGAGGGAAACCCAATCCGTCTCCCATGAGCAGGGGCGCTGGAACGGTTTTGATAGTGGGGGCGCTGAGAGCCATTGAACCAAACTGTAAACCCTGGATAGAATGAAAACCACTTCAACCCTTAGTGCCAGCACCCATGCCCATGAGCTAAGCTCAGGAACACGGGCTGCAAAAGGAAAAAGTCTAAGATCCAATGATCTAGTCCAAGCTATGATCCATGCAAAATGATGATCATTACCCTACCCTCTCAGCCACCGGAGAAAACATTCCCACCAATCCTTACCTCCACGTACTAACATTGTATGTATTACAGTAACACTAAGGGCATGTCTACACTGGAAAAAAAGGAACCGCGGACATAGCCACAGCTGGCCCGGATCAGCTGGCTCAGGGCTGTGGGGCTAACCACTGCTGTGTAGACGTTTGGGCTTGGGCTGGAGCCTGGGAGCCTGGGATCCAGCCCAAGCCCAAATGCCTACCCCGCAATTTTTAGCCCTGTAGATCAGGCCCAGTGAGCCTGAGTCAGCTGATCTGGGCCAGCTACGGTTGTTTAATTGCACTAGAGATGTACCCAAAGAGGCCCTAGTTGAGATCATCCCCCAGTGTGCTAGGTGCTGTACACACACCCACGGTAGGACAGTCCCTGGCCCAAAGAGCACACAATATGAACAGCCCAAGGAAGCGTTATGATCCCCATTTTATAAATGGGGAACAGAGGCAGAGAGAGTAAGTTACTTACCCAAGATCACACAGTCTGTGGCCGAATCAGCACCTTACTCCAAGGCTTTTGAGTTTCAGTCCAGCGTCTTACCCACACGGCCATCTGTCTCCTCTATTTAGACATGCCCCTCCATCACTCTTCCTGACTACTCCTTTCCTCCTAGCAGGGGCAGAAAACCCTCTTGCCAGCCCCCGGCATTCCCCAGAAGAAGAGAGCTGGCCAGACTTGTCACCCGATTTGCAGCTAGCTCCATATCTGCAACATATTTTAGTTTCAACTGGACCCGTCAGCCCTGTGCGTAGCACTGAAAACTTACACGGCAGTGAAGACTTTGAGAGCTGTTTCCAGGGCCGTTCTAGATTTTATGTAATTTAAATTAGCTTTGATATAAGCAATCCTCATGGATTTCCTAGTGTTGCGCTCCAAGGGTGATATCCTGGCGCACCGAAGTCAATTGATGTTTTGCACTGATTTCAGTGGGGCGAGAATTTCACCCCAAGATTACATAAGAAGCCACACTGGCAGCCCAAACTCTGTTTTCAGGAGAGAGTTTGATCTAGTGGTTAAATGTAACCCACTGATTGGCGCGTGCCTCACCCACAGAGGGTGTGACTCTGTTACTGCCTCAGCTGGGGCTGGGCCTTTTTTAGCTCAAGCTGCAGCAGTTTATGCCTTTAGCTCTGGAAGTTCCCGGTTCAGTCCCCAGTGTGCCGGCCACAATGGCAGTCATGAGCCATCCCATAAGCAATAGGACTAGAATCCATATGCTCTGAGTTCTAGTCCTGACTCTTCTACTGACCAGCTAAGTGACCTTGGGAAAGTGCCTGGCCCACAGAATCCTTATCTGTAAACCAGGGGTAACAATCCCCGCTTCACATAGGGATGTTGTTCTGTTAAGATCCCAGAAAGTGCCTGGGGATCCTTGGACAGTAGGTGCTAGGCATAATATTATAGTTCTCTGAACCATTTTCTTAGTATTCATCTGCCGAGCAGCTTTTCCTTTGTCACAAACAATATGGTGGCTTCCATTTTTTAATGTGACTAGAGTGACGGTTTTAATCTGCTTTGCACTTAGAGTGACTAGCAGGGCACTTTTCATTTAAAGGAAACTTTTAAACTCCATGATGAAACGCTCACTCTGCTGAAGTGACAGTGTCTAGTTTTCCCTTTAAAGACACACATTGTAAAACTGAGTCGCAGTCAGCAAAATGTTTCCTTACCTGACACTATGGATAAAAGACAACGCTAGGCTCTCCCTGGCGATGACTTAATTTGAGTGGCTAGATCATTTCTGTGGTATTCTTACAGACAGCTAATCGTTTGGGGTGGGACCACCTAACTTTGCTTGCACTGGAGTTGATTTCAATGGGAGCAGAGTTAGGCCAGTACTGGGTGGTTCTGAAAATCTCAAGCTTGACCTGTAATAAGATGGAACAATGGCATGTGTGCTTTGGACATGTAGGGCCAGACTGTTCACTGTTGCATGCAGGTGCCCAGGCAGCGGGGTGCAGGAAAGAAGTGTGGCATATTCACAGCAGCCCCTGTAAATGGGGAGTGGTTTTGTCTTACTCTGTCCCGGGGGCAAGATACCAGGGGCAGGGTGAGACGTAGCTGTTGCCCTGCTTCCCCTCGGCACTGGCCCACAAAGCCAGGCTGGTGCAGTGGGGAAGCAGTCTGTGCTGTTATTATTATTATTTATTATTTGCATTACTGTAGAGCGCAGGAGTCCTAGTTGTGCATCAGGACCCCGTTGTGCTAGGTGCTGTACAAACACAGAACAACAGTCTCTGCCTCAAAGAGCTGCCAATCTCAGTGCCATGGTGCAGAGTGCACCTCCTCTCCACGTGCCACCAAACTGTCCCACGCTCAGCCTCCCACGCTGCTCCTCACTGGGCAGTGTGACTCCACACTGCCCCCAGCCCAGGGCTTTGTGCAAATGCATAATCAAGCCCTAAGTGTATGTGAAATTACTTTGTAAATACAATTAATTTATAAAGTCACCTCTCACTCATTCTTTACGCTGATCGCCAGTATGATGCATGCCGAAGCAGCTGTAGGAAAATGACCAAGAGAAAGCTTGCCACGTGGTGAAATGAACAGTGGTTGATTCCAGTAGATGCCATTGGATAGGAGGTGGGTGCTGATTACAGCTTCTGATTCTGGCTAAGAACGTTATCCCACCTCCCACAATCCCCATCTCAGCCCACTGGCGTGTCTTATCATTTACTATACGTTTGCACAGTGTCTAACATAAAGGGGCTGTGATCTGGTTGTCCTCTAGGCACTGCTGGACTATACATGTTTAATAAATAATAATAATAATAATATTTTCCCACTGTCCATGATGGAATAGCTCTTTTACACCACTTCAAGCCACTTCCATGCTGCTAATAGCAGGCAAAAACAAAGGTAATTGTATCAACAAACAGGTTCTTAAGAGAAGATGAAGGAAAGTGTACTAGAGACGTGCAGAAAGGGATATACTGAAAGGTTTGCTGCTGCTGGATCTCCATCGTGCCACACATCCATCCTGCAGTGGCTACAGGAAAGGCAAGAGGGCGAGCTAGAACAGCTACCTCAGCTGTTCAGTACTCTTAATAAGCCCGTAATAAGCATTACGATGATCTAAAGGAAGCACAGAGGTTTGGATCATTCTTTGCACTTTTCCCTTTCCGGTCGGAATTGCATGGGAGCAGTCAGTGAAGCTGCGTCTGTGCCACACAGCTGGAGGCCGAGATCAGGTTTCTAAATGCTTTCTGTGCTGCCTGACATATTGCTTGCTATCCATGGTAATTTACAAGCATCCCGAAGCCCTGCGATTTGCAGGGAGCACACACAGTATCAGGCTCTTTAATTAGCTGTGGCAAGATATAAATTGGGAATCTCCTTGCATGCTACTTCCGATTTGTGTGAGCTATTCTAGGAGCCAGGGAAGTCCCTTTAAAGCTAGAGGGAGCTCCCTGTGGAAGATGGCTTTCTGGGCCCAATGGCATGTCTGACATGCATATTTCTTCAAATCCTTGATGGAAGCTGCTAATCAGTCCTCGGATATCGTAATAGGATTTCAGAGCGATGGAAGTCAAAGGATTAATTGCTGGCCAGTGTTGCCGTGAGGAATGAACTTAGATGGAGGTTCTGGGCCAGATTTTAAGGGAACTGAGGCTCACAGTTGCCCATTTAAATGTGTGTCTAATTTAAATAAGAAGGGACCTCTCTCCAAGGTGTCGGCACCCCCAGTGCAAATGACAAGAATAAAATTAAATAGCACTTGTACCTCCTAACAGCCGGCAGAATTCAGTGTCCAACACCACACAGAGTTCCTCTCCCCATGCAGATCCAAACCCCAGCCTCTGCAGCTGCCCATGTAAACAGATAGACATTGCAACAGGCCCTGATGGTCAACAGACCAGAGCTATCCCGGAGCTGGGGTGGGGGAAACACAGAGAAGAGGGTCAGGAAAACTTGTTTGTGAGCGGAGGGCACCTCGCTGAGAACCAGCCACCTGCCTGCTCTCTGAACAGAGTGGGAGCCAACTGACTGCACGTGTGGTCCTGTGGCAGGAGGAAAAAGGACTGCATATCCCAACACCACAACCGTGTATGAATACTGAGGAACTGCATGGAAAAATTCCCCTGCTTAACTGTTTGCCCAGGCAGTTGCATTAAGTGCATAGTTAAATCAACCACAGTGTGTGTCCATACATCCTTTAGGAAGGGAATACTGTAGTATTATTGCTCAGCATTTATTGTGGATATCTGCTAATCCCCTTGAATTGCAGCAGTATTTAAGTTTTTAATTAAAACAACTGATTCTACTCTGACTGCCTCAGACTGGCAGGGTTGGGCTTGCCTGGTGCTTGACTGACAGACGTCTAAGAAAAGTCTAGCACCTAAAGCCCTAACAAATTGAATTAAGCTACACGAACATTAGTCGCCCCTCAACCCATTTAAGAGTGTCTGTGCTGGGGGACTGCACAGAGTTACCCAAATCGGTTTAGACACTGATTGCGTCAAAACGGTGCAATTTCTGAGGGTAGACAAGGCCCGACTTCGCATTAAGGACTCAAGCCAAAGTCCAGTGGACACACTCCCATGAATTTCAGTGGGCATTGGATGAGGCAACAAATTTGAATTACTGGTAGACCAAAACTAATCTGTCCCAGGGCCAAATTCGGAGAGGTAGAGCACAACTTGAATACCAGGGCTCTGCTCTGGACAGCTCCATGGAACAGGAGAAAGGAACTGTGACAATTGTATGACTCCTTGGAGAGACGAAAGGATGGGAGAAGTGGCCTGCTAAACCCGGGGTTGTGAGTTCAATCCTTGAGGGGCCTCTTAGAGATCTGGGGCAAAAATCAGTACTTGGTCCTGCTAGTGAAGGCAGGGGGCTGGACTCAATGACCTTTTGGCATCCCTTCCAGCTCTATGAGATAGGTATATCTCCATATATTATAATGCTGACTGACCCCAGGTGTCAGAGAACAGGATCGAACCTGGGACTTCTGGAGCTTAGTGCATAAGCCTCTACCGCATGAGCTAAAAGCCAACTGGCTGTTATCTAAGGCTGTAGCGCAGACT
Organism: Malaclemys terrapin pileata; assembly: GCF_027887155.1. Lineage (NCBI taxonomy): Eukaryota > Metazoa > Chordata > Testudines > Emydidae > Malaclemys > Malaclemys terrapin. Next base: position 6,153,439 of record NC_071507.1, read on the forward strand.
CATTTAACTCTAAGTGCTCTTGGTGCCACTAGATGGGCCAGAACAGCACACCCAGGAGGTGTGTAGGTTACATTACCATAATGGCTAGTACCTCCAGTCCTGCCCCAAGACCCCACTAAGCCAGCTGCTGTACAAACACAGAACAAAAAGGCGGCCCCATGCCCCAAAGAGCTTACAATCTACGTGGCAGTAAATCTAGATTTGCCCTTTCCGGCCTGCAGTGCTCAGGAAAAGCTGAATTCTGTACCCCACAGGGGACGTGTCCCTCTGTATGGCCCTACAGAATCCTTCATATAGACACTGCAGCATGTCAAACTCCTTATTAAAATGGGGTGGGTTAGGATACAGCTAAATCCCCCCAGGGAGCAGCAAATGCTGTTAAAGCATTGCATCATTTCACTATGCAAAAGCCTTAAATCCTGTCCTGAAATCCTCCCTTTGTCTAGGGAACATGGAACAAACCGTTAGACACAAGACTGTTCAAATCCCTTTCAGGCAGGTCAGTAACTGGCACAAGAGCTCTTTAGTTTGATAATCATTCGGATTCACTTGTACTGCAGCAGTTCTAACATTCAGTGCGAGCAAAGTTGTGATAACTTTGCTTTAGTGCTTCTAGTTTTGTTTCTGCCGAGGTAATATACACTCAGTACATTGAGAGATCATCACCTTGCTGATAAGTTTCAGGATCGTTAATTGCACTGGCAATAATAATGACTAATATTAGTGATGTTTAATTCTACTTACACCACACTAATATAAATGGCAGCTGTATTGGTGATAAACATCATTAACAGTCCTTAATGGCCTTATGCAAATCCAACCAATGGTCCAAAGATGAGAAATCACAGCTGCTCAGTGAATCCAAGCAGAAAATTAAAATATCTACATGAAATGATTGGTGCTTTTCCTGACAGCTATTTGTGAAAGAGGTAATGACTTGATTTGACACAGTGATACAATACCTACAAGAAGGCCAGGTCACGGTAAACTAGACTGTAATGTTAACAAACGCGATATGGTAGGTGGCAATCTGACCTGTGCCCAAACTTCTGCTGCAAAGCTCAAATTTGCAACAGGTTTGCTATCATTGTTTTGGGTGGAAATCACGTGAAACTCCATTTCGCAGGCATTCCACGCAAAACGGTGTAGTTTCTGCTGAAGTTTATTCGGCTTGTTCAAATCTGGCACTCCAGTTGTAACTTGGGGATTAAAAACAATACCTGAAGGGGAACAGAATTAAAAAATTTCTTACGGATCCTTCAAATCACAACAATCAAATGTCACGGAGCTTTACTTGCAAGGTGAAGCAAAGCCGAGTGCAATATCTTAGGGCCCTTTGCTCATCTCTCTTTACACACGAAGAAAGGCACCAATGAAACAACACTGGTGTCCAGAAAAGAGATGCAACCCCCTGAAGACACACAGATGTACAGAACTGTCTCATGCCAGGGCTCTTCTGTTTTCTTATGTAAATGCAGCATGTTACACCCCATGACAAATGAGAATAGAGAGAAGCCCAAGCCAACCCCCTGGATTCACAGCATACTGGGATCCATCCGTTAATTACATACTTTCGCTTGGCATTTAGGAAGAGTTGGAGCACCTAGAGTTCTGTTTTGCCCTCTAACCCCAGGGCTTAGCCCAGTGAAATGGAAGGCCAACTAGCTACTAGTTGCAGAGGCATTCTAATGCGTGGGTGCAATTTTATACCAACTAAATTATATTACGAAGCTTCTGGAGGTAGAACTGGAAAGTGTTAGTCATGCTGGCAAGTGTGTAAAAATGGGAAGGTGAGTGGCACAAGGGGTTGGTTATGGTTTATTCATTTATCGACTTAGGAGGGGACCCCATTACCAGAGTAGTGTTCAGCTACTGCACCTCACAATCTTTAATGTATTTATCCTTAACACCACCCTGTAAGGTAGGGCAATTCTATTAACCCCATTTTGCAGATGGGGAACTGAGATGCAGGTTAAGTGACTTACCCAAAAATCACACAGGAAGTCGATGAAAGAGCAGAGAATCAAACACCGATCTCCCAATCGCCAGAATTGTGCCCTAGCTACTCATTCACCCCTTCCTTTCTAACGCACTTCTGCCTCAACAGGGACTTTTACCTTGGCACCTCAGATTAAAGGTCTGCTGCGCTACCAACTGAGTTTACAGATACTCTCAGCGCTGGGTCACCAGGTTGAATGAAGCTGAGATGTTTAGTGGCTGAAGGTTTTCATCTGGTTGGTGCTGTACAGTTCCCAGTGGTCCACACTATACATGTCACTAGGAACAGCCTTATTGGCAGCCTCGTTAGACAGAGCCAAAAGATGGAACAGACACAGAAATAAAATTACTCTCCCTACCAGGGCAGAGGCACACTAATGGGGCAATGAAGGGAAGCCGGCATTGAGTGAAAGCTGGGAGTCTTGCCGTTGACTTCAATGGGGCAGGTTTCCCCCACTCTCTCTCTTTTGTGATTATGTGGAGGGCTTCAGACCCAAGAGAGACACAAAGGTATTTTTCAGGCATTCTCAATTCACTTCCAAAAGGCATTATCTACAGTTCCGTGCTTGACATTTATTATTCTAACAATTCCTCGTTACATTCAGATAATTAAAGGGATTCCCCTACCTGTCTCTTAATCACAATGTGTCGTTATTTTATGAAGCACTATATCTTAATTTAAGGTAGTGACATCTTGTTATTAGTATTCAATTATACTGCAAATCTGCCTATAACTCACAATAAGAAATGACTGCAGAAAGCCAGTGTATAAGTTACTTTGGGGGGGGGGGGGGGGGTTAGCAGTGCTTTTAGGCGCAAGTCAATATACAACATACAGGGCAGGAAAGATATGCCCATAGGTAGCGTGTTAGACCTGGGTTCATGTTCCTGCTCCACCACAGACTTCCCGTGTGACCTTGGGCAAGTCGTAGAGCCGTGGTGCCCAAACTTTTCCTGTCACGCCCCCCGTTACCAGTAACGGAATCTGTCCATGCCCCCGCTCCACCACTGCACAGTGGGCTCAGCAGAGGAGCTTGGGCTAAAGGTGGAGCTGGGGATGGGGGGATAGCTGGGGCTAGAGGTGGAGCTGGCCTGGGGGTGGAGAGGGAATGAGGGCAGAGCTGGGCTGGAGCAGGGGATGGATTGGTGCAGTGGCTGAGGCCGGGTTGTGGGCAGAGCAGGGGGTGGGGTGTAGGAGAGCTGCAGCTGGGTGATGCTCCCTCCCCACCCCTCTGTGGGGGCTGGCCCGGGCCCTGTTGCGTGCCCCCCCAAACATTCCTCCATGCCCCCTAGGAGGGTGCACCCCACTGTTTGGAGACCATTGTCAAAGCTTAAGCATGAGCTTAAGGCCAGAAGGGACCACCAGATCATCTAGTCTGACTTCCTGTGCATCACAGGCCACCAGCACCAGCAGCACTAAACCAAACAACCAGTTCGGTCTCTCTGTGCCTCAGTTCCCCATCTGTGCAGTGGGGATAATAGCACTGCCCTATCTCCTGGGGTGCTGTGAGGATAAATACGTTAAAGCTTCTGAGATGCTCAGATACTATGGTGGTGGCGGCCATAAGGACCTTAGAGAGATACAGTCATTGAACTGGGGGCCCCGAGTCTGTTCTCACACCAGTTTTGTACTGGCATAACTCCAGGGGTTTCAACAGTGTTCCTCCTGATTTACACCGGGGTAAATGAGAGGAGAATCAGGCCTGTGGGCTGTATGCCTGGGATCTAGCTGTTCAAGTGGTCCTTTAGATAGCTCTATGGTACTAGGGCACCCACCTGCACTAACTGCACTGTGTGAACCAAGTTCATGAACCAAGTTCCATGGGCTTTGGATCAGGCCTTCAGCCTGCTGCTGGCCTTTTATTCTTTGTAGAATCCAATGGGTTGCATGTGATGATCAGCACAGAATGCCTCCTTTGATGTTGATTATTTCTCTGTGTACGTTCGTTTCTTTTAAGCAGCACTTTGTATTCTGCTAGGGTGGCAGCCATCTGTCTCTGTGACATGCTCAGAATGGAAACAGGGAGGATGCTAATTCCAAACATCACTAGGTAAACAAAATACTTTCCTCTTCAACTGACAGTCATAATCCCCACTGAACTGCTCAGATTAATGCAATCTTTCAGCTAAAATTCCTGGAGTTCTTAGGCAGATAGGTCAGTAGGTAAGTCCCTGTGCTGTGTATCAGGGAGGCCTCCTGAATCAAAGACGCATTCTCTGAAGGATTCACAGACAAGTTCAGAGAGATGTCGATATTTGGGAGAATAGTTGGTGAAGGACAGTGTTTCCTAATCTTTTCAGGCAGCTGGCCCCTTATTAGAAGCAAGAATGTTTGTGATCCCTTTACATTTATTGTAAGAGTAAAGTGTCTTGATTCTAACAATGATAAACCTATAGAATTGATTTGTGTGTGTGTGTGTTTCGAGAGGTTGACAGAGAGTACTTGACCTTGAAGGGTCTGGGTTTGTGGGGAGGGACATTTTCTTTGCTTTAGACCATAGTAAAATTTTGAACACCTTGCCACTCCACCCCCACCTCCATTGTCTTTCATGACCTCCCTGGCTGATACCACTGTTCTAGGGCAACAAATGATGAACTGAATAAAGGGGCTTATGGTTGAGAAGTTGGCAGAACTTTCACGGCCTGTCCCTATCCAAAATCATCTGTAATCTGCTATTGAGACGTTGACTCCTGCCTCCACTCTGCCAGTGGTGCCAGCCTTCATGGTCCATGGGTTAACTTTTTCAGTAAGTACCTACACACCTTCTTTCAGGCCAGCTGCTATGCATGAGAGGAGCTCCCTGTAAACATCTGCAAGGCCACCTCACTGTCCTCCTTCAAACCCTTCTTCTCCCATGCAGCCTACAAAACACTTGACAACTAATGGTCAGGCTGCTGGTGTGGTGAGACCACTGCCTATCATGCTGACCAGTATTGTCTCATTATTACCTTGTGCTCCCTGTTTGTTAAGCCACCTGCTGTATCTGGTCTTATACTTTCATTGTAAGCTCCTCAGGGCAGGGCCTGTATTTTTGTTCTGTGTTTGTACAGCACCTAGCACAATGGGAACCCGGTCCATGACTAGGGTTCCTAGGTGTGATTGCAAAAATAATAGACTTGACCCTCAGGAGAAGAGGATGAAGGGCCTGATCCTACCCCCGTTAAAGCGAATGAACATGCCTTCACATTGTGGTTCTAGTTTAGAACTAGAAGCGAAGGATCTGACACAGCAAAGCATGTAAGCCTATGCAGAAGTATTGTGAGGGGGGCTGTTCTCAAGTAGTATGGGTAATTTGAGAAGATGTTTGCAGTGTTCTTGTAGCCCTGTTGCTCCCAGGATGAGAGGGGGACAAGTTGGGCGAGGTAATATCTTTTATTGGACCAACTTCTGTTGGTGAAAGAGACAAGCTTTCGAGCTCCACAGACCTGAAGAACAACTCTGTGGAGCTCGAAAACGTGTCTCTTTCACCAGCTGAAGTTGGTTTTATAAGAGAGATTACCTCACCCATCTTGTCTCTCTAATTCGAGAAGGGTCAGATAAGCATAAAAGCTCCTTTAGTGCTTATTCAAATTCCACATCTAACCCTTTAGAGATTCTCCTCTTTAAGGAACACACTTGATGTAACCTGTTAGAAGGAACAGATTTCAGGGACACCTTTGGCATAGCTTTCTCTATGTGCTAGAGTGGATGGGACAAAAGCAGCAGGGCGTAGTGCTGTACCTATTGAACTGGGAAAACTATCTTCTCCACTAGTTTTTGGTACTAGGTAAAGACATTTTTTGCCTGGCACAGTTTCGTCAGAAATCAATAAATATTCGATTCCCATGGCTGGTTGGCTGCAATGCTTGTTGCCTAGGGAGTGGAAGCTGAAGAGAAATCTAACTTGCCGGATCATTCGACTTTGGTCTAACTGTTCTTTGTGAAGTCACCAGTGCCAAACCTCCTGGGGGAAAATCTTGAGAAAAAGGAGCATTCTTGGGAAAATACAGCACCAGAAAGATTCTGTTGCATTTGCAGTCGGTGAATGTCCTTTTGGAGGGGCTGCTCAAGGGAGACATATTGAGAAAACGCAATTCTAGAAAAGCGAAGAAAGAGGAAAAATACAGCGCAATCATTTCAAGAGGTCAGGATGGGTAAGAGATGGAAAGTCCCACAGCACTCAGCAATACCTCTGTACAGCTAACGGGCAACATGTAAAGGAAGTTGCAGCCGCTGCATCACCTCCTTTCACCCTGCAGTACGCGATGCCAATTCAACTTTTAGCTCAACCTGCTCTGTGGTTTGGATTGTCGGGTACCCAGTGACACTGCTGGAGGATGGAGAGCTAGAGGGCTCACTGCTTGGGTGATTTGACACTGTGATTCTGTGTTTTTCAGGCTCCTGTTTCAATGTATTTATATTAGATGATGCCCCATTGTTCCAAAACCCTTGTGATACCCCCTTTCCTCTCTATATGTTCTGCTGTGGCCCCTTTTTGATTCCCCCGCCCATATGCTACAATATGTAATGAATAATATTGCCGTCTCTCTAGTCTTATATCAGGTTTCATGCATATATGGCCAGATGTGCAGCTATTTGGATATTTCCATTAAGGTCAATGTGCTGAGCTTTGGGACAAATTTTGCATTTAACTAAAATCCTCAGGGCTAGATCCTCAGCTGGTGTTAAGTGGTCTAGCTGTGTTAATTTTCCCAGAGCTACATCGACTGATACTAGTTGAGGATCAGGCCCACAGCTTCTGACACAAAGCAAAATGTTGCCCTATATTATTAAAAGAGCACAGTATCCTTAAACTACTGTTCCATGTCTATAAACCCTTTTCCAATACAAAAAAAATAAATAAATAAAAAGGTCAGAGGGAAAGAATCTCATAAATACAATCACAAAAACAGAGGTCAATAGCTGGGCCAGTCTGAATGCATGAAGACAGTGAAATTAAAGCTTAAAAGATTAAGATGAATGCAGACTAACTGTATGGAAGAACAAAATATACAAAATTAGATTGCAAAATCCCAATCTCTTCAATAAGCAGTATTCTCCCTGGTTATTAAATTCCTGTTCACAGGTTCCTTTTCTTACTCTTCTTTATTTATAACACCTATTTCATGGGGGAAAGTTTTCAAATGTCCAGATATATCAAAGCACTATCTACTTTACAACTTTTCAGAAGCATTCCTCAGTTAAACATATGTTAATAATAGCTCACACAATGGAAAGCCCTCAGCATTCATTTTATTTATTCAGACAAAAGATTGCCACTGAGGCGGAAATGTGGCCGACGCAACGCACTTGATTTTGGTACTTGACAGCATCTGTCTCTTAAACACAATAATGAAAATGTACCATTAGGTTCTGAGGCGTTTTAGTGAGAGACAGACTAACAAGATTAATGCAATGAACTGGGCTACCTCTGAATGGGGCGTTTGAAAGATTCTGGGTAAGTAGGCACTGCTTATCCACCCTAACAAATTAGGTAGTTCAACACAGTTATCTGAGAGAGCCCTGAAGGAATAGGTATGACATCCAACAGCTGGAAGCTGAAGCTAGACAAATTTAGACTAGAAATAAGATTCAAATTTTTAACATTGAGGTTAATTAAACATTGGGAAAACTTACCTAAGGATGTGGTGGATTCTCAATCAGATGGAATGTTAAAAAATCAAAACTGGATGTTTTTCTAGGAGATACGCTCTCGTTTAAATAGGAATTAAGCCTGTGTTATATAGGAGGTCACACTAGATGATTACAATGGTCCCTTCTGGCCTGAGAGTCTATGAATCTATGAAATACCCACAATTAGAAAAACAATGTCAACGCTGAACAATCAGATAACAACTGTAAAATCTCCAGCACATGACTGCAACTGCGAGCCTCTAATGCCATTCAGAACAGTCTCCTGTCTCATTAGGGAGAAGGGTACAGTGGTGTAACAAGAACCCAGCTGCTAGGTGCCTAGTTAACAAATGCAAGTTGTATGAGATATATAAGAATTCTTCTACATATGACAACACCGTGAGCTGTCTGTAGCTCATGCTGTTACAGTGGCTTTCTCTATTTTGGGTGAATACTGAGGAACATCAGTAGACAGGCACTGAAGACCACAGCAAAGTTGCAGGTCAGGATGAGGCATCCAGATGAAATGCTCCCATTGAAGTGAATGGGTATAACTCCCACTGGCTTTAATGTTACTCTGAAACTGGCTTTAATGGCAGCAGAGGTAGACCAATACTGTGTGCTTGCAAAAATTCCACACCATTCCAGCCAAGGATGAGGAGAGGGTGAGACGAAGGAGGTAAGAAGGAGGCACAGGTCCACAGACGAGTGTACAGTGGAGGACAGTGGGACTGAAAATAAGGTGTGGGTGGAATTATGGGTTGGGGCATCATCTTCACATCTCTACAAATGTGACTGACAATCAAGGAATGATCCTAATTAAATCCACCACCAGCTCAAAGGGAAGTCTCCCACTCTCACATTTCTGCCCTGGTGTATAACAAGCATCATCAAGAAATGTTGCCTGATTTGTGTCTTAAGGGTGGAATTGATATCCTGCTTTCACCGCACACAGTGTTCTCAGATTTCTCCCACTCCTCCTCAATTTCCCTCGCTCCCAAGTGTACAAATAAATCAGACAGCGGCTAAATAAACAGTGTTAATGCTACATGACTTTGAGATCTCTACAGCTGAAGCGGAATAGACACGAGCTCCTTGAGCTACAGAGACAACAAGGGAAACAGCTTCTCTGACACCCATCCTGCAGCCTAGCCAGCACATTTGTGGAGCCATGGCACCATGAATCGAACCAGTGGAGGTCCCTTGGAAAATGTATCTAGAGCCCCGAGTGGTATAGCGCTGTCTGGGCAAACTCAGTCTCTCTCTGTGTTAGTGACAAACTACTTCAGTGATATTGTAGAGGTTCCAGGGAAGAGGTAACACAAAGCTTTCTGGGTGCACAATCCTCTTTCAGTCCATGGGATTGTGTCTGGTAACTCAAGGGAGTGAGTTTCTCTCTTGCCTCAACATACAGAGGGATTTTGGATGTGTCTGTTTTTCGCTGCCCAAAGAGGCCTCATCTTCAGTGCGGGGCACTCAGCATTTGCTGAAATCCAGGCCCTTTCGGGTGTGTCAGGTTGGGCGCTCAGAAACTAGTCACTTGTGCAAAACTTGGCCCTCGGGTAACAGGTAAAAGGCCTGGGGAAATGTCACTGCTCATCTCGGTGAGAACAATATATACACAAACCACCCCCAAGCAGGGGGCAATCAGAATTTTCTTAAGGAACGGGCACGGGGGAAGGGCTGATTGGGGGGTTCTGCCCTGGGGCTGAGCATATGACTGGGGGGAAAAGAGCAAGTTTGAGACTCCCTGGGTTGTCAGATCCACCTGAAATTCTCATTTAGAAACTGATTTTCCAACGTCTCTGAGGCAGTGGCCAGGCCCGCTCTGTGCTGCGGCCATGAGGGGCTCAGTGACGCACAGATAGACGCTCCCCGCACCGAATAGGAATCCGGGGGCTTCCCCTTCTAGGGACCATCATCTCCTCAAACACCCCCCTTGTCCCCGAGCTCCCGCTGGATCCTGTAGTGCTCAAGCAGCTCCACGTTGCAGACACGGCCGCCCTAGAAGCCATGGAGGAAGGTCAGCAGCCTGGCCTCACTCAGCAGCTCCATGCTAGGCTGGGTCCACAACGGGCAGGGCCCAGAGCACATGATCCTACAGACAGTCGCTGTGCCATGGAACCACCCAGACTGAGGAGGGACCAGAAGCCGCTGGGGGGGAGTGTGTGGGGGACCCCGATGGGGTGAAGCTCTGGAACGGGGGGTTCAAGCCCCAGACAGAGCTACGCAGACCTCTTTCAGCCTCTGCCCTGAACCCTGATTGTGTTGTAGGGCAGCCTTCCCTCCCCTCCTTTGTCCCCAGCGATGGGCACTGAGCCCTGTGATCGCCCAGGGGTCAGTTTGGTCTTGGGGAGCAGGAAGCGTGGCTCCAGTTCTTGTATTATTATACTCCCTGGGCCGCTCCGTCTCCCAGTGATCAATTCCATCACTGCCCCTACATACAATATTCTCACTGTTCTTAAGTTATAAGGGTCATATCACTCACTGGAAGAGAAAACTGACTCACTTTGAGACAACCATATCTTACCTTTCAGAACACACCCTAACTTGACTAGCTCTGATGTACTCTGATCCACTTCTGCCCCGAAGTCTAAAAGAAACCAGCCAATTTCAGGGTCAGACGGGGAGAGATGACACTTCCTTTGTACACCTATAAATATCAGTACACAAGCTGCATTTTCAAATTGTAGGTATTGTTTTAAAAAGGGGTAAGGGGAGGAGGCAGGGCCTAATATTAATAGAAATGTCTTTATGATTTTTAAAGTGTTCAGTGAAAGCAGTTTTGTTCATATTTATTTCTCCTCCTTTCAGTGTTTGCAACTCAAAAATTGCAGCTCTGCTGGAAAATGAGAGCCACAAAGTGAATCTTCTTAGTTGCTGACCTTGTTCAAGGTGCTCTGATTTCTAGTCCACCTAGTTCTTTCTGGTGGGCTGTGACGAAGTGGGACTGTTCTTAATGTTTCCTCTGAATACTGTGTGAGTGCCTCAGTTTCCCCTATGCATTTCTTAACTCTCCAGGGTGCATAAATGGCCAACAATCTGTCTCCTAGCAACAAATGGCCAGGGCCCTTCCCCCCTTGCAAGGGGATAGCTAAAGATGAACAAAGAGATCAGGTGACCTCCTGGCCCGGGAAAGAGACAAAGGGCAGAAAGGAGGGGCTGGAGGGGGTTTCAGTTGGGAGCTGGTTGGGGATGAGGAGTGAGTGCAGATGGGGTTGTCTGGCTCACTGGGCCCCAGAATGGACCCAGCTGAGGGATCCCGTTCTCTGTACCTACAAGCTCTGTTTTAGACCATGTTCCTGTCATCTAATAAACCTGTTTTACTGGCTGGCTGAGAGTCACGTCTGACTGCGAAGTGGGGGTGCGTGCAGGACCCTTTGGCTTTCCCAGGACCCCGCCTGGGCGGACTCGCTGTGGGAAGCGCACGGAGGGGCATATGCTGAATGCTCCAAGGTCAGACCCAGGAGGTGAAGCCGTGTGAGCTTCTTGCCCTGAAGACAGTCTGCTCCATGGGAGTGGAGGCTCCCCAAAGTCTTGACTGGCTATGTGGGGAGCAGTTCCAGAGCATCGCCCGGGGACTCCATGACATGGGCCAAAAATGAACAAAGAGCACAACGCAATATTGAACATGGTTTTCATCTACAGTGGTGACTGAGTTTTAGTTTAAGAATGTTTTTTAAAAGGACCCGTGACATTAACGCTCAGTTATCTAGTAGAGCCATGATGAGATAATAAAACAAGGAAGAACTGGGTAGGCTAGAGATTCTATCCTTGCCTGTTAAGCCCTAATTCTGTAAGCGATAGAAACCAACGTGAGAGTGCCAGATTGTGTCTGGATGGAGTCACTTGCGGGACTGGGGTCTTAGCTACCCAGCTAAGAACTACCTTAGAAAATCCACATTCAATACATAAATAAAGAAAGCAAAAGGAAGTCTGTATAATTATTGCACTGGCTTAGGGTGTCAGGTGCGCAATCCCGAATGCTATTTTACACTAATAATTATATTTGAATATTCTACTATCCTATTCAAATTCCAAAAGCTCCCTCCTAGGTGAAGCATTTCTTCCTACTACCTTCTTGTTGCCTTTGTACCATGGAACCCTACCGCAGTCTTCTCCCATTATGGGAAGTCAGGCCTGGCTTTTGGAGTGTGCTATGGGGAGAACACAACCAGCCTGTTTCCCCTACAGTAAAGTGCAGCCTCCGGGCATAATAGGGACCATGCCTAAGCTACTTCAATACAAATAATAACTAAATATAAAAGGCAGTGTTGCCTAGACCACAGCCTGAGACTCCAGAAACCTGGGTCCTTGTCCCATCTCTGCTACCGGCCCGCTGGGTAATCCTGAGTAAATCATTTCATGGCTCCGTGCCTCAGTTTCCCTATCTGTAAAACAGGGGTAATGATACTGACCTCCTTTATAAAGTGCTTTGAGATCTACTAATGAAATAATGATAATTCCTAGGTCTTCTGTTGTATTAGGTAAGGTGCTCAACTAATGGGCTGGCAACGATCCATTTCCCCCCAAGGATAAAAAACTGGTTGCATTTTTTTTTTTTCAAAATACTTTGTTGACATTAAAATAAAATAAAAAAATCCCCAAGAAAACCAACAAATTTCTAAATGTTTTTACCACTTTTTTGAGCAGCTTTAATCACAAGATCCTATAAACACATCTGGACAAACTCTTTCTAGATGGCTTTCATTCCAGCTCTGAAAAGACAGACAAATTTGATACTGACTTGCTAATTCTGGACTTCTTTTCCACATTTATTGCAGTTATAAAAATAGAGAGACAAGGTGAATGAGGTGATCTTTTCTTGGACCAGCTTCTGTTGGTGAGAGAGACAAGCTTTCGAGCTTACACAGAGCTCTTCTTCGGGGCTGGGAATGTACTCAGACTGTCATAGTTATAAAAACAGTCCTCTGAAAATAAACTCATTTCTCTGGGGTGAAATCAAAATAAGACCTCTTGCTGTGTGGCCAGACTCCATCCTCAGAAGTGCCCTACGCAGCAGTGCGAACTGCATTCCTGGAGCCAAGGCAGGAGTCTGGTGCACATTGTTCATGATTTGTTCTGCAGTGGCATTACACAATCATGTTAACTAAGCAATGGTCCCTGACCAAGCCCATCGACGGGGGTGGGGGTGGGGGGGGCAAAGGGGGCAATTGCCCAGGGGCCCGGGCGATTTCAAAGGGCTATCCCCAGAGAGAATACAACAGAACAGTCCCTGAACTCAGAAGACATCAGGGGCTGCATTTATGCCTGACCTGTATAGGGAAGAGTGCTCCTTGAATCCTTCCCCAACTTGTCCATCTCAAAGAGCCAGCCCGAATCTGGCCCATAGTATGGTATCTCTCACTCTCTAAGCATGTTCTGTTCATTGGTAAACCTAGACTGCAAGCTTACTTAGATCATATATTGCTTGGGGTGGAGTTTGTGATTCATTTCTGTGTTTGTACAGCTCCAAGCACAAGAGGGTTCTGGTCTACTGCAATAGAAATAACACATAATAATATAGGCTCCTACCTATGTTTTAGTTAAGATAAAATAACACACCCATTGCTGGAAAACAGTGCAGAAAAATAACTCCCAGAGCACTTCTATGCCCACTGTGCAGCATGATGACCTAGGAACCACCCTTACAGGGAACAGATATGTGATCATTTCAAAACTGTTGCCACATCAGTGCTGTAATTATCCAGGTTAGGTCATGGCACCCCAGAGCCCAGATGGGCCATTAGCTTAAGAACCATCTTCCCTGAGATGTGAGGAGAGCATCTTGCTCTGTGGCTGGATTAGCAGCCCTGTATGTTTTATGTAAGGATTCTCATTTAATTTACAATACAGCTGTTTGTTGAATTGCTTATGTGGGTCCTAAATAACATCCCGTATCCCTCACAACAAACAAAACCCAACATATCAGAGAATCCCTTAATCAAAGAGTTATGCTTGGAAATGTCTCTCCAGTTTCTTTCCATTTAGCAACGTTACAAACTGCTCCCCCAAGGACTGCTGCATAGTTAAAAACCAGTTCTGATTTAATCTAGGGCACTGAAGTGGCTGGGTCTCATGGATCTGCCACGTGCTACTGCATAAAGATTCAGTAGGGGTTGCAATACCCAGTCACACAGCAACATTATGAAGTCAATGGCACGATGCCAATTTACGCTAGCCAAAGATTTGATCCATTTATATCGGTCATTAGTTTTTGGTTGCTTCAATTTCTCCACTGTCCTCTAAGTTCCTTCAAGGCCCCCATATCACTCCCTCTAAGATGAAGCTGACCAAATCCCCGAAGAAGGAAAAGATGAACCACTTTGCTTCCTGAATTCAACTTCATCAAGAATTATTAGCTTGTTATACAGGGCAGCAGCACAGACTTACTGTAGCTAGGTATGCAAAGCATTTTATTGAGTGAAGATCAGCATATTTCCCCCCCTCCCCACACACACATGTGCTGACCGCTCCTCAGCCGCATCTGAGGATCTGGGCCATGCTTCTCTGGCCCAAAGAGCGTACAATGTAAATTAGATGCTACATGGGATGATGTAGGGAAAAGTTATCAGGCAAGGGAGAGGGAGGCTGACGCACAACAACATATTCCTCATGGAAAGCTGGCTCCTCAAAGCGATGTGCCTGGTACTGAGGTAGCACTCAAGTAGTTACAATAATGAGCTGGAATAATGGTTGGTTCTAAATGCACATAGTCTCACTAGGAAAAAGAGTAAAGAGGAAAAGGTGCTAGAAACCGGGAATAGTGCAATAAACCAAAATGCTAAAACTAAAGCAATTTTCCTAATTCGCAGACCCACAGGGTCTATCAACCCCCTGAGGCAATTGTAGAATAATGAGGTAGACAGCATGACCAGAGAGGATAGTTAAACCCTATGTCCATACTGGCGATTCCTAACAGCCACAGTTGGAAAGGAAGGTTGAGTAGGGACGGTTAGTTGGTTAATTCCTGAATTTGAAGCTCACCTGAACATTGTGGGACTGAAACTGGCATAGAAAAGCTGCCTTGTAAAGTTCCGTTTCCCTCACTGAACATAAGCCATGCGAAGAGGCATCTGAGATTTGTGTGCTACAATGTCAAAACCAAAAGTCTACTCTCCTTTTCTTCCGATACACATCGTCTGCTTTAGAAGATCTCTGAGAATATACAGCGAAAATGGCAACCATTTCATTATTGGACAAATCTGGGAAAACTCTTAATTTTGGCCATGTTTACCACACAATACTGTGTTCTTCAGCAGAAACGGAATCAGTATCCTTGGTCAAATTTACAAAGCCTTGCAAAAAGCTAGTGGGGTTTTTTCAAAAGCATTCAGTGTTGGATTAACTCTGCTCCCATTTAGGGGATGGTCAAACTCTCCCTAACTTCAATGGAAGCAGAGTTACGCCAAAACTGAGCACTTTTCAAAAACCCATCCACTGACATTCTACTCCTAAGTTCTCATGAAAAGACGGTTACTCACCGTTGTAACTGTTGTTCTTCGAGATGTGTTGCTCATATCCATTCCATTAGGTGTGCGCGCGCCGCGTGCACGATCGTCGGAAGATTTTTACCCTAGCAACACCGGCGGGTCGGCTGTGGAGCCCCCTAGAGTGGCGCCTTCATGGCGCTGAATATATACCCCAGCCGACCCGGCGCCCCCTCAGTTCCTTCTTGCCGGCTACTCCGACAGTGGGGACGGGGGGCGGGTTTGGAATGGATATGAGCAACACATCTCGAAGAACAACAGTTACAACGGTGAGTAACCGTCTTTTCTTCTTCGAGTGCTTGCTCATATCCATTCCATTAGGTGACTCCCAAGCCCAACTTAGGTGGTGGGGTCGGAGTGAGACATTGCTGTGTGCAAAACCGCTGATCCGAAAGCAGCATCGTCTCTGGACTGCTGCACTAGTGCATAGTGAGCTGTAAATGTGTGGACTGATGACCAAACCGCTGCTCTACAAATGTCCTGAATCGGAACTTGTGCCAGGAAAGCCGTCGAGGAAGCCTGGGCCCTCGTGGAGTGAGCGGTGAGGTGCGGTGCTGAGACACCTGCCAGGTCATAGCAAGTCCGGATGCAAGACGTAATCCAGGAGGATAGGCGTTGTGAGGAGACCGGTGAGCCTTTCATTCGGTCGGCCACTGCAACGAAGAGTTGCGTCGTCTTTCTAAAGTGCTTTGTGCGGTCAATATAGAAGGCCAGGGCCCTTCGTACGTCCAGGGAATGCAAACGTTGATCCTGGCGAGTGGCATGTGGTTTGGGATGAAAGACCGGGAGAAAGATGTCCTGGTTGATATGAAAAGGAGAAACCACCTTAGGGAGAAAGGCAGGATGTGGACGAAGCTGCACTTTATCCTTATGGAAAACTGTATAAGGGGGCTCGGATGTAAGCGCCCTGAGTTCAGAAACGCGCCTTGCTGAGGTGATGGCTACAAGGAAGGCTGTCTTCCAGGATAGGTACAAAAGAGAACAGGTGGCCAGTGCCTCGAATGGAGGACCTGTGAGCTTGGAGAGAACCAGGTTGAGGTCCCACGTCTGAACGGGCTGACGTTGTTGTGGGTACATCCGGTCTAAGCCCTTGAGGAATCTAACGACCATCGGGTTAGAGAATACCGAGGACGCGAGTTCCCCTGGGTGAAAGGCCGATATAGCGGCCAGGTGAACTCTAATTGAAGATATCGCCAACCCCTGCTGTTTTAGGGAGAGGAGATATTCCAAAATGAGAGGAATGGGTGCCTGCAACGGGGACATGGCTCGTTGTTCGCACCAACAGGAGAACCGCTTCCACTTGGCCAGGTACGTGGTGCGTGTTGAGGGCTTCCTACTGCTCAGCAGAATCTGTTGGACAGAGTGCGAGCATTGCTGCTCTGCCTGGGTGAACCATGGAGCAGCCACGCCGTGAGGTGGAGTGATTGGAGGTCGGGGTGACGCAACCGGCCATGGTCCTGAGAGATGAGATCCGGATCCAACGGAAGCGGGATCGGTGTCTGAACCGAGAGCTCCAACAGTGTGGTGTACCAATGTTGTCTTGGCCATGCAGGAGCGATCAGAATTACCTGTGCCTGGTCTCTGCGCAGTTTGAGCAGTACCTTGTGGACCAGAGGAAACGGAGGGAAGGCATAAAACAGGTGGTCTTTCCAGGGAAGCAGAAAGGCGTCCGAGAGGGAGCCCGGAGCTCGACCTTGTAGGGAGCAGAACACGTGGCACTTCCTGTTGTCTCGAGATGCAAACAGGTCTATCTGGGGAAACCCCCACCTCTGGAAGATGGAATGTATAATGTCCGGACGGATAGACCACTCGTGCGTTTGGAAGGACCTGCTGAGTCGGTCCGCTAGAGTGTTCTGGACTCCAGGGAGGAACGATGCCGTGAGATGGATTGAGTGGGCGATGCAGAAGTCCCACAGGCGAATGGCCTCTTGGCATAGAATTGACGAACGTGCTCCTCCTTGCTTGTTGATGTAGAACATGGCCGTGGTGTTGTCGATGAGAACTAACACACAGCGGCCACGTAGGAGATTGAGGAATGCCTGGCACGCCAGGCGTACCGCCATCAGTTCCCGAACATTGATGTGTAGGGCTAACTGGGATGCAGTCCACAGGCCCTGGGTATGGTGTTCGTTGAGATGGGCGCCCCACCCCAGAGATGACGCGTCTGTGACCAGGTGCAGGGAGGGTTGTGGGGCGTGAAATGGCATCCCCTCGCAGACTACAGTGTGATCTAGCCACCAGGTGAGGGAGGCCAGGACCGAGTCCGGGACCGTGACCACCATGTTCAGGCTGTCCCGATGTGGACGGTATATTGATGACACCCAGGTTTGAAGCGGGCGAAGTCGAAGTCTGGCATGCCTGGTTACGTACGTGCAGGAAGCCATGTGACCCAGCAGGGTAAGGCACGACCTCACCGTGGTAGTTGGGAAGGCCTTGAGCCCTTGAATGAGGTTCGTGATGGTGCCAAATCGGTTGTCTGGCAGGATGGCTTGTGCACGTCTGGAGTCTAGAACTGCGCCGATGAATTCTATTCTCTGGGTAGGTTCTAGAGTGGATTTGTCCTTGTTGAGTAGGATGCCCAACTTGTTGAATGTGTGCACTATTCTGTGGACGTGAGCGTGAACTTGCTCCTTGGTGCGACCGCGCACCAGCCAGTCGTCTAGGTACGGGAACACCTGTATCCCTTGCCGACGAAGGTACGCTGCCACGACAGCCATACATTTCGTGAACACTCTTGGGGCCGAGGATAGGCCGAAGGGAAGGACTGTAAATTGGTAGTGCACCGTGTTTACCACGAATCGCAGGAAGCGTCTGTGAGGTGGGTAAATTGAGATGTGAAAGTATGCGTCTTTCATGTCGAGGGCGGCGAACCAGTCTCCAGGATCGAGGGAAGGGATAATGGCCCCCAAAGAGACCATGCGGAACTTCAACTTTACTACGAATTTGTTGAGTCCGCGCAAGTCCAAGATGGGCCGCAGACCTCCTTTGGACTTGGGGATCAGGAAGTAACGGGAATAAAATCCCCTGCCCCTTAAGTCTATCGGAACCTCCTCTATGGCCCCCATGGCCAGGAGCGTAGAAACCTCCTGTATAAGAAGTTGCTCGTGAGAAGGGTCCCTGAAGAGGGACGGGGAAAGGGGGTGGGAGGGGGGGATAGAAGAAAACTGGATAGCGTATCCCCTCTCCACCGTGCGGAGGACCCAACGGTCCGAAGTTATAAGGGACCAAGCACGGTGGAAGTGGGAGAGGCGATCCCGAAAGGAGGGAGCTGGATCCTGGGGGATGACTGGGGCGCCGTCCTCGACCGCACCTTCAAAAGTTCTGTCTAGGACCTGAAGGTGGTCTTGGTGGCCCTTGGTTCTGACCGGGTTGAGGGCCAGCCCATCTTCTCCTACCACCTCGCCCTCGCCTTCTGGCAGGGTCCTGTCTCTGACGAGGTGGAGGGGGGTAAAAACGTTGAGGCTGCGGCCTAAATGGTCTGCGCTGGAGACCCGCAACATGCATCCCCAAGGAGCGCATGATTGTCCTGGAGTCTTTGAGGCTCTGCAATCGAGAGTCCGTCTTCTCCGAGAACAGCCCCTGTCCTTCAAAGGGCAAATCCTGTAGGGTCTGCTGTAATTCAGGGGGCAAACCCGAAACTTGGAGCCAGGAGGTCCTGCGCATAGCGATACCTGCGGCCAGGGTCCTTGCGGCCGAGTCCGCTATGTCCAGGGAGGCCTGTAAGGAGGTCCGAGCCACCTTCTTACCCTCCTCAACCATGGCTCCAAACTCTTCCCTGGACTCTTGGGGAATCAACTCCTTAAACTTCCCCATAGAGTTCCAGGAGTTGAAATTGTAGCGGCTCAGTAGCGCCTGTTGATTCGCCGCTCTAAGTTGTAGCCCTCCGGCTGAGTAAACCTTACGGCCAAACAGATCAAGCCGCTTAGCCTCTTTTGATTTTGGCGCTGCAGCCTGCTGGCCGTGGCGCTCTCGTGCATTCACTGATTCCACCACCAGTGAACACGGTTGGGGGTGTGTGTACAAGTACCCATAGTCCTTAGATGGGACAAAGTATTTCCTTTCCACCCCTCTCGCTGTAGGTGGAATGGAGGCAGGAGTCTGCCATATCGTATCCGCGTTCGTTTGGATCGTGCGGATCAAGGGTAACGCCACCCTCGATGGGGCATCCGATCCAAGGATATTCACGATCGGGTCGTGCACCTCCACTATCTCCTCCGTCTGCAGGTCCATATTACGGGCCATCCTGCGCAGGAGATCCTGGTGAGCCCGAAGATCTATCGGAGGGGGACCCGTGCATGAAGTGCCCGCCACTGCCTCATCCGGAGAGGAGGAGGAGGACGCCTCCGGTGGTAGTGGATCCAAGGGGGGGTCCCGGTCCCCCTGGTCTTGGGTCGGAGCGTCACCTGCACTTGGGTCCACGGTGTCGGGTGGTGTGGACACAGAAGCCTCCATGCCTCCAGGCGGAGGCCGAGAGATGGTGGATTCTGGGGCCCTTCTGACCGAGTGACCCGAGCGAGAGGTCGATGGTAATGAAGCCCCTTGCTCCTGGTGATACGCCCACGGGGTCCAAAACGACCAGTGAGATGGTCCATGAGAGTGGTCCTCTGCCCTCTCCTGCCAATGGCCCAAGTCTCGTTCCTCGGCCTGCCCCTGAGGGGGGTATGCCGATCTCGACAGGTCCTCCGAGGAGCGAGACGCCGATCTTGACGGCCATGGCGGTGCCGCGAAAGATGAAACGATCCCCCTGGTCTGCGGTGCCGCACGGTGCCGGTCCGGAGATGATCTATCTCTGTGCGGTGCCGGCGATCGGTGCCGGGACCGCGACCGGTGCCGATGACCTCGTCGGTGCCGGGAGTCAGATCTGGACCTCGACGAGGACCTAGAGTATGCCCGGTGCCGGGAGCGGCCTCTCGACGTCGAGCGTCGAGCGTGGCGGTGCCGAGAACTACGTCTCGACGTTGATCGGTGCCGACGATCATAGCGGTGCCGAGACGTAGACCGGTGCCGCGACGAAGATCTTGGCCGCGAGTACGACCGGTGCCGAGACGATATTCGGTGCCGGGACTGCGAGCGGCGTGGGGACCTGCTTCGGGACCTGGATAGGCGCCGAGGTTCCAGCCCTTGTGATGGAGGGCGCATCAAGGCAGGTTTCCCTCTTGACTGTACCAGGCGAGTCAACGGTACAGTCGGTGCCGGTGGTTGAGGCGGTGCCGGCTCCGTGAGAGCTATCAAGTCTCTCGCCGCCGCGAAGGTCTCTGGAGTCGACGGGAGACACTGTATCACCGCCGGCCTCGGTGGAGACGCTATTTGTACCGGACTCGACGGCCTCGGCGCCGGAGTCGACGGTGCTGGAGGCGCCTGTTTCCGTTGCTCCACCGGCGGACGCGGCTCTACCCCCGGCACTGGGGGAGCCGGCGTCTTCGGCACGGACGTCCCCGTCTTATGGGCTTTTTTATGCCCTGGGGATAATGACCGGCGCCGCGGCACTTGCTGTGTTTGCGGTGCCGACGAGGTCCGGTGCCGGGGAGGCTTGTCTGACGCCACTCGCGTGGTCGTCATAGCCGGTGCCGCCGGGGCACTGTGCACCGAAGTGCTAGGCGTCGGAGTCTGGCCCGTGGAAGGAGTGTCCGGGCTAAGTGCCGCCTCCATTAGGAGTTGCCTGAGCCGAAAGTCCCGCTCCTTCTTGGTTCTTGGTTTGAAGGCCTTACAGATCTTGCATTTGTCTGTTTGGTGGGACTCTCCCAGGCACTTCAAACAGGAGTCGTGCGGGTCGCTCGTTGGCATAGGCTTAGCGCAGGAGGCGCACTGCTTGAAGCCGGGAGCGTTGGGCATGAGCCCGGGCCCGCGGCCGGGGGAGAAAGGGGGAGACGACCCCCTTAACCCCCTGAACTACAATAACAACTATAACAACTTTAAAACTATTTAACTATAAACACTAGAACTACAACTATAACTATAACTTTGAATGACTAAGTAAGCTAGGGAGAGTGGAGGACAGCTATGCCGCGCTCCACAGTTCCAACGACCGTCAGGGGCGGTAAGAAGGAACTGAGGGGGCGCCGGGTCGGCTGGGGTATATATTCAGCGCCATGAAGGCGCCACTCTAGGGGGCTCCACAGCCGACCCGCCGGTGTTGCTAGGGTAAAAATCTTCCGACGATCGTGCACGCGGCGCGCGCACACCTAATGGAATGGATATGAGCAAGCACTCGAAGAAGAACTGGAAATAATAGTTCGCTTTGCTACAGTCCCTTTCATCTGAGGATTTCAAAGCGCTTTGGAAGGTAATGGTCAGAATTGCTTCATGAACTAAATGTAAACAAGTAGCCTCAGGGCCACGCTGCAAGTGGCCCCTCATTTCAGTTTCCCTTTTGGGTCCCCGCTACCTCCATACTAACTTATCTTCCAATCCATCAACAGCGTTTATTAACTAACACTTAGCGCAAACAGTCCATAAGCAAAAGTCCCCAAACATAGTCTATATCCCCCGGGACTTGTACTCTTTAAAACCCAGCTTCAATCTCACCATCCCGGCATCTTTCGCCACCCCCCCGCCCTTCCTTCTGGGGCACAACCCCGCTCTTACCAGCAGGAGCTCACACAGCCTCTCCGCTGGGAGCCTGTCATGGTTCCTCTAGAGTCCAGCTCTCTGGCAAAGGGAAGTCAGCAGGGAACCCCCTCTGCTCTGACTCTCCGGCTTAGAGCCAGCAGGCATCTCCCTCTGCCGCTGCTCCTCCTGCCTTCAGCCCTCTGGCCCTGGCTCGGGGATGCCAGCCAGCAAATCCCTCTTACTGCTCCCCTGCTTTCAGACCTCCCCCAGGAACCCCCTTCTCTCTCTAGGAGCTGACATTGCCTGACTGACTCAGTCTGCTCTAACACTCTGTCTCACCAGGCCTCAGATAGCACCCCCAGGCACTGCCCCACCCTCTTAATTGGCTCAGCACCTGGATGGGGAAAGGAGAGCTGAGCCCAATTTCATTTAAGGGGCCAGCTACCCTGTTACAGTAAGTATGGTTACACCTGCTCTCTTACAGATGAAAAAACTTAAGCAAACAAAGGTTAAAGGTCTAACGTTTAAGGTGCTTATGTAACCAACACGTCGCTTGGGTGTGGTGCTCTGTCCCGTCTGGTGGCACCGAGACCACTTAGAGAGAGATTAATGAGTCTGCTACAGCTTTAGCAAAGGGCCACGTGGCTTTTATGCGGTAGAGGCTCATGCACTAAGCTTCAGAGGTCCCAAGTTTGATCTCGCCTGTCGACGACCGGGGTCTGGCGGTGTTACAAGTGGGGGCTCAGCCCGGATTTCAACTGGAAAGTCTCTGAAGTTTGGGATGCGCTTCCTCAGCTACGGGAAGTATGTAACCCACATACCGCTTGGGTTTGGTGCTCTGTCCCATCTAGTGCCACCGAGACCACTTAGAGATTAATGAGTCTGCTACAGCCTTCCCTAAGGGCCCTGTGGCTTTTAGCTCATGCATTTAGCTCCAGAGGTCCCAGGTTCAATCCTGCCCACCAATGACTGGGGTCTGTCGGTGTTACACTTTAACTTCCATTCAGGGCCGGCTCCAGGCACCAGCCGACCAAGCACGTGCTTCGGGCGGCACCTTGGGGCAGGGCGGCACTCCATTTTTATTTATTTATTTATTTGGATTCAGCGGCACGGCGCTCGGAGGGTGGGGCGGGGCTTCGGGTGGCGTGGTGCTCGGGGCGGCGGGGCTTCGGGCGGCGTGGTGTTTGGAGGGGGGGCGGGGCTTTGGGCGGCACAGTGCTCAGAGGGGGGCGGGGGCTTCGGGCAGTGCTCGGGGGGCGGGGCTTCGGGCGGCACTCGGAGGGCGGGGCTTCGGGTGGCGTGGTGCTCGGAGGGGGGGCGGGGGCTTCGGGCGGTGCGGCGCTGGGGGGGGCGGGGCTTCGGGTGGCTTGGTGCTGGGGGGGCGGGGATTTCAGCAGTGCTCGCGGGGAGGGGGGTATGGCAGGGCGGCGCTCTTCTTTTTTGCCTGGGGCGGCAAAAAAAGTTAGAGCCGGCCCTGCTTCCATTGAAATCAAGGGGAGTTAGGCCCCTAAACACCTTTAAAGGAACAAGTAGAGCTCCACACTCCTAGGTCTGTAGTCATTAGACCACACACAGAATAATTTAGTGCAGCCAAGTCCCTCCTGAACTTCTGAAATGTATCTGGTGTGGGAGGGTGGAGGAGAGTTGAGACAGAACTTTTTGGTTCTAAGATATGTCTTTTAAAAAAAATACCTAAGGGGCTTCCAAACTATTTTCAATTTTTTTCTGGACTTCCCAACTTCTTTTCATCTAGAATTCTGGTTTGTGGTTGTGTTTTCGGAGCAGGTTTCAGACTGCTGGACAACAATGCCAGGAAATAGAGGAAGAAGAAATATTTGGTTGTTCCTAGGTCATCGTGTTGCACAGTTAATCTCCATCTGTTTAAATGTTGTTCATGGCAACCTGACTGAGAAAAATTCCTGCTGATTAAAAGAGAACACCTCCAGGGAACATTGCTCAATGCCCTGGGAAAGCTTTGGTAATTAATAATTGGCCTGAATCATATGGGCTTTCACCATACGAGTTACAATGGTGCCACTTAAACACTGAGCACACATAGCGAGCTTTAAACTGCACGTTCCTTCAGGGAATCCATCTACAGCTTAGCCATGAAACTTTCCTAATTGTGAAAATATCCAGTTTCATCTTGAAAAAATGATAAAAGCTGAATTCCAAACTTTCTGGTGAAAACTCAAACTGCCTGCTCACTTTCTCGTACTGATCCAGGTATCCAATCCCCTTCTCCCTGTCTGGTCTTTCAGAGTTAATTGACCCATTGACTTGTATTGCCTGCACTATTGTTCTTCACTTCCCATTTATAGACAGGATCATACAGTGACATTTCAAAGACTACCTTAAAGAATATGAAAATATTTGGCATTTCTGCAAACTCCAATACTCAGATATTTAATTACACAGAGTCAATCACCTGACTAATTCAGACAGGAACTCAAATCTCACAATGTAATTACTTTAAGTTCGGATGGATAACTCAGGAAACCATAGGTAGTCTGACATGCAAAAAGCATTCAAGAAATAATACCAAAAGTTGATGGCACCCCTTTTCAATGATGCCCAGAGCTTGATATGGGTGCATTTAAATACATATTACACCCCAAAAGCTACATTAAAAGAACATTAAGGTTGCAAAGCCAAGCACCCAAAAGCTAGGAAATGTCAGAATTCAACTTGCCTGCGCAAACTTAAATGTGTAGCCTCTGTGAGTGTTCATTATAATACAGTTTTTAATTACATGATCACATACTATTTTTTCCTTGGCCCTGCAGCACTGACCTGGAGCCATAGGCGCCGATTATGTGGGTGCTCCGGGGCTGGAGCACCCATGGGGAAAAATTAGTGGGGGCTCTGCACCCACTGGCAGCCAAGCTCCCCCCCGCCCCAACTCACCCACTCCTCCCCTGAGTACGCCACATCCCTGCTCCTCCGCCTACCTCCCAGCACTTGCCGCTGCCAAACAGCTGTTTGGCGGTGTAGCAAGCTCTGGGAGAGAGGGGGGAGGAGTGGGAATGTTGCACGCTCAGGGGAGGAGGTGGGGCCAGGGCGGGGATTTGGGGAAGGAGTCAGAATAGGGGCAGGCAGGGGGCAGAGTTGGGGCGGGGACTTTGGGGAAGGGGTTGGAATGGGACAGGTCAGGGGCAGGAGGGGGAAGGTCAGGGTGGAGTCAGGGTGGGGCCGGGGGCAGAGGGGGGCTGATCACCCACTGGCATGAGCAGAAGTCAGCGCCTATGCCTGGAGCAATATACAATAAAAGCTTTTTTAACCGGGGGATGCCGGTACATTTAAAATGCCAGTTAACTCAGAGGGAGGAGTTTGGAGTGCAGGTCAGGGGCATGGGAGGGTCTGCAGGGCACAGGCTCTGGGAGGGAGTTTGGGTCTGGGAGGGGGCTTGGGGCAGGGGCTTGGGGTGTGGAAGAGGTCTCGGGGTGCTGGATGGGGGGGCGCTCACTTCCAGCGGCTCCCCATCCCTGCTGCTCCTGGCGGAGGAAATCACAGGGTTGACCTATGTAAAATATTTCCATCCCCCTTAATGACCTGAAACCTGTTTCATAAAGTCTGAATTGAATCTGTCTAGGTTTTTATAGTGCAGCCACCACCATCCTTCGTGGGACAAAACAGAAGAAAACTCTGTCAAGACTATATGGCCAGGTATAAAACAGCCTCGCTCCATGGACTTCGACAGAGACATGGCGATTTACATCAGCTGAGGATCTGGCCCGATGGTATTTTCCTTTCCACCCTTCGATTATAAGGTCTGATTGTATGAGAAAAACAAGGCATTCTTTTAAATCATTATTTATTTAACTGGAGTGAGGTGTTGCCAGGCCATTGTGTTCTTGTTGCTGTGGGAAGAGACGTTTCTTCCCCTCTGATCTGAAAGAGGTGAGATCTGGGCTCATTCATTTCTGGTGAGATTGCATTCCACAGGCAAGGTCTCACTGCTGATAAAGCCCTGTCCTCTCTGCCATAAACATTCCCAGTGTTTGCAGCTGTCGTCTAAGATGCCAATACAGCTGACGTGCAGTTGCTTATAGGATGTTGTTTGTAAGATATTTTCATATCATTTGTTGCATTCCTTCTATAACTTCAGATTTGTTTTAGCAACTAGGCTTTAGCGCCCAGGATGTGGTTATCAATATCTTTGTACGAAATGGTGAGAAACACAAAAGTTATCTGCAACCAAACCTCAAAGGCCTTACTGGCTACTAATTCGGTCATCTCTCGGCTGGTGACAGAAGCCTCAATTGGCCTGCACTAAATGAAGGGAAATTGGGGGAAGAATGTAAAGGAAGAGTGAAAACAGGGAAGAAGGGAAGGATGGCATATTTCTTTGGGTCACTGAGTTCAACTAGCACAAGCTCAAGCACTAAAGTATGTCTCGCTTGCACCCTATTTCTTTTTTTCTTTTTTCATGATGCTGGGGAATGGTCTTCAGACCTGCTGCTCCTTCCACTAAAGTCGAGACTCAAAACTTCCAGAAAATGTAGCTTTTCCTCCCTTCTCCCCCATTTATTTCTGAACCAGCTACTTCGGCAGCAGTATTTCACGCTGTTCCCTTCCACGCTGTTGCTGGTGTCCTCAAAGCTGTCTTCAGACCCCAATTAAATAAAGCTCCCTTGTATTTTGCACACCCAGAGCTCCCCCACGAACGGAAACCTCAGTCTGCATGAGCTGCTGCCTTGCACTGGTATTTTGCTGGGATATATGGAGAGCCAGTGGAACTGAGAACCTTGTAGACCTCGTTAGCTGCTCTTACCTGTCCTGCGAAAAGGCCACACACCCCGATTATACAGAGAATGTTGAATACGGCAGAGCCAACAATGGTTCCGACTCCTACGTCTCCTTTTGTGATAAAAACACCTGAAAAACAAGTTCAAGGCAAACGGAGTAAATCGAAAAGAACAGGGATCCTACTCCGAAAAACTGCACCCCTTTGCTGTATACGGTAGAACTTCAGAGTTCCGAACACCTCGGGAATGGAGGTTGTTCGTAACTCTGAAATGTTCATCACTCTGAACAAACGTTATGGTGATTCTTTCAAAAGTTTACAACAACTGAATAATGACTTAATACAGCTTTGAAACTTTACTATGCAGAAGAAAAATGCTGCTTTTAACCATCTTCATTTAAATGAAACAAGCACAGGAACAGTTTCCTTACCTTGTCAAATCTTTTTTTTAAACTTTCCCATTATTTTTGTAATACACCTCTACCCCGATATAACGCGAACCAATATAACATGAATTCGGATATAACGCAGTAAAGCAGCGCTCTGGAGGAGCAGGGCTGCGCACTCTGGTGGATCAAAGCAAGTTCGATATAACGCGGTTTAACTTATAACGCAGTAAGATTTTTTGGCTCCCGAGGACAGCGTTATATCGGGGTAGAGGTGTAGTTTACATTTCACACAGTACTGTACTGTCTTTGCGGGGTTTTTTTTGGTCTCTGTTGCTGCCTGATTGCGTATTTCCAGTTCCAAATGAGGCGTGCGGTTGATCGGTCAGTATGTAACTCTGGTGTTCGTAACTCTGAGGTTCTACTGTACCCGGATCTTGGTCATTTGCCTGATTATGCCACTTTGACTCAAATTTAATAGGACAACTTGTGGAGGAAAGTAAAAGGGTGAATAAGGAGGCAGAATCTGTCTCTTTGATAGGATTAGTGAGAATGTTATCAAAAGTGCTACAGTAATGGGTACTATAGAAATAAATGTCAGAGAATAAAAAATAACCCCACAACGGCACCTGCTAGCTACAAGTCTGCTGAAATTCAGCTGTTGCTAGCAGGGGTCTGGAAGAGTTTCCCTGACCAC
Source organism: Malaclemys terrapin pileata (assembly GCF_027887155.1). Classification (NCBI taxonomy): domain Eukaryota; kingdom Metazoa; phylum Chordata; order Testudines; family Emydidae; genus Malaclemys; species Malaclemys terrapin. Next base: position 6,180,920 of record NC_071507.1, read on the forward strand.
TGTGGCCTGGTATTTTTTCCCCTCAGAACCATGCTACACAAGGGGCTCATTCTACCAAACCGGGGACTTTGTTATAACAAAGTAGTGACCTGACCATGTTGGAACGTGGTCCCACCTTTACAGCCAAATCATGTTGAAACCAGCTTACAATGCTGACCTTTTTACTATAACACGGTCCCCGTTTTGGTCAATTTTAGGTGTATAGATTTTAAGTCCAGAAGGGATCGCTGTGATCATGTAGTCTGACCTCCTGTTCAATGCAGGCCATAGAACTTCCCTGAATGAATTCCAGTTTCAAGTCCAATAGCTGTGGTTGAATGAGAGCAGATCTTTTAGAAAAACATCCAATCTTGATTAAAATATTTCCAGTGATGGAGAATCTGCCACAACCCTTGGTAAGTTGTGCCAGTGGTTAATTACTCTCTTGCTGCACAGATGGGTATAAACAGGGCTATGCACTTCCCTCAACCCAGGTAGTTTATAGCATGATTCTCAGACCAAAATCCATGTCCCCACTGGTCAAAGGAACCACTGCTAGGACTGTGCTAACAACAACAGTGGTGAAACGTGGTTGAAACTAGCAGGCTCTGCTGATTCTGAATCAATTGTGTAGAAGAAAGAAGCCCCTCACTCTTGAGCATTGCTGCAATAGGATAGCCCCCTATTCTGCCCCCCATGAGCTGAGTGCTGCTGTGAGGGAGCCCCTCCGTTCCTCTGTTCAATATTGTGTTCATCAAGGTAGTATCTGAGTACCTTCCTGCAGTGCCTTAAGCAATATGGCTATGCTTCCTTCTCTTCTAAACTGAGCCTTCTGGTGGGATGAAGGACAATTTTTTAAAGCTTTCAACTAATCTCTCCCTATGAAGGTTTTGAATCCACAACTTCACAAGCCAGCAGCCTCCACCAGCCCTCACGGCATGCCCTTGTATGCGTCACAGAGAGGGTCGGGAATTTCTCACCATGTTCTTGGAAGAGGAGGAGGGGCTGGTTGGACATGCGAGAGAACTGCTTGCATAGATATCCAGTGCACACAGCTATACCCCTGGGCTCCAGCCTCTCATCCAAAACAAGACCAAACATAACCCCCCCCCGATAGGCACTAAAATTTCCATCCACACTGTAATCGAGCTATGTAGCCCCTCAACACAGTTAAAAACATGGTTCTGTCTTGCAGTGTAGATGGGACTGGCCCATTCTCAAACTGTGCTTAGTCATCTGTAATGGACGCAAAGCATGGCCATTGTGTGTGTAGGTACACTTTAGTGGCGTGTTAATCTATTCACGGTGCACAGAACCTGGATTATGCTCGGTGACGCACATTGTACATAAAAACAGAAATTCAGGAGTTTGTTCTTTCATCCACACCGGGAGATTTATACATATAGCTCCTAGACTTAGTAAGGATTTATCACAATTAATCTTCCATGCGTCCATGAGAGAACAGGTTAAGACTTATTACAACTCTTAATGTCATTTGGCAATTCCAGCTGTACTTAATGCCTTTAAAAACTGTTTAAAGAAGAAATGGCTGGTTAGTTAGTTACCTATAACAGATGTAAACAACTCAGGAGCAGAGCTTCCAGCTGCCATGAAAGTTGCCCCAGCCACGTCTTCACTAAGATGCAGGCGCTGCAGAGAAACAAAATAAAGTCCATGATTATAACGCTGTCACGTGAGAAGAAATTCACCTGAAAAAGTGAAGTTGTCTGAGCAGGAAATTGCTTATATGCTTAAATGGAAAGAAGGGACGAACCAACAGGACAGAGAGGCATTAGTTACCGGGGGAAATATTGCATTCTCAGTCTAAAAAAGCAAGATGGTTGTGCCTTCTGATTTCAATTTACAGAGGGCTAGATTGTTCCTTTGGGCACTGCCCTGTGCAGGGCAAGGTATATTAGCTGCTCCACCCCAGGAGGCATGATGACACCTCTCTGAGTCACGATTCCTTTCCTGTCTCCATGCACACGCTGTCTCACCTACTCTGGCCAGTACATGGTGGGGGCTGGGGGATGGAGCCAAGTTCTTGCCCATGTGCTCTGGGGAGTATGTAAGGGTGTGAGTACCCCAGACGGAAGGTGCTAACTTCGCTGTATGGGATTTACCCAGCACAGCTAACATAATCTCCACTGATAATCAAGGACTGGCATTCTCTTAAAATACCCATACTTACCAAATTTGTTTTAGCTGTAAGAAACCCAAAAGCCCACTTCTAGCCTTCATAGCCCTAGACATATGGGGGCTGATCTTATTTAAAACATTATTTCCTGAGAGGAAAAGCATTCACTACTGTATACAGATTTCATTGGTATAAACCTTTTCCAAATATCTGCTTAGTTAACTATTTACTATACGCTTTGTGCAGTCCCACCATTCCATTGGTACGAGCTACAGTTCAGTAAATGGGACCAAACTACTAAAACTAACAGGCCCAGCTGGCACCGCCCATTGTTTTATGCGAAGAAGCTAGAAAACAACCCCCCCGTAGTACGGCTGCAAACTGCTACCTTGTTTCTACACAAAACAGACCCAAACACGTAAGCTGTAGTGCCTGGGTATGGGTCATCAGTGGAATGAGGGGCAGTGGAATGTGAAGAAACGCTTTCCAGACATCACTCGTTGTTTAAAACAACAAAGAGCAAGCAAGTAGACAGGCGATCTAAACACTTCCTCTATCTTCCATTAATTCAGGCTGAAAACTGAAAAAAAATCCCATCGCGCATTGTACTTTTACCACAAGAATCTCCGAGGGTTCTTCATAAATATTTACCTCAGCAAACTATGTTTATGCAAAGATAAGATAGAGAGTTAATTTACTTTGCAAAAAATGCAGAACAAGCAATCGAATCCTCAATTAACAGTCCAATCACAGCTTCATTTTCTCACAAGGACGCCAGATACCCTTAACTCTGCCCCCTCACGTGCTAATTATACAGTCTTTCATATATGTTATGGGGGGCAATGGAAGAGGAGGTGTGTGGGCAGAGTCTGGCCTCCATGGGAGGCAGAAAGCTTAAAAGTGTTATATTATCATAATAACGTGTGACAAATTGATTAAACAAAAAGCTTTTCTGAAAGTGATCTAACCAGGACTAAAAATATTGTGAAAGACGTATCTGGGAACAAAGGCAGATCTCCCAAAGGGCTAGTTTCTTCTGCACCAGGCTCAGTGGAAACACAGATTCACTCATCGTATAACATACAGCCTGCACCACACTGATGCCTTCGGAGGAGGGATAATCAGTCAAGGGATATCCTTGAGTTTGTACTTCCTAAAGACAGATTATTATAACAGTGGCTTCCCTAGCAGAGAAATCTGAGGCAATGTATTCAAATGGCCAAGACAAGCTGGGTAGTCAAAGACGTGGAAAAGGAAGTAAAAATCTATTCCATGGTGCTATCAGTTGGGGCTTATATATGCTATTATAACCCTAATATTAATACACTTCCAGTGCTGATGGAACTAAACCGGAAAAAGCCATTCTTATTCTGGAATAAGCATGTCCACATGAGGAGCTATTGTGGAATGTTGATTTCCAAGTGCTTACAAGCCCTTAGGCAATAGGACTTCCCTAATGTGACTGAATGACAGCGAGACCGCTTTCCAATGACAAAGTTTTGCAAGTTAACAAGTGAGAGAAGCTACTAAAAATATACAAAGCATATCACATCATCCGATAGGGTTGCACATCTGTCACCTTTAGTGACATTGAATAATCCCCGGCTCTCAAAGCTGTCCTATTGATTTCAATGGGACTTCTTGTGGAGCAGACGATTACTTTGTGTGAGGAAGGGCAGCAGAATCCAGCCCCAGATGTTATCCGAAAGTGTGATCAAACTATTTCCCCTTTAGTCTGAAAAAGGCAGACCAGGGCGCCAGGAGAAAAGGCAGTAGAGACCCTTCCCAGGTTAGCTGGGCCTCTTTCCCATGATCATCTGAATGCTAACACTGAAGACTATATCCAGGCAAGTTGGAAGTTTTAAAGAAAAGCCATTTCAGATTAAGACAAAAAAAAAAAAATTGGAGCAACTCTGAAAAGAGGAACATGTATTTCTTTCATCGTCACAGAACTCGAGAACAGCTTGATGTCGTTAGAAAGAAAGGACTTTGTGTCCCCAAAAGGTCACCTTTGGGCTGAGAACAAATATATTAAAAAAAAAAAAACAACCCTCATGTTTTTGAGAGAGTTAAGGCATCTTTGGATAATCATGGTTAACATGTATTGTTAACCTATATCACATTGCTATGGTCTACAGTATGATCACATTTATCTAATATTTGTTAAACCACACTCCCTCTTCTCTGCACCACCACTATATCTCTGGCATGGATCAGTTGCCCAGTCACCCCTTTGATCATCCAAACGGTTTTTGCTGTGCTGTATTCCGATGAACCAGAAACACCAGTACAGTTTAGGAATCAGCTTCCATCAGAGCTGTCAGATAGAAATGATTTTGCAACTAACCTCCCACACCTCCTTCCCCAGCTCAGAAGCAGCTCCGTTTTCAGGAAGATGGATAATTGTGGTTCTACCATCAGAGGAGATCTGCAGGTGTTGTTCCTAATTGACAAAGATCTCGAAGTGGCAAAACCAATCTGTATTTTCTACCTGCAGCACAGATTTCGTTGCATGGAATTGGCTTTGGGAAAGACTTGAAGACACTTCAAACATATGGCCCACGCTCAACAAATAATTATCTTTCTGTGTTTATTCAGGCTGGGAAATACTCCTTATCTTCTAAAATTTCATCCTGCTGGCCTGAGCCAAATGGGGATAGTTTCCTTTGCAATTGCTTGAAATGTGTGAGAGCAGCTTTCCCTGCTGCTGTACAATTTAAAATGGAATTAGAATCTTGCAGGGAGGTCTGAAATCCAAATAAGGGATCAGAGCCTCGGCTAATGTAAATCAACCATAGCTCCTAATTTATATCCGCTGAGGATCTGGCCCAGTGTTTTAAACTGAAGTCTGCAATGTGACCTGCACTCAGCAGAATTTTTACCATTAATTATTATTGTTATTATACATTCATATTGCAGTAGCATGTGCAGACCAGTGAGACAAAGGGCTCCCAATGCTAGGTGCTGTAAAACATAGAAAATGAAAGGCCTGCCCCAAAGATCTCATCGTTTAAAAGACAAGACACCAGGTGGGTGGAGCAGAGAAGCTGGTTGGGGTGGGGACTAAGGTAGCAAAGGTAATAGGATCTTAGCCAAGCAGGAGGAGCACAGATATCCATCCATCTGCCCAGTGCCTGCACATATAAGGAGACTGCTGCATATCTGTTGAATTTTGAATCCAAACCAAGACTTTGTTGTAATCAATGTCAGGGCAGTAGAATCCACATTTGTGGTGTGTGTAGGACCAAAATAGTCCTCTTTTGGCCAGACTCTGCCCCTTTGGGTGACCTGTTTGCCCCAGTGTGATGCAGAGCGGGTTTAAAACATCATTTGAAACTTGGAAGTATCCAGTGGATCAACATTTTCATGGCCAAGTCAAGATACATCTTAATTTCTCTCATTTTCCCTCCCAAGAACTGGCCAGTGGAGCTGATGGAATGATTTACTGGAAGTTTATCAGAATTTAGAGTGCACAAGTTTGAGAAGCTGTAACTTTGCAAATTTTAAAACTTAGCTTTTACTGGAAAATGTCTATTTTAATGTAAACCAGGCTCAAACAGACATTTTTCATCAGAAGGCTGAAAATATGCAATTCTTGGCCATCTTCGTCTGAATTACAGTACGCTAGATTGTATTTTTAGAACTGTATTACTATAATTTTTATTTCAGTAGCACCGAGAGGTCCCAGCCAAAATTGGGAATTCATTTTGCAAGATGCTGAACAAACATGCACTATGAGACAGTCCCTGCTTCGAAGAGCTTGTGAATTAAATAGATAAGACAACCAAACTCAGGGGAGGGATAGCTCAGTGGTTTGAGCATTGGCCTACTTAACCCAAGATGGTGAGTTCAATCCTTGAGGGGGCCACTTAGGATCTGGGGCAAAATCAGTACTTTGTCCTGCTAATGAAGGCTGGGGGCTGGACTTGATGGCCTTCAAGGTCCCTTCCAGTTCTAGGAGATAGGATATCTCTATTAATTTAATTTAAAAAATGTTCATAGACTCTAGGACTGGAAGGGGCCTTGAGAGGTCATCGAGTCCAGTCCCCTGCCCGCATGGCAGGACCAAATGCTGTCTAGACCATCCCTGATAGACATTTATCTAACCTACTCTTACATATCTCCAGAGATGGAGATTCCACAACCTCACTAGGCAATTTATTCCAGTGTTTAACCACCCTGACAGTTAGGAACTTTTTCCTAATGTCCAATCTAAACCTCCCTTGCTGCAGTTTAAGCCCATTGCTTCTTGTTCTATCCTTAGAGGCTAAGGTGAACAAGTTTTCTCCCTCCTCCTTATGACACCCTTTTAGATACCTGAAAACTGCTATCATGTCTCCTCTCAGTCTTCTCTTTTCCAAACTAAATAAACCCAATTCTTTCAGCCTTCCTTCATAGGTCATGTTCTCAAGACCTTTAATCATTCTTGTTGCTCTTCTCTGGACCCTCTCCAATTTCTCCACATCTTTCTTAAAATGCGGTGCCCAGAACTGGACACAATATTCCAGCTGAGGCCTAACCAGAGCAGAGCAGAGCGGAAGAATGACTTCTCGTGTCTTGCTCACAACACAACTGTTAATACATCCCAGAATCATGTTTGCTTTTTTTGCAACAGCATCACACCGTTGACACATATTTAGCTTGTGGTCCACTATAACCCCTAGGTCCCTTTCTGCCATACTCCTTCCTAGACAGTCTCTTCCCATTCTGTATGTGTGAAACTGATTTTTTCTTCCTAAGTGGAGCACTTTGCATTTGTCTTTGTTAAACTTCATCCTGTTTACCTCAGACCATTTCTCCAATTTGTCCAGATCATTTTGAATTATGACCCTGTCCTCCAAAGCAGTTGCAATCCCTCCCAGTTTGGTATCATCCGCAAACTTAATAAGTTTACTTTCTATGCCAATATCTAAGTCGTTAATGAAGATATTGAACAGAGCCGGTCCCAAAACAAATCCCTGCGGAACCCCACTTGTTATGCCTTTCCAGCAGGATTGGGAACCATTAATAACAGATCTCTGAGTACGGTTATCCAGCCAGTTATGCACCCACCTTATAGTAACCCCATTTAAATTGTATTTGCCTAGTTTATTGATAAGAATATCATGCGACACCGTGTCAAATGCCTTACTAAAGTCTAGGTATACCACATCCACAGCTTCTCCCTTATCCACAAGACTTGTTATCCTATCGAAGAAAGCTATCAGATTGGTTTGACACAATTTGTTCTTTACAAATCCATGCTGGCTATTCCCTATCACCTTACCACCTTCCAAGTGTTTGCAGATGATTTCCTTAATTACTTGCTCCATTATCTTCCCTGGCACAGAAGTTAAACTAACTGGTCTGTAGTTTCCTGGGTTGTTTTTATTTCCCTTTTTATAGATGGGCACTATATTTGTCCTTTTCCAGACTTCTGGAATCTCTCCCGTCTCCCATGATTTTCCAAAGATAATAGCTAGAGGCTCAGATACCTCCTCTATTAGCTCCTTGAGTATTCTAGGATGCATTTCATCAGGCCCTGATGACTTGCAAGCATCTAACTTTTCTAAGTGATTTTTAACTTGTTCTTTTTTTATTTTATCTGCTAAACCTACCCCCTTCCCATCACCATTCACTATGTTAGACATTCCTTCAGACTTCTCGGTGAAGACCGAAACAAAGAAGTCATTAAGCATCTCTGCCATTTCCAAGTTTCCTGTTCCTGTTTCTCCCTCTTCACTGAGCAGTGGGCCTACCCTGTCTTTGGTCTTCCTCTTGCTTCTAATGAATTGATAAAAAGTCTTCTTGTTTCTCTTTATTCTCGTAGCTAGTTTGAGCTCATTTTGTGCCTTTGCCTTTCTAATCTTGCCCCTGCATTCCTGTGTTGTTTGCCTATATTCATCCTTTGTAATCCGTCCTATTTTCCACTTTTTATATGACTCTTTTTATTTCTTAGATCATGCAAGATCTCGTGGTTAAGCCAAGGCGGTCTTTTGCCACATTTTCTATCTTTCCTAACCAGCGGAATAGCTTGCTTTTAGGCCCTTAATAGTGTCCCTTTGAAACACTGCCAACTCTCCTCAGTTGTTTTTCCCCTCAGTCTTGATTCCCATGGGACCTTACCTATCAGCTCTCTGAGTTTACCAAAATCCGCCTTCCTGAAATCCACTGTCTCTATTTCGCTGTTCTCCCTTCTACCCTTCCTTAGAATTGCAAACTCTATGATTTCATGATCCCTTTCACCCAAGCTGCTTTCTACTTTCAAATTCTCAACAAGTTCCTCCCTATTTGTTAAATAGCTTTTTCAACCTTCTGAAATAAAAAGTTGTCTGCAATGCAGTCCAAGAATTTGTTGGATAGTCTGTGCCCCGCTGTGTTATTTTCCCAACATATATTTGGATAGTTGAAGTCCCCCATCACCACCCAATCTTGGGCTTTGGATGATTTTGTTAGTTGTTTAAAAAAAGCCTCATCCACCTCACCTGTTGGGAGAGAAGAAACACCAATAACCTGTGGGGCACAGAAAGGTTAAGCGACTTGCCCAAGGTCTCACACAAGAAGTTTGTTACAGAGCCAGGAACTGAACTTTTGAGTCCCAGATGAGCAACTTAACCACAAGACCAATTTTTCCTGGGTACCTCTTAAGGTATGTTTTTAACTATATAGTATTTATGCTTTTTCTGTTGTAGAGGGCCTCTAACTATTTGCTAAAGAGAGGAGTGCTCTGCAGATATAACTGTTCTTATTGTTATTGAAATGGCAATCACAAGCTTTATAAGGGTACCCTAGAAACATTATTTTCCCAGTAAGAAATGCACACGCAGGCTCCCATAACAGAAACACACAAAGCCGAACCAATCATTTACACGATATTATAATCCAATGTAAACAAACACCTGTTTTCTTACCCATTAAATTAAAAAAAAAATACAAGGAGAAACTGTAATATAATGCTATCTACTATGGACACATCTTGAGGTTTTCAAGGGAAATTGCTACTAAAGTGACATGCAGGTCCAAGAAATATCTACAGATACTTACTTCACTTATCTTTTCCAATGAAGGGACAAAGAAATCATCACAGACAATTGCCAAAGCGTAGAACATATACATGGCCTGAAAGAGAAAACATAACATTGAGTTTAGAAGGTGCCGGGGAAAGACACAGATTGTCAAGTCCCACTTGAGCTTGGGTTTTTAAATTGTATTGCTAGAGCAATTTATGGGGCATCTTAGTAGTTAATGGAAGGCTCATGAAGTATTTATCCAAAACGTCTTACAAGTTATCAAGTGCCACCATCACTTAGCATCAGACAGTGACAGATGCTTTTTTAAAGTTCTCTAGATGTTGCTGAAACACGTTCAATATCTCCTTTATCCCCCTTTTCCATAAATCTGAGGTCTTTTTTTTTTTTTTTTAAAGTATGAGTGTGTCCCATGAAAATCTGAACTCTCCAGAAGGGGTTTTCAATTGCTGGTGCTTCAATGCTGAGCAAAGAAGTGTGTTTGTGCTTAGACTCCCTGGAATGATACCTAGAATTCTAATCCTAGGATTTTATTTAATCCAAAGTAATGCTAGTCTTAGAAAGAACTCCCTCCCCACCCCCCCAAATGAGTGGCTGGAAAAGATGTAAATTCGTCATTTTAATGTTAACTAAAATCATAGGGCCCACTATGGCTCCTCAGGGTCTGAACTGAGTTGGGGAGACCAGAGCCATGTGACACAGGAGCAGATCCCCAGCTGGTTTAAATCGTTCAGTGGAGCTACTCCAATCTGCACCAGCTAAGGATCTGGCTTATTACGCTTTTGCAAAGCCTTATGCATCCAGTGGGGCTGAGGTCAGAGCAGTGAGATGCTGGACTCCCTTGGTGACGGGTTAGCCAGGGCTTCTCCCAGTGTGGAAAGGGGAGACACAAGAGGAAAGGCAGAGTCCTCTCTCCAAATCTGGCTAGTGTGCTCCTCATCGCGCTTTGGGCGCCTGCAGCCGAATTATGACTGCTCTCTCCCCATCCAGTGCACTCATGTAGGGTCCGCAATAATTTGGCTCTACCGGTTTTATGGAAAATGAGGTATATGCTGTATTTATGAGCCTGGCATCCCACACAGAGATTAGGAAATGGTCTGTCTCAATCAGCTGCCACGGAACAGCCCCACTGTGTATTGGGATACAACATTTCTCTCCTGGATCTCATTCCTAGCAGACTCCAGTATCTGTAAGTTTCACAGGGAGTACTATGGGAGATCTTCAGGTATTACAATAAATAATACTGTAATGATCACAGTTGCATGGGGTTACTGTCATTAACGATGGTATTAGGGTGGATTCGGAAATGCAATTGCGTATATCGTTCACTGGAGTATCAAAATGAACCATTAACGTTAGGATAACATTGCATTGCTTCAGGGCTGGTTTATAGTACCACAACAGCCCCTGTCATCTGCAGTTCCATCCTGCCAAGTGTTTATGGCCCCCGTCTCACTTGATTAAGCAAATCACCCTCACTTCAGAAACTCTCTCTCTGCAATTTTCCTTATTTTTTTTTTAAACACATAGCCTGTCAGATGGAGTAAAATGACTGGGTATGTCTGAAAGAGAATGGTACAGATCCCCAGAAATAAGTGCTTTTTACAGCTGGGCCCATAGGGCGCACCACTGTATCCCGAATTCCCTTCTTTTTACATTTCTACTGAAGGCATTACAACCTCAGTTGCCTTTCCAACCTTGGAGTAAGACTGAACTGTTTTAAAGTTCAAAGCAGTCTACACATTTTGCGCTGCCTGTCATATCCCTTGATAGCATTATTTTTACAAGCTGCACAGAGGAAAAAAAGACAAGACTGGTTTGAACTCATAAAAAAAAGCTCTAGCAAGCTTTGGGCCCTGGGGTGGTACATTGTGTTGTGATGCAGACTGATTTCTGGACAGGACTGCCGATGGTGGCTTGCAGAGAGCTAGTGATGACTAGGCATGGTGAAGAGGTAAAGAAGCATAGGCCACGATCATACAAACACTTATGCATCAAGGGCCTGATCCTGCATCAGGGACATTAATGGCAAAATTCCCATTGACTTCAGTGGTGCGGAGTTCTGGCCCAATGGGATTACTCATGTGCTTAAAGTTAAGTACAGACATGTTTGCAAGATCAGGGCCATAGGCTCCACAGAACAGGCAGGGAATGTGCAACGGTACAACACTGCTCTCAGTGCAGCTTTTCTACCGGTGTGAGCACATAGGAACAGGCTGTCATGATCATAGCTCTCCACTGGTATCAAGGAAAGAAGAGTATTTAAAAAAAACCACCACCACTACCATCACACAAAGGGCACGTCTACACAGCAAAGACAAACCCACAGCTGGCTTGTGCCAGACGACTCAGCCTTGTGGGGCTCGGACTGCAAGGCTGTTTCATTGCTGTGTAGACTTCCGTATTCGGGCTGGCGCTCAGGCTGTGGGACCCCAGCCCGAGCCTGGAAGTCTACACAGCAATGAAACAGCCCTGCAGGCCGAGCCCCGTGACCCTGAGACAGCTGGCACAGGCCAGCCATGGGTTTTTCTTTGCTGTGTAGACGTACCCCAAACCACAAAGCAAGGATGTGCCATCACACAGCATATCAACGATCCCCAAAAGCAGTAGGAAATGAGTATGGACAGTGATGTCATCAATGTTAACTGCGTTCGGCTGCACTTATCTAAATACAGTAGAACCTCAGAGTTATGAACACCAGAGTTACGAACTGACCAGTCAACCACACCCCTCATTTGGAATCGGAACTATGCAATCAGGCAGCAGCGGAGACAAAAGAAAGCAAATACAAAACAGTACTGTGTTAAACGTAAACTAGTAAAAAATAAATAAAGGGAAAGCAGCATTTTTCTTCTGCATGGTAAAGTTTCAAAGCTGTACAAAGTCAATGTTCAGTTGTAAACTTTTGAACAAACAACCATGATGTTTTGTTCAGAGTTACGAACATTTCAGAGTTACGAACACCCTCCATTCCCGAGGTGTTTGTAACTCTGAGGTTCTACTGTATATAAGGGATCATTAATTGCATTACTTAATTTATCCGAATTGTGCAACTTCAGCACCACAGCTGTTTGTGGCACTTTTATTCAGCATTAGCCGCAATAGACTAATTTCCCATATGCCTCTTTACTGAATTTATACCTCCCAGGTTTCTTTGTGGGTTTTTGATGGTTGTTTATAAGGTGGTTTTAGAGAAGTGGAATAGAGACCTGTGGGAATCAATCTGGAATTCTGATGAAATTATGTTTGAATAAAGTCAATTATTTGTCCTCATTTGGCTTCATTCTCTGTTGCAAGTTAAATGATCACACACAGTCATATTTATTTTCTGGTCATCTTTTTCCATTACAAACCCTACGACCCAGTAACCACACAGCTTGATAATTGTTTGGGGGCTAAACTAGGCCTTTCCCAATTCCCTCACCCTGCTGACATGATCTAACCACTATTCCCATTTCCCTGTTCTCTCCCTGGCTTTTTTCAGCCAGCAGGATTTTCTATAAAGAGGAAATGCTGATCGTAAAATAAAATGAACGCAGGAAAGAATCCCCATATTTGACTAGAAAAAAGGTCCCGGTTTAAAATGAGGAGAGGTTTGGGCAAATGGAAATCTTTAATGATAAGGAGAAAGCAACAGAAACAAAATGAATTAAATATAGAAAAAACCCCACAACATTTTAATAAATGTATATTGTTGACGGTGAGAATTTTAGGTTGATGCTCAACTGAAAAAGAAATCCATTTTGGAGCTACCCAAAGAACTCTAGAGACCATATTTAAGTGTAACTTGGGCTTGCTGCCTGTATATGAGATAACCCAGGGGCTGAAGTATTGAGAGGAAGGCCGAGGAATTTATAGCCAGGATTGGCTACTGCCAAGTTAACAGAAGGTCCCCTCAAGCTGAAATACGCACATTTGAAATTCAATATTCAAACTGGAACGAAAGAGCCCTAAAAACCAAGAAGAGTCAAAATGGGATAGTGAATCGGCTGCTTGGGAATCATTAGAACAAAAGGTAAACATGCTTTTGACAGCTCCTCTCCCTGTTCGTCTTCTGCCACATTTCCCCTCTTTTCTCTTTTTCGCTCTCTCCTGGTCACCAAGCCTCTCCCCCCCCCGCCCCATCCCGCAAAGTAAATACAACATGGTTGATGTCCTGCTTTGAAAGTGAATTGGGAGACAGAAGCTAGGATGCTCCCACAGGTAAATGCATGTTACTCTGCTCCATGATTAAGGTTGCAGGTAAGTTTTCTTTAGCAGCCCGACTGTAGACCCCTGTCTAAAGTTCACAGACATAAGAATACGGGCCTCAAAGCTGGTAGGTTAGATCCAGGGTCAAGGCAGGATTTTTATACCTGCTTTGAAGCGGTTTTCAACGAAGGGTTCCTGAACTGTTGCATAGGAAAGATCAAATTTAATCTATTGTGTTCATCCAGTCTGTGCACCCACTCCCACATACCTACTCCCTCACATCCATCTCACCCATGCCCCCTCCATCACACATGCACCCACTCCTCACACACACACACAACTGTATGCAGCCATCTGCTCACATGCTCACTCCTGCCTTCCCCTGCTCCCCAATAAAATGGAGTGGGCCTCTTCCCCTACAGCAAAATCGGTAGGGGCACTTGGAATGCTCGGCTGCCCCTCCCCTCCTGAGCAAGGGGGCAGGCCTCGGTGCCGTGGTGCTCCTCAGCTCCCTACTTTCCTCCCGGCAAAGCAGAAGTGGGGCCTAGGCTGCTCGGTTTAATTTCCCTTTCCCATCCTGAAGAAGACAGTAGTGATGCCCATGGGTTGTGCACATGGCCTCCCCGAATGCTCGCTTTACACTGGCTGCTACTGAAGGGATGAGAGGTTGCCATTTAAGAGTGTGTAATACCATGTGCCATGCACTGGGCCTTTAACATGCCTGTGGCATTGCTCCCCTGGGAATGGTGGATGCCAACGTTCTCACAGCACCAGTGTACCGCCCCTCCACGGTCAGCAGTTAGCTACTAAGGACAGGTGTGTTATTTTTCAAGGGATTTAACACGAGCACAGTGGAGGAATGAGGACTCAGCAGAGAACACACTGCATGGGCCCCCTGGCCTCCAACTGCACCAGCTATGCTCAGGACAGGGAGCTCTGAAGCCAGAGATGGTTCCAGGGAACCGAGCTACCCTGGCACCCATGCTTTGAACCTGGGTAAACCCTGCCCACCATTAGGCATTACAGACCTCCCCAAAAGGGAGGTTTAATCTGCTTTCAACCACGACAAAAAATCCTGCAGCGGACTTCCTGCCACTGGGGGCCCTATGCAATGTTCCACAGTAGCTAGTAAAACAGGTTGCCTCTATGGTCACTGCCACTATTCTGATGGTATCTTAATTTGCTTCTAGGACACCCAATACCTTACTCATGATTATAAGTTAGAAGAGGTCTTGTTCCATAACATGGAAGTCACCGATTGCTTTGTGTTCTCTGAGAATTCAACAGCAATTCCTTCCAACCTGTGGCTGGTTGATTCTGTAGGTGCAATTCACATCCTAGAAGTCTTCTGTCACTCTGACTGCAGTTTTCTGGGTAATTTTAATGAGGCAACATTTTACACCTAGACATGGATTGTTGGTAGAGCCTCTGTTCTAAAAATCTATATTAAAATCATGTATTTCTTCAAGATAAACCTATCAAAATGAGAATTGCTGGTCACAGAGAAAGATATTTTTTAGGAGCTTTTACTCTATCTTACTAAAGAGATGCAAATGAAGTTACATAAATCTCCATTAGGAATTACCGCATACAAGGCTGTTTTAATTTGCTGTAAATACTGAAAATCTGGTCGCTTTATAAAACCATTTTTAAATGTAAACACTGTCTCACACTATTTATCTACTGTAAACATTTGCAGTGACTCAGACTCAAGCAGCCTAACATTTATGAGGGACCTTCTGACTTTTTGCATATGCATTCATCTGTCAGACAGTCGCATTCTGGCTTTTTGATAGTTGGTGTTTTATTGACACTATTGCAAACCCCGAGTCTCTCTTGACTTACTCAAGATCTCAAGAAGTTCTTGATGAGTTCCGTAAAAGCTTGGTTCTGCAGAAGCCATGCGCATAGGAACAGTGGAGAGAATGCATAATGATACACCTGCGGTTGACAGTAAATCTGTGACTGGTCTATTTTTAACAGAGTGAAGACTTCAGCGGAGGGGAGGTATCATCTGTGTCATTTCAGCACAACTTCTGTGGCTGTTCCTCATCCAAGTCAGGATGCCTGTTGGTTTTGTGCATAACTGTTTCTTTGAGCGCTTCCCAGCAGAATCCGGCTTAGCATTTTTTTTGTGGGGGTGGGGGGAGAGGTTGCAAAACAATTTTTTGCCACCCCAACAAATGTAAAGTCTTTGATCACAGCAATGTTCACAGGGCCAGACTGAGGATTTGGGATGGAGTTAGCGAGATGATTCTTTGACCTCCCTCTGCCGCCAGTAAAACCCCCCCACTTAACTGTCCCTTTGCAACTCTGCCCCTCCATGTTTGCCTATTCACCTCTCACTGTGTCGCTCCTCTCTGACCCTGCCGATGATCCTGGTCTCAAGATTCTATTTGTTTGACTCTTCCACAACCATCTTTATGTTTTCTTCCATGTTACCCCATATGCCTTGGATGCCCTATTTGAACTGATCAACAGGAAAAGTACTCTTTCTTCTTCTAAATCCTCCCACAAGGTCCACTTCTGCTGTAAAATTCACCAACTAGGTCAAGGCCCAGCTGGAAAAAATACGCATGTTTTACCCTTCTTCCTCCAGCCTTCTGAGTTTGTGAGCTCTTTATAGCAGTGCCCAACTTACTGTATGCCGGACCTAGCCCACTGTGGGTCCTACCTTAATACAAGCAATGTTAAATGACAACAATCATCATGTACGAAACATGTAGTTGGAAAAAATAATCCCAACTACACATATATAATGATTAAGGCTACACTTATGTCACGGAGGCCATGGTGACTTCCAGAGACCTCTGTGACATTCTCTGCTTCAGCCCGAGGGGCGGCAGGATTCTGGAGCTGGAAGCCAACGGGGCCCTGGCAGGGTTCCAGCGGCAGGAGACAGGGGACTTCCTGCAAGGTTCTGGTGACAGACTCCTGAGGGGGCCCTCCTCAGGGTTCCAGCGACAGGCGACAGTCTTGTGTGGGGGACACCTTGGGCAAGCGGCTGAGGGGTGTCCCGTTTTCTCTTTGGGAAAAATGGTCACTCTGCAGCTCTCAGCCACTGTGGGTGGAAGGGGGCCCCCCTCAGCTTCCAGCTGCCAGGGGCAGAAGGGAACCCTACAGCTCCCAGCCACCACGGTGGTGGGGGAAACTATGGAGCCGCAGCAGTGAAAGTCACAGACAGGTCACGGCTTCCGTAAATTTTTGTTTATTACCGGTGACATGTCCGTGACTTTTACTAAAAATAATCATAACAAAATCTTAGCCTTAATAATGATCAGTTCTAAATTAGCTGTTACCACTCAAGAAAGAAATCTTGGATAGCCATGGATAGCTCTCTGAAAACTTTAGCACAATATGCAGCAGCGGTCAAAAAGGCTAACAGAACGTTAGGAACTATTAGGAAAGGAATAGAAAATAAGACAGAAAATATCATAAATCCACTATATAAATCCATCCTTTGCCCACACCTTGAATACTATGTGCAATTCTGGTGATCCCATCTCAAGAAGGATATAGTAGAACTGGAAAAGGTTCAGAGAAGGGCAGCAAATATGATCAAAAGTATGGCTTCCACATGAGAAGAGACTTGAAGGATTAGGACTGTTCTTTTAAAAAAGATGTGACTAAGGGTGGATATCTTAGAAGTCTATAATATCATGAATGATGACAAAAAGTATCATTTACCCTTTCCCCACAATACAAAAACCAGGGTTCACCTGGTGAAATAGGCAGCAGGTTTAATACAGACAAGAGGAACCACTTTTTCACCCAACTAACCTGTGGAACTCATTGCCATGGGATGTTGTGATTGCCAAGAGTATTACTGGGCTCAAAAAAAACCCAGATAAGTTCACGGAGAATAGGTCCATCAATGGCTATTGGTCAAGATGGTCAGTGATGCAACCCCATGCTTGGGACGACACTAAACCTCTGATTGCCAGAAGCTGGGAGGAGAAGTCAGGGGTGGATCACTCCAACTCCTCTGTTCTGTACACTCCTCCTGAAGCTCTGGTACTGGCCACCGCTGGAGACAAGACACTGGGCTAGATGGACCATTGATCTGACCCGATATGTCAGTTCTTATGTATGCAAGGTGGATCTTTAGGCCCCATTCCCAACAGGCTACAACTACAAAAAGCCCAATTGCTTGTGCTGGGTTGTGCCAATAGTTGTCAATATGTATAAAAGTTTTGCACAGGACTATTGTCCACGTCAGCTGAGGCTCTGGGGGCTGCTAAGTCCTCAGACACTGGAGGGCTTGGCATGCATTTTGGAGAGGTTCAGGACTGATATAGACTTTACAAACATTAACTACTTAAATAGTAGTTTACATACAACCCTGCTGTAAGAGAAGTAGAGCCTTATTATCCCTGTTTCCCTGATATGTAAACAGAGGCACGGAAGTTAAAACCAAAATATTTGAGATTATGAAACTAGGCACATAAATGCATATTTAGATACCAAAATAAGAATTACCTGATTTTCACATCCACATCTCCCACAGAAGTCAATGGCAGGTGGATGAGCTAAGCACTTCTGGATTTAGGTAACTTACTTTAGGCTCCCAAGTCTGAAAATTTGGGCCTATCCCAGGTATGTGATTTGACCAAGGCAAGAGAAAGAGTCTGTGTGAGTACTGGGATCAGCAGGGCCGGATTTCCAATTAGGCACAGTAGGCATGTGCTTGAGGTGCCAGCATTCTAGGGGCATGTAGTGGGGTGGACACCCGCTCCTGCCTGGAAGGGCTTGAAAGCAGCCCTAGAGAGGGCTGTGCCTGGGGATGGCTGATTGGGGAAGCAGCCGCAGTTGGGCCACGCCCCAATCAGACCTCAGCTGGCCTGTATAAAAAGGCTGGGAACCAGGAGCTCAGCAGTCTCTCTCTGCCTTCAGAGAGAGAAGGGCCTGGCTGCAGGGAGCTAGAGACAGGGTACCTGAGTGGAGCAGGGCTGGGGAAAGGCAGAGGAGCTGGGGAGCTCCAGCCTGGAAAGCCCCAGGCTGCGGCCTAGCATTGGACTAAAAGGTACTGGGGGTTGCAGAGGGCAGCCCAGGGGTAGGCCAAGGCAGCAGGTCCAAACCCAACCTTGCCAGTGATGAGTACGCTGATACTGCAGGGCGCGGGGGCTAGATGATGACTGGCAGTAGCCTTATACTGAGGCGAGGTGGGGATAGTGGGTGGGGGTTCCCCTGGGAGAGGGAGACCCAGAACTGTAGGGGTACTGCCAGGGGGCTGGATGCTCAGCAGAGAAGCTGGCTCAGCTATAGGCAGATGGCTGGCAGGCAACTTGCAGTGGCCCAAGTGCCTTCAGTGATATCTAGGGTGACCAGATGTCCCAATTTTTATAGGGACAGTCCCGCTGTTTGGGGCTTTGTTTTATATAGATGCCTATTACCCCCCACCCCATGTCCCGATTTTTCACACTTGCTCTCTGGTCACCCTAGTGATATCCTGGGTGGCACTTGTCACCTACAACTGTACATCTGGGGTCTTCCCAAAAACCCAGGTTTGTCTGGCTATGGTTGTTCTAGAACCCAAAACTCAGCCCTAGGTGGCTGTGCTGGGATTGTGAACAACAACACTAATCATAACTTGCGGACTTCAGGAAAAAATCAGAGACAAGCTTTCAACCCTAGCCACTAGTGTGGGAAAATGGCTAAAAACGTTATTTATTCTTAATGAAAGCTGAGATTCCTGCTTACATTTCTGGGTTCCACAAATTAGGGGAAGCCCACAGCCATAGGCTGTGCAAGGACGGCAAAAGCCGTCTCTGATCTGGACTGACAAATCCCCAAAGGCACCGTTCAGCCCATCTTATTCAGGCAAAGCCCACTGACATTCACCAGGAATAATGAAAGTCTTTTGATTATTATCAGTGCACTAGGTACCACGGGGCAAGCACCTAGTCAGTGTCTGTTTGTAGAACAAGGATGCTTGAATTTCTTGACATTAACAGTATATCACAGTGGGGCTAGTTCCTTCCTGGGACTTAGGCCTGGTCTACACTGGGAGGAGGGGAGGGGTCGATGTAAGATACACAACTTCAGCTACGCGAATAGCGTAGCTGAAGTCGACCTATCTTATTTCGACTTTGATCCCGTGCCGTGAGGACGGGATCAACGGCTGTGGCTCCCCCGTCGACTCTGCTTCCGCCGCTTGCCCTGGTGGAGTTCTAGAGTCGACGGGAGCGCGTTTGGGGATCGATATATCGCGTCCAGACAAGACGCGATATATCGATCCCCGATAGATCGATCGCTACCCGCCGATCTGGTGGGTAGTCTGGACGTACCCTTAGACTATAATGGGAGTTTCGCTGAGTAAGGAATGCTGAAGAAAGCCCAAGGCAAAGATTTATGCACATACTTAACTATATGCACTGGGTCTGTTCATGGTG
The DNA here is from genome assembly GCF_027887155.1 of Malaclemys terrapin pileata. Taxonomy (NCBI): domain Eukaryota; kingdom Metazoa; phylum Chordata; order Testudines; family Emydidae; genus Malaclemys; species Malaclemys terrapin. The sequence continues at coordinate 6,200,626 of NC_071507.1, forward strand.
CATAAGGTGAAAACCATGCATAAGTCTTTGTGGGATCCAGGCCAACATTTGGATCAGTATTCAAGTGTTTGATGCAGAATGTGTGACACCAAGGCACAAAGGTTTTTCTGAAGAACTTTCAGTGTAGCTTTTTATATCTTTAAATATTTGATTATGTTTTCATGATAATTCCTTGTCTGATCTACATTACCGCAGAAATGCTAATGCAGGCACTCAAGCAGGAAAATGGCAAGTGGGAATACCTCTGAAACACGACCTTTACTCCAGCAAAAAAACAAAAGAAAAATGCTAGAGATAAGCAAGAAATGAATTGCCTATTTGTTATGTGAGAATCCACATAATTCCAATTATAAAATGGCGTGGGCTCAGGAAGCAATCTAAATGACTCTGATAACTCACCCAATAAAAAAGTAATACAATTCCTTTGTAGACACACTGGTGAAAAAGGAAAGACAAATAGCAGAAAGATCATTATTTTCTCATACATTTTAAAAGTTATTTTAATTTAGATGAAAATAAAGCCAATGCAAATCTTGCACAGAAGACTATAAAACTGCTGTTTTCCACAAACCTTGGCTGCTCTCCTCAGCTCTAATTATTTATCTGAATTGTAAACCTTAATACTAAATTCTCATCCTTCCATCCTTTTTGATATTGTGTCATGTCAATTTTAAGATAAGAAAGTTATAACAGCAAATAAGTAGGTTTATAAACTGGATTCAGTCTAAACAGACAAAAGATGGGATGGGAAACAGAGACACAGAAGTAAAGTGTACCCATTGAATTCTGGAAGTGGGCGGGCGCAAGCATTGGAAGGCCCCTCCCCCAGCTTAAGGGGAGGAGCAACTAGACCCAGGGTTCAAATATAGTCAAATGTATCTCAGTTTCCACATCAGGGAAATAAGGATAATAAGGCTCTACTTCCCTCACAACAGGGCTATGTGTAAACTACTACTTAAGTAGTTAATGTTTGCTAACACTAATGAAAGTAATAGGATGTGTGCATCCTTAGCCATTCAGAAGCAACACAGATATCCATCCATCTGCGTTGTGACTGCACTTATAACTGCACATCTGTTGAGTTTTAAATCCAAACCAAGACTTTGTTGTAAAGAGGGTCAGGGCAGTAGAATCCACATCTGTGGTGTGTGTAAGACCAAAACAGTTCCCTTGTCACCATGCCTTTGACACATGGGCATGGGTCAGAATCCACGGACTTCGCAACATACTGTTACAGCATGGACTGGAACTTGGGAGAAGAGGAAAATTCCAAGCGAAACCCCTCAGGGGAGTTTCCTAGGAGCTCTCCATGGTGGAGGTTTCCCATGTTCTCCATAGAATGGGTAGGGGGGATTCAGCCACCAAATACTATTGATTTGATGGGACCTGCAATAGGCCGGAACCACCTTGCGAGGCCTTGTCTCTCTCTGCCGGCTCTCGGGTTGCCTGCTAATGAGCTGTCACTGTCTCTGGAACTGGCAGCTACCGCAGAGCCCTACTTGGACTGATTCAGCAAGGTATTCAAGCCCAGACTTAATTTTAAGCACACAAGAAGCCCCACTGAAGTCAATCAGTTAAACTCTGGCACATGCTGCTGCTGAATCGGCACCTTCAAGGGAAGTTCCGAGCCTGGGCTTGTATAACCTTTGGTGCGGATTTCCTGCAGACCTCAAATTTTATGTCTTATCTTAAAACATTCTTTTAATCCTACTGTTTCTTCCCTTGCTTCACATTGTCAGGAAAGGAGGGAGGAAATGGTATTTTCCTTCCAGTAATCTTCATCTTGCCATAGTTCCCAGCCTACAAAGATGTTTGCTCTTCATTCCCATATTCTCCTGGGATGGGTTAGGAAGCAAAGGTAGGTAGGTTTCTTAGGTCAGTGGAAGGAGGGAATTTTCCACCATTAACTTTGTGTGTGTTTGCCCTTATTACCCAGGTCTCTGTGGTGTGGTTCTATCTACACAATGGAGTTCAGATGGCACCCTCACATTGCTGAATTTTATCTCTTGCCCTCAAGTCATAACTTCTGTACTTATGAAGTGTAAACGGAGTGCCAGGTCACTAATGGGTAACTCGGCTTTGTTCACCTTTAAGGCTTTGATACTCTAAGTAGGGCTGGTCGGCAAATGGATTTTTTTTGTAGAAATTTTCGGGGGAAAATGGTTAACATTTTCCACGAAACAATTTGAATTTTCATCAAAAACCTAGCAGAAAAAGGTTTTGGTTTTCAGCTTTTCAAGGAAATGTCAAAATTTACTGTGAAAAACATACTTTCCATGAAAATTTTCATTTTGTTGAAAACCCAGTTTTCCATCGAAAAAACAGTTGAGACAGAAAATTTCTACCGGGGCAGACTGGAGTTTGGTGTCAAAATAATAACAGCCATTTTGAAGACTATGGGCCAGATTCTCATTTTCTCTGAGGGCCCTTTATACTGGGCATATGAAATAGGTATAAATGGAATTTATGCCCATTTTAAGAACCCTTTAGGGTGCAAAGGGGCCTATGCGAAAATGAGAATCTGGTCTTACAAATATACCTGGCGTGATGGAGCCTCCTGATCCGTACCTGGGGTCTCGTGCTGCTACTGCAATACAAATAAATAACAACAACAACAGGGAAGCTCAAACATTATGCTTTATAGAAAAGATGTTGAGAAACGAGAAGTGGGCTTTCCAAAGGAGCCTAAGAGAGTTCAAGTGCCTACATCCCATTGAAATAGAACTCCTTCGTGGATACTTTATTTTCTAAAAAGATGCCCTGCTTATTTATTTCAGAGTAACAGCCGTGTTAGTCTGTATCCGCAAAAAGAAGAACAGGAGTACTTGTGGCACCTTAGAGACTAACAAATTTATTAGAGCATAAGCTTTCGTGGACTGTAGTGGGCTGTAGTCCACGAAAGCTTATGCTCTAATAAATTTGTTAGTCTCTAAGGTGCCACAAGTACTCCTGTTCTTCTTTCTGCTTATTTATGTCTTGCTACTATCCATTTCTCAGCATATAGTCAGTCTGCTGTGGGTCATTCCGCCATGCTAGGCATCTTCCCTTTTTAAATGCATTTTAATGCCTTCCAGAAGCACTAATCCACACTCTTAATTGAGTGTGCTGACTATATTTGATATAATGTATATTCATCACAGAGCATAGGATACATATGCATGCCTGGGATTCCTACAATCTGCTATTGTTTAGTACCGTGGTTCTCATCCTGAGAAAAAGCAAAGACTTAAAAGGCAAATCAGGTCATTTCAAGCTCTGCAAATTGTCCATGTCAGCATCTGTCTCAACATGAGGCACAGAATCTCCACTTACTGTATGCTTTTGCTTTTTTTTATTTTTTCCAGGTCACACAAGGTTATTCTGCTCTGTGCTACATGCAGTAGATACTGTCAGCAATTAGTCTGGACAGATACCGTACTTAAAACTGACCGTCTGATGAAGTGCATAAAAATCCTTGTGGGAGTCTTTACATGAAAAGCAAATGAAGTGAGAACTGTACTTACATCATTTGCAAATGCAGACAGGACTCTGAGTAGCAGCAAGGGGAATCCATGCAATGCCTGTTCAAAAAATAGGTTTCACCCCTCCATGCTGAATTGAAGCAGATTACATTCAATGTCCTTTTTGAATGAAAGTGCATCCAGCCTTCAGGACAGAAAAGCAGCCTTCACAACCAATAAGGGCCTGATCCTGCAAACTCTGAAGCATGTTCATAACTTTACTCACGTGAGTAGTCCTGGTGTATTTAGAACATATAAACCATAGATCACCGCAGCCCACTGATTTTTTTTTAAAAGGAGTAGACTTGCAGACAAAAACAGCACTGAGATTTCAGTGGGATTACTCACATGAGTAAACTTACACATGTGCGTCAGTGTTTGCCTGGTCAGGGCCTAGAAGAACATTAAAAGTAGTGACATAAAACTATAAAAGTGGGGAAATTAACATGGAATGCCGTATGTCCTCTAAACTTTTTGGACATCAGGCTGTTGTGCCTACTGGAAATGCAAGGTGTGGTGGGACACAGGACCTGAACCAAAGTGCACAGAAGACACTGACTTCAACCGGCATTGGATCGGGCCCGCTCAGCACAGCAGATTTGACCCATCACTTTGATTATTCTCTTACAACCAGCTCGGTGTTGCTGAAATGCTGTTTTTGGCTGGGATTCGGCCCCTTTTTTAAAATTAGTGGGCGGTAGCGAGGCAGCGGTTGTGGTGTAATAAAACACATAGAGTGGCTGATCAGAAAACAATTTGGTTCCCAAACTGAAACACAGCCATATGTGCAACCCACACTTTGAAATCTGACAGCAGACCTGGAGGGTCTCAGGTTTTGCATTCAACCCAAATTTGGTTTGCTGCTGCATCAGGACGCCTACTGCTCTCTTTCTGGTAGCTGTTCAGTTTTGCCCCCCGGTGTAGACTTTCCCAGAGGCAGAACCTGACAAGGATAGATAGAGTTGCAATTGGAAGAGAACACAGGGCGGTACTGGGCAATTGTTTCTGTGCCCCGAGAACTCTCTTGTGTGGGGTAACACAAGGTCCCTCCTGTTTAACGTGTAAAGGGAGATAGTGAGATGATTTGGGCTGCAGTGTCATCAATGGATTGATCAAAGGCAGCATCCACTCTCCTTACTGGACGGTGCAGTCTTCCCAGCTTTCCTAGTGCCTCCACAAAACTGAGGCTTGCATGAGAGCTAGCTGGCTAATAACTGATCCAGATATGATATGAAAGCTCGACACACAGAAGCCAAGACACACTAGTGAATCCAGAGGTAGAGACAATCAAGGGGAATTTTCATCTCTTCGCTTCTTCCCTTACATTTATGGTAAGTTCAGTCCTTGTGGGCATCACGGAAGAAGTGGGTTTTGAGGCGGCATCTGAACAAGGAGATGGTGGTAGCTTGGTGAACTGGGACTCAGAGGCCCTTCCACACATAGGAAAGGGCATGAAAACATGGACTGGGGTGGGAATGGGAGAAAAGAAGGAAATTAAGTGTCAAGGTTGGTGTTGGAGAAGAAGGCGCACAGGGGGAGGCAACGATAGCAGAGGACGTCCAAAAAAATTAGGCTTAGGTCAATCTTCATTTAGCAACGTTTAGCTCAGCACGTCTTAAAGCCTTTAAATAGGCAGCCTATTTATCTGGCATTTTTCCTCCCTAAAAGGGCATTTTAAAAAATGAAGATACAATGCTTTGCATAAAAAGATTACAAATGCCAGATTGAGTAAAGTAATACATTCGGATCATTTTATAAAAAATGCTTCTAACAAACAAGGACAGGAAAAGTAATCATGTCTCTCTACATCAGAGCAGATCACATATTTTATTTGAAATGTGTTTTCTTGGGCTGGCTGATTACAAATGATAATTTACCATATTTGTCCAATATATCTTCTAGTTATTCATAACAGTACTTATACTAAAATTAACTGCTGCTTTACAGACCTAGCACAAGAAACAAACCATCAAAGAAATATTGAAATGCTCTAGCATTTAGTGATATTTTTCCAAGAGGATATGGGAAGAGAAGAAATACTCTGTGTCCCTGAGGGACGTATCAGTTTCTTTTATACATACACACACACACACACACACACCTTTCTGCTTGCCAAAGCTAGTTAGGACTAAGAACTCATTAACTCCATTCTGTCCCATTAATTCACTTTCACTTCCTACGACCTATATCTGCCTCCTAGCCAACAAAGGGGACTCCTTAATCACCTACATTAGCAGGTATGTGGTGAAAGGAAGGAACTAGTCTCAGATGGGAATATTTAAAAGGCAGGAAGAGCCAGGTGTGTGTATCACAATGTAGCTCTGAGCGCCACTCTGCCAAAGGGCTCGTCGATGACCAGCGAGCAGACTTAACCACCAATGACTAAAAGGCTGTACATAGAGCATCAAAGGCTGCCATACTATAAAAATGTAGAAAACTGATATAATATCAGAGTGCAGCACAACTTGCAAAGCAATTATAAAGATGCACTCAAATTACCTTGACGTTTCCTATATTTAGTTGTATGCAGCCTAAAACCCATAGGGCCAGATCCTGGCCCATGCTAAGACCTCCTTGCATGGCTTCAGTGGTTTGGAAGGGCCACAAGGCCCTATTAAATGGGCATGATGGAATTCCTACAGCTCTGCACCACCCCTCCTGGGGGTGTGCCAAATCTAAGACAGTGCTGGTGATTCCAGTCCAGAATAACAGCCCTTCGGGGGCTGTTACAAGGTTAGCATAGTTTAGAGCAGCCATAAGGTTGCTCTAATTTACCACAGAGGCTGAATTCTTGCTCCAAAGAATGTGGGAGTGCAAAGGCAGCTTAAAGCCACCTTTACCCCTTCTTTTATTTGCACCAAACACAGCTCTGGCACAAATGAGAATCTAGGCTCTACATTTTTAAGGAGGTCACATTGCTGTCACCGAAAGCTCTGTAAGTAGTAGAGGCACAGCCGGCCTAGCCAAGATGAGGGTTATTGGAACTCACGAATCTTCTTCCTCAGGGTACCTGCCAGAGGAAATCCCGCCTCTTTGACTGCAGAGGAGCTCTGCTTAGGTTAGGGGAGGTGAGGGAGACTACTTTTGGCTATGCCTCCCCACTAGCTTCAGTTGAATATGCAGATGTCTGTACAGTTTTTCCAAACTCATTGTTCGCGCTTCGAACCTCAGGCTCCCAGAAGTGCTGACTCTTTAATCATTGGGGATAATCTGTCAACAAGTAATTAATGTCTTTCCTCATCTTTTTCTTTTCCTTTTCAGGACCAGCTTTCGTATGGCGGGAGTGATATAGAAAAGGTGTGGTGTACGGCTCACTGCACGACAGTGAGATATTATGTGTTGACCCTGCTCGACTTTGAGAAGTTAATATCCTGTCCCTCCTGTATTCAGGTTGAAAGCTGCTCACACTATAGAAAGGCTCTGCATCTGGACGCACTGCAGATACAATGGAGAAGAAGAGAAGGCATCAACTTTCCCCATGTATTATTATTAACATGTGCAATAAAAAGTAATTTTCTAAGAGCCTTAGAACATGCCCCTCTCTTTGCTGTGTCTCCAGAATAAGAGGCCATACCAAATCAACCAGGCATTTGAAGACATACTTTCCTTCCTTCCTTCCTGATCCAGTTCTCTTTCGTTATTGGAAAAAAACACCCTGATTTATTCACAAGCAGTGGGACCGCAATAACTATCTTACAAAGCAACAGAAAGGACCCAACATGGATAATAACCCAAATTCTTCCCTGTCCAGTACCATATCCTGCTTCAACTATTTGCTGAGAAATACTATCATTTCACAGCACTATAAAGTCAATCAACCGATCTAACATAAGGAATAAGGAATATATGGAAATAAGTTGGGAAAACAGAGGTGTTGTTTAGTGGTCAAGGGTCAGGGCTTGGAGCTACAGCTGTTCCATAGCCAAAGGATCCAAATTTATTAGCCAATAAATAAATAAATAAAATAAAAAAGAAAGAAGCTAAAACCAAAATATCCCTTTTGGGCAAGTTGAACATTGTTCAAATGTTCTGGATCTACATTACCAAAAATCCTTCATTCCAATGGGAAAGAACTCAAAAGGGTGCTGTCCATGGTTCTCTGAGGAAGAACTATCAAATTATCATTAGATCTGCCCCCCAGATCACTGTGGTAGTTTAGCCACTTGGTGTCTCACTGGATTGACAAAGCTGTTGTCATCTAGTTCTAGACAACCAAAGTTTCCTTGGATTTTAGTCAGAGTGGCCACAAATACATCTCTACCCAGCATTACCTCCAGTGCTCTTCTCCCGCCCCTCCCCTATGGCGGGAAGGCACTCCGATAATAACAGAGCGTCTCAGAACCAAATTTGGAGGAACCATATCTGTTTTCAAAGGCTATACCCCTCTGCACAGAGTATTTGTTATGCACCATAATTTTCAGTCCCTTTTTATGCCTACAAGGTTTGATGTTAAAATTCTGTCACGTCCAGGGAAAGATCTAAAAGTAAACACAGCCAAAAACATAGTTGGTGAGGAGGGAGGGGAGAGAGAAAGAGAGAAGGGAATAATTCAAGGTAGCTCAAAGGTATTTGGTTATTTGCTTCCTAGCAGTTATTGATGTACCTCAGAAAACTCAACTGTTGCGTAACCAAACCTCTTTGTTTTAGAAACAAAGCTGAGTCTTGTAAGACTATTTTTAGTTTCTGGTACTTTCTGGTTCCAACTGGGTCAGGGATTCCAGGAGAATGGCCTCTCTAACTATGTCTCAATATCTCCACTTCTGGTGCCAACATAAACCCGGACGTGTAAAAACATGTGGGAGGAATAAAGAGGAAACAAGTTTCTTAGAACTCATTTGTTTTGAGCCCTGAACAAAGGACAAAGGCTGATCTGAATTTATATTTTATCTAAACCAATTTGCCCATTCCTAACCACATGACCTCCACAGAAAAATAGTTGCAAACTTATACAACGCAGGCATTGAAAACGTTCTATAATGAAACACTGAGGTTACAGTAATTGAAGATTGGACCTTCCTTTGTTTCATTCCAAATACTTACTCAGCCATTTGAAGTCCACATAATGGGGGGGAATAAAAAAAATGAGACCAAAGTCAACTCGGGGTAGCAGTGACTTTGCTGTATCAGTGCAATTCATGAACCAACAACTAGTCATAATGGTCTCCAATCAACTAAATAAAAATGTTCAGGAAGTATATGTATATATATATAAAAAAAAATCAACAAGCTGAGACAATTACAGGTCATACAGATGAGGTGTGGATGGTCTCTAGTTTCATACAGAAGAAAAAAAGAAGACAATCTCTATAAATAATGGCCTAGATTTTAGGAACTGCTCACACTAAAGCAGGTGCAGAATTTGTGTACACACTTACCATGACTATAGTCAAAAATGACAAAATAGACATATAAATGCCCTGTAAATGCACATACAATTGCTTATTTGTGCTCAAATCACTGTAATTACACGTGCAAATTATATGTGGGCACAATTCTGAAAATCTGTGCCTATACAGTCCTTATTTTTACGATATTTGAACTCTGAAGGAAAGCATTATTTAATACTGAATGCTAGCATCCTTTTCTACACGTATACACACTATACATAGTGGGGGCCAGATCCATAGATGGTGTAAATCAGTGTAGCTCTATTGACTGCAAATGAATTATTTACACCAACTGAGGATGTGGCCAAATTATAGGCAGAGCTGGTTGTACCATCTATTATTAAGGTTGCCTGATACTTCCCTTTATAAGATCCTATTTTAATTTGCTTATAGCTTCGCCAAACCTTTTTAACCATGTGAGTTTACCTTTTCACCTCACAATGAAGAACATTTTGCCAGCGGCCTCTTATTGTTTTAACTGTGGTGTCTCCAGCTCAGACATCTCTGCTAATCACAACTGCACACGGCTGCAGTTTGCCACAGTGGAAAGAAGCGCGTGTGTATGTGACACCCCTTCTCTGGGCATAGCAAAACCATCCATGCAGGATTCCTGGATTTTTAAAGGTATTTGTGAAGAGTAATTTAATTCTTGCCTTTGGAATGAATCAAATTATAACAACTTATTTTATATCATTATTTCTTTGTGTTATTGATTGATAGTTTTGTAATGCCAAGAGGAAGATGCCTCTGGATTTCCCTAGAAAGGCTGTATATTGCTCCTTCTAAAATACTCAGTAATTTGTAGTATTTACCCGGGCTGCTTTGCAATTTTCAGCCAAGCCCTAAAAACAGTTCAGCTGAAGCATAATTTAGGGCTGGTCTACACTGGGGTGGGGGGGTGGGGATCGATCCAAGATACGCAACTTCAGCTACGCGAATAGCGTAGCTGAAGTCGAAGTATCTTGGATCAAATTACCTGGGGTCCAGACGGCGCGGGATCGATGGCCGTGGCTCCCCCATTGACTGCGCTACTGCCGCTCGCTCTGGTGGAGTTCCGGAGTTGACGGTGAGCGCGTTCGGGCATCGATATATCGCGTCTTAACGAGACGCGATATATCAATCCCGGATAAATCAATTGCTACCCGCCGATACGGCGGGTAGTGAAGACATACCCTTACAGACATAGTCACCAATAAGGATAATGAGGAAGGAGGAGGGAAACACATTTTCATTAAAATTAGTAACAAAAGAGTTTGACAGAAAATCAACAAATGTGAGGAAAAGTCTCTTTCATCCCCTTTTAAAACTCCACTTTGTGAAGTTCAAATTTCTCCACAGGTTTAGAGAACCTTAATAAAAATTTGATTCTATGGTTACAACCTTCTTTAAAAAGTGCATTGTTGTGCACACTCTCTGATTTGATCAGACATTTGGTAAGTGTATTGCTGGAGGGGGGGGGGGGGGGGAGAAAAGAAAACAAAACAGAATTACAGCTTTAGCATCCTAGCCAGATGACAACTTCTTTTGACTGAGACGAAAGAAGCATCCTTATAAAAGCCCATTACTGTCTTCCATTTTTGTTAAGATCAGCTTTCACCATGACTCTATGTTAAAATAACAGTTACACCCATTTGAAGAACAGGTGATATATTTACCAGTGCTGATAGGAATCTTTTCACTGATTTCAGTGGGCTTCAGTTCTGGCCCCCTAAAAGACGCAAGTAGATCCTCAGGTGGTATAAACTGTCATATCTCCAAACGGTGCTATGACAGTTTACACCAGCGGAGGATCTTCTCTCAGGAGTACAAATGCTGTCTCTAGGAATTCTGTTAGTATTAGCCAATTAAGTCTGGTTTCACAGCAAGCTCTGTGTAGGAAGTAAGCACACACACCTCATGAGCCCACCTGGTCCCTTAACTTATACAATTCAGATCCACGGCACAGACACAGCTCAGATGTACGTTGTGGTTTGTATCATGCAACCTGCCACTGTCACTTTAAGAGATAACTAAACTTCAGAGCTTAAGCCAATCTTAGGGCTAACCTAGTGAGGAGGGCTTTAAACTAGGTTCGACGGGGACAGGTGAGCAAAGCCCACAGGTAAGTGGGGAACATGGAGACCTGGGAGATGGGTCGGAAAGGAGAGGGAGTGTGGGCTATATTGGCAGAGAGAAAGGAGGGTCAGGACAAAACTGGGAGGCAAGATCAAACCAGTATCTTAGATGCCTATATACAAATGCGAGAAGTATGGGTAGTAAGCAGGAAGAACTGGAAGTGCTAATAAATAAATACAACTATGACATTGTTGGCATCACTGAAACTTGGTGGGATAATACACATGATTGGAATGTTGGTGTGGATGGGTACAGCTTGCTCAGGAAGGATAGACGGGGAAAAAGGGAGGAGGTGTTGCCTTATATATTAAAAATGTACACACTTGGACTGAGGTAGAGATGGACATGGGAGACGGAAGTGTTGAGAGTCTCTGGGTTAGGCTAAAAGGGGTAAAAAACAAGGGTGATGTCATGCTAGGAGTCTACTACAGGCCACCTAACCAGGTGGAAGAGGTGGATGAGGCTTTTTTTAAACAACTAACAAAACCATCCAAAGCCCAAGATTAGGTGGTGATGGGGGACTTCAACTATCCAAATATGTTGGGAAAATAACACAGCAGGGCACAGACTATCCAACAAGTTCTTGGACTGCATTGCAGACAACTTTTTATTTCAGAAGGTTGAAAAAGCTACTAGGGGGGAAGCTGTTCTAGACTTGATTTTAACAAATAAGGAGGAACTCGTTGAGAATTTGAAAGTAGAAGGCAGCTTGGGTGAAAGTGATCATGAAATCATAGAGTTTGTAATTCTAAGGAAGGGTAGAAGGGAGAACAGCAAAATAGAGACAATGGATTTCAGGAAGGCGGATTTTGGTAAGCTCAGAGAGCTGATAGGTAAGGTCCCATGGGAATCAAGACTGAGGGGAAAAACAACTGAGGAGAGTTGGCAGTTTTTCAAAGGGACACTATTAAGGGCCCAAAAGCAAGCTATTCCGCTGGTTAGGAAAGATAGAAAATGTGGCAAAAGGCCACCTTGGCTTAACCACGAGATCTTGCATGATCTAAAAAATAAAAAGGAGTCATATAAAAAATGGAAACTAGGACAGATGACAAAGGATGAATATAGGCAAACAACACAGGAATGTAGGGGCAAGATTAGAAAGGCAAAGGCACAAAATGAGCTCAAACTAGCTATGAGAATAAAGGGAAACAAGAAGACTTTTTATCAATACATTAGAAGCAAGAGGAAGACCAAAGACAGGATAGGCCCACTGCTCAGTGAAGAGGGAGAAACAGTAACAGGAAACTTGGAAATGGCAGAGATGCTTAATGACTTCTTTGTTTTGGTCTTCACCGAGAAGTCTGAAGGAATGCCTAACACAGTGAATGCTAATGGGAAGGGGGTAGGTTTAGCAGATAAAATAAAAAAAGAACAAGTTAAAAATCACTTAGAAAAGTTAGATGCCTGCAAGTCACCAGGGCCTGATGAAATGCATCCTAGAATACTCAAGGAGCTAATAGAGGAGGTATCTGAGCCTCTAGCTATTATCTTTGGAAAATCATGGGAGACGGGAGAGATTCCAGAAGACTGAAAAAAGGCAAATATAGTGCCCATCTATAAAAAGGGAAATAAAAACAATCCAGGAAACTACAGACCAGTTAGTTTAACTTCTGTGCCAGGAAAGATAATGGAGCAAGTAATTAAGGAAATCATCTGCAAACACTTGGAAGGTGGTAAGGTGACAGGGAATAGCCAGCATGGATTTGTAAAGAACAAATCATGTCAAACCAATCTGATAGCTTTCTTCGATAGGATAACGAGTCTTGTGGATAAGGGAGAAGCTGTGGATGTGGTATACCTAGACTTTAGTAAGGTATTTGATACGGTTTCGCATGATATTCTTATCGATAAACTAGGCAAATACAATTTAGATGGGGCTACTATAAGGTGGGTGCATAACTGGCTGGATAACCGTACTCAGAGAGTTGTTATTAATGGTTCCCAATCCTGCTGGAAAGGCATAACAAGTGGGGTTCTGCAGGGGTCTGTTTTGGGACCGGCTCTCATAGAAAGTATGCTTATTAAGTTTGCGGAAGATACCAAACTGGGAGGGATTGCAACTGCTTTGGAGGACAGGGTCATAATTCAAAATGATCTGGACAAATTGGAGAAATGGTCTGAGGTAAACAGGATGAAGTTTAACAAAGACAAATGCAAAGTGCTCCACTTAGGAAGAAAAAATCAGTTTCACACATACAGAATGGAAAGAGACTGTCTAGGAAGGAGTACGGCAGAAAGGGATCTACGGGTTATAGTGGACCACAAGCTAAATATGAGTCAACAGTGTGATGCTGTTGCAAAAAAAGCAAACATGATTCTGGGATGTATTAACAGGTGTGTTGTGAGCAAGACACGAGAAGTCATTCTTCCGCTCTACTCTGCTCTGGTTAGGCCTCAGCTGGAGTATTGTGTCCAGTTCTGGGCACCGCATTTCAAGAAAGATGTGGAGAAATTGGAGAGGGTCCAGAGAAGAGCAACAAGAATGATTAAAGGTCTTGAGAACATGACCTATGAAAGAAGGCTGAAAGAATTGGGTTTGTTTCGTTTGGAAAAGAGAAGACTGAGAGGGGACATGATTGCAGTTTTCAGGTATCTAAAAGGGTGTCATAAGGAGGAGGGAGAAAACTTGTTCACCTTAGCCTCTAAGGATAGAACAAGAAGCACTGGGCTTAAATTGCAGCAAGGGAGGTCTAGGTTGGACATTAGGAAAAAGTTCCTAACTGTCAGGGTGGTTAAACACTGGAATAAATTGCCTAGGGAGGTTGTGGAATCTCCATCTCTGGAGATATTTAAGAGTAGGTTAGATAAATGTCTATCAGGGATGGTCTAGACAGTATTTGGTCCTGCCATGCGGGCAGGGGACTGGACTCGATGACCTCTTGAGGTCCCTTCCAGTCCTAGAATCTATGAATCTATCTATTGGAAGTCAGGATGAGGCTGGGATGGGGGGTAGATTAGCCCACACCTGCCCGCTGAGGGGTTCTTACACCTTCTTTGGAGGCATGTGGTGGTGGCCACTGACAGAGACAGGACATTGGACTAGTTGGAGCCTGGGTCTGATCCAATCTGGCAATTCCTATGTTCCTAACTACACAGAGCTGCAGAAGTTTCAGTTACAGAGTCAGTTCAGACGCACAACTTTAAAATTGCTCAGAATCTTGTTTGGGTAAATGTCAGTCGGGCAAGGATTACGAATCCTTAAATGAGGAAAGACAGCTGGGAAAACCTCATTCCAATAGGTTGCCAGCTCATAGCATAAGGAAGAGGAGACTCCATCCCAAATTCTTGTCCAAGGTCTGCTGTTGGGGTAGCAAATGAAGAAGTTCTACACAGGGAGTTCCCTGGTTTCCTAGACGAGCCTCCAGATTTCAACAATCCTGCTTGCAGGCTTGCATGGGCTTGGAGTCTGCATGTGACAGGTTGGGCTGACGACAGGCATGAAGTACAGAAAGTGACAAGGGAGCTGGCTGCAGAAAGTGGAACACTTATCTTCTTAAAGATGTTTTCAAGGGCATTGGAAAGGGAGCTATATTGCAGCCCTGGACAATAATGACTAATATTAAACTCTTCCTTTGCCATCATAAGCTGAAACTAAGTACAGTCTCCTCTTTGTATCTAGCCGTGCACAAGGAACTGTCAGTTAACACTTCTTAGCAGAGTTGCCAAACACCGGTCAGGGGCATTGATGCGGGGCAAAAGTTAACTGCCACTGACCATCTTCTAGTCCAGGGGTGGGCAAACTTTTTTGGCCCGAGGGCCACATCAGGGTATGGAAATTGTATGGCGGGCCATGAATGCTCATGAAATTGGGGGTTGGGGTGCAGGAGAGAATGAGGGCTCTGGCCGGGGGTGCGGGCTCTGTGGTGGGGCCAGAAATGAAGGAGTTCAGTGTGTGGGAGGGGGCTCCGGACTGGGGCAGGGGGTTGGGGTGCAGGTGGGAGGATGAGGGCTCCAGCTGGCGGTGCGGGCTCTGGGGTGCAGGACTGTGGTACTGAGGGGTTTGGAGGGCGGGAGGGGGATCAGGGCTGGGGCGGGGGGTTGGGGCGCTGGAGGGGGTTGGGGGACAGGCTCCAGGCAGTGCTACCTCAAGCAGCTCCTGGAAGCAGAGGCATGTCCCCCCTCCGGCTCCTACACAGAGGTGCGGCCAGGCGGCTCTGCGCGCTGCCCCGTCTGCGGGTGCTGCCCCTGCATCTCCCATCGATCGCGGTTCCCCGCCAATGGGAGCTGTGGGGGCTGTGCTTGTGGCAGGGGCAGTGTGCAGAGCCTCCTGGCTGCCCCTACACGTAGGAGCTGGAGAGGGGACATGCTGCTGCTTCCGGGAGCTGCGCGGAGCGGGGCAAGCCCTGGATCCCGCTCCCTGGTAGGAGCTCGAGGGCTCGATTAAAACATCTGAAGGGCCGGATGCGGCCCCCGGGCTGTAGTTTGCCCACCCCTGTTCTAGTCACTGCCTCTGGAGATGACAGTTCAGCACTGTGGAGGGGTGACTACAAGTCTCTAATGTTAAAATCTTGTGGTCTGGGCTGAACATTTACACTAAAAAACAAAACAGAATACTCTGACTTAGACGAGTCCATTGTTCAAACCAGCGGGTTTTGACTGTTTATATAATAAACACATTCATTATGCAGAATGAAAGCAAAATATGACCTAATAGGCCTTCATGTATTGGCAACTAAATAGTAACCAATATATTATTAAAAATGTTAAAATATTAAACTGTTAAAACCGTGCCTAGCTGATGAAATGAGTGGTGTTTAGACATGGTGTGACATGCATTCTTTTTTGGGGGGTTAATTTCTTTCATAATTTAACAATATCATTGCCCTCCACAAAATACTGATTTTTTTAATTACATGGAATGACAGTACCCCAGTAGAGTAAGACATCTGCTTCACCACTTTGCATGTGTCACTGTAGAGAAAAAAACAAATATTTTCTTATTGGGATAGCAGATCCTTAAATATTGTTATATCAGATTCAAGTCTACCTGTTTTGAATATTTGCTACATTTGAATCTGATATAGTTGCTATATCTTGAATTTTAGGCCTGCAGGAAACAATGAACATAATTTGTTTTGATTTATGTTCAGTTGCATTTCATTTATTCAAAAATAATATAAAAGGTTATAAAATATTAAGCTGTCCTAGGAGCAGAAAATCTGAAGCCCAAATCATGGGTAGATTGGAAAAGAACCTGACTCATGATTTATTCAGTCCCTTGAATCCAGAAAACTTTATGTCAGTTCAATGTAATTAATAAATCAAAAATATAGCTCTCTCTTCTTTGCTTTAAGCAGCCTGCGCAAATGTGTTCTGTTGCACAGAGATGGAAAATAACGATTTTACTATCTCACTGTTACAATGGGTTCAATATGAAGCAATTTCTGGGTCTAGCTCGCTTTTTAAAATATCTTTTTTCTTTGATTAAAACCTTAGAAACTTGAACAGTATAGGAATTGATTGTGGAACATCACGCATACACAGGTTCATATTTTGTCCTAGGGTGGAGTGAATGACTTCCAGTAAAGTCATTTCTACAGTTCAGGAGTAAATGTACAGTCAGTGATTAAAGAAGGTAATATGGGTTGACAAAATACTCAGACAAAGCAAAGTTGCATATCACTCAAGACACAGTAACCAAGGGCCAGTTTTACAAAGGTATTTAAGCACCTAAAGATGCGAGGGTGCTTATGAAAATCCCACTAGGTGCCTACAGTGTTTAATTTGTGCCAGGGCTTGCCGGGGCGAGCCCTGGCATCTCTAGTTGGCAGTTCACAGCCCCAGCACCTTGGGGCTCCTGGCCAGCAGCTGCCGCTCCCCGTTGGCCCAGCTCTGAAGGCAGCACCGCTGTCAGCAGCAGTACAGAAGAAAGGGTGGCATGGTATGGTATTGCAGCAAGGGAGATTTAGGTTAGACGTTAGGAAAAACGTTCTAACTGTAAGGGTATTTTAGCACTGGAACAAATTACCTAGGGAGGTTGCAGAATCTCTGTCACTGGAGGTTTTTAGGAACAAGTTAGACAAACACCTGTCAGGGATGGTCTAGATCATTTTTAGCCCTGCCTCAGTGCAGGGGACTGGCCCTAGATGACCCACTTCCCTCAATCCTTAGTAGATTGTGTATAGCACACAGTGACAGAGTACAGGGACACTCGACAGCCTCACCTCATTCCACCTCACAAGATGTGCACACTCACTATAGGTGAAAGTTCCCAAAGTGCTCAGTTTCAGCCAAGTATGATCCCATTGAAGTCAGTGATAAAACCACAATGGATTTCAATGGAGCAGAGGTAGGACTGAGGGAGTTTGGAAAGCCCATTCTACATAGCTAAGGCACCAGCATGCATAGTCACCAAATGACAGTAAGTAGAATTAAAACCATCACTGCGAGTTAAGCATCAAGCCAAAGACTCAAACCCATAGTTTGGGTTCCACAGCCAATCCCTACCATGCAAGGCCGCACTGACTCCCAGCAAAGACATTGCACCTGTCCGGCCCTCGGTTACACCTGCTTACAGAGTTGTTGGCAGATCTCAAAGCAGTTTACAAAAGGTCAGTGCAAGTAGGATCAGCCTGATTTTACATTTGGCCCAAGTACAAAGATTTGGTGTCATCTGTTGGAGAGCTATTGTCGCGTGAGAGTTAGGCCTCCTCAAACATCAGGATTCTTTTTCCTGCTCTGGCACATGCAAAACTTTCTGAGAAGTGGGATTTTTTCGATCATCTATTTCTTTTCCTAGAATATTTGCACATGACCAAAATACCCTAAAAAAATTCAGGCTGCTCAAAGAGTAGATACATTCAAACCAAATGCCTCAAATTAGGCTCCTAAATCCATATTTAGGCACCTTAAAGTAAACAGCTTGATGATCAGAAGCACTGACCACTCAAAAATCATTATGTAATCAACAGGAACAACTGGGTACTCAGCACCTTTGAAAATCTGAACCCTTATTTAAGCACCTTTCTTTGGGCACCCAGGTGTAAAAATTGTAATCTAAGCCACTAAATGAGCTCTTTCTCTAACCCTGGTTTAGGATACACAGTCCAGAACATCCCACAGTCAAATATTTTGCCACCAATCCTTGGAAATATTCAGCTTTCTAATACTGACGCTATACAACAAATTTATAATTGGAGTCACTTAGCTCTTAAAAAATCATAACACAGAGTATTTGCATGATGACAGAATGTGATACATTGTAATTTGAAAGGGAAAGGAAATCATGAATCACACATTTCTAACAGTGACTGTTCATTTAAGCCGACTAAAGATATAAAATGTTTTTAAATATTCATCAGAAGCAGGTATTTTCTTGGCTGTTTGAAAATGCCTCTCACCCATGAGAAGTATGGACGATTTGGCACTTCTATATCAATTATGAAGACATTAAAAGGAAAAGAATGGTCTTTCATCTACAGTACAGAAGTTAATAAGAGGCTCTGGAGGGAGAAGTGCACTTCTATTTCTTTGAGATTACAGCAGCTGTTGAGCATAAGGTCCTGGATGCATAGAATAATGGATTGGCAGACCAGAGTTTACATCACACAATTCCAGTTTCAAAACACTCATTATTTTTACCCAGTTCCTGGAGTACAATAATTACTACTTTAGTACTTCAAAGCACCAATAAAAAAAGGCACTTAAGCACGTCTAATTTTAAGTACATGAGCAATTCCATTGACTACAATGGGACTATTCACCTGTTAAAACTAGGCACGTGCTTAAGTACTTTGCGAAATCTGGGCTTTCAATTGTGATTGCAGGGGATCTCCCATGATAACTGTGCTTTTGTGACAATTTTCAAAAATCTCAGTCTTGCAAATTGTGGCACATGCTCTTTCTTACTAGAAGTATTTGAGAGACGGTGTTGCCAACTTTCAAGATTGTATCCTGAGCCTGATAATATTAGGCATTTTTCTTAAAGCCCCAGCTCTTGGAGTCATGTGATTATACAAGACACTCAGCTTTCATTTAAATAAAATTTCTAGCCCACATGGTAGTGGGTAAAAGCTTGAAAACTAGAACCCAAAGGCTCCAAAACCAGAAGGCAAATAAAAAAAATCCAAAATGTGCTGGTAAGGAATGGACTCACTTCTGGGGAACACCTTCTTGTGGCCAGGTGTGGCATGGTAGCTTTTGCTCCATTTAGTGCCTCCTGCTGACAGCCACTCTGGTCCTCCAGTGGCTGTCTCTTCCTGTGACTCAGCCCTCTGGCCAGGATATGATTTAGTCCACCCTTTCAGTCCAAGACCCTGTATCACATCTTTGGCCTTGACTCTGGGCCTCGTGGGCCTCACTTCCTGTTCTCAGGGCTCTCCGTTGTCCATGTCCCTCATGCCACCATAGCAGTGGCTGGGTGGGGGAAGTTGGGCCCTCCCGCTACACTATGTTCCAGCCTAGGGACCCTAAACCCAGCAGCCAAGATTTGCTTAGGCCAAGTCCTTGTGGCTGCTTCCTTGGGGTTCTTCCTGTGCAACCTTCCGGACGCCTACTCCCCACAAGCACTCTAAGTCCTCCCTTCTCTCAGGGCCTTCTCCTGGAATCCCCTAGCAAACTCCCAGCCTGACCTTACATCCCTCTCAAGTAAATGCCTCTCAGGGCTCCTTCCCGGGGACTCCAGTTTTGCCAGGGCTCCCCACTAGTGAGGCTGTTCTATGCAACTCCTGGCCAGTTGCCAGCCTCGTCTACTCAGGGGAGGATCCAGAGGTCGCTCTCCCTCTGGACTTCCTCCTCTCTAATCCCAGAGTGACTCCAGACTCTCTCCCTGCAGCCCTCTTCCGCTCTAAACGTCCTGCCTTTATAATCACTCCCCAGCTCCTCTTGAGTTGGGCTTCAGCCCTAATTAAGCCTTGTCCATTCTCCGGGTACAACCAGATAATGTAATTGGCCTCTGAGGCCCTCATTTCCCTTTCAGGGCCTGTGTGGGGGTACACATCCCATCATAGTGTTACCTCTGAAATCTCATGATTTTTCAGGCCTGACTCTGACTTTGCAATGCTTTCGGCAGTACTGGAGAGAGAATATTGTATTTATGATGCCGCAGAATGTGGGGCACTACATTTATTTGTTGTTATTTATAGATACTTCTATGGTGCTCATCTCTGAAGTACCCGAGTACCTCATAATACTACAAAAATACATCAAATTACTTCTAAAAGATAAAGTTATAGAGGCCTGGCAGTGACATTGCAATTAGTGAGGCATTGGGAGTATCCTGATGTAATGGCCACCATCTTGGGTGATACACCTGGGATTGAACCAGGGAATTTCAGAGCTAAAAGCATAAGATGCTACTATTGCTTAAGTGCAGGCTTTCCAGCTGGGCCTGTAACAGATTTATACCCTCTGGGGATCTGGCACCAAGGGGGACCTGTACCACACACTTACCAGTTTCTTACAAACTTCCTTTGCTCAAAGGATGCTCATTCTGAGTGCCTCAGGCCCACAGAAGTTTGAATCCTGGGCCAGGCCCTGCTCCCGTAATGTACCACACACTGGCCAAGACTCGGCGGCATATTGTACAGACGTGGTCCCTGCCACAAAAAGCTCCGAGATTTAACATTGTGTGTTCAGATTTCCTCAAGCTTGCCTGGCACTTCAGCCTTACAATTGTACCTTCCCTTGAAACCACTTCTACTTGTTCGTTTCTCATGGAAGACTGTAACTGATTTTTCATTTTAAAAAATGGGTTTTTTTTGGCCTACTGCATAATAACACCACAACGAAGAGCTATCAAAAGTCAAACAGACGGCAAGTGGACAGAGAACATTAAAGGCAGATCCTATGCCAAAAAGCAGCCCATAAAAGTGGGATCCTGAAGCTGTATAGATTATCTTATCTCCCAATGATTTCCACATAAAATGTTTAACTTTAAACACATGAACAGTCCCATTGATTTTAAATGAGATTATTCTTGTGCAAATTTCAGCATGTGCTTACATGCTGGATCGGGGCCTTTAAAAGCATAATAACGTATATAAAGGAAAAGCTGTAATATTAAAGAATCAAAATTATTTGTAACTCGCCATTCTCAAACGAGGTTGAGAATGGCTCTTGAGAATTCTGTGCATAAGCATATATCCATGGGAAGAAACTGCAACAACAGAAAACCAGATGAATAAGAAATGACATCAGCTTGTCTGATAATATTTTACTTCCAGTTTTAAAAAAAGTGCAAATGAAGTCAAAACACTTACACAGAAGACATGCAGGACTACAGCTCCATGTCTTCTGTCCTCATTTGTAAAGATGTCACTGGGGAATTCATGGAGAGCTGGGAAAGGAGAAAAAAGAAACATTTAATCAGGATATTGGAAACAATTTATGGCAAAGTAAGGTAATAAAAACAGATGAGTCCTTCTGTAGGTTGGTAATCTTGCAACAGACAGGAATATGGGATCCCGTGCCATGGGGTTTTGCTACTGCTTTATGTTATGTTAGTTTGCTTAATCTGTCCTCTGGCCATTTATAGATCTGTGTATATTTACTGTGTAATTCAGAGCCATAGCAACCATAACATTATATCTCACGAAGATGCCTCGGAGATACCGAACAAATTCTAAGCTCAGCATCATATGCCATACAGTGTTAAAGAGGAAAATGTTCTATTCTGGATTAAGCAGATGTGCAGCAATACAGATCACAAAGCATTTTTTACACAACGTTTTGTATTTGAAAAGGGAAAACCCTCAGAATGGGATGGGGAGAAGAATGGCAGGTGCTAGAAATGTTTAAAGTCAAAAGGATTTATTGCCATGGGCTTCTCAGCATAATACACTCCTGGAATACACAAAACTCATCATGATTAGGAACAGCTGGGTCTTGTTTCTGAGTCAGACCTCTCCTAACACCATTTTGGTCTGGACAGGGGAATAAACATAATACAGAGATGTATTAAGAGACGGCATTAACGATGTGATTGGGGTGTGGATGCTTGAGCCACAGTGAAATAAATGTAGACGGTAATCTGCACCCTCAGAAAACACCATCCCTCCGATCTGAACACACAGGAGGGAGAACAACAATTCAAACCAAGCGTGAAGCAATCATTTTCAAAGTGGACACCCACAGCTATCATGGGTGGATGTACAATAGAGGCAGTTTCCTCTCCACAAGTGACAGGAACCATCACCTGTGTATTCTGCTGGGTTGGGGAAATGTCACAGCTCCAATGGTAGGATAGCACTAACAGCACTATAAACTATAGCATCATCCCCTGGGCTGTCCTGATGAACAGATGGCTGCTTGGCCCCATCTCCCTCTGGAGCAATAAAAGATCTGCTCATGTACCTGCCTATATACTTTCGAACTAGTTCTTCCTCTGGCAGAAAGGACATTTCCTTGAGGTCATGTTTGTTTTTCATATCTAGCTATTGTACTTAGTTCACTTAGTGTACTTAGCCCCTGGGAGCTGGGGATCTAAATACCTTTGTGAATCTGGGCCAAAGTGCCTTGCCCAAGCTCACATAGGTCTCTCCTCTGGTTGAACCAAGGTGATGCATGATGGGAGTCACATAACCATGGTGTATCATGGGAAAAGCAGTATGGCCCAGTGAGAATGAGGCATGAAGTACTTGAACTACAATTCCCATGAACAGACATGGCAGAACTTGGTTGTTGTTTTTTTTAAATAACAATTTTGATGGATACTATCAATGTTTATTTTAAGCATTTTTTTTTTAGATTTTTATCAATGTAAATGTTCACAGTTCAGCAAAATGATAGGTTGTAAGCGTTTTTTAGAATTATAGTGATTTGAATTTTTACAATTGTGCGAAATTGGGGGCAGTGGGTCAGAGTTATTTAATGACAATAGACGCTGAGATTCAAAAAATTAAAGCCTTATAAACCATTAAAACATAAATTGTCAACATTGTGTCACAATAATAAAAGTAAAAACCCTTAAATCAACAAATCATACCTGTTTTCACTATTCATTCACTAGTCCATTTGTAATAAGCCTAAATCTCTGGATTTTGACTTTAGTAAGTTCTCAAGCAGAACTTTTCTTACGTTGCCTATCATTAAATTTCAATCATCATGGATGGAAATATTTTGTTGGATCGTGTATATATGGTGAAATTGACATTTGCCAATATTTACCACTACAAATCGAATCCTTTCAACTCTACCATGAGACACCATGGCAGTTCCGGGGGATAATTGTTGAACCAAGTTGAAGCAAAATGCTTCAACATTTCCAGGCCAACATTTTTCAGAAGTTTCTGTCCCATGAAAAATTTTGACTGATTCAGAGCGAAAATAAATGTCAAAATATTGACCTTTCCCATGGGACAAAAATTCCTATTTTTCAACTAGCTCTAGATAAATGCAGGATGATCTAAGGTGTGTCAGATGGTGTCATTTACATGTTGAGAAGGCACGAAAAAGGTGCAAATTATGTCACTGCAGACATCCTTGATCTCACCTCTGAACTTTGCCCTGAATTTATTATTCGTGGATCAGAACCAAATTCCTTTTTACCTAAAATATTTCTCCATGTCCCCAAGGTGAGCAAGACTCTTTCTGTATGACACTAGCTCTACCAGGAGCTTTGTTAGTTCTCAGAGGAAACTATGCTGAAAAATAGCAAAGAACTCTGAATGCAAGGATTTTCACTGTGCCTTACTGGTGCGACACACTTATTGACACTACAACCTCACCCCGCACGGCCATAATATGAAACACATAGCTGGGGAAGAGCAGCTTGGAGGTTGCATGGTGTCAACACTACATTATTCATCAAGTGAGTGTGTCACATATGCTGGTGACTGCCAAGCTACTCGCCAGGAAAAAGGTAAATGCACTTAACATTACCTGACACTTAGAAGTATTATGAGGACTAAATATTATTATTTCTTTCATTTTTGTAATCACTGATAATACCTAGCTCTTATACAGCACTTTTTATCCATAGAGCTCAAAGTGCTTTACAAAGGAAAGCAGGATCATTATCCCCATTTTACAGATGGGGAAACTGAGGCACAAGGCGGTACGTGCCTTGACCAAGGTCACCCAGCAGGCCAGCAAATCACATTTGAACATGTGTGCCCTCTTTTTAAGGGCTAAGACACTACCAGCTGCTTATATCTTCACTTCAGTAGCATTCCAGTGCATAAATAAATTGCTGGAAATAAGTCCTGTTTCAGGGCCAATAACTCTGGTAAGAGTTCCAGCTCCTACTCCTACTGTTCCTAATCAAAGCTTGCATGCTAGTTTGTGTGGGGTTGGTGTGTCTTTCAAAACCAAACCCCAGTTGCAGAGTCCAGTAAACATACTCTGCAGAGATAACAGCTGCTCTATATTTAGATGTATTTGCCTGTATGAGAGAAGATTCCATTGGATGTTCTGTATTCATTTCAAATAATAGCTTTTCCCCTGCAGCAGACTCAAAGGCAAAGTTATTATTGCTCTGAATGAAGAATATGAATGTTTACTCTGCAGTAATGCTGTAGGATTCAGGCAAACTCCATGGTCTAATTAGCTTAGAAGAGAGCATCTGTTGGTAGAAGTCAACCATGAAGAAACTTCATGCAGAGACATAATTATTTCAAATAAGGTGACGGAAAGAAATACCAAATCACATGCATTTTAACTGTCCATCACGAGAAAACACAGGCCCACTTTCTGATCTCAGTTACTCTTGATGTAAACCTAGAATGACTTCATTGAAAACAGAGGGCTTACAGCAGCATAACAGGGATCAGAATTTGGCCCCTAGTCTCTTTGCTCGGTCAGACTGCTTTGGGTTGTGGATTCTTTAGGAATCTGTATCCTTAATATTGAAACTGAAAAGAAATAGATTAAAATCTGTTCAGTATTAATGCATTTTGGCCAATCAAATGCTGGTGTTGCAAGCCACTAACGACACTAATTGCAGTACAATTGAAAGAGGTTAGATTGTCTTGTAGCTACCTCGGTCACAAGCCTGCAGCCAATGGAGTGGAGCCACTGCTTCCTCACCTATATCCATGTTGCACTTGCTTTTGCTTCCCTCCTTCCTTACAGCAGGAGGGGAGGTATCAGGCCTAGTGTATTGAATGTACATATATCAACGGTTTGCAGTTCGCCTCTACCAGCCCTGGATGCAAGTCTACACGGGGCGGGGGGGCGGGGTGTCGATGTAAGAATAGCGTAGCTGAAGTTGACATATCTTATTTCAACTTACCTCCCGTCCTCACAGCACGGGATTGACGGCCACGGCTCCCCCGTCGACTCCGCTTCCGCCTCTCACCCTGGTGGAGTTCCAGAGTCGACAGGGAGCGCGGTGGGGATCGATTTATTGCGTCTAGATGAGACACGATAAATCGATCCCCGATAGATCAATCGCTCCGGCAGGTAGTGTGGACGTACCCTTTATTACAGTATAATACAGACTTACTGATTCTCTCCAATAACATAACAAGTGTCATGGAAAACTATCGACTAACTAGAGTGCAAACAAGACAAAATAAAACCCACACCTCTCACTTGCTTAAATCATTCGATTTGTTGTCAGTAAATAAGGTATTTTGCGGGATTAGCCAATGTATTTTCAAGGTGAGCAGACAATTACTACCACCATCTAAAGAGGCATGTAATAGAGATGGATAATGTGATGATTAGTATTGCAAATGTGGTTTTGTTAGTCAAATAAAGGCAAATTACTTTCATTTAATGAAATGCTGTGTTAACGCTACATGTGTTAATTGGATTAAAAAGCATTTAAAGATTGTCAGCCTGTTAGGTTGCTGGAATAGCTTTCAGTTATATGCTGAAAAGCAGTTGTAGAAATGGCCTTCCAAATGTGTCGTATCGCTCAATAACTCCAGATTGAGTTTGTTCAGCTAACAAATAAAAAGCTGTCGTTTTTGCTAACCAGCAGCCCTACACATTCAACCAGGAGTCCAAAAATCAAGCTATGTTCTTCTTGGCTTTCACATCATTATAATTAATAAAGTTCTGCAGTTGGAATTTAATTAACAATTCTGTAGATGATTACATCAAAAACAATCCAGCTCACTCTCCCATAGCTGGATTACCTCTGCCGTGTAAGAGGAGTAAAAAGCTACATCCTAATGTGACTAACGTAAGCAGCAAAGACTAAATACACCCAGGGAGCAGAGCTGTCAGGTGAAAAACTGCCATTTTCACATAGTCACTTTTCTGACCAAAACAGCAGTTTAGCATTGGTAATAACACATTTCAGAGAGTGTAAAAATGCAATGTTATAATGTGTCATAAGCCAGAAGCTGGGAATGGGAAAGGGGATGGATCGCTTGATGATTACCTGTTCTGTTCATTCCCTCTGGGGCACCTGGCACTGGCCACTGTCGGAAGACAGGATACTAGGCTAGATGGACCATTGGTCTCACCCAGTATGGCCGTTCTTACATTGTTGTAAGTCCTGCCAAAGTTATCATCAAACTAGGGTGTGAGCCAGTATAAAAGTACAGAGGACGTCTTAGTATTAGTCTTTCCATGAAAGAGGTAGTATCAGCAATACCGCAGAGAGTACGTCTACACTGCAATCAGAGGTGTGACTGCAGTATGCATAGACATCCCTGAGCTAGTTTTGATCTATCTAGTTGAATAACAATAGCCGTGACATCACAGCTGCAGAGGCGGCAGTACAGGCTGGCCGCTCACGTATATTATATACCCCGAATCCCAAGCCCATGCTGCCATGCCCCGAGTCCTCTATGGGCTTGTCTTCATTGCTGGAGTTCAAAGCACCACTTAACTGGAGCTAAAGATTTGTGTGTGTGGACAGGAGTCGGGCTGTGACAAAACTCAAGTTATAGCGCAAGCTATCCCTGCAAGTAAGACGAGCCCATGGGATGTTTTGCAGCGTGATGGCTCTGCTCTCACTCCAGAATACCTCCTGCGTACTAACTGACGCTAACTGTTGCAATGAAGACAAGCCCACAGTGTAGGAAAAGAGACCCTATGACAAAGGGGGGAAGGATAGCTCAGTGGTTTGAGCATTGGCCTGCTAAACCCAGGGCTGTGAGTTCAATCCTTGAGGGGGCCATTTAGGGATATGGGGCAAAAATCTGTTGGATGATTTAATTGGGGATTGGTCCTGCTTTGAGCAGGGGGTTGGACTAGATGATCTCCTGAGGTCCCTTCCAACCCTGAAATAAACTGTATAGACAGTTCAACCCTGTGAAACAGGAGAGTCTTTCTGTCATACCAGACATCAGGTGAATGGAAGCAGGGGAAGTAGCTAGCAAACACAGATTGTTCACTGCCCCATGCTACAACATACCCATAATTGGCAAAGACAGGCCCATTAGCACACACAGGCTGAAGGGAAACTGTGAGCTGGTGCAATTACATAGTTATTCAACAGGACCTTACTAAAAGCAATCTGCGGCAAACATCCTGCCAGGTATCACCCACTGTCTCCAGCAATCACAGGACAAAGCACACTTGGCTGTACATTTTGTCTACACCCCCTCTGGGCCACAGATGAAGCCATGTGAATGCCTCAAATGGCAGAATCAGTCCTTTTATGTGGACTGACGTCTGTGACCCGTAGGGAGACGATGCAATGGGTATTTTATTATTATTATTTTATTTTGTGGGAGCACCCAGATGCCCCAATCAAGATCTCCCCTCCCTCCCCCTTTGCGCTCGGCACTGTACAAATACATACTAAGACACACTGTCTGCCTCAAAGAATTTACTAAGGCCTGGTCTACACTAGGCGTTTATGTCGAAGTTAGCGCCGTTACATCGAATTAACCCTGCACCCGTCCACACCGCGAAGGTATTTAGTTCGATATAGAGGTCTCTTTAATTCGACTTCTGTACTCCTCCCCGACGAGGGGAGTAGCGCTAAATTCGACATGACCATGTCGAATTAGGCTAGGTGTGGATGGAAATCGACGCTAATAGCTCCGGGAGCTATCCCACAGTGCACCACTCTGTTGACGCTCTGGACAGCAGTACGAGCTCGGATGCTCTGAACAGCCACACAGGAAAAGCCCCGGGAAAATTTGAATTTGAATTCCTTTTCCTGTCTGGCCAGTTTGAATCTCATTTCCTGTCTGGACATTGTGGCGAGCTCAGCAGCACTGGCAATGATGCAGAGCTCTCCAGCAGTGATGGCCGTGCAATCTCAGAATAGAAAGAGGGCCCCAGCATGGACTGATCGGGAAGTCTTGGATCTCATCGCTGTGTGGGGTGATGAGTCCGTGCTTTCCGAGCTGCGCTCCAAGAAACGGAATGCAAAGATCTACGAGAAGATCTCTAAAGACATGTCAGAGAGAGGATACAGCCGGGATGCAACGCAGTGCCGCGTGAAAATCAAGGAGCTGAGACAAGGCTACCAGAAGACCAAAGAGGCAAACGGACGCTCCGGATCCCATCCCCAGACATCCCGTTTCTACGAGGCACTGCATTCCATCCTAGGTGCGGCCGCCACCACTACCCCACCAGTGACCGTGGACTCTGAGGATGGGATATTGTCCACGGCCGGATCCTCGGACATGTTAGCGGACGGGGAAGATGAGGAAGGAGAAGAGGTGGACGAGGCAGTCGACAGCACTCACAACGCTGGTTTCCCCGACAGCCAGGATCTCTTCATCACCCTTACAGAGATCCCCTACCAACCGTCCCCAGCCGTTACCCCGGACACAGAATCTGGGGAAGGATCAGCCAGTAAGTGTTGTAAACATCTAAACATTTATTTTTAACAGAACAGGAATATTAACAATTAAAAAAATGGGTTTCTCATGATTAGTTTGCCCTAGGCGCTTAACGGTTCAGTCATGGGCAGTGCAACTATTGAAAAAAAAATCTAGCAATGTCCAGTTTTGCATGATTGTCCTGCCCAAGCCGCTCTACTGTTTAGTCACTGCTACAGCAGCTAGAGTAAAATGCGGTCTATATGTCCGGGGATGGAGCAGAAATCCTCCTGTGACATCTCGAGGAAGCTCTCCTGGAGGTAATTGGAAATCCGTTGCATTAGGTTCCTGGGGAGAGCGGCCTTATTGGGTCCTCCGTAGTACGACACGTTGCCGCGCCACGAGACAAGCAAGTACTCGGGAATCATTGCTCTGCACAGCAGGGCGGCATACGGCCCTGGTCTTTGGAGGCTTTCCCGGAGCATTCTCTCTTTCTCGCTGTCAGAGATCCTCATGAGGGTGATGTCGCTCATGGTGACCTGCTTTGAATGAGGTAGGGGAATGTTAGTGTTGGGACTGCTTTACCGTTCCTTTACAGAACTGTAACCGCTGGTTTGCAGCCACGCGGTGGAGGCGGGAGAGGGGCAGCCGAAAGGGATCGTTCCCGGGGACAGCCGCGAGGGTGTGGGACAGGAGCAGAGTTCCTGCTTGCCGGATTGCTGGCAGCAGGGACCGACATTGATTTCAATGTGAAATGAGGCCATTGCTAATATTAAAGTTTTAAGCTGCCACGAGTCTACGGCTTACCATGTCTGCCTGCAACAGAAATTCCGTTGTCCTGACACGGTTCTCAAATGTGCTGTGCAAGACCCCAGGCACTGAATGCGAAGGCCGAGAATTCGACCTTGTGCTGAGTGCGCATGTGATAGGTGCTGTGCATGGTCTTGTTCACAGAGAAAGACTATGTTCTTTGTTCACAACTACATTTATCTTTCTGAGGAATTCACTCCCTTTTTCCCATTCCCACAGCCCCATCTGCGACTGTCTCACAACCTAGCCTGGCATCACACTCCCAGAGGCTAGCGAGGATTAGGCATAGGAAGAAGAGGACACGGGAGGACATGTTCTCAGAGCTTATGGCCTGCTCCCGAGCCCAGGCAGCACAGCAGACCCAGTGGCGGGAGAACTTGTCCCAAATGCAGCAAGCAAACATGGATCGGGAGGAGAGGTGGCGGCAGGAAGACCAGCAGGCGACTCAAACCCTGCTTGGACTACTGAGGGAGCAAACGGACACGCTCCGGCGCCTTGTGGATGTTCTGCAGGAACGGAGGCAGGAGGACAGAGCCCCACTGCAGTCCATCTCTAACCGCCCTCCCCCGCCACCAAGTCCCATACCCCCCTCACCCAAAGTGCACAGAAGGAGAGGCGGCAGAGTCCACGCAAACTCTCACTCCACCCCTGCAGAGAGCTCTAGTAGCAGAAGGCTCTCATTCCCCAAAATTTGACAAGTTCTTTCCTTCCCGCCTGACACAAGCCCCCGTCCAAGTTTCACCTCCCAGTTCCATGTGTAGTTGATAATAAAAAATATGTTTCTGTTAACTAATGTTTCCATCATGTTCTTTTGGAGGAGGGGGGGAAAGGGGGATGGTAATTGGACAGGACAGTCACCTTTGGCAGGGTACATAGGCGGGGGCAGGTACAGCAGCAGGGCACATACACAGTGCAGTGACTAGTTGCCCTGGTCAGTCTGGGAGGTGGTTTTCATGTTCTGTAGTGGGGGGTGGGTTGCTCTGTGACTTTGTGGCGGGGGAGGGCAGTTACAGATCTTAAGCGGCGGTCCTTATGCAGGATCACAGAGCCACACAGCAGGAGATCTGTAACCGTCCTCCCCCTGCCACAAAGTCACATAGCCCCCCCATACACACAGTCCCGATCAGGAGGGGTGACAGGCTCCGTTGAAAGAACCAGCCCACCACAGCGGAGCCTGTCAATCCTTGAGTTTAGAAGCTTTCTTTGCGTCACTACACTACACCCGCTCCGCACCACAATCCGCGTCCCAGTTTTAAAAAATTCCCGCGAAAACAGTAGTAAAGAAAACGGTGTTCATTAACAAAGTAGAACTGATTTTATTTCGAAACGTGTGTTGGAAGGGGGGGAGAAGGGGGTATGTAACTGGAGAGGATAGTCAACATTAACTGGGTAAAGAAACGGGGGCAGGTTCGGCTTCTCTGTACACAAACTTTACAGTCACAGGTTACCCTGCTCACTCAGGAACCTAGCTTTCAAAGCCTCCCGGATGCACAGCGCGTCCCGCTGGTCTCTTCTAATCGCCCGGCTGTCTGGCTGTGCGTAATCAGAAGCCAGGCTATTTTCCTCAACCTCCCACCCCGCCATAAAGGTCTCCCCCTTGCTCTCACAGAGATTGTGGAGCACACAGCAAGCTGCTATAACAATGGGGATATTGGTTTCGCTGAGATCACAGCGAGTCAGCAAGCTTCTCCATCTCCCCTTGAGACGGCCAAAAGCACACTCCACCACCATCCTGCACTTGCTCAGCCGGTAGTTGAAGAGTTCTTTTTCACTGTCCAGGGCGCCAGTATAGGGCTTCATGAGCCAGGGCATTAGCGGGTAGGCTGGGTCCCCGAGGATGACTATAGGCATCTCCACATCCCCAACAGTTATTTTGTGGTCCGGGAAGTAAATACCTTGCTGCAGCTAAACAGACCAGAGTTCCTGAAAACACGAGCGTCATGAACCTTGCCCGGCCATCCGACGTAGATGTTTGTAAAACGTCCCCTGTGGTCCACCAGTGCTTGCAGCACCATGGAAAAGTAGCCCTTTCTGTTAATGTACTGGCTGGCCTGGTGGTCCGGTGCCAGGATAGGGATGTGAGTTCCATCTATGGCCCCACCGCAGTTTGGGAATCCCATCGCTGCGAAGCCATCTATGATCGCCTCCACGTTTCCCAGGGTCACTACCTTTGGCAGCAGTACATCAACGATTGCCTTGGCTACTTGCATCACAACAACCCCCACAGTAGATTTGCCCACCCCAAACTGGTTCGCGACTGACCGGTAGCTGTCTGGCGTTGCAAGCTTCCAGAGGGCTATGGCCACTCGCTTCTGGACAGTCAGGGCTACTCGCATCCGGGTGTCATTGCGCTTCAGGGCAGGGGACAGCAACTCACAAAGTTCCAGGAAAGTTCCCTTCCGCATGCGAAAGTTTCGCAGCCACTGGGATTCATCCCAGACCTGCAGCACTATGCGGTCCCACCACTCAGTGCTTGTTTCCCGTGCCCAGAATCGCCGTTCCACGGCATCAACATGACCCATTGCGACCGTGATGTCCTTGGCGCTGGGTCCCCTGCTTTCTGAGAGGTCTGTGCTACTCTCAGACTTCAGGCCATCACCGCGGTGACGTATCCTCCTCGCCTGTCTTATCTGCATCTGCCTCAGGGAAAGGTGTATGATAAGCTGCGAGGCGTTGAGAGCGGCCACAACTGCAGCGATGGTCGCAGTGTGCTCCATGCTCACAGTGCTGTGGCGTCCGCGCTGTCACTGACTAGAAAAGTGCGCGAACTGATTTCCCGCCGGCGCTTTCAGGGAGGGAGGGCGGGAGTGATGGACGGATGACGACAGTTACCCAAAAGCACCCTGGACACATTTTTTTTACCCAGAAGGCATTTGCGGCTCCACCCAGAATTCCAATGGGCAGCGGGGACTCCGGGAACTGTGGGATAGCTGCCCACAGTGCACAGCTTCCAATGTCGACGCTTTCCCCGTTAGTGTGGACTCACAAAGTCGAATTACTGTCCTTAGTGTGGACACACACGTTCGACTTTGCAATATCGATTCCAAAAATTCGATTTAAGTAAAATCGAACTACTCTCGTAGTGTAGACAAGGCCTAAGAATCTATTTAAACAGATTCCAGCACTAATACTGGAATTAAAAAAAAAAAAAAACACCACGGAAGGCAAAGATAAAGGGCAATGAGGTGAAAACTATCTTAAACGATTCAATTTTCCTCAGCTACAGCGCTGTTATGTGCAAGGCAACGTTCACATCACATCTTCCTTCCGAGAGATTTTCACAATCAATCACAACTACCAGGGATTGCAAAGGAAACATGACAGGCATGGTTTTATGAATGTACATAATGATTCACTAACACACAAGTATCTACTCACCCCACCCCCATGCACACACATAGGCATAAAAAAATTTAACATGACAATTTTTGACACATGGAGATAATAAAAATTCAGTCTCCGATCCAGTGTCTGTACTCATTCAAGAAGAGTGACAACGGTGAAGGCAGGTAGGAAAAAAATAAAGCAAGTTGCAAGCAACTGGAAAGGGATGGGGAATCCCAGACCTCACTCCTTTTGTGCATAACAGAAACATTTAATCCTATCCAAATTCAGATCTCCCACCTCTCTAGCACGACACCTCTCTACCCAAGGTTTTTCTAAGATGTCTCTCACTAGGTTATCAAGACATAGTCGGGAAGGCAAGCGCTTTGAATGGTTTGTACCTGAATTCATGGAGTTATAAAAGACTGCAAATTTGCATAAGCTATCTACTGTATTTTTTGTTAGAGGATGTTGGCGGGGATGAATCAGGGACAGATGAACACAGATACGAGCACTGTCTTACTAAAAAAGGAGCTCCTTTCTCTGAAGAAGTGGAGGAAGCTACTTGGAAGCTACTCAGACAACAGCTGCCCTGTTTGAACTGCATGTCGGGTGTTTAGTTTGTTTATTACAGTGTCTTCAGATTGTGCAGCTTCAAGGAGAGAAGGTGGTCAGAGACTTTGCCAGATTGTACCAGAAAAACCTGTAAATAAACCTGAAACCACAGAATAAATGACTCCTGCTGAGTTTCTGTCCAGTCGGACTGATTCTGGCCTTCAATGTCTGCAGGAAGCTTGGCTTACAAACTCTGCAGGAGAATAAGATTTCCATACAGGATCAGTTTTTCCATGAAGATTTTCTATGTAGATATTAGGTACAATATTAGTCAGCAGTATCAGGCCCTTATTACTATTGTTCCTATGAATTTCAGCGTTGAAATGCTTGCAATTCACTTTTTTTTTTGAAGGCGCGAATAATGAAAGGGCCATGTCCTCAGAGAGGACTGGCTGCTTGAACGGCTCAAATTGTAAAGTGCACTCCGTTGTCAGCAACGTTTGATTAGCAATTAAAAAAAAGTAAACATAGGAGCTATTAGCTATTAGAAGTGGTAGAATCTGAATTAGCCAGATGGCATTTTATGGACTAACTTGTTAACGACAAATAATCAACAGCCAGATCCTCAGTTGGTCTAAATGAAATTGGAGTTATGTTGTTTTACATCCACTAAGGATCGGGCCCCAATTCTTTAACTATTTATTTAGTTGCTGCTACAGAGCAGCAGTAGAGACAATGGGTGTCATTTTGATCCCAAACATGGTGGTTATCACGTTATAACATCGGCTATTGATTTTACAACACACACATTGATATCCACTAACATAGAAGAGATCAGGACTAATCCTGTGGCTGTTAATTTTAATCAAAATGTTCAAAAGGACACATAAGAGCATATTCCCTCGTCAAGATGTGATGAGGATTTTTATCCTTGCTTGGTAAGGAGCTGTTATATTTCAGTCAAAATAAAACGGGTAGCTGGAATGAAGTTTTGCCATTTTTTAAAATCAGCATGTCGTTTATTAAATCAGAATCCTGCTTATCTTCCCCTAAGCTTTAACTGCCTTACAAAATCATCTGCATTACAAGTGAAAATCCTTTGAATGGAAAAGTATTACAGAACCTCCTCTTTGTTCAGAGTAGCAGAGAGCGCTACCTCAGAGTGGTTTGCACGCTGCTATGGAGAACAGATGCAGAAAGAACACGACGCTTCGTCAGTCCCTTAAACATTACCAAAAATATTCGCTCTCACCAACGTGGAAACCTCTTTTCTCCCTCCCCCCCATTTATTTGATGGTTCCCCTCCAAACTTTTTTTTTTTTTTAAGTGCAGCTCCCAAGACAAAGTGAGCTGTAGAGGTTTCCATAGAAACCTTGGATTCACAATAGCAAAGTTGCATTACTGAAGGGAACTAGTACCGATTCCTACATTTGTACGATAGAGGGTTCTTTGTTTCCATGGGATGAATGACATTAGGATTTCATGTAACCGATAGGGTACTTCTGCCTTAAAAAAAAAAGATATTAGCACTGTTACTTTTAGAGCTGTCAAATCTAATTACAAACAATGGAATCCACCAGCTCTAGGGACTGTGTGAGAAGTATATAAAAAGATGCAATTGAGACCCGAGAAACCTATGAACTCAGGTCAACCCTCCTTTCGCTATCTCAGTTTAAATGAAAAATTAGGTCACTGCAAAGATTTGAATAACATTCTCTACCAGATCAATAGCTCTTGGACCTGCAATAGGATTTTAAACAAAATTCTTTACTCTTTTCTCACCAGGCTAACTACTCTGGGACCTGCTCTTGTCCCAAATAAAGCCAATGGGAGTTTTGACATTGACTCCAGTGGTGGGGGAATAAAATACTAGGGTTGCTGGCCCACCAGTCTATGTTTTATAAACAAAACTCTGCAGTCAGATAAGGTGAAAGACTCAGGAACCAGAAAGTGACTTCAGCGTATTTCTAAACTAACCTCTTTGCTTGTATAATTTTAAATCCATCAGGGAGCAAAAAGCCAGTTTATTATCTGAATTGCAGTAGTGCTTAAATGCCCGAGTCAGGGATTAGGACCCCAATAGGCTAGGTGCTGTACCTTGCATATGATGAAGAGGCAGTCCCTGCCCCAAAGCGTTTATTTGAGTAATTTCAGGTACTACACATACTCATTTTTGTGGTTTCTCAACCACCTTTTACTTTTATCGATACAAAGGGGTTTTTTCTCTCTCCTGTTGCTGGAGAAGGACCCATGGAAAAAAACTGGGGACATTTAACTGACAGGGGGGACCTGGAAGCTGACTATGCACCAAGTGTTTTTCAAATTAAAAAATAAACAAAGAATTTCTTCCCCTCTGATCTCATTCAGCCATAGGGAGATTTGCCTAGGGAGGTGGTGGAATCTCTATCACTGGATATTTTTAAGAGCAGGTTAGGCCAACACCTGTCAGGGATGGTCTAGGTAATACTTAGTCCTGCCATGAGTGAGGGGACTGGACTAGATGACCTCTCGAGGTCCCTTCCAGTCCTATGATTCTATAGTCACTTCATGTTACAATACTAGGTAAAAAATGTTCAGACGTATGTGAATTTTAATCTGTTAGGGCTTTGAGTTAAAACACATGAGGCCCTGATGGTCATTTACATGAAGGCTCCTCCACACCATTATGGCAGAGCAGATGGCCCTTAAAGTGGGTATGAATTAGGGTTGAAAAATTCTGAATTCTACATTTTTACCAAACTGCTCATTAAAAATACAATTTTCAATTACCTAGACTTCAAAATTTATCAACAATTTTGAGGGCTAAGGTGAATTGCATTTACGTTCATTAAAAGAATGCTTTAAGTTGCTAGAGAACTGGAAAAGGTGTTCAAGGCTATGTCTACACTGGCCAGCAGTTCGGACAACGGGGTCCAAATAGCAGCGCGCACCAAAGTGCTGCAGTGTAACTCCCCTGTGTGGCCGCTGCAGGTGCAAACCAAAAGATTCCTAGTTCACATTAACAGAGTTCCGCATGAGAGAGTTACAGCACAGCACTTTTCACTTTGCTACTATTCACACCCTGTAGTCCGAACTGCGGGGCAGTGTAGACAAACCCTTAGTGTAAATGAAAACCAGACCACACAGAGCCAGGAAATTCAGGGGTGGATTTTCAAAAGCACTCAGCATTTGGCTAACTCATCTCCTACTGAAGTCAATGTATTTAGGTACCTAAAGAGGCAGATGTGGAGAAGAGATTGAAAATGTGATCTAGGTGAACCATAAAGGTTCAAAACCTAAGGCAAATAAAAAGCACCCAAAATGTATGTTTTTACAAAAATCTCAGGATTTTTAAGCTAGTCTTGTTGTTTTTGGAGCCTGACTCACTTGGGGCTGGAAATACCGTGATTAAATTTACGATTTGTTTATACAGCACCTTCCAAAATGGGCCCTAACCTGGTCGAGGCCTCTACAATAACAGTAATAATTAATAGCTTCTCAGTTTTATCAACTTGACATTGCTGTAGGCCCTACCAAAACTCAAAGGAAAAAGAGCTAGCTCTTGGAATTCCATTCCTCAGCTAACAATCCTCAGGGTGAGGTCACAGAAGGGAAAAGGCTGATACAGTTCAAACTCACAGGGACAGGACAGCATCAGCTGCTCGTAGAACTCAGTTCTCCAAATAGCCACTCAGCAGTGGGAGGTCACAGAACGGAGCTGCCCCAGGCAGGGCTCAGACACATGCTTTCAGTAGCACCAGCTGCTCTCAGACCTCAGTCGCTCTGATTGCTCCCCAACACGGTGAGGGTACAGAAGGATGTGGGCTCAGTACAAACCGTGTTAAAGGGGAAACTCTGGATGTGCAGAATAAATGCCCTTGAAAGCGCATCAAGTTACTAAAAGCTCCAACCCCTAAAAGCTAATAACGGTTAGAACAAGATGTGGAATACACAGCCATCTGCTGAGGTTACATCTGACCCATAGATTTAAAGTCCAGAAGGGACTATTACGATCATCTAGTCTGACGTCCTGCGTAACACAGGCCAGAAAACTTAACCCAGTCTGTCGTTCCTGCGTCAAGCCCGTAACATCTGTTGAGATAAAGCCTAGTGCTGTGTGAAGAGAGCGAAGAAGTGGTACAGCAGCTTCCAGATGCTCTATTAATAGATTAGAAGGACTGGTTCTGAACTGCAACTTCATACTTTGGACTCAATCATACAAGGTGGAGATTGCCCCACGCTTAGTCCCCTGCTGGAGTGCTCAGCGCCTTGCCGGACCATCCAAGTGAATTGTTTGAATCTAGTGGCAAAAAACATGCAAGTGCCCATGGAAACCCTTGATTGTCTTTAATAGCACTGGGGGCTAATT
Source organism: Malaclemys terrapin pileata (assembly GCF_027887155.1). Classification (NCBI taxonomy): domain Eukaryota; kingdom Metazoa; phylum Chordata; order Testudines; family Emydidae; genus Malaclemys; species Malaclemys terrapin. The sequence goes on from NC_071507.1 coordinate 6,238,280, forward strand.
CTGATTCAAAACAATTAGAACCAGTGCAATTACAACAACATACAGAGCCAGGTTCCCAGTTACACACAGGCCAGACGGGCGCCAAGGGGTATCACCGGGCCAGATTTCCTCACCCGGGATTCTGCATGCAAACAGTCCTCACACAGAACGCATGGCAAATGCAAAACCAAGTGCCTTATTTACAGTGTGAATATAACAGAACACGTTCCCCACAGCTCATGGTTCTTACATTCTCCCCAAGCACAGGGTGAGTGGGGAAAAGCGATCTCTCTTCTCTGCAATCCTGGGTTTCTCTGGCCTTTCCCTCCAGCCTACCTCTCTCCCCTCTTCTTCTTCCCATCTCTCTCTTAGCTGTCCTCCCCTGATGAGCTGATCCACCATGATCATTGATTAATCATTCCATCCCTAACCAATTATCTCTCTAATTTGTCCCATGGGATACGCTTACCAAGTGCCCAGAGTGATGTCAGCCCAAGCCTACTCACATTCTGTCACAAGGGGCCTCCGTGCAAATGAACACCTGACCCACAGTTTTCAACTAGAACTGCTTCCTTCAGGGTTAGCAAATCAATTAACAGGATGGTCATTTGCAATATTTGAATAAAGACAATGACGCTCCCCCAAAAGGCTGATGAGAGTTCTCAGCTTATGGGCAGGCAGGCAGAGCATGGAGAGAAGCAACACAACCTCCTCATGCTGTCCCACTAGTGTGCTACAACTTGGACCTGTAGGGACCACCTCGCGGAGTGAAGAGATCGAATAGTCCCTGTGCTCATTCAATCCTTGACTTCTCTGCTGGGGCCGACCATCAAGATGATGGGCTCTGTGCTTGTGACATCCGACCATTAGGAATTGGGTTGAGACCACCAACTTAATTCCCATGCTGTAAGACATCAGTCACTGGCTGGCAATATGCTACTACCACTACAAGCAATCCAGCTTACATTAGAACTGTCGTCCTTGGAGATTCCATCACCAGTCCCCAGAGTCTGTCAATGCCCCCAATATATTTAAAAACGTTAAATTCTTGCATTCTGACTCCTTGCGGTGGCGGAAAATGTTTCTACATGGAAGACAGAAGGGTGGTGTTTACCTTAGAGTGATATGAGTTACAATTTAAAGAAAGCAAGCTATGTTTCCATATCAATCATAAATCATCTTGCTAATGTTTTACAGGCATCTTTACTTTCAACTACTGAAAACAAACAACTGAAATAGCAAAGTGCTGTTGAGTACGTTTATAAATCATGCAGCACCCACCCCCCTCCGAGAGTCATTGTTGGCACTATCCCATACACGGTAACAATGGTACAAGGCCTGACTCTTGCCTAACAATGCTTGATCAGATGGGATTCTCTGTACCTTTGCAGTAATGAATTCTAATGACTAAAACTGAAATATTTATTGTAGATGTTCAGACTGCAGTGAGTTTATTCAAGGATTCATTTCTACGGTTTATTGCTCACTGCTCTGCTTGATCAGAGAAATACTGGAGATGCACACAATACATATGGTCATGGGTACCGGGAGAGCGAACAAAAGGGTTTCTTTTGTTCTTAGGCTTCTTTTATAGCTGCTTCCATTTTCTCCACTGTTGTTTTTGTTGCACAATGGTTAAACACGTGTGCAAAATCAGTATCGTGTATTATGTGTGTGGCTATAAAATAAGGTTAGTCCTATCACCAGCCAGCTCAGAGTTCATGCCTGCAGTTTTGAATGTTTAGCAGAAATATTATACTGAGAATGGAACAAGCCCTTGTGATTCTTGCTGGCTGATATATCTTAAGCCAGCATGTACAGCATGTACTTAATGCACTGCATTGCTACAGCTGTTGGCATGTTCGCACCTGTGGCTTTTTTAGCATGCACGTCTGATGCGCACTTCCACTGAGCCCAACCACATAACATAGCTATGGAGGCTTTTACCAATCCATCATCTCGGCCTAATTCTCAATTACACTTAGGCCCTTTGCACTGTTTAGCAGTATGACGTGGCCGTAAAGTAATTATACATGTAATTTGCACCCACGTTACAACCCCTTTACACTACCAAAAATGATGCTCAGACTGCCTGAGTATCAGAAAGAATCAGACCCTATATGTTTTATTATTAATAGTGATTATTACTTATTTGAATTGCAGTAATACCTAGAAGCCCCAATCATGGACCAAAGCTCTCGTTGTGCTAGGCACTGTATACACACAGAACCAAAAGATTAGCCCCCGTCCCAAAGAGCTTACAATCTAAGAGTATGTATCTAAGTATATAAAACACAGTTATGCCAAGTCTTGTGATTATATGGTGAGCCTCACCATATTTGGAGTTGTTCTTAAAAGTCCCAGCTCCTGGAGTCAGGTGATTATGTGAAAAATCTCAGTGGGCTTTTTGTTTTTAACTGAAACTTCCTAGCTTTTGTGACTGCAGAGAAAACGTGAACCCTGAAAGCTCAAAAGCCAGATGGCAAATAAAAAAAAAATACATACGGGATCCATTTAAGTCGTGTGCTTTTTAAGCCAATCTCATGATATTGGGGGGCCTGAGTCATGATTTTTGAACACTTATGGATGGCAATACCGATAATATAAAGCTACACATACCGCACATGTCGAAATACTGTCTATGTGACAAATCACACAGCCATGTGATGCATTTTTCCTGCATCTGTAAACACCTCGCCTTCTTTCTGCTTACTAATCCCCTCTCCCTTGGGACTTATTCTAACAATTCAGACAGCTGAGCAGTTTTCAATAGCCACCTTCTCCAATCCTTGCTCTTATGGAATTGAGGCACAGTAAAACATGGTCTGGCCCTGTAATGGAAGAGCTCTCACACCAAGAGAAGTGCTAAAGAAGAGGACAGGCATTTAGAAGTTTGGTCACCCTTTTTAGCATACTCAGAGGAGGGTGACTTCCCAGCCAGCAAGCCAGAATCTTTAGCCCTGTTCTTTAAATATTAACCTGTGACCAGGGTCCCAATGGGGACCAGCTATGGTCACTCAATTAGTGTGAATTGCAAAGAATGGGGCAGACAATCCCCATAACCCTGGTGGATATTCCAATACTTAGATTCACCAAGGCAGCATAAAACAGCTTCTTTATTACCGTACTGGTTACTCAGAAGTTCAAACTACACAGTTCCCTTAAAGTGATACAGCCTCAGACCTCCATCCAGGTACCTAAGTCAAATATGATGAAGATTCCTGAAAATCTTATTTCATCATATAAAAGAGAAGGTTCTACCAATCCCAAAGGATCAGACACATTACCTCCCAGGTTATTGAATATTCCAGATCTTACCCAAATACACGCTACAGCCAGGAGCGCCGCCAGCTTTTTTGCCGCCCCAGGTGGCGGAAGGTCCTGCCCCCGAAATGCTGCCCCCAAGAGAGGCAGCGGAAGGTCCCGCCCCTGAAATACCGCTCCCGACAGAAGCGGCGGAAGCTCCCGCCCCCGAAATACCGATGACAACCGGGGCGGCCGAAGATCTGGCCACCGCGGTCGCCTAATGGGTTGTGCTGGCCCTGGCTACAGCCAATTCTTATTAACTAAACTAAACTAAACTAAATGTTATTAAAAAACAAGAGAGAGAGTATGGTTAAAAGATCAATATACATACAAACATGAGTTCAATTCATTTAGGTGCAGATTCATTGCAGAGATGGTGAGCTTTGTAGTTGCAAAGAGTTCTTTCAGAAATAGTTCATAGGTTATAGTCCAATGTCCATATTCAGGGTGTACCAGCATAACTGGGACCTCAGTCTTGTGACTCAAACTTCCCCCGAGGAAGCCTAAGCAGATCTGAGATGACAGAATCGGGACCCAAGGATCTTTTATGCAATTTCATGTCTTTTGACAAGTTGGGATTCCCTCAGGGAACAAAAGGTAATTAGGATGACTTTGAAGGAGGTCCATCACGGGTACTTAGCTATAGAATTGACATAAGGCCATTTGCTTGTTCCTCCACCATTCATAGTATCTTTCAAAGAGAGATGAATACCGAGATATCCAGTGTTTACAATTCATTTAAATGCTAGGATGTTCTTTTGATCTCAGAACTATCTGAATACAGCCTAGACAGGGACTATTGATTCCAACGTTGACCCTACTCATACATATGTAAATACACAAAAACACAAACATTATCTCCCCGCGTCATTTGAGGGTTATTTATGTTGCAGGATGTTTAACCCTTTCCGGCCATGTGTCACATAATCCAATCCTGAATAAGTAACGAGCAGTGAATGATGTACGTGAACGTAATTTTGCCTGGCTAAAAAGTTTACAACAAAAAACACTCTGAAAATTTTCATCTTCCTTCCTCCTCCCCAATCCCACTATGCCCAGTGCCCGAGGTGGGCAGAAATCAGCCCTGGCTCAATAGAAACATTTCTATACCCCAAAATGTTATAGCTATAAACTCTGCTCTCTCTTGACATACACCACTAGAAAGAGGAGCCTGGATTCAGGAAAGCATGTAACTTAAGCACGTGCTTAATTCTCATTGACTTCAATATGAGTAACACGTGTGCCCTACCTGAATGGGAAACTTATACTTTATACCACTGGAGAGGCAAGATTTCCCAGCTGTCTAGTTTTACTCAGCAAAGGCCAGAGATAACAGACTTTAAATTCATTATGTTTATATGCACACAAAAGAGACCCCCTACTCATCCCTGAGTAAGGCAAGCTCTATCTGCTTATCCGTGTCTGATGCATTATGAACATCCACAAATTCTGATAACAAATCGCTCCTTCTTAGAGAAAGGCTCCCATTCATCATCTATTGCACAGCCCAAGTAATAGGAAAGAGCTGAAAAACCTTTCCATACAAATCCCACTGAACAAAAGGCTTTTACTATAAGTGGTTGTAAAAGGAAGGAGAAACCCTGTTTTTCTTGTCAAAACTCTTTTTTAAAATTCTCTGAGAGGGAGCCTCTTTTCCAGAGGTACAAATTCAGTCTCTCTGAAAAGTTGAAAGGAGATTGGAAGAAACATTTTTAATATTGTTTAAGGTAATTAACATAATACATGATTCAGCATCAGTAAAACCCCACCTTTCCCATGTTACTGGCTTTCTATTTATCAGAGAGGCTATTTGCGTGAAGGAAGGGAAGAGCTGTCAGAAGCAGAGGTAATAGCATAAACCAGAGCAGAATTAGGAGGGAACATGAGTTAATGAGCAAAGGGGACTTTGATCTGTGGACACTTGGGATCCATTTTCCCCGTAACTTTCTGACAATCTAGTTTTTTGGACATCTAACTGAGGCTGAGATTCTGTGCTGTGCTGACCCAGCCCAAATGGAGTGAGGGCAAAAATCTGCCTTTCTGCCTGGCGTGATGCTGGCAGACCCAGTGCCAGCCCATGCCAAGGCCCCAGGACTCAGTGAACACTGACAAATGCACAGCTGGAATCCAATCTGGCTCACCTGTGTGTTAGTGTTTAGACTTTATGGAATGCTTATAGGATGCTGTATGTATTAATCCTACTTATAATATCTGTGTCCCACGTGATAAGGTGAAGTTTAAATCAGGGGTCTGCAACCTTCGGCACACAGCCCATCAGGGTAATCCACTGGCGGGCCGCGAGACATTTTGTTTACGTTGACCGTCTGCAGGCAGGGCCCCCCGCAGCTCCCAGTGGCCGTGGCTCGCCGTTCCCAGCCAATGGGAACTGCGGGAAGCGGCAGGCCGCAGGGACGTGCTGGCCACCACTTCCCGCAGTTCCCATTAGCCGGGAACGGTGAACCGTGGCCACTGGGAGTTGTGGGGGGGCCGTTCCTGTGAATAGTCAACGTAAACAAAATGTCTCGCGGCCTGCCAGCGGATTACCCTGATGGGCTGTGTGCTGAAGGTTGCCAACCCCGGGTTTAAATGTTTACTCTGTAACTGTAAAAATGTTTGCTAAGACTGTGAATCCCCCACAGTCAGGGGAGAAGTATTACCAAGTGTGAAATACTAGTTTACCACAAGAGGTGTCATCTCCTCCTCAACAAAAGAAGGTCTACTGACGTCAAACAAGCCATTGGGGACAAAACACTTTGTAGATTGCTTCCCCCCCACACCTGAAGTGGGTACAGCCACAAGACCTTGTCCCATCACAGCTTGAACGCTGGAGGAAGGGAATACAAATGCCTGTTAAGGAGAAATTGTGATCCCTATGCGGCTTGAACTCTGAGGGCCAAAGATTTCTAAGCATAAGCAAGGGGTCCCCAGCTGTTTATCTTGGGTTAGCCCTAATAGATATACAGAGTTTAGTTATTATAGAAGTTTCTATTACCTTTTGGAACCTAAGACTGTAACTCTTGTGTGTAGATGTTTATCTGCTTTAACTTTGTAAACAACACTCCTATTTCTTTTTCCCAGTCAATAAATCTTTAGATGGTTTATTACAGGATTGGCTACGAGTGCTGTCTTTGGTTTGAGATCTGAGTATAGCTGACCTGGGGTAAGTGACTGGTCCTTTGGGACTGGAAGTAACCTGAATATTGTTGTGATTTTTGATGTAAGGGACCATCTATCACAGAGACAAGCTTGTCTGGATGGAAAGATAGACTGGAGTGCCCAATGGGAACTGTCTGTGACTCCATGGTAAGGCTGTTATAGTGCTTTAGGAGTTCACACTTGTTCCTCGGTTGGTGAAACTGAATTATAGAACATACCACCAGTTTGGGGAGTGTGCCCTGTTCCTGGACAGTCTGCCCCAAGGCTGGCAGCAGCATCCTGGGGCCATAGTGGGACCCAAAATCCCATCTAGTGTGTTCATGCAAACAACTGGGTGGCAGTGTGGCCTAGTGGATATAGCACTGTACTGGCATTCATGAGACTTGAATTCTATTCTTAATGCATCCGGTGACCTTGGGCAAGTCACTTCACTTCCTTGTGCCTCAATTTTCCCCTCTGTAAAATGGGGATAGTGAAACTGTCCTAGTAAAAATTGCTGCATAAGAGCTGGTTGATATTATTATTGCTCACGTAAACCTCTCTAACCCCAATTGCACTCATCGCATATATTGATCTTCTGAAATGTTTCTGTTTGTGCATGTACTCACACCTTCCTGGCTGCTTGAGGTGCATACTTTAGAAAAGCAGCCCCTTTAATTAACTATGGCAAGAGAAAAGGAGCTATGGCATACTGCCTGAATATAAATCACAGTGCAGTTTCAACTCCTTAATCACACAGGGCTGTATATTTTGTTTGGGGTTTGTTTGTTTTTTGGTTAGTCAGGCTGAATGCAGCTGTGTTGAACTATTCCTAGCTGTCTGAAGATATCCAGCGTTACTGAGGGCAGAGTGCCAATTAAGACAGATCAAAGGTGGAGTGAGATTGGATGCAGTTTTTATTAATAAAAAACTGAAATGATTGGACAGAACAGGAAGACAGGGCACTGGATGGGGATTTGGGAGAAGTGGGTTCTAGACCATTGATCTGGTATGTGAGCTTTGGCAAGTCACTTGGGTCCAGACCAACAAAGGGACTTCGCCACCTAACACCAGATTTAGGCCCTGTGACACAGTAGGGAGCGGGGTGGATTGACCCGGGAATGTCGTTTAATTTTACTGGGGCTGTCTGCATGGGGGATGGGAGAGCAGGGGATGACTTTAGGTGAGGGACGGTACCTGAGCCTGTAACCTGAGCCAGGAGGGGGGTGGGGCGAGTCGACACCTTTGCCCGGGAAACTGGACAAAGGGAGAGAGCTTGCTGGAGGGGTTTTTGGTTTCAGTTTTGGGCTGGCTGGGAAGAGGCAGGGAACCCCAAGTCTGCGGTCTAAGATCCTTGTCCCCCAGAGGGACCTGGCCGAAGGGTCCTGGTTGTACCTACAAGCCCTGCTTGGGACTGTGTTCCTGTTGTCTAATAAACTTTCTGTTTTACTGGCTGGCTGAGAGTCACGGTGAATTGCAGGAAGTGGGGGGTGCAGGGCCCTGACTCCCCCACACTCCATGACAGGCCCCACTCAGCTGTCACCTAACTCAGGAGGCATCTACACTTTCACTGTAAAAGTTCCCTATTACCTATGTTTCTGCCTCTGTATGCACGCTGCTGCCTCAGGCAGGTACCCAAACACCTATCTAATGCCACAGGCCCAGTGCAATCCTCAAACCAGGTGAAGACAGGCACTGTCCGTCTATCTCACCTGCGGGGCTCCATCTATTTGGCCTGCCTAACTCCACACAAAACAACTGTGGGAGGCAGAAAGTGGCAGCAGCCTCCTTTATAACCCTTCTGTGGGAGACCCTAGTTCATTTCCTCCCTTTGCCTAATGGGCAGTGATTTGAACAGGGTTTTCCCAGATCTCAAGTGTGTGCCCTAACCGTTAGGCTATGGCACAGGCTGAGGGGGCTCTCTCAGTCTTGAAGCAGTTCTAGTTTGGATAAATAAATACGCATTGGGCCAGAAGGAATGAGAATGACTCTACAGATCAGGAGTTAGGGCAGACAGCCACAAGGTCCCCATAGGTTTCTGCAGCTCCTTCCTGAGCAACTGTGCTATGCTGGAGAGTTGGAGGCTCCCCTGACTGTGTATATGCACCTGCACCAGCCTCAGGATGTAAGGAGGTGGGACAAGCCACCACCAGATGACTTGCTAGGAGTGGCTGTCCTGATATAGTCGACTCCAAGCATGATTTATGTAAGGATATTTTCATTGTTCTTATTTGATCTTGGCAGCTTCCAGAAGGTGCGATCCACTTTCCCAACATAAAAGCAGAGATTGCAACATAGGAAACCCGCAGTAAAGGTAGCAAATTCAAAACCAAGAGGAGGGAACTTTTTCCACACGCACATGATATAATCAGTCTGTGGAACTCATTGCCACATGAAGTCACCGAGGACAAGAATTTAGCAAGATTCAAAGAGGCTGGACATTTCTTTGAACAACGTGAAGTTAAGCCTAAAACAGTATTTGGAAGGGAGAGAAAGCCTCATGTCTTAAGGTTTAAGACAATCTCTATCAGGAATTAGGATGAGACCTTCATGGGGGAACAGATTACCCCTCATCTGCCTACTGTGGGAAGTCATAGACCTGAAGCATCATTTGACATTGTCAGAGGCAGGATACTGGATCAGATGGACCTCAGGTCTGATCCAGTCTGAAAATTCCTATGTTCCTGGTATCTAGTGAAGTGATATTTTGAGATTTTAGGTTCTGGGGCAAATTCATTGATGATTCACACCCTCTGTAATCCCATGGCCTCTCTGGGACCTGCATGGTGTATAAATCCTCAATGAATTTCCCCGCTTGTTTCTTACTATACTAGACTTCTAATTAGATGCCCTTTAAAGAGCTGTTGTCCCAAGAATTGCCAATTAGCCCGCCGTGTGTGCACAGCTCTCATCACCAAATTATTCACGTGGACAGTGCAGCAGAAAAATTACAATGAAAATTAAAGGCGAGATGGATAGCACCACAGAACTTTGCTGCAAAACTGAAAACACACATGGACAATAGGAGGAATTGTGCCTTGCTTTCTGCTCTGGCCTCTATACTCTGTAACTCCACACTGTCTCCCCTCCCACAACAATCCCCAGCACATGGGGCATGTCAGGGTGGACCCAGGGGCAGGGCAGTAGCACCCGCCATTCTGGCATGTGATGCCAGCCATAGGCAGCATTGGGCACACTGCTGTTATATACCTCTTCACATTACACATGAATTAGGGGTGACCCCATGAAATTAACAGGCAGCTGGGACTGCACGACAGGGGATGGATCACTCGATAATTGCCCTGTTTTGTTCATTCCCTTTGAAACATCCGACACTGGCCACTGTCAGCAGGGCCGCCCAGAGGATTCAGTAGGCCTGGGGCAAAGCGGGGGAGCGGACATAAAAAAGGCGCCACCCACTGCGGCGTTTGTACTCACCAGGCGGTGCTCTGAGTCTGCAGCGACAGGTCCTTCACTCGCTCTGCGTCTTCGGCAGCACTGAAGGACCCGCTGCCGAAATGGTGCCAAAGACCGAAGCGACTGAAGGGCCCGCCGCCGAAATTCTGCCGAAGACTCGGAGCGACTGAAGGGCCCGCCGCCGAAATGCCGCCGAAGGCTCGGAGTGACTGAAGGGCCCACCGCCGAAATGCTGCCGAAGACTCGGAGCGACTGAAGGGCCCGCCGCCGAAGTGCCACCAGAGACCCGGACCGCCGCCGGGTGAGTAGCCAGGGAAGGGATTCTTGGCCAGGGCTTGCGGGGCCCCGGGCCTGGGGCAAATTGCCCCACTTGCCCCCCCTTCTGGGCGGCCCTGACTGTCAGAGACAGGACACTGGACTAGATGGACTGTTGGTCTGACTATGGCTTTTCTTAGTTTAGGAGCCCAAGGGTAGTAAGGGGATGTTTCAGGCTCCAGAATAGTCCAGAAACCAGGCGGGTCGGTCATTGCCCGGACTACCCCTGTGCTGAGTCACCTGGTCACAGACTCTGACCCTGCGTTTGTGTGTTTTTTAAAGGATTTCCAGCCCAGGACTGATTGCACCCATTATAGAGAAATGATCAGGCAATCCCACTGGAAGAGATGGGTACTGTGAGGAGTTTAATTGCATTGGTCTCAATGAACAAAGAATAGCAATACAGTAGCTGCAGGTAAATGCAAACATCTCTTGCAAGACACCCAGAAATCCAAAATCATTTGCAGCGACTTGCTCTCTGTTGCATTCCATTCCAATGTGCTGTGCTTTCCCTTTAAGAATGGGCAGAGTGTCAGTTTCAAACTGTTTCAGCTCATTTTTTTGCTAAGCAGATGAACATTTTTCTCATTGGATTCCAACATGCCTTTAGATTGGCTGGCTAGATGCTTACAATGCAACAATGCTGGACTGTACTTGCTCTGAGAGATGAGGAAGGGAACCCAGAAACAACTATACATGACCAAATGTTTCCATAGTCCTTGCCAGCCAATCAGAGCACAGGGAATTAAATAGGCATGCTTGAACAGAAAGGGATGCATTAAGAATGCCTCTCCTGCATCCTAAATACCATCCAAAATGTATCAGTCCCCTGTTCTTCCTTGTTTTTAAAGAAGGCAAGATGTTAACAACCACAGACATTTTAGGTTCACGTTCTGATCTCAGTGCTAGCCATGTAAATTTGTAGTCACTTCATTGACTTAAAAGGAGTTAGTTCATAATAGGAATTAGAACCTGGCCCTGAGATAGTTTGCACTACAGGTTAGGAACTACACCATTAGGTATTTTTTGCCTATTCCTCAAGGAGAAATCTTGCAATATTATCAGAATTGCCCAGCCAATTTGTCCCTGAAAAAAAAATCATTAGCAGGCAGCAATCAAAGACATGCTCCTCCTTCCCACCCCACCCCCCGGCAATCTTTTCCTCAGTCACTATGATGCTGCTGTTTCATGAATGAGCCCTCATCTCTCCATAAAAAACAATCCAATTAGTCCAAAAATACTTCTCTTAATCCAGCTAATTAGATGTTCACTGAGGGATTTACTTATATATCCTTTTCAGCAGCATGGAATAATATTTTAATAAAATTTCACATTTCCTATAGGAACAATAATTCAGTATCACCCTCAAATGGAGGGAAAAGGACCAGACACAAGGACAGAGGATCTGGGGCTTGATCCAAAGCTCAGTGAAGTCAACGGAGAAAGAGTCCCATGGATTCAGTGGGCTTTGGATGTATACATTAATTTAGGCTTCTTATTATCCTTAACCCTAATTATCATATATTTTTCATCCATACCTTTAGCTTCCTTTACCAATTACCCACCTTT